>NC_137738.1:91387745-92671078 GCF_963264785.1 Psittacula echo
TTTCTAGATACCAATGCAAAGCACATCATTATGAGGGCTGCTATGAGGAAAATTAACTCCACCTCAGCCAGACCCCAATGCCACAACCAGGTTATAGGGTTCAAGAGAACTGGATTCAAAATTGCTTTTCAAGATAATCTTGCACTGAGAAGCTTTGTTAACAATGCTTGCCACCAGTGCCAAACTAAGGCCAACAAGGCTTCTTGACATGGCTTGGCAGATGATCAAATGATTCCTTCCAGTCCTCCCTTTCTTATTTTTTTTTATGCCCTGAAGGACTTTGGAGATCATCTTTTTAAAACAAGAAGAATCTTTCCCTGACTTTATTTTGTGATTCTCAACTTCAGGTTTAGTTTCTTGTTTTCCTGTCCCCCTTGCTAGTAATTTCCAGTCACATCACTCACCAGTGATCCAGAGATCACTCACCAGTTATCATCACAGGGAAAAGACTCCACTTGCAGAAATTAGTTTAACTTATTACCAACCAATCAGAGTAGGATAATGAGAAATAAACCCAAATTTCCATTGTGGGTCCCTTCCATGGGTGCAGTTCTTCACGAACAGAATGCTCCAGTGTGTGTCCCTTCCATGGGGTGCATCCTTCAGGAACAGACTGCTCCAGGGTGGATTCCCCACGGGTTCACAAGCCCTGCAGCAAACCTGCTCCAGTGCAGACTCCTCTCTCCATGGGGCCACAGCTCCTGCCAGGAGCCTGCTCCAGCGCAGGCTTCCCACAGGGTCACAGCTTCCTTCAGGCATCCCCTTGTTCTGCTGTGGAGTCCTCAGTGGGCTGCAGGTGAAATCTGCTCCACTGTGGACCTCCATGGGCTGCAGGGGCACAGCTGCCTCACCATATTCTGCATCACAGACAGCAGGGGAATCTCTGGTCCAGCTCCTGGAACACCTCCTCCCCTCCTGCTTCACTGACCTGGGTGTCTGCAGAGCTGTTGCTTTCACATATTCTCATTCTTCTTTCTGGCTTCAATTGCTATTCTGCAGTAGTTTTTGCCTCTTGTTAACTATGTTACCCTGGAGGCGCTAACCACCATCACTGATGGGCTCAGCCTTGGCTAGCAGTGGGTCCATCTTGGAGCCGTCTGGCAGCAGCTGTGTTGGACAGTGGGGAAACTTCCAGCAGCTTCTCACAGAAGCTATCGCCATAGCCATGCTGCTACCAAGCCTTAATACGTAAACCCAATACAGTCCCATAGGAAATCCCTTGACTTGTGAACTTAGCCTACCTTTTCAAACTGAAAGACAGTAGTCATCACTGTTACCATTATCCTGGTAAAAGACTGTTCAGACAAGGAGAAATGTTAAATCTCATTTATATTTTTAGACTTACAGAATTTTTGTCTCTGAAAATTTGAAAATTTTCTAACAAAAAAGTGGGATCAAAAGGAAGCAATAAAAATGCTGGACTATCTGAAAAAAAGCTGGTCAGGACCTTATAAACAGGACTGTTTTCCCCAGTGTCCAGGTAAAGTAAACAGATATTTTCCTAAGAGCTGTGATGCTGTATGCCAGTAGCACTCCCTCTTCTGATCCCCTGATTCCCAGTGCTTTGCAATGGGGGATTCCCCAAACCTGAGCACTCTTCTTTACATGAGGGTAAGCCTTCCATTATAGAAGACTGTAGTTTTCCAGTGCCAGCCAAAAAATATGAGGTAAGAAGAAAAATCAAGGCTTTGGTAATGAAAAATTTGCAACAGACAGGCAAAGTGCTGTTTTCAACTTTATCTAAGATATATGAAACCTGTATTTTTTACTCAGTGTGTTGATTTTTAACATGCAAATATATTCGTGATGATGGCTTTTTGTTAAGCTGGCCAACTTTTCCAAAGCCATCAGTGTTGTCAACTGTAGATGGAACAAAATTATAAACGCTTATATTACAGAATATGTTGGCACAAACAAAATGTTTTATCAAAACTTTTATTTCTAATGAATTGCAAGTTTTAATATATTTCAATATGTGCTTAGTAGAAAAAAATATGTTAGATGTAAATTGGTATTTTACTTTTGATGTTTTTCTGATTGCTACTTTTGAGTTTGTATTACATGATAAATAGTTGTGCTTACTGTGATGTCATATCAAAATATTACAGTTTCTTCAGTCTGCAGAGTAAGTTTAACTATGTCTTAAACTTTTTTAATGCAAATCGGAAATGAAATGTTTCAGCTACTGTTAAATGGCATGTTATGTACAAGTGGCAAGCTAATGAAATACATAAAAAACCCTTAAAAACTGAAAAATACTACTTCAAAACATTATTTTAAAACAGTTCTTAAATCGCTTATCATAAGAAATACTGGGAAACATGGTTTTTATGCATGAAATGCCAAAAAAAATAATATTACTGGGGGTAAAACAAATTGATTTCGACAAAGAGTAATTTCACAAGGACACCTGTTCCACTGAAGAATTTCCAGGCAGGCATACATTGATTCATTTACTAGAGACATTTTTTTCCTTCAGTAATCATAAGCCCATCCAGCCTACCTTCTGGACAATTAAACGACCAACTAGGTAGACTGCTTATGAAGAAATTTAGACCAATTCCTTCAGCAAAGCATGAAGCAGAGCCACAGTGGAACATCTTTTTAAAAATATGTGCAGGTTTCAAGCGCACAAACAGGAGAAGGTCACCTGCCAGTAAACTCAGAATCTTATAAAGAACTGAACATATCCATATCTGTATCCATACCAGTATATATACACATGTACTTTGGTCTGAAGAAGAAATCACATGCCTGAAAATATGTATATTTTTTTCCAGGTAGATGAAACGAGCTAATAAAATATATTGCTTCTTCCTACAGTCCTTGACAGTCTGAAAAAAGCTGGGCTTGTCACCATTAGGAAATATGGGAAACAAATAAATACACTATTATATAATTCCAGAAAACTCTTAGAATATAGAATGTGTAATTCCAGAAATTTACTCTGAAACAACACAAAAATTTTGAAGAGTGATCACCTGCACTCACTTTATTTTCAAACCTGCCAATTGCCAAATGAACAGTAAGTATAAATCAACTGCATACATATTAAGTGGTCTAACCCAGCAGGTTACTGGATTTCATACAGGACAGGACTCACTGATGAGCCCTTCTGCTGCCAGCCGGTGCCAGCAGCACAGCTTTCATTCCCTGCCTACTCTGCCAGGAGGTTTCACGTGCTCTCCATGCTGTCCTTTGGCCCCTTTCTTTTTGCTTTTGAGGAATTCCACACCACACTAACAAAGCACAAGAATTAAAACTTGCCTTCTGAGAGCACTTTGAAAATTTCTATTCCAGTCAATTTTTCTAACAAATGGTGAGATTCCATTAATGGTGCAAGCTGGAGAGACGGTTGCAGGTGACTAAGACCACATGAGTTAGGAGAGATGATTGCTCTCACTAGTTCTTTCCACAGTAATTAAAATGAAGTATTTGGAGCAGCAGGAATGTCATTATATCACAGGTATACCAACAACAAGAAAAGATAATGTAATGGCCAGGTAGGATGTAAACTGGTTTGCACTATCACACAAATGAATCCTGATACGTTTCTTTTAGTATCTATAGTGCTTACTTGCAGCACATGAGAAAGGATATTGAAAATGGGATGTGAAACAGATCATTGTTTTCTAAATCTTTTACTCCTGCTCATCCGCAATGAAAGTTATTTGATCAGCTTAGAAGGGATTCACCTCTTTTCTCAAATTTCAAATGTCCTGTTACATGAAAATTTGACATATTTTATTCTCATCTAATCCTATAAAAAAAAAGCAATGCATCTGAAATGAGCTGGAAATTGAACATGCAATACTAAACACCCACCTAACCCCCCAAAAAAACCAACTGTTGATGTACTTACACAAGCTCATAATGTTTAAATAAATGCAACTCATAATATTACTCCCTCTAGCCAAAATTCAGGATCTCTTGGAATAAGAAGCTGCTGAGAAAAGACAAATATATTCTCTGTGTAAGTCATCCTACTTGCACACAGTCTTTGCTGAGTCCTGTTTCTCTGAATAAAACAAAAATAAATAGCAGCCAGCAGTTTCCTTGCTCAGACATCGTAGAATGGTTTGGGACCTTAAAGATCATCCAGTTCCAACCCCCCTGCCACAGGCAGGGACACCTTCCACTAGACCAGGTTGCTCCAAGCCCTGTCCAACCTGCCCGTGAACACTGCCAGGGATGAGGGCAACCACAGCTTCTCTGGGCACCCTGTGCCAGTGTTTCACCAGCCTCACAATAAAGAATTTCTTCCTAATGTCTTATCTAAATCTCCCCTCTGTCAGTTTAAAGCTATTTCCCATGTCCCATCACTACATGCCCTTATAAAAAGTCCCTCTCCAGATTTCTTGTAGGCCTCCTTCAGGTATGGAAAATCTGTTCTAATGTCTCCCCAGAGCCTTCTCTTCTCCAGGCTGACCAATCCCAACTCTCTCAGCCTGTCTCCATAGAAGAGGTGCTCCATGATCATCTTCATGGCCCTTCTCTGGACTCACTCCAATAGGTCCATGCCCTTCTTATGTTATCCCCACTATAACTGTGCAGTTTACTGTAGGCCCAAAGAAGCTCTTACTTCTCCTTTCCTTGAGAGTTGCACTCACATTCCTTCAGGGTCACTGCGTCCAAACCAGACAGCTTGCTATTAATTTCCAAGCCCTTCTTCATATCTCTTCTACATCTGTGGAATCCCTGGTTAGATCCACTTAGTCAACCTTTGCATGCCAAGCAGCTGGTTGCTTTCCAAGGCTAACCCTCTAGGAAAATTAAATTATTTGTGCTATAAAACCTTAAGATCCTTAGAGCTTTGGGAACTGCACACAGGAGCCCTTTGAGGAGGCACATATTTGGGGATCAAGAGATTTTCATGGCAGAGGCTGAGCCTCATTTACCTATCTACCAATAACCATTTACCTACCATGAGACAATGTACAAAAAGAATAAATTAAACCCTCCTTTTTCTAAAGCTGAGTGACTATGTATTTTGTATCTGCATGAACAAAGATATAGACAAAGAAAAAAATAACCCCACAGTGCCTGGAGTCAGTGCTTCAGTTGGTGAAGTATGCTGAGGCAGTGGGCAGATATTCAGAGAGAGCTTCAGAAGAGTTGAAGCATTACAACAGACATCACAAAGGGATGGTTGCCAGTACCCATTTGAGCTATAGTTTTTCAACTCAGGGTCCAGCTGGTGCTTTTCCTGAGAGCCACACACATTTAGCGAGGCATACAACTGCAGGAGTGCTGCAAGGATCCCAGCTGTGCCACTATGGGGAAGCTCAGGAACAATATTCTAGTGGTCTGGACTGCAAAGAGGGGTATACCATTCAGTAACACTGAAGTGAATGAGAGTCTTGAATGTCAGCAACCTGGAGTCAAAGCACTTTATTTCCCATTCAAAAATGAAGCAGCACTGTAATAGGCAGCAGAGCCTTAAGGATGAGAGGATGGTCTGCTCAGCCCTCCACCTCACACCACAAGGACAATTAACTCATATTATAATCGTTTAGCAGAGCACAGCTACCTTCTCTGGTGATCCAGAACTACTGACAGTGAATCCTAAGCAATCATGCCTCTTCATCTCAAGTTTCTAAAGCTAACATTTTACTGGTTTCTGAACAATAAAATTTATCCTTGATTTAATCCCGCTGTTTAGAATCTTTGCTTGCAATTGTAAATGTACTGCTAACACACCATGATTCAGGCAGTGTAATAGTTTGCCAAGACTGGAGGTGGATGCTAAAACTGTTGTCAACTAAAATTTTAAAGTGGTTGTTTTCCTGTTGGACTTTTTTGCAAGCAGCCACAGAAATTGACCCCAGCTGCCTTTATTGCCTAACAGTGTCTGACAGAAGAGTCATGCAGATGACAGAGATACGAGGGTTAAATAAGAACAGAATTACAGTTGTTTAGTGCATTTGAGGAGCCCATGGTAAAAGTAAACCACCCTATTAAGGTTTTGTAGTGGACCAATTACTTTAGCCTTGATATATTTAATTGTTCCAGGCCAGGCTCTCAACTGGTTTAACATTAGCTTGGCTTAATTAAGTTTATGTTTGATAAGTTATAACAGTATATAACAGCTGAGGATTGGTATAGTCTCCATGTCTTGCAAATACAGTCACTTAAGGCTGCTGTTAGTCCTTTTTCTATTTCTCTTATGAGCAATGGCAGAACTTTTGTCAGTCACTTCAGATACATTGCTTTTGGATGTGCTAATTTAATTCATTGGGACAGACAGATCTATAGCAGCTGGCAGCAGACAAAGGATAGGCTGAGGAGGTTTTCTAAAGTTAATGCTATTCTTGGTGGAGATAATTAGAGTTTTAAATCCAACCAATGAGCTCACAGAGCAGCAGTAAACTACGCTTCCGAGGGAGCAGGGAAGAGGCATCATTGTCTTCTGCCAGAGCTCTGCATTTGGAGGTATATGACTCACGGCAAACTGGTTGGGGAAGTTTCAATGGAGCCATCAATTCCCTGTCAGAACTGAAATGTTCCACAGAATCATATCATTCCTGCTAGTGCTTCACTTCTGAGGAAAACTGGGGGAAAATACTGAATTAAAACTCCTCACCCAGCGCCAATACTAAGTTGCACATGACAAAAGTTTGGATGGATTGTGAACACTCTGTTGAAGAAGGTTACAATTAGGCTTAGACAAATTGAGGAATGCCTGAAAAACATTCAATAAAATTAAATTAAATTAAAGTCAAAACGTTTGCTTAGGAGAGATACATGCCTAAGCAGTAAGTGAAAAATGGCAGAGTAGACAGGAAACAGGACAAGAATCTACATGTTACAAACTTAATATTAAGTAACCAGCTGGTGCATTACAATAATTAAGTTATTCTTGGACGTATTGACTGGCATGTGATAGTTAAGAAACAGGAGGAAAACTGCTCTATGCATCATTTGTGAAGCCATGTCTAGAGAACTGTGTCACCATTTGAGCTTCCCACGTTATGAGAGCTATATAAAGTTATATCTAGAGGAAAAAAATGAGGAAAGCCTGAGAAACCAAATTAATCCAGAAAATATATTTGCTGGTTTTTTACATGCCATTTCTTAGCAGAAGTGCTAGCTTTCTCAGGTCCAGTCCTTTGTTTCCTCTCACCTGTACCTTTGCTATTGGTTTAATTTTTTGTTCGAGGTTTGGGTTTGGGTTTTTTTTTGTTTGGGTTTTGTTTGTTTGTTTGTTTTTTTGTGTGTTTTTTTCAGTTCTATCAGCTTCTACTCTGGTTCGCAGCACAACCATACAAACAGTATGTCAGCATTGAACAGACAGATAGGAGTGACTAGTCATGGGTAAGAACACCTGAAGTAGGGGTTTTAGCTGAAACTAAGAAATACTTTGTGTCTGTAGAGAGTGTAAGTCTTCCAATATGCATAAAACTGTTTTAAAGATGATTGACTGTTCACATTCCCACCAAAACTGGCTATGATCCAAATAGGTTAATATTTAATAAATGTGATACAGGATGTTCAATAAACTTCTAACCATAATGACAGAGTAGCACTGGAGCAAGCTATGCAGAATGGATTCTTGAAAGGCTGGTTAGACTATGTGGATTTGTAGTACATGTACACGTAGTTTAATTGCATGTAGGCTGTACAGTTGACTGACATACATATGAGTCAGCCTCAGGGCAGAATGTGATGAAAGTGACACATAAAAGCAATTTAACTAACCCATGGTGCAAAGCCAGACATCAAAATGCAGCATATTATAAATAAAAACTTCTGAACATCATGAAGTACTGTGCAGTGCTCATGTCCTCTCATCTCAGACTACACTGTAGTTCAGGACTTCCCAGGTGCTTTTTTGGCTGAACAAAACCACTACTAGGACTGGCAACTGGTTCTATTACCAAGAATAGCAGCAACGCTCTCTGACAGTCTGGGCCATCCTAATTTGAAAAGGTTCATAAATCACAGATGGTTCATATACCATAGCACTGCGTTATCTGGTCAGATAGACCTGAGGTAGCTCTGTTTTAGCCTGGAAAGATGATCAGGAACATTAAGAAGCAATAGAAATTGCTGCCAGTGATAAAATGTATTGCATTCTTTCTTCAGGCAATGTGCAGTCAATCTCTCTTGCAAGATAGTCAGAGCTTTGTGCTGCTGACTATACTGTCTTTTGGATAAAGTACAAAATTGTACTGTGGTTCTGTCCATTTGTCATTTTAAACTCCACAGCACTTTCCTGGAGGAGTTACAAAGCTAGTGCATAAAAAGGAGAAAAAATGCAGCTCGTCTTTGATTTCTTGTGATTAGTGGTGTTGTTTTCAACCTGGCTGTCAAAATGACTATCCAGCCACTTAGGTTATTTCTGTTAATTTTGATCTTCATACTCTGTTCTTTCTTCAGTGAAATTAATCTAGAATCCAGCCCAACTTCTCTGGCTTAAAATACTAACAATGTAATTCAAATACTCTGCAGAAAAGAAAAGCAAGCCATTGTTAGAAAGCAAGGCATTATTGTGAATGAGACTATAACACCCTGAACTACAGCCTTAGAAACTGAGAAGGTCTGTATAGCTAAAGTATTATCACTTGGAATAGGAGATTCAGATTCCACTTCAGAGTTACTCTGGTACTGGGAAGACACCTAATTAAAAATATATTTATGTTTTCTATTAATTAACAGCCTTTATAGAAATTGCCCTGCTTTTTAAAATTTCTCAGTGTAGCATTCTTTTACTTTTAAATGGGAAATAGTCCGACAGACAGATTGAGACAACTTCTGAGCTGGACTTCTTTTGCGATACTAATGGAGTTTTGCAATATCACTACCACCATATCATTGTCATTTATAATCTGCTCCTCCTCATCTCTGAGAATCCAACAGTCCTATCAGTAATAATGTCTCAAAACAGAAGTAGGAAATGTCTCGATGTCATCTCCCCAAATGAGAGATGGCAAAGCAAATACTGTCTGAGAACAGGACTCCTTGTTCTTCTTCAGTTTTCCCCACCTGCACAGTAAGAAAAATGTAACCAGCTGACCCACATAAAGGAATTATTCCATATGTAGAATGAACAAAAATTAAGCACCCTGGATAACCTGTGTCATCAGCACTTAACATTTTCAGGAATATCATTTACTGTTTAGTCAACCCGATAGCAATTTAAAACTGTCTGAAGCAATCTCCTCTTGCAATTTTAGGTAGCCATATTGTTGGAACACTGACAACAAGGAACCCAGAGTTGTTACAAATGTAGCATTTTATGTTAAAAGAGCAAAAAGTTATTTCAACTGTGACATTTATTGGCACAGGATCCTATATTATTGCATCCAACTTGGCTGAGCTGGAATAAATAAGTACCTTCAGCATCCATACAGGAACATAAATAGATTGCCTGGCTGAACTAAAAATTTCACTTAGAGCTCTGTAACCTCAGGCCATACTTTGGTAATCCTTCTAATAATGCTTCCATATGCTGGAAGTGCTCTTGGTTGGTTTTCCAACTGATTATAGTGCTAGCTGAGGTGGCAAATGACTTTCCTATACTTTGCAGTATAATCTCAGATACATATTGATGGCATTATCCACATCGTATCAGAGCTAGAGGAGGTGATGCACCTACTTTGGGAATTAATTGTGATCAAATATGAATTTGAACTTTCAGCTGACATAATCATCTGATAAATTGTGCTTTAAATTAAGATTGCAAACAGACCTGGGGTAAGTATTATCACAACTAAGTATGGGTCACTTCTTGAAAAAACAAGAAGTGAATACGTATACAAAAATGTTCATTTAAATGCTGTATTCTTTCAGACAGAGCAGGTATCTGAGACACAAAAAAAATTTAGCCCACAGGGACTCCTTAATGCCATGGTCAGACTTCTTCCTAAGTCTGGTTTAAAGCAATCTCGCTTATTTCTACATTTTGCTTTTCATTCTGAACTGTTGACTAGAAGGGAGCTGTCTCAGGGGATAGACAAATTAGACAAGTAGAAGCTGTCTAATAGCAGAGAGAAATACAGGATGTTCTATCTTTATTCCCCCCTGGTGCTCTCTATCCTTGCTGTTCTTGCCAAAGGATGGATTGGAGTATTCAGGGGAGAGCAGTGGGATTGTGAACTGCTATAAGGAGTCTCAGCAGCCACCACTCCATACCCTGCACTCTGGCAGCCCAGAACACACTGAGGATGAGTAAGACTGGCTCCAAGAAGAGGGGAGAAAGAGAGGAGAAAATGATTGCTGTTTCCAGGGTGAGTATAGTGAAGCTGGACAACTCATAGAAGGGTCATTCTGCAAGATCTGCAGTCTACACCTTCCTTTCCAACTGCATTTCAGCAGTGGCTCTAGGCTTTGTCTGTCTCCTACCCTACCTAAGCTGTGGGCTGGGCCTTTACCACAGGTCTGCACTGGAGGCCCAGAAAACAAAATTCTCCAGGAAGAATTCTTTCTGGTAACCTTCAGACTTCTTTTGAGGATCCTTCTCACTCTCACCCAGCAGAAGCTTTGTCTCTGTCTTTACCATAACACCAACTTTAACCCTACATCTAGGCAGTCCTTAGCCAGGTGAAGCCAAATGTCTCCATCCATCACCTTCCTATAGACTTTCTCCAGTATTCCACCAAATCCCCCATGACTTCATTCCTTCTCAGGAAACTATTTAACTAGCCTCGATATCAGAGCTGAATCCTGCCTAAATATCTGAGCAATTTCATGACAGACTTGTTACTTTTGATCTATCCCTGAGAAACGCACCTGTCAGAATGGAAAACTGTACCTAGATATTTTGGGAGTTTGTTGCCATCTGTCTTGTAAATAGTGGATGGATAGAATCACAAATCACACTCGTTACAAATGTGACACCACTCCAATCTTTTCTTCAATTCATTAACATTATTACTCTTTGTAGTCACATTTCTCACAGAAAAATGTAGACCACAGATTTACATGTAGACCTCAAGCTAACAGTCAACTGGCTTTGTGCAGCCTCTTCAAACCAAATTAGCAGATTTTTATAAGTAGGAACATTCCCCTACAAGGAAGTAAAGTCAGGAGAGAATCCCCATCTCCTGTCAAGGGCAAATTCTGACCTGCCAAAAGCAACATGCTCTGTCTCATTGGATCCCAGAATTTGGCTTCCATGCTCTGCTTCTCTGCAATAGCTATGCATCTCAGACATTTCCAGTGTAGCAACAAGGTACGTCTCTCTGACTCCGTGACCACCCTCCCACATGCCGTATACTTCCAGTTTGCTTTATCTAACTGACCACTGAACTTTGATCACAATTTAATATGTTCTGGGATCTCTGAATAATAGAGGAGATAAGATTATAGAGAATCCTCTGCTTTGCAACATGCCTGCTACTTCATATGGCTGTCATGAAGCTATCAAATGCTGGAGAAAAAGTGTAGAGGCCTCTACTCTGCTACACCAATAACTTCCCCAAATGTACGTACAGTTATCTAACTTCTGGAGTATTGGTACTAGTGCTAAACCTGAAGCTTATCTTAGTAAATTGCCCCCTGCAACTCATCATTTTTGACAAAAGAAACCCACATTCCTCTCTCCATCCTATCTCTCATCCACAAGGTATCATGATCCCAGGCAACAAAAAGGGACAGTACTGTACATTCAACATTACTTATTCCCAAGTATGGCACTTTCTTAACTGTTTATATATCTTTATAATAGGCTCATAACAGAATTGCTGTAATAACTGACATGACCCCCCCATTCACAGCTATCTATGAAACACGCTGCTGGATGTGTGCTTTGTCCAAAGCTTCACAAAATCTAGGAGCTGTCTATCTGTAGGCAAATAGTTATATATTTAAAATAACGAATGATTTCTATTGAAGATATATTTCATTTCAGCAAGAAGCTCACATGAATGGAGTTCACAGTAGCACAGCTGTCAGTCTACAACCTGCTACGCAGCACCCTTTTGGCTTTCTAAAATTGTTCCTAAAACTAAACTGTTTTACAGACCCTTAAGCTACAATGTATTACAACATACTATCAGAATCTCTCTGGCCCTGTGTCTGTCTTTTCTAATAATCCATTTCTAAATGTTTTCTCCTGAAACAGAAGGATCCTTAGTTTTCAGGCACTTATCATAAGGTTTCAAAGGGTACCTAAAAATAGGTCATACTGATAAGAGTTTCATTTGACAAACGTCAGGCTCTTCTAATACTTCCCTTTTTAAGACAAAGGGCAAGCCAACATCTTCATATCTGTCAGGTAAAACTCCACACTGAAACACAATAGAACAAAACCTGACAGTGAACCATCGCTGCATCTAAGTTCTGGTTACATAAGGTAGCATAGGAAAATGAGAGTTTTTGAGATTAACTTTAATGTCAAGGCTGGTAGCATGAATATAATTATGGCTGATATTTTTATGCTGCAGTCTGACAGATAGTTAGCAATAAATATACCTCCTCATGCAGAAAATGAGCAGACTTTCAATACTGGAAAAGAGGAAAAGGGAGGGTGTCAAGTACTTGCACAATTTTGTGCATTTGCTTTCTCCTGTTTTTTATTATACCCTTGGAAATGCTTCAGATCACATTTTAGGTTCTCAGCCTTTTCACATCACCTTTGAGAGAGAATTCTGAGATCAGATCTGTTTTCCGTTACCTGGAGAGGCTTGTGACATCCATCTTTCAGCTGAAAAAATGAGACCCATCTTCAGGACAAAAGGCATTAATGACTCATGAAAAAGAAGGTGAGCTGAAAGTGGTGTGACTGCTACCCACATTGCTAATCAGCAAATTCAGTAGAACACTGCCAGAGAATTGGCACAAATAGTGACTCTTCTGCGGCAACATACAAGCAGTGGGTACTGCCTGCACAGACTGGAGTATGTCACCGGCATGCACATTGGGAGAAACAGTATGTGTTAGCACTGTGGCTCAGGCCATGGGAGAGCATAAGAAACCTTCCTTCCTTTGAGAGGGCAAAGATGTGTTCTCTGCTCATTCAACGGAGCACAAGACATGCTGATGGAGAGGAAGGCTACAAGGGGCTGATGACACTAATACATTCATGCAATTTTTGGAATGCCCTATATCATGATATTTACAGGGGTTGGAAACTATTAAAAAATCCAGAAAGATTCTTTTTCCAGTAGTTGTCCGTCTTTGTTTTTCCAGCATGGACAAAGCAAAACTTTCTGGCTAAACCATAGTAAGATGAGAGTTTAAAAGTTTTTAAACATTAAGAAAACTAGTTCAGAGCAACAAAACATAAAGATCCAATACCACAGCTCCTCCACCTTCCCTATCTTTGGACTATGTACATTTTTACACTTACCTTTCATAGAATGTGATTTTATATTTTGAAAGTGCTACCTATTGCCATCAGTATCTAATTCAAAGACTTTTTTAGTCAAGTAGCCAGCAAAAAGGCAGGGTTTAAGTCTTAAATTCATTGATCTTTGGTGGCTTTAATCAAGCCATTTCACACAAATATAGAATCATAGAATCATAGAATAGTTAGGGTTGGAAAGGACCATAAGATCATCTAGTTCCAACCCCCCTGCCATGGGCAGGGACACCTCACACTAAACCATGCCACCTAAGGCTCTGTCCAACCTGGCCTTGAACACCACCAAGGATGGAGCATTCACAACTTCCTTGGGCGACCCATTCCAGTGCCTCACTATCGTAACAGTAAAGAACTTCTTCCTTATACCCAATCTAAACTTCCCCTGTTTAAGTTTGAACCCGTTACCCCTTGTCCTGTCACTTCAGTCCATGATGAAAAGTCCCTCCCCAGCATCCTTGTAGGCCCCCTTCAGATACTAGAAGGCTGCTATGAGGTCTCCATGCAGCCTTCTCTTCTCCAGGCTGAACAGCCCCAACTTTCTCAGCCTCTCTTCATACGGGAGGTGCTCCAGTCCCCTGATCATCCTCGTGGCCCTCCTCTGGACTTGTTCCAACAGTTCCATGTCCTTTTTATGTTGAGGACACCAGAACTGCACACAATACTCCAAGTGAGGTCTCACGAGAGCAGAGTAGAGGGGCAGGATCACCTCCTTCGACCTGCTGGTCACACTTCTTTTGATGCAGCCCAGGATACAGTTGGCTTTCTGGGCTGCGAGTGCACACTGAAGCCGGCTCATGTTTATTTTCTCATCAACCAACACCCCCAAGTCCTTCTCTGCAGGGCTGCTCTGAATCTCTTCTCTGCCCAACCTGTAGCCGTGCCTGGGATTGCTCCGACCCAGGTGTAGGACCTTGCACTTGGCATGGTTAAACTTCATCAGGTTGGCATCAGCCCACCTCACAAGCGTGTCGAGGTCCCTCTGGATGGCATCCCTTCCCTCCTGCGTATCAACCGAACCACACAGCTTGGTGTCATCGGCAAACTTGCTGAGGGCGCACTCAATCCCACTGTCCATGTCACCAACAAAGATGTTGAACAAAACAGGTCCCAACACCGATCCCTGAGGGACACCACTCGTTACCGGTCTCCAGCCGGACATCCAGCCATTGACCACAACTCTTTGCGTGTGGCCATCCAGCCAGTTCTTTATCCACTGAGTGGTCCACCTATCAAGTTGATGCCTCGCCAATGTAGAGACAAGGATGTCATGTGGGACAGTGTCGAAGGCTTTGCACAAGTCCAGGTAGATGACGTCAACAGCTGTGCCCCTCTCCATCAGTTCTGTAGCCCCATCATAGAAGGCCACCAAATTGGTCAGGCAGGATTTCCCCTTAGTGAAGCCATGCTGGCTGTCACCAACCACCTCCTTGTTTTTCATGTGCCTTAGCATGCCTTCCAGGAGAATCTGCTCCAAGAGTTTGCCAGGCACAGAGGTGAGGCTGACTGGTCTGTAATTCCCCGGGTCATCCATTTTCACCTTCTTGAAAATGGGGGTTATATTTCCCTTTTTCCAGTCATCAGGAACTTCACCTGACTGCCATGATTTTTCAAATATGATGGACAGGGGGTTGGAACTAGATGATCTCAAGGTCCTTTCCAACCCTAACTATTCTATGATTCTATGACAGTGGCTTAGCAACTTCATTCGCCAGCTCCTTCAGGATCCTCATATGGATTTTGTCAGGTCCCATGGACTTGTGTACATTTAGGTTTTAAGATGGTCTCAAACCAGATCCTCTCCTACAGTGGGCCTAGGGTCTTCATTCTCACAGTCCCTGCGTTCGCCTTCCAAGACTTGGGTGGTGCAGTCAGAGCCTTTGCCAGTGAAGACCGAAGCAAAGAAGTCATTAAGAACCTCAGCCTTCTCCAAATCCCGGGTAGCCAGTTCTCTCAATATCTTCTGTAGGGGGCCTACGTTGTCCCTAGTCTGTCTTTTATTCGCTACGTACCTAGAGAATCCCTTCCTGCTATCCTTCACATCCCTAGCCAATATACTATATCTATCTTTATAGGGGTTGCTTCCATGTGGTGAATTTGTAATTTTTCAATTTTGTGATTGTGTACTTTTCCCCCCATATCCTCAGGAAATTACTTTTAGTATCATATTAAGGAATCTGCTTTGATTCCCTGGTTGAATAGCAATGTGTTCTAGATTAATATTTATCAGTAATATTGTTGAAGTAGACTGTAATTCCCAAAGAAGCCATTGTTCATTCTTCAGTAGAGAAAATCATCCAGCTAAAAGAAATTGTAGTCCTTTTTAGATTGACATGGACAGGCAAAAAATTATTAGTATATGTCATAAGAACATTTGTATAAAGTGTAATAATTTAAGTGAGCTACTACCTCATAAGTATTTATAGCTGTTCAGTTTCAAAAAGCAGTAACAACCGCCACACCAGATCTTCACCAAGTTTTAGAATTTCTGACACTACTTTTCAGGACTGCATATTTAAAAAGCAGGGAATTGTGGTATTCACTTCTATGTGAATAGAGGCTTAAAAATGAGAAATAATAGGATATTCTCATGGTTTTATAACTCCAGTGACTACTACAAGGTAGGATAAACAGAATATTTTAAGGATCTAGTCTGCAGTGCCATCTTCAGTGTTTTAATGCAACACAACCATTGATTTCCATTCCCCCTTTTCAATGAATTATTACTATCTGTGGTAAGTCCCACTTTCTCAGTGTTACCACTGGCTTGGGATCTTCATTTCAGTTAATATCTTTAGATCTCTGCTGAAAGTAGCAACAAATATGCTGCGAGCAGATCACGTCTGTAAAATCCAGTGTAGTACAGACTGTATTCTTTCAAGAAAGTCATGCTGATAATCTCCTTTGATCTCTGACTGAGAAACTTCCATCCAGTTCAACAAGCTCCTCCCAAAATCAAAAACATTTCACTGATTTCAATGGGATGCAGTAGTTAGTTAACAGTACCAGCATCCAACTCCACATTCACAGTTCATCCTATTAGAAATCCTGTATGAATCTGTTTTAATCTGTTGAAATGCTAGTGCCCTTAATTTCCATTTTGAAACAGAGAAGTGTAGATGCACCATTTATCGCAGCAGTATTCAGCAACAAGCAGAGTCAGATGCTATATATGGGCTAGATTGATAATAGTGCTTTCCAAGACTATTTGCACAGGCATAAGTTCATTTCTAACAGTTACTCCAATAAAAGTGAAAACACACAGAAGTATAGATGCTTACCCATGAAAAAAAAAAAAAAAAAAAGAACTCTGTTTTGAAATAGAGCGAAGCTCTCAGAAAGGAAATAGGGGAAATCCAGTCACATGCAATGGATCTTTGTTTTGAAGGAAAGGTCCTGAACTTGGCCGCAGGAAAAATATGGGAATTTCTATTGGTCTATTTTTAGACATTTTCAGCACTAAGTCAAGCAGGGTGGGCACTGCCTGCAACTGTCCTCTAAATTATGAAAATGAGTTTCTTCCTAAGAATGTTTTGATTATGTTCGAGAAGAGAAGGCTTGCTGGTGAAGGGACTTGAATTTGAGAAATACAGACTGGTGAGCTCATGTAGTTAGTAGTGAAACTTCTTCAGAATCCCTAGAATTGTGCAGGATGATCTTATAATACAAAGGAATTACAGCAAGAAAAGGTAACTCAATTTTGGACTTCATTGTGCCAGACAAAGCCGAATAACCGTGGTATTAGGAGTTAACAGTTGCCTAGAAACTGGGGATCATGACTTCATACTCAGTAAGAACAAATGCTGATATATAAAGAAAATGCATAACGCTCTAAACTGGTTTATATTAAAAATCTGAAGAAATTCAGGAAAAAAATTTACTAGAAGGAAAGTGCCGCAAGGAAAAAAAAAAAAAATAAAAAATGAAAAAAAAATCCCATCCCGAATTTCCCAGTGCCACCATTAAGACAGGAAAAAACCTTAGCTAAAAGATTGTCATTGTTCACTGGCAAGGACAAGAACACAGAACTTTAAAGAAAGCATAATTGATGGAAAAAAGGCTAAATAGTTAACAATGTAAGAGCTATGAATTGCCAAAATTAGCTTGAGGCAACAGTGGAATATATCACTGGCAGAGCTAAAGGCATTTTAAAAAAATTGAAAATGGATTGGGTACAAAATAAATTATATAAAGGCCCATTACCAAATGAAGATTGTAAAATTGTCAGTGATGATATGTGAAGAACAGAAGTTTTTAATAAATACTGTGTCTCTATATTTGGAAAGAAGCAGAGTGCTGCATTCATACCATATGAGGACAGGGAAGCAATTTTTAGGCTATTAATAAGCCTTAGGAAGAAGTTAGACAACTTCTACTTAGGATAAACATTTCTGAATCAGGAAGCCTAGAAAACTTGTATCAGAGGTTTATACAAATGCTGGTTAAGGAAATTTGTGGTTCACTAATATTAATTTATAATAAAGTTTGTATGCATATATATTCAGACATACACCCAGAAAATGCAAGGAAGCCTTGAAATAGCTAAGATTATGTCAATATATCAAATAGTAAGGCAGAATGATATAGCTAATACCAAGTTAGTTGGCCAGTCTTAAGTCTCATCAGAAATCCTATAAAATCTGGCTCAGGATTTAATCAAATAAAGTGTCTGTGTGAAAGAAAAAGCTCTTTCCAGTTTATGTAACTTTGATATTATTAACATTTTGGTTAATAAAAATCATGTGCAGATATTGCATTCTTTCATACCCCTAATTCCGGATAAGTTGATAATGCATCACCTGGAGGCATGCCAGTACCAGTTGTGTAGACATATCTGTGCACTCCACATCCATGTTGATAGGCTTCCCTTTCAGAAGGACTAAGGTACAGTAGCCAAGGTACAGTACCATACTGCTTTTTCTTCCTAAGCTAGCTTGTTCAGGGCTGATTTAAGGAGGTCCTCACTCCATCACATTGCATTAGCACCCACTTAAACTTTTCTACTCATCTTGGACTGCATGTCATTCTGTCAAAACATCTTGCATCATGCAGTACAGCACCAGTAACACCTGTTAAATGAATTAACATTTCATTCATTTAACATTAATGATTGACAAGCCTCAGCACACAGTTTCCAGTCAGTAACAGCTACCAAACACATTTGGTTTTGGTGGGGTTCCACCTGGATCCAGAGTGTGGAGGACCCCAAACATGCTATTCAGTAAGTATCTCAAAATCATTGTGAAGTAATTAGTTATAAAAAATTCCATATGTTTTTTGGAATGGCAGTGAATGAGATGAATAAGATGGAAGTGAATAAGATGGACAGGATGCTGAAGTCAGAGCTGGCTGAATTGCTTGAGGAACTGCCTTCATAATTTTTTTCTTTTCATAGAGTTCAATGTCATCAAGGAACAGCGAAAAGAACTCATCGCTTACAAAATGAGGGATCTAACCTGGCAAATAGTGACTCATAAAATTGAGATAAACAGTCCAACATAAATTCCCATCAAAACGTTATCGTAAAGATATGATTCCTGGTTCAGAAAAACATGGAAATGCCAAACTACTGCTGTGAAGGAGCTATTTTAATTCTGTAAACACATGATAGTGTGTGTAGCAAAACTGGTGGTGGGATACAACTACTAGATGATATGATTTTATATGCATAATCAAGGGTTTTTAAAGTTGAAGTGTGTTCAAAAAAGACCTACTGTCCTGGTTTAGCAGCAGCAGTCATTTTTTCTCCTTCTTAGTAGCTGGTGCAGTGCTGTGGTTTTGACTTTCGGCCTGGGAATAATACTGATAAAGCCGATGTTTTCAGTTGCTGGTCAGAATGTTTACCCTGACCAAGGACTTTGTGAGTCTCATGCTCTGCCAGGGAGGAGGAGAAGCCGGGAGGAAGCAGAGACAGGACACCTGACCCAAACGAGCCAAAGAGGTATTCCATACCACAGCACATCATGCTCGGGGATGTAACTGAGAGTTACCTGGAAGGGCTGGATCACTGCAGGGTGGGGGTGAGGTACTGGTCGGTGAGCGGTTGTATCCTCTTCCCTTGTTATTTCCTTTATCATTATTACTATTAGTGGTAGCAGTAGTGATTTGTGTTATACCTTAGTTATTAAACTGTTCTTATCTCAACCCGTGGGAGCTGCATTCTTTTGATTCTCCTCCCCATCCCTCTGGGGGCGGGGGGGGAGAAATGACTGCTACTGCTAAAACAGGACACCTATTTTTTTTTTTTTTTTTATTTTATTTTTGAGAACTGTAGAAATAATTATCTATTGAAAGAGTTAAAGAAAAAGGTTGAGAAAAAACTTGAGGAAGTACCTTCAGAAAAAGACAATTATGAATGCTATCAGGCTCTTCACTGTAAAAAAGAAAGGCTGAAATTCGAAGTATAAATGATAAAAATGAAGATGGTTAACTCCAGGAACAAGATGACCATTGTGATGGATTTTTCTAATATTTTTCCTAACATTTTCAAATTAATATTGGATGCCATTCTAAAAAACAAAACAAAATAATGTTATGTGAGGAAAACTGCCAATGACAGTTCAAAATACTTAATCTGATGGCTCACTATGGCCTTAAATCTATGGAAGTACATCAAATTATTCACTGATGCTCAGGGCTTACATAACAACATCCACCACTAAAGCTTTCTTTCCAGCTGGCTAAAAGATTATTTCCTGGAAGCCAGTGACCTGGCCTCAGTTATTCATGCTTTTGTCATTTCTCATTTAGACTGCAGTGATTCATCGTCCAATATAAATGGTCATACTGTTTCACTGCTTCCAGAAATTCAGCTACTAGAGAATGCTACATCTCATTTCAATAGTGCAGACCACTGGAAACATATCAGATACGTCCTCCAGGCTTTTTCTTACCTTTCCATAGACTAACTAAAAAAGTTCAAGTTCTTGATTTCTTTATTTAAGATACACCATAGCTGAAGCTCAGGAATGAAAAGGTCTATGTTTTATGATGAAAACCAAATTTGTTAGCTTGTTAACTGTTTGCTGTAATATAATGGACTCCCTGCTCCTTGCCCATAACTATATCAAGCTGCTCCTGCACATGTTCCAACCCTGTAAAGACTTCAGCCAGTTGTGATTCAAAAGCCTTATGTTGTTTGGACACTGTTGTATTTAGAATTGTAGAATGATTTAAGCTGGAAGGGTTCTCAAGAGCTCATCTACTGCAACTTCAAGTAAAAACTCATCCAGCTCCAATGTTAGGTCAGTTGCTCAGCTGTTGTCCAGTTAAATCTTTTATATCTCCAAGGACAGAGATGTCAAAACCCTCCTCAGCTACCTAGCTGAGTCTTTGATCACCCTTAAGATGATTGCTAAAAGAGATTAAAAAAACCCTCAAAACAACTCCTCATTAAGAAACTTGCTATTCTCCCCCTTTCTATTAAAATAAAAAAGGAAAAACAAAAAGAATAAAAAATTACTTAACAAAACAGACACTGAATATGCTTCTCCTGGTAGGGAGAGAATATAAAAACAAACTGCTCAGAACAGATGTGCCAAAGCTGACAACCATGTTTTTCACTGCACTGGAAAACACACAAATACTTTAGTACTGAGCCCAGCATTAACAAAGAAAATGAGAAGAGAAGAAAATTCTTACTACTTACCTTTTTTGTGTTTAGCCACTGCAATTATTTCATTATGAAGCTGTAAGAGTATGACAATCATTATGACAAATGATCTAAATATGACTAATGTTATCATCGAGATTATGAAAAAAGCTTATTCTCAGATTATTAGTGGTAAGGGCAAAAAGCACAACAGGATCTGCCATTCTGTGTATAACAACCCATAAAAACCTCATTCAATAATTTCCGTGTTCAGTGCCAGCTATATGCAACTTGAATTAGCATGCATGTTTGGACATGTGCCATCTTAGTTGACAACATGAAGAAAAAAATTTACATGTCCATTGGCAATCTGCCCTGATAGTTAAGCACATTCTTGATTTAAAAAGATGCACATTCTTTTCAGCCTAAATTGATCTAACTTTGATTTTCATCTGTTGAGGGTACATTTTACTGCCTGTGTCTGCAGGGTCAAAGAGTTTTTTACTAACAGGTATACTATCCTTGTGTAGGCACTTTGTATTTGCAGTTAAATTGCTTCTTAAATACTTCTTGAGAAAGCTAAGTAGATGGAAGTCTTTTCTCTGTAAAATGTATCTTCTAGTACTCAAACCATTTTTGTAGGTCTTTTCTTGACAGCATGAATTGATTCTTTTTCAATATATTTTCCTTCCAGCAACAAAATGAAAGCATGACACAACAGGAAGGCATTACACTATTTCATTACACTTTGCTTAGCTTCTGATGCTTTACCACCTCCTAACACTTCATAATTTTCTCATTGTGCATCCAAGAACGATACCCACTCTTGCAATGAAGAACAAAACCATCAGTTTTTACTGTGATGTTTAAAAAAACATGATGTTTAAAAACCCAGTTTTTAGCTGTTCTCCAGGCCCACAGAAAAAAATTCATGTACACCACCCCTTTGGGGGCTACAGACAGTTCAAATGCTCCAGCTGCACTTACTTTGATGTAGAAGTCACCAAGACTGATGTCCTAGACTTCTATTTTTTGAGATTATTAGGAAATTGAGATATCATCCAGATCCTAGTTAAATTTTCCATAATACTTGGACTGAGACCCTTCTGACAGTGACCAACAATTTCAAGATGTTGTTCCTTTTTGCTTAAGCTTTGATACCATGGATGAGGTAGGCCTAGGGATGTTACCATAGACAATGTCACATATAAGTTACTAAAGACATCATGGAGTTAAATGGTAACTCAGCATGCATAAAAACAACTATGGAGCCACATTCAGATAGATCAGATAGATCTAGTATTTCTTGACACTAGTGGGAACATTTCCATTGGCTTCAGTTAGTGCAGAACTGTCCAAAACCAATAGATTTTTTTGTGGTTGTTGTTACATTTTAACAAGCTAGATTTAAATTCATTAACATTCCAAATGAGATCAATAATGAATAGTCCAGTAATAATTACCAGGACTCTACAGAAAACTCATAAATTATGTCATGAGCTATACACTGCATGTGCCAATTTTCCATAAACAAGAGATTCATGCACTCTGTTTTCTAACAATAAGCACGTTCGGTAATTGTGAGTAAAACCATAAGTTGTTCATCTGAATTTAAAACTGTGATAATTTATTCCTTTGCTTAAATTGTCCTTCCATTTCAATACCAGGTCTGTAAGAAACAGATTCAACTGAAGTTTCCTCTAAAGCAAAGAGGTTCTCTTGAAACTCTGATCTTGAGCTGAAAATTCAACTGTTTTAATAAATTTGCCAGGGCTAAATGTGATCTACCAATAGCTAATTCAAATGACTGCAAAGCAACTGGGCTGCCTGCCATGACAATTGTGTTGCCAGTCTCATAGTTCTGTAACGTTTATCCTAAGGTTCAAGACCCTAGAACAAAGAGATTAGCTGAAAATCTCATTTATTTATTTAGAAATAAATTAACTATTGGACTTACTGGTCATGGAGAGTGTCTGAAAACTGAGGGTAGAGAAGGAAATGGTAAGGACTTCTATTTTAAATCCCATTTCATTAATGCATAATCCCTGGTCACAGCAATTTGACCACATTGTAGATCAAAATCCATGGTAAGTAAAATAGCAGATCTGAAGGAAAGAAATTTTTAGAAAGATATTTTTATGTTTCATAGAGAAATTACTAGTTGGGACTTACTGGTGTATTTCACTTAGTGAACACTGAACTCGGCAGTTGGTAAAACTGGGAAAGAATTTATCCCAAAGCAGAATTTTAAAATCATATTTACAGAAGTTGTAACTGCATTTCCAAAATTACTACAAGGAACTATGAATTTTACAGTAGTTAATATTCAAACTGACAGTTGTGAGTCTAAATGTGGAACAAGATTATTTGATATTTTTCCTCAAAAATTCGCCTTAAAATTAATATGCTGGTCAATTGTTTTAATATCCAGTAAGACCAAGCTGAGAATTTGAGGGAATCACTCAGTTAAAATAATACAGACCCTCAGTGCAAGTACCAATCAAACTGTGTAATCTAATCCATGATCTTACAATCACTTTCTGTCCACTATTCCAAATAGAAATCTGCTTCAAATGAGCATTCACTCCTGCAGAGAAAAAAAGACCTTCTTATAACTTTCATCTTATGTGAAATTTATATTCATGGCCACTGTCACTTATTTGTTCTTAAGCCAATATTATTCTTCACTGAAAATACACCTTTTACTTCTCTGATGTGTATTATTTTTAGCCAGACTTCTTGCACATTTAAACAAGCCAAGCTCCTCTAATCTCTTTTGTAAACTCGATTCTTAAATTCCTTTGTCATCCCAGTATCTTTCCTATGTAGAGTGAATGCATTGTTCCTGACTGAAAATCAGAAGCATTTCATTAAAATTAATGAATAAATGTCACTGAAATGACTATATGTGTATTGGTAGATATACCAAACGAAAAGGAATTTGGTTGATGTGGTATAGCTCATTTTTACATAGGTGAACGGACTTACTCCCTTGGTTTCCAACACTGTGCTAAGAATGGCTCCCAGCCCATATTAGCTGCTGAGCCATGCCCAGGCACTACCTTGGGAAAATGCTGATTGGCCTAAATCAAAAATGTGCAAGGGCTATACTAGCATTTTAAAGTAGGGGTGATCACACATCACTGAGTGGCCTTGTTTAATTCATATGCATGGTTGTAGTATATGATGAATGCTACAGTGGTACTAGTACTCAGTTTCTCTTGGACATACTTTTTGCAACATACCCTAGATCTCAGTTTGCCTTCCTGATGGTTGTGTCACATTCATAGCTCACAGCCATCCTGGGGTCAACTGCTATACTTGCTTATTTCTCCATCTGATTGCTGTAATCTTCCAGGCTTTCACCAAATCAAGCTATATGAGGTTCTCTAACTGTGACATTTACAAATTTGTTCAGTTCTCCAAGGGGCTTTGTCCTGATGTCAGCTGGGATAGAGTTAATGTTCTTTCTGGTAGCTGTTACAGTGCTGTGTTTTTGCCTTAGTCTGATAACAATGTTGATAACAGACCAGTGTTTTAGTTATTTCTCAGTAGCACTTACCCTGATCAAGGACTTTTCGGTCTCTTATGTTCTGCCAGTAAGGAGGGGCACAAGAAACCAGGAGGAAGCAGAGACAGGATGCCGGACCCAAAGTAGCCAAAGGAGTATTCCATACCACAGCACGGCATGCCCTGTATATAAACTGGGGGAGTTACCCAGAAGAGAACGGTCACTATTCAGGTCTGGCTGGATATTAGTTGGCAGGTGGTGAGCAATTGTATTATGCATCATTTGTTGGTTTTGGGTTTTTTTTGAGGGGGAGTGTGTTCATTCTTTCCTTTCTTTCTCTCTTATTTACTATTGTATTATCATTATCATCACCATCTTTTATTTCCATTATTAAACTGTTCTTATCTCAACCTATGGGATTTTACCTTTTTGCTAATTCTCCACCCCATTCCACTGGAAAGCAGGATGGAGTGAGTAAGCGGTTGATACTTAGTTACGAGCTGGGCTTAAACCACAACAGGTCTTCAGCATTTTCAAGGCTGAAATAATGGCATCTCTACACTGTAATAGTAACTCAGACTTTGTAAATTGTATTAGATCTCTATATGAAGCAAGTAAGGAAATGAGCAACATAATACACTAAACAAGGGTGTTTAGTTATACAAAAATGGTCAGGTAGATTATCACATTTACTTGCTAAGAGAGTGCATATAAGTTACCAAAATTCACATAGACTTCTTTTTTTTTTTTTCAGGTACTGTGATTCACCAATATCTTCCTACATTTCCTCAATTTAATTCCAAGGTTGTATCTATTAAAGGAACACCCTGAGAGATTTCATATGAATCTGTTAAAACAATACCCAGAAAAAAAATTGTGTGATTATATGACATTAAAATCTCAGTCTATGCGTGTTTATCAAGCTTGCATTCAGAGACCACATGTGAACATTCATATTCGTCATCCCCAGGAAGTATATAGACAAATCAGCTTTAGTACTCTGTTCACTTGAATTTTTGATAAAAAAACCCAACGGATTCTGGTCAAATTCAAATGCAATATAAATAAAAGCAACACTGACTTTGACTCTTTATTTCTTAAATGTCTTATCTCTTAGCCACCAGAGGAAGCTTATTGAAGCTATGAATACTTGAAATAAGTGATTGATAATGAAGAGGGGGAAAAGTTAATTAAAGATTTCAAATGAGAATTTTGATACCCTATGTGTTCAAACAAAGTGCCTTTCTTAGATCCTACAAAGCCTTACGCATATGCTAATTTAATGGAAATGAGGTTTATTATACTCTGTGGATTTTCATTAAACAAGCAGAGACATAACCATATATACTCTTCTCTCCCTACCCCAAGCTCTCACACATCCTGTGAAAGGTGTGATAACTACTTGGTTTTTATCCATTTTTATCCCTTGTCAACTTGCCTTTGTTGAATCACTATAAAAGAGACAGCATTCTGCACAAGATGGATCCCCAGTCTGAAGTCAGCATTTCTTATGATCTACCCCAGCACTGTTCATTTCTGCTGGCCTCTAAAATGCAAACTCTCTGTATGCAATCTACATATTGAGAATGGTGTCTGGCTCATCCTAACTAAAAAACCATGCCAGAGACTGTACTAACATCTTAAATCACATGCAAAACTGAATTAATTTCTCAAGAACTGTCCCAGTGCTTTAAAATTTACTCTTTTGGACATACCTCCTTTGGAGCCTGTATCCACAGTTTCAATTCAGAAGATTTTGTCAGATCTTTCTTTGAGCTGTTTTCCCTAAGCAATTACCTTCTCTTCCCACCTTCAGAGGGTTCCACCTGGCCCAGAGTGCCACTGCCAGGACAGGAATATGCAGACTATTTTTTTTTTTTTTGCTCCTACCGACAGCACTTATAACAGGGTACATCACGCACTGTATTTATGTGTGCAGTCCTTTTGCTAAGAAGGAAAAAGATCCAGTTCAGATTATAGATATCAGCATTAAACACTAACTCAAGCCCATCCAGAGACCTCAGAAAGTTAAACTAAACTGCCTAGAAACTTCTTCCAGACTTAATGGTGACACAACTGCTTGGGAAGCATCTACATGCTATTTTCTGTAACAGCCTTCTATTTATAGCTATTCATAATACCATGTCTCTGAACACATTTTACAGCTAAAAGCAAGCAAAAGCTGCTCAAATTCTCTAGTATTCTCTGCTGCATTTGCTCTCTCCACCCTTTACTGTACCTGAAAGATTAATAGCTTAACTGATTTTCTATACTTGCTCAGTCATAGAACCATAGAATAGTTAGGGTTGGAAAGGACCTTAAGATCACCTAGTTCCAACCCCCCTGCCATGGGCAGGGACACCTCACACTAAACCATGCCACCTAAGGCTCTGTCCAACCTGGCCTTGAACACCACCAAGGATGGAGCATTCACAACTTCCTTGGGCAACCCATTCCAGTGCCTCACTATCGTAACAGTAAAGAATTTCTTCCTTATACCCAATCTAAACTTCCCCTGTTTAAGTTTGAACCCGTTACCCCTTGTCCTGTCACTTCAGTCCATGATGAAAAGTCCCTCCCCAGCATCCTTGTAGGCCCCCTTCAGATACTAGAAGGCTGCTATGAGGTCTCCATGCAGCCTTCTCTTCTCCAGGCTGAACAGCCCCAACTTTCTCAGCCTCTCTTCATACGGGAGGTGCTCCAGTCCCCTGATCATCCTCGTGGCCCTCCTCTGGACTTGTTCCAACAGTTCCATGTCCTTTTTATGTTGAGGACACCAGAACTGCACACAATACTCCAAGTGAGGTCTCACGAGAGCAGAGTAGAGGGGCAGGATCACCTCCTTCGACCTGCTGGTCACGCTCCTCTTGATGCAGCCCAGGATACGGTTGGCTTTCTGGGCTGTGAGCGCACACTGAAGCCGGCTCATGTTTATTTTCTCATCAACCAACACCCCCAAGTCCTTCTCTGCAGGGCTGCTCTGAATCTCTTCTCTGCCCAACCTGTAGCCGTGCCTGGGATTGCTCCGACCCAGGTGTAGGACCTTGCACTTGGCATGGTTAAACTTCATCAGGTTGGCATCAGCCCACCTCACAAGCGTGTCAAGGTCCCTCTGGATGGCATCCCTTCCCTCCGGCGTATCAACCGAACCACACAGCTTGGTGTCATCGGCAAACTTGCTGAGGGCGCACTCAATCCCACTGTCCATGTCACCGACAAAGATGTTGAACAAGACCGGTCCCAACACCGATCCCTGAGGGACACCACTCGTTACCGATCTCCAGCTGGACATTGAGCCATTGGCCACAACTCTTTGCGTGCGGCCATCCAGCCAGTTCTTTATCCACTGAGTGGTCCACCCATCAAATTGATGTCTCTCCAATTTAGAGACAAGGATGTCATGTGGGACAGTGTTGAACACTTTGCACAAGTCCAGGTAGATGACGTCAACAGCTGTGCCCCTCTCCATCAGTTCCACAGTTTCGTGGTCAGGCTGGATTTCCCCTTAGTGAAGCCATGCTGGCTGTCATCAACCACCTCCTTGTTTTTCATGTGCCTTAGCATGTCTTCCAGGAGAATCTGCTCCAAGAGTTTGCCAGGCACAGAGGTGAGACTGGCTGGTCTGTAATTCCCCGGGTCACCCATTTTCCCCTTCTTGAAAATGGGGGTTATATTTCCCTTTTTCCAGTCGTTGGGAACTTCACCTGACTGCCATGATTTTTCAAATATGATGGCCAGTGGCTTAGCAACTTCATTCGCCAGCTCCTTCAGGACCCGCGGATGGATGTCGTCAGGTCCCATGGACTTGTGCACGTTCAGGTTTTTAAGATGGTCTCGAACCAGATCCTCTCCTACAGTGGGCCGAGGGTCTTCATTCTCACAGTCCCTGCGTCCGCCTTCCAAGACTTGGGTGGTGCGGTCAAAGCCTTTGCCAGTGAAGACCGAGGCAAAGAAGTCATTAAGAACCTCAGCCTCCTCCAAATCCCGGGTAGCCAGTTCTCCTGATATCTTCCAAAGGGGGCCCACCTTGTCCCTAGTCTGTCTTTTATTTGCAATATACCTATAGAATCCCTTCCTGTTATCCTTAACATCCCTAGCCAAGTTCAATTCTAACTGGGCCTTAGCTTTCCTAACCTGGTCCCTTGCTTCCCGGACAACATCCCTGTATTCTTCCCAGGCTGCCTGCCCTTGCTTCCACCTTTTATAAGCCTCTTTTTTCCCTCCAAGTTTCCTGAGCATCTCCTTATCCATCCAAAGAGGTCTCCTGGCCCTCTTGCTGTACTTCCTTCTAGTTGGGATGCAACACTCCTGAGCTTGTAGCAGGTGATCCTTGAATATCAACCAGCAGTCTTGGGCCCCCCTGCCCTCTAGGGCTGTATCCCATGGAACCTTACTAAGCAGGTTCCTGACAAGGCCAAAGTCTGCTCTCTTGAAGTCCAGGGCAGTGAGCTTGCTGCACGCTCTTCTCACTGTCCCCAGGATCTCAAATTCGACCATCTCGTGGTCACTGCAACCAAGGCTGCCCTGAAGCATCACATTTCTAACCAGCCCTTCCTTCCCTGTTGGTGAGCACGAGGTCAAGCATGGCACCTCTCCTTGTTGGGTCCTCTATTACTTGTAGAAGGAAGTTGTCTTCCACACAATCGAGGAACCTCCTGGATTGCTTGTGCCGGGCCGTACCATCCCTCCAACAGATATCAGGGTGGTCGGAGTCCCCCATGAGAACAGGGGCCTGCGAGTGTGAAGCTGTTCCTATCTGTCTGTAACATGCAGTCATCCAACATGGAGTGCTCACCAACATCAAGAGCAGGCTGAATTCTGAATATCGAGCATCAGTGTCACACAATACAGTGGCAATCCCAAAACCTTATTTAATTAGTTAAATAAATGTATGGTACACTTTTTTTTATTTTATTGGAGATAAATGTGGAAAACCAGTTCTGATCTGGACATTGTGCATGGCTCAAAAAGGCCAGTGAATCACTCATGCTACTTATTTATTCAACTATGTTAGAGCCTGATTTAGTTCGTTTTGAAATCTGAGGAAGTCATTCCACTTGTTCCAGCAATAAGTCTGGAAGGATATCTATTTTTTTAACATTCTGCATATTTTTTTCCCCTTTTTTTACTAACAGGTGCAGCTGCACATAAAAGATTCAGTTACATTTTTCAGTTATACCTAGTATCCTATGCATAGAGAGCATATATATCCTAGATGTATATTAATATCTATTATATGTCATTTGATGTGTCCTACATATGCCCCCCAGCTCAGAAGGGTTTCCCGGTTTCCTCTAGTTTTCTGCTGTATTTGCAGTGCCCATAGGTGTCTTCTGTACCCCAAGGCTTCTTAAAAAGCTTAGGCATTTTTGTTCAGGCACCTTAATCACGCTCAAAGTGTTGCAATACAGGAATATAACTCTTCTGGACAATGCTTATGTTAAAAATACTCATTAAACAACAGCATGACTATTTGACAGGCTTCTTCTGTCCACCAACCTCAGACTTTCTAAAAATTATATGAAGAATGAACCTGCCAGGAATTAAATAATTTTAACTGTTGATTTTAGAGATTTTCCTGCTTTCTTTTACACTCTCTGTTGGATACTTTATAGTTACAGGGTTTGGTCTTTCCATTTAGGTAATACGTTGAGTTTCAGGGGAGTTTTGTAGTCTAGACACCTACTGAACATCCTGTGGTGATGTTCTGGTAGATGTCTTGTAGATTTTTCTAACCTGGACATTTAGTATGCTTCTATATGTGAACTGGTGAAGTATGTGGCTTTTTCCAGTGCTATTCTTCTCATATAGATCTTGCTCTTCCACTAAAAATCTCCTGTGTTTTTTATGGCTTTCATAAAAATTAAAAATTCAAAACCAAATGTTGTTCAGTTTTGTTTGCTTTGAAACATAAAAGATTCTCCCTACATACATCTTGAGGCATGGAAGTAGTAAGCTGTACCACTGCAAGTAAAAATAAATTATCAACAGTAAAAAATAAACGCGGAACCTCTGGATCCAAACACACATATTTCTACTGACAGTGCAAAGGGGCCCTATTCCACAGCAAGGGACTGTAGCAAGGTCATCAGCTTCTCTCTGCACAAAAGAGGGCTACAATGCTGCCTTCAAAAGATTAAAAAAAAAAAAAAAAAAGGTTCACTGTTTTCTGCTGAAGTGCACTTATTTTGATCTAATTTTAGAAAATTGAACGGAATATGTGACTACTTCAGGAGTATTACTGTGTATGCTTTATATGATCAGTCAGTGAAGTTCTACTGAGTTAGAGAATTTTCTTTGTAAGTGTATTGATTTAAATTACAGTGGGATGCCTAGAAAACTAATTAGAAAGCAACACTTGGCTTCCCAGAACAAGTACTTAGGCCAGCTTTTCAAAAATAATAGGCAAAATTATTAACCTCAAGGACACGTCATCCTGTCTGCTAATAAAATACATGTTTATTTTGCCAAGCTCTGAATTTGAAAATGTAAAGGCTAATGAGTAGTTAAAAGTCTCCTGAGAAGAAGCGATGGGATGCTTCTCAGAATATGGCTAGGGAAACAGACTAAAGGGTTAAGCAGAGGGAAAGGCAGAAAGAAGCCCATTCTATAGAAAGAGCCTAAGATACTGTTGTCTCTCCATAACAAGGGCGTAGCAAGCTCTAGGGAAAAGCTTCAATGAATGGATGCTGCATTTAGTAGATTAAAGCATGGGGGTTTTTTTATTATTTCCTTCTAAATAAATTACACTTCTAGAAGGTTATAGGTCACATATATTACCTTTGCATGGCCAAAGGGAAATGGGAACCATAGGGTCCAACCCTATTTCACACCCAACCTTTGAGTGGGGGAACTTCAAGCCAGGGGACAGTCAAAGACTTGAAAAGGACAACATTCATTCAAAGGAGCCACAGGATCCTGGGATAGTACTACTTTGGCAAAATAAGAAAAAAACCCAAAGCTCTCTGTTTCATGATAGCTAATATTTTACGTTTTAACAGTCTGCATCTGTTTTTCCTCATATACCTTTCTCAGGCATAATTCTTTAGAGAGGACTTGTTTTCCTCGAATAAGGACACCCTTTCTCTTCCTTGTACCATCCAGCTCTTTGTCTGTGGATCACCTTTAGGCTGCATTTTGACCCATTTTGGTCTGAGTAGATATTGTGTTACTGTTCTAAGATGCAATGCATGGTGAGTCAGGATGTGACAGCTTTATGACTTGAGTGATAGCACGGTGAACAGGTACATTACAAAAAGCGCAATTACTGCAGGCTTTGTGATATTATTTACAGTACTTACTTTCTTAACATGAGCAGCATTGTAAAAATGCTAGTTGTTAACACTGCTAAAACGTAATGCCAGAGTTTTCTGCAGCACAAGTGGCTGGTATGCTGATAAATGACACTGCATGAAATGGTGGCCATGAAAAGCAAATTCACAGTGAATCACCCTCAACACCAGATTGGAGTAAGAGCATTGCAAAGCTGATTTGTGGGCTTATGTTGCCATTTAATGTGATTTCCATCAAACTGTTCATAAAATTCATAGCTGCAGCTAACCTCCATTACTGTGTCCTTGTACATTCTTTTTGAAAATAACTTGTTTATGGAGCTTCAACAGTGCAGAAGGATACTGTATGATCTGAAGGAAATGGAGGAACTTCATGAAAACATCACTGCAAAGCAGTGGCCAAAAGGCACATTCCCTGTGTGCGCTTCAGCTTCTGACTCACAGGTTATGACTATGTCCAACATTCTTTTTGATCATCTCTGCTGTATGTGTCAAAGGCACCCTGCAGGCAGAGGCAGGTCCATAGCCCATAGACATCTGGGCAGATAACCTAATTAATGAGTCTTAATCTGGATCTTAACTCCACCGTTTATCACCCTGGTAAGTCTCCAGTATCTTTGCAGACCAAGGGTATGACCCTCAAGAAACATGAGCACTGTTCAGGACCCATGGAGGTGCTTGGCACGTTACTGTCTTCAGCTCCTTGGAGAGCTCCTGATTTAGACACCAGAACCAAATAATTTATATATTAACATCAGGACAATTTTGATGAAACAGCCTGGTTTTATGTGCAGGTTGATGATTTCATGCAATGTTATCTCCTGTGTTGATGCATCTCACCAGCCTCATGGCCAGCTTTGTGTGATTAAATATTCTATGTCTCTAGCCTTCTTACATGACTTAGATTTATGATGAAAAAATACCAATGTCACATCTATAGAAAGTATGACAATAAGATAGAAAAACAGTCTGTCTTTTGAAGTTCTGAGAGTGAATTTTTGTTTTGTTTGCTTACAGTAATCTCCTTTTTTGCTAAAGATTTTTTGTTGAGTCAGTTTGTTTGTGGTTTTTTACTTTGGAGTATATATAATTTATATAGAAAATATTGTGCTTTTTATGCTGTGGGAAAAAAAAAAACACAAGAAGATTCAAATTTATTTTTAAAGTCTTATTGTAGCAAAGTTAAGGCATATATTCTGAGATGCCAGAATCAGGGAAATGCTTGTAAAAGAAGCATATATTGCTGAGGTGTACACTTCACACAGGTTTTGATTCATGTTTCAAATACAGATTCACACCATAAATTCAGTCTGTGGAGAAGAGTTTTTATCAGCAACTTAATTCTTCCTCTGATTTTTCATAAGAAAAGGAAAGGACTTCAAGTCCTTTTCAGATTAGATTGTATGACTTGTCTAAAGGAAAATCAAACTGGAAAGTGTAGTTGCCTTAAAGGTCAATATAATATTAACAAAGCAAGAAGCCCTGGAAAGATCGTGTGTGCACTATATCTTTCACTATAGATAGATCATGGAGTCAGTAGCATCTTCCTAGAAACATTCATTAGGGAATGAAGCAAGTATCTCTGTGAGCTCCATCAAATGTGAACTCTGAAAACCTCAGCATTTTTTCCACGTTGTGTAAAAGCACAAATTAAATAATATTACTTGGAAACTTAGTATTCAATACTGAGAATGGATTATAATGCTGAAATTACAAGATACATTCATAAATATTCTAAGCTGAGTCAGGCAGGAAAGTAATTGAAATGTTTCAATGAGACCCAGGCTTACATTTCCCTGTATGAACTGCTCAACCTACTAGCTTGAAAGGGGAAAATAAAAACGGCAAGATTTTCACTACTGATTATGGAACTGAGGGAATCACTCTGCATTTCCTTAAAAGGGGCCTGATTTTCATAAAATACAGAGAAGCCTTGAACTACCTCAAGCTGAGCACCCCAAGCTAAACCAGCTAAATTTATAAATCACTTTAGCCAGTCTCTGGCAAGTGGTATGTTTAAATTGAGCTTCATGAAAAAAGAAAATAAAAAAAAATATCAAAGAGACAAATCCAATTTGATCATGAGAGTCAAGTCCTACTAACTTCAATTATTGATAAAATAGATCAAACCCAGGAAGGATGCAAGCGCTGATGACATGTTTTGCTTTCGTTCCTTGTTTGGGCTACCAGAGACACAGTCTAAACTAGCTTGCAATATCATGTTGCATTCTGAAGTTGAAAACAAACAACAGCCTCTGCTCTGCAAAGTCCTCACCCACAGTCAGAACGACAACAGCTAATTGGATTAAGAAATGGATTATGACACCCAGCATAGTTCGAATTTGTTAATTGGATTAAAATAGATTGAACTGGCCATTTGGATTAAGGCATAATCAAACTTCTCCATAGACAAAAGATCTGAGTAGCATGTTAAGGGGAAAAAAAATAGAGAGAAAAAGAAAAGATAAGGGACAAGAAATGCTTGTTAAGGGCAGGCAGGGGGGGGCTGGGGGGTGTATGCTACTCTCCTCTTCCTAGCTATTTTTAATGAAGGGCACATTATCTTCTTGCCTAGCAGCTGAAATAACATTGTGTAATGGAAATGAGCTCAGCAGAAGGTCTGTAGTCATTATAAAAGATAAAAATCCCTAGAAATCTGTTTAAATGTTAATAAATAAAAAGGAATAAAAGAAGAAACTAAACATTGCAATACAATGTTACCTGCTATGCAAAACTTCCCAGTCTGCATTCTCTACCCTCCACATTATTGATTTTTAAATTACATTGTCTTTTTATTACTTTTCTCTAAATCTGTCACTGTAAGAACTGACACAAAATCTAATCAAACCGTAAGGAAACCATCAATTTTATCTAGTTATTCAGATGGTTGGTGAATAACATCACAGCCTCTGGTCCTGTTCACAGTAATGAAATCAAGCCCTGGCCTGTGCTTTCTTATTTTAAAGGTTTTGCTTTAGAAGAACTGCACAGCTGATGAGAACACCTGTTTTGAAGTGCTGAAGATCAGGATAAGAATGCAGACTGTCACAATCTATTGACCAAAACATTTCCGCATTTCTTATTGCAAGATTTACATAGAGATCTATCTGCTTTTTAATACTTTCTCATGTATGTGCCTTTTCCACCAGCAAGTCTTGGAAAACTCTTTCTTTTCAGAGGTTTATAAGGCAATGATGGGTTGGCTTCACAAACAAAGATTTGGGAAGGGCATTACCCACACTTACTACAAGTATGATGACTAAGGGCAAGTGGAATAGGCAAATCTGGTTGGAGAAAAGCTGCATAGGCAATCAGGAAGATTCTGCACGAGACTGTCATCTCCTGGATCAAGTTTGAGTGACCAAAGCCCTGAACCGCCCACAGGCATGGTTGGATCTGCAGCTTCCAGTGCACCTTATCACCTGCCGTTTCGACCCTCGCCTGTCGCTACAGGGCTTTGCAAGTGTGAGTAAACCCTTCCAGCCTGCGCAATGGATTTTTTTTAGGTGAGGTGCAGCGTGCGCAGAACTGGCCCCACCCGTTACACCTGAGGTTTATCTGCCACAGCCTAGACAGCTAGGACTGTGACAGCAAAGTCCTCAGGTCGTAGGTTTTGTAACAGTGTCCTTCTCTTAGATGGAAGACCTTACAAGGCTGGATGAGCTCCATCAGCCTGGGTTTGAAGATAGCAGTTTTCCTTCTCCTATGAGGGTGGCCTGTCTTCACTATCGAAGATTTGGAAAGGATTTTACCCACGCATTCTGATCTCAAGCTACCAATGATGCAACAGCACAACATCAAGCGTCTAGGCGGGATTCTGACTTAGAGGCATTCAGTCATAAGCCCGCAGATGGTAGCCTTGTGCCAGTGGCTCCTCAGCCAATCAAAACGTAACGCAGGTGTCCTAAGGCGATAAGGCAATAGACGCCATCTATCAGCATCATTTCACTGAGCATCACATGGGCATGCACAAAAATGTTAGCTGCTGCAAGTCCTTGCTGTAAAGAATGGGCATCAAGCCATCTCTTCCCATCCAGGGCCTGCAGAAAGTCCATGGTATGGCAGCATCTGTTGAACTTCTAGGCCCACCAGTAGAGCCATAGCAGCTGCTTGCAGCAGCTCCAGCAGTAGCTGAGGGTTTGCTTTATGATCTAACTCGTTATTGCAGAGCAAGGGGTACCCTGGGCTGGTTGGAGGAAGGGCTAGGGAGAGGCATGTGCGACATGAATGAGGAAGACAATCAAGTTAGCCACAACGGTGATTGAGCTTCTGAGTGTATGTTGTTCCTCTGCAGTTCCCGTAGCTCATGCAAGCAGCAGGGAAGTGAGTTATTGCACTTCCAGCTCATGCTGAGCTGCCAGTATAGAGAGGACGGTTGTTTCCTTATGGATCTTCTTGCTCAGAGCTCAATAACTCTGGTATTGCTCAAGCACACTGAATACAAAGTAGTGAGAGAATCATGAAAACGGATGACACGTGAAGTCAGAGATGAATTAAGCATCATAGAAGTTTAGTGGGAGGTGTCCCTGCCCATGGCAGTTGGAACTAGATGATCTTGAGTTCCTTTCCAACCCTAACTATTCTATGATTCTATGATTCTAAGTTCAGGACTGTGTGAGCAATTTTCACAGCTGCACAGTTTGCAAAAAAAATAAATCTGCATGCAGCAGCAATGTGATATGACTTAGTGTCAGAATCCTTCCTCCAAATTCAACCTCTGCAGAAGCCCATCATAACCCAAATAACACTGCTGCATAATATGTGACTTAACAGATTAATGAAGACAAGAAATAGCCATAAACTCTAGTTATAGGTCATGTGTATTGAACTTTCCAATCACTATCCTTAAATCAGCCTGGTTCTGTCCACGTTTTCTTTTTCATCTTCTTTCTTAAGAAATGAACAGGAAATCATAAAATCCTGGCAATTTATTAACATAAGAACAAAAGTTGAGGATGGGATGATATACATTCACTAGAAGAATCATTTCCTTCCATGATTCGGAAAATAAATTTCCTGGGCTTGATTTGGTTTTCTTTGGTTTGGTTTCAATCAGAGACCATGCTATGGATAGTTGCAAGATTACAGCAAGACTTTTACTTCAATATCATATAGATGCAACACCTGTACTGACCTTTTAAGAATAATGGAAGAAAGCTTTTTCAAGTGTTACAGAAGTATAAACAGCAATGCTGCATTCTGCTATCTGGAGGAGTTCAAAGCATGCCTCTAAATGTTATTTTTGCATGTAACCATCTTTCTTCTTTTTGTTTTAACAGCCAAGACTGCTCCTCCATATCAACACGAGCATCACGTGAAAGAACACAAGCCCTTTTTAGAGAGCTGCAGAAGGTTCTTAGCTTAAACAAAAATCAGAATCAAGGGGTTTGGGGACATAAGATCAACCATGAAATTAACCTGCAGCTTACCATCGCCTACAGGTTATTGTACTTTAGGACAGAAGTCCTACTGACTCATTTATATTAACAAGTTTTTTTAATGTGCTGAGACTGTGACTGGCCAAAGATAACCAGAACCTACATCTTTGAACTTCTGATCCAACTCTGCTCAGCTGTGCTGGTCTGGCTGGGCACATCACAGCCAGACCAGCACCACCAATGTGGGTCAAGACTCATCTAGCATTCAAAGTGATTACCAAGCCAACAACCTAAGACATAATTCATAAAGCAATATTGCCTGTGACCCTCTCTTCCCTCGTCTTCCCCTCAGTGAACCTGCCTGTCAGTCTTCAGCTTCGAGGTGTCAGAAATAAGCTTCTTCGTGCTGAAGTAACCAATTAAGTTTTATTGCTTTATTGATGCCAAAGATATAAAATGACTATGCAAAGCATCTGTCATAAAATGCTTGCTTAAGAATCCATTGTTGAAGACATCAGTACTCCAGTAGAAAGATGAAAGGAAAATTTAAAATGCGTGATGTGGATATGTGTTAGAAGCTAATTACATGCAGTGGGAACAGATACAAGGATGGCTTGCCATCAGCTGTGGATTGCATCTAAGATGTGGTTATCAGTGCTAAAATGTTTTCATAAAACAATCTTATGTGCTGTCGAGCTAGTCATTTTTCTATCATGAATTGTTCCTTCTAGTGTTTTTTTTAAAGAAGAAAACTCAGTATTGGATTGAGCTTTCATATCGTATAGAGTTCTTTTATGGGGAATTCACTAGTACACACAAAACATTAAATGCTGGTTCTGAACAGGGAAGCCTATTATCAGGAACTGTCTCTGATAGCAATGGCATTAATTTATAGAAATATAAAGAATAAATTCAGCATGAAGGTTCTACGACCATATAAATCTATCATGGATCAGTTCAAATGAATGCTGTTGAAAAGAACTGGACTGCCAGTATATTCACATAACTGTCTGTGACAGAGAAAGTTTACAAAGGAAGAAAGAAATGCTAGCAATAAAAATGGAAAGGTGTCTTTTTTCAACCATATCCTTTCATCTTGATATACACCCTGCTTCTGCATTTTTTCATATGAAAGCTTAAGAGAGTATTGAAATTCTTTAAAAAAGAAAGGGAAAGGGGAGGCAGTGTATATTGCCTATCAGATGTAGTCACAGAGGCAGTAGGCTCAGATATACAGATTAGGGACTCTTTTATGCTTTGGCAGCATTGGCCCCTGCATTGTTCTGTGTAGCCCATGGCAGTATTATCTTCTTAATTTGTTATTTTATAAATACTTTGAGCACTGAAACCTTTAAAAAGCCTGAGAACAAAATAAAAAGCCCAAACAGCATTACTATTGTCAGTTTTAAAATGGCAAACTTGGATTCCTAACAGCTTCCTTTGAAAAGAGGTATTGTGTATGAGGATCATGTGCATAGGGACACGTTATCAATTCTGAACGATTTTCAAGATGTAGTCTTGCCTGCTGCTAACACATTATACAGTGCTGCAAATCGGATGTACCCTTAAGAAAGGTCAGAAGAAAGATATTTTAAATACCATGGGATTCTTCTTTTTATACAAAAGGCCACAATTTATTGAAGAGGTTAGGAAATCTGGTATTGTAAAATCCACAGTGCAGAACAATTTTGTGGCACTGAAATAGGAGGGTATGTTATTTACTACATGTGTAAATATTAAAGAACTGAAAACCTGTTCTAACTTAACAATAGACCACGGTTTTTTTCAGAGATCCAAGCATGTGTCTAATAAATTCACCCTCTTATTCAGGAAAAAAGGGAGCTAGAACTAAACATTAAAATCCCTTACCAAACCTGCCCAAAGAAATATTCACTGATGATTTTCATTCCTTATTTCTTCCCCCCACCCACCCACACCCCCCCCCCCCCATTTCCTTTCTTCTGCTTCTTCCTTTTTCTTGCTCTATAAATACTTGGTGTTTCAGAGTCAGGAAGAAGGTTTCGTGCCAAGAGGATGAATGTATTTTTACTATTTTTTAGCCATTTATATATCAAGTCAGGAATAGTTGAAAAACATTCCCTAAATATTGAAATAATAATAAAAAAAATAAATCTTTTGCCCTGACCTGATCAACCCTCATTGCAGTCCCTCCAAAACAGTCAACATTTCACTTGATCAAGCTCACAGCTAAAAGACTGATAAGGAAATATATTTTTTTTGTCTGAATTTATTATTTTAGTTATAAAATATACTATTTTTACCAATGTATTTAACCATGCCCTAAAACTAATTGCGAGATTAATGATTTCTTTGTGTCCATTTATTGGTCCTGAGAGAAAACCCATCTCTTACTGATGCAATGATCTTTCTAACCATCACATGCCTTCTAAAGTGAGAAGGAGGAAACCAAGGAACTACTTCTTTACAGAATGTATTTCCTGCTTCGACATTTCAAGAGTTGAATGCATATGCTACTTATCTGCAGGTAATGTGGTTTACCCCCATCCTGTCAAATAAGATCAGGTAAATCAAGATGTACCAGGATCAGTTTTTATAGCAATAACAGGAAAAAATAAACCTGTTTAGGGGGACTGCACAGGAAGGCTGCAATAGACATACCTCTGCAACTGTGCCCTATTCCCTCTGCCCACCAAGACAGCATTAGCCACCATTACCAAACACGTCTTTATGTGCTCTCTGTGTGATTACGTTTACTGAGAGAGCAAAACTTATATATGTATGAATCTCTGCTTGAAAACTTGTTTCTGTTGAAATAACCAATTGTCTCGAAAGTTATTAAGTAAATTGCAAGTATGTGTTCATGCATAGTCGCAATTATAGTACTATTTTTGCACTTTGGATAGTATTAAAATGATTCATTCAAATACACAGTCTTTTTCCTTAGTGCTTTACACACTGTAAATCATAAAATTAAAGTCACTTTAGAATCATAGACTCATACAAGAACTAAGTTGGAAAAGACCTTTAAGATCACCAAGTCCACCCATTATCCGAGGACTGCCAAGGCCACCACTAAACCATGTCACTGAGGGCCTCATCTACATGATTTCTTAACACTTCCAGGGACGGTGATTCCACCAGTGCCCTGAGCAGCCTGTTCCAATGCCTGAGCACCCTCTCTGGGAAGAAATTTTTCCTAATATCCAATCTAAACCTCCCCTGGAGCAGCTTGAGGCTGTTACTTCTTGTCTTATCACTTGTTACTTGGGAGAAGAGACCAACCCCGACCTCACTCCTTTCAGGTAGTTGTAGAGAGTGATAAGGTCTTTCCTGAGCCTCCTTTTCTTGAGGGTAAACAACCCCACTTCCCTCAGCCTTTCCTCATGTTTGCATAACATATGCTGGTTCACCACGACTGAATCCAGCAGGCTGGGGTCAGGCTGTAAAACTTCAAAACTGGGAGCATAATCACATGGTTTTAATGGGGATCAACCACCTCCTGAACCTTTCCTGTAATGGTAGTCTATCTTAAGAGATGCATTAGTGAGGAAAATCAATTAAATTACCACCACTTAATGAACTATTGCTTGCTGCCTAAGTCAGGGTACCTGACTATATTTACCACAATTAAAAAAATAAGCCATAAAGGGAATAAAGTAGATGCATTTCATTTCTGAGTGAGGCAGGCTGAGTTTTCACACATATTCAGATAGCAATGAAAAGTATTGATTGGGTTTGTTTGTATTTAGTCTTCCCCTGTGAACAAACAAAAAGTCACAAACTACAATCAATAACTAACTCCCTTCTTTGGCATCTCCCTTCAGCAGACTAGACTTAAGCTTCTCCCATTGCTCTTCCTTTCTGTGAACTATACATCTTGCTTTGGACTACACCTTAGTAGGAATTCATGACAGAATGCTTAAGACAAGGAAACAAGCCACTGCAGCAGAGTTACACGTACAGGTACAGTCAAATGTTAATTCAGTTTGGGTTAAGCTATCTAGCAGATCTTTATGGATGACCAGTACTTGTACTAGTACAAGGGTTAGCATTTAGTTTGAAAACTTCTGGGCTTTTAATTTTGGAATTCCTAGTACATCTAAGGTTTCAAGCACTAAAAACTTTGCAATCATACAGTTCCTAGTAGCTCACATTGCAATGTCAGCCATGAGTATCTTGCACTGCTCTACACAGGAAAGAGCCATAAATGATCTGGACTAAATTTCCCGTTTTCCCTCAAGAGGACTTCCAGTGTCAGAGTTGAGGTCATTAACAGGACGGTGTGGGGAAACTCACACTGTAGCTATCTCTGGTGTTTGCAGCTCATGGATAAACAACAGACTTAATTCTAAAATATTTCAGTCCATTAATCTTCATAAATACAAATATTTATAATGCAGTAAGAATGTATTAGCCCTGTACACAGTGCCTGCCTGGTTTGCGTCCCTTTGTGCAGCTCATTAACTGGTTTAATGCAGGCTTCAGTTCCAAGGTGTGTTGTGTTCACTCTTCATCCATCTCTCTGTGTAAATCATGCACAGAGTATCTGGGAATGTAGGGGTCATCTTCCTGCTTGTGGATTTTGTTATGGCATTTAAGAGAACTTAATCCTTCCAACTCTATCCCCTCTCTCCAAGGCTGACAAGGCCATGAGAAAGAAGGCACTTTCTCCAATTGCTTTGAAAATCTTTGAAAAATTCACAGAGTACAAAAAAAGAAGCAATCCCGTAGAAGCTTCTTTTGTACTATGTTTCCAAACTGCACCAAGCACTCTTCAAAGAAGGGTTCTGGTCCAGAAGAACAGTATTTTCAGAACAGGCTTTCCTCTTTCATTATTCTTATTTGAGCAAAAAGAAGTGTTTCATTCTGCTTTATCAGTGCAAATGTGTGCCAGTATAGCAATGTAGCTTATAACCAAGATCTGTATTTTGTCCACTGTGTTTACCTTTCAATAAAAGGTTCAGCACTCACAGCTGCAAGGAATGATTTTTCATAATGCAGAGCAGTAATAATGATGCTGTTTCTCTTGTAGAGCTACTATAAGTGACATAATATCATATCTAATGGGTGACTGTCAACAATGAAATGTCCATGAAAGAGCACATTCAGCGCTGTCGCTTTCTAGGCAATTAGTTTCACCATTTAAATTATTACATTTCCAGTAATATTATGGCAGCGGCATGTGCACAGAAAGAAAAAAACTGTATTCTGGCAATTATTCACCCATGCTAATTGCTTGCAGACCTGTGGAAAAGGCAATAGGAGAGAAAAAATAAAAGGAGAGAGGGAGAAGACAAAACAACCCTGTCAAGTTATGAGTCCCTGGTGGAAATGACTTAACATTAGTAGTGTGCTACATGTATATCAATTTATAGATACATAGATGCTGCTTGCATTTTTTTTACAAATATTTGCTTAGTTAGATTCCTGTTTCATATCATTAAATAATGGATCAAAATTATCTTATACATCTTTTTTCTTCCAGATTTCAAACATAAAGAAATAGTTCTATTCACTCTCTCAGCTTACTACAGAAACAAATCTCTCTCCTCCACATAACTAATCTTTCGCATTTTCCTATCCTCAGTCATCAGAGCACCATACAACTTACACATTAGTACAGGATTTTCTAATAAAAAGTAAGACTTTTTGCTGCAGCCAGTTTTATGAGCTGGGCAGAACAGGAGTGTACTCTGGCACCATCTAGCAAAAGCACAAAGTAACTATTGCCCCTTTCTGATTACAGAATGAAATGCGGACATGAAATAACAAAACTGGAAGAGAATTCAAAATATTGTCACTGGGCCTCTTTTTTGACACAAGTGAAAGAGTGCTGTAAGGATTATTTGTAGTATGTACCCATTGCTCAAACGTGGTTTTGTACTGTAGCATAAACTGATTTCTTCTATTTCAAGGCAAATGGAATAGAATATATAATCTACAGCAATGATTTATGCCTCTTCCAATAGGGATTAAAATGCAAACTTTCATTTCTAAAGTGTAGGCTTCTGATTTAGTCTTACTTGGACTCACCAAGCAAGGCAAACACCAATTGTCTCCTGAGGACCAGGGTGATTTTAACAGTGGTTTGTTCACTCTCCTTGAAAAAGCCACCTAACCGTTGTATTCAGTATCTCTCTATACACAATGGAAAACCAAAATTTATTTTACAGGATTGTAGTGAAAACAAATTCTTGAAAACTTGCTGGTTGTTCTGAAAGCATGACTTGATCTCAAGCAACTATTTTCCTTCTCATTAATGTTCTAATACTCAGCTTTCAGGCAGAAGCTTAAACTTTTAAAGGGAAAAAAAATCTGGAGATGAGAAAGGGAAACAAAATCTGGAGATGAGAAAGGAAAACGTGTTACTGTTAAAGAGAGCAGCTCTGCTCGGGTACAGAGGGTTTGCTCCTCAGCTGGTACAAATTGTGCTCCTTTCAGCTGGCTTCAGATGATACCTGTTTACATTGCCTGAAGGCCCGTCCTGTGTTTTCTAGCAGCTCTGACCTTAGAACTCCCTTTGTTTGAAGATGTTTTATGGAAACCTCGCCTTCAAAACATTTACTTTTGAAAGACAGAGACAGTTGGAGAAGTTTTTTTCATCAAATAACAAATAATTGCTAACTTCTCTAGGGCTTTAGAAAAGTTAAACACAATTAGCCTGACTTTATAAACCCTATTGTTTGGGCTCATGTTTTAATTTTCTTCTCATCAAATGGCTTGTTCCATAAATACTTCTTTTCTTTCATCTCACCATTACCATCTTGCTTGCAATTTCTAATAGCTGTTTGGGGCAGTTTATAAAGAGCAGGGGTTCCTTTGTGCTGGCAACTTATCCAGTCATTTTAAGGTATCTGTAAACATGAGGGAAATCAGGGGAAAAATTGTTTAGCAAGATGTTTGAATCTAAAAATGTTAACTGTGTAAGTTATTTCAGACATAAATCAGTAACTAAAACACCTACAAGTTTATCTGTGGACTTTTTCTTGCTTTTCTCCACTTAGCTGAAAGAAGAAATATATTTAAATCTCTATATAAGTCTCATTCCATCCTTTCTTTTCCCACCTATTGTTGTTTCATTTCATCACAACCTCTATGAAAAAAACTAACTTTGGAAGGTCCGCTCTGGAACCTGAGTGCATTTGAATTTTCTTTAATACTTTACTAATTAATTCATATACCACTATATAATATCTGACAGGAGAAAGCACATTTCTGAATTTCTCACCTCTCCAAAGGGACACTGGCAGTTTCCAGGTCTAAAGGATTTTCTCTTCCTGGCTTCTCTTAGTCCCCGTAGTGCATATTCAGGCTACAAAGAGCTAAATGCTTCCATCTGTAGGGTGTAACTTCAAGACATGTTATAGATCTCTCAGCTGTTTTCTGGGCCAACGCGTAACTTGATAGAGACATACACGAGCACAACAGGTTATCAGTGAGGAATATTTATCCGTACCTTGCCTCCCATGGCATACATATGCACAGCAGGTTCCTTGCAGAGCTCCTTTCAGTGCTAGGCTCTTCTCATGGGTGTGATGTCCCTACAGTTACTGTCTCCCTCAGGGACCCCAGAGTCCAAGCACAGTTGAATCTTAATTCCAAGTCACACTGCAAGCACTGAAGGAACAATGTGGAGACTGCAGCAAATGACCACACTAATAACCTGCGGAAGTAGGGGACCAGTATAACTCACATAACTGGTCTGTGCTCCTGACATCATTTCATGAGCTGGAGAGAAGACTTGGCCTAGGATCTCACAGAGATCCACAATGTCAGCTGATTGTAGGTTCATAGCTTTTACCCAAACTCATTTTTAAGAACAACGTTTGGAAACATTTTTAAATCTGATTGCACATGTTATTTAGCCACCTGCATTGGCTATTCCATACCTAAAGACAAATTTTTGTTGGCTTCTTCACATGAGTTTAAAATATGTTTGCGAACGTAGCTATGTGAGAAATTATTTGAAACTGGACCTTCTTCCATTCTGCTGGAACAATCCCTATGGCTTCAGGGTAAAGCAAATGGAGGCATTTTATTTAAGCTCTGGCAAGCTTCCAGACTCCAAATTTTCACAAAGTCATGATACACATATGCTGAAAAAGTTGACATATCTGAAGTCTTTATGCAGCACAAATGTCATACTAATAATAAAACAAATGGACTATGCTCTAGGCCTAGGGTTTTTTTACCATGCCAAATTCCTCTATAGGATAAAGACCAGGGAAATTATCTCTGGCAAACAGACTGATTACACTTAGTTTCATTAATAAGCTATTGATGTCTCCCTCTAAAAGACCCACATATGCAAATACTGGTCTTCATATATTTAGATTTTTCTCTATCACCCCAAGACTGTCCTAGCTCACCACAGCTGTGTCCTTTCCAAGCTGTCAGACTTGCATATTAACTGATATTTCATCAATTTGGACTGAGCTGCATTTCTGAGCCCCAAGGGGAAAAGCTAATGCATTAAACACAGAACATTAGCCTCCTGGAAGTCGTATTTCCTTCAGAAGGAAAGAAACCTTCCTCAGTCTGGCTGTACAAATCAGAAGCACCAAGGTGGCATGGAGAAACTCTTATTGTTCCTTGTGAATTTTTCATGAGCATTTCTGCCCATGCATCTCTAACATCCAGATGTGCTTTACTGACCTTTACTTATCCTCATCCACATAGTAAAGATGGGAAAGGTAAAAATTATCTGGTCCTCCACATTTTGGGGTATATTTGATGCATAAAGAAACAAAGATGCTTCTTTCCTGTTTACAAGTAATTGAGAATACCAGGGAGGAGTATTTGGAGCTGAGACTGGGAATCAGGATGGATGGACGTTAGTTTGCTAGACCATAGCCCAATGTCTACAGAATCATGCAGTGCCGGAGGTAGTTAGTTTGTAGCTGTACAGATGGTCATGGATGATAAGATTTGCCTCAGGCAGAAGAGCTGTTCTTGCTTATTCTACTGAAATGCAGCCTTCGATATTTGTAGCTAAATTGCTTTGATTTTTTTTTTTTTACTGTAAACTCCTCAAGTTAAAAGGGTAAAGCTCAATTTATGAGCAAGATGTCAGAAGGCGAAGTATAAAATGCAAGAATCCCTTAACCTAGCTTAAATACAAATTTCAGAAACAATTTCATTTGAAATACATTTAACTTGCAAACTTACCAATCACATCATTTCCCATACAGTTCAAATCAAGACTCGGCAGAACTTTCTCATTAATGCATCAAATAATGCAGATGTCCTTTTTTTGCCCCCTTTGAAGTGACATATGCTTCAATTTATTTTTAATCTTCTTAGTGATGTTGTAAGTAAAGCCGCCCTGTGTGACATATGAAGTTACTATTTTCTTCATTGCTACGGATCTGTAGAACTCAGGCAGTAGTGGCTAAACCCAGATTGAATCAGGCTGTTTAACCTAAATGCCAAGGAATGAAAGCCAGCATTTAATTGTGAGGACATATACAAAGGCAAATGCAATGAATTTGCCCCTTGCACTAAGACACAGAATACACTAAACACTTAAACCCCCACATCTGCACTTTTCTTTTACAAGGCATATTTTCACTGCCAGATGAAGTCTTTCAGTTGTAGCTGTGTGGAACAACAGTGTCATCCAGTGGTTAGTTAGCTAACCACACACTTTTCTGCCCTCCAAATTTTCCAGCGTGCATCCCAAGCTTGCCGTGTTACTTGAGAGATGACAGCTTGAAAATGAGCTGGCATGAAAAACTTGTCCTCTGCATCACATCTTTAAGCAATATTTCAGGTAATAGAATGCTTTTCTGCAGCGTCAGCACCGGGGAAGGAGAATGGGTTCCATGAGGAGCCTCTCAGCCTTTTGGAGATGGGGTGCAACAAGCAACCATTTCATTTCAGGATGATGCAAGTGAGGATAATTTACAGTTCTTACAAATCTGTGGTCAGGGCCATTTCAACAGATGTTTGTAGGATTTGGCTGTAGGAAGCCGTTTAAGAAGACTACCTCAGAAATCCAGCTAGCCCAAGGAGGGCCAGGCAAGTTGGTCCTCAAGGTGCTAAAGACACTCTGCTAACCTCCCTTGGCCTTTGGCATTTGCAGCCCAAGGGCTTCCCGAACCAGAGGTAGTACCTCCATGTTTAGCAGCCTGTCATAGATCTCTATGTAGTTTGCTCATAGATCCCTGTAGTTTGCCCAGTTGCTCCTTAAAACTGCATTTCTTCTACATCCAAGAAGCCTTGTATTTATATATACATCAGCAGGGAAACAGCTTCTCTTGTCTGTTTTGACTCCACCACCAGTCCTTTCTCCTGGAAGAGGAAATGAATAATCTATCCCAACACACTTTTTCTAGGCCATCATGGTGCCAGATCTTCCTTCATCCACCTCTTTGAGCAGCCAGACCTGTATTTGACTGCAGCAGCTACTCTACATCTTTGATTTTCTTTGACCTTCTCTGTGCTGTTACCAGCTCTACAATATCCTTTTTGAGACAGAGTGACATGACTGCAGGTAATAGTCAAGATTAAAGATAGCATTTTTGGCAAAGCTGGAACTTCCTTTCACTTTCAATAAAAGAAAGACAAAATTAACAATACAATTTTGGTTTTTTAAAATAACATAAAGATCTTCACTAGCATAAAAATAAATTGATTTGACTTTATTGTTTTCATGCATTTTCCTCTGACCTAAGGATTAAATATTTATGCTACTCTCCGTATAACGTATCTAAGTATTCAACATTTTATACTGTGATTTGCCATGGTCTAAATGAAATCCTTTAGTATTACTGAACTGAAACATCTTGACATTTTTGAAACAAAATGCAATAAATGTTCTGATGTTTCCAGACTTAAGGACATAACTAAATAGAAAGATTCAGTTTGTCATAAAATTTGAAATTTCCTTTTTATTTTGGCATAAGTTGGTTGCCAAAAAAAAAAAAAAAAAAAAAAAAAAAAAAGGGAAAATAGTTCTATCTTCTCAAGGCTGGTTGCAAGAGTTTTCCAGATGGGAAATGATGCAGCTTCTCATGGGAATATAATGCTTTCTGTATATTTTATTAAAGGCATGCATATGATCACTATGGAAAAGACATATTAACCTCAAGATTTATGCTTTGTTTGCAAGAAAAAGATGCTGCCAGGGAAAAATAAAACATAACAGACAGCCCAGGAGAGACCAACCTTATGACTAAAGATACTTTTTTTTGTTAGAGATACCTTCCTTTTTCAAGATTTAATTTTCCTTTCCCTTGAATGGAACCTTAGAAGAAATTCACCAGTCTCAGAGTCCTAGACCTCTCTCCCTCCTTTTGTCCATGCAACCCTCTCTATTTCACTGCAGGAGAGCACAAAAGATAAGGAATTTTATAAAAGAACATAAGCAATTTAGGCACAATTAGATATGTGCTTTTAAATCTGCTAGGTGCATTTAGAAGTCTCCCTAGACAGGTTATGAGCATTTATATCCTCATTTATATGGCCTGCCAAAACTACTTCTTTAAATTAGCTTGAAGCAGGCCAGATAAACCTAGAAGGAAGTCAGTTGTCTTTTCTTCTGGCATATAGATAGCCATTGCTTCTGCTTTCAAGGATAACAACAAACAAGATGAGGGTAGAGATAGACAAAGACTAAACCATCTTTTTCCTTAAGAGCTCACTATGCAAGCAGCAAAATGTCAAGATAAATTGGATGAAATAGTAGAGTAAACTCCAACAGGAACAATCCATCTTTTGAAAAGAAAGGCTGCCAGATAGGCTAGATTACCTCTTCCCCAGCAAAGCTCATGAAATCATCACACTAAGCAATCATAGATAAAATGATGGGGTAATTATGAAGGTTTGAGCCATAATACTTGAACTTGGCAAAAAAGCAAGATAAAAGCTCTCTGTTCATTAGTGTTATTAGGTTTCAGTTTGTGCTGAAAATCTATATTTTAAGGAGCCTTGAAGAGCATACAGTGAAAGAAGAGGAGAGTGTGTGTGATAGCATCTCTGCCAATCTATTTGGGACTGGGTAATGCAGGGGGCATTAGAGGGGTGGGAGGAGGCCAGAAGAGGTGTTACAATGCTCCTCTAAAGGTAACATTGCTAAGAAAGTTTTGGGGATTGTGTGTTGAGAATCTGGAGGAAGAAGGCAGGGTCTATATGAAGGTGACCTTCAGAAACACGTAAGCAGAATATTATCACTGCTCTCTGCCTACAGCAGGAAGAGAAAGCTGTATGTTCCTGGAGGGGGGAGTGGAATCACAGCTACAAAACCAGGTGCTGCCCATATGTTTTTGTATTCTGATTTTGATGAAAGTGTATAACGCTGATGCTTTTTTTTTTTTTAACCACTGTTTTGTTTGGTGTTATTTTGTTGTTTCTGGGTTTGGGATTTTTCTGTTTCCTTATGTTTCTTGCAGGGGATGCATAGGTGGTATAGCCGCAGCTGTTACAAGGCAAAGCATATATACACACACAGATGTTCTGTTTTCATATGAAATAAGTTTTCTAGCCTCCAAGGAGAAAAAAGCAGGAGAAGGGTGCTTGTGACTTCATGCAGTAAAGTTTTTAGCCATCTGAACAATAGTGCACAGAAAGTTCATGTTACGACATGGGAAGAGAAAAGTAAGTTCATTCATAGAAAGCAAGAGGCTAAAACAGGCAAAATGCAACCTCAGCTGCAAGAAGTCTTAAAATATATTTGCAATATATGGACAATATAAATGTGGGCACATACAGGGTTAAACCCAACATCCAAGGCAATACAATGAATTCAACCTCCCATTCCTAGAGCAAAGTTCCTCTAAACATAACTCTCTGTGGTTTCTGGAAGCGAGACCTTCACAACCAAACCACACCTTTCCCAGGCTGCAGGCTGCTGGCGTGGAGATCCCCTAATTCACTTGGGCTAGAAAACCTAAGGAGAGCCCTACAGTGGCAGAGAGCAGAAAAGACATAACCTCTCCCTAATCTCTCCACACTGGTCAGGACAATTCAATAAGACTGTGCATTGGCAGAGTATTCCTGCTCCGTACTGCAGCAACTGAAATACTCCAGACCCTCACAATTGTGGCTGTAATTCCATTGAGGGTTTCTGGCGACATCAGCCAACCCCCGAAGTCTTTCTCTTGATGGAATTAGAAACCTGCTATGGTCTGTGGGATAGACATCGATGCTGATGTCATTAGCATCAGCAATGCTTCTGCCTGAAAAGGCTGAAGAACTGAAAAGCAGCTTCTGAAAGTAGGATAACAATATACAAAGAAATTGAATATGCTGTTTGCATTATTTGTTATAACATGGTACCTCCTTGCTTTTCTCCTTTCTTTAACCTTGCTTGCACCAATATCAACTAAAATAGCACCACTAAAGGCAGTGGGATCATGTTGCATAAACCCATCTGATGTGAAGTCATGATCAAGCTTTAAATATAAGTATATTGCTAATTCTAGGGTAGCTATCAGACAGCGGTGGAAATCCTCATTACCTAAGGGGCAGTTTTGTGCCTGGAGCTCTGTCTGCATGGGGCTTTGCCTTCCACAGAAGGCTGCCTGACTGGTTCCTGCACTTTGTCATCTTAAGTGGCCTAAAACTATGCTGACAATAAAAGCTTTTTTTGACAGTTGTGTAGAGGCCTCTAGTGGGGAGATAAACAGAGGGTGGAGGCTATTCTTCCTTCCCCCTCCCCCATCCAGCCTAACACTCCACCCAAGGCGGAAGAGCCAAAAATGTGTCCGCTGCAGAAGCTTTCCCTTATTTTTGAGAGTTAATCTCCTCCAGAACTGGATTACCACTGGCTAATCCTTTAACCACAGGCACATAATGTTGGAAATGGATAACTTAGAAACCTGCTCAGAGCAGACGCATTTAAGACACATGGATGGCTTTTTGGCTGCTCGTCATCACGCCTGTTAGAGCAAACACTGCCCGCTGCTATTTGCTGGCTCTTGCCTTGCTTAAGAGGCCTGTCATACCCCTTCTACATTACGGAAAGGGTTTTACTGAGCTGCTATGCACTACCCTCCACATTATGCTGGAGCTCTGCTATTCCACCTCCTGCCTTCTCGGAATGTGTTTTATATTTTAGTTGGAGAGCTGTAGTAAAGATTTTAAATGAGCGGTTTCTGCTCATTACACAAGCCTGCCGCCCTATTAAACAGATAGATATTGCACTTCTCATTGTGCTGGAGCCTTCTGCAGCAGTTTGTGTACTGTGTCCCACACTACACTGCGTTTTATTTACATTTCAAAACACCTGTCTAGTGCTGTGCATGCTGCACAAAAATAAAATTACAGCCTGGCTCAGGAAATATGCTAAATATTTCTGCCTCCTTGATATTGCACTGGAATGTATGAGAGGGGAGAGGGAGGAAGAAGCATCATTATTTCATTCGGAAAGCATATGAAGAACCAGATCTTTTTGATTAGTAGTGTGAAGCACAGAGGTGAGTTACGGTACAGGAGTAATAACACATCTTGACTGATGAGTCAGCACCAAGCAGGGAGACAGTGACATTGTCACTCTGGGCATCACAGGTATTTGTTCGGCAATCAGGCAGTATCTGGGATATTGATTAAGTGTAGATAGCAATACTGATTGTAGTCTAATCATGTAACTGGAAGGCAGCTTCTGAACACATAATTACTTATGCAAAAAAATCATCCATGCTCTGTGCTGAATTATCATATAAAAAGGAATATTATTAATATTCTGTAATGACACAGAGGAGAAAGTAATGATGATACAGTGTATTCTGAGTCTCACATTAAAGACTAATCCAATGCTACACTGTCAATCAGTGTGCATTGTGTGTGAACCATTTGGTGTGAAGTTAGAGGCAGTCAAATGCAGACCTACCCATCTTATAGCCTTGGATGTTGACACTTGCTTCATGTAGGATAGAAGGAGCATTTTACTCTTTCAGCATGGGCAAACTTCAAATTTACATGTTCTTCTTATATAATGTCTGTTGCGTTTGCTTGCAAGCTCCCTGCAGTTCCAGTTTCTAATCAGTTATGTATTTTTAGTACGTATAATGCCTAGAAAGTCATTCTGAGTTATCTATGACTAGAAAGTTTTAAGCTGGTACAAAGGGACATTGTCATAATATGAAATCAAGCCCTGTATAAAAGTCACCAATAATTGAGAGAAAAGGCATTCCTTCTGGCTTTACTTTTAATAGTTTAATATTGACCATTGGTCATTTTAATATTGACCAGCACTGGTATAATCAATTAAGAATATTTGTTAGGTTCACAGATTTCTACTACGTTGGAAATACAAAAGTGACGTTATGCCATTATGCTGCATGTGTATCACTTCTGTCTCCTAGGCATAACAGGGAAACAATTTATCACTATAGTGCACCCAACATGTCCTCATCTATCAGCCAGCCCTTTTATCATATGTTTGTGCCTCCATTTCAACAGCAGGTACCAAATGTCACCCTTGTATTTACTACTGTACGGTTCTGCTGAGACAGCTCCTCAAAAGTCTTTGTACAACAAAACCCAATCTTTCCCCAGAAAGGCTTTTAAAAAATGCACAGAGACTGTGCCAAGGTAGGTGTCTGCGTCAGATCAGCCGCTGTCAGCAGAAATCCAAGGTCTGGGTAAACTGCTTGAAATGATTCAGGTGTTCAGGATATGTCTAGTCTACAACCAGCATGTAAGCTTCACTTGCCTCCATGAGATTTCCAGGGAGACAGCTGGCAAGTGAGGAAGTCCATCCTCCAACAGAGGCGTAGAGACGATACTGCTCCTCTGAACACATCAGCCAAAGCAGCCTGAGGGTGTCTTTGTCTCTGGAGGGCAACTACATGCAACAGTGAAGTTGTTTCAGTCTTGTCAAACTGAGAAGTGTTTTCCACATGCTGAAGGTTTATTGTTTTATTTATGATGCTGTGATGGTTTACTGTAATGAAACAGTGCAATATGGGCTGTGGTCTCACTGGAGAAGAAAGCAGAAATTATCTTCATTTATTAAGATGAAGACTTTAAGTATCGCTAATTCCTTAAAATAATTCTTTAATTAAGTAGCTGAATCTACATCAGACATTTGCTTTCAGTCTCTGGAACTGGGCTGGGTCTCAGTACTTCAGTGACTAGGAAGTGGTCATGTATCTCTGATGACAGAAACTGCATAGATGTTTCAATTTAATCATGTTCAGAAAAAAATTACAGGTTTTAATTCTAGTTCCCCTCTACTTCCTATAAAATTCAAGGGTGTTTTCATTAGTTGAAAGACCTGACAGTGAGGTGAGATTTATAAATCTGGATTTTAAATTAGGTGATTTGTATCACTTGAGACAACCCAAACCACATTCTTTGACTGGCAGAGCCTTTCTGTCCCAAAATTCTGAATTCACCTCTAGCAGAAACTGCTGCTCCAGAATAAGCTACAGATCTCAGCAATATCTGCATGTTCAGCTGAGCACTGGTGCTGGCTCACCTATACTATTAAATTGTTAGCACAGTCATGAGAATGTTTAATGAGCTGGTAGAGATATCTCTGCTCCCAGGACAAGAACAGATGACTCAAGAAGCTGTACAGACACCACCTTCCAGCTGTTATCAGTCACCATTTACCACTGTGGAAATCAATATTTGACATTTTCAACCCAAAACTCAGGGGCTTTGTAAAGGTTCCTAAACTGTGACTGGTTTTTTTAACTAATACAAGCTACAGACAGATCTTTCAACCACTGTGACAGTTGGATGCAATCTCTGCCTCAGTTCCTCCAACATTTGCACGTGTTCTCTGCAAGCTGGGCTGAATCAGCTGGGATATCACAGATTTTCTTGTGCAAAGTTCCTCCTGGAGAAACACTGCCAAATCTTCTGCTGATTATGGCAAACACAATTTTCCTAGTTTGACTACAAATCTTAGCACTATAATGCTCCGTAAGAGTTATTTAAATGTTGCTAGTCCATTCATTGAACACAGGCATGATGGTATCTTGTGCTTGCCTTCATAAGACAAGAAAAAAAGAAGCAAGAGTTTCACTGCAAGTGTTTAGTGTGAGGAGTTCATAATTTTAAATTCATGAATTGCAAAGAAACAGACCTGTAATGGGTGAAGAATCCTAACATAAGTGCCAAGGAGTTTTTATGTCCGTTATATTCTCACCTTAACAAATCAAAATTATTTAAAATTATTTTGGTGGCACAACAAGAGCTGGTGGACTCTAGAAGGGAAGATGCTGCTGCTCAAGAAGCAGTATTTGCCACACAGTAGTAAGTGAAATCTGTCTCATTCACTCATTTTGGTCATCAGTTGCTTTTCTGATGGAGCAGCAGAATGTACAGTTGGGAAAAGACCATTTTTATTTATTTACTTACTGAATCTTTTACATTGAACATCTGATAATGCAGCCAAAGAATGCACTGTGGGGAGCATGCCAGTGAGGCACCAGGAGGGTCAACCTGCCCAACATTTCTTAAATGAGAAAAATAAAGGTTATAGAAGTAAGTGCAAGAGCAGAAGGATGAGAAGGTGCACTTTTTCTTTCTCACCACTTCCAATGCACACGCACCAGAGAGTACCAGGCTCTGTGTGGTTAGTTGCATACTGACACATCAAAGTGTGTGTTTCAGTGAATTTGTAACAAAAGGACAGGCCACACCAGCAATTTGTTTCTCAAAATACACAAACTTCCCTGGGGCCAAGTTGTGGTGCAACTTCCAGAGCCACACAGGAGAACAACAAGACTAAAATACCCCATAAAAAATTGTACTGTGAGCAGCTGCTAGAGCACGGACCTTGGTGACTCAGCTTGCCTTGCCGTCTGCTGCTGGGGCACCGTAACAGTATGAAGCGTTTTGCATGGGTCTCACAGCAAAGCCACAGTTTGATCTTTAAAGAATAAATCTCCATCATTGTATTATGCCTGAATTGTCAAGCATTGTCAGTGGTCCATGTCAATAGTTAGTTTTGGAAGTTACGTGGGGTTGCTGGTTAATATAATGGTTAAGCATGTGTAAAGTGGGAATTCTGCATATCGCAGCAGGGTGTTCATAGCACAGTTTTTCAAGGCAAAATTCAGAGTTACTGTTGGTAGCAGTCTTGTGTTAGCAGAGTCTGGGGGACGGGAGGAAGTAGAAAAGGGAACAGAATAGCTGAATGAGGCAAAAATTTCAATGAAGCGAGCTTAGGTAAGAGGGTGTTGAAGGAAGAAGTGTGGCAGAAAGGAAAAGCAGCAGAGAGCTATAGATGGAAATGCTTTCCTTTCCAGCTGCTGCTGGGATGGAAATAGGGTCAGCAGTTTTATCTGGGTGGAAGCTTGCAGTAGTAACTGTCCCATATACTCCTGTGTGGAGGCTGGAGCTGGGGAGTATATAAGGTGGAATAGCCTGTCCCAGAGCAGCTGCTTCCTCTGACCCTGCCTTAAGATGTCCTGCCTCAGATTTCAGCTGTCACAAACAGCAGGAGTTCCACTGACTTCAGAGTGCCACCTCTTCCCTTTCCTCTGTCAACCACGGCACCCAGGGAGCAAGAAAGGGTTAAGGGTCTGGCTGGAGCGTACGCACAGCTGCAAGTCCAGATGAACCCTTGCAGACGTTGTGCTCCGCTGTTTGTACAAGGTTCATTTTCTACTGCACTGCAGCACACTCGCATACCCCTGCTCACACAGGCACAGGCACACATATACATACGAGTGCCCCTCTGAGAAGATTACAGTAACCAGCAGTTATAATTTTACTTAAGCCTTTATGACGTTTTTAATTAAAAAGGCTTTAGTGCTTTTCTAACCTGACATTTGATTGCACTCTAGATAATGCACCCTTGCCGATTCTGGCAGCAGTAAAGCATTTAGAAAATGTATGAAACATTTTTATAAGGAGTTTTGCCTGATCCATCTTCAGTGAAAGACAATGATTTCAAACCATGCGTATTCTTTTGAATAAAATAACAACATATGCCAGAGCAAGACAGCTGAAGAAATTCACCCTGTCCAAACTGCTGTCCATTCTGAACTGTGTTTTTATTGCTGCCTAAATTCACATTTATGTTTCATATATGAATTCACTCAATTTTGTTGCAACATTTTGAAGTATTGACTGAAATGAAACCTGCTACAGTCTGCTTCTTCTCTGTCTGGAAAAACCTGGGTCTGATGGCCTTATCATTCATACCATTTTAATTTATTTGACTTAATCCCAATTTTCATCTCAAGCAGAATCAACGATCCTCATTCCTCAGCAGCTGTCAAAATTATGCCTTATTATTATTTTTATAACTATTAATATTTATATTCCTTTGATTTATTCACACATATTCGTTTATCCACTTTGGTCAGCAGTAATCACACTATGCTTAAACATGGTACCTTCTTAATCTTTGACACTGAGCTCTAATGCTACACTCTTTCCTGGATTTATGCAAATCTGAAAGCAGAAATGCTGTTACTAAAGACCTCACACATTTTGATGCTATGGATGCATTTCCAAGATCAAAATTCTAGCACCACTGAAGTTATCTGAAGGCAGCCATTGATGAAAAGAGCTCCTAGATCTTTCTCAGAATAATAGATCTCTTAGAGAATTATTTGGGTTTTGCTTTTTTGAGTTTTTGTGTTTGGGTGGTTTTTTTTTTCCAATTAGGCAAAGCTCATAACATTTCAAACTGTTTCCACACAAACTGAACCAAAACTATATTTAAAGAATTCTGAGTAAAAATAACCCTGGGTAAAGCCAAGTTGCTATTTCAGAACAAATGAAAACCTTATTTCATTTTCTTCAGTTTGTAGGGAAAAAAAGATGTATATTTTGTGCTGAAAAATATTGAGAAAGTTTTACTGTTATTGTTTTGGGGTTTTTTTTGTTTTTTTTTTTTTTTTTTTTTTTTTTTAATAAAATTTCAGTGGAATATCCCTGCAGAAAGCTTCAGTTGTGGGAAACAAATTAGTCATTTCATGACAAATTTTGTCTATGGCTCCATCAGGGTATTATGTAAATGCTTGCCAAGTGGGTTTATCCTGAGGTCATTCTTACGAAATGAATAGTTCTCACCCTTCTGCTATAGATGAGGTAAAAAGCATAAATATTCACATCAAAACCTCGTCTTCATTTGTTAAATCCTGATTTGAAATGTCCAGACCCAGATTTTTCAGCCAATACTTTATGGCACTTTATTTTTTGTAGGCCACTTTATTTACTCCAAGCATAATTCCCTTGCAGACCAGACACCGCATGTCCCCTGGTGGGCACTACAGTAACGAACCCACACTTGTAGTTACTTCCTGTGGTAAGAAAAGTGATTTATGCCACTTGCCCAGGGATGTAGGGTGGCCTGACCCTGCAAGAGCCCTGGGGTTCAGCCGGACCTGCCGCGGCCTTAGCGCATCTGCATGTGCAAAAGGAAGAATGGAGGCGACTGGCAGGGGACAAGCTGTGTGTTGCAGGAAGGAGATGGGTTCCGAAGGGACAGCTCTAGGGACTAAGCATTGTCCAGGCAGAGTGCTCTGAACTTGATATCTACTTAAAAAAATCATCCCCACATTGGATCTGCTGTCAGACTGTTTCTTTAGGGGGCTGGGGAGAAAATTGTTATTCCCCATTGAGAATTGCATAGGGCTTCACAGTCAGAGGGCAGGACTGGGTATCACTCTCTGTTTTAATGTTGCGTCCAGCCTTCCCATGGCTGCAAACTCTTCACTGCTTTCCATTTTTGTAGTGAGGCAAAGGTCCTTTTTAACTAGCCTTTGATCCATTTCCTGAATCCCATCTATCCCACATAATGTGTGAGGTGGGGATATAAAAGAAAACATTTTGTCAGACTAAATCTGGTGAGTCCCATCTCATTCACTAGCAGTTTGAGCTTCAAATGACGACGACCCCTACCCCTTGGCTCCATACGGAGAGTGGTTCTCTGTTGTGCACATTTGAGTGTGTAGCTCCTTGCTTTTGGCTCATCCCGATTTTTTTATCCTTTTTTTATCCTCTACTTCTAACTGCCCAGCAGCCCCAGAAGCAAGCTGGGAGAGCTGGCGGACGCAGCCCTGTGCCACTGTGCCCAATGCCCAATGCTGGATGAGGCTGTGGGGATAGCCCTGCTCAGCCCCGTCAGACCATGCTCACCAATGGGAGCATCAGGTCTCCTTAACAAACCTCCTCTGAGCTGCAGCGAACTGAAAGGCTGCAGAGGCTTATTACCTGGTCAGATGTTGATAGCTTTCTTTCTGGTGAATGCTATATGTTCCTGCCACCTAGTCAGGAGTGGCCCCACCACTCAGGTTTCAAATGCAATTCAAACCATGGAAATGCTGCAGTCTTTCATAAAATGGTGGCTGAAACTTTCTAAAATGGATGAAGCAGCTCGTGTTTCCCTGCATGCCGTGCTGGGGAATCAGTGCACCATTTTCACAATGTTTTTCCTGAATGTTTTGCAAACACTTTTCCAAAAGCATTCACGCTGGGGTAAGCATGCTACAGAGGTTATTTCAACTCCGAAAGTTATGAGAAACTAAAATTGGGTCTTAAAAGGACATGTTTCAGGCAGCTTTCACCATAAATGCCACTACTTATACTGTTTAGAAGAGGCATGGATTTGCAGAGTACAAGTGATTTTTGAGGCACCACAGCTAATTTTTCAGCAATAAATATTCCCCTGCTTTAAAATCAAAACTCAATACAACCATAGCTATGGAGCTAACACATTACCTCCACAATGAAACTTTGTAACATCTTTAATGCCAGTAATTCATATGACTCCTGCCATTATCTGTGGCCTGAAAGATATCAGGAGAAGGCAGGGGAGGAATTCCTACTGACTTGAAAGAGGTTTTTAAAACCAGCATACTATGGAGTGCAGTCCCCTTTTTCTTAATGACCCAATTTGGTTCAAAGAATGCTTCAAGGCATTCAAAACTGCTTTAAAAGCAGCAGGTTCTCAACTACATATGTCAAGCTGCAGCCAAGAGAGAAATTTTATAGCTCATTGAAAAATAAGATCATATGATGGAAAATCTGACACACCCTTAATTATTGCAGCCTGAACGAAACCATTACAATAAAGCAAACTGATAAAACTTGGGAGACACAAAAGACAGGTCTGTAATAGGAAGCCGGACCAATGCCGTGTGTGCCTCAATGCAGAGCTCTGGGGATCTTGGCTTTTTAATCAGAATACCTGGCTTCTAGCCTCAGCAGCATACTTTCTGCATAGCTGCATGGAAAACCAACCCAGGATGCACTTGAACAAAACCCAGCATCATAAAAAAAAATAAAAGATCCAGTTATTTTATGCCTGCTAAGAATCAAAGCTGCTGAGCCCAAGCTACCTGCAACATATGATCCTCTTACACTCTAGAGTATTGAGCATGTTCAGTTTCTCTGTGAGAGGAAAAAGTTACAATGCATTAATTTCAGACATAAAGCACAAATGGGGCATAGGGGAAATAGGATCACAGTATTATTTAAGTACTTCAGTCCTGCAGTTTTTCTGAGTATTGGTTACCTAATTGTCCCTGAGGAGCTGGGTTTGGGTGATTTGCTCACAGCCACAAAAAGAGAGCAGTGACAGAAAAGACAAACCTTGCTTTAGCAGTGCTGGTTTAAAGATTCAGCATTATGTTTAAATTCTGTGCAATTGAAGGTCATATTAATCACCTTATTTAATATTCCCCTTTTCTCTTAGAAGGGCAGTACAAAGGTACTTGTAAAAGCTTCATCTTTATGCCATTTGGCAGCTTGGCGTCTTAGCAGTGTTCTCTATAAAAAGGAAATTAAGAATCAGAAAAAAAAAAAAAAAGCCTAAAACGTCTCAAAATGGCTTTAAACTGTCTTTTGGTTTTCCATCTTCCAATACAACCCCATGCCTTCTGAGCCAACACCCCCACCCTCCACCCCGTGCTTCTAGCTCTTCATGTTTTATGTGTTTCTATCACTCTAAACTGATTGTGCTTACCCAAAGGTATAACCCCTAATAGTGAATCTCAAACTGCCTTATTCAGTGCTCTTGCTCCCTCTCGTGGCTTTATATTATCTATACAGCGACTCTAAAGGATGGCTTGCAGAACTGCAAATGAACAACTTCAGAAGAGACAACGCTAATCTAATGTGCTGCAGATTTCCCTTTATGTACAAGTGCTTGATACACTGGATTAATAGAAGGAGTAAAAGAAAATAAACTTAAAAGAAAAGCAATTGGCTTCCCAACAGATTCAGGCACACAAATGGAACGAGGCAGGTGGGTCTGATCTGCAGTGCTTCCCCCTTTGATGGAATTTATGGCATAGTCCATTTTAAAGTCAAAATGCTCACACCAGCCATGCCAGATCCACTCTCTGTGTGGGGAAATCTGGGCAAGCAGCAGGAAAGGCTGTGAGGCTTCCAGCAGACTGTTTTGTCAGATGTTGGCCACCCTGCAGATAAAGCCCCAGAGTCTGTAGATCTCTGAGGGAACCTGCCAAAACCAAAGTCATGTCCCCTGGGTCGCTGGGGTTCTGTGCTCCCTCCCCAGTCCTTTGTGAAGGGGCACCTGGCCTCTTTCATCTCTCTTCAGGCCCCCATGGTGTTGCAAGGGGAGGATTTCACAGTAGAGGAGCCTGCCTCAGGCAAAATCCACTCCCAAAATTCACACTAAAAATCCTTTTTCTGGAGGTCAAAAAAAAAGAATCTTAGTGTCAAGAGGCAGTGCTCCTTTCTGCAGAATCTCTGCACAGATTCACCAGGGACAATAGGTCATGTGTGCAGACAGCTGGTGATAGAAAAAGCATGCAGTCTGAGATACCTGCTTCTGTCTGGGCTGGGGAGACAACACTTACAAAAGAAAATGTTTGACAAAAGAAATAAGAGATATTTGTCTAAAAGAAATTATGTTCCTTCCATGCTCTTTCATGCTATAAAACATATTATGGGGACAGGGAGGCCTTTTGAAATCCTTTTAAATATTTCCCATACATCTCTCTTGCTTCAAATATTTGATTCTTCTTATTGAAGCACTTGAAAATGAGTGTATCTTGAGAATGTAACCCTTTTCCATTGCCTGAAACAGGGTGAGACACTTTCTCACCCCTGACCAATACACAGGACCCACTAGCCTGAGCCTCAGCGTATACACAGACCCTGTTAAAGACCAGGGGCTTAGTGTCCAAGGCTCTCCACATCTGAATGTTAGATTCCAAATCCACCATGTGGATCCTGTTAATTCCACACTGAGAAAGAATATCAGAGCTCAGAGTGATAATCCATAATGGACCTAACCCAAAATCCCCAAGCAAAGCAGCCATGACCTCTGAAGGAGCTCAGACCCAGATCCAGACTTCTGGGATTTACCCCAGCTCCAAAGGCCCTATGTGCAACATTAACACAACCCAAATCCCAGGAGACAAAAGCAAACCACAGACTTGTTGATGCCCCAGCTGTGCTTGATATATTGAAACTGGATTCAGCAGTTTCCCTATCAAAACTGGCAATACCACTGGCATGGCTGGAAGCAAGGGGCACGATTTGCTTTTCTGCTTCAGTGTGCTATTATGTTCCTGCCTATTTTCTCCCAGATACTGTAAATCAAGGTAAAGCAAGGTCTGATGTTTACTAAAAAGCTATTTCTCTGTAGGGTGGGAACTAGAACAATAAGCTTGATTACAGAAATCTTTCAAGTCCTTCCCACTGGTCATCTTGTCTTGTGTCAGTACCTCCAGTTCTGTTTCTATTTTCTGCTCCTTAACCTGGCAATGGGAAATGCTAAAATCACTCACCTCTCTAATTTTTCCCAAGGGATATGAACCAACACCGTCTACAATATATTCATTTGTCTCTCTGTGAGTACAGCTGCTAAGGAAGAGGAAAAAACAAAATCAAGCCCTCAAATAGAGAGGTGAAACAATGGTGAGAACTAGCCTCCCGCAAAGCTTTCAAGCCTACTGAGGGTTTATTGATTCAGACCCTTCTGAGAGCAGGATTTCTCACTGCTTCAGCATTTATAGTCCCACGTGAAGTCAGGGGGAGGTATATGTGTCAGAGAAGTTAAGCTTCAGAAGCTTCTTGAGCAGCTTCTTGGGCTGGTAGGTTTGGTTTAAGAATTATAAGCATGACCAAAGCACTCCTCCCACCCCTACTGGTGATGTTTTCTAAAAATTGATCAACATATTTTTTTGCCATCTGCCAAAGATGAAGTCAGAATCTGAATGAAGTACCTGTACCTGCATTTTACATGCAGAGTGTAGACTTTGATCAAGGAACTCATTACAGTAATAACGCAAAGCTTAAAGGTCTCCAAAAGTACCAAAGAGGAAAGGCTGAGCAGAAAGTCCATATTGAATCTTCCTCCCTGTGACATGCATTACTCATGCCTGCCCGGGACTGCAACCTCACTTTGGTGGTATCTTTCCCTTGAAAAGACTGGCCAGGGCTCACCACTGACTTTGGGAGCACAGGAACAGACATGCTCTTCCTTTATACAACAAAATGTATTGCAGGAAAACATAAGCATGGGTCAGATCCTTGCTCTGCCTTCAGAGGTTCAGTCCCTTGTCTCTTTACTCTGGTAAGAGTCTGGCTAAAATACCTTTGGGAATAAGAGTGTTCTTGCTCTTGTAGCCCTGTGGTGGAAATATTAGGAAATCACCACCCTTATCTTGCCTTTGTGAGAGAAGTCACTCTACTAAGGAAGCACAGTGCAGACTGAGTACTGTATGTAGTGGGGTTAGAATTGTGCTAAAAGGCATTCACATCTCGGGATGCAAAACAAACTATGTGGAGCATTGATCCACCCACACTGAAGTGTTCGTTACATGTATCAGGTTATGCATGGGTCATTTCTCCCCACTGCTGAGCCTATAAAAACAGCCCAGGTGAACTTCTGGGATCCACTGACCCACAGTTGCCATTCCTTAGGGATGCACATGAAACTCCCAGCATCTGAAAAAAAAAATAAAAAAAAAAAAATCTAATCCTGTCATATAACTAAGCCCTGTATTCAGAGCCACATTTAATTCCCTATGCCTTCCCTCTGCATGGATATGCACCCATGCACACACATGCATGCATACACAAATGCATAGTTCAGGATGGTATGCATCGAGTGCAGCATCCTTGCATCCTTGCATCTTTGCAATCTTCCCATCATGCATTAGTGTGGTTCTATCATAGATGATGAATTTTCAAACAGAAACACCTCTACCTTTTGCATTTTTGCCATTTTTTTCCAATTGCTGATTTTGTATGGAATATTTGCTGTGCTTTTTGTGGCATGACCTTTCAGGAGGGAAATGCATATTCCTCTGAGTCTGCCTTTTATTTGAATATCCCCCACTTTTTCCTGTCTCATTCTATATTACAGCATGAGCTGAGCACAGCCCCACTGATTCCTCTGACTCAGATCTCCTCTCTGCCTGATGGGCTGAAAACTTGGAGCAGCTCCCAGGTTGTTTTGTTTGTGTTGGAAGACATTTCTTGTTTTCCTTTTGCCCTTTGAAGGTGATTTCTTCAGCCTCCTGCAGTTTTGTTTGATCAGGTTTCTGGGACACGGGCAGTGTCCCAGGGCTCTGTGATCAGGTACTGCTCTGGCTGGTGAATTTGCATGTACAAGTGGCTGCAGACCATTCTGTTCCCCTTCTCTGGGACAGTTCTGCAGCTGCTCTTTTGTTTTGCCCTGAAAAGAACTGCCCAAAGAACTTCTTTGGAAGAGAACATGAGGGTAGAAACCCCTGCTCCTTCTGAGTATTGTGAAATCACCCTGAAAAACCACCCTGTAGATCAAGCATCTCTGCAGGCTTAACAAGAGCAACAGATTTTGTCCCTACAGATTCAGGAAAACCACTGTAAAATGCCAGCAATTTCTTCCTGGGATCAAACACTTTGAGAAAGTGAATCTATATTTGGCGAATGCTGACAATGTTACATAAAGGTGCCTCCTTTGAATTGCAGCTGCAGATAAATACGTTTTAATTTCCTATGCAAAGCCCACATTCAGATGATTTCCTAGCTGTCTGCTCAGTGAAACTCCCACACAGAAAAAGGAGATGCTTTTTATGGTACCTTGAGAGCAATTTGTTGCACAGATGATGCATCCATCCTCTAAGGGAGGCAGCTGTAATTGTAAAGTAGATGAACTCTATTGCTGAACCCTTTGCTGTGCTACGAGAGTCATATAGGAATGCTGCTGGTAGCTGAGGAGCTGTGCTGTCACAGGGAAGCAGAGTCAGACCCAGTTAAAGGCTTCTGATCCCAAATACCACAGCTAAACCCAAACACAGTTCAGAAGCTGGGAACTGCTAAATAAAAACTAACTGTAAGTGCTTTCCCTTCTTTAAAATAGTCTATATTCCATTTGCCAAAACAATCTCTTGTGGAAAATGGAAAAGCAGAGCAAAAGCCATGTTGCTTGGGCAATACATATATATAGTACACAAAAATAATACACAAACTGCATTATTAAGGCATGTCTGTATAGCTCATTTGAGAACAGGCACACTTAGGTAATCAGCTCCAATAAAATATTGTTATAGAGTGAGAAAGATCAAATGAAAATATTATCAAGAGACACTTTTGCCAACCCAACAGAAACATTGCATCTTATTTTAGAGTGAAAACTAAAAACAGTTTTAAGTTGTTTAATGATTTATGTTCTTGGAGGGACAAAATGGGTATCAAGGTTGTCTGAAGATTGTGTTGCCAGCACTTTAGAATTCAGGAGGGAAAGGGAAGCTTCTGAGAGCTGCAGTCATGAACTGAAACATTGACCCCAAAAGCTTACAGGCTGGGAACAAGGAGCACATGCAACTGGATACAGACCAAGCTTCAGAAACAGCAGCAGCACAGTATCTTCTATGTGTCAGTATACTGAAATCTGCTTGCATTGGCATCTGAGATTCGTTAGCATGGCGCATCATTGCTTACTGTCCCAACCTCGTGCAAGTCTGACCGATATCACTAAAGTCAAGGATGATCCTTTACAAGAGTGTCCGTATCTCCAACAAAAGCCTCAGAGGCACTGTTCCGAAAGACTTACAGCTGTGGGATGTGGTCTATGTCCTCTGCAGAAGCTGTGTCTTCCATCCTCTCAAGAAAAGATATGCCTGGTGGATTACAGCATCTTTTGCAGAAGAAAACTGGAAGCCCAAGCAAGTACATAGACTGCACTAACCTTTCACCCGTACAGCTGGCCCCAGGGATGGGGAGAGCAACAGAGACAGTAAATTACCCCACTGGAGCTCATTCCATACCTTCCACATGCTTAAAGCGGGGCTTTATCTGGCTGGCTTTTTACATAAGTAATCAGTTTGCAGACATGGCATTTTTCATCATATTTCCCTTGCTTTAGAACACATGATATGCACAGTCTCTACGGTTGAATAAAAGGTCATGACTGACCAGCTGGTAGCACAGAATGCATTTTTACACTAATGGCAGGGTATTCTAGTTTTTGTTTCACATTGCAATGACTGCATATTTACATAAACCCTACATCTGTTTAGTTAAATTAAGCCAGAGGGTGATGATCTTTGTCTTTACAAAAGAGTTGATTTAATTTTATTGAACATAGTTTTCCATTTAAAAGATCAAAGTCAGTGCAGTCCCCTGCAGCAACAATTCAGTCTTATGTGTTTCTTCAAATATTCACATGAAGAAAAAAGGGGAACTGGGACTCAGAAAGCGAATGAATTTTAACAGACAAATAGCAATTACTCATTCCTAAAAAAAAAAAAATAAAATAAATAAATAAAAAAATAAAACCCCATTGGTGCCTTTGTTTATGCTGGTTTTGATGAGAGATATTTTTCCTTCCACAAAGTGTCAGGAATTGATAGTGGAGGCAGCATGCACATTTTTAGGCAAATTTCTAGAAGCTGGTAAATGCTATGGAGAAAAGACACAGAATAAGTAACAGTGAAGAAAACTGGTGAAGACCTGACCTCTCTAGCTGTCATGTGTTAGTTCCAGGCACTCTGCACAGGGAACACCACTTTGCATATAAAGTTGCTTGTTATCTCTGCTGAAAATAAAGGTAAAAATCATGACTATGAAACTGTATCTGTAATAGAGATAGACATTTCCTGTCTTCTGAAAGAGCCTGTATGTCACCTCCTAGCATCTGACTTACGGGAATTAGTCTTTGTTTTGCAAACTTTTAATTTCAGGAGAGGAAAGATTGAACACCAGCCTTATATTTCACCGCTGAAGTTTGGTATTTGCTTACAAGTGTTTTCCTCACCTCTCCAGGTGACAGTAGCAGTTACTACTCGAACGCTGGGTGAGCACCATGGTTACACCCCATGCTACAGCAGGATAAGGCCAAGCACACATTAAAATCCACTCTTCCAGGCTCCCTTCCTGGGGTTGACTCCTGCAGGCAATGTGGGAATGTTGACCAAAAGGAGCTTTAGCACATTCCAGGTTAGCCCTTAATCAGGACACTGAGGGAACCGGGTCGAAAGTCTATTTTGGCTCCATGAAAACGTTTCCAAGAGGTACATATTGCTGCTGCATTACACCTATGTAATACATCTTCATTAGCATTTCAGTTTGGATTAGCAATGCACTTTTGGAGCATTCCTCCTGACCACCCTTCCTCACCATGCTTTGCTTCACGTTATGAAACAGTCCTGACATCTGGGAATTGGACTCCATCCAGATAAAGTTAACCCAAAAGATCTGGTGTAGCATCACACTTACTGCACTACAGCCACTAACACGAGACCAATCAATGTGCTCAGATTAGAGCTGGTCTAAAGTAAATCTCTGAAGTACACAGAGGGCACGCTGGGTCCACTGCATCAGCTCCTCTGTGCAGCAGATTTGTCCTACTTGTTCCAGGCCACCTGCTAATGTATGCACAGCCCAAAGAGGCTGCACTGCTGCTTTCTAACCCTCTCACTGCTTAAATGGGTGAATAGTGCCATTTTAGGTACCATATGGTATCCCTGCAGGCCTCCAGCTGCCACTCTGCAGATCAACAGCTTAACCAAATGTCTCTTGTCATATCTGGCAGCCCCATACAGGCATCTCAGATACCTTAGGGACACAAACTGGCTGTGGATGTCTATGTTTAGGCAACTGAATACCATTTTATTGAAGTATCTATTCCCCTCTAGACCAAAAACAATAGAAGCAAATGAGGTTAAAAATTATAAATAAGGTTCTTGAAATACAATGGTAAGTAAAATAAAATAAAATAAAACAAAATTAAATTAAATTAAATTAAATTAAATTAAATTAAATTATTGTAGAAGTCTTTCTCTAAATCTTTGAAGACTTTTTTTTAATAACTAAAATGTACACAAAGCCTAATTTGGGCCAATATGTGTGTTATTTTGTTCTTCAAGAAACACCTGAACTTTACAAACAGCATTTATTGTTCAGCGAGGGCTAGATTCACTGAATTTATCAATAAGAAGCTCAGAATTAAGTTTCTCTGTGTGTACTTTACTAGTCTAACACCTCAGATGCTCTGAGGACCGTAGTATCAGGATCTTTACAGGATCATGTCCTAAAACTAAGTTTGTACTCATAAATCAGTAAGTTATCAAATTACTAAATTTGCTGACGTCATAGTAAAAGAAACAGGCTCTGGCATGTCCTCTGCTCTGAGAAGGACCGACAGAGAGCAGCCTTCGTCTGTGCTAGCAAACGCCTGGCCTCCAGAAGCGTTTGCCTGCAGGTGAGCAGGGATGGACGGCCAGGGGCTGGCCACGCTCAGGACTGTGTGGCAGAGGCTGATGGCCATCAGCCCTCACGGTGTCACGGGCTAACCTCCCGGTCTTACACAATAGTCACTTTCCAAAGCCTCAGAAAAATAAGTTTTATCTACCTAGAAACAGCCTAAGTTTCTGAATCCACGTGGAAATATTTGGAGCTTCATGTCTTCTAAGCGCTGAAACCAAAATCCTGACCTCTTGTGGACATCAACCTGCCCAGCAAAACAGTTTCTAATAAACACGTGAAGCTGGCGATGCTCTTGCTGGATGTGCAAAGGCCATGTATTCCTGCTGCTCCCCCCACAGACCTGCCTGCTTCTCAGCAGCCAGTGACAAACCCCACTTTTGCTATAAATGTAAATTAAAGCAAGTGCAGTCTTTTTAGATGCTGTGGACAAAAATGGGTCAGAAACGCCACAGAAAAGGGAAGTAAGGGAGCAACTATGCACATTAACATCCTGCCTGTGACACACAACCTATTGCAGACCCTTAATTCTTACAAAGACATGAGATAGGGAACGTTGTTTTGATCTGCCCTGCTTTTCTGTTCTGTTAGTCTAAGTAGCTTTGGACTAAAGAAAAACAGGGACTGAATATATACTGTCTATTTAATAGTAATTAATAGTGTCTGATGCCACTTGCATATATATCATCAGCACTATTTTAAACTTAAAACTAGACTTTTAAGAGCTCAGCATAAAAAAAAAACCAAAACAAAACAAAAAAAAACAAAACAGGCAGTGTGGCTTCATGAGCAAGTTTCCATAAAGAAAAAAGGCATTTAGTGGCATTTCTCAGGCCAAGTGATCTCTCATATAGAAAAGTTAAGGCTACACAGTGCTTAGGGCAGGCACACTGTATCCTCATTGTCCTTGTGCAGTGGTGCCTTCTATATGTGAATTTCCTGTATCAAGGACTGAACACCTGAATGTTTTCTAATTTCTAAAATAAGTGGAGCACTTTCAACTATGTGTTTTCAGCCTACATGTACGGCAAATCCCAAAGATAATGTTATACAAATAACACATCAAATACAACAGCATACATTACTAGTATGTATAAATGTATTCTATTAATAGCATATAATAAACATTAAACAGTGCATGAATAAAACCTATTTTTAAAAGTTTTTCTTTCTGTCACCTTGGATCTACAGATTGGATATAGGAACTGCAGTACTGACTACATTTTTATTTACAGGACTGATTCACTGATAATTGCACTTGTTTAACACAGAAAAGTAAGTAAAAATAATGTTTTAAATCAAATTTACATTTTAGTTATGTTCTTTCCAGATCTGCAACTAATTTCTGACCCCAAAAAGGTTTATCCATATGTTTAATTTTACACTTAGGAGTAACAATAGTGGAACTAATGCACATAAAAATGAGCCTTTGCAGATCTGAAGTCGCGATAGTAGCCTGCTTTCACATTCAGGATGCACAAAAACCCACCCAAGGAGGAAAAGGTGAAGTGAAAAGGTACAATCATTCCCACTCTCCTGCATTCTCTGCAGATTTTAATTTCACATTCTCTCAAAATAACACAAATTGACATTAACAAATATTAATAGGATAGATAAAATGTTTCATAGGAAATTAATTCAGCAACCATTTATAATAATTATTTTTTTTTTAATTTCAGGTTCTTTTCAGGCCTCTGTTTCTAATATGTCAGCATATGCTTCCCTCTGACATAAATTGATATTTCAGTTGCATGTGTTGACAGGCTTGGACTTTACCACTTAGAGGACTAGATGCTTACTGGCCCTCACTTATGGCACATTTTTTCCAGTATGCCCATCATAGCAACAGCTGCTCATCCTTCATTCCAGTAAGCAACGTTGGGCCACTGGACTGTTTCTAAATGTTATGTTAATTTTATTGTTTATTGATGGATGACATTTCAGCTTCTCCTTGGGCACCTAATGCTCCTGCTGCAGTCCAGTGAATCCTGGTACAATGGATAAAGGAACAGGTTTTCCTGGTGATGAAGATGCAACATGATAGTCTCTTGAAATGCCACAACGTTAGAGAGCACTCTGAGGTACTTCCTACATAACCCTGGTATGTTTGCAGCTTTACTAAGAATGCTGAATAACATGTGAGTAATATTTTGCCTTTTACGGAAAAGTATAGTAGGCAATGGTGAAAAAGATAATCTGTACAGATTATTGTTGACAGAAGAAAGAGATTTTTCTGTGAGACAAAGCACATCACAATGCATTTTCAGGTACCAAACCCAGAGAGGTAATAAAAAGCATCTTTGAAGTGCAACAAAGAGTTATGTTTTAAGTGCTATTATGCAGAACTTGCTTTCACAAAGCACAGTGTTTCTTAATTAGCTGTAGCGCTGTGTTGAGAACCTCTTCCTTGGAAGGACTGGCATTGACCTCTTGGCATGAAGGATTCACCATCCTTCTGTATGACTCTTCAACTCTATTTAAAAACAAAACAAGAGAAACAAAACTTCAAATTGCAGGGATATGAAATGGCATTAGTCATCAGCCTCATAAGAAAGTGTTTGCAATGCAGAGAAAAGGGAAATAAAATCTAACATGAAGCTAAGAATGCAATCTACTGCAAAGAGCAATAAATCATTAGTAACTACTACAATGCAAACCTCAAAGCACATAGTTTCCTTGACGCTGATTCCCAGAGCTCTATTCATATTCACATGGCATGGCACTGAAGAATTTGTTTCTTTGCAGCTTAACACTGCTGTATATATATATGAGACTCTGGTCTAGCAGTACAGTGGATAGTCTGGTTCTAACACCTGCATCAATTTATTCAGAGCCCACTCAGGCTCCCCTCTCTTAACTATACGTCATAGCATTATGTGGGTGTGTTCACTGACTGATTTCAGCTTTGAGTCACTGCATTACAGAGCCGACACAACATTCAACCCTTTCCTCTCATCAACTTTGCTAACTGAATAAATACCAGGATGAAATACAGGGTGAAAATCTCCTTACTTAGGCTATTCTCATAAAGCAGAACTGTCTCACATTTAGCCTATGAGGATGTGAATATAACTTTCTGTGTTCATACAATTAATAATGCCAAACATTCAGGCCACATGTCATAAGACAAATCAAGCAAGATTCTGGATGTTCTTACATCCAGACTGGCATAATTAACTAATAGAAATAATCAAGGGCTTTCTGGTGGGAATAAGAAGTAACAGAATTAGAATATGAAATATTCTTAAATGACAGCATGTTTCCTAGCTCACCTATCCCTCTGCTGATCCCATTATATAAACCATCTGCCCTCACAGAGTTTTGTCAGAATTAAGCAAAGGATATTTTTAAGGTACATCATCACCTGAAATTTTAAAATCCTGCAGGCAGATTTCAGCTTTGTTACTTGTAGATATGGACACTGACATTCAGGTGTCTATACCGAGCACTAGGTATTTAAGTTTCCACTGCAAACAATGATGAGCTAATCAATAAATTTGGCAGAGCCTAGACAACAATTCAGCACACCCTGAAGCAGGAAACCTAGAGTGCAATTCAGTTGCTTAGGCAAATATGTCTAGTATTGCTTGAGATGCTCTGGACTATTTCATTCAGCTTGCAGTTGCTGGTCCAGAAAGCATCCACAGGTTCTGTATCACATCTGCCAGCTTCATACAGATGTCTCAGATCTTACAAAATGGCTCTAGATAGGTATGCTTAGATCACTGGGCTCCAAAAACATCTCAAGTCATATCAAATGGCTCTAGATACTTATGCTTAGACCTCTGAACTCCAAGCGGGTGGTGAGCTGAATCGCTTTAAAGGCTCCATTAAATGTATTAACTATACTGGGACCTGGGACACTTAGCACAACTAAAGACATCTACAAGAGGAGATCTAAACTTTATTCTTTTAATCTGAAGCTCAATTCCAGACTTTTCTGGGGAAGTTATATGTTCCAACTTCTTGCCCCGCAGTTCTGGAAGTTTTAGGTTGCTCTCCTCAGTACGAAAGGTTCTGCGATTAAAGCAGCAAGTAGCAAAATGCAAGTATTTTAACTCAAAGCTCCTTTGCAGGAAAATGTAGTTCTTTGCCTGCAGCTTTAAAACACTTCTAATCAGAAGGGACAGAATTTACCTTCTTGGCAGCCATGAATCCTTTCCAAAAAAACCCAAAAAAACTCAATCCAAAAACTTAGACATTGGAAATCCTTGTCCCAGTAGTGTGAGTGGGACATTTGCTACTCATCCCACAGGAGCCAAGATTGCCTCCATTGCTTCTATTCCTCCTTAAAATGTACCTTTGGCGAAACAAGGTGTTAGCTTCCAGTTCAGCTTCCTCCTTTGTTTTCTCCAGGCCCCGGCACTGAAGTCTCCGGACTCGCTCCTCTGGGTCAACAGTCAGGAGAAGAACAAGATCGGGTTTAAGCAGATCACCAGGCCACTGGTACACCTCATCATGAGCTGGTGGAAGATCCTGGACTTTCCCATTTATTTCAGTGGCAATTGTGTAGGCAGCTGTGCTGTGCCAGTACCTGTCAGGAAAATACAGAATGGAAGGAGAAATTTTAGAGAGCACACCAATTCTTCAGCAATATATGAGACAGGCATCACTATAACGACAACTGCAATAATGATGACAGAGGTGACACTTTGATTTTGAAGGGAAATGTAAAGAATAGTTCTGTACTATCCATTATTTCTTAATTAATTAATGGATAATGAGTGATAATACTCAATGCAATTACCGTGAATTATTAAGTAAAACCTATGGTAGAAGCTATGCTTTCTGCAGAGTGTTCAAGATGCTCCTATCAAAAGAAAGTCTTCTCATATAATACGAGGTCAAAAGAAGAGTTATATTATATGTCAAAACTCAATACCCTGAGCCCCCTTTTTGTGGTTTTCACCCTACTTCATGCAACAGATTTGGCAGAGAACATTCAATCTTCAGCTCCATGTGAATGAAGACAGAATTTATTAATGGCTATGCATTTCACTTGCATTTAACATTCCCACCACTATGAAGCGCTGTATTTTATATATTTATATATTTATATGTTTTTATATAAATAGTTATATATTTTTGAGTAAACCCCACTGAAATCCAACCAAAATTTTGGTTAAAAATAGCACCCACACACATGCAGATAACTTCTATGCATATGTGCTGCGGAGAGGCGCTACAGTACATCTACTGAAACAAACCAGGAGTGCAAAGTGCATGTGGACTTCATGTATTAAGAGCAACGTCAGAGCTGCCTACACAGTTAGTGAAAACAAGAAATAACATAAGCAAAACCAAAAAAGTAGGAAGCATATTTCTGGCTTTACATCCTCAAAGAGAAAGTCTACCTAAAACTCCATCATTCTATCCCAGCTGTATCTCAGACGCATCTTAGAGTTAGCAGTGATCAGGAGCCCTCATCCTTCTTAGGCTTGTCACACGGCCCTCGTTTGTCTCAGGCTGCACATCCCATACCTCCACTATTCTTAACTGAGGATGCAACATTTTTCATTGTGTCCTAAAGCCAGTTGTGAGTATTACACTGATGGAAGTCCCATTCTTACTGTTATCGTAAGTATTAATCTTTAGAAGATTTAATATTTGCCTATCTGCAAAGTAGCATCCCTTTCCCCTGCCCAAAAAAAAAAAAAAAAAAAAAAAAGAGAAAAAGAAAACCAAAGACTGCCATTAACAACTTCTGCCTGTAACACTGAACAACTGTATGATGCACTGATATAAGAGGACTTAAATATACAAACCTGTCTATGATCACCGGTGCCTGAGTGGATGCTTTTGCTATTTCTGAAGCAAGAATGTAGTTGCCTGCAGCATAAAATGCCCTTTTAATGGGTGCTGGCTCATCATCAAATATTGCCCTCCACTGGCTGATGCAAGCTGGTGGGGACCTCAGCAGAAAGCCATTCAGGGTGTCCTTAACAGACTGAGTTACAGTGGTCTTGCCTGCATTTCATTTACAGAAGGGAATATTTGTTATGTTACACATCAGATACAACCGTGCTTTGAAAATTGAGAAATGCTCCTATCTGTTCATTTGAAGCACATGTTCTGACAGCTGACTATGTAACCTGAGCATCTTGTGATGAGGTTTTCAGTGGGAAATGATCATGAGTCTGGTTGCAAGAACTATTACTCCACTTCCTTCTCCCAGGCCTTCCACCCATCCCTTTTATCACCTTTAGGTCTTCACACCCTTAAATGCACAGGCACTTCTCTATATATCCATCTATTTCTATATATATCCATTTACAACATTTTTCTAGGTCACAGTTCATGTAGATGTTGCTACGCTGTCACCCAATACTTTCTTCTTAGAGGGGATTTTCAGCTTTCTTTAACTGAAAAGTCAGAAAACAATTATTCAAAGGCAACAAAAATCCCTGCCTGAGACAAACTGCTGCCAGCTTCCCAGACTACCAATATTTTACTTCATTTATTTAAAAATCTCTCAGGTAAAAGTATGTTTCATCGTTTGCACAATAAATTTGATTTCCTGTACTCCACTCTTTGTGTTCTTTCATTTACATCGATAAGGAATTCATGCTCTGAATGAGAATTAGCATAGACTGTTTGATCTCTCACAAGTAAAAGAAGACAGGCTGATCTTTAGTAATTCTTTTAATTTAACTTTAATTAGTAATTCTGTCAGATCTGTCACAGGTTTCCAGGATTTTCTGAATTGCTAAACGCTATGCCTGGCTGAAAGCCACAGCGATCGCTCTTTCCAACAGTTTCCCACCCGCGGTACTTCAACCACACGTTGCTCCTACCTGTGGCGTCCAGCCCCTCGAAAACCACAACGGGAAAGCTTCCCTTCTGCTGATGTGCAGGGCATTCCTCCAGCAGGTCGAGTAGCGCTCCGGCCTCCGGGATCTGCGCAGCCCACTGCAAGGAAAGAGACGCGACCCTTCAAGCCTCTGCCGTCGCGCCGCGCTAGGCAGCGGGCATCCCCGAACCGCGGCACCGGCGGGGGCTCACCTCCCGCAGGCGGTCGCGGACGGCGGGGGCTGTGGTCGGCAGGGTGCGGCGGAGGGGATGCGGGCCCTGCGAGCCCGGGGAGCAGAGCCGCAGCATCGCCGCCGAGAGCGTGACGGGAGGGGCGGGCGGCGGCCGCGCGGCCGGGAAACGAAACTGCCCCGGCTGGCGGGGAAAGCGACTGGAGAGGCCGGCAGGCAAGAGCTGGCCCTCGGAGGGGCGGGATTTCTGCAGCTCCCTCCCGCTTTACTGGAGTGAACGGGATCGGTCCCAGTGAGAAACGGCTCTGTGCATGCATAACTGAAACTGAAAGTGGAAGGTGTAAGTGTTAGCCTCGGGATCTGACCCGTTCCATCCCTCATCCTCCTCCCGAGCAAAAAAAAGGTCACGTTCCCACGGTCTGCAGTGGGTGACCCATGGTGCCTCCAAAATTAAACAAATGAACAATAAAATACGTTAAAATAATAATTGAAAAAGCACAAATACACTCTACTTCTTCAGTCTGGCCTGAAGAGACAAGCAAGTCATGAACCCAATGGAACTGTTGTGCTGTGTTGCAGTGCCCAAGTGGCACTGAGCTGGGAGGACATTATTCCTAACTAAACCCCATTATTATCTCAGTCAGCTCCTTAATAGCGAGACCAACAGACTCAAAAAATTTGGAAGTAAAACGTACTTTTACAAGTCTGTGGTGTTTTCATGACTTTGTGATGGACAGTTTCAGCTTCCTTCTGCTCAGGGGCAGGAGCCGGAAGGACTTGCCAATAGCCATAACACTTAGTTAGTTTCATGTCAGCTGCTATGAATAATGTTGCCCAAAATGTGGATTTTGAGTTTCAAAAATATGTAACTTGAAATATAGGAGAACCTGCAACTCTTGCACAATCCTATTTCTGCATCGCAGTAGTTCGGAAACTGCCACTTAGAGATATCTAAAGTTAAAATTCTGATGCCTCGTCTGAAAGAATATACTCTACAAGCAAGTACATTCTGCAAGAAATTCCTCAGGAACTTGATGTCTTCCTTTGGTCAGCTCAAACAAATATCTTTTGCTTAGAGTTTCTGCAGGGAGAGAGGAACAAATGGTAGGCAGTATTGGTGAGACAGAGATCAGCTATACTATTTGGAAACTGCCAGTGCTGAGGAAGATGAAAGAAGGCTGGGCCACAGCAAGAACTGGAACACAGCCTTGAAGGCTCCTGAATACAGTCTCAGAAGCAGGTACCAAAACTGGCTTTTTATTAAGGCAAAATATGCCCATTTTTATGCCTGAGAACTCCTACGTCTTTCCACATCATTCAAATGCATGGCTGTGGCAGCTGGGTATGGATGCCAGAAGACAGTATAAAATATCATTCATTATACAAGAAGCCAATAGATGGTAATGTTAAGCACATATTAACATGCACTACTGAATCAGACTAGTGGCTCTTCTTTCCTAATATTTTGTCTGGCAGAATGACATGCTGTGCAAAAGCCTGGCGTATCCGTGGTCTCTTCTCCTAGTTCTTATGCTCCTACAGCATCCACAGTCAACAAATTAGGAATGTTCGACAGCACATCTTCATCTCTTCCTTTTAGCACCTATTTATGGATCCTTGCTCATCCATTTGTTTAAATCCCTTTCTGACTCCACAATACAGCCTAACTCCACAAACCCCCATGGTCTCACATTCCAGCAATGCACCTTTTGCATAAAACCAATTTTCTTTTATAAGCTTGAAACTCATATTCTACTTGCTTCAATAGGTGTCTCTTCTAGTAACATTACTGACTTTGATGATTAACAGTTCAATACTTGGTTTATGTATCACCTTCATGATTTTGTAAAGCTCATTCAGATTTCCTCATTAGCTTTTTCATGTCAGAAATGAGAGCATCTATATCTTGAAGGCAGCTGATTCATCCTTTAAACATTTATATAGAAGAAAAACTTCCCTTACTCTTTGAGGTCCTTGATGAGGTGTGGAGACCTGAACTGTACCACTAGTTAAGGTATGGCTACAAATACCGAAGTTTCACAGAGCAGCGAAACAATGCCTGCCTTGTTCTCAATACCTTTCTGGGCGATACTAAGCTTTTTGTTGACTTTTTTTTTTCTGCTCTCACAGAGCCATTGATTTCAGAGGGGTAGCACAGGGGTAGCAGAGGGGTAGCAAGGTCTCTTTCCTGAGATCCCAGTGCCACTGTCAAGCTCAGCACCTTGTATACTCAAGGTCTGGATTATTCTTTCCTATGTTCATCGCATTATCTTTCTCTACACTGAAGCTTATCTGCAGCTTTTCTGTTTATTTCTTTTTTTTTGAGGTCCAATTCACTTGCAGCCAAGTTTCATTGCAAAAGCATTTAAAAGCTGTCAATGTTCATCACTGACCTATGTGGTCCCTTGCTCTTCATTTCTAATGTTTTCCTGACACCACTGTTGCCTTTCCCCTCCCTGCTGTCTAAATGGAAAGAGTTGACTTTCATTTTCTATTTCCCCTCCCACTGCCTTGATACAATCTTGTTTACAAGCATTCATGAGACAAGTCAGTGGTGCTTCTTTCCTTATTTATAATATGCTTATGAGATCATTTATAACAGACATGTGATGTCTGTCCTGGCTAATTACTTGAAAGTATCTTCTTGCAATATTTTAGGTCTTTCCTATCAGATTATACACAAACAGTTCAGGCAAAAACACAGGAGAAGAGAGCTGCCTTTTATGTCAAAGACAAGTCTTTGTATTTAAAATCAGTGTAGGGAGTATGAATGTCTTGAAATTAACTTATGGGAAGCATTTTTCAGTTTCTTCACAAGGACCTTTATAATTTTGTCTTCTCCATAATATGAAATGGTGCTGAAGAACAAATGTGCAAATTATGTGAAAAACACTGTTCTGGAGCCTCTTCACATCTCTGAATATTCACGGTGCTTGGACACAGTTACAGGGAAGAGCCATATGACCACTGAAAATCTTTTTGATCTACTCAAAGTGGAAAAAGAGAAAAAAGAGCCCCAAATTAATCAACCTGTCATTTTAAAAATATATCTAAGTGCATAGCCCTGTAATGTAGATAAACAGCTGAGACACAGGCAGGAATTACTTATGTTGAAGGCCCATTAAATGCATAGGTACATAAAACAGACACAAATAGAACATAGCTGTTTTCATGCACAACAAGCTTTCAAGAACACCAGTAAAGAGCCTTCCAGTAAGGACAAAGGTCTGGGGGTAAAATCATAAGAACATAGAAGTTAGTATCATATTAGGCCAAGACACCCTCCTCTTCTGCCCATTGTCGGTGGTCAGTGACAGATGTTTGGAGAAGAGTGTGGAACAAATCCAGAAGGATCCTTCTCCCAACATCTTTTTCCCAAGAAGGGTCAGATCAGATGGTCCCTGAAGTCCCTTCCAACCTGATATTCTATGAGTCTACGATTCTATGATCTTGGCCCAGATTCTAGGACTCATCTCTTTATATACCCCCTGAGCTGGAGATCACATATACACCACTAAGGGCCCATGGTGGGCTTCTTTCAAATGTGCCTAATTTCAGAACTTAATTTGCATGTGGGTTTTAACTTTGGTAATTTTCCTTGGATTGCATCCCAAGGAGGGGTGAGTCACTGCAAGTACAACGCCCTTGACAGAATCCCATTTATGGTGCTGCAGGTGCTAATGGGAAGACATCATTTCCAGCTGGGAGTGGATCAAGAAATAATATATTAATCAAATGCTAAAAACTACATCTGCCATTGCATGACTTCCCTGGTTGTTCTTGGACCATCTGTGTTCGCTAAAGGTGACGTGATAATGGCTCCTCCGTTAACCTTATTTGAGTTACTGGCTTATGTCAGGACTTTGCTTTCCCTAGCAGATGAGGCACTGTGCAACAAGATCAGGGCTGAGGCTGCATTAGGTCTAGGTCACTGTGCCAGCCTCAGTGGATCTTCTACAATTCCCAACCTTTCAGAATGTTAGAAAAGTTTCTGAGACAGAGTGAGCTGGAGGAAAATGTGTTACCTGCAGTAAGATCTCTATTCAAAGCTATATGCAGAGCTCATGAATTTGGTGGCATACATATATGTGCATATATACACACATGTATATACAAACACACAACACAGTATTTCTTGAAATACAATATTTGCAGAGTTGAGATTGTCTTTTAAGTTCTTATGCTTATCAGAAGTATTCCTAGGAAAAGTTTTCCAGCTCACAGGATGAAGAAAAGCTGCAGTCTCTACATCTGCATTGGTACAATTTTATATGAACAAAAGTTAGAAATGAGGTGAGAAAGGAATTTGAATTTGGGCCAAGAAGACACAAAATGGGATAGAGTTCCTAACATAGAGCAGAAGGGATGTATGGAGAGGGAAATGGAGCATTATAGTCTTTGCCAAATTAATTGAAACACTGAAACAACCAAGAAGCAACTTCAAAGTCAGGTTTCAGTCTCAGCCTCAAGGAATTTGAAGGGCACATGGATAATTCCTCCCATGGTTACTCGCTGCCGACAAGCTCTGAGACAATTCTGGAAAGCTTCAGGAACTGAGATGTTTCCCATCATGTTGCATCATTATACATTTGTGAGGTGGCATTACTGGGGTTAGACACAGCAAAAAGCCTCCCATCCTGCCCTACGGCATGAATGCATTCCAGTAAGAAACAGCTGGTAGAGATAACAGTATAAACTGGCTAAAGGGAAAAAAACAAAGCCCCATTATTCACTGACTCAGACATTGAGCCAGTAGATCACCTCCAGGAAAGTAAAGGTGATGGGAATTTAAGAATAGCAAATGACAGCACTAATAAAAGAAACAGTTTTTATTCACAAGCAGATTTTGTTTCCCATTAAAGCTTGTGAACAGGATGAAGCTAGTTCTGATACCCTTTTTCCAAGGGAAAAGAAAAATAAAGAAGTCAACATGAGGACAAGACTCTCCTGCTACATTAGCAGTTCTGCAGGCCAATGGAAGTGAGTGAAGCTCCTCTTTAAGCCTGCCATAGCCAACATGCAGTTGGTGTTGAGATTTGAGTATGACAGCAATAGAAACACTAAACTGCCTGTGCAAGAAAGAGGACACACTGGCTGAAGGCAGTGTGCAGCTGAAAAGCCGTGGAGGACCTCTGGGTGCGTCTAGACCCACTGGGAGTGCTGATAGCAACTGGTGCTATGATGGACGTGCTCTTTCTCCAGCAACGACTGCCCTGCTACTGAGGAATTGAGGAAGATGGGATTTGGCAGTTTAGTCTTAGTCCCTCCTGGTGTTACCATGAGGGGCAGCCATCTGCCCCACCAACATGTCAGCTCACAGAGGTGCAAACTTTTCCTGCTTTTAAGGCTAAACCTACTTTCAGCTTGGTGCAGTAGCTTTGCTTGGGGTGCTTTAGGCAGTTTTGGAGACCAAGAATTAAAGAACCTTCATGTATTTTCTGTTCATGAATCTGAAGTCATCAGGCTCCCTAACCTGGAGTCCTCTGCAATGCAAACTTTTTCAAACTTAGGAGAGCTTCTGGCTGTCTCTGAGAAAGATGAAGCACAGTTACACAAGCTCAGCTTTCCCCCTGCTTCACGAGTCACACCGGTTTTGACCAGAAGAACTGAAGCCACGGAGTCCACACACATTAAAGGGGGTACTTAGACGCTAGATGTGCTCAAACCAGCCACCAGCCTGGGCACTCTCCGGATTTCATGATGACACTCAGCAGAAGAGATACGGGTCTGGGGCAGAAAACGGAGGGAGAAATGTGGGTGTAGCACAGCGAGAGAACGAAAACATCGATTCCTGGCCAAGTTTCCCTTTCGCGAGAAAGGAAAACGAAACCAATTGCTTCCCCACGCCTCAGAACGGCGGGATGGGGCGGGAGGGGACGGGGCCGTCGCTTTTTAAGCGCTGAGCGACGGGCGCTTCGCTGCAGCTTGCGAGCCGAGCCAAGCCAAAGCAAGCCTGGTCGAGTCGAGTCGAGCCGAGCCGAGCCGAGCCCAGGCGGGTCCAAGTGAAACGCAGCGCTGAGCGGAGCGGAGCCGAGCCATGCAGCTAGGCATGCTATACCGCTTGCCCCTGGCGGTAGCCCGGGCGGTGTTGGTGGCGCTGCGCGGGCGGCTGTGCGCGCTGTGCTGGAGCCTGGCGCCCCTCTCTCGGCCCCTCTCCCTGCCCCTCTCCCTGCCCCTACCCGGCTGGCGGCGGGTCTCGGCCCTCAGCCCCGTCTCCCCGGCGGGACCCCGACAGGAGGGGGACGATGACGACGACGCGTCTCTGACACCCACCAGCGTCAATTACCACTTCACCCGGCAGTGCAACTACAAGTGCGGCTTCTGCTTCCACACGGCCAAGACCTCCTTCGTGCTGCCCCTGGAGGAGGCCAAGAGAGGGCTGGCGATGCTCAAGGAAGCAGGTGAGTTCGGCAGGGTGATGAGCGGCAGGCCCAAATGGCGTGGAAAAAGTTATCCCTGGGTGTGCCCCTCTTCATACTGCCGCGGTCGGGTACAGACAGCGAGTGGAAGGAACGATCAACAGGTAGGCTGAGGTTCATAGCATCTTTCTCTGGTCCTTTTCTAGGAATGGAGAAAATAAACTTCTCAGGAGGAGAACCGTTTCTTCAGGACAGAGGGGAATTTGTAGGCAAACTGGTCCAGTTTTGCAAGCGGGACTTGAAGCTACCAAGCGTCAGCATTGTCAGCAACGGCAGCCTGATTAGAGAACGGTGGTTCAAGATGTATGGTAAGGAAAAACTGCTGTGCAGAGAAGCACTGGCAGGGTTTGGGAGCTCCTCAGGTTTTGAGAGTTCCTTTGGGCAGCCTCATCAAAAGATGGGTTTTGATGCAAGTGAGAGATGGTTTAGTTCATTTATAGTAAATGGTTTAGTTCATGTATAGATTAATTTATAGTAAATGCAAACCAAACTCGAATACTGGTGAAATATTGTTGAATGTACATTTTCAACACAGGGAGTTTGTACTATTGCCTCTTTGGTATAATAGTATAATAAAGTAATAGCTCAGACTGTCTCCATAGCTGAGGGCATGGACACATACGCACATGAAATGTCTGTTTTGGTGCTGCAGCTGTGGGTTTTGTGGTTCGTGTGGTGACTCCACAGAATTGTATTTTCAGGCGCTTTGTGACACTTCACAAGGAAGTGAAAATAGGCAGAGTCCTGACAGCTTCTAACTGAGGGACTGGATATTAATCAAATTTTTAAACTTATTTTCAGGTGAATATTTAGACATTCTGGCAATTTCATGTGATAGTTTTGATGAGAATGTCAACGTTTTAATTGGCCGTGGTCAAGGAAAGAAGAACCACGTGGAAAATCTGCATAAGCTGAGACAATGGTGCCGAGAATATGCTGTTGCTTTCAAAATAAATTCCGTGATCAACAGATTTAATGTTGAGGAAGATATGAATGAGCAGATCAAGGCACTCAACCCCGTGCGCTGGAAGGTAAGTAAGTAGTGTATACCATAGGTTTCATGTTCAGAGAAAAGTAATTATGAAGTCCTGGAGTTGTCTGAACCTCAAGTGACCTCAGGAAAATCTCCAATTCCAGCTTGGGCTGCTGTTAGTGGATTTCTTCTCTGTGTTACATGGTGTTGAGACAGGTTCTGTCTCTTTCTGCACTTAAATGGAGCCCAGTATGTCAATAATATTTTTTGTTGTACTGGAAATTACTGTTCTAGTGTATTTAGATCTAGGGGTTTTTATGATACTAATAATAAGATAGAAGGTATTTAACATTTGAAAACGTGTCATGGTGTAGAGAAAATGAGGAAAAGTGTGCAATGATACATTAGAGTTCGTACATCATTAGCAATATATAAGTGTACGTTAGACACGTTGTGAGAGTGACAGAGCACTGGAACAGGTTGCCCAGGGGAGTTGTGGAGTCCCCTGCGCTGGAGATATTCAAGGCCTTCCTGGACAAGTTCCTGTGTGAGGTACTCTAGGTTATCCTGCTCTTGCAGGGGGGTTGGACTAGATGATCTTTTGAGGTCCCTTGCAACCCTTGGGATTCTGTGATTCTGTGACATTAATGTTCTGTATTAGTGTATTAGAGTATTAGTGGTTAGTGTGCATATATTATGACTCCTCCATAAATGGGATGAGTGGCTGATACCCCAGAGTGCTGTACACACTTCCATTCAGAAGGACCTAGACAGGCTGGAGAGATGGGCAGAAAAGAACTTTCTGAAGTTCAACAAAGGTAAGTGCAGGGTCCTGCACCTGGGAGCCAACAGGCATAAACTAAAACAAAGGAAGTTCCACCTGATCAAAGAACGTATTTACTGTGAGGGTGACTGAGCACTGGAATAAGTTGCCCAGAGATGTTGTGGAGTCTCCTTCCCTGGAGATCTTTCAGACCCATCTGGACACAATCCTGAGTAATGTGCTGTAGGTGACCCTGCTTGAGCAGGGAGGTTGGACTAGATGATCTCCAGTTGTCCCTTCCAACCTCAACCATTCTGTGATTCTGAGATTATATATCCTACTAGAAGTGTATAAAATACATTATGTTACCAGTTTGAAAATTGGTAGATATACTGTGACTTATACATATGGGGGAACTTGTGGAGTAATATCACATTATTTGCTTCATGAAAATTGGTATACACACATGATTTCCCAGAAAAAAAAATAAAAATCTGTAAGTGAAATATTGTTCTTACTAAAGGGGTGTAAGGAAAATACGACATACATAGTAATATTTTTATCAGGCTTCCTGGCCTACTTTCTTACTGGGGTTACAGGGCACATTGATGACAAAGGCATGTGTTTTTCCCCCCACAAAGTCTATTCTGAATTCCTATTTGAGGACTTGACTTTTAGAAGGAGGCTGTTAAGTAGACAAACTGTTACATTTTGTTTCTGGGGAGCCATCCCTGTCTTTCCTATGACCATCTGAAGCTAGTTAAACTTACAGTCACCAATCAGGTTAAAATCTTGAAGAATAAAGATTGAGTTGATAGTCTGCACAGTACATAGTACTTACTGGCATTTATAATATAGCCATACTATTTGAGGTTCAATCAGAAGTTTATTTGAGCTTTGATTATCTGTGCCCTTAATAAGACCAGAGCAGTTAAGATTTCTATGGAAACCTGATCAGGAACCATGACTGTGTAATTACATTTGGGACTATGTAATGTTAATTTGCTACAAACAAATCTTCACTGTATCCTTCATGTAGTATTCAATTATCACAGTTTCTGAGAGTGTGGCTCCACTGACAGAAAAATTAAAGACATTGCTACTGAGACAACTGAAGGTTTTTGCCATGATGACAGTCTCTTATCCTCAAGGCAAGTGGAAATGAAATCTTAACCAGGTGCCTTCTGTCTTCAGGTATTCCAGTGCCTGCTCATCGAAGGGGAGAACTGTGGTGAGGATGCCCTGAGAGAAGCAGAGAGATTCGTTATTAGTGATGAAGAATTTGAACAATTCCTGGATCGCCACAAAGATGTCTCCTGTTTGGTACCTGAATCTAATCAGAAGGTAAAATTGAAACTGTCTTTTTGTAACTTTAGTTTCAAATAAAGTTGGAAAGATGGAAAGGAACTAGAAGCTTTCATGGCAGTTTAACACTTTCCCCATTAGTATTGGCTTCAAAGAGGCACGGTCCAACTTCGTCAGCAACTGCATTTGTTATGGTGGAAGCTGAGGTTTTCAATTTTCTTTAAGCATTTTTACTGAGCACAAAGTTATTAACAAAGGAGTAAAAACTCGTTGATCTCAGTCCTGCGGAAACTAGTGGGAGTCCTCTCACAGTGTCGTGTGGGCGTCTGCGCAGTGAGGTAGATGTACACACCGAAACTGGAGAAACTGAGTTTTCCACAGCTCAGAGATGAACTCTAAACAGCATTTAAGCCCTTTGGAATTGAATAATTCTTCCACATCAGGGCACAAGATCTTGAAAAAGTTGAATGTTAATGTAAATGCACTTTATATTCCAAGCATAGTTTCCTAATAGAGATTCACCATGATGTTATGCTATGACAGTGTCTCTGCATGAACTAAGATATCCCAGTTAGCATTATATTGGTTACTGAGGAACAAGAACTAGTATTTTTGCCTGATACATCTTACTGGGTACTCCCTCCCACAAAAAAATCACCTTTTAAAATTGTCTATCTGGACACTTCTGGACTACACTTTCAGGCTCTTTGTTCACAAGGAGACTTCTGTTGCTATTACAGAGCCCAGCAGTTAATTTGATGAGCTGCCATCCAGCTTACACTAGCTGCAGTAAAGGACATCAATGCCTAAGGGTGGAACTCATGATATTTTGTAAGATGACCCTATACATGAGGAGAGCTAAAACTCACTGTTAAGAAAGTTTATGAACTGAGTGAGGAACTACTAAGTTGACTTGAGCTCAGGAATTCTTAAATCTCCCATTGAGATGGGAGAGATGTTCCTTTTCCTCCCCAAAGATTACGATTTTCCATTTACAGTTTACTTAATGTATGGAGAGCTCAAGTGAGGAGGCTGAGTTGCCTCTATTATGTAAGACATACAAATGGGACTGTACAATCTAGCATTTGAGGCATTTTGTGATCTGGCAGATTACCTTTGTCTGCTGGGCAATAATTAAACACCCTAGCTTAAATGGTCACTTTATTTGCTTGGAATATTATATAATCATTCCTGTATGCAAAACAGTGTAAGTTCTGCTGGTATAAAAGTATATTATTTAAAACACTTTTATCCAGTTGTGTACCCACATTTCAATTAGACACTTGAGAGGCAATATTCCAAGAGTGACTGATTTATTCATGAATTAAATCATGCTAGTAATCCTGTAGTTTATTTTTATAAACAAGCTCACTGAAATAGTGGTAAGACACTACCTGTTTCGAATGATTAATTGTTTGTATTGTCCTTGATGTTTTATGAGAATTGAATTTTGGTTTGTATATTAATTTTTTTTTCTTTTGGTCTATTACAGATGAGGGATTCATACCTCATTCTGGATGAATATGTAAGTTTTTGTTTGATACTTGGTATCTGTATGCTAATATGCATATCTATACAACAGTGATAACCAAATCAATTTACCGTGCATTCTATAAAATAACTTACCTTGTAGTACAAGGAACAGATGCAATATCTTCCCATCAAACATATTAAGAACTTAATAGAAGTATGACCTAAGGAGAAATTGCCATCAGGTTTATATATAATCATTGCATTACAAACCTTAAAGTGAGGGAACACCTTATCCTTGGTGCCATCTTAAGGCATATCAAGGATAAGAGGGTTATGAGGGGCAGTCAACATGGCTTTACCAAGGGGAAGTCATGCTTGACCAACCTCATAGCCTTTTATGAGGAAATAACACGGTGGATGGATGATGGCAGAGCGGTGGATGTGGTCTACCTTGACTTCAGCAAAGCATTTGACACAGTCTCCCACAGCATCCTCATAGCTAAACTGAGGAAGCGTGGTCTGGATGATCAGGTAGTGAGGTGGACTGTGAACTGGCTGAAGGAGAGAAGCCAGAGAGTTGTAGTCTATGGGACGGAGTCTGGTTGGAGGCCGGTATCTAGTGGAGTGCCTCAAGGGTCAGTATTGGGACCAGTATTATTTAATATATTCATCAATGATTTAGATGAGGGAATTGAGTGTACTGTCAGCAAGTTTGCTGATGACACTAAGCTGGGAGGAGTGGCTGACACGCCAGAAGGCTGTGCTACCATCCAGCGAGACCTGGACAGGCTGGAGAGTTGGGCAGGGAGAAACTTGATGAAATATAACAAGGGAAAGTGTAGAGTCCTGCATCTGGGCAGGAACAACCCCAGGTTCCAGTATAGGTTGGGGAACGACCTGTTAGAGAGTAGTGTAGGGGAGAGGGACCTGGGGGTCCTAGTGGATGGCAGGATGACCATGAGCCAACACTGTGCCCTTGTGGCCAAGAAGGCCAATGGCATCCTGGGGTGTATTAGAAGGGGGGTGGTCAGTAGGTCGAGAGAGGTCCTCCTTCCCCTCTACTCTGCCCTGGTGAGACCGCATCTGGAATATTGTGTCCAGTTCTGGGCCCCTCAGTTCAAGAAGGACAGGGACCTGCTGGAGAGAGTCCAGCGCAGGGCGACAAAGATGATTAAGGGAGTGGAGCATCTCCCTTATGAGGAAAGGCTGAGGGAGCTGGGTCTCTATAGTTTGGAGGAGACTGAGGGGTGACCTTATTAGTGTATATAAATACATAAAGGGGAGTGTCACGAGGATGGAGCCAGGCTCTTCTCAGTGGCAAACAATGATAGGACAAGGGGTAATGGGTACAAACTGGAACACAAGAGGTTCCACTTAAACTTGAGAAGAAACTTCTTCTCAGTGAGGGTGACGGAACACTGGAACAGGCTGCCCAGGGAGGTTGTGGAGTCTCCTTCTCTGGAGACATTCAAAACCCGCCTGGACACATTCGTGTGTAACCTTATCTAGGTGTTCCTGCTCTGGCAGAGGGATTGGACTAGATAATCTTTTGAGGTCCCTTCCAATCTCTAGCATACTGTGATACTGTGATACTGTCTGTCTTTGCAGGACGTCTTTGCTGTTTTTCTTTAATTTAAAAATACATAACTCATCCTGAAAGCTAAGTTTCAAGGAGCCTGCTTAGTTTACATACAACTGAAGAGGAAACTTTTAATCTTTAGGAATTATGCTAAGGCTTTATTCCTGCTGAGATGTGTTGATGTATCTGACTGCGAGCTTCTGAGCTTTCTAGGGACTAAGTGAAACTGTTCATGCACTTATGTAGGCTTTTGTGGGATTAAAGAGAAACTTGTTTAATTCTGTAGAAAAATTAAGCTTTTAGAAACTGACTTTCTAACATCTTATCTATTGATGTTCCAGATGCGTTTTCTGAACTGTAGAAATGGACGGAAAGAGCCTTCCAAGTCTATACTAGATGTTGGTGTAGAAGCAGCTATAAAATTCAGTGGATTTGATGAGAAGATGTTCCTAAAAAGAGGAGGAAAGTATATGTGGAGTAAAGCAGACATGAAACTGGACTGGTAACTCAATATACTGAGTTAGGGCAGGTGCATTATGTAAAGAAAATGGATGTGTGTATATGTGCATGTATATATATGTATCTAATGCTTTTAACTACACTAGGTGTATTGCACATATTGCATACACAGTATAGTTCTGTATGTGAATGTGCTAAATATTTTAGAATATAGACTATGTTCTTATCCATTGTTTGGTTGAACATTTCCAAGTAGCTTGAGAGCTTTCATATAAACAGATCTCTGAAATCAACTTTCTAGTCCATTGTATGAAGGACTTAAGGGCAAACGATTAACAATGTCACACAGGAAACAATTTTAAGATAATACGTAAGTGTGCATGCCATAAAACAAACCAAAACACACCCCAATGTCTAATTCATTACAAACAGCTTTAAGAATGGATAAGTGGAATTTATTAACAGGGAACATTAGTCTACTTCGTTCATGTGGAAAGGTGGATTGCAGTTCCTCGCTAGATCACAAGAGAGCCAGCTGGCAGTCCTTAGGAAACCACCCTTGTTCTTGATTTTCTGGCAATTGTTAGGGCTTTATAATTACAGTTTTCCAGACTTAGTTAGTTCCCCCCTCCCCATGCTCTGTATAAAGGGTATGGAGATAAGCACTGCACAAAGCAGAAGTGAGCTGGTGCTACTCATTTGTCCTGTCCATTGCACTCAGTGACTGGACTGTCTCATAAATTTACATGTTTGCAGCAGTTGGGAACCAGCATGCATTAAATATACCATTTATATCATTTTTCTGATAGTGCTAGTTATTTTTTTTTTCAGATATTTTTGAGAGGACTGTTTTGCATTCACCTAAATGTAGGGGAATGCACTTAAGTAGGAGCTGCTACTTCTGAGTAAAGGAAGGTGCATCTCTGAATACACTGTGATTTTTTTTCCATTTATAATTCCTTCAGTTTCTATTTTTACTATCCTAACTAAATATACTGTCTCTGGTGCTCTTTTGTCTCTTTGTATTTTGCATTTTGCAATCACAACACTTCCTAAGCACTTACAGTTCAGTATTTTTTTTTTCTTGCATTAATACTAAGTGACATTTAAAATGTGGCCCACACACATTAACCCCACAGTCTTTTGGCAGCTCTTTCACTGACCTCAGTTGGAGTTCTGCCTGAGTAGCGAGTATGGGCAGCGCAAATTTATGTAACTGGGGTTTGATTTCCTCTGCATTCCCATTGCTCAAATGTTAAACCCAGCCTCTTTCTCAGCATCTACACTGCATGATAGAAAAGAAGCATTTTCCTTTGTTACTGGCTCAGTCCCACCATGAGGAAAGATTTAGTGTATCAATGTACCAGTAAATCTACCAGCTTGCTGCTTCTGCAGAAAATGCCAGCTGTATCACAGCACACAGATGTGAGGCACACAAACTCCCATTCAGAACCAGAAATCCTGCCATTCCTTGCTTTGCGTTTTACTCTGTAAAGGGCTATTCTTTTGGTGCAAGAGATCCTCTGTGCCTATGGAGGAAGCTGTAGAGTAAACAAATTTGAGCTGAAAATGTGATAATCCAGTAAATAATGTAAAGACATTGAAGATGGCTTTTATCAGAATGTTCTAAGTCCTTCTCTTCTTAAAATCTTAAGGATTTTACATTGCCTCTTGTTACCAAACAGAATTAAGATAAAGTTGCTGCTCTGTGTGATACTCTTTTCCAAACGAAATGGCAGTCTTGTACATTGGAAATTAAGAACTTGCATAACATGTTTCGACAGACAATCACCGTAGTTAATGAATTAATAGCTATCAGTATTTTTTTTATATACAAAATTATTTTTTTTTTGTGTAAAATCTCAAAAATGTTTTCGGCTACAGCTTGGTTAACCTGATTTATTATTATTATTATTTTTTTAATCTATAAACACAGTTCACATTGGACCGAAAATGGACTTTAGGCTTTCAGCCTGCAGTGAGGCCTAACTTTCAGCATAGGACTAGAAAATTAATACTGAATTTAGTACAACTACTCCCAGGCTTAGAGAGTACATGTACACTGTGACCCTTAAGAGTCATGATTTGAATTTAAGTCCTGCAAACACAGATACGCTTAATTGTATTTTCACATGTAATTTCCTGGTACTGCAGCCAAGTGCTTGCTAAAGATGCTGAAGTGGGAAGGAACTTTTACTGTATTTTGCTAACATTATACAGCTGTTCATTTGTAAAATTAGTTAAGAATGACTGTTTGGGAGAATGACCTCAGTTACAATTATGAATATATTTTGGGTAATGGGTAAAACTGTCATTTAAGATGCATTTTAAGATGCCCTCTTTTTCAGTATGATGTATATTTCAATGTCACAAATGATGGAATTTTTAAATGATGGTGTCACATAATTACTGCTAAATACTTCACGTCACACATTTCAATAAATGTATCTATTTTCTTAAGTTTGTCCATATTATTACTATAATATTTTTATATAACCCAGAACCATACTAGCAGAATGTGTGACTGCATGTTCAAGAGAGCTGTAATTCTGGGTGCAGTCTGTAGTTAGCACAGGGGGCTGCTTGCACGGTGCCAAGGGCATCTAGGCTGAAAGGGAGAACAATAGCGGTGATTCTCCTTGTGATGAGCATCATCTGGTACAAGCTTGAGTGGACTGGGCTGTGCTGGGAGAAGAGGGTTAAAACACCTTGTGCTGTTTGGATGACAGGTGTTACAAACGCCACAGCTATCCATAAATATCTGAGGACAAAAATAGATGATCTGCTATGGTAAATAAGAGAGAAAGGCTAGTCAGTTTAGTGGCATAAAGACTTTCAAGCTCATCAGTCTCCAGGCTGCAGTATCAACTCTTGTACTAGGCAACCTGAAATTGAGCTTTTCACGGTAATTGGTTGTGTGTGATGGGAGGCTTATTCATTCCCACTTGCTTTTGACATCTTTTTCCCTGGGTATTGTAGTGGAGTGAAGGTACGCAGGAGTAGAGGTGCAGCCAGATGCGCTACGCTTTCTGCGATCCCCTGACATGGTGCTCCCCGGAGGCTGCTGTGTGCTGTCACTCCTGCGACGGGTCAGGCAAGGGCGTAAACCAACCAGACAGCTCCTTACTCATCTCCCCGTCTCGGAGTTCTTCCTTTTGTGTCACCGTGTGTTACAGAAGAAAGCCGGTGGTTGCTCCGTACATCAACCAGCAACGGGAAAGCAGCTAGTTTGCTGAGCACCGCTTGCAAAACAGCCATGGCCATCACGGTTTCCTTATGTTTACCTTGCCAGCGAGGCAAATCCTTCAGCCCTCCTTCGTAAAATCAATCTCCCATTGTTTCTCTCCTGCCGGTGAAAGATGTGCTGAGCCGGGGGGCGTCACACTAGGGCAACCGGAGATGCAAGGCCTTGGAATAAATCAAAGCAACATGGGAAAACAGGCGGCGCTGCGCAGCTCTGCACGGCTCAGCCCACCCAGGGAGATTGCTGCTCGGAACACACAGGGAACACGCCCGCCGCTGCCAAGAGGGAAATCCCGGGATCCCCGCGCCCGCCGGGCCGGCAGGCGCCCCCAGCCGCCGCCGCCAGGGGGCGCAGCAGTGCCTGGCGAGGTGGAGCAGGGCGGCTGCTTCAAAGCGGGCGGCGGCGGCGCGGCGGTTAATGGCGCCCGCCCAGCTGCGGGCGCGCCCGCCCCCGCCCGCCCTCACCACACCTCCTGCTCCCCCGCCGGAGAAAAGCCCGGGAGCGGCGCCCGCTGCGCACACTGCGGTCCCGCGGCGGTGGGACACCATGTCTGGGGCAGCGGGATAGCGCGGGGCGTCGCACGCACCTTCCGCGGGCCGCCCCGCCTCGGCTGGGGCTGGAGCCGCAGGGTAAGGCGACCCGGGCAGTGTGCGGGCTGTGAGGGGTAGCAGATCGTGGCGGGAGGGTGCAGCCGGGAGGTGGGGGCACCTTCTCCCGACCCGCTGAGCCCTGAGGGGTGGCGGTGTCTCTGTCGCGGCGGTGGGACAGCCGCATCCCTTTACGTAAAGGGCTCTGCCTGCCGCTTGCCGCGCACATGCCTATCGGCGGGCTGCGGGCCTCCCCCGAGGAGTTCTGTGAGGGCAGAAACAGAGCGGTTCCTGCTCTGCCGTGCCCCTTTGCCGGCGAGGTGACACTTCCAAGCGGGGCGGGGGTGCCGGTGTTGGGAGCCGTACCTGGCCCGGAAGGGTTCTGCTGGAGGTGCTGTTTGCAGCGGGTGTTGGCGTGCCCGCAGTGAAAACAGTCGCTTGGGCTCGTGTGTTTTCTGCGCTGTGATTGCCATAAATAAGCTAAAGCCTCGTCAAACGGTCTGGTGCCTTGGAGTGCAATAGCCGCTCTTGGAGGGGGTAAAGAGAAAGGGGGGTGTGGGTTGACATCTACAGCCGCTGTGGTCAGATGCAAGTGAAGTGTGCAGTTCGAGGATAGACTGATTTGCTTCGGTTGCAAGGGACTCGTTTGGGTGGTTTGTTGTTTTTTTTTTTTTTTTTTTTTTTTTGGTGGTTCACTGCACTGAAGAGATGCTGCCGTTTATTTTTTTTTTTTTATGTGCTGGAAAAAAAGCATATGTATGATAATAAGGTGTTTCCTCTACTCCCTGGATCTCCAATGCCCTTTTAAACCAAGGGTATCTTATCCCTGAAAAATGAGGCCCTAGGATCACCTTGTTTTTGTTGCTTCTGTAGGGCTGGAATAGGGAGTGCCAGTGGGGCAGGCTGGTGGAAAAAGATAGAAGCTGCTTGAGTTTCGACTGTGTTCTTGGAAAGACTATCATTTTTGCCTTGGAACATATTATTCTGTGTTTTACAACAGGCATGAATGATGATTTATATATAGATCCATTTGTTTATATTGTTCCCTGTGTAGCCAAACAACTGTTCACATTGCGAAATGGATTGCTTCATTTTACATCAGCTTATCAGTGCTGACCCAGGAGTGGCCACAGTTGAAGTTAATGCTCTTTGGTAGAGTACTACTGGAGAGATTACACTGGTACTGTAAACTCCTAGTTGTTGGACTTTGCTTGTGTGTGTTCCTCTTACAGACATGAGATGTACTGAAGGGGGAGTGGGAGAAGAGGCTCTGGATACGTTCTGTGCTGAGGGGCAACTACTCTGTTTATGCTTAGATTGGACTTTTCAGTGTGGGAGAATTTAAATTGCTGCATCCTGCTAATGCAGGGCAAAGTGACCTGACTTGAAGTTTATTAAATACCTAACTTAAGCAAGATCAAGTGAGATAAGAGTGATGGTTGTGGTGAAGCCTTTGCTTTTGCTTAGGAGCTATTTGAAAAAGACAGGATTTCCCTTGGCCTCAATGAAGTTTTTTTCCTCTACCCCTCTTTTCCCTGGCCATCGTGTTTCATTATCCTCTTGCGCAGTCTGAGTATTATGAGGGGGAGAAGCCATCTGTGATTGAAACATCCGTCATTGTACTACTATTTCAATCTGATAAAGCTACTCTGAATGAGACATGCATTAGATAAAACAAAGGGTTGATTTCCCTTCCTTTCTAAATCACCCTTACTCCTATTCTGGGAGCTGCTAGATCAAATCACGCATTTACCATCTGCAAGCAGTTAATTGTACATTGTTTTCCTTGAAGCACAGTAGTATGTTACCTTCACTTAAAACCTGGACTTTGCATATTTCAGTATTTTAAGGCAATAATTTCTGTAATAATAAAAACCCAACCTGTATATTTGCTTAACTTTTTTGCTTGTAACTTTTTCTCAGTGCTGCATTCCAAGTATTTGTCACATTTTCTGTGTGTGTGTGTGTTTTTTTTTTTTTTAATAACTTTTTACATCTTTCCTTTCAGTTAAGCCAATGGAAGGGACAAGGCTGCTGTCTTAACCATGAGTTTTGGCTGCAGTACCACACTGGGGGTATGAATGGCTGCAGTGTATCTGCTGTATTTACAAGAATGCTCTCATAGGCTGGCAGAAAACTGTTGTTTGCCTTCCCAGTGCTGATTCAGGGTAAAATAACAACTCTGATCATCCCGCAGCTTGATGTGTGCATGTAGACCTTTTCCCTCCTAGGGACCTGATTTTGCAGGAGAATTGGAACCTATTATATTTACCACCATGTTTCCTGTGGAGTAGTATTAATAGCTGGGCAGTTGAGTTAGTTTATGGTTTGATAAGGAGATTTGCTTTTAAATGTATTCTTATTTGTATTTTGAGTTACAAAAAGGAAATTGAAAACAATAAAAAACCAACCTACCACTCAGTTTGAATGGTTTAGCAGTTCTGCTGTGTCTAACTTAGATCAGCTGTTATTTTTGTAAAATGGGATCCTTTTCTATTTTGATTTGGAGAAATGAGCTCATAATATTAATCTTCCCATGACCTTTTGAAGGAGATCAGACAAAAAGATCATGATAATTTCTGTTTTTTCACTTCTGATAGCTGGGAGGAACTGTTGAAAATACACTTGTTCCTTTGGCTGCTGGCTGCAAAGTGATGGGAATGATTTTTCTATTTCATAATCGGATCAGAAGTGCTTACAGCTCTTCTGTGTATGCAGGCAGTGAATACTGGAGTTGGCAGTGCTAGTACGAAATGGGTTTTCAAAGAGCTTGATTGTTTGCTGATGGTGCCATTTATGGTGGTGACACCATCGCTGTCCTTTCTTAGAGGCTGAAGGAAAATGATGAATAGCGAAAGTGAACCAGTGTGTCTGATAGTCTTGTTTATTGTGAAGAAAAAATTCTCATCAGATGATTCCAGTCTTGGCAAGACAATGTTATTTCCCTCTTATACCATCATTTTCATCTTTTCATTCAAAGAGTAGCAAGTGAGTGGTGGCTGTTGCATTACAGTACTTTACTGTTATATTCCAGGTATCACTGCGGCAGTTTACAACTACATCCTGTTTGTTTAGTAGAAATGACTTATGATTGAAGAAATGGACTAAAATTTATTTAATATAAGCTTTTCTACTGTATGATAGCCAAAGGATCATCTGAAATACTTGGAAGTGAAGGTGAGTCTTGCAGGTTGTCCTGAAAATTACAGATTCTAACTTGTCAGTTTCTGGCATAACTTCTTTTACTACATACGAATGCTCAACTTGGTTTGCACTGATCACTGCTTTGCTTGTGAGCAGCAAGGTTCCAAAGCTTTGGAATCTTTATACTCTTCCAATTGGAAATTTTACTGGTTTGTTTCTGGAGTATTGGGGTTATTTCCTGTTATCGTAAAACTGCAGTCTGTGAAAGCTATCACTGTGGTTCTTGGAAAAAGTTCCAGCTGACCTGCCTTCATCCTAGCTCCAGCCTCTAGTAAATAGGTCATACGCAGCATAAGAATTGGATAATACCTGCAACTGTTGTACACATCCAGCCCTTGTGGAGGACTCTTATATGAAGCTGGTGAGGAACATGAAGATGAACTTAAGAAAATATATTAAGGCAACAATCTATTACTGACCCACCATAATCTTATGTGATCAGCTTCTGCCTATTCTTATTATCTCTGCTATTGTTGTTTACCATGCAGTCTGCTTCATGTTTTATTGCCAGTGAGGATCCATACGGAGGAGACCATGTGTGGATTTCTTCATCTTGCAGATATTAATCTCCTTTATGTATAGTTATATATGTGTGTGTATATATGTATTAAGCATATTTTATATGTATTTTCTAATTTTTATATTTCATATATGTATAAAATCTTTTTACCCTTAAATTTCTCTGTAAGCAATGTCTGCTGGGGGCAGATGCAGCAGAATTGTCAGGAGTGATCACATGCTGTCCCACCCACACTGGCTTTCCTGAAGCAGTCGTTGTTAAGATTTCTGGTGTCTGTCTTTTCTCACCACATTGCCCTTGAGCATCCTTTCCAGGTTCGGGTATGCTGATAACACAGCTTTAATTTTGTCAAGCAGTGCAGACTCTTGAGTAGCCTCCTGCTGTTGCAGGTAGTTTGTATTCACAAGCTCTGTCAGACCTGTGCAGCCTGTTTGCGGTAGGGTAGCAGAAGTGGTGAGGAAGCGAGGTTATCGCTGATCATAGAGTCACAGAATGGTTTGGGTTGGAAAAGACCTTCAAAGATCATCTAGTCTAACCCCTATGCCATGGGCAAGGACATCTTTCAGATCAGGTTGCTTAAAGCCCCATCTAGCCTGACCTTGAACACTTCCAGTGGCGTGGGGATCAAAATAGATGATCTTTGAAGGTCCCCTTCCAAACCATTCTGGTGAATTCCCAACAGTTTTCAGGCAGGGCTGCCTGCCCACAGTGACTTTGAAGGGTGGTGTGGGTGAGCAAAGCCCACTCCCTGCCCAAATACCTCCTCCCTGGGGCTTTAGACAATGCTGGTGTCCTCTTAGGAGCAAAAATGCATGTTGTTTAACTCTGGCTGGTGTTTTTTTTAAAAAAAAAAAAAAAAAAAAAAAAGTTGTTGTTACTTAAAGAAATAGTTTTCACTTCATCACTATGCCCGTATTAAGGAATACATCCATCCAGACGGAATGAAGGCAATCCTCTGTGACTTGTGTGGTCAGGCTTATGTCTCCAGTGCAATCTTGTAACAGTGCAAATTCAAGCTATCAGCAGTTTGTGTATATATATTTTTAGCTTGTTTTTCTGAGAAAACAGATTATGTGCAGCTTTCTCTGAATGTCTGCCTTTTGCTCTTGCTCTTATTAACTTTTAAACCTCTTGACCAATTCAAGTTGCATTTGTGAGTAGGGTAGAAGCTTATTCCAGTAAACCTACAAGTTTTCTGGCATTAGGCAGCCTAGGCAGATGGAAAGATGCCTGCTGAATGAGAGGTTGCAGTCTGAACTTTTCCTACAACTTTGACACACATTCCTAGGAAACTGGATTTTACTGGCTCAGTTGCTTACGAATCAGCTTATATTGTGCTCTTATTTTTTGACCCTGTTTCAAATTAGACTGTTACTTCCTCTTTGGCTATTTTTGTAAAAAAAAAAATTTGAATATGCAGGAAGAGCAAGTGTTTAGTCTTCAGCCTCAAATAGCTTTGTAATACTGCAGAAAGTGCATGATGAGAAAGGAAAGGCTCATTTGATTTTTAAATGTTATATTCTAATACAGTTCTTCATACAGGATTTGAATGTGAGTTTCCTTTTGTTAAACTAATTATTTAACTTTTTTTTTAATTTTTATTTTCTTTTGTCTTCTAATAGCAATTCTTTAGACTCTCAAACTTTTAGGCTTCTTGTAGTTGTTTTGTACAAAGGTTGTTCCCCAAATGAATCATATGACTTCATAGGGCAAAAACTGAAACAGTTCTGCCTTACTTTCGTATTTCTCCTCTGTATTTGTTTTACATAAGCATATACTGTGTGACCCTTTCAATTAGCTGATCAATTTTGCACACTGATATCTGTTGAATGTCTTATGTTCTTCTGCTTGCTTCTTCATGCTGATTCGATTAATATTGTTCTATCATCTTTCTTCATGCTTAATGTATATGTTGTTGTGCATTTGGAGCCTAGAGCCCACACCTACTTTAGATTAATTTTGCATTACTTTTACCTTTGTGTACTGTCCCTTTTTACTTTTGTGGAAAAAGTGCTGACCTCATTTACACATTGAGGATATGTGTAAACCATGTTAAATTTGTGCAGAGGTGATCCATATTTAAATAAAAAAAAAAAAGAAACCCAAACCCCCCTTTTTAAAGCTTTCAGTTTTTTCCTGATGCTCTTTGTACTTCTGATATAAGTTGACATCTTGGGTTTTTGGAAGGTTTGCAGTTGACATTTCTCTCTACTTTAAATTACTAGGTTATGCTTGTGTCTATTATTCTTTGCTAGTTGTGTGTGTAGCAAAGATGTAGTGACAACATCCACTAGGTTTCACTAACTGTAGCTGTAAAGCTGAAAGGGTAGGATAACCATGTAGAAGGCATGTGCCAGCTCTGAGTAGCTATTGGTGCATGTTGCATCTTGAGGTTTAGTTTCAGTTGATCCTCAGGGCCGGTTGGGCTCTGAGCTTGCTCTTAAGACTGAGCTGGGGTCATAGCATTTGTGCCTTGGGTAAGCTGCATTAAAGCAGTCCAGGCAACTCTTCCTGTTAATCACTGAGAGATGAAATCTGTAAAGGCTGTGAAGCACAGCATGGTGGTGAACTTTGTAGTTGCCACACGTATTGATGCCAACCAGTTCCTAAGGGTGCAGTATGTATTGTCTCATTTGAGCTCTGAAGGCAGTTAAAGCCTTAAGTTCATGGATTTTCATCCATTCATACACACCTGCGGAGTATAAGCTTTTTCTCAAGGCTCCAAGCTAGTTTGTTTTTCTTTATCTTTTGATGTGACAGTCCCCAGCCCTGGGAAAGATTATGTTAGTAGCATTTGTACTGTGCAAGGCTTGTGCTAACCTCTGTTGCAGACCCTGGCACCTGTCCATGCTGTTGTTGGCTCAGTATGTTGGTTCGCTTGTGCCCTGTACTTTGCATCCCTGTGGCTCTGAGGGTGCCATTCTCCTCAGTGTGAGTTAATCCTTCTCTCTGCTGCGGTTTCTCACCTCTGCTGCCTGCCTGAGCAAATGCTTGCATCAAATTGCTGCCCACATTGGGCATCAGCTGCGGTGGTGGTCAGAATATGTAACCTTTCATATTTACCTCCTTTCTTCCATGATGTGATGTCCCATTGAAGCAGCAGCATCAGCCACATGCTTTGTGTGGATTTATGTCTGAAAATTCTCAAGTCTTCTACCAGTGACTGCTGCTGAAGGTGAAACTTACAGTTCTTGCTTATTTTACTGTCCCCTTTGCATCAGTAAAGAGACATTACGAGGGTGATACCCCAGTTCTCTCATATTTTGTTCTAGGTTGACATTACCTTTGAAAAGAATCTCACTTCAGAGGGACCAGCAATATAGTTCTAACTTCAATTCATGTTAGATATTGAGCTTAAAATCAAGTCATGCAAATCCTTAAGCAACTCATAAATCCAAAGAGTGTGATAGTCTTTTTAGCAAACTGTCAGTTACAGCTAAATATTTTCACCAGTCATTTCACATTTCCATTAGCTCCTTAAACAGCTGAAGATCACAGATTTGAATGAAATATGTTTATGGCTGTGTTCCCCACCTTTCAAATTAGACTACTGGTATGAAACTTTATTTTAGTGACATTATAGTAAACGTGTGTTAGGGGCTGCTCTTTCTTGGGAAAATCACGCTTTTGTTTTCTTTTGTCTGAAAGGTCTGCATGGGTTTTGTTTTCCTTTCCTTCACAGTTCTACTGTACTGGTCTCCAGCCCTGTCCTTGTTACTTTCGTTAGTGGCAATTGTTGCTTTTCGATGGAATGATACAACATGGCTGCCAATATAAGGAAGAATCAAACCATCATGCCCCCTCATTATGCTAATAATAGCAATGTACCATTTTTCTGGCAGGCAACACTGCTGTTAGTGGCAGCTTCAGGAGGATCACTGGAAGGGCAGTAGGATCATTCAGGATCTTGTTTTTTTCCTCTCACCTTAGTATCTTTTCTCATACAGCCTAATTTCTCACCCCCTGAGACTGAAACATTATTTTCATTGAAATAACTGTATTTCTCACTCTGATATCAGCTAATTTGGATCTTGAACTGTGGAAGAAGGATGAAGATGGTGCTGTTTTTTTAGAAGACAACAAAACCCCCTCACAATTCCCCCCTCAAAAAAAACCAAACAAAAAAACCCCCAAAACAAAAACCAGCAACAAACAAAAAAAACCCCAACAGTCTTTGTTCTACCTTGGACAGAGTGTTACTAAAATTACAACTTGGAGTTTGCCAGGGTAAAACAATCCATGGAAAGGCACATCAGAATGTAGAGTCACCTTGACTAACATGAAAATCCACTTTTCTCAATACCAAGGGAGTTCTCATATGGTTCCCTGAACATGGCTGACATGGGAATTGGCCAGCCCTGATGGTTATTGAGGTTTTGAAGAATTCATAGTATCTGCAGTTTGACATGAGAGGAAAAAAAAAAAAAAAAGGAAAAAATCTTTCTGATTGAAGAAATTTAAGGAGAGTAGTCTTAAATGAAGGACAGTAGAAATCTGTCAGGTTATGGTAAGGTCTAGATCTTTTCTAGTTTAGAGACTTCTGATAAATGCTTTATGGACTTTGGCTTTTGTTTCTTTAATGTTTCCTTAAGCTGAGAAGTTAATTGGTGGTGTGTGAGTCTAAAACAAACAAAGAAAATGACCTGTAAGTGAAGTACAACTTTATTGCTTCAGAAACAGCAACAGCAGCCCTATCTTTACCCTGTGTAGCTGCCTGCATTATGACAAGGACCATGTAAAACTACTAGCAAGTCAGAATGGCCCATTTCTTCACATAGGCTGTTCACCCTTTGGGAGGAAAAGGGGAAAACCAGCACAGAGTAAGGTTGGGGGGAGGTCAGTGTTTTTTTTTTTCCCCTTCCTACTCAGCAGTGATTCAGGACACTGAAACAAGAAAATGATTTTTTTTTTTAATAGGGATGCTTTGTGTAAATTATTTAAAAAAATATGTGCTGCTTTTGAATATTGACATTTCCTATGATTTTAAATGTTAAGTAATATAACGGATCTGCAAAGAAAACAAGACTTGAGTTCCTCAGAAAGGATAATATAAATATAGTGGTTTTCCTGTAGTGCAGTATGCTTTGGCAGATGTCACCTATTTTGGTGAAGTACCACATATGGAAAAAACATGCAAATGCAAAAAGCGACTTCAGGGTAATCTGTCCCAAAACAAACCAGAGCATTGGGCATCTGATGGTACATCTTAAAAGTGCATGAACTCTTAGAATGTAAAGACGTGGTGTGTCTGTAGCTGAGTGAGCAGTACTCTATGATGGGAAAGATGTGAGTTATTTCAGAACCTTCTTAGAGGGTTGCCTAGTGTTAGCCATGGAGGCAGCCATGCTGAATGGGGGCCTTTGACTACTGTGGTGTTATTGCATTGCATGCCATGATTTAAATACGTACACAGGGAAGGGGCCTTACCAGAGCTGTATTTTTCCTCTGGATAATCCTTGTTTGGATCATTCCCGTCTTTTTCCATGCTATCCCTCTATTCTGTGTGTGTTGGGGAGCATTGGTTGGCTGGGTTTTAAAGCTACATTGGAAACTTGAGGCAGAAAACTGAAGATAACTCACATATTTTAATTCCCTTTTCTATCAAAGAACTGTAGTCCTCTCTTAACACATACAATACCTTTGGTAAATGTGCTGATACAACACAAGACATGGGAAGAACATTGACAGTCACTGAACAGCTGTAATCCAACAGGCATAGGGAGAGTACTCCCGTAAAGACTGGGGACTATAGAGAGTGTATGCTTTGGGATAATGCCATTATATCAATTTCTTTTTGCCTCCTATTTACCTTTGTTTTGGCTGTGTAGCTCACTGCCAGTCAGCAGTGATCAAACCATTGCCAAATCTGTCTATTTGGCTGTCAACTACACAAAATGCGTTTGTAACTCTGCCATCCTGTGTACCTCTGTTGCATGTTGCGTGGACATTTTGTGGCCTGAAAGGAGTTGCTCTGTGTGTTTCTCTTCATCTGGCGAGTCTCCGGTGTGCTCAAGTGTCAAGGGCAAATGTAGGCTCTTTGGGACTGCAGGAATGTGAACCTGGAACATTTAAAATTAAAATTTCCTTAATAAATATAAAATTTTAATAACCCAACCACCACCCCCTCCCCCCCCCCCCAAAACAACAAACAAACCCAAACCCACGCACTAAACCAAAAGGGGGAAAAAAAGCCCTCAAAAAACCAACAAAATCCAAGAAACACAAAAGCCTAGAGCAAACTGAAATCCACCACCTTTTCTCCAGTGAAATACTTTGTGTGTTTCAAAGTATCCGAGATGAGCAGCAACTTCTCTGGACCCCTTGTGATTGACTGTTAAAATGAGGTCAGGTTAAATCTGTGTGGAATTCTAGGTCATGCTAAACCTGCCATTGGACTCTTGTTTAATTTCTGTAGTACCTCAAGTGAGCAATAGCTTAAAATATTTGCAGATGGAGGAATGGATTTATGTTCTCATACATGTCTGAGGAATTGATAGAAATTTTCCAAAATTCGGACTTGCATTGCTTGGCACTTCCATCCAAATCATAGTCAAATTATTTTGATATTTCTCCTTAAAAAACCTAGACTAGCAAGCCATATGGAAAAACCTTTTTTTTCCTGTGCAGTATTAAGACCATTTAAAGTAGTGTGATATGCCTACATATCCTTTTTTATAAGAATCATACAATATTTTGTCTACTGCATTTGAAGATCATCTGGAAGGATTACAAAACCTTTTCCAGTAAGATAAATATGAAATGCTGATTTTATTATGTTGATAGTAGGTTTTAAATGTTTGTTATTCATTGGAAGGAAAAATAAATACAGGGAAGACATTTTCCATTCCAGCTTTTTAATGAGCAGTGTGTGTATATGGGGAGCTTCCTTCTCATGAAAGATTGTGTGTGCTTTTCTATTGCACATGTTATAGTAAACCTGGTAGTTAAACCCAAAATAAGACCACCTCTTCTTAGAAATCCAGAATGACAAGGCTTCTTCTGAAAGTGCATCCAGGAGTTAGTAGAGTAGTAATAGCTGTCAGGTTCAAAGCAAAGCTAATAATTCAAACTTCTGGCCTGTCAGATATTTTCCTGTTTTCAGTACAAAGTGTCTCCTCTATTAGTATGAGTAGTTATATTAAAATACCTTTTATCATTATGCTCTCAGCCTTTCTGTTTCATAGCTGCTTTCTGTAAAAAGCCTTTAAAGAGCTTCCCCCATCTGATCCAATATAAAACAACTTATTGTCATGAACCAGCCAGGTAAATAACCATTCATCTGTGGCAGCCTAAATAACGCTTGCCAAGAGAAAATAGTGTGGGATATGTAAACCATAGGGAAGGACTATGGCAGGTTGGTAGTTTCAGACTCCAGGGAGTCCATGGGAATTTCACCTCCTGGCTTGAATGGCAGCAGAGTTAGGGTGGCAGTGAACAGCAAGGAGCTTTGCCCAAAGCTTGTATTGTGCCTCTCTTTTCACTAAATGGTACCCTCGAGTTTTGCTTAAGTGTTTCAGGATGTAACCTCCCTGGCACAGGGATCACAGGACTTGAGTTTAGTTGTGGCATGTAAATACCTTGCACAGCAGAATTTTCCTTTGAGTGCTGTGTGTCCTTGGCTTCTGAGAGAGCTGTCACTGCTGAGGGATTTCATCTTTTACCCTGCAGTTCCTCTTTCTGTAGAGGTGATGGTGTAGGACTGTATGAAGTGCAGCCCTCTGACAAGGGTAAGGAGGCTGGTGAGGAGATGATGTTTTGCATAATCACATATTGTCACCACCATAAGTAAAGGGGAGAATGTAAAGCTGAAATTCCTTCTTAGGCATACAACCTGTCAAACTTCATCGTTGTTCCTATGTGTCCTTTAGCTTTTGTCCTTGGACCCTGTGGCTATCTGGCTGTGAGCTGCATCATCAGCTCTGACAGGATGAAGCAGAGAGAGATGAGTTTCACGGCCATTCATGCCTCCTAGCTACTCTTGGCTGACATAAAAAGCAGATGAACCATGGGCTGTCACACAAATACAGAGCAGATCCCACAGCCTTTCCTTCAGCATCTGTCACTGGTGCTGTGCTAAGCCTGACACAGGTTTGCTAATTCTGCCTGTCAGCTTGTGGCTCTGCACAATAGAGCTTTATTGTTGGCAAAATGATTACAGCACATCAGCAAAAGCATGCCAGGTGAATGGAGCAGCAGCTGACTGTGAAATATAAGCAAGTAGATGCCTGTGGGAAATAAACTGGGAATCAAGGTGCTCCAGGACTGGGCCTGGACAAGACATCATGTCGCAGGTTCATTTGTAAGACAGAAGCTTAAAAGAAAAAAAGGCTGATTATGCTGCTTACCAGTCTGTCACTCCCAGATTTTAATAAGTAAGCAGTCACAGAGAATTTCTTTCTTTTTGATGAGTAAAACCAAAGGTAGGTGTGCAGGGTGTACCTGAATGCAGACAGATTTCTCAGTGACAAGTTTTCTAGACATCTCCTAGGATGAGAGATTTTCCATTCTGGAAAGCAGCAAGCCTGCATAAATACTAGGGATCAAGCTGGATACAGAACTTTAAGTTAAAAGTGCACTGGTGAAGGGAGAAGACAGGGCTAATTTAATCCTTTGCTGATGGGATTTATAAAAGAAACATTTTGCACAGCATTAATGACAGTAATACCCAAATTCTAGTTTTCATGCCTTTAAAAGTTTCTTTGAAAACCTGCAGGAGGTATAAGAAAAGAGCCACAAGAGTTATTAGTGGTGAAAAATTCCTGGTAGTGATTTAATGTGGAAAGGGTGGGGTGTGAGCAGATTTTTTTTTTTCCTGCATTTGTTTTGTTTGTTATTATTGGGTCCTTGTCCAGATAATTTTAGGACTGACTCAATCTCATCCAAAGACACATGTCTAAAATAGATCAGATGGATTGATCTGTCAGGTACATCTCTGAGATAGATTGTTCTGTTGGTGATGGAGGACAAAGTCACAAACTGATTTCAAGTAGGCAGCTGGCTCTTAAACACTGGTAGAAAATAGTCAAGAGAAGACAGGCTGAGAAGATTAAAATTATGGGGAAGGAATTTTTGTTTGGGTTTTTTTTTTTTTTTCTTACAATAAAAAAAAAAAAAAGAATGGCAAGGCAGCATGAGAAATGATCATTGCTTATGTCACTTCGGAAATACTTGTCAAACTTTCTTGGTTGAAGCCCAAGGAAAGGAGGAAGATCTTGAGCACCTGGATAGGCATTTTAGCTGTCTGACAGATCAGAAGGAAAAAACTGCATTTTATGTGTATTATGTGTTTGTTCTACAGAACTTAAGTGTACAGGTTCTTGTTGAATATAATGGTCAGTCTGCAGGCTGGCAGAATGCTGGCTAATCAAGGAAGAGCCCCTTAGGAAAGCCTTGTGTGGGAGAGGAGATAAGAGGTTTATCTGGCTCTGCATAGAGCTTAACCTATAGTAGCTGGATATCTCCAAGGAAATGTCAGAGAAGAGGACTGAAATTTTCAGTTTGGGTGAAGAGAGAGAGGCCTGGAATAGGTGGTCAATCTGTGAGGTCCCTTTGTAGAGAGGATAACTGGATTTTTGTGGCTTGAAGAGATTGCCAGGAGTAAACAGGAGAGACAAATGCTGCTGATAAAAAGGGCACTATTTCCTCAGGATCCCTCCTGCCTTGAAAGATAGAAGTGAGAGAGAGGGCCTTAGGAAGGCAGTACTGGTGGAGCAGTTAGTGAAGTGCTCAGTGAAGTGCTGGCAAGGGCAAGATGAGGAAGAAAGAGATCAGGAGACACTGGAGTCAGATGGAGCTGATGCAATAACCTAAAGTACTAGCCAGGACAAGTTTCATGCTAAGGAAGAAGGGCTGGCAGAAGAGCTGGAAAACATCTGTGGCAGAGCTGTAGGAAAGGACTTTGCAGGCAGCTTAAATGCAAACCATACTCCAACAGTATGAGAAGGGACTCAGCATCTTAGCTACCTTCACAAGAAAATATCTAGTACTAAACTGTCTTTTACTTTCCTTTTCGTTTTTTTTAATTTTCTTCTTCCATTTAGAAAGGCATAACTGGAGCCACTGGCTGAAGGTCTAAATGAAAAGATGAATGGCTGCAGCTGTGCAAACCAGTGAATTGCCCTTCTCACCATTAGAGAAAGAGGTGAATCTTTTGGTGTCCTGCCTAAGACAGGCCATGTGTCCGGGCAGTATTTGTTAGCCATGTGCAAGTTACTTGTCTTGCTTTCAGAGTACCTGGGGGATGGGTAGTAATTTGTGGTGTTCAGGTTAGCAACCTATTGCATCCAATGGCCCTGATCCTAAGCACTAAAAAGCTGTTTTCTTATTTTACAAGCAGATACACCATAATGAAAATAGATTTTATTGGTTGCTTTTTTTCCCTTGTAAAATATCAAGAGAATGTGGGAAGCGGGCAACAGCAACATTTTGTCAGATTTCCTGATCTTTCAAGCAGGATTTGTGGCAAAGAAGCAAGTAGGAGGGTAAGGTTAAAAGTGAGCAAGATGCCAAGAAGAGGGAACCTCCTTCTGGTGACAGAACTGTGACTGATCGTTAGCTGAGAATGTTACATTGTATATATGTCTGACCTTGTTCAAGTAAAAGTTGCCTGAGTAACTACTGTTTTCTGTTTTTTGGTTGTTTTTTTTTTTTTTTCTAAAAGCATGGTAGGTATTTTTTTTCCTTATCACATCCATCTCTAAATGAATATCAGAGAGTGGAGGATGAGATATTTCAGGAATTAAATGCTAATTTTTAAAAATTCTAAAGGTTAAGGCATGCTTCAATAATTAAAAGTATTTTTAACTAGCATGTTGTTGAAAACTTAGGGTGAATAAGGAAGACCAGAACCTTGTGTGTTTGGCTAGAAACTAATCTCAAGCTGCATTTTTTAGATTTGGTAATGAAGGGTGGGTATTATGTTAAAAATTTACATACTCAGTTTGAGAATACAGGTTTTCTGAGTCCTCATTGGAAAGGATCGGAGCTGATGATATCTGTCTCAGAAATAACACTGTCAGATTAATCTGAAAATGGAAAATAGCTTGAAGTCAAAGTAGGACTCCTGCCAATTGCTGTTTTCTGAATTCATAGAATCATGGAATTGTTTCAGTTGGAAAGGACCTTTAAGATCATAGAGTCCAATCATTAATACTGCCAAGTACACTACTATATCATACCTGAAGTTCCATGTCTACATCACCTCCAGGGATGGTGGCTCAATCACTTCCCTGGGCAGCCTGTTCCAATGACAACCTTTTTGGTGAAGAATTTTTTCCTAACATCCAGTCTAAGCCCACCCTGGTGCCACTTGAGGTCACTTCATCTTGTCCTATTGCTTGTTATTTGGGAGAAGAGACTAACACTTCACTACAACCTCTGTTCAGGTAGATGTAGAGAACAGTAAGGTTCCCCTTGAGCTTCCTTTTCTCCAGACTGAACAGCCCCAGTTCCTTCAGACACGCCTCATAAAACTTGTGCTCTAGACCCTTCACCAGCTTTGTTGCTCTTCTTGGGACCCATTCCAGCACCTCAATGTCTTTCTTGTAGTGCAGGGCCCGAAACTGAACACAGGATTCAAGGTGGGGCCTCACCAGTGCCGAGTACAGGGGAATGATCGCTGCCCTGGCCCTGCTGGCCACACTATTGCTGATACAGGCCACGATGCTGTTGGCCTTCTTGGCTGCCTGGGCGCAAGCAGGCACATGTTCAGCTGCCATCAGTCAGCATCCCTAGGTCCTTTTCCACCAGGAGCTTTCCAGTCAGTTTTTTACCCAGTGAAGGGTGCACCATCTAAGCCATGAGCAGCCAGTTTCTCCAGGAGAATGCTGTGGGAAATGGTGTCAGAGGCTTCACTGACATCTAGACAGGTAACATCTGCAGCCTTTCCCTCATCCAATAAGTGGGTCACTGTCATAGGAGATCAGGTTAGTCAAGCAGGACCTGCTTTTGTAAATGTGTGCTGACTGGGCCTGATCATCTGGTTGTCTTGTACATGCTCCATTATGGCGCTCAAAATAATCTGCTTCATAACCTTCCCTGGCACTGAGATCAGATTGATAGTTCTGGACTTCCCCAAATCCTCCTTTTGGCTCTTGCTAGCCTCCAGTCAGCTGAGACCTCCCCAGTTAGACAGGACTGCTGATAAATGATGGAAAGTGGCTCAGTGAGCACTTCTGCCAGCTCCCTCAATATCCTTGGGTAGATCCTATCTGGACCCATGAACTTGCATTTCTCTAAGTGGTGTAGCAAGTTGCTAATCCCTTCCCCTTGGATTATGTGGGCTTCATTCTTCCCCCCATTGCTGTCTTCCAGCTCAGGGAGCTGGGTACCCAGAGAACAACTGGTCTTAAGACTGAGGTAAAGGTGGCATTGAGCACCTCAGCCTCTTACTCATCCTTTGTCACTGTTTCCCCCCACATCCAGTAAGGGATAGAGGTTGTTCTTAACCCTCTCTTTGTTGTTAATGTATTTATAGAAACATTTTCTTTATTGTCTGCTATGGCAGTAGCCAGACTAATTTCTAATTGGGCTTTGGCCCTTCTAATTTTGTCTTTTTTTCAGGCTTGGAAATCCATTGCATTAAAAAGATAATAATTTAAAAAAAAAAAAAACAAACAAAAACCCCACCAAAAACCATAAAACCAACAACCAAAACCAACAAAAAAAAAAACCAAAACAAGCAAAAACCAACTGCCCCAAAAAAAACTTCTTGTGTAATGAGATTAATTTTCCCAAGCTGTGATAAGTTGAAACTGAGCCAGCAAATGCAGAGAGTAGAAAGGGTTGAAAGATAAATTTTGCCTGTCTTCGCTAAGACCAGTTGTCACATCACGCAAGTTTAAAAGCTCATAGGCAGAATGCAGCTGTTAGTTCCGGTTTTAAACAGTCAATCTAAATAAAGTCTGACCCTTATTTTTTGTCTTTCAGACTTGTCTAACACTACCTTGAGCCAAATTCCTAGACTGGTTGGTGGTTTCTCATGGGATCCCTGTGACTGACAAAGGAGAGATTGTTGTGGTAGGAGTTTGCCTTGACTGTCTTTAACGACACTTGGCCTGGGCACAGACAGATGTAGTTTCCAATGCAGCCACTTTTTTGTAGGGCTTTTATGCAAACAGGAGCTGTGGAGAAAAAAGAAAGTGCCTGAGAGATGGCTTTTATAGTCTTTGGAATTGCTGTTGTGTTACCCCGTAAAAATCTAAACCACATAGCCCAAGCTACTACAGAGGAGGGAATTTGTCAGAGTTTGCTTTTAATTATGGAGCTCTAGAATGAAAAGGATTGGTTCATTTACCAATTAAATGTAGGAAGAAAAACCCAGAGTGTGCATTCTAGTTAACTTTTTAATGAAATCCAGGGCACAGAGAGAAAGACTTGTTTGGTTTTGTGTAGTTCAGTTACTGTCTTCAAAGCACAGTTTTATAGTACTACCTAAAATGGGTTCACAGGGCCTTTATTTTTATATCTTTATATAAAATAAATATATAATATGTACCTTTATATCTTTACACAATATGTATCTTTATATCTCTATAACAGGGCTTGTTTTGCTTTCATATATGGTCCTTTGTTTAATAGTATAATGTCCCACAATTTGCAATTTTAAACAGCAGTAAATTGATACTTCAGATAAGGGAGATAATAAAAAGGTGATTTCCTTTTTGAGATGGCTACGTATCTATATGTACTCTATACCTAATTGTTGATATATTTGATAGTTGCATTTCCAGTCAATCAAAAACAATTAGCACATATTTATCTTGTTTTCTAGAAGGCAGTAAAATTTCTGCTTAAATAATTAGAGTCCCATCAGCTTTTCTATTTCTGGTTTGGAAAAGATCATCCTGTAGATACCAGTAGAGCTGGAAGTGCTGCATTATGCTTACGCTAATACATAGCTATATGCAGAAATAATGACATCTTTAGAGTCTTCATTTGCTTCAGCTCATAGTTTCCTGTTGGTTGCTTTCCATTTTCCCAACCAGTGCCACTTTTGCATGCATGCTTCTTCTGGAAATAGTATTGAAAAAACACAGACCGGCAGATTCTTTTTTTTTTTTTTTTTTTTTATCTTTCCACTGAAGCTCGTGTTCTTGGCTTAATTATCAAAGTGTAATGATTTTGTTTGATTTCTTCTGATCACAGGAAAAAACTCTTGTGAAGAAACATAATCATGCCCTCATTGGCTTGAATTTCAGCATTGAGATTTTAATGTAAGAAGCTGTATGCTCAGCTTCAGTAACATGTCTTACTGTAAAGAAGTACTGTTTAATTGTAAAGCTTGTTGAAATATTTTTCATTGGTTTTTTTTTTTCTGCTCACTTTTTTAACACTAAGTGAATTTTTTTTTTCCACATCTTTTTTTGCTAGGAGAAACACAAAATGGGGAGAAAAGGGAGAGAGGACATTTAGTACCAAAATATCCAATTTTGTTTTCCATATCTCTTATTTAAAAAGCAAGGTTCAAAAAAATTTACAGTTTCATTGCTTTCTTTTAATTTTGACTAGTTGTTTTAAAATTTAGAGAATGGAAAGGATTTCTGGGGTCCCTTACGCTTTGAACTGTAGGTAGTATAATTCCTTTAATAAACTTTCAGCTTACAAATAATGGGTATTTCTGCTCCAACTACTTTTAGAAAGCTGTAATAGAACCATATAATGCATCTCTGACTCTTAAGAACTTGAAGAAAGTTTCTATATAATAAATGGATAATGGCAAATTTATACGTCTGTCATTGTGGTAAGTGATGTCTCTTTAGCTTAAATAATTTCTCTCCCATTGTGTGATGTACATTACCCTGCATTTTGTGCTTTCAGGGAGTGACCATATCTCACAGGAGACTGATCTCCATGTCCCTTAGTGTCCTTTGCTAAGATTAGCTCTCCATCCCTCTCCCTGAGAGTCCCAAGGCCTTCAGACATAGTGATCTACCTCTGCGCCCATTCTCCACCATGTTATCAGCAGTACAGCTTGTTCTCACCTCCCTCTTTAGTTTTCTGCTGAGGTGTTTTTGAATATCCTGAAACCTCTGCAGGAAACACCTATTTTTTGAAGCATGAGGGGAAAAGTGTGCATAAGGTACTTTGAGGACCTGTGTCCAGCTTCTTGGAAAAGTATGTGGAGCTGGTCATTCTTTTTTCTTGAAGTAGAAACCTCAGTTAGTGTATTTGCTTTGGCAAATGTGAAACAACTGTGATGTTGTGAGAGCAGCTCTGACATACTGTGCACATAATTAGCTGAAATAGGCCTCTCTTCCTTTGAATCTTTCTGCTGCCCACCAACCTTATTTCACTGAAACATCTCTAAAGAATTACTGAAATGGAGCATATCCTGGCAGAAGTCTGTACTGGAAAATATTTGTGGCATACAGATGATCATGAGGTATTTGTGTAACAAACAAGAACGTACCATGCATAGTTCAGCCTGTTAATGCAAAGCAGAAGAGTGTTGCCCTGAATTTCCTCTTCTAGGAGGCAAGAGCCTGCCACTTTTGTCAGTGTGATTGTGAACATAGTGGCAGAATTCATTGATCTTTTCTAAACATCTGGAGGAAAGCTTGTGTGTTTCATCATCTTTAGAGATGCTTTCGTAGACGTAGCTTGCTCCTGCTCATTAGCAGGGAGAGAAGGGAGCAGATGGGCAAAATCTGAGTTTGCCAGTAAAAGGCAAAATTCTTCTCTAATGATCTAGTGTGAGCTTGAATTTGTGGAGCTTTCTTATGGAGCTGTTCATTTCTGTTTCATTGTTTATAACATTAAAATAGTTATAATGTTTCACTGTGGAAGGAAGCAAAATACTCTGGCTTTGCTTCAGACAAATGTAATGCTTTGTAAATAGCTGTCTGTAACCCTAATGACAGCAGAGACCTCTAACTAAATCAGTGTAACGTAATTTGGTGACAAGTGTGCAGTGTGGATGATCTACGATGATGATGCATTCATAAGTTGCATCATGATGATGTTATGCCTTGTAGCAGTAGCCAGAGGCACAGCTTGGCCCAGTCCAACATAAAGACTTGGCTAGCTAAAATGAAATTTAATAAAGATGTAAATAAAAACTGTCTGCATCAGTCAAGTAGTGGGTTTTTTTTTTCAGCCTGTGACAAGAACTGCACTACGGAGGTGACAAACTCGTTCTGTGGTGACAGCCACAAGCAGAGTTTGGTTTTGATTATAGCTTATTAAACAGGATGCGAGATTAAACCTACTTGTTTGCTTTAGTCCACAAAAAAATCTCCCCCAATAGCTAAGAAAGGTTTGAAGGTAGGAAATTTTGTGTGTGTGTGTGTGTGTGTGTGTGTGTGTAAGCAAAATTTTAAAAAGTAAACTAGGTCAGTTCATTCTAGAGCCCTCTGCATTCCTTTGTTTGCCTGGTGGTTAATATGTGCAGGGTTCGTGGCTTGATCAGAACAACATGGAGTGGTTCTAACCAGGCAAAGGTTTCTCAGTCTTCAAGGTTTTAAATCTTGTTCTTAATGTCTCTGTTACTACAGAGGAACTTGCAATAAATAACTGGGGGTTGCATTTCTGAGGCTTCATTTCAAATACTGGAGGGGGATTTATCTTTTTATTTGTTTTGTTGTTGTGAGTTTGTTTTTTAAAACACCAAAACCTGAATGGGAGTTATTTCTCCCCTTCTTTTGCAGTCTGTAGAACTAAAATCTGGCTGCAAATGTTTACTTTTTGAACAGGTTCTATGTATATGTGATACTGATTTTCTCAATAGTTTGTTCCAGGTTCTGTAAATTACTTTCCTGTTAAAAGAGGATTGCAAGAGTAAGTAAAGTTAGTTTTATTTTTTGGGGGGGTTGTTTGTTTATTTTAGTTTGTTAGAAGAAGGGTTTTTTTGTGATGTTTGTGTTGTTTTGGGGTTTTTTTGTTGGTGGTGATTTTTTTAGATTTTATTTTATTTAATTTTTTCCCCTTCTGTTCAGTGAGTTCTTGCTAGAGGACACTGACTACTGCAGATGCGCAAAGCAACAGGGAAAAGCAGTTGGATTCCAGTACTTAAATGTGCTGGAATGTCCTGGCAATGTACAAAGTAGGGAAAGAGGCACAAGTCAAGACACTTGTCTGCTGTTGTGTATTTTGACCTTCATAGAGAAGAGTTAGGCAACCACTGCATACCAAGTCCTTGTAGCAATCATCTGTCTTGTGCAAAAAGGTCTTGTTGCTGTTTAACAAAGGCAGTTCCTGAGCTTTCACAAGCAAAGCTTCTGCTTTTTCTATTTCTTTTGAATGCAGTTTACAGAAATTCATTACAGTGGTATTTGAGAAATTTTCTTGACCCTTTGTAGGTTCAGACATTAGAGTGGGTCTTGAATTTTATTTCTGATCAGTTTTCCATTTTCCTTTTAGTATAATGATTCCAATAGGGATCAATAGCTCTTTCTGTGTTTGCTGTCACCTCAATTTTACTAAATCTTCCTCCCATCCCCAATAGCTAGAAATTCAGCTCTTCCTTCTTTTTTCTTCACTTCCAGCTTGCTTTCTCCTTATCTGAATCAAGTTTCATTTTCATATAAAATTTGCAGGTTGGCTTGAAATCATGCTGCAGGGTAAGAACTGCCAGTGAGAATGAAGCTGCCAAAGAGCTCTGCATCTCTAAGAGGGAACCTGTCATCTTCATCCTTTTCCTTTGCTACCATGGTGAAAGACGTATTAATCAGTAGTTCTCTTAACGTATCTGCCATGATTTTGAGGTGCTGTTTCCCATTTCTGTAAAGACTAGATCCCAGGGAGGAGGATGAGGCAGGTTGGTGGCTGGTCTGTCACATGCACAAGCTGAGCTGCACAAGTAGTTTTCACAGAGGATGTGTAAGGAACTTCTCCAGGAACTTGGAGCCTTCTCAAACCTCACTGCTTGCTGTTCCAAGCACAACACCCACTTTTCAACCACACTTTCTTTAACCAAAATGTAAAGCCAGTCTCCCCGGAACAAAACATTTCATTTCATATGTTAGTAGAGAAGGCAGGAGTGAGTACAAACTGTCTGTGACACAGGATAATTATATTGCCTTATACACTACATACCACTTTTCTTTTTCCATCTGCTAAGTCTCTGACCACTGCAGGAACCCTGGTTATTTCAGGTCAGTGGGAGGTATTGGTGCATCTTCCTCAACCAACTCAGATGATTCAAACATTTGGGTAGAAGTTAAGCCAGTTTGTCACTCAGTATGAAAGTGCTATGCCTGAGTGCAAGAGTCTGTATTGCTGACCAGCTCCTGGGGAAGGAGGTCTGCCCAGCTGCCTGAATTATTGCTCTAGTGCCATTTTTCTGTAGCAGTAACAAGTTCCTTTTATATTGCTTTGTGAATATTTTTTTCATACTGATTTTTTTTTTTTGTCATCTTTATCAGGCATTTTTACAAATGGTGAGTTACTTTTGTTCGTTTGCTAAACAACAACATAGAAACCCCATGTGGTCAGCTTATGATTTATATATTTTTAAACCTCGTACTTGGATGTTTCCTGGTCTGTATGTCCTCATTTTCACTCTTTTCTGTAGACCTTCATTAGTGGGGTTTGGATGTTCGTTTTTTTTTTTTTGTAGAGTATGGATACACTACAAATGTGTTGGTAGTTGCTTTGTCAATCGTATTCCCAAACTCCCCATTAACACAGCTGTGTGATTGCCACTATTAGACTTCAGAGGCTTAAAGCTTATGTAGCATTGCCTTAGCTTACAGTTAGTGTTGATTGTAATGTCTGGTGCAGAAACCTCCCTAATCTCCATTTAGAACAAATCTGGTATAGATGAAAAAATCTGAATTTCCCGTCTTCTGTAGCATTGTGAGGTCTTCCTACACTGCTCTGTCCTTTCACGCCTAAATGAGTTCTGAAGCACACCAAGCACTTTTGTTGCAGTTGCAGTGCTCTTGCTCCCATTTGTGCTGACTGGTGTAAAGGAGATGCGCTGCCCTTGTGTCTCCAATTTTTAAACAAATGGATATTCTAACTGTCTTGGGGAAGAGCACAGCATTCAGCTACTGTGCTCCTCCTTCTTGTTTGTTTTTAAAGTAGCCCTGCTTTGCTCTTGAATCTATTAATTGGTTTCCTGCTGGAAAGAAACTAAAGGGCTGCCTTTGCCAATAAACTAGGGCAAAATACTGCATTAATAGGCAACGTAGATTAACCAAGGATTTCAGAAAAGGAGTGTGGGATACCTTTGATGGCTAAACACTTGTTCTGTGGTGGAGGGTTCTTTCCATTAAATATGACATAGGAATTAAGAAACTGCCAGGGTTCAGTTCCGTCATTTGGAAGATTTCTTCCTGTCTAGTTTTAATAGTGATAAACTATTTCATCCTAGAAGCATGTAGAGCTCTTAATTCCTAGCCAAGCACTTATTGTCCTATGGAAAAAAAAATCTAGGCAATGACTAAGACCTGTGACACAGCTTACTCACATAATAGGCTACCTTTAGGAGCATTAATAGCCATATTTTAAGTGAAATTTCTGTTACTGGCCTCCTAGATTGCTAGGTGCAATAAAGTCAACCAAGAGGGAGCAATCAGATTGAGTTTGTTGCTAGGAATATCTAAAAACAAACCACAAAAGCTAATTTTAAGCAGTGGATTGCAATCCGTGTTGTTTAGAGCCTCAGAGCAATTCCTTTCCAAACGTCTCTATTTTAAACTGGTATGTCAGACCACTGTGGCTGCTCTTTTACAGTGTCCTTAATATAAAACACTCTGGTGACCATTAAAGTAAATAGGAAAAACTAACATTTGCAGAACTTACCAAAAAAAGAGTTAAATTCTTAGTACAGTGGATTCCCTTTAAATGGGGGGGTATGTCTCAAGAGCTGGGTGGGTGGGGTGTGTGTGTGTGCCATGTTACTTGACTTGGGACCATAATGAACAACCACATCTGTGATCTTCCCAGAAGCTGAAAAGAGGGCAGACTTCTGTGGTTTGTCTTGTTTGGTTTGGGAAAGCACAAGTTGAACTTGGAAAGATTCCTACTATCTGAAATGTCCAACCATGGCATCTGGAAAGTGAAGAATATGTTTACCTACCATTTTTTAATTCATCCTTTTTAATAGCTGTTTTCAGTAAAATTTTGGTTTACTAAGGCTTTTTCACTTTCTTGTCTTAGCACTAAACTAATGTTAGATAGTTGATGTGATTGCTTCTGCTTTCTCAGGCTACATACAAAAGGAGAGAAAGCTCCAGGAGTCAGAAATGCTCAGACAAACACTATTTCAAGATACTTTCTGGCATCCAAATGGGTCTAGGGAAAATTATTCCCTACTGAATTCAGCTACTCAGTCCATTTTCTGAGCAGAGTTTAGTACCAAAGCTTATTAGTAGTAGTTGAATTATTTTATAACTTTGTGTTGATATTAACTTCTGAAACCTGTGATTCACTGCAGTGTGCACTGCACAAACATAAAAGTAGAAGTCTTTTCCTAATGAGGAGTTTGTAGTCTGAGTTTGATACTGACCCTGTTCTGGGTATGTTATAGTATGGAGCGAGACCTGACCTAGTTTTTAAGGCAGTTTGTTTGATTCCTGTTAATAAACTGGCTATGACAGTGCAAAGCAACCATGTGAGTATCTGTCAAGCTCCTGAAAAGTTTTAGAAATAACTGATGTCCAAGGGGAGAAGATTGACACAGATGTTTTACACAGGGAGAAGCAGCATGTCTTCAGAGAGCTGTTAGTTGCCTCCTGGGTATTGTTTTTGTGGGACAACCTTTAGTCACCTTTTAGATAATGCATTGGTCACTTGGACTTGTGGAAGGAGCTCATTTTGTGGATTAGTTTAGGGAATATATTCGGTATATCAATGCTTTAAATCATAGAATCATAGAATAGTTAGGGTTGGAAAGGACCTTAAGATCATCTACTTCCAACCCCCCTGCCATGGGCAGGGACACCCCACACTAAACCATGCCACCCAAGGCCTCATCCAACCTGGCCTTGAACACCGCCAAGGATGGAGCATTCACAACCTCCCTGGGCAACCCATTCCAGTGCCTCACCACCCTCTCAGTAAAGAATTTCTTCCTTATATCCAACCTAAACTTCCCCTGTTTAAGTCATAGAAGGCCACCAAATTGGTCAGGCAGGATTTCCCCTTAGTGAAGCCATGCTGGCTGTCACCAACCACCTCCTTGTTTTTCATGTGCCTTAGCATGGCTTCTAGGAGAATCTGCTCCAAGATTTTGCCAGGCACAGAGGTGAGACTGGCTGGTCTGTAATTCCCCGGGTCACCCATTTTCCCCTTCTTGAAAATGGGGGTTATATTTCCCTTTTTCCAGTCATTGGGAACTTCACCTGACTGCCATGATTTTTCAAATATGATGGACAGTGGCTTAGCAACTTCATTCGCCAGCTCCTTCAGGACCCGCGGATGGATGTCGTCAGGTCCCATGGACTTGTGTACGTTTAGGCTTTTAAGATGGTCTCGAACCAGATCCTCTCCTACAGTGGGCCTAGGGTCTTCATTCTTACAGTCCCTGCATCCGCCTTCCAAGACTTGGGTGGTGCGGTCAGAGACTTTGCCAGTGAAGACCGAGGCAAAGAAGTCATTAAGAACCTCAGCCTTCTCCAAATCCCGGGTAGCCAGTTCTCCTGATATCTTCTGAAGGGGGCCTACGTTGTCCCTAGTCTTGTCTTTTATTCGCTACGTACCTATAGAATCCCTTCCTGTTATCCTTAACATCCCTAGCCAAGTTCAATTCTAACTGGGCCTTAGCTTTCTCACCTGGTCCCTAGCTTCCCGGACAGCATCCATGTCTTCTTCCCAGGCTGCCTGTCCCTGCTTCCACCTTCTATAAGCCTCTTTTTTCCTTTGAATTTTCCTGGGCATCCTTATCCATCCAAGGAGGTCTCCTGGCCCTCTTGCTGCACTTCCTTCTAGTTGGGATGCAACACTCCTGAGCTTGGAGCAGGTGATCCTTGAATAACAACCAACAATCTTGGGCCCCCCTTGCCCTCTAGGGCTGCATCCCATGGAACCTTACTAAGCAGGCTCCTGAAGAGGCCAAAGTCTGCTCTCTTGAAGTCCAGGGCAGTGGGCTTGCTGCACGCTCTTCTCACTGTCCCGAGGATCTCGAATTCGACCATCTCGTGGTCACTGCAACCAAGGCTGCCCTGGAGCGTCACATTTCCAACCAGCCTTTCCCTGTTGGTGAGCACGAGGTCGAGCATGGCACCTCTCCTTGTCGGCTCCTCTGTTACTTGCAGAAGGAAATTGTCTTCCACACAATCGAGGAACCTCCTGGATTGCTTGTGCCGGGCCGTACCTTCACTCCAACAGATGTCAGGGTGGTTGAAGTCCCCCATGAGAACAAGGGCCTGTGAGTGTGAGGCTGTTCCTATCTGTCTGTAGAGCACTTCATCCACAGATTCCTCTTGATCAGGCGGTCTGTAACAGATCCCCACAATAATATCCCCGATCGCTGTTCTCCCTTTAACCCTGTCGTGGTTTAAGCTCAGGCCGTAAATCAGAACCACGAAATCCACTTCCCCCCCGACCTTTCTTCCCTCCGCTTCTGGAGGGACGGGGAGGAGAATCAAAAGAATGCAACTCCCACGGGTTGAGATAAGAACAGTTTAATAACTAAGGTATAACACAAATCACTACTGCTACCACTAATAGTAATAATGATAAGGGAAATAACAAGGAAGAGAATACAACCGCTCACCAACTGGTACCTCGCCCCCACCTCGCAGTGATCTCGCCCTTCTGGGAACTCTCAGTTCTACATCCTGGGCATGACCTGCTGTGGCATGGAATACCTCTTTGGCTAGTTTGGGTCAGGTGTCCTGTCCCTGCTTCCTCCCATCTTCTCCTCCTCCCTGGCAGAGCATGAGACTCACAAAGTCTTTGGTCAGTCTAAACATTGGTGTTATCAGCTCTGTTCCCAGGCTGAAAGTCAAAAACACAGTGCTGCAACAGCTACTAAGAAGGAGGAAAAATGACTGCTACTGCTGAACCCAGGACAAACCCTGACCCACAAACTCTCTGTCGACTTCACACCCATCCCCAGAGAGAGTTCCATACTCTCCAGCCTATCCCTAACATAAGTAGCAACTCCCTCTCCCCACCTGCCAGGCCTGTCTTTTCTATAGAGCCTGTAACCTTCCATTCCAACACTCCAGTCATAGGAGCCATCCCACCATGTTTCTGTGATGCCTACTATATCATACTCCCGTAGTTGTGCACACATCTCTAATTCCTCTTGTTTGTTTCCCATGCTACGGGCGTTTGTACAGAGGCATCTGAGCCGAGCTCCAAATGAAGCTGGCTCATTGGCTGGAGCGGCTGGAATATCTCTGCATCGCTGCGAGCATTTATTGTAGGTGCTGGCAACTGACTGGGTGTGACGGGATGAAACAATGCCCCCCTCCCCCAACACATCTAGTTTAAAGAAACCTTGACTAGCCTGGCAAGCCTCCTACCAAAACCACTCTTCCTCTTCTTTGTCAGATCAGCCCCACCAGCCCCCAGTATACCTGGCCTACTAACTTGGGTCCTGTATTCAAAACACCCAAACCCCTGACTATGGCACCATCCTTTTAACCATTTATTAACTTGGCCAATCCTCCTAGCTTTTTCAAGGTCTCCCCCTGTATCCTGGAGAATTGATGAAAAGAGAATCTGAGGTCCAGAGCCCCTAACCACCTCTCCCAGAATTTCTGCTTTATTTTGTTTCTTTCTTTATGAAGCAGAATGACTTAATTCTGGTAATGTGAACTTCCTTTAAAATCCATTAAGACTCAGTGAAAGAAGTTTTCCTTTTAACTGTTTTGGTTTTAAAGTTCTTTATAAATTCCTAGAATGATGGCCACAAACTTAAGCTGGCCTAGAAATGTGTTCCTCCTCACCAATAAGTCTATGCAAATTTTCCTCACTTTATGCTGCTTGCCAGATTTCTCTGCTGAGAAACTGTGAAGAATAAGTAGGTGTTTTCTGCCCCAGCATGCTCTTTGCTAGTAAGCAGGTCGGCACTGTGACCCACAAGAAGTGTGCAGCCAGGGCTGTGTTTCAGTATCCTTCCTGCCCATGCTCAAGAGCAGATAGGAGTTACACATTGAGCAGAGTGCAGGTGGCATATACAGAGCCATAGACCAAAGCTGTCCCTATCAATGTGGGATATACCCAACATGCCAGAACTGAGTACCTGTTGCAGTGTGTGTATTGATTTTGGGAAGGGGTAATATAGTCTAGGAGTGCTGAGAGGCAATGCAAAATGTTAGCAGGCAATTACTATCGTGTGAGTAGATTTTTACTACATATCAAATCCATAGCAAAGTCAAGTACTCTGATAACACTGGGTGTTTTTGCATTGTATCCTTGTTACCTGAGGTGTTCCCTCTTTAGCAGGATGAATTATGTGGGTATGTAGAAGGTATAAGGGACAGGCCTAAGTACCTTCATTTGACTTTTTCTAACAATGCAGTGATATCTAAGGTGTAACAATCCTTTTCTATTTTAATTTTATTTATATTTTTATTGCAATTGAATTAAATTATGATGATACCATGTTAGAGAAGTTTTATTTAAATTATTTTCACTTATTCTATGTGAGTTTATATTTTCCTTTCATAATTTTCAAAATATATTTTCTTTGGGTGGCTCAAAAGCCAAGTCTCTCCCATGAAAGTAAAGATTAAAACCCCAAAATTTTTTACCACCTCCACACTGTACTTACTAAATGAGTTAATTGGCCATTTACAAATGTAGAACTGCCAGTAGCTTGTTTTTAAGGCTTTATTATAAATGAGGAAAGAAAAACTGTAGTTCAAGCTGCAAAAGCATCTTAATTTACTAAAATTAATCCATTAATAAGAGGAGAGATCTAAATGGAAACTAGAAGTAATAAACCAAGGCCCAGCACCTATTGATTTTTAAGAGCTGTGCTCAAGTGTACAAAACAGTACAGAGAAAATCCCAATAGCATTCCTCTGTATGTGTTCCCGGAGTCAAAGGTCTGTGACTTATCTGTACTTGTTATCTAGATAACTGTAGCATGGGGAGCCCTGAAGGGAGTGTTTCCACTGCTGTCAACTGTGCTCTTTCCTTTCTTTGCCTTATGCTTTCTGCTGTCTCTACATGCTCTTAGCACTTCAGCCTGTGGTTCCGATCTTTCTGACTTTGCTGTTGCAGAGGCGTTGTGCACGGTCTCTGCCACGTGCAGCTGCGATGCTACAGTGCTGCTGCTTTCTGCACTAAACAGGTATGTGTGTTATAGATGTGTGTTTATACTGCAAAGGTCAAATGTGGGGAGAGGGGATTACAAACAACAATGCAGGAAACATTACTATGCAATAGTAGTATTACTGTGAGGTATTAGAGCTGGGGTTGATGTTGAGGCTAATACAGTATGCCTCTGAAAATATTGCAAATGCTGATTGTCAGTCTGCAGAGGGAGAAGGAAAATGTGCCCTCGGGCTGCTAATTCACTGCTCATTCACCCACCAACCTATGTGGTGTGGTAGGTACCAGCTGATGTGTCTAAGTCACAACTAAGCTGTGTGAGCTGCTCAGTTACGCTATCAGTTTGAAGCAGAAGAGGTTATCAGTTGTTTCTTATAACGTGGGTGATGTTCGAATCACTAGATCACCTTTTTTTTTTTTTTTTTTTTTTTTTTTTTTTTTTGGTGTGTGCGGTCTTAGCAGTTCATGTAAGAGCTTTGTCTTAAATGTGTTTGTTGAAAGTCTTCTAAGGCCTTTGCTAACCGACTTGACTGGACCATCAATAAGAATGGAGGAAGAACCCGGACCAAATTAAATATCTGTTCCTCAGCAAAGTGTTACTGCATATTAGCAATCTGTCTGTAAGTTCCTTAGCCCATGGGAGTGTCGGGTCTGGGCCCAGGCATTGCTAGTTGAATATCATATCAGGACATGAAGAAATGTGGTTATAATGTGTAATTCTGTAAAGTGCAAAGGAAACTTGAGAGCAAGCAGTGCTTCATTCAATAAGCTAGTTAGCATGGCTGGGATATTAACATAGATTATAATAAAAGTAAACTTTGTAACATTGTGCTTAAAATGTCAAACTGCTCCTCTCCCAGAGTAAAGAGGAAGATTTGTTCCAAGCCAGTTTCCTGGTAGAGCACCCTGAGCTCTCCTGCTTGGCTGACCTGGGCTATCCTCCCTTGGATACTGTGCTGCGGAAGTGAGACTGAAGTGCTGGATTGTGATGCAGAAGGTGCGACGGGAAGAGGGCAGGAGGAAAGCAGAGCAATAGTATTATATAGGAAAGGAGACAGAGATGAAGAAATAAAACTTTTAGAAGGATGCAGGGAAATAATGGTATTTCAACAGCATGCATGAGGGGATTTGAATTCACAGACATCAAGTTTGTCAGGCCAGAAGTTTGTTGTAAAATGTCCTAGATGATAGGTGTATCTTTTATCATGTGAAGCATCAGGTGATATGAGGGGTTGACTGTTTTGTGAGAGATGCAGGTATTCTGAAATCTATTGTTACCCATTTTTAAATTCAGTACTGCTATTAAGAGAATCAGTGAGTAGCTAGTACTGTTGATGAGGCTGGATCCTGTTTGCAGGATGTATCGGAGTTTTTTCAACATTTGAGGTGGGGAAAATCCTTTTACTGATCTATAATTCAGCCCACTGCACAGCTGAAGCCTCTGGATTCATTGTCAGGAGATGGAATTCTTCCAGAAAGATGTGGTGGGTTGTCTTGTGGTTTTTTTTTTTTTGTATTTTGATTTTTTTTTTTATGTTGTTGGTTTTTGTTTGGGTGTGTTTGTTTCTTTGGTGGAGGTGCCTAGTATTAGACACAGAACTTCCTTCTGAAGGCCTTCAAAATCACTTTCCTTCCTCTCATTGAGTAGGTAGTGCAGGCAGTTATCTTAAAAAATCTACTTCTTTAGGTGCTAACAATAGAGTGACTAAGTACTCTAAGTCCTGTCGTAAGTTCTTTCTTACGCTTAGCCTGATGTGTCACACCAACATGGAGAATGAGTTTGTATACCGTCACATCTAACTTAAACCCAATATATTTTTCCATCCTTTGAAGTTTAGAAGGGTGGGTTTGGGTCATAGCTGATGTACAATGTGATATAGTGTGATAGGAGCTGTTACTTCTGCAGAGAAGCTGTCCAGCTTCTAGCTAGAGTTGCTGGGTTTAGGCCTAGTTTTGGAAAAGGTAAAAGCAATTCTCTAGATGGCTGTAATTACTGTACAAAACACTTCTATGAAGTTTTACTCTTTCTACGAAGAGTCTTCCTCTTGTACTTCAGCAGTATTTTCTTGTTACTCCTATTGACTATATATGCTCTGTTGGTGGTTCTCCATCTTAAAATTGTTAGTGGAAGATAATTCTTCAGAAAAAGGGAGAATTCCATGCTAATCTCTGAGGGGCAGATCTGGGATGTGAGACCAGGAACTCGCTGTTCACACTGAGAGTTGTGAAAAATGCTGTCTCCTACAAATATCTGTCTGGAATTTGGTGGTGGTTACTGAGTTACAGGAACAAAGGGAACTGGATAAGTTAACCAGACTTAACCCCATTCTGAATGTGTTTTTCAGCTACCAGCATACCTGATTTGCAGTCCAAGTGTAGCACATGAAGGGATGGTACTTGTGTATGTGTTGCCTCATAACTGGGATGTGAGCTGTTGTTAAAACCTGAGCTCCATCATCAGCATATAGGTGACAGTCAGTAAGTGGGTTTGTGGTGGGTTCTTTTCAATTCCATGTACTTTGTTCCTTCATCTGAGACTTGTGAGGATCAGTGGAAGTACAGCACTGGGCAGTGTATCAAGCATGCATTTTGCCATAGTTGCTAGGGAAAAGACAATTTTTATTTCCTTTTCAGTGGTGGAAATGAAAGGATTGCTCAGCTAGTCTCTCTAAGTGTCTCAGTCTGAACTAGGGCTTAACTCTGGTTGCTTATGTTCACACAATTTTGTATAGCATTAAATGTAATTTCTAGCTTTAAGCTCCCAAGGCTTTTCTCCCCAGCTCCTCTTTCCCCCACCCCACACCACCCCCAGTTAAAACCCCACAGAGCTCTAACTTGTGTTGTTTGGGCTTTGTGTGAGCATAGCTCTTACTTTTCTGAGAGAGTTGGCTGAGAAGAAGGAAGAACTTTGTGGTATGTTGAAGTTTCAGACTTCTCCTTAGTGATTTATTGCTATTGTGGAAACAGCTCAGAGTGCACTAGTTCATCAGTTCTTTGTAAGCAGAGAGGAGGGAAAGAATAAGAGGAAGCAAGGAAAGGGGTGGAGGGGGAAGCAGTTGAGGAAAAGAAAATAAAAACATAAGAAAATGTAAGGGGTGGGAGGAAAGGCATAGCAAAGCAGTTGGTTTTGAATGGTGGTTTACAAGTTTCTGGAAAATAATAAAATAAGATGTTAGCCTAATCAGTGGCATTGTCTGTGCCTTTATTATTACTGTGGCTTTCTTAAGCTAGAACATAGTTCAGTCATGAGTGACTTCTCACTGTCAGATAGTCTTCAGAGGTTGTTGCAGCCGTAAGTTCTGTGGTCAGGTTACAACTGGCTTTGGTTAAAACCAGTCTCTTTTAGGTTGGCTTCATGTTACCTCATTTATGACCTTTTACAAATGTTGAATGTGTCAGCTTTACCCTGGGCTACTTTCATTGTAGGAGAGTTGAGACTAGCAAAAGGGCAAGATGTATGGGTAGAAATCAGCCTAAAGTTTAAGGTAGTTTAAGTGCAGGTGGCTACTGGGTTACCTATAGCTAGTAGGAGAACTGTGGTTAGTATGGCCAACAGAACTGCCAGAATAGTCTAAACAAACCCTGAAGTAGGCACTTCCAGCCCACAGGTATAACGGGAACTCATAGTTGGAAAACACAAAAGTATTTTCTTGGCCACGTAGGACTTTCCTTGTGTTCTGAGCTGCCTACCTTGGCCAGTGAGTGCTAGCTGTGTAGCCCTTGGTGTGCCTATGGTTTTGAGCATGAATTCTGTTGATGGAGGCGGTGACTACAAGGTTCAGAATACTCAGTAAATCTGAAAACTTAGTTATCATCTGCTTTCTTGCAATAGAAGCAAAATCTGAAAACATTCAGCCAAGAAAATGAATTTGACCATTCCTGATTTTGTCTTATAACCAAAACAGCCAAGTCAACAGGATGTTGCTCTTTCACTCTGAAAGTCTCCTGGCTATTCAGCACCTGCTGAAATGGTTATTCATATCACAACTCCTTTCCAGAAAGGTTACACTGCTTTTGGTGTATTCAACTGTCAGTGGAGAGCAAAGGCTTGTGGTTTTTCTTTTTCCATGAACTCTTGTTCCTTTGGTCATGATGCCAAGGAGTTATTTTAATCTGCTTGATCTCAGTTTCACTGCTATTTCAATCATGTAGTCTTGGTTCTGGTTTGTTGAAACTTGGGGAGAAGAGGAACAATAGAGTGCAGAGCATTATTCTTAATATGGAGAAAATCTTTCTTATTTCCTAGATTCTGCAGCTGACTTTTCTGTCTCTCAAATACTTAAACATTTCAACTGTTAATGATTCAATCTGTGGTCTTCTACACTTTTTCTCTGGCTTAGTGGTTGCCACAGTAATTCATAGATGGCATCTTGGTCTTGTCCCTAGTATTCGAAGGCAGTGGTTCATTGCATTAGAGCTTATGGGAGGTTTTAGTGAGGTTCTAATGGGTTCATGACTCTTAAAGCAAGCAAATTAGATAAGCAGTCATTCTCCCCATGCCAAAACGTGTTGCATTCATGCTGGTTTCAAATCCAAGTGATACAATGTCTAGGCTTTTCCCCAGTATAATGTGGGTGGAATTTTCCCTCTCATCATGGAGGAGGATGCTTTTAAAATGCTTATCATCTTGGTCTAGCTACTTCAGATTATCTTGAGGCCTTGTCTCTGACTGTTGAGAGTGCCCAGAGGTGTGCAGAGGGTCTGGGAATGCAGCGCTGGGAAATGGGATGGCGCAAGTACTTCCCAGCTCTCTTGCATGAGGTACTCTGCTGTTCTAGGACTCGTATAATCTTTCAGATAGCAATCATTTTTAGACATGTGAATTACAAGCAATGTTCATTAACATTGCCACATTTCTGTCCTTTTGTTAGTGTCATCTTTTGAGGATATTAAATGTTTGGGGCATAATGCAGTGGAATTCTACTTGATTTATTGTATTCTGCACAAAAATGTACTTTGGGGAGAACCAGGAAGATATTTTCCCCTATTTTCTCCTCACTTCTCCCATATCTTTCCTATGTTCTCTACTATCTGTCTTCTCATCCCTTTTTTTGTTTTTATTAAATTAGTGGCTTTTTTTTTTTTTTTTTTTTTTTTTAATCTCCATACCTCTGAATCTTCCAGTTCTTTACCTCCTGCCTGACTGCAGTTTCTGTCATATGGAGTAAAGTAAGTGATTTTTTTTTTTTTTTTTTCCTTTGAAATGTTTTCACCCATGCCTGCAGGGTCTGAATAACAGTCACACCCAGTTTATTTCAGGTTGCTGCTGTTTGGCAGTGTTTCGGGAAGCCACAGTGGCACCAGAGCTGGTGACAAACACAGGGAAGAAGCAAGGTCAGAAAAGTCTTTGGCTCTCTCACATTTTCTAGCCAGTATTTTTGGGAATACATAAAAGGATCTTGCCATCTGAGGTACTGCTGCGTGGAAAGAAGATGAGCCTGTGCCATGTCTATTTTTTTTATTTTTTTATTTAGATGTTTCAAAATTGTTTGTCTTCCTTGTCTCAGTAGTATCTTTTCCTCCTGCGTATTTGAGAAGCAGTATTGTCATATATATCCATAGATCTAGAAGCTGTTCATTACCTTTCAAATTAAAATCTTTTGTGGTCTGTCCTGTAATCAAACTAAGCTGTGTAAATTTTCAGGGTTTTTTTTTTGTTTTTTTTTTTTTTTTTTCCTTGGAATGTTGGAATGTAATCTCTATACATATTTTTATATTATACGTACATGTGCATATATATATTAGATACATATATTTAAAGGAGGGTGGCTTTTTATTAGTCAGGAAGATAAAGCAAAGAAACATAGTGGCTATTCATGGGATGGACTGAAGTCCCTGGAATAACTGTTTCAATTCAAGAAAGAGCCTGTTTCCTACATGCGATATCGGCCAGGAGATGGAAGTTGCTGACAGTGCTCTAAGCTTTTACACAGTCTTTTATCTCTTCTGAGCTTGGGCCCTGGAATATTCTTAAGATAAGAACAGAGATAGTGAGCTTGGGGTTGATGGTTAGCCACTGTAAGGACTTGAAGGCCAGGTCTGAAGAGTTCATGATAGGCTGTGTGTTAACATGAGTTTCTGCAGATTTCTGTATAAGCCCAAGTTTCCTATGTGTTGAAAAGAGTTATGCTGAGAACAGCAGCCTGTTACACTGCTGGAAGACAGAACATGGCTTTACTGGTTGGGGTTGTCTGGAATTTAAAGAGTGACTGAGATCTGCTGGGTTTATGCAGTTGATTGTGCATCAGATTTATGAGTGATCTTCAAGAGTTAGGCATTTGGCAGGATTTGAGAGCCAAAGGCAGGCAGGCCTTCTCCTGTAAGTTAGTCATCTCTAATTACCTAAACATTTATGCAGCTCCAGTCTTATGTGTGTTAGTTTGCCTTACATCTAGCAGAGAGTTAGTCTGCTTAACCTCGCAAGCAGTTCTGTGAGGATGAAGGCTTGGAAACAGTTAATGCAGTGACAAATGCTAGTACCTAACTGGGATTGATAAGTAAGAGATACTAAGCCTACTAACTTCTATAACCATAAAATCTACCTAGTGGGTGAATTCATTCATTAATTTCTTTTATAGAGGTACTTTAAATGACCTTATCAGTCTGTGGTACAGTTGCATAATAAAAACTGATAATACCAACAAAATATAGTTGCTAGCTGGTCAATTATCTCATGCAGGCTTCTTTGGTATTTCCCTAGCCATATAAACTTTCTAAGGATCCTTGGAAGAACATAGGAACAGAAAAATGGTATCCAGGTTCAAACTCTGACAGAGGATTAGCAAATAATCCAGAACTGCAGGACTGTTGCTGAACACCCTCAGCCACCAACCCTGATCATGTAAACTAGTCCCTGCTGACTTTGGGGGTCTTGGAGATAGCTGTTGAATAGCATGCAGTGAGCTACAGCTGTGGCTGCGTAGCAAGGCTCATAATTGTTTAGGCCAGAGTAAAAATATTCACTTAACATACGTGGCAGGCACTGCCAGTTCCAGCATGCAGTATAGTGGCCTTTCTGCAGGCAAGTCCACCTCAGAAATGTACATTTTTTCTACATAAGTAAAAAATCTGAAAAAACTTTTATAGATTGATATTTTGCTATATTTATTAAAATGTATAAATAAATATAAACATACTTTACATATTAAATATTTAAAGTTATATTGTGACAGATGTGTTTAACTTCATGTAGGGAGATGTATAGCCTGGATTATGTTATATACACACATGCACTTATTTATATGTATAACTATATTATACAAAACTAAAACTGTAGTATAGCAGATGTGTTTGATATCATCTAGTAGCCTGGGTTATTTTAACTGAAGTTATTTTGATGAAGAGGCACAACAGGAATGAGAATCAATTTTAAATCCTATTTAAGTCTGACCTCTAAAAGATCTGTTTTCCATCATGTCAGTGAATTCTGATTAAGATAACTCTGTAAGGCAGATGACTTAAGTGTACCTGATTCACTTGCTGTCTGCTGCGAGAGGCACTGAACCCTTAATTTAGAAATTAAACTCATCCCTGATCTAAACGTGAAATTTAGATTCTGTTGAAAGCTCTATTTTAAGTCTTGCTGGATGAAGACAACCCAGCATGCTGTATATGACTTTTATTCAACCATATTTTCTAGTCACTTTATTCTGACATAGCTCATCATGTATCTGTGAAGTGCTGACTGTGTAACTGTAGCTTTACTGTGCAGTGCCATGAAATATTTGACTACAGTGCAATAAGAAAAATAGTGCTGTTCTATGATTTCTTAAATGACTCACATAGAAGAAAGTTGCATTATTTCCTGTTTTCAGAGTTTTTACAGTTTTCCCAGTATTTCTGTTCCAGTGTTTTCTGCAAGTTCTTGAAGCCTGGAAATAAAGAATTGTTCTATTCTTGACTTAGCAGAGATCAAGTCTGCCATTTGTTTTCACTTGGAAATGTAATCTGTGTAGGTGGACCAGAAAGTAAGGGATTGCTGTTCAGAAATCCAGTTTACATTCACTTAATGAATTATTGTTGTGCAGAAATAATGAAAGTTCCCTTTCCCTTCCATACCCATCTTCCTGAACACACAACAATAATGTTTAAAATGTATTAAAGTGTTGGTACAGCAGCAAAACTTCAGTCACTTCTCTGTATTTATGCAGTGGTTCTTTATTTGTGTAGACATGCACATGGTTGCAGAATTAAGTAGTCATTAGTCAGTTGCTGATTATTTATGAAAAGCCTGCTCTGAAAAAACTATTACTAAAGCAATTTTCTATGCTTCATACTCCTAGCTTGTTTTGGGATGCTGCCCTAGAAAATGATGTGCTATATTTTTTACAAATTCAGTATTGCTAGATATAGACCACAGTCTTCAAAAACATGTAAATGAAACTGACCTTGACTGCAGTAGAGTTTGGAGTCTGAACTGTTGACCAGCTTCTCTTCTGGTTTTCTGTGTTTCTAAGTCTGATTTGATGCATCTGTTATAAGGGCCTGTGAAGTATTGATGTTTGTATTGAGTGTGGTAATCAACATTAAATCTTTATGAACTAAATATTTATTGGGTTAAGACCTGTTCAGTAGGTGGATTGGACTGTAGTTCTGTGTCTTTACTAGCTGCATTTCTTGGGTCCTCCTGGCAGATAGCCAAACCACAAGGCAAAGTTTCCTACTGACTGGTGCTATAACTGGTGGTCTTTAACACAAGGGCACACCAATATGTATTTTTTCAATACTTTGTTCCTCTAGAGCTCCTTTCAGTTGCCTTTTCTTCTTCTTGCTGTTGCTTTACGTTGTCACTGAATTATTGCACATATCTGGAAAGTGTGAGAATACATTCTGAAGCCATAAGAGACCACAGCTATGGAACAATAGGAGTCTTAATCTGGTTTTGACAGGGTGGGGTTTTTTCCTCTGCTCTTTTGTTTGCTGTTTAATTTTGGCTTGGTTTTAAAAAAAGCTTTCTTAAGCATCATGCTATAAGCACAAAAGCTTATTATTTAGTTGCAGTAGTGTACCAGGTGGTCGTGAAGCAAGATCTAGTTTGTGCTTTGGAAAGCTTTATTCTCTGTTCCTTCATAGGGATATATCCAGCAGAGATTCTCCACTGAGATGTGGTAACTTTCTGTATGTGTTTCCCAAGTCTAGGTGGCAAATTTCTTGATCTTTGCTTTAATGCCTCTAGTTACAATAGATACTTCACCCTGCTGCCCCATTGTGAATGTAAGATTTCATTCCTACAAGGATACTGGGGAGGGACTGTTCATCAGGGACTGTAGTGACAGGACAAGGGGTAACGGGTTCAAACTTAAACAGGGGAAGTTTAGGTTGGATATAAGGAAGAAATTCTTTACTGAGAGGGTGGTGAGGCACTGGAATGGGTTGCCCAGGGAGGTTGTGAGTGCTCCATCCTTGGCAGTGTTCAAGGCCAGGTTGGACAAAGCCTTGGGTGACATGGTTTAGTGTGGGGTGTCCCTGCCCATGGCAGGGGGGTTAGAACTAAATGATCTCAAGGTCCTTTCCAACCCTAACTATTCTATGATTCTATGATTATTAAAAGAAGGAATTTGGCAAGGAGGGCTGAGCAGGCATGGCTTTGCTGCTGTTTGAGACTGCATTTAGGTTTTACTTTGTTATAACCATGGCGGAGTTCCTCATGGATTACATGCCAACTGTATGGGGAAGCCAGTTTCTGCCAGCCTGCTGGATGCCAGCTTGAAAGAAATTTCACTTTGATTCACTTTTGTTTTGCAGGAGAAGACAAAGAGAGGGAATATTTCTAAGTGAGATGTTCCTGCTTTATAGTTGTGCTGCAAAAGAGGAATTGCCATGTGATACCAGTAAGCCTCTGTTGAAAGTCCCAGGGAAGAAGTGTAAGCCTTTGAGCAGAGAGGTTGTTTTCCCCTTTATTCACATCTTCACTGTAAAACCCACTAGGATTTTGATCTGCCTGATGTATGCTAGTGCATCCTTAAATTTATCCCTGTTCATTGTTTATCTGCTAGTTTCATGTTTGCTGCCATAAGCAACAGGTATGCAATAAACTGGGGCAGAGCAAGCAAAAGACACTCAAACTAAACAAACAGTTCAGGTGTGTTTGATCACTACTTCTTAAATACTTAATGAGTCTTCCTCTAAATAGTCAGATAAACCTAGAAAACTGGTTTTGCTGATATTTTTGTGTTAAATGAAAAAGTAGTGGCAACTGACAGTAAAGCAGCAGTCTAATAGCCTTAAAAATCTTGGGGTTTCATTCATATCACCATGTCAGACTCTCATGTCTCAGAAAAGACTGCACAGCACACGTCCTGTTTTGTGATGTGAAGCCATTATTCATGTACTGTTCTGCAGAACGGTTTCATCTTTTCCCTTTGAAACAGTTTAGAGTTTGTGGGTGGGCTTTCAGAGGAAGTGATCCAGAGCATCCCTGAAAATAGGATGTTTAATCTTTCTAACCTCCCCCTCTCCTCCCTGATGGCTGCACTAAGTAAATAAGTATGAAATAAGTATGACTAGGCTCTGCTCTTTTCGTGTGTTCTTTAGGTGCCTTATAAAGGACATCTTTTGATGAATTAGACTGAATGGAGGGCTAAAGTAAAATCTTCGCTTTGTTTCGGAAAATTTAGAGACGTTGCTGGAATAGTATCCACAATTAATAGATTGTTAAAGTCTTAGACTTCACAAACATGCCTTTGAACTGTCCATGTGATTTCCCCTGGGGGGGGGAAAAGCACATTTTGCTTAAATATAGGCCTAGACCTAGTCTAATAAACATCAATTTGTTGTAGTTCTGGAGATCATCTCATTGCAGGATGGGGTAATATGATTTAGATACAAGCAGTTCCTGCAAGTGCTAATGAAGGCAGAAATAAAGAAAAAGGAGGTAAAAACAACCTACCCACTGAAAAATCTGTGATCATGGTGGGAGTGGTGTAACTACTGGTGTGGGACAGGTAAGGAACCAGCTAATTTTGGGAATGGGGGAGGTGAGATTTTTGTGGACCACCCAGTAACCTCAGGTTGTGAATTTTCCCACACTTGGAAAGTCAGTGTCACAGTGACAAAACAATACTAATAAATATGGTCTTAAGATAACATAAGCTACCTAAAATATTTGCAGGACTGTTTGGCTTCTTGTTTTGTTTAGCTCCCCCCCCCCCCCCCCCCGTGTGTAACTTGTAAATTAGCTTTCCTTTTTGTGGGAATACATTTGTTATGTGTGAGATTATTTTCTTTCTGGTTAGTCAGTTGACAACTCTCCATCTGGGCCCTAAAGCCTAGGATAAAGATGCTTTGCATGGTCCTTTCCTATTGCTGTCTTGAGGGTGATATATAGGCATTAAAGCCTCTTTTTATAGGTCACTTTGTGTTCGTATTTGCCCCAGTTGATTGTTACTACAACAAAGTTGTGCTTTTGGCATATTGCAAGACTGGAGGAAAAATGCAGGCTGAAACTCTGAATGTACTCAGAGTGTTCATTGTTTCTAAAATTAACTTAGCAAACTGATTGATCTGTCATGCTCTCGGGAACAAAAATATCTGGCTCTGTGAGTTGCAATATCATGAGGCTGGAAAAGGGGCATAATAGATGCTTGGTTTGTGAAAGACCTTGTGGGTGTCGCCTGGGTAGCTGGAGTTGTGGGAGCTAAGGAATGCATTTTAAGTGTTGGGTAATCAATGCTATTGGTTATAATGTAATTGTAACTACTATTAAAAATAACTGAAATTGGGAATGAGTTTTTGGTATGTATTATGTCGGACAAAAGTCTGTGACCTGAGATTATATCCTGCTTGCTGTCACGTTTTGTCAGTGTATTATGTGGGCTTTCTTTCCCATTTTCGCTTTCGATATGCATGTTCTACCAGACAGGGGATATATAGCCTACTGCAAGTGCTGACACTGCTGAATTAGCCACTGCTGTTTATAGGTTTTTTCCCCAAAGGCAGCAGCTGATAATGACATTTCCAGTGGCAGAAATGGACTGTATCAATATAAGGAAATGAAGGAGTATCTTTACTTTTGTGCTGCTTTTCAGACTCTTCTGCAATGACTACAGCAAGATATAGGCCTACCTGGGACTTAGTACTTGACCCATTAGTGTCCTGCAAGCTCTGCCTTGGTGAATATCCTGTGGAGCAGATGACAACAATAGCACAATGCCAATGCATCTTCTGTACCCTGGTGAGTTTGGTTTTTATTTTTTTTTATTTGGCATAAGAAACAATGCACAATTTTAACTGCAGAAATCACGTGCATTTCTGTTGAGTGGGTTTTTCCCTGAAGTACTGATGCTGCAGTGGAAATAAATACTGTTGCTGCATACTTGGCACAAATGCTAGCAAGTAAACCTTTTCAGTTTTCCTGTCTAAAAAGAAAAAAATAATTATTCAATGCTTCAGTATGCTGCTTTATACAGTTATCTCCTCAGCAAGGTTATTCACACTTTCTTCTTTTATTTATCAGTGGCTTGTATTTAGTTTGTTTTGGGTTTTTCTCCCTTTAAACTAGACTAGAATAGAATCCTCTCAGTGGGAGGAAACCCAAAACATTCATCTGATCCAACTGCCTGGCCACCTCAGGGCTGACCAGAAGTTAAAGATTGTTTTTAAAGGCATTGTCCAAATGTGTTTAAAAGAGTGACAGGCATGAGGCATTGACCACCTCTGTAGGAAGCCTGTTCCAGTGCTTGACCACCCTCTCTGTAAAGAAATGCTTCCTAATGTCCAGTGTAAAACGCTCCTGCAGCAGCTTCGAATCATTCCCATGTGTTCTGTTACTGAATACCAGGGAGACAGATCAGCACCTCCCTCTCCAAATCCCCTCTTCAGGAAGCTGTGTAGAGCAGAGAGGTCTCCCCTCAGCCTACTTTTCTCCAAACCTAACAAACCCAAGGTCCATAGCCACTCCTCACAGGACATGACTTTCAGCCCTTTCGCCAGCTTTGTGAAATATTTTAAATAATAGATTATTATTTTATGATTATTGAGAAGACATGGGGGGGGTTACAAAACGGCAAAAAAACCCAATGAAAACAGCTCAGTTTCTAATACATGTAATATTCTAAAAACTCCAAGTTGTCACAACCAACTTTAAAGTTGATGTTCCTTGGGAAAAGAGAAAGCAAGCATGCAGGCAGGTAAACAGTCTGTTGCAAACACTGTGCCTGTCCAATTAAAAAGTACATATTGCTTCATTATGCACTTTGAAAGGAGTGTTTGCTCAAGCATGAGAAAGTATATAAAATAATAGGCTTCATGGAAAACAGAATAATAGGCTTCATGAAAACTGTTCTCTACTGTCTGATTATTTACAGCTGAGCTTTTCTTGTGTCTCTCCCTGTTGCCTGGATGCAGAGAAAATTTTAATTTCATTTTTCAGTAACATTTAAGTGGCAGCAGAAAATCTGGGTTACCAGATATGTCTTTTCTTCTCTACTTTATCCCTCCTTATGTTTGCTGCCATCACTGATCTTCCTTTTTTTTTCTTGGTAGAATAGGGTTACTGACTCCTACCACTGTTTTGAAAGATATAACCTGTTACAGATATTATTTGCCAATAACATGTTCTTAGGATGTGGCTTAAGTAAGTTTACTGTGGTGATGTTGGTTGTTTGTGTTGAATTCTATTCAGGTGGAATCATCAGTCCATTTTTACCACTTGTATTTAATTGTCTTGAATGGTTCATTCAGCTTTGACCTGTTCAAGTAAATCAGCGTACCTTAGAATCATAGAATAGTTAGGGTTGGAAAGGACCTTTAAGATCATCTAGTTCCAGCCCATGGGCAGGGACACCTCACACTAAACCATGTCACCCAAGGCTCTGTCTAACCTGGCCTTGAACACCTCCAGGGATGGAGCATTCACAGCTTCCCTGGGCAACCCATTCCAGTGCCTCACCACCCTTACGGTAAAGAATTTCTTCCTTATATCCAATCTAAACTTCCCTTGTTTAAGTTTTAACCCACTACCCCTTGTCCTGTCACTACAGTCCCTAATGAATAGTCGCTGCCCGGCATCCGTATAGGCCCTGTGTCTGACTCGTCTGCCATTTGTATGAGCTTCACTACAGTGACATCTGAGTGCCCTGAAAAAATGATTTACCCTAGAGTTTTCCTGTGAATTAATAAGAAATAGTATTGCTCTTGCTTGCATTGATGGTTGGAGAGAAAGAAATAACAATCAGTCCCAACTGCAAGCAGCAATAGCTATAAACCTGTTACAGCCCGGGAATTCAGCATGACTGAAACCCATGGCCTCCATTTCTACCTTGTGGACAGCCTGCTAGTTATTAAATTGTGTAAGAAAATACTTCCATAACGAATCAGGCAATGGTTAAGGAAGAGTATGACAGCTATGCACTGATGTTACTCCAGTCATGATTTTCAGAAACTTACTGTTTCTAGGTATCACCATTGCAATCCTCAATATGAACTGTGTTTTGTAAATTGCCAAATGAAAAGTTACTAAAAAGCAACAGGAGAAAAAAAACGTACTCTTGACTCAAGATTTGGATGGCGTTTATGTACAGTAGATCCAGTACCTTATACTAGGATAAGTGGAAATATAATTGGAGAAATATTTGACCATCTCTGTTTTTTTCTTGATTGACCAATATACAATTTTGTCTCGGCTTCTGAGATGATCTGGTGAATGATCTGAGGTAACTAATGGCCTCTGCAGTGACATGAGCAAATAAGAAAAAGGGTTACGTACATTACAAGTGTGAAAACTTTTTGCTGCAGCTCTCGCTCCTAGTTTCTAGCCCTTCTGCCTAAATCACAGCAAGCTGAGAAAGAATGAGTATGTATTACAAAGAGATTTTTCATGTGCAGTGCTATTGGCATGTAAGCAGAATTTAGATCAACGTGCAGATTTCTCAATCCTATAGTATTTTTATCTGCAAGTCTTCATTCTTTATAACCATAGAAGTGCTGTGGTAGAGATCTCATGAAGGATTGTCTCTTCCTGACACTTATCCAGTAACACAACATTGCTATTCAGAAAGATAGAATGGGGACACTGTTTCCTCTTGCTCTCTGGCAGAGCTGCACATGGATTGAATAGAGCAGACCGCCACTCCTCTGCTGATAAGGCATAGATGCTACAATTTCCCATCGTATTACTTTGCCAGTTGTGGCTATTAGCACAATACTCCATTATGGTTTTTATCATTATGATCGTTAATGTGCACACAATGCTGTGAGTTCTCAAGTTTTGTGTATCTCATCCATTAGGAATGTATCCGTTGCTGGATTGCTTGAGGTATTAGAGGAACAAAAGTCTAGGGAGTAGAAAGGGAAGCAAGCTATCTGCTGCTGGCTTTTTGTTTGTTTTTTCCGGGTATTGTCAAGAGGCAAGCTAGTATCTCTTTTCTTCTGGAATCCTGTTGGCAATAGGATGCGTCTTAACTGTGCTCTACAAATTTTGGACCAAAATGCTTAAAGGTCTTGCTTTTATTAATTCACTTTTCCCTACTTAAATAGCACACAGTACGTAACTAGTAACCCTACACTTCAAGATCATCACTTATCAGTTGCTTGCCTTACCACAAGTAGTTGATTTTGTGTGTTTTCTTCAGAAAGCTTTCCTTATGAAACTTTTATCTCCTCCAGAAGAAAAAGAGAGTGAAGCAAACAGAGCATCACTTTTCCTTTTTGTTTAATTTGTTTTGCAATAATTAAAGCACCAAAATTTTTCAGTTATTTCAGTCATTTTAATTTTCCAGTTATTATGTCTTTGGTTTTTTGGGGGGGTGAGAAGAAGAGATAGGGAGAGAGTAATTCTAGTCCAATTTCTGCCTGAAATCCTGACCACTTTGCATTCTATAATGAAATGCTCATGTGCCTTAAAGGGCAGGATGTTTCCTTGATGTTTTACCAGTTTTATATGTACTAATATTACAACAGGCTTTGTTCCAGTTGATGTTCTTCCATGGAAATCAACCAGATAGTTGCTTAAATCTGTTCTGGTTCAGGATTAGATGTATATGTGTACGTATCTATTACATCATTTATATATGTATAAATAGATGCATAGAAGTGTCAAATAATGTGTTGCAAGTACAGTAATGCCACATTTACTGAAGACAGGCTAAGCTCCTCTTCACATTATGTTGTTTAGTTCTTTTTCAGGATGTTATGTGGTTCTGATCATTGTGGTACTGGATGCTTTGTTGCTTACCTTTCTCAAATTTAAAATCAGTCAAGTAGGCAGTCCAGGCAAGCAAATATTTAGAAGAAGTACGAATCCTGAGAGAGAACTTGTCTTTGATTGGAAAAAATTACTTTGATTACTAATCTGCAACCCCCTTGTTACCAATTGAAGGAAAGACTGCTATTTAGAAATGAGAGAGAGGTTCTACAATCAGAAAGAAGATAACAAAACTAATCTACTTTCTGCTGCTTGTTTGTGATTTCTTGTTGGCCAGTAGATCAACTTTGTGGTGTTTGAAACTAACACTGCTATGCCAATTCTGTATCTGTTTAGTAGACAGTTGTACTCTGATTCTTACCCCCAAGCTCTACATTAAGCCCTTGAGACAGCTGGTTAATCTTCCCTGGACATCTAGGTGTCCCTGAGTTTGGTAGGACTGTGGTTTAGTTCTCTAAGTGTATTCTCTCTCAAGTAGCATGACAGTGGGATAGTGGTAGACTCTCCTGCTATCAGTAGCCCTCTTTAGGCAAATACAGCAATCCTGGTTCATCATGATTGTTCATATATGTCTACTTAATTCTAGTAATTCCTCTAATTGAGCTTCTTCATAGGCTGGAGACCTGAAAGGAAGACCCTGTGATCAGCAAGGAAAATATCCTGCCTGTAACTGGCAGCAGGCATCTTTTTTTCTTTATTCTTTTTCTCTCCCCTGTTGTCATGCTTGACTGGAAACACAGAGCTTTGCTGGCCTCTGAGCTGAATGACAGGAAAAAGTATGATTTACTTAACGTTATCCCTCGCTCCAAATAAGGCAGACAGTGGCAGTTTCTCCTTGCCCTTGGGCAAAGCAGACACCAAAAGCAGCATGGATTGGAGCAGGTGGGCTTGACTGCCTTCCATGTCCCACTTGGTTTGTCCCTGCTTGCCAGGGGGAACCTGCCTCAGCAGGAGAGCGTCAGGCTGAGGTGAGGCTGTCCCCTATTTCTACTAAGAGGAGATGCTCTGCTTGCTTTGGAACAGGAGAGAGGGGGAAATCTAATGGCTTGTGGGATGTTACAGAGCTCTAGGTACTTCTTAGTAGCTGTAGTGTTTTCCTGTTTCCCACCAGCTGCTGGCAAAGCTTACCACTTGCCGCTTGTGCTTGCTTCCCCCCAAACCTTAGCAGAGAATTGATGCTAATCTTGACACGTGATGTGTCGTAGGGGCTTCACAGTTAGCGGTCACTGTGTTGTTATCACACGTCATATGGCTAACTGGGCTCTGGCTTGTCTTGTGAGTGCTGTGATGACAAAAGTCCCTGCTTAAATCATAAGCTCACCTATTTACAGAGTAATTAATGTACAGTTGGGAACTGCAGAACCCTGACTGAAATCTAAGCTTTATCCAGAGCCTTTAGCTCTTCCCTCTCCTGTGATGTTACTAAATGAGATTAACGTTACCCATCTTCATTTGGGTGTTGGGAAAACTAGTTCATTTTTTGTTTGCATAATGTTTTGCATGTAAAAATGAAAGGTTCTTTATGTGCAGGTGCATTGTCCTCCCACTCAAATATTAATTCTGTTCTGAAATAGAATAAATGTTTCTCAAACAGCCATATAAGGGAAGACTGAATTTTTTTTTTTGTTGTTTTTTCCCTCCTGAATATTTGAGTTGCATCCTGCATACGTTGGCATTTGAAAACAAATCTCTTTCTGTAAAGTTTGTTCTCTGTGTTTCTACCAATTGCAGCCCTGAATAAGTAAGAACAAACAGCTTATGCAACCTAATGGAGGGGTAAAAATACAACATGAAAATGTGTTTACATGTACATCCACTTGAAAGATCTAAGATTAAGATATGCACGAACTGCAAGATATTATCATTGTCTCATTTGGCCATTTCCTTCTGTCTACGTATGTGAAAGATTTCTCTGAAGAAATATTGTTCATCTTCTATATATTTTACAGTACACACTTATATAAATGTGCCTATAAAGTCCCTCCAAAAAAACAAACAAACAGAAAGCAACAACCCACCATTTTAAAGGATAGACATAAAGTCTTCATTGCTTTCCCCTTCTTTATTAAGACATTCAACTGGAAACACACTCTTGTTTTTTCAGTTTCATTTAGTTCCTTTTGCTTGGTCCTGCTTGAATTTCCACAGCCATTGATTGCTGTGTCTCAAAGGGTGTTCACCATATTCTAATATTTCTCAAACTGAAGAAGCCATCAGGGCTCCTCTTTCTGCATCCTTGCTTATACATACATTTTTTTTTCTTGCCCTCACCTTCATCATTTGTTGACTGACGGCCTGATGCTGACACTTCCCTGTACTCAAATTGACACAGTTACTCCAACGCAGAAGGCTTGGAGGCTGCACTCAAGAGTGGTGTGGCATCTCATCCCTAATGTGAATATCGTGTCAGAGAATCGTATCATAGAATGATTGAGTTGGAAAGGACCTTAAGGTCACTTAGTCACAGAGATTACTGTGATATTTGTCAAAAGTATTTGGGCGGGGATTGAGCCAAAGCAGCAAAACCTGCATGGCTGTTCACAGGACAAATCACCAGATGTCTCTGCACTAATCACAGTGGCATTTTGCAGAAAGTGAATCCCTGCTCCTGGCAGGCTGCTGGCCATTTCCCATCCTGAAATTCCACCAGCTGATGGGAGCACAAGGGCTTCTGAACAAGACCAATACGTAGGACACTCATATGGTTTATCCTGAGACATGGAAATATTTGTCTTCCCCAGCCAAGACACTGTTTCATCATCATCTAAAGACAAGATGATGTGACTAGATTTAGGCTGACAATAGAGGCTGTAGCAGGGCTGTAGGACAGCTGGTTTAGTTTTTAAAAACTGACAGCACAAAGGAAGGAAAAGGCATTTACCCTTGGCATTTTTGAACAAAAATGAATCTTTGAAAAGAGGCTGAGTGCTGAGCAGGTAGAGTCAGGAAGCCTGCCCAACAGAGCCTTTTTCAAATGACTTGCCACTTTGGGGAAAATGTTTATCACCTGCCATGTTATCTATCTCTGATCCTGTCCCAGCTCTCTCTCTTGGTGTGTACCTTCTTCATAGCACATGAGGCCAAATTTGGTCACTAGATGGATATATCCCTAGTGCAGAGCTCTGGAGTGCCTTGAAGTTGCTTGCCTTGGAGTCAGAGTTTTGTATGCTTGTGCAGTATAATTTTTGCCTCTGCAACAAAACAGAGGATACAAAGGGCAAACGTTCCTATTGTTGCTTTCACATTTGTAGATTTGAAGTATTATATGTCAAGAATAAGGGACATGTTCAGTGTTCTTCCTGTGATTTATTCTTAAGAATGATGAATCAGCTGCGGGGTTAATAAAAATTGGGATGTTGGTAGTGAAGATTTCTTTGAAAGTAGATTAATGTGTCTGAGAAAATGTCTGTAAAGGTGGAAACGATCTATTGAAGTTCAATGTAGTATCACAAAACTTAAACATCTAATGTACATCTGTCTGAGCTCTGGGTGGTTTGTGAGGTTGAATATAGTTTGTGCCCTTGGATTTGGTCAGTATAGTTGACAGTATATGTAATAACAAATAAAAAAATGAAAATCACTCCCATGGTCATGTATATGCCTCAGACTGATCTCTATGACTAAGTGCATAGATATTTTCCAGTAGATCACTTGTTACCCAAATTAAGATTAGGGTGATACTAAAAAGCCAGATTGTAGATCTGATGTGGAGAATTGTGCATGCTGTAGCAGCAGTGCAATAGTATTTCAAAATTGAGCCTGTGATTAAATGGGAATAGATTTGAGGCAGGATTAAAACTACTACTTTACACAAAAAGGCCGTGTGTTAAGTTTGAAAGAACCTTACAAGGTCTCCAAGGAGCCTACCAGTTTGTTTCTTTTCTGTCATGTTTTCTTGCATGCTCTAAGTTTACCACAAAGGTGGATGAAAGTATTTTTGTTTTTCCTATGAAACACAATTTAAATGTGGGATGGCTCATATGACTGGAGTGTTGGAGTGAAAGGAAACGGGCTGTACAGGAAGGACAGGCAGGGGAGAGGAGAGGAGGGGGTGTCACCCTCTATGTCAATACCCAGCTCAATTGCATGGAACTCTGCCTGAGGCTGGATGAGGAGCTGACTGTGAGAGATTATGGAGTCAGGATTAAAGGAAGAGCAGAGACAGCTGACCTTATAAGAGGAGTCTGGTACAGGCCCCCCAACCAGGAAGACTGAGTGGATGAGGCCCTTTATAGACAGAAGCAACCTCATGTTCAGAAGCCCAGGTCTTCATGGGGGACTTCAACCACACTGATACTGTTGGAGTAGCAACACAGCAGGGCACCCCACCTTGGTTATTGTATTCAGCTCTGAGGCCTCCAACGTAAGACTGATGTGGACCTGTTGGAGCAAGTCCAGAGGAGAGCCACGAAGATGATCAGAGGGCTGGAGCACCTCTTCTGTGATGATAAGCTGAGAGCTGAGGTGTTGAGCCCGCAGAAGAGAAGGCTTTGGGGAAACCTTAGAACAGTGCCTAAATGAGACCTACAAGAAGGATGGAGGAGAGACCTTTTACAAGGGCATGTAGGGATAAAACAAGAGATAAAGGCTTTAAACTGAAAGGGGGTAGATTTAGATTAGGTACCAGGAAGTTTTTTTTTCTGTGAGGGTGATGAGGCACTGGCACAGGTTGCTAAGAGAAGCTGTGGCTGCCCCATCCCTGGCAGTGTTCAAGGCCAGGTTGAACGGGGCTTGGAGCAACCTGGTCTAGTGGAAAGTGTCCCTGCCCATGGCAGGGGCATTCAAACTGGGTCATCTTTAAAGTTGCTTCCAATTCAAACCATTCTGTGATTCCTAGATGAGCATCCCTGTTGCTTTTACAAATATCCACCAAAATGTTCAAAAAAAAAAAAAAGATAACATATGATATATGTCTGCAGGAATCTGTGCGTTTCAGGAATAGAGAAGACTCGGGCTCAAATTTTACTGTCATTCTTCCCTCCTCTTCAAAGAAGACTCCAGCTGTAGGCTGCTTTTATTAGGGGTTTTTCCTCTTGTTCAGCTTTGCCTAAATGGAAAGTCTTCCTACGAAGTGTTGTATTGCTTTCTTCAGAGAAAAGCTCTCTAATCCAGAGTGAATTTGCTGTTTGTACAAAAGGAAGGGGATCTATAAGTCTCAGAGTATTAACCTCCACCTGAGACATCAACACCCAAATTAATCTTTCCAATTTTTTTTGCAGTGGAGACATTCAATCTCACACACTCTCTCTCCCTCTGCCCTAGTGAGTATTGCACATTACATCACTATGTACTATTCTAATCTGAAGCTAAAAAGAGCATTACATCACATTACCTGAAAGATTACAGACAATGTCTCCATCAGTAGATTTACCTATTCACCAGACTGCCTGCAGAATTAGCTTAGTGGAATTGGCACAGAGCAGTAGAATAACCTTGGTATTACACTGTCTTAGGTAAAGAAAAGATACTACCTTATCAATATTCATTTTTAAGTTCTGTAGTGAAAAATGCCTGCAGAACATGAAAATACTACAAAATTCTATTAAAAGTAGTTGCAGTAGTTGTTCTCATCTAGGTAGCATCATCACATGATTTTTGAGCTTTGACTTGTTATCCTTTTAGCACAAAACCTACAAATAGACCAAACTGACAACGCATAGCTACAAAACACTCTTAAATAGGTTCTCACTCAATAGCCTTTCATATTTTTCATATTATTTCCTAGAATATAAGGCCAAAAGGGATCTTTGCATTCATCTACCCTTAAGTAATTTGTAATATGAATCATGAAATAACAACCAGCTTTTCCTGACCCTTCATGTGATTGAATTCAAGTTTAGAAAAATACATGTGTGTGTATGTATGTCTATATTTTTAGAAGTTTATCTAATCCTGGTTTGCAGATGATGCAGAATTTGTGAGACCAGCGATTTAGTCTACATGTTAATAATCGTCATACTTGGAAACATCTTACTCAGTTTGAGCTTTCTTCCCAGTGTTGTTTTCCATTTTCCCTCTATGCATTGAAGTTTAGGCTCATTAATTTTAGAATCAGATTTTGGGGTTCAAAAATATTAAGAAAAAAAATCTCCCTTGTTGAAAAAGCATGTCAGCATTTCCTTGTGTTCCTGAAGTGTGGTGCAAAAGTCTTAGTGATTGTCAGTCCAAGGTGAAGGGTTATTTATCTGGTCAATATTTGTCAATCTATATATAACATTCACCTTTACCAAATTCATTGTAAAAAAATTTATTCCCTTTCTTTTTCAGAACTTGGTAAATGCTAGATTTCTTCTATTTCTTTTTTTCCTTTTCAATTTTATCAGTAGGTGTTTGGGTTTTTTTAAATGTTTCACCAATACCAGCATGTGATGATTTTGTGTGTAGTGCACATTCCGTTTTGGGATGGCTGTGGCCTAGTGCCAGCACTAAAATACACTTAAAGTTTTAAGAAATAAATGATATGGTGATGATATTCTTGGCTTTGCAGTCCTGTCATGCTTTTTTGGCCTTTCCAAACCCATTGACTTATTTATAAAATTTCCCATATGACTTGGCACTTGCATCTGCAGCGCTAGTGCAGTTAGAAATCTGCATTTTGACAAAATCCACCTAAAAATAGTTAAGAAAATAATACAGGACTATTTTTTGCCTTCCTAACTCTCCAATAAAAGGTGGTATCTTGAAAAGCCATTCCTTGTCTCCTGCAATAATAGCAATAACACGGTCTTAAAAATAAATTTGTTGTAAGTTTTCAAAAAGTTATGCTCTTATATTTAAAAAAAGGGAGATGTTGATTAAAAGTATCTTCAGGTGTTTTTAATTATGTGCATTCTGTATTGTAAAATTACCTAAGGCACCAAGTGAACACATTTTTCTTTCAAAGTAGATGGTAGACAAATACTGCCTCATATGGAAACAATGAAAGTCAAATTCCTTTGTATGAATTATGATGGGTTTTATTTGGTTTTGGGTGTCAGAAAAAATAAGTCAAAGCACTATCATCAGAAATAGGCATAATTGTTGTTCAAATTCTCCTAACAGAAAATTATTGTTTATACTGAGATTTTGCTGTGGCCTATGCAGATTTGTTAGAATTGAATGCAGCAGAGTAACATTATGAGTTATAGTTTGGAAATTCTGAAAAAAATAATTATTTTGATTCTCACAGGGTATTTTGATCTTTATAGCGATAGGCAAAATGATATACAGCTCTAAAGCAATAGCCCATCATCAAGGGTCATTGAATATACCTTTCTGTGTGGCATGTCCTTGATGTACAGAGGTTTGAAGTACAACACATATTGCAGAGCTTATATATAATATTATATTAATTATATTAATACCAAGTATTAGGGTATGGTTGGCAGCTTCAGAAAGGAAGTCGTTCCTTTATTAGCCATCTATCGCTAAGGTCATAGCAAAAAAACCTAGATGTTCCTAATTTATATAGGTAGCTGATAGTAAAACTGCTGCTGAGTTAGGATCTCAGTTGATCTGGGCCAAAACTTCTCAAACTGGATGTACTCCTGCTGTTTGTCATGGGGATAGCAAAGGACAGTAGGATTCTTGGATTATGAGGTGAAAGAAAAAGTCATCCAGGCACCAGAAAGGACAATAGTGATGTGCAGGAGGAGAACAGGGCAGGCATGCAGAGTGTGCATATGCAGGGAAAAATACAGGTGTAATGCTCAGGGGAGCTAACCAGTCTCTTCAGACTGATCTTAGCAGTAATTGGAGCTTATGATGCATTTTGACCTGCAGTTTATATAATCTTATATTAAGTTTAAAATATAGTTTATGTAGTCTTCATATAGTTTACACATAACATATATTGTGCAGTGCTTTGCTTTTCTTTGTCTACAGAAAATTACAAGCTATATGGCAGGTTTTGTGGGATTTCCTGTATAACATTCATATATGGTGGTATATTGCCATATCCTTTTAATTTAAAAATTTGTGAGGTTGTAAAATGGATGTTAGTGTATAGATCTGTATAGTTAAGGAACCAAACAATCTTGGTAGTGTCCTAGGGTTTATGATAATTGTTCTTCTGCTACCCTGAGTCATTTGATATGCTGAAACTACTGCCATTACCTGTTCACTTATTGCAACTGCAACATAAACCAGAGTAACTTGCCTTACAATTGTTATAAAATGACATCTTTCTTATAAACCTCTTTTAGAACTGAAAGGCCACAATAAGGTCTTCCTGGAGTGTTCTCTTCTCCAAGCTGAACAATCCAAACTCTGTTAGCCTTTCCTCACAGGAGGGGTGCTCCATCCCTTTAGACAGGTCTTCACTGTTCCAAGTGAAAATTGTTAGAGTACAGAAATGAAGTACAAAACTGAGTGCAAAGAAAATGCTTCCTCTTATGAACTACTTAATTCAGCAAAGAGTTATTTTTTTTCTTTTTTTGTGCACTGGTAAATCTTACCATGGTTTCATCATGTCAGATTAAGCACATAAGTGGAAATGTGCAGAATAACCACCATCAGTTTTTGACAGGTTTAGAGTATATCCAAGTGTGCCTTGCTTTAAATATCATTTACTTATTTAACTGCTGAAATACAATGAGGCTTTGGAGTTTTTTAAAGAAAGGAAGAAGTGGAATTTAGCAAAAGTATTGCTTCAAATAAAAGCAACTTTCCATTGACACAGGTCCTTTAAAGGAAGCCTAAAGATGCTCCCCAGCATAATGGTTTAATAAAGGGTCAATGTGCAACAAGAAGGTTATCTTGTGACCTTATTCCTACTTCAGACCTTAGGTACCTAATTTCAGCTCCTGTTTTCTCTGAAAAAAAAGCCCATGTCACACAGTTCATTTTGAAAGTTGTTTGGCGTGACTTACAGTCTCACATTTTTTTTTCATCCTGTATACTGCTTTATTGCCTTAATGGAAGGGGTATAAAGATATTTTCTTCCAGGATGGGATCAGCTATAAGCTGCATAGAAAATGAGCAACAATTCATCATCTTTTTGTAGCTGTTTTGTAATGAATTTTTCATAGTGTATAACTGAGTTCTTGATCCTACTATATTTTTGATTGCATGCTAATGCATTTACAGTACTGTAGCCAGTTTAAAATTTACTGGCACAAGTGGCACGTCTTGTGTCTGCTCCCAAGAGAAGCCACTGGTGCCCTGTGCTTCAGATTCTCCTGCTGAAGAAGGTTGCTCCTTCACCCAAGAATTCTCTGGAGTGAGAGTCTTAAGTGTACAGGGTGTTTTTTTTCCTCTGCTTAATTTGGAGTGATAATTCTTGGCCTGAGATAGCATCTGCGTTCCCAGAAGGTGTAGCATAAGAAGTGCACTTTGGCCGTGCTGGTTTTGAGGAAATAGGGGCCAGTGCCACATATGAGGAAGGGGAAGGCCTTTGACTGTGCTCATAGCAGAGATGAACCGTGTCATTCCTTGGAAGATATGAGGAAAGGGAAACAAATCAAATAGGCTCTGGAAGTGGTCCCAAACAGGTTGAAAAGGAGAATTACACGTTAATGATTAATGATGACAAAGCTCATTCAGCTTGAAAAGTACTTTCTGTAAGCACTAAGTGCTGGCATTAAAAATGTATGTATGCATTTTTGCTTTAATCCACACTTGGCGTCTGCAAATGGAGGGGAAAAGGGAAAGCCAACACTGTCATTATAGCAACACTAATACCTCTCTGCAGCTGAAATCGCAGTTTGCCAAGGCATGTGACCTAGGTTCTGGTTCTTGCAGAGCTTAGCCTGCTGTGGTTGCTGCTGCTAGTGGTTCTCTTGAATTGCTCCACTACCTGCCCTGCAGAGCTATAAATGAGCCTTGGAAACCTTCTGCAAGTCAAACGTCTAAGTGAATCGTTCTCTTCATTAAATCCCTACTGATAAAAAGGAAGACTATAATCTGTCACATGGATTTTTTACACATGTAATGCTTTTTAAGATATCTATTATCAGATATCTGTTTTTCAAAAAAAAAAAAAATTAAAAAATAGACCTGCTGTCTCAGTTGAGTAGGAGACACAGGGGAGGGGACTCTGACAGACATAATTTGTTGTGCTGTTAAGGTGGTGGCATGTTGCCACCAGAAAAGCTGTATACTAGAGCACCAGAAAACATGTGGGTAGGAAGTGAAGTTTTTGCTGCAATCAAGCTGCAAAAGGTAAAATCTAGAATAAAGCATTAATACAGGTAATAGGGGCTCTGAAAGGAGATGAATAGACATCCAAGAGGCAGAACAGAAAGAGAAGAGGCTGAGTGAGCAGACTGAAAGTCTGGACCTTACAGCCACAAGCCACATGCAAAGGGTTAGATTGGAGATGTGCTCATTGATGGGCCTGTTCGATGATGTGGTTGGAAGGAAGAAGCGGCTTTGTGCTCTGACCTGCAGTCCGGCATGCTGCACTCGGCAAGGTCGATGTAGCCCTTTGCCTTCTCAGGCTGATGATCTTAAGGTACTTTCCAACCCTAGCTATTCTATGATTCTATGATGGTGAGTCAGCAGCTGCATACCTTTTGCAAGTTCTGTCTGAAAATGGTACTTGAAGTCCCTGGTTTGCCAGCTTGCTGCAGAGTGTGTAATCCTTTTCACCTCCCACCCAGCTGTATCCTGAGCTTGTTTTGTATCTTCAAATCACTCTGCTGTTGGTCTAGCCTCGCTTTTTATTCACGTATCTGGTAACAGGGAGTTAGGGGCTTACTTTCTGGAGTTGTCTCTAGTTTGCCACAGCTAGCTGAACTGACAGGCAGGGTGACAGCACCACAGGGTGACCCATCTGCTGGAAAGCAGACCCTCAATTGCTCTTTCTGTGTAGCATCAAGCTAGTATCTCCATCAGTCTCTTTGCCTCCCCAGCAGACACTTATACAGTAGCTCTCACCATGATGTGGGAAATGCGGAGGTGGGAGGGGATGGTTGCTGTATAAGAATAAGGAGGTTTGGTATTAATTTGCACTTAGTCTAAAATTTCCACCTTTCTTCTCCATTTTGTTGACAGTCCTGCAGTGCACTACTGTTAGATGCTCCATTTTCAGTTATGACTTCGGTAAATTGCTGTGGTTGCTAGGGGAGAAAAGTATTAGTATTACCAATATTTATTATTTGGTCCCCATGGAAACTGTAGTTCTCTGGAAGTCCTAATTCTCATGGTTTTCTTTCCTATGAGAAAGATACGTCTTTAACCATGAAGTTCAGGTAGTTATTTTCTAGAAACAGAAGGCAAGATGCACCACTCCTTTTTGCTTTTTGGTATGCTTGACAGATGTCTGTCTATGGATAGTTACTGCTTACTAAGCTGTGTTGTGGTTTCCAGTCACATAAAGATTTTTGAAGTGTGGTTAATCTAATTTTATAGTCGTGGTGTTTTATTATTTTTTCCCCTCCTAGCTCCCTGTTTGATTTATCCTTTTCCCCATTACTGTTATTACTTAACTTGCTTGCATATTTTAAATTGAGGAAGAGTTATTTGATGTGGAAATGAACTTGCTGTTTGCTATTTAAAGGCACAACTGTGGCAAAAGCTGTGAGCGTGGCCCATGGCTGTGAAAGGGGGACAGTAGTATTTGTATTTTCAAAGAATTCCCATTTCAAATGAAAGCGGTTAAAATAGTAACTGGTTTATTCTTGGTAGGACTGTTAACTCAGTCTTTGGCTTTCTTACAGTGCCTAAAACAGTATGTGGAGCTTTTGATCAAAGAAGGTCTAGAAACAGCAATCAGTTGCCCTGATGCTGCCTGTCCAAAGCGAGGTCATCTGCAAGAAAATGAGGTATGCTTTTACTACAAGTGTTACAGCTGCCATTGTTGCCAACATACATTTTTAATACCCTCTAAATGTCACATATTTTTGTTTCCATTTGTTGAAAATGCCTTAGATTATTGCTGTTCCTAATTGGAAATTTGTCTTTTCCCTCAACAGATTGAGTGCATGGTTGCATCAGAAATCATGCAGAGGTATAAGAAGCTGCAGTTTGAAAGAGGTAACGCATGTAACACTACCCACTGCAAAGCTGTGGGAGTGGTATCACTCCAGAGCGATCCCATAAATCAGAATCTGACTCTGCACAGTAGCATTATGCATTAATCATTTGGTCATCACAAAACAAACCACCACCACCAACAAAAGAGTGAAAAAACCACAAACAACTGCAACAAAAAAACCCTAAAATTGATTCTGTTCTTGACTGGATGATTCCCAGAACTGCAGCATTCTGGGAATGAAATAAGGAAAGAAAATTGCTATGTATTATATTGCTCTATAAGGGGGGGAGTGACTTCTATTTCTGATTTTGCTGTTTGACTACCAGTACTCCAGGGGCTGGGAAGTAGACTGACCCCTTTTATGGAGCCACCATTATACCCTGTGATGCCATCTGGTGCAGAATTGCTAAGCTCTTCTGTGTGTGTAAAATAAACCTTGTTAATTTTTATGAGATATAAGCTGACTGTGTGCCTATGGGGATGTGGAACTGTGTGGCTGTTGAGAACTTAAAGTAAGGTTTGCTGTGGGCAGCCTCCAGCCTAGAAACCACTGAAGTCATTGGTAGATTTTTATTGACATCAGTGGGCTTTGAAACATGCAATGACTTGCCAGAAAGTAGCCTCCAAGAAAGGACTGAGATTGTAACAGTCTTATTCTATTGCTAATCATATGGTTACATTAGGGCAGAGGCCAACTTGAAATAGAGTCCTAATGGACAAGGCACTGTGAAAACACTTCCTGATAGGTTATACCTGCATAGTATATGCTCTATTTAACTTGAGATACAACTGAAATAAAATGCAACATCTCATTCTCAGAGCAAGTTTAGTTCAGTTAATGAAAGCAGGCAATTAGAACTCGGGAAACCCACTTCAGTTTGGTGCCTGTTTGCAAGGCAGGCCAGATTTATGTCTTCAATGGGTAGCATAAATTAAAAGGCTTCTTTTGAAAATGTGTGTCTTCAAATGCCCTGCCAGTCAACCTCAGCAGGAATATATTGTTATAGAAGGCCGGTCTTGTAACCACCATTGAATTTGGTCTTTTATGTCCCGTTGCAGAAGTGCTTTTGGATCCATGTCGGACTTGGTGTCCATCCTCTACTTGCCAGGCAGTTTGCCAGCTCCAGGAATCAAGCCCACAGGACCCCCAGCTGGTCCAGTGCAAAGCCTGCGACATTGAGTTCTGCTCTGCTTGCAAATCTAATTGGCATCCAGGTCAAGGCTGTCAAGAGAACATGCCAATCTCTTTTCTTCCAGGAGAAACAAGGTGAAGTATTGCAAAAGATCAATTATTTAGAAATTAAACACTCCATCTTTGAACAAACTGGAATGTGAAAATAGCGAAGAGGCTTACCCTGATACTTTGTGTTAAAGCCGCTTCCTTCACTTACTCATTCATATTCTTTTTAATGTTGTATTCCAAAACTGGGTAGCTCTTGGCAGCCTCACTCCTTGCCAACATTCCCAGCAAAGCACTAAGGAGCTACTTCAGCCTTTGCCCTTTCACCCCAGTGGAAAAAATACAACATCCAGGCAGCTCATGAGCTTCCCTTCAGAGAAAATCTTGCTGCTGCTATTCTGGATGGCATGAAGGGTGGTAACATCATGCCAGACAGTGATTTTTTTTTTTTTTTTTTTTTTTTTTTTTTTGATACCCTGTCAGTCATCCTAACTGCTGCATATTTGGCTAATGATCTTAAGATCCGTTTCAAGCCATTTCCAGTGGCATACTGAAGCCAGTGAATAAGAAAGGTCGTTGTGCATGTGGACCATGTAATGTCTGGGCTTGGCCAGCCTTGGACCTAGCTATTCATAACTTGCCTTCTTCTTTCATGCTTTGCTGTAACAGATGACTAACTATGATGATGTCATGATGTGTTCTTGGTCAAATGTAGTAACTTTTGCACATGCTTTTTGTGTGTGCTTGACCAGAACTGCAGCTCACTAAACTTCATGGCAAGGTAAAAAATCTTTATCTGTTTTCCTGAGTGTTTTGGTTGCTTTTAGGTTTTATTTCATGCTTCATTTTTTACTCCATTGAAGTTAATTTTACCATTATTTTAGAGCATAATGTGCCATTAGCTACTGTCTGTTTGGAGTTTTGTATACAGTTTATGGTTTCAAAGCATTTTTCTGTAATACTGTTGCTTGTAGTGTGACCAACAAGTGTGTGTTTTTATCCTGCCACTGGGCAAAGCAATCAATCAAGGGTCAGTCCTGTTTTCCAGCAAATTGTTGCTTCCCCATCAGTCATTCTTGTATCTCCCTCTGGCAGTAGCTGCTGGAAGTGTCATTTGTTAAGGTACAATTTGGTTGTTAGTGCGCAAAAATCTGCATTTGGTAGAAAGATGCTCAAGGGAAATGTTCTTCCAGTGTTTCCGCATTCCTCTGCTTTGTGCCCACTGTATAAAAGAACATCCTGTGGTTTTGCACAGTCATGCAAGATGAGGAGAAGTGGTGCTTGCCCTAACTCATGACCAGTGACTGGTTAGGGTAGTGCTAGAGATGAAGAGATCAACTTGGAAAGAACAGCATGCTCTCCAAACCTCATGGTTCCCCATGTGGAGGGAGATTCCTAGGGAGGATCCTTAAGGAGACAAGCAATCTATCCCTGGTGCCCGAGTCTGAAGGAATGTGGTCTGGGCTTCTTGTGTCATTCCGGGATTGCTTCCTCTTCTGAAAAAGAAGGGAGGAAAATGGTCTAGACATACAAAGCATTTAGGTGTGAACAGGAGATAACTATCTAATATCTATGTCGTGGTTTAAGCCCAGGCCGTAAATCAGAGCCACGAAGTCCACTTCCCCCCCCACCTTTCTTCCCTCCGCTCCTGGAGGGACGGGGAGGAGAATCAAAAGAATGCAACTCCCACGGGTTGAGATAAGAACAGTTTAATAACTAAGGTATAACACAAATCACTACTGCTACCACCAATAACAATAATGATAAAGGAAATAACAAGGAAGAGAATACAACCGCTCACCAACCGGTACCTCGCCCCCACCCCACAGTACTCTAGCCCTTCCGGGAACTCTCAGTTCTACCTCCTGGGCATGACGTGCTGTGGTATGGAATACCTCTTTGGCTAGTTTGCGTCAGGTGTCCTGTCCCTGCTTCCTCCCAGCTTCTCCACCTCCCTGGCAGAGCATGAGACTCACAAAGTTCTTGGTCAGTCTAAACATCAGTGTTATCAGCCCTGTTCCCAGGCTGAAAGTCAAAAACACAGTGCTGCAACAGCTACTAAGAAGGAGGAAAAATGACTGCTACTGCTGAACCCAGGACAATCTATTACTATCAATAGATAACAAAACCAGTTGGCAAACTATGTGGTAAAGAAAATGTCCTAATCTTACATAGGCACTGTAGTCATTAAACACTTTTTTTTCTTGAGATATGTTTGAAAAATGAAGTACAGCCAAAATAATCTGATTAGTAAAAGTGAATTCAATACCTGGATCTCTAGTTATTTTTTTTTAATGAAAAAGTAGACTCACCTTCTTAGTACAGTTCTTACTAAACTGACACAGCCACACATCTTACTAATTCCTCATTCTGTCCCACAGTTCAGTTTTTAAAATGGAAGAAGATGATGCCCCAATCAAACGCTGTCCAAAGTGTAAAGTTTACATTGAACGAGATGAAGGCTGTGCCCAAATGATGTGTAAGAACTGCAAACATGCTTTTTGCTGGTACTGCCTGGAATCTCTTGATGTGAGTACATGCCATACACTCTGGTTCTCAGAAGCTTAGAATTTCGTTGCATTTCCATCCATCTGTCTTGTTAATCAATTAAATAGTAGTTCACGAGCTTCTGCCCAGCTTCATGGACTACAACCTACCAGAGCTGATTCTGGTAATTTGATAGGATTTCTATGCTCTGTTTTACTTGTCTGACCTGTGTGATCTCAGCATTTTGCTTATGTGAGTCAGTAAATAATTATGAAAAAGTAAAATTTTATGAAAATATTCTGTTTGCAATCTTTACATGGAAACTAACATGTGGGAGAGGTCTTTTATTTTTTTTTTTTTTTTTTTGCTTTATAATACTTCACTTAATACTGACTTTCCAGGGCTCCCCTCCTTGAAGGAGTTACCGGATGATTATAACAATGTTCTTAGTGTGTGGAAGTTTAACAGACAAACTCTAGATTCGGTGCGTCACCATGCAGGAGACTAGCAGTCAGATTTGTTTACTGTTCATTGTATTCTGTGGGACAAAAAATAGATCTGACATATGAAAAAGAATACAGTGTTCTCCTATCATCAGGAATTTGTCTGTCTATAACCTGCTGCTGTCATATGTTTATGTTATTTTAAAAATCAGCCTGTTATCCTGCCCAAGGATCAGAGTATATATAATATACAACATCTGTTTCCATGCCATCTGTTTTATTTTATAACATTGTTAACAATAGCAAAGGAAATGTTTTAGGCTCCCGAAAGCTATTCAGATCCCGTGGTTGTCCCATTTGAATGCTTTACAGTCCTAAAGTCTCAGGCTTCTTTCGTGCTCAGTTAAAAAACTGTGTTCTGTTGGTACTAGGCCTGCTGTCTTGGCTGGTTTGGAAAAGGTCAGATAGGGGCATCATTTATCAAGATTCTGTATTTTTCTTCTTCAGCTAGTAAAAGGAACCAACTTTGGGAAGTCTGTGATACAAGTATTCCTTTTCCTTTGCTCTTTCTGTGTGTGTGCAAGATATATGCAGTGGTCATCTTATGTTTTTGGATTCTTTTGCTAAACTCCATGCTAGCATTTAAATATGCAGCTTGAGAGCCTTTGGGAGAAGAATTCATTATAGATATATAACATTTGCTAAACAAACCTTTTTGTGAAGACACTTTAACTGTAAACAAAGCCATTTGGAAAGGTTGGACTTGACCATATCCACTTTGCTAAGCTTTTATCTTTCTGTGCAATTCCTGGTTATAAGTTCTCAGGAAATAGTACTTTATAACTTGAAGAAGAGTTTGTACCTCTGTTTATTGCCTACTTTTTCGTTTAATATTTTGTAGGATGATTTTCTCCTTATACATTATGACAAAGGACCTTGTCGAAACAAGCTGGGCCACTCCAGAGCATCAGTTATTTGGCACAGAACACAGGTAAAGCTCAGATCTTTAAAAGCTCTTTACAGATCTATTACTGTCATAGTGCCTTCCTTTGCATACTCATTTTAATACCTTAGGATAAATTTCTTGTGCCAAATGGTAACTGATTTTCATAGCAGCTCTAAAGAGGGCAGTAGCTTAGAGAGGTTAGCTATCCCAGAGAGGACAGTCCTTGACAAAAAGCCACTGCGAACTAGAAAGGGTATGTTTGTAGAGCCAGTTAAGTGCCAATCCAGGTATGTTCTCAGTAAACCTGGAGGATGAACTAGGTTGACACCATCCATGTTATTAACAGGAAGTTCATCATGCAAGAGATCTTTAGCTCCAGATTCAGAACTGGAAATGAATTAACCCAAGTATGCTAGGTATCTTGTTATGGACTCCAGTTGACTCATTCATGTAAGTTGGATAGAAGGTAACCCCTCTGAGTTTATCAGTAGTTGCAAACACAGATTCAAGCTGACGAAGAGTGTGGGGATACCTGTTATAGTCTGGATCCAGTTTTGCTGCACCCAGAGTGAATGCTAGTAATGAAAAAGCTCTCTGCATTACTTTCTATGCATACAATATAAATGCTAGTGTGTGACTTGGTCCAATCTAGTGCCTTCATAGTCATTTCAGAGATACAGGGACATCTGGGTGTCTGAGTCATTTCTTCCTAAATTAACTGTATGCTAGTAAAAAAGCTACCTTAGCTTGAGATGAAGTGCTTTGCTTGAAGTACAGATTTCTTTCCGTTTAACTGTATACACCAAGTCTAGAGAATAAACTCCAAGCCTGGACAGGCAGCTCAACTGAAATAAAAGGTGAAGGATTGCATTCTTCTCCCTCTGCATTCCTCTCCCTCTGTTCAGTCCTTGGTGCTGAGTAATCTACTGGATTTTGCTTGGCTTACTCAATGGTATCTTAGGAAGTGTGTGGCTACATAAGCTTTCTTGATATATCTGTAATGTGAGGTGATTAATCTGATACTTGGAATCTGTTCTTAGCCACAGCATTTGTTGCAAATATGTTTGATAGACAGTATGCTTGATGTTTTGGTCATTTTTAAGAAAGAAAGTGATAGTTTTTTACCAATCAGGATATAATTCTGCTAAACCCACTAAAGCTAAATCAACTTTGCAATTGTTTCCTTATGTTAAGTCTCTTTTGAATATTTATCCAAGGTAAACTGAAGTGAGCATTTGGTTTGTTTGTGGATTTAAAAAAAAATATTTGTTTTGGCCAGAGGGGATGGCTTGATGCTGAGTAGGGCAGCAACTTCTTCAGAAGCAACAAAACCAAGTAGAACATGAGTAAGTAATACTCAGCAAGCAGTTTTGTTTAAAAAAGAAATAAAAAATGTAACAAACCCCCCCAAATAAATAAATAAATAAACCCAAATAAAATGAAACTTAATGAATTCTTTAATGATGTATTGAGGCTGGAAGGAAGGTGTATATAGGTATCTCATTAAAATTACCAGTAGTCAGGCAGGTCCACTTGATTGCTAACTTCCAGCTTGGCTCTGTCTGACCAGTGCACACTTAGCCCAGGCTGCAAAAGAGTTGCAAAAGGCTGCAAAGAGTTAGCCAAGATCATGCTGTCTCCAGAAAGCAGTATGGCAGTAGTTGCAGCTCACAGCGTGCAAAGGAGATGAGAATTTAGCTCTGATTTACTTCTGTAGTAAATAAATGCAGGGATTAATAAATGGAAGTTGCATCAGATTGTCAGCACCTCCAGTAAAAAAAATGAGTAATGAAACGTGCACAACTCTGAAGCTGAAAAAGAAATTGCTCTTGGTAAGTAGAAACACTTCTAGGGCAAGGAAGTTTGACCTCCTTATCCCTGGACAGCAAAAAGCCAAGATTGAAAGAATTTGGCTAGCAGGAGGCAGCAGTGACTGCTGTCCCACAGCGCCATCTCCCGCAACCGGCCTTTCCTTTCAGCCCCTGTCCAAAAATCCCTGGATAGTGGAATTGAAAAAAGAAATACATAGTAATCAGAACGAGAAATTGTCCGTGGCCGACAAAAATACGAGTAAATCATTCCATCCATACCATGGCTAATTAAATATTTGCCAGTTAATTGAAGCAGTATATCTAGCCCTGGCTAGAAGAATTCTTAATGAGTACTGCACTCGAATTTCATTTTGCCTTCTGTTGTGAGGTTTTGCTGGCAGATTAGCATTCCACTCCTGTCTTCATTATTCAAAATTATTCACAGACACTCTCATGTGAATAAATCTAAATTATTTTCTCAAACAATTTGTGGGCATATTGTTGCAGCATTACTGTTACAGTTGCCTGTGACATATGGGAAACTTCCTCAGGCAATGAATGTCAACTTTAATTTTTTTAAGTAATTTTCCAAATTTAAACACTGTGGAAACTAATAGAGTTTGGCACTGACAAGGTGGGTGGGTCTGTAGTCCTCTGCCTATGCTGGGAAAAGGGTGATCAATGAATGTCAATGAATAAAGATGCTTTTAGATAGAGTTAGGTCATGTCCTCTGAAGCAGCAGGATGAGCTCAGGTCTGACTGCAAAAAGCCATTGCATATGCAGAGTCCTCCTATAGAGTTTGTAACTGGTGGCTGAGATTCCCAAACTTGTTTTCCTGCTGGTGGGAAACTTGTGAGAGTATTCACAGATCTCTGTGAACAACGCGAAAACCTTTGGAGCTTTCACCAGTAAAAAAGGGAACACCTTGAAATGAGAGTCTCTAATTCTGTTGTAGTCTTGATCCTGATATTTAATATTTAGGTTTGATCAAGAAGAAAGTATCTTGCTTGTTGCTTCATTAGTTGTTTGAGATACAGCAAAACTGGAAAAGGCAAATAAACATCTGCATCACTTTGTATGATGGGACTGAGTTGTGCAGCATGGTTCTGACTGGAGCAAAGAAACATGAGCATTCACTCTCTGATATCAGTCATGGTTACTGATCGCAGGAGCTGACTGTAGTGTACAACTGGGGGGAAGTCCTGGCTCTGGTAGGGTCAATGGTGTTTGCTGAGACCTTTTTGAAGGGCACTAATGCTGGCAGGGTGTCAGCAGAATTTAGACAACTGCTATCCCTAACACAGTGCTATTCCTTTCTCTTGCAGGTGGTAGGAATTTTTGCAGGATTTGGTCTTCTACTTTTGGTGGCCTCCCCTTTCCTTCTCCTTGCTACACCATTTGTTCTGTGCTGCAAGTGCAAATGTAATAAAGGAGATGACGACCCTCTACCTACCTAGACCGAGAAGATTGGACTCATCACAACATGTGTTTTGATCTTATTGTTGCTGTTGATGTTTCCCTCTTGCACTTACATTGCTGTAGCCTTACTTGCCTCATTCTGCTTTTCATTGACACACAGTCTTGGTTCCAGGAACTGTTGTTACCTACTGTTGCATAGATCAATCAATAATAGACAAGGAGGATAATGGAAGGCAAAATTGGTGCTAAAGGGAGACCATGGACCTGGGTAGCTATCTGAAATTAAGAGGTGATAATGCTAAAAATAATACAAAAAGTTTCTGCTGCCCTGTGGTGGACTGGGAAGTGTACTGAATGATATCAGCAAAACAAGCTGAAAATGCATACAAATCTAACCCTCTGCATATCTGTTCACTTCCAAATTTGGTGTCTTATTCCTGTATATATTTAAGTTGCCGATCATTTAAATCAGTCAACTTATTGTGACTTTTACTATGTTTACTACGCATCTGTTTTTGTTAAAGCCATGACAATATCCTTTTTAGTACCTATTTTTTCAAGTATAACAAAATCAGTAAGGTGCATATAGGCCATCCTATGCCTTTCTTCAAATTTGGGGAGGGTTAGAGGGACATGGTTGGTCCTGTTGCCTTCCAGAAATTTTATGAAGTCTTATAAGAAATTTGTTAGATTGAAAGCTACATTTAAAAATGAACTGATGAAGCGGTAAGGTTGAGTGGTGACACAAACCTACTGTCTAATCACAGTTCTTTTAAAAATGCATTGATGGTATTGATTACCGCTGGACCACTAGTGTTTTTCTGAACTGTTATTTTTTGCTGTTGTTTAGGGTTCTGCTACACTTATAGGGCTACATAACTTCTAATCCAGGTATCTTAATCTTTTTATATATAGAGATATATATATAATCCTATTTAAACCAAATGTGTAAATAGCTGTGCTATTGAAATATTTTGGAAGTTCAAGGTAGCTTGCTTCTGTCTTTAGGGTAATTATTAAAAAAATACAGGACTAACTTTACTATTTAGACTCTTAGGTTATCAGTGAACCTTTCCTTTTAAAGTATAAAAATGTAGCAGGGTTACCCCTGTAGTTAATAATAAAAATGCCTGGGATGTTTGTGGAAGTTGTACTTTCCTTTTAAACTATTTAGCCCATTTTCAGAGTTAACATTGTATGATGTATGGTGTGTGCTGTTAATAACAATACTGTGATGAAACAGCTTTTATTTGAAAAGTAATAATTTGATTTGATAGTTTTGCAGCATTTTCAGTGCTGTATTTCCAGGGTGGTAAGGCATGCTAGTCAGCATTGTATTAATCATCATAGCTTCTCTTTAGAAATATTTTGTTGAAAACCATTTTTCTCTAATTTCAAAAGCCTACAAGGGTTTGACTAATAACTTCTTACCATGAAATATGAAGCACCTGAATGTGTATGTCTGTGTGTAGTACTGAAGGAAAACATTCTTCTGAATGGCCATGGACTGAAGTTTGACTGTGTATTTTTCATCATTATTTATTTCTGTGCATTATCGATGTACTGAGATGGATAAATAGCCAGGATAAATTTGCACTGAAAATATATTAAGACCCTTAAATGCAACTACTTCTGGCTGCTGCCACAGGCTGGGAGTATGTTTTCACAGCTTAAGGATAAGGAAATGACTCCTTTCTTATTATCTTTTGTTTTGTACTGTCTGTCTGTTAAATAAAAAGACTGCAGGGTACAATTTTGGAAAGGACCACTGTCTTTTTATAAAGCTACTCCAGAATTTCTTCTCCTCCCCCTTCTGGCAAGTTTAATAGTATCTGAATTCAAACTGTGTGTAACCACAGATTTTAGATCCAGGAGCTGAAGATTATCTGCAGTTTGCTTCTTTGGCTTGATTTTGATGACTGAAGAAAAAGGATAGCTGATTTCCAGCAAGTCTGAACTCCTTGTGGTATCTTCAGATTGTTCATGGCAATGCACAGTTCAGACCTTTTGTTATCAGGGTGTTTTTAGTATTTTAACTATCTTTGTTATTAAAAATTGCTCAGTTGCTCAAAATATCTGTAGTAGGTCTGGGTAGTGCATTCTGTCACTGTTCGGCAGCCCCCAAGGAGTGTGTGAAGCACTACTGAGGTCAGTGGGCAGTGAAGTGGTTATCTGACTCTGACCGTGGCAACAGTTCAGTCCATGCCTCAGAGGTACCCTGACCTGAGCACCTGGGTTGTCCTGAGTCATAACTTCAATGTGCAGAAATAATGGAAACCCTTCTGTGAAGGACAGCTTCCTGCAGGTAAGCTTCAACTATGGCCTTTCAGCCTTGGCCCTGTAATTCTGTTTAACTGGAGAAAAACAAAATGGACAACAGGACATAAAAATTTCATGGGTTGTTGGTTTTCTAATTGGGAGCGCTGAGGGATTTGGCTGTATGTAGCAGTGGTTCTAATGACTGCTTCTACTACCGGGATGATAGTAAACCGCAGAGGTGCAGTGGCCTGTTAGCGGTACTGGAGTGTCCTGGTATGAGGTTTATTTTCTCTGTGCCTTTCTTAGAGACAGCCTTTACATGGCAATACAGCAAAACTTGAGTTTTCCATGGTACTGTGTGGCCAGTTAATAATCAATGTCAAAATTAATGCATTTCTAGATTTAAAAAAGAAGAAAAAAAATAAGTCCTTTACAAATACAGACATTTTTAAATAATAGTTTATAATCAGTGCTCGCGGGTAACATATATAAACAGAAGACTATGTAATTCTGTCACTGTATCTCTGTCTCTGAGCTCAACATACTTGAATTGCTACTGGAGATTTTTATGACATATCTCTTGTTTCACACCCTGGCTGTTGGGATAGACTATATGCCTGTATATATTTACCAAATACCTAATAATTTCAGGTTTGCTAAATGTCATTCCATATGTATTCTTCTTGGGGATTTTGTTTTATTATGTTACTTTTGTAATGCTGATTTGTTTCCAAAGTAGCAACTCCTGGTGGTGATGCATTGAGTTCAGAGTGGTTTTATGTTGCAGCTTGTGTTGATAGTGTGACATTTAATACCCTGAAACTGAATTGTAAATACTTAAATTCTGACATTTAAACCCCTGCCATGGAAAAGTGAATGTTTGTCTCTGCTGCTTTTCACATGAAATTCTGTTACATCGGCTTTGGCTTTTTAGATTTTCACTGGAAAAATAAGATTCACTGCATGATTCTGTTGCGGTTTTATGGTTAAACTGTTATTTAGGTTTTCTGCATTTCTTAAATGTTGTTTTTAATGGAGTTTGTAACAGTACATCGTTTTGCATATTCTGTTGGGGTGAAGCGGTGTCCTATCTAGCACACAAGTTTTGAGTCCAGGCTCCAGAGTTGCCTTTCATTAGCTGACTGAAGTCAGACCTGAGAGAGATCAGTAGCACAGCCTGCACAAACTTCAGTGGCCGTAGCATTGAGTTTTCCCCATGCGACATTGGACAAGTCACTTAATCTCCTTTTATCTCAGTTTAACCATCTTTTAAATGGATGGGCCAGTGTTTGCCTACCTCACAGGAAGGCTGTGAGGGCAAATTCACTGGGTTTGAGTCTCTTCAAGATTCTGTGATGAAAGATTATATATAAATTCTTACTGCAGTTTTATGTTAATATTTCAATTTTATTCATGTTGGCATTCATCGTGAAACCTCCTACTACTGCCTTCAGCATGCCAAGAGTTTAGGATGCTTTCCTCCACATACCAAGCAGCATGATCTTTCCTCAAATACTCTGGCTTATGAATTAGACAAAATCCCAAATAAGAGCTGGCTGGATCAACTTTCAGCATACTGTTGATCTTCTGACATGCAGGAAACACAATCAGAAGTAGTGCAAAGCTCTCTTGTTTATGGAGCTGACATGATAAAATATTCATAGATCAGAAAAAGATGAAGTGCTTTTGATTTAAAATTGTTATGGGTAGGAAAATAAAAATGAAGCTTTGTGCATTTCATCTGTAGGCCTTTTACTGTGTAGGAATTAATATATTTAATACAGGCTGTTTTCATTCCAGTGAGGTACAGCATGCATAAAGCTTTGTGCAGGGTTCTTTTTTTAAAAACCAAAGTTTGTACATTTCACATACATAATCTAAAGTCCTGAAGAAATCAGAATACAGTTGTTGATGACAGTGATATTAAAGACATCAAAAAAGCCTGTATCAGCGCTTAATTGCTAATGCACTTATACTAAGTAAGGCATGCTGTTTGTGTTTATATCCCTGTGGTCTCCATTATTGCTTTGATTTGTGTTTCTCTTATAAGGATTCCAGGAACTTTAGGTACAGGTGTGTGGTACATAACTGAACCTTTCTTGATCATTTTATCATGGATGTATTTTAAACTTGTATAGGTATAAGCATGAAGGAGTCATGCATATGTATAGATAATGTATTTGACCAGTGTAAAACTAGTTCTGTTGATGTATTTGAAATGTAAGTACATTTTGTGCCACTAACACTGTGATGTATAAAAGAGCTGTTGAATGCCTTTTAATGTTGTGTTTTGTACTTTGAATCATATTGAAGAGTTTAATTTGTAATTTCAATAGATATTTTAAATGAATGTGTCTCCTGTGATTCTTCATAGTGACATTTCAGTGCTATATTTTCACTAAAGAAAAGTGCTTTTGTTATGATAGGACTCCTGTGCTTGTCTGCCTCTCAGTCCTTCAGAGCAAGCACAGCCTGTCGGCTGGAGACCTCTTGCCCCCTTCTGAGCATCACTGTGGTTTCTGATTCATCATCTCGCAGCTTAGCCAAAAGAGTGAATCTGGGTATCTCCAGAGCTAATTTGAGCCACAGCTGGGTCTTTGGTCCAATCCCTATTACAGTCCACTGATACACACTCTAGCTGGGTGGATGTGCTGCTACGAAGATCACTCTGAGATGGGTGTGTATTCTTGCATCACAGGTTTAAGCCTGGTGAAAGTGGCTGTGAGCAGCTTGTGTTCCCTTTTGTCTGGTCTTGTGGAAACACAGCTTTTAAAAACAAAGCCCAGTCTCATGACCAAGAGAGCATACACAACTGTCTTTGACAGTGGGAATTGGCTCTCATGTTCTTGCCTCCATCAACTGGTTCTTTGCGTTTTGCCTGAACTGCATCTGAGGATGCAGTCTTTCCTTCAGTCCCCAGAGTTTCTCACTTGTTAGGATAATTGTCTATACCCATAAAAAAGGCAGAGGCACAATTTCTCCAGAAATGATATTATGCCTCTATGTGCTTTATACTTGGCAATTTAAGAAAAATCAAGGCCATATAATAGCTGCTGCTCGATCATTCCTTCTTTTATTTATATGGAGCATAATGATTTTTTCTCCATAAGGGAAAGATCAGTTTAGACATTTTGTTCAATGAATTGGGGAGAAAATAGTCTATAAATGCCACAAGGGGTTTGACCTATTCTAGGAAAAGATATTAACAAAGCAATCTTTCTGCTTTCTTCCCCTGCTCCCATAGTCTGTTGCTTCCAATTAGGTATGTTTTGCTTTGCAGTTTTCTTTTAGAGAAAAGGATCATTTCTCAGTCAATTGCAATTATTAGTTTAGTAATGTTTAGCTCCTGGATATTTCTGCTAGGTTCAGTGTACGTTGCCATAGAAGGATTTTTTACCAGTGCCTTCAGCTGCGTGAGTGGGTTTCTGCAGCACCAGTCTGTAATCAGAGAATCAACTACTGCAGAAACTGAGTAACAAACTTCAGGGCCTCAGCTGTCTAAAATTAAAGCATTTAAGTTGAATTTTTAAATGGCAAACTTTAAACTTAAATGGCAGATGTTCTGGTAAGTAGTGTCCAGGATCATCTAGTCACCAGAGGAGACCCACATCCATAATAATAAGTTCTGCTAGGAGGGACCCCAGCCCCAGAATAACTCCTGAACTATACATGGGCACTGGATGGGAGAGTTCAGGTCAAAATCATGCCAGTTCACTGTCCTGTAAGAACAGATCCATTGAGACAATTGAATCCCACAGCACAAAACCACTGTGCTAGTTCTAGCATTCTGCTAGTTAAAACAGTACTTATACAGATGTGGGTGTAGAAATTGAATCATGTACACACACAGGTATGGGTGTAGTGCTAGAGATTGCCATTGTCAACCTGCAAGCACAATGCATCCACTGCATTTTTGGTGTCTGTTGGAGATCATCTAGGATGTTTCTCATAAGAGATTTTGTGCTGTGGCTACTTGCCCATTAAGCAGTGCATCTATAACAAGAGTATTTATGCAGGGTATAAAGACACTGATGGAACTTTTGTTGATTTTGAAAATGAAAAGGCTGTTTTGTGCAAGGAAGCATTTGCAACCCAGACTCTGCACTCTGGGAACCAAGAATCGGCCTTGAATCCGACCTCATGTCATTATGAGGTTTATCATAACATTCAGGTGTCTGGCTGACCGGTAGTCAGTGCAGACACATGTCCTGGGTCTTTGGGACATTTCGCTTACCATATTATGATGCCTACTAAGGTAGCTGTTTAGACAACTTAGCTTTCTTAGTGTCTCAAGATGCTTCTCTAGTGTGTTTATTTTCCACACCCATTTTGATGGCAGAAGAAGTCTATGCAACTGTCTTTGTCCTGGCATAAAACTTTTATATGACTAAAACCGAATGAAACAGTCAGAGAGTGCCTACCACAAGTACTACTTTCAGATACCAGGGCGGAACTTGTTGGTACAAATTAGAACCAAGTTACTCTGCTCCCATACAGTGTTTCCAGATGAATGTGTGTAATGTGTGTATGATGACTGTAACTGAACACATATGTGGCACATATACAAAATGTTTAGATGCTGTAAATCGTACAAACCAACTCATACATGCAAGCAATGGAAACACACTTCAGAGACTGGATAGTCCAGTTCTTTTGTGGTGTGTGTGCACAGGAGAGAATAATGTCAAGCAGTATGTGCTAACTGGTAATTTATTCCTGGTGTTCCTTGGTCACTTTTTTTTTTTTTAAAAAAAGGCCCAAAATAAAATGAATACCACAATTGGTACGTAAACTGTAAATTTAAACCTAGCTGTCAAAGGAGAGAGCCCTTGGGAGTAAATTCTAGTGTCCACTATGCCATTTTCTAAAATCTGAATGTAAATATGTGTGTCTTGCTGATATGTAGTACTTCATTTTTATGCACAGCGTGTTCTTAAAGGTCAAATGTGCCTTCTAGTCAGTGTAGTTTATATAGGGCTACAGGAAGAAGAAATTCTACTATGTAATTTTGTAGAGCAAGAAATCTGAGCCTGGAGCAGTACAGATTGTCCGTATTAAATAGATGGGTGAAGGTTCTGGGATATTTTTTTTTGTAGCTTTACATGGAAGAAAGTGTATTAGGAAAAGAGCTAAATCAACTTCCTCATTCAAAACACTGCCTTTTTATCCCCAGGTGGCTGGAGCTGGAAAAGTAAAAACAAATGTCTACAAATTGAGTAAGTGGGACTCCATGTATGCTATTAATTGGATGCTCAGGGCCTATTAAAATCGATTAGTCTTTCCATTACTTTCTAGTGAGTTTGGATTTCATTTTAGGTGAGCAATGAGCTCATCTTGCTGCGTTAAGAGCTCACTGTGACAGAGAACTGTGGTTTTCTGACAGGGTTTTTGCTACCAGTGATTCACTTCAATTGACATGATCTATTTTGTGTGACAGAATACAAAAGACTGATTTCAGTGTGGACTATAAGAGTAGAAAGTTCTATAAGATTAAAAGAGAGTGAACATAATGCACTAATATAGCAGGTTGTGTAGGCCTGACCTGCTCATACCAGTCTAAATTAAAGTCTGCACGATGAGCTGTTCTTGAGGTCTACACTGCTGTGTTTTATTCTTGAGAATGATTACAAACAAGCAGGTTTTTTTTATCTTTACTCCCTTGAGATGATGTTTTGGATTTTGGTGGGTGGCAGAAATGCTTGAGCTGTCTCAAAATCCTGAGGTTTCATTATATTTTGAGAATGGCACTGTCATTTTGCGGAATTAACCACAGGAGAAATGCATGGGATTGTGCAAGATTTCATTTTAAAACTGCCTTGGCAGATGAGCAGAATGCAGCATTTCCTTCTTTATCTTCATGCATTTATCTTCTACGTTACTAATGTACTCTTTGAAGTTGCATGTAACTTCTGTAATGGGTATAGGCCAAGTGAGGGATGTCCGAGATGTAATATGGATAAACTTTTCTTGATGTATTAGAAAAGAGTATGGAGAGTGTATTTTAAGCCCTTGCAAGGAGCAGTGGTGCTATAAGCCAGCAGGGTGCAGCCACGGAACGCCATCGCAGGCAACAAGCGCTGGCTTGCTTGGAGAAATCCCTTTTAACAAGGTTTCTATCTCAAGCTTTTAAAGTCTGTGCTTCCAAACCTCCGCAGAGTTAATTGTAATGATATCATGGCTAAAAATAACGATGTTATGATGGTTCTGCACACTCTGCTGGGGCTGTTCTAGTCTCTGAAAATTAACGTATTATTGCTTCTGTTCTCTGAGAGTATATACATCTTTTCTGAAAGTGAAAAAGCCAAAGTATTTGAACCTCCAGAAAACTGATATATGCATAGAGATGCCTCAATCTGCAAATGTAAAATAAGTGCAAACCAGAAGTCTCTTTCAAAATGCCATGTTCAGAGAGCACCGACTAACCACACTGAGAGAAGGGGAACACTACAAATCAGTTGGTTCGAAACAGATTAAGTATTGGCTAATAACATTGCATCTTCTCTATATTTTATAATTGACGGATGTTGTAACTGAGCCAAATTATTCTTTTCTCCCTTCCTACCCACCCCTGCTGTTGTATCTATGTTCCTCAATACAGATGTTCAGCAGAAACAATGCAACTGTCCAAACAATAACTCTAACCAGAGTCAAGATGTTTGGCAGGGGAGGCAAGCTGATGGGGGGTTGCTGTGAGTCCCTCTGCCTTTACCTCACTCTATTTATGTATGTTCCAATGTGTCTTCCTTTCCCCCCTCCAAGTGTATCTGACTAAAGCAAAGTGAAAAGTTAGTTTCTTGTGTTTTTTGTGGCCTAGAGTTATGTTTCAGGATCCTACCAATGCTAACATAAACTCTAACTTTTAAAAAAAATATAATATGCCATCCTGGCTGCCACCATCTCCTGGTCAAACTTCCAGGGACTCCTGGGAAACTTCTGGTTCATGCCAGTTACAGTCTGTTAGGGATGTGTTTGGAGCATGTGTTTCAGCTGGATCCGTTTTTCCTCTCCAGGACTTTGCAATTATCTTATGCAAAATGGTGCACAGGGTACCTTACCAGACTGCTAATACGTTGTTCTCACCATACACACTGCATTGCGTTCAGCATATTGCCGCAGCCTTCAGCATTGGTCAGGTGGCTACAGGCTGAGGAACTTCTCAGTGAAGGATGCCTCCAGCCTTTCAGTGCTGCTTGCAACTCTTCTGTCTTCCTAGGAGCAGGGTATGGTTCTGGATGCAGAGCAGCATTGTGTGTTGAAGAATGGCCCTTGGAAGATGCAAGCCTAGAGGGGCTGTCTCCCTGCTTCCCACAGTAGGAAACTCAGAGCGGAGAAATCCAGAGCAGCAGAAGGGAGCGGCACTGAAAAAGAGAAGCTCTACCTATGCAATGAAACAGAAATGTAAATCTGGTGCTTAGTGCCATCACCTTTACCAGCAATTTTTATCTTTTCACTTATGCAGCATTGCAGGTTCTGCATCCAAATATTGGCATCTCCTTACAACTAAGACTAGGTAATAGAGGTAGAAGTGGTGTTGTAACTGGGTTAAAATGGGGAAGCCTTATGTGAAAGCTGAGTCAGCTTTTCCTTTGTACTAAAACTGAGGCAACTAACCCAGGCATTTTCTCTGCCGTTCGTATGTGGAAACAAACTGAACATGAAAAGCTACAGTACCTGCAAGCAGTATCCTTGGCCCTTTTAGAGACATCCCAGGGCTCCCTTGAAACTCCAAGTTCTGTGGGGTTCAACCGTTTCCTTTTGATTGCTTTTACCATTGTCTGAGAAAACCCCTTCTGAGCCACAGGGTCTGGCCAGAGGCTGTGGCTGCAGGGAAAAGGGAACTGAGAAATGCCTGAGGTTCCAGCAACATCTGCTTTAAATCGCAGGATACCTTAATGACCCTTCAGGACAGTCAGTACTTATGGTCTTTAAACTTCTTGATTGCAACCTCGAATGTGTAGCCTGTCAGCACAGCTCTAAAAGGTTATAACACTTCTTTTGGCTAGATGGACTGTGACTTTTTTTATTCGAACTTGAATATAAAGTTTGCAGAGAAGCTCTAGTTGCCTAGCCAATGCCAGCAAAGCAGCTGGGAATTGCCTGCTTGCCTGCCCTTTTGCTGCAGCTCTCAGCACCGCAAAGCACTCGGTAGAAATGTTCATGATTGTCTCTGCTCATAGATAATCATCTCCAAACATAAGTGATATCTCCAGCAGCCCTACAGAGACAACTGTGGTGTTCCTGGTGTCTTGCTTCAAACATGGCCCAGTGAAGGGGGTTTGTGGCGCTTTATTTTCCTGAGTATTCAACAACCACATGTGAAATACTGTGAACTGTAAAAGCTCCTGGTTACAGGGAGCACTCCACATGTTGGTAGGGGAAGGGAAACCTTTTCTGTTTACAGGAAAATATCACAACCTCTTTAAAACCATAAAAGCAGTCAGAACACGAGGTCTAAGAAGATTCCCATTACTCTCTAGAGTATCTTGTAAGTCCTTAGTGTAAAATAGGTATTTCCACCCTGAATAACTCACCTGCTCCTAGCATCTCTGAAGAGCTACTGAAGACTCAACATAAGGTTTGTGTGATGGATGTGTGGGTTGTGTGCTGTGCTCTGGCTAATTGCTGCCCCTGAAGCAGCTGGGAGGGGGCGGCTATGGAGGAATATTAAATGAGGGTAGTCCACAAAGATTAGGAAATGTGATAATCACTTGATTTACCAGGAGTAGAAGCATCTCTGATTCATTGTTATTTCCATCAACAAGCAAGATTTCAAAAGATACCTGGCATCCATCTCTCTCCCACTCTGCAGAAGGAAAGGCCTCTCTGTCAGTTACTACTGACTTTTGTTTCACTAAAATGGAATTTTCTTGTTATTTTGAACATAAGAAACAAAACTCAAAATTCCAACAAGCTCTTGAATGCTGCACAATGCCTGGCTTATTTCTTTTCATGTGTGGTGTCATGGCAACAGGAAGAATTCAAAATTAATTATAATTCAGGCAAGATGGCCTCTACTTTTTATGTTAGGTTTAGCCTGGCCTTGTGACTTGCTTTTTGCCATAACATCCAGAGTGCTTTTTGCTACTAAGGGTTTTTCTTTCTTTGGTAAATAAATCTTGTGGTGACTAATTTGAATGTGTGGCAAGCTACTGCTGAAAATTATGACTTTGGATTAACATAAGATATGAGACAAACAAGATTCAAAAGGAAAAGCAGAAAAAAGATAGTAAGAGATTGAAAGAAACAGATCTTGTTAAACTTTAGTAAACCCTATGAGTAAAACAAAGAATATTCTTCTTAATAGGAACAGTTCAATGAACATTGCTGTTAACAATTTCTCTAAAAAGACTTGATTTATGAGCTTAGTAATCAGGTATGAGAATGTGTTTCATCTGAGAAATGTTCAGTACCTGCCTTGATATGATGAGCCTTTGAGGATATGATGAGCCTTTAAGGTTAAAGACGCTTTGATGGTACACAAAAATAACTCAGTGAGAATTCAGTTAGGCTTTCCAGCCTAATTTCATTTGCTTATTCAAATACAAAGTCTCAAATTTTTCATTTTACTCTCTGCTCTGCGTTGCTAAAGAGTCATGAATTTATGCATTTTCCAATAGAAAGAAATAAATTCAAGTTTTTAACCATTAAGTAACTTCTTACACCCAGAAAACCACCTCTGCAAATCTGTACCAGCAAGGCTATTTTGCAGTTCAGTCTGCACATGAACTGTGCATCCTGTGAAGGAACCGCAGCTGGCAGGAGGACTTGCAAAGGCTGAGATTTCCCTGCAGTGGATTTCTGCAGCCTCTATTCTGTGCAACAAATTAAAAACACCCCACATGATGAACGAGCATCCCATTTATGAGTCAGCTTCCCAGAAATCATGAGAGGTGTAAAGACCTAAATCATAAAGAGAAAGGAAGTTCTGGAGTCTTTATGTCCATCTACTGGCTTTTGAATGGTAAGCATCCATATCTGCAAGTTTTTGTTCATTTTAAGAAAAAAAATCCAAACCAAAACCAGACCTGAGATTCAGCACAAGCTCCAAAAGTAGAGCTTCTGAATAAATAATAAATCCAACAAGGTGTTTCTTTTTTGTTCTTTTGTTTGTATGATGTTTTACATGCAGCTTTTTACCTTTGTGCCAAGTCAGTCCTGAAATACACTTTCCAGATACCAGGTAGCCACAAAGAACTTAACCATTGGCTAAACAGGATAGTCTATTTCTTCTTAAACAGAAGGAGGAATGCTAGTTTTTGTTAGAATGGAAAGCTATATCCATCTGGGAAAAAAAAAATGCTATGTTCAGGTGTTACTGTTGTCGTGGTTTAAGCCCAGGCCGTAAATCAGAGCCACGAAGTCCACTTTCCCCCCCACCTTTCTTCCCTCCGCTTCTGGAGGGACGGGGAGGAGAATCAAAAGAATGCAACTCCCACGGGTTGAGATAAGAACAGTTTAATAACTAAGGTATAACACAAATCACTACTGCTACCACCAATAACAATAATGATAAAGGAAATAACAAGGAAGAGAATACAACCGCTCACCAACCGGTACCTCGCCCCCACCCCACAGTACTCTAGCCCTTCCGGGAACTCTCAGTTCTACCTCCTGGGCATGACGTGCTATGGTATGGAATACCTCTTTGGCTAGTTTGCGTCAGGTGTCCTGTCCCTGCTTCCTCCCAGCTTCTCCACCTCCCTGGCAGAGCATGAGACTCACAAAGTCCTTGGTCAGTCTAAACATCGGTGTTATCAGCCCTGTTCCCAGGCTGAAAGTCAAAAACACAGTGCTGCAACAGCTACTAAGAAGGAGGAAAAATGACTGCTACTGCTGAACCCAGGACAACTGTGCATTTAGTTCTTGACTAAGTGAAGAATGAAAAGGAAGACCTTGAGCTAAACTGATGATCCTTCAGGATTGAAGCACTAGGCAGTCCTGGAGGCTTGCGAACGTCACTGTTGTTCAAGACTTTGCAAGCAGTCAAAGCTACTCAGAGGGCACTTTGACTGTAAATCTCTCCACCCTTATTTCCCTCTGTGGTCTCAACACAATTCCTAGGAGTTTTTGCACAGGATGTACTGATGGCAGTGGAAGTTCCAGAAGGTAATGCCAATCCACACTTTGGCATCAGGGATTGGTGGTATTGCACAACTGATCTTTCAATATTGTGACTAATTTCTATGTCAGAACAACAGCTACTCATTGCAACAACTGAGGAAGAACACGTGGGAAAAGTAGCAACTAGCACTGAACAACACACTGACACATGTCCTGCAGGCAGTGTTGGAGAATTGATCCATCTACCAAATGTATGAGAGAAGCTCAGGCACCTTTCTCGATTCTTCTTGTCTCCACATATGGAGCATCAAAGAGATGAACAAAGACTGTTAACCACATTTTTTTGAGGAAAAAAAGTTACTCAGTTCAACAGAAATATCTTCTCCAAGATGCAAGATGGAGATGTTCTGGTGTGTGATAACACTTTAGGATCAGCTTTCTGAAGAAACCTAGGAGTCTGAAGGAGAGTAAGAGACAAGGAAGCAATCAGATTTACTAGTCTGCAGTAGTGCTTCAGCTGTGGCTCTCTTTCTATGTTTTGTATCTGTACTGCCTGTAACCAACACTTTATAGCAACAGATGATACAAGAGGATTTATAGCATCTGAATTGCTCTAGCGTGTTTTCAGATAGTTCAGCAATGACTATTTTCATTTACTTTGGATATGATTTTAAGTGACTTTGTTTCTTTTATGCACAGAGATAATGAGACCCAGGCTTTTTCCATACAGACTGGCAAGCAAGTAGTGATCAAGGGCATTGACGTTTACCAGTAACCGCTGTCTCCCAAAAGCATGCTCCTAAATTGTCACTTCTGAAAAATGTGGTCCCAGTTAGGAAAACAGTGAGACCTCAGAAGCAGCTGAAGAGAGCCTGTGTGTTTAATCCATAGTTAACCAGGAGCAGGAAAGCAGTAGGAGCCCAGTAACTTCCTGGATATGAGCAATGTTATGTCAGCTGAAAATTTGGCAGAGCTTGGCAAATACATAGTGGGGGTAAGGAGAAAAGCTCAGAGAGTTAGGGAAGAGGCATCCGGTAGAGCACAAGAGGACACTGTATTTAATAAAAAAGGGAAACACAGAGCTGTGTAATTAAAAAAAACACCACCATGCAAATACAAGTGAAATGAGAAAAAACCCACCAAATGCAAATTAAGCGAGTGCTCATGTGAAAAACTATGCATACTTGATTTCATAGAATACCTGTGTAAAAGACTTCTACTGTGTTTGATAAACTGTCTGTGTAGAAAAGTTCATATTAGGGTTGCTTTGCAACCTCTTTACAGATCTACTCATGCTAGAGCTGCTGGTAGAACGCTTCCCCTCATTGGCAGCAGCTTTCCTACCTGACTGAGCACAAATGGGGTTGACTTCATTCAGCACTCCAGCCAGGGTCAGGGAAGAGGGAGCACTTTGCATCTGCATACAGGGCAAGTTCAAGAACGAAACCTGTGACACTGTAATTTTATCATCTCATAGCTTAACATGTATTAAAAGTTGAAGAATGATGAAGCAGTTCCAGAGGTGTCCACAGGAAACATTTCTCAACCACAGGGGATAAAACTGAATGAAATGAGTTTGGAAACTGAGAAGAATTTGGCCTTGGCAGGAGGTGGACTAAAATCAGGGACTGGCACCCTTTCAAGGGTGTTGTGCCAGTCAGTATTTTTCCTGCCCAAATTAGAGGTTACGCATGCTGGTAGAAAGCTGACAGGAGCCAGGAACATTGCTTCTCAGCCAAACATGCCATTGAGGAGGGGTTCAAACCCCTTATGAGGCAGGGTTGGGAACTGCTGCATCTCATAAGAAACTGGACTTACAGATCTCAGACTGTGTTGGCCCTGCTGACAGAGCCTGATGTCTTTCCAATAAAACATGTCTGTGTACCACCTTTGCCACTTCAATGTGTGGGGACTGGGATAGAGGTAACAACAGTGAAGATGTGTCTAAAAGAAATGGAGATTTGCAAGGCAGCCCTATTTCTTCAAAATCTTTCTCCCTCTCTTCCTTTTACATATATATGTACAAATTCCCATATGTACACTTAGTGTGGTTCGTTTCTATTGCTCTGCAAAGTTATTCTTCGTTCCTTTCACAAAGCTGTAGTTAGGAGCCCAAAACTGAGTTTCTCACTCTGACTCTTGCAGATTTTTATCTCACACAAACTGGATGTCTACAAATTAGATAGCTAAACAGCAAAGTCTCACATGTAATGGAAAGGAACATTTACCTCCAGAGGGGGCTTATCTCACAAGTTATGTGAGATTTAGACTTGTCTTTAGGTTTAGTGTCTAAGAGGGTTGAGATTAACTGCTCACTGCTTCAGTCCATTGGTGTTGAAGAAGCATGGGGTTGGTTTCCTATAAGGCAAGCCAGCCTGTCTGAAGGCTGGTACGGGCCTCTCCTCTAAAAGTCATTTGGTTCTTTCCTTCCCAAGAACCAACACTGGAGCTTGTGGGATACTTTTCCACATGCTCAATTAGCAGGCTATCAGAAGAATCGCTGAAGTCACTGTAATGTTGCAGTTTGAGAGTAGTAACTTTTAGTTGCTTAAAGTTCTTGTCTAATTTCATTTCTGTTTTCTTTTGTGTGTTTGCTTTTCTGGGAATGGTTAGAGAGTTATGAGGGCTATGTTCCTGACTGTTTACTACAGAAGTTGGTTCCCATTCTGGTTTCTGAGCTGACAGGATACAGTCATTGTTTTCAAGTGTTATTTCTGTTGAGAAAGATAGAAAGAAAAAAAATAAAAGAGGAAGAATCTAGAAATTTTTTGGAAATGAAAAGAAAGTGTTTCACACTCTGTGTTTCAGCAGTTGAATTCCTGAGGGAAGCACCTGATACTGGAGAAAGTGGAAACAATGAACTTGATACAGCCATACGTAGAAATGCAAAGTGAATTTGACTAAGAGTAAAAATGGCAGATAGTTGAACTCTTGTGTCTTCTATTCTGAACTCTGAGTAGAAACAGTCAGCTGAGCTCTCCGTGCAGCAGACTTGCCTGAACTCAACTAAAACACATGGGGCCAGCTTTGCCACTCTTCTGTTTATTGTTGTTTATACCCATCAGATATGCAGGTGTGTTTTTCACAGCTAACAGTTCACAATGTCATATATCCAGTTGTAGATCATATATAAGGACATTCTCAGTTTAAATCAGTATCATTTTAGATAATTTTCTTTCTTTCCATTCTTTTCTAGTTCCTGCATCTCTCTTCCAGCATAACCACAGAATGCTGATGCCAGAAGCCATATGTCTTCACTTTGAATATTTATAAGTAATCTACAGTTCCCTTTGGTTTATTGCTTCTGACTGATCTTTGTTTTTAGAGCTATTCATCAGTTTAAAAATAGATGGGTGTGTTACATTCAAAAATCCCAACGCAGGATGAGTGCTTTGATCTTTTCTTATTCAAAAATGTGCTAAATAATAATTTTTCATATGGTGTAACTCTCTAAGATTAGCTTAACATAAACATTTATCCATTTCTGAGCAGTTTGGTATTCCAGTATGTCATTAATGAAAACGAAGTTCAAATAATACAGGTCAAACTAAAATCTCTTGCTGTTGCCATTAACATATTTTTGGCAAGTTTTATCTTTGCTAATGTAGTTTGGTTAAATTCAAGGCTCAGACTTACATCTTAGATTCACATTTTGGTTTTTTTAAAGATAATCTCCTGAATCTGAAGGCCATCACCAATAATATTATTTCTGGAGTGGTCAGACCTAAGATGAAACATCTATTTTTATTTTGTACTCTAAGTCCCTTTCTAACTGCAAGTGAAAAGGTACTGGGGAAGAGAATGAAAATACAGGGAGTTTATTTTTCAGTCACTTGAATGTTTCGGGGATTCTGCAATTAGTAGTCCACAAGGCTGCAGAAGTATATATGGTGTTTAGGAAGGTTATTGCAACTGTCCTCACCAGAAGCTGAGTTAAGCAAATGAGAAGATGTCTCAAGATGTCTCAGCTCACGGCTGTTGGGTGGGCTGTAGCCTGTAATCCCAGCTGCGCAGGAGGAGGGGCTATGTTGGCTGTATGACAAAAGCAAGGGATTTCTTCAGCTCTCCTCAGTTTGAACAGTACTTCTAACGGCCTGGTAAGTGTTGAGTTTCCACCTGAAAACTGGTCACCCCACCAGCCAATTGCTTGCATCTATGGGTATTCAGGCCTTGGAAACCTAAATTGTAATCTACTGAGTGATGAACCAGGAGTTATAGAATCATTTGAAAATAGGTACTTTCTATGCCTAAATCAAAGATTATCCCAAAATTCTCCTCACAGGGCTTTGTGGTCTTTTACTATTGCCTTTTCCCACTGCTGTCCTGCAATGCTTGAGCTACTTTGTTTTCCTCAAAGCAAGATGTTGGATGGTTGAGGCATGTTCTGTCTGTAGTGACTTTAGCCTGAAAAACAGGAAAATGAAGATTTACTAATGGCTAAGTTCGTGAAGCCGCAGAACAAGGTAGGGATTTTGGGGTTTCCCAGTATTAGAGGTTTTAATAATAGATTGAACAAATATTTCATAGGAAGTGTGTTCTGGTGATGGATTGGGACCTCCTGAAACATCTCTGAGCTCCTCTTTCAGAGAACTCTAAATCTATGCAGAGACCTTGTGTTATCAATAACCATTCAAGTAGCACCTGTGCCAAGCCTTCAGAAAAGTTCAGATGTGTTAGGACACTTGGGCAAATCATCATGGCCCCTAGGTCACTTATAATATAGGAAGGTTCCCAAAACCTCACTCCCTGGTAGCAAATACTTAATATAGTATATGCAGGAAACAGTCTGAGTCTTTCCCAGCAGCTGCTTCACATGATTACAGGGTTGTAGGTATTTGTATCGTTATTAAGTGGCTGTTTGTGAAAAAAAGAGGTAAAGTCTTGCTTAATAAATGGAAGAGGCCTTTCCTTGCCCTTATAGCAGCCCACAATAAAAGCACCAAAAATGAAAAGACAGATACCTTGTGCAATGGGTTCAGTTTTACAGTGGCTTTGAGAAAAGATAGCAAGAGGGAAAAATATCTGGCTTTGAAATAGTTACAATGAAAGCTTGGGAGTGAAGAGAGCTCAAGAGACAAAACAACACTGAAAAAAGGATATTTAGGTGAAAACACTGGTAAGGGAAAGCCTTGTTTCAAAGACCCGTGTCAAATCTGTAAGGGAAGCCAAGTTTATTTGTTCAGAAAGTAAGTTCTGGTGTAGACACACTCAAAAACCTTGTTCTCTTTTTGATAACCAAACAGTGAGACGGTTTGGCACACCAGCTGTGCCACGTTGACTAGACTTAAAACCGAACAGAATACTTCTCTGGTTGGAGGCAAGACTTGCTGTCTTTGCAGATATCAGCTGCAGTGCTTAAGGAAAGCTTTTTATGAAGGTAAAGAAATAGCAGTTAGTGCTGTTTGCCAAGCTAGACTTACTTGAGAAGTCAATAGACTAAATCTCTACTCTCTTTGTCTTACTGATTTAGCGGAGTGAAATCACCTCTCAAAAGTGTGCCATACCATGGTGTTTCCGGAATCTAGAGACCATTTCTAAATCTCCACATCAACACTGCAAAAATCCCAAATTGTTCCTGCTCTCCCATTGTGCAGATCAAAGTGAGGATAATGTTCCCAGGGACATATTGGCAGCTTACTGTTTTCCAGGTGTGTACTACATTCTTCCTTAGTCCCTTTGGGCTAGCTATGAGCTGGACAATTATACTGCAGAACAATACATGCACTGAGGACCAGTAGTCAGACTCGGTAGTACTCATGCAAGCTTTACACAGATTGATTTTGCACAATATTGCACGTGTTTGGTAGGCTCCAGCTGGGCCTAAACTCTCCCTTGATCCCAAAGCAATGGAATAAAATCCTGTTAAAGTGTTTTCCTATGAGGTGAAAAGCAAGGAGACAACTGCACTTTCATTTTCCCCGCATATTTCTAATGTAAGATAGCTGCAGAATTTACATATGGAGGAGTGACAGGAAAAGATGTGATTCATAATTTAACCTCATGGGAAAGGAGGGAGGGTGTTATTCTTAAGATTGTCACAAATGCAATACTGGATATAATTTACATCCTTCTTACCCGTATTGTATTGTACAGAACGAAAAAGGCAATATCAATAGTTGCAAAGAAACAAAACATTACAAAGTATAGCAGTATAAAGTCTGACTGAGCATATTCCAAATAATGTTTTACATCTGACTGTATATGTTATTACTTTATATTGTGAAAAAAAAAAAAAAAGAAAAAAGAAAAAGGAAAGAGAAATAAATCAAAGTAGGAAACAGAAAAGAGCCATGGGAAATAGATGAATGATGACATTCAAAGAATGGCATGAAAAGCTGAAGAAATACTACACAAAGCCAGGAAATTGTCATTTTGCAGCAATGGCATTTATCTGTGATCGTCTCCAGTGCTGTTTCACTGCATCCATCAATGAAGGACACACAGATGTCACCATGAGAAATTCACAATCTGAATCAAGTTCCACAGCAAGCAGCGGAAAGACTTTGATTGACTCCAGAGTGCTTTGGATCAGGCTCTTTCCATATCCTGGCTCATTTTGGCTCAGAACCTGAAATCACTGTTTTTCTTTTTAATAGCACTTTCCACTTCTGTAGTGAATTACATCCACAGAGCTCAGTGAAGGTTCAGAATATTTCCTCTTATGAGTTCTATTAATACCAAGCAAGATAACAACCTTTCAGCTTGAAAAACAGGCCTTCAAACACAGGTTTTGTCTTGAAACACAGGTCTTGAAATATAAGTCTACAGAGGGTGGAACCAAGGATGTATAGCTGGGGAGGAATACAGAGAAATTATCTCAGCATTCAGGGATCAAGTTAGGAAACCTAAAGTCCTGATAGAATTAAATATGGTCAGGGACGTCAAGGGCAACAAAAAAAGGCCTTCAAGAAAAATAGAGGGACTTATTACAAGGGCATGTAGGGACAAGACAAGGGATAATGGCTTTAAACTAAAACAGGGTAGATTAAGATTAGATATTAGGAAGATGTTCTTTCTTGTAAGGGTGATGAGACATTGGCACAGGTTGTCCAGAGAAGCTGTGGCTGCCTCATCCCTGGAAGTGTTCAAGGCCAGGTTGGATGGGACTTGGAGTAACCTGATCTAGTGGGAGGTGTCCCTGCTCAAGGTGGCAGGTTGGAACTGTATGAGCTTTAAGATCCCTTCCAGCCCAAACTATTCTATGATTCTACGATTCCATGATTCCATGATTCCATGATACTAGATTCTTACGTCTACTAATCTCACCATTTGTCGTGGTTTAAGCCCCGGCTGTAAATTAGAACCACGCAGTCTACTTCCCCCCCCACTCCCCAGAGGGATGGGGAGGAGAATTGAAAGAATGTAACTCCCACGGGTTGAGATAAAAAACAGTCCAGTAACTCAGGTATAACACAAATCACTACTGCTGCCACCAATAATAATAATAATGAGAAGAGAAATAACAAGGGAAGAAAATATGATACCACTCGCCGGAAAAGAGCCCGACCGAAAAGAGGATGTGGGGGGGGAAGTAGACTGCGTGGTTCTAATTTACAGCCGGGGCTTAAACCACGACACCATTCAGAGTCAGCTGAAAACTGTAATTAGTTTTGAATAAGAAATTGTAACATGCTGAAGTGTTCTCTCATTCTGACTTAAAACAATGCATTTCTTATGAAACAAATATTCTAAACCACAATAACCTAAGAGGTTATTCAGATTTTGAAATGTGAAGTCAGAGATTATTTCACATTTTACTTATGAAATGGGATTTTCTTCTTTTATACATGACAGTCAACATCTATCCTTAATTACCACCTGAAATACAGTCATTGCCTGTAACACATCATAACGTGATAGAAACATGACTGAAAAATTCACTTTGTGTGTTGGTTGGTATTTTTTTTTTTCCAAGATACAGGGGAACTGTTCTGTAGTCACATAGTGACAAATAAAATACTTTTCTTTTTTCCCTCTTTTTTTTTCTTTTTTTTAAAAATCAGTATCTCTGTTTATGTTAAAATGAAATTTTTTGATCCTTTAAGATGAGACAGCACACTATGAAAACTAAAGGCAATCAAGTAAAAAATCTCCCTTGAGCCTTGAGTAGTATGAAAGTTGTTCTCTATATGCTTAAGGAATGGAAAAATTTTTGTGTAGAGCAATATGATAGTGGATTCTTCTGGGAAATATGTCCTGGATTATAAATAAGTAAAAAAAATATTTTGAATAGACAAGCAGTGACTTATAGACAATGAAGATAAAATATGTCTGCAGAAATATAGACAGCAATGAGCACACAAGACATGTGTGTGTACACGCATTCGGGTTGCCCTTCACTCCCTGAGAAGGGAATTCCAAACCCCCAAAGGTGAGACTGATAAAAGAAAACAATTTTAGCAACACGAAACAAGAAAAATGCACATCCAGCTTGATGCATGAAAAGAGTTTTTATCTCTCCTTCCATCCTTCCATCCTGATATAGCCAAGCACCATGATGAGACTTTCAGTTCCAGTTTAACAGTACACTCCATTTTTTAAGCCCAGAACGGATTCCGATGAGGTTGTCTTGATTCATTAAAAATAGCTATGTGCTGAAGTGGAAGAGGGCTCGTTCTAAAGCCTGCTGAAGTCAATAGGAGCTGACTTCAATTGGCTTTGGATCTAGGCCACAGTTATGACAGAGACACCATGAGGTCACAGTTTAACAACTTTGTTCTAAAGGATAAAACCTAAAACATTCCAACCCTTGTGAGTTCCTTACTTGGCTGGACAGTTTGCATCATGAATTGAATTCACTATCCTTTTAGTTCAGAGGATGTTACTCAGACCTCAAGTTAGAAAAGATTGTGGTTGCAGTGGTTAGGGCTGCCTCTAGAGCAGTGAGGGCTCTCTGGGAGTTGTGAAGCTTTCTCCATAAATTACAACAGTGCATCTCAACCTCCTTCTTCAGCTGCCACTACAGATGGCCTGGACAGGTTCGGTAGCTTCATGTCACCTTAGCTGTGATTGCAGAGACCATCTTAAGGGCTTACATATGTAGTTCAGCATTCAGCCCTTCGTAGCAGCTTCTTTGTAAAAGTTTTCTTTCTTTTTTAGATTTGCAATAATGAAGTAAACATCATAGATCACATACTGCTGCTGTCCTGCCTTTGCACATTGGCCTTTAGCCATGCAAGGGGATCTCGTACTAGCCTGCTGGATAATTCCAGGCCGGTAAGATGCTACTTTTGATTCTGTCCCACAGCCATGTTGTAAGTTATGTGTACTTCAAGGTTGCCCACAAGGGAATGTTTTTCTGAGCTCAAGGATGGGGTTTGTCATTGTATTGTGCAGTAATGCCACTGAGTACAAGGCAGTGCAAGGTGCAAGTTGCTTTCTAGTGATTCTCCCAGAAGGGCAGCTCAGATGTGTGGGAGATTGGTGACAGGTTCAGGATGAAGCAGGTGGAATATGTTAGTGGGGCTTTGCTTGAATTTAAGTCTGATTTTGACCCAGTCTGACCAACATACAGCCTCACATACAAACCATGTAAAACGTATATCTTTTCCCTGAGCTTTCACATGAAGGTTTGGTTAGTTTAAGTTAAGAGCCTCAAAATGTCCAAAATATTAACATGGTTAAATGTTCAAAATGTCAAATGGTTAATTTAAGAGCCTCAAAATACTCAGATGTTAGAAAAATCTATGAAGAACCATTACAAATGAAGCCATGACCAGAAAATGGGTCTCCGTTGCCCCTCTGAAAAAAAAAATACTATGGTGAGTTCCTTTTTATTCTGCAACAGTTGCAAAATCTAAAGAAATAAAATAGAAAGGAAAAAAATGTTGAGGGCTAGATTTGCCTGTACAGAAGTCCAATATAATTAATGGTCTAGTCTTGTGGGACTGTGTCTTAGATGATTTGGCTGAAATAGCATCGTCATAATCAGAAATATCTTAAAAAAAAAGTGTTTCTAACAGCATCAGGTTTTGAGAAATATTTAGCACCTTATAAAAAGAGATGTAAAATCAAGACAGGTTTATTCCTGGGAAAAGGTAACATGAAACTTTGGTATGATCAGAAATTCATGAATTCAATCAATAACTCTACAACAGACCCCTCTATCTATCTCAGGCTTATACATCTCCCAGCAGAATTATTTGCTCTCTGTTAGACTTGATAGATACAATCCTCTGTCTGGTTGCAGTAGTCTGGGCTCTGGCATTTCTGATGAATTCTGATGCTAAGGATGCTCGTCAGTTCTTATCCTGGATTGAAGCTTATGTCAGGAAGTATTTTACACCCGTACTATTAAAAAGGTAGCTTGAATAACTAATATTAGCTAAATAAGTTAACACAATTTTTGTTTTCTGTACATGAAGTGAATCTTTCATGGACAGTAAAGTTTTTGTCCATTCTCACTGAATAAACAGTATTTTTAGTCTATTATCTCCCATCATTATTGTAATGTTACTCAATAAAACTAAATGCTTTATTTGTTCAGCAGGGTGACAGTGTATTTCCTTAACAACACAACATCATTGTGTGCTTTAGGAAACAGCTGCACAAGCCAGTAAAGTGATGACACATACTTGGAATTTTCTCCATCTCTCAACCACATTTTGATGAATATCCCATGAAATGAATAAAAGCTATCTGCTGTAAATGTCAGGCAGGTGCTATGCAGCTGCACACCAAACACGGAAAGACTATTTCATGAGAATCTATCTCCTGTATCTATCTCTTCATGTCTCCATCTCTGCACTGTGTCTACTCATCTACATCTTTTCTGTCCATTCTGCCTAAATCTCATCTCTAAATCTATTTAGGTTTTATCATCCACTTGCTGCTATATAAACCGGTTTTGGCTATGTTATTCCACCCGTTTTACTAAGGACATTAAGGACAGCTATTTTTTTACTTTTGGTGTAGGTTGGAATATCTTATTAAGGGATATTCAAGAATGTCAGCTCACCAATAGGTACCATTCAATTAAAATACTCATCAAAGTGGGACTGACTTCTGAATTTTGAATATCTGACCATAACAGATTACACAGCTCTTGCAGCACGGAGAATTTTTAAAAGAAGTTTTGCCTTCACATTGCACTGGGTAAAGGCAAAGAGGCATTTGAATACCATCTTCTCAAAGGTTTCCTGTCAAGGTAGGTATATTTGGTTCAGCTGGTTGACAGACAGCATATGTTTGCTTCAGTGAACTTTGATGCTATGTACAGCCATCTCCAGACTTTCAAAAAAACAGATAGGACTAAGAGAGTGTTGGTGTGTGCTGTCCCTGTGGCTGTGCTTGACACATGCTGGTGATCAGATGGGGGGCAGGGGGCTCACTGTCCACAAGCTTACTTTTCTCTCCATTGTATATGGAATATGGATGGGACTAACACTTTCTAAAATGTGCTTAAAATGAGATTCATCTACTTAAAATCTATTCACACACCAAGAACTTGTGTGAATAGAATAGAATAGAGTGTGTTAGAATAGGATTTAATATAGTAGAATTTAGTAACAGGTAGTAGAATATAATATAATATAATATAATATAATATAATATAATATAATATAATATAATATAATATAGTAGAATAGAACTATAAAAGGGCAGGACAGGACATGAACAGAATAGAATTGAGCATAAACGTGAATGTGAACATGAACATGAGTATTGTCATGGTTTAAGCCCAGGCCCTAAATCAGAACCACGCAGTCTACTTCCCCCCCACCTTTCTTCCCTCCGCTTCTGGAGGGACGGGGAGGAGAATCAAAAGAATGCAACTCCCACGGGTTGAGATAAGAACAGTTTAATAACTAAGGTATAACACAAATCACTACTGCTACCACTAATAGTAATAATGATAAAGGGAATAACAAGGAAGAGAATACAACCGTTCACCAACCGGCACCTCGCCCCCACCCCGTAGTGATCCAGCCCTTCCGGGCACTCTCAGTTCTACATCCTGGGCATGACGTGGAATACCTCTTTGGCTCGTTTGGATCAGGTGTCCTGTCCCTGCTTCCTCCCAGCTTCTCCACCTCCCTGGCAGAGCATGAGACTCACAAAGTCCTTGGTCAGTCTAAACATCGGTGTTATCAGCTTTGTTCCCAGGCTGAAAGTCAAAAACACAGTGCTGCAACAGCTACTAAGAAGGAGAAAAACTGACTGCTACTGCTGAACCCAGGACAAGTATGAATATAATATTTCATTTGGCAGGGACCTAGTATGTTCATTTCTCCAACTGCCTATGCACCTGTTCTGCATATTCAAGTGCATAATATGTATGTTCATGTGTATGTATGTCTGTGTATAAAGGAGAGCCACCAGTGTTGCATGTAAATCCATAGTATCAGCTTATATCCTTGTGATTGCAAAATTGGGAAGAATGGCTAATACACCAACTTGTGCAGCAGTTCAGAGTGTTCTTGACTGGCTGGAGAAATGGACCAAAAAGAATTTATGAAGTTCAACAAAGTGAAATTCCAAGTTCTACAGCTGAGAAAGAATGACCTCATGTGCCAGTACACACTGAGTGCCAGCCAGCTGGAAAGCATCTTTGCAAAGAAAGTCCTGGGTGTTAGTTGACCATAAGCCAGCAATGTGCACTCATGGCAAAGGTCAACAACATTCTGGCCTGCATTAGGGCTACATTACCAGTAGGTCAAGTGAAGTGATTCTTCCTAAGTGAAGTGATTCAGCCCCTAATATCACATCCGGAGTGCTTGGTTCAGTTCTGAGCTCTCCAGGACAAGAGACACATGTACATACTGGAACAGACCTACTGAAGGACCACAAAGATGATGAAGTGGAGCATCCAATATCTGAGAAAAGGTTGATTAAGCCTGGAGAAGAAAAGGCTTAGGAGGAATATTGTCAATTTGTATAAATACCTGTTCAGAAGATATAGCCAGACTCTTCTCAGTGGTACCTAGTGAGAGGAAGGAGGAAATGATCACAAATAAAAATACTGAAAATTCTGTTTAAACATCAGAAAAATCCTTTTTTTAATGTGACTCTGTTTGAACATCAGAACAGGATGCTCAGAGAGGTTGTGATGTCTCCATTCTTGGGGATATTTAAAACATGACAGGACACAGCCCTGGGAAACCTGCTCTAGCTGATCTTGCTTTGAGGGGGGGGGTAAGACTAAGCGATCTCCACAGTGTCTTGCATCTTCAACAGTTCTGTGATTCTGTGAATGTGTGATTCTGTGGATGGGGTTGTCCAGAATGTCTTATTTGCCCAGCATTTTGCCTTTATTCTGTGTCAGTCACATTTGAAACCTGGAAGAAGAAATCTACCTCAAATGCACTCAGCAGGCTTCTAGAACCACTGACATTGTCAGTTCAGTGCGCAAGAAATGCAGGCACATGGACTGTCTTCCCTGCTGCTCCAAGCAGTCTCCAAAGTGCCCTACTAGTACTTATCTTTCTCATCTTTTTGTACAAAGGATTTTATCCAACGGTTATATTGTGGAGATTGTATTATCCTCATGCTTTCCTTTCAATGTTACTGAGCTAATGCTAAAGTAATGCAAAATAATTGGTCTCCAATCTGGACTTCAAAGTGCACAAAGTTTATTCAGCCAACTAATTAATGATATTTACTATTATGATGATCCTATGAGTAAGAAAAATTCAAAGTCAATTTTATGCTCTCTTACTTTGGTTTTACTGGCATTGGTGATTTGCACCGAAAAACTTTGCCACAGAGAAGAATAGCTGAGGTCTATTTTTCTGTCTTTCCAAAGGAAGAAACAGCATTTAGGCGAACCAATGTTCAGTTCTAGTACATACCACTCGAAAAGCAAGCTATTCTTATGTGAAACAAACAATAAAGGTATAGGTCATTTTATCTCTGACAGGGTAAAAGCTGGATGAACATAATCATTGCCTGACTTAACCTAGACTAAGTTTCATGTATGTTCATATTACAGACATATGAGAATCTTTGTCCCCTGGATAGATTTCTAAAATCAATTTCTTTAAACTTGCAATGTACATAAAGAAATATGTACATTTTTTATTATTAGTTCCTGAGTGTTAGATTTGCATTAAATAGAATTTATAATAAGGATAGGATTAAGATATATTTAAAAAAAAAAAGAGAACTAAGACAGTTCTATAGTAATTAGAGCTGAAATATATAATTTCTATTTATTTGTTATCGTAAAGGATACTAGTTGTGTTTATTTGCTTCTCACATAAAACAAGAAATCAGACACATTAAATCAAGGAAACAGCATGATTTCTTTTAGTCTGTATCACACAATTTGTAGGTAAATGTTATGTTGTTCATTAGAGTTTATGAGATGAAATTCACCAAACTAAGAGCTGAAATTAAGTGCTTTCCCGTTATGTCTGGTTTTCCTTTTCTTTTTAACTTTGTTTATTTTGTATATATTGAAAACTGAGTGTAGCCATCTACTTTTATGCCCCCAGTGAAAAGGGGTTTTGATTTACTTGCAAAGATTTCAAGCAGAAGTGCTTGTTAAAACTTTCAGTCATATTCAGCTAACAAGAGTACTCTACCTGACAGATAGAGAAAAGGAGCAGTCATTTATGCTTTTTTCACTCCCCAAATGGACTAATTTCATACCATACTCCAGAATATGAGTCTGTCAACAACACAACTTGTCTTCCAAGCTCTATGCTGGTTTCAAAGGCTTCAAGATATAGAATCATAGAATAATATGCTACAGTCTAAACCAAGCATGTAAAAAAAAGAACTCTGCAAATCTAGGCTTATGGATAGCTCTTTTTCTTTGGAATAGCTGCATGCTTTACAGTGAATCTCATCTGCAAGTGATATGAGAGTTTCTCAAAGGAGTAGTTATGTCCATAACAGATTTTGCACCCTTCCAGAGCAGATTGTAATCCCAATGTCATGACTATTCTATTCTCTACATTCATCTTTCTCAAAATGGATACCATTTCCAGTAACAGATAACAGCATTGAAGCAACCAAAAAAAGGTAAAGTTGCTCTGAATCATTAAAAGAAAAGAATAGTGTCCAGTAAAGAGTATGGAATCAAAGAGAGTATGTAGGAAACAGCTTAAAAGAGGTAATACAAACTACCTAAGTTTAAGGCAAAATTCTACCTACCTATTCACTGTGTATAATAACTGTTTGCCCCACCTGTCTACAGACTTTTAGGATGCTATATTAAAATTGTCAAACTAATCTGGTATTTCCCTCTCATCACAGTCAGAAAACTTCATGCAATTTTCTAGTGCTGCAATTTAAACCCACACTACTGGTTCTATCGTTGGTGTGAATGAAAAAGAAAATTAAAAACAGCTAGCACCACACATTTCTTTCCCTTTTTCTGTAGGCTGCTGATTGTTGATACAGGTTAAAATGACTTTTAAGTCTTCCCCTCACTTTTCTATTTGCACTTAAAAAAAAAAAAAAAAAAAAAAAAAGACCTTGCTAGGTCTTTATCTTCAAATTCCTGGTCAGAATTGTCACTGACTTCTGGACCTTCTCCAGAAGTGCCCTGTTTCTCAGGAATACATGTAGAACTAAGCTCTGGCTAAAGTCACATTTTCTTTGAAGTGGAAAGGATTCCATTGTGTCTTCCACACAGTACATCTTATTATTGCCAGTGTGATGTTTTGCCTTTTTTAATGTATGCCACTGTCACCTTAAGTTTAGTGTGTGATCCACTGTAGTTTCAAGAGCTTCTTCTATAACCAGTTTATTTACTGATGTACTTCACCTTTGTTTATTTCTTTCAGTGCCATGTTTATCATATAACCTTGCTGAATTGTGTCCCATTTATTGCATGCCATTATTCGGTTTCTTAATGTAATTCTCGACATCAAGAATATGTTTAATTTATCGAAGTAATTATGAGTTCCAATCCTGCTGTATATTGTATTTGCAATTCCAGATTGTATTTTACATTCATTTCTTTCTTAAGAGTGAAGTACTGAAGAGGTAATCAAAATTTAACCTCTTGCTGTTAAGTTCATATATTTGTTATTAAGGTGAATTTGAGGTAGAACTTGTAACTAAGATTATTCTTCATTGCAAGTAAAGAGAAATTAAGAGGCAAGGGAGAAAGAAACTTGTGAGGGAGTGGAAGGAGTCTCTTCTGTTCTGGTTTGCAAGGCTGCTGAATACATTATTGGATCCCTTAAATTAGAAGGTTAAATCAGTTCCCAGAGTGGCCACTCTTCCTTATACTCCCTTTGCTGTTCATCTTTCTTGTGCCTGAAGACTAAAATTAAATTAAACGTACCCAGCTTTGCATTCTCTGTGTCCTGCTGTATTTCTTTCCCAAAGATGCCCTTTCCTCCTTCTATTATTACCCTGGAGACTTCCAACAGGTCTGTCTCCCACCAGATTCCACATCTCAGAGTGAACATGTGCATCCTGCATCATATAAGGCAAAATACTTTACACATATCTACAACTGATTCAGTCATTTCCTTCTTGTCCCTCTTATGACCCTATTATGAATACCTCCTCCCCCCTTCAGGAAACCCAAGTTCTCTAAGCTGCACCATCTGTATAGCCATATATTTATCTTCAGGATGTGTCTGGCCTTGCTCAGGCTTTTACCCTCTCCGATGGGATTGATAAGAACACCAGCTGAGGTGCCGATTCTCTCATCATCACTTCAGGAGCCTTGCTGTTTCTTAAGGCTTTCTCTAGCTTGTTCCTAGAGTGGTAGCATTAGCTCCCAAGTGAATAAGACACATGGAGGAGGTGTCAGATGGCTGAATGAGCCTTGGCAAACTTGTGCAACAGCTCTGGTTTGGGCAGAATCTCTCCACAAGCATTAGGTCATGAGCACAAATGATGTTTCTGTTACTGAGAGAAGTGAGTCACCAACCACTACCACCTTTCATTTTCTTTTGTGAGCAGGGGTCATGAACCGCTTAGCTGTCAGAGCATGTGGTTTGTCTTCCTTCAGCACTGCAGTTGGTTTCCCACTCATCGCCAAGACAGTTTACTACTTTTTTTAAAGCTTGATAAATCGCCAGCTGAGGCTGAAGCTCCATCTGCCAGCAATAGTAGATCACAGCCAGCTTTCTCCCTGTGGAGAAATGTGTTCCTTTTTCTTCAGTGGGGCTTCTGCAAACCTCAGCTTCTTTGTTCTTGGAGTCTCCACATCTAGTATGTCTATGAAGTCTTTGTGTTCCCTCATGCTTCTCAGCTCACCCTCCCTTCCTGTAATTCTACTGTTTGATTTCTAGAAGATTATACTTCCTGGCTCTGGATTCTGCTATAAACCACATTGACTGAAAATCCAGACTGTGACCCATATAAAAGCATCTATGGTTAGGATCTTAGTGTGGACATAACTCCCATGAGGGCAGGTAGAGGAAGAGCTGGCTGCTGAGTCAGCTCTAGCAAGGAGAAAATACTCAGCCTCATTACCCTATTTTCCATAGCCCTGTAAACTCCCTGAATCCTGGTTTATTCCGATTTCCTTATGAAGTATTCTGTTGTTGCCATCTGTTGCTGGTTAAGTGATTCCAACCTTTCTATGGGAAAGGGGGTTTCTAAGTAAGTCCTTGATTTAATACTTCAAAGCTGAAACTGAATTTTAAATCAAAATGTGATGCCCTGTCAGCTGATGACCTGAAGAGGATTTTAGTCACATTTTACTAATCAGCATTTCTCAAGTAGTAGCTAACCCTCACGAAGGATGCCTCTGAGCCACCACAGTTCAGAGCAGATTAACAGTGTGGACTAAATCTCTGTGCTTAGATACAATGGGTTGCCCAGGTCTCCACTCACTTCTGGGATGGACTTCTCCATTGAGCTCAGCAGCAGCCCCTCTACATATCTCCAGGGCTGCACCTAAACTCCCTATCTGCTCCTCTGCAGCTCCTATGTTGGCATCTTTTATGAGGCAAATAAAGAAAACCAAGGTTAATAGTTTTTGGCAGGAGATGTGAAGAGGAATATAAAGGAAAGAGGCAGTTGATTCTGACTTTGGCTATTGGGTTAGCGATACTGGGATTTTTTATGCCAATTTTGGTAGTCTTTAGAACAGGCTGATTGTTAGTCAACTACTATTAGAATTGTGTTCTAAATTAAAAGTCCTTTCAAAGAGACACCTGTGAGCCAGGTGTTACTTATTTCTTGATAAAAAAATTAAATTAAACAGACTTATTCTAGAAAATCTTCTGAGAGTTACTGCTAAAGAGCTCAGCATAAGGTTAGGGCTACTATTACTTCAGTTGAAAACCTCGGCCTAGTACATTGAAAGGTCCTTAAAATCTCAAATTCTTAAAAATCCACCCAGGTCTTTCATCCATCATCTGAATACTGGAGATGTGATGACAGAGGAAGGTGTGGAGAGACTGCAAGAAAAAGTATGAAAATGGCAAAGCTTATTTTTCCAGCTTGCTGTGTGGCTATTTCTCTACATGAAAGCAGAGTTATGTCTATGGTATGATAGATTTTAAAGAACAAGATGCAGTACATAGTATCCTGCTTTTTCCTGCTGTCATATTTTAATTATTGATGAGCACTAGTATATTTTCATCTGCTTAAGTCTGACAGAAGTTTTTTAAGTGCTCTGGTTACCACAAAGCTATCAGTGGTCTCAGTATACATTTAGGCAAAGGACCAGAATAACTGTTGCTAAATGTAATTCATCTTAGGCAGTAGGCAGAAAAAAACCCCAATATTCTATTTTAATTCAATAAAAAATAGTTACCATTTTGTTATATTTTTAACTTTAAAGTATTGCTTCATTCTCAAGCTAATTCATCTCATTCCTCCTTTTCTCTTTTAAGTTTGTACTCTAAATGCAATTTCTGATACAATCTCACTGTTTTTGTGCTTGTCCTACCAGATTCCTGATTTTCAAATCAGGAAGAGAAAGGGAACAGGAGTTTCCCTGTATTTCCCCAAATATGGTAAACCATCAGCATTATTTCAGCTTTTAAAAGAAACTACTGTATATACTTGTCTTGGTTCAGTGACTGTGTTTTTCTCTCTTAAACTTATTTCAAATATTTAATGTTTTTAATTTAATATAATCTGTCCTTTTTGTGTTAGTGACACTCTTCAGGTTCTCTGAAACTCTCCACAGTCTTAACAAAATACTGGGTTTAGTACAGATGCACTGTCCTTTTTTGGAATTTTTCTATTTTGTCCTCTCCTAGTTCACTTCAGCCACTTTGACCCTTAATTCATAATTTTCTTAAGCAAGTCCTTCCCCCACCCCCCACCCCCTTTTCCTGTCATCTGGTTATATACAGTTTTCACCTCCACCCTTAGCTCCATAAGGCAGACTACCTTGTTGGAGAGGAATACCTGCCGCTGCTATGTAGAGAGGTGGTCTGTAGCATCACCTTTGTACACAGAAGTAAACCAAGGCCAACATCTCGCCATGACACTCAAATGATGTAGAGGTGGTCTGCATATGGCAACTGAGATTTTGAATCTGTTAGTCCACTATATAGTTATATTTATTACTGAGAGTTTATTGAAAATGCTGTAGCCAAGTGCCATACATACCTAAATTTGAAGGAGCAATGCTACCTTCACTTTCTTACACTTCAGTCTCCTGCAGACTTAAAATTGATTGATGACCTTCATGAAGGGTATTAGAGAGATTTATGCAATGCTGCTTCAGTTGTCGTGAGGTAATGTCAATAGCTGAAGCAACATCTTTCCAGATGCTTTTGATATGTAAAATGTGCAGTGTTTTGACATTTTTCTCCTGGAATTTCACAAATATCATAAAAATATGTAATCTACAGCTGATGCCAGCATGACTTTAGCTTAGAAATCATTTGAACCACTTATGAGGGATACAAATACAGGCCAGCTGCATTTTGCCGTTGTTCTAAATGGAACCAAATTCTCAGCTCATTTGTTTTTTAACTTTTTGTTAGACTCCAACATTCATCACAAAATCAATCTTTAATATATTTAATATGCACCAAGTCTCTGTTTCAAGGACAAGAGTGATTCAACTTTGAAGAGCACACATGTAAAACTGAAGACTGGATTTCCATCTGATGGGTATGCCTTTATCCATTTTGGAATTTTGAATAATTGCAATAAAATACATCGTATATTTGATGACAGAATAGCAGAAAAACGTATAAGGAAGCAGATATCTATTTATCTGGAAAAAAAAAAAAAAAAGTCAAGACAGAATTGCTAACAAATGTCTTTTTTTCTTTGCCCATAAGGCCAACACCATCCTGGCCTGTAACAGAAAGAACGCAGCCAGCAGGGCCAGGACAGTGATCGTCCTCCTGTACTAGGCAACTAGGGAGGCTGCACCTTGAATCCTGTATTCAGTTCTAGGCCCCTCGGTACAAGAGCAATATTGAGGTGCTGGAGAGGGTCCAGAGAAGGGCAACAAAGCTGGTAAAGGTCCTGGAGCACAAGTCTTATGAGGAATGGCTGAGGGAACTGGGGTTGTTTAGTCTGGAGAAGAGAAAGCTCAGGGGGGACGTTATCATTCTCTACAACTACCTGAAAGGAGTTTGTGGCAAGGTGAGAGGTCATTCTCTTCTCTCAAGTAACAAGTGATAGAACAAGAAGAAATGACCTCAACTGGTGCTGGGGAGGTTTAGATTGGATATTTCATATCTAAATGATTTAATGATTCTATTCTATGATTCTGTCAAATACTGACATAAATAGTGAAAAGGGAGGGGAGTGCAATCTGAAGAAGAGAAATCTGAAGAGAGGCAAAATAACAGGCTTCAAATATGTAGAGAGCTGGTGCAGAGAGGAAAAGGAAAATCTGTTTTCACATACAGTAAGGATATACTGAAAAAAAAGGGAATTGAAGAAAAATAGGAGACATTCATGTGAGACATTGGGAAAGCTTACTAAAATAAAGTTAGCGAACCAATGAGAGGTTACTTGGAGGTTAGGAGGTATACATATGGTATATAGCTGTAATTGAAAGGTATAATTTGGGTATAATTAAAACTGCTATATGATCTTATCATACAGCGGTGGGTTTTTGAGGTCCTTTCTCATCCTATTTTAATATGGTTCTATTTTTTTAAAGGAAACAGGACTTTGGTGTTTGGCCATGATTCACTCACTATTGGAATAATTTTGGAAAAGCCCTATGCTAAATTCTATCTTTAAATGTGATTTTTTTCATGATTTGTCTACACAGAAATGCATCATTATATTAACCATCTGTGAGCTCAGTTTGAGTTCCTCTCTTCATGGAGCTAGCTGGGTTCAAGAACACTCAGAGGAGTAAAATTTGAAGCCCCTGCCTCCTCTGAGGTGTCTATCTCGTGTCATTCTCAGGACTGTTTCCTGGTCATAAGGGGATGCACCCAGATGATATTCCAAGTTGGCACATTAAAGTGAGCCTTATCAGCAAGGCATGTGCTACAAGAGATGCTGCAGAGGGAACGTGCAACATGTACAGACAGGGTGCCAATGGCATTAAAGAACACGCGGCGTTGTTCACAGATTTTGCAGGCAGTGTGGATTTTTGCAGCAGTGTGCTGCCACGCGTTATGCCCGGGTGCTGGGGTCTGGCTTGCTGGAGCCCACCCGGTGGAGAGCCTGGAAGCGCTGCTGCAAGTAGCAGTGCTGCCACAGGATGGAGCGATCTGCCCGAAGCTGCGAAACTTGGCTGATATATTTCACACTGTAAATTTAAAACAGAAATCTGAATACAGCAAAAACATAAGCTGTTTCTGGATGTGTCTCAACAAGACATGGCTTCTTGCAGAGAGCAGGTGGGAAAGAGGGAAGAATTCAGCATAAAAAACCCCAAAATATGCTGCAGCAGTGGTACATGAGGGTAATTTGTTGTAAAGCCTATTCAGCTGCTGAGTGCCTGTTATGCTCATCAATACTGCTGAACTGAGGTGTAACAAAAGGAAACCCTTTCCAAGGCTCTCTATTATATCATGCAGAGCAGCACCTAAATTCTACTTCTTAAACTCAGTATTTTCCACTCTATTTTCAAAGTGGTGTCCACCCATTCGCAAATAAAGTGAATCTAGAACAAAACAATAGTAAGAAAAGGTCTTGTCCCAGCACAAAATATTTGAATTGGAAAACAGAGCTGAACTGCCAAATCCTGTTTGTGAATTGCCTCGCTCAGGTCTCTTTAGACTGTAGCTTGTGTTCTGCACCATCCTGTATGCTGTGAGAGTCAACACTATTTCAGGTAAGTATTCCAAGAGTTACTGGGAGAAGCTATGGAGAATTCACACTGGGGACAAGGTCCAAGCCAGAATGAGAGATAAACAGGACACGTTTAATTGTCATGTCCTCAGGAGGAGTGGGAAACTGCTCTTAACATGGAGGAAAGCCTTTGATTTCAGGAAAAACCTTGCAGAGACTGATAGTATGATCAGGTAAAAAGTTTTTGTAGGAATTTGGGAGAAAATTATCAAGAACCCTCATGGGAGAAAAATGCAACACTTGTATTTTTTTTTTTAAAAGACATGTTTAGATGTCAACTGACACATTTTTTTAAAAGGCTAACATATTTTCAGATTATAAAGATGGTTTCTATGATAACAGAACTTGATAACTTTAATTTTCTGAAAACCTCAAAGACTACTTTTAATTTTATTTTTTTTTTTGCAGAAGTAACTAGTTATTTTTATTTGTCTCACCACTGATAATGAAAACCTAACCAAATTCTTTTATTGAAAGACACTTTCTAACCAACTTTACTGTCAAATTTTATGACTTCCCATTTTCTCATGATTTAGCATCAAATGCTTGAATCATAGAAATAACTAGGTTGGAAAAGACCTCTAAAATCATCAAGTCCAACCATTACTCCAGGACTGCCAAGACAACCACTAAACCACATCACTAAGGGCCTCATCTACACAGTTTTTGAACACTTCTGGGGCGGTGATTCCACCCCTGCCCTGGGCAGCCTGTTCCAATGCCTGAGCACCCTCTCTGTGAAGAAATTTTTCCTAATATCCAATCTAAACCTCCCCTGGCACAGCTCGAGGCCATTACCTCTTGTCCTATAGCTTGTTACTTGGGAGAACAGATCAATTCTCATCTCACTACAACCTTCTTTCAGACAGTTGTAGGGAGCAATAAGGTCCCCCCGAGCCTTCTCTTCTCCAGACTAAACAACCGCAGTTCTCTCAGCTGTTCCTCACAAGACTTATTCTCCAGACCCTTCACCATCTTTGTTGCCCTTCTCTGGACCTGCTCCAGCACCTCAACGTGTTTCTTGTAGTGAGAGGCCCAAAACTGAATACAGGATTCAAGTTGCAGCCTCCCCAGTGCCAAGTCTAAGGGGATGATCACTGCCGTGACCCTGCTGGCCACACTATTTCTCATTGAAAGAGTAAGTAACATCCAATGACAATAATCTTCTATATGGAAAACAATATTTGCAAAGACTGTAAGTAATGGGAATCCTTTTTATTAGATTCATACTTTGTCAAAGCATTTTTGTAAAGAGAAATGTATTAAATTCACCCCAAATTTTGACCATTAAATATTATCTGTCTGTGTGGCTGTGTATTAAGTTGGTTTTAGAAATTCAGAAATGTCTGACTTCCAGGAGATGGTGCTGTAGCACTTCAGCTGCCTGCTGCCTTCCTACTGGAATGTATGTTCAGGTTTCCGACTCTGGTACAGATTTTCTTTTTCAATGTGATTCCTCAGAAATGCAGGAGCCTCCTATGAAACCCTTGAATTTTTCTGAAGCCAGAAAAAAATTAAAATCAAAAGGGAGCACAAAAAACTGCCTTTCCATTAATGTGAGGGTCAACAATGATGAGTATCAAGCAATGAGATGCGAGATCAAGTGCTTATTTTTGAGCTTTCTCAAACCAGGTTTGAATTCAGTTCTGCTGTTTCGGTTGAGCTGCTTCTGAAGGTTCAGGCCTGTATTTGGAGATTTTTGCCTGAGCTGGTCACAGATCAACAATATTTAAATCCAGTTTTTTATTCTCATCTGTCTTTGCTACTTGAGTATCGTCAGTTGTTAATTAAAAGAGTCAGCTCTGAAGGCACTCTAGTCTTCTCCCATCAGTATCTGTTCCAGCAGCTCCCATGGAGTGGAACTGCTGTTTACTTCACAAAAATAGAGGAGAGAAAAACCCCAACTAACCAACCAAAATGTCAGAAAGATTAAAAAGTTGATTGGAATAACACTTTTTAAAGCTCTAGCCTTGGTCTCCCTTCAGATCTGCCAATGACTTGAGCAGGCTGGTGTGTATCGAATAGGGTGCAGAGGCCTTCAGGTGTGCTGGTAGAGAGGAAATGGGTTGAGGCGGGAGATTCATATGGAGCTGAGGCTGGGAATGCCCAACTTTTGCCTCCCCATCTCCAGGGAATAGCCTTGATTTATGGCCTTACAAAGCCAAGCATTACAGCCTGTGGTAGAGATAGTTTGGATCTGACAGCTAATTCTATAACTGTGGCATTGCAGGTGTGGAAAGTCTCTCTGTATTGGAAAGGCTCCGTATCTTTTCGCAGCATGCTGCCCTAACTTTTGTCTTGTAAGTGTTGGGAATCCTGGACACAATCCAGTATCTACATTTCTGTTTGCTTTATGTAGATAATTTGGAGCTGTGTTTTGGGAGTTTTATTTTCTCTTTTCTTTTTTTTTTTTTCTTTTTTTAACATAATGTGTCTGAAATTTTGTAGCATAAATGAAATACTTACGTGCACAGGTCTGGAAATCAGTACTTCCAGACTTCACTACTGGCACTGACTACAGCTAAAATGGCAGCAGTATTGTCCACACTAAACACTGGAAAGACATGAAAAATGAAAGGCCTTAAAAAAATCACAGTTAAAAATCAAACATTTATTCACACTTTTTATGGAAAAAATGGGGGAAAAAGGAAACTATGATAAATTTGCATTTTGAAAAGAAAAAAAGAAACTCTCTTCTTTTTTGTAGGAGGCTTCCAGTGCAATTTTTTTTCACCGAGTTTAGCAATAACTTTGACAGACTCTGCTTGACCTTGAGCAAACCCTTCATCTGCTAGTTACCTAAGTGACTCCCACCTGTGTTAGAAAAGTGCCTATACAAAGATAATGAAGCTTATCTCAAGTGTTTTTCTGCAGACATGTTTAGTGGAAAGAGGATAGTTTTATCCCCTACAGCTACATTTGCAATGTTTATCCTTCTGCTTCCTTTCGTGTCTCTTCTAATGCAGAAGTGTCTTGAATTTCATGTTTTTCCTCCTTTTGCAAAGGCAATACTTGGTAGAATGTGCAATCAGGAGGCATCAGAACGTTTTTCTGCAGTATAGCAATGAATATTTTGCAAGTCATGTTTCTTTTTCTATAGACCATCCAGAACATTTATCAGAGGCTGGTTGGTAGCTGATTAAATGTGTCTATCAGCCCCATGAATACTCACAGAAAGACATGTTCCTTGAGAAGAAATACCACCTAGTATTCTCATGCTTTCTAGAGTGTTTGTAAAAGCTGTAAAATGTCAATGAAAAAGCTGGGTGTGTGCATGTCAACGCCTGTAGACTGCTATTTATGTAAGTATTTTATAGGGTGCAACTATCACTACTGTAAAACTCTTCCTAACCTTGTTGAAAGGAAGGGCAGTTCCATTTCAGAGATAATCACTGAACTCACAGACAAATAAAATAATGCAAGATATCTGCAAAAGTCTGGGGCAGAGAAAGGGCTTGGGCCAGGACTTCCCTCCGTTTTGCTGATGCTGACACTTGTGTGGTCTCATCTTAAAAGCAGACAAAACTATAGAACAAACTGTAAAAGAATGAGTTAGGCATAGAAAGGTCAACTGGAAACTGAACAAAAAGCGACTTTAAGGTAGATTATATGTACTAGCTTGTTCACTTCTTTTGAGAAGATATCTGATATTTGAGACAAAGAAAGTGCAGAAGATCTAATCTTCCTGGCCTTCTGTAAAGTCTCTGTTTCAATGGAAGTATGTGATACCAGAATACAGATATGAAATTTTTCATTAGATTGAGAAAATTGAGTGAAGACAATAATTATAAGTGACTTATGTATGTGATAGTGAAAATCAGTGGTACTATCTGCCAGGAAATATATTAAATCTATTGTTCTTGAACAACTGGGTCTTTTGAACAGATTAAAAAGATTTTTTTTGTGATACAAAAACATCTTACAAAATTCCTTTTTAACATTTTTTTTTCTATGCATCATTACTTCTTTATCTTTGATAATACTTCAGGGCATATTTGTGACTTAAAGTCACATCATTCTGAGGTTTTCCTCACCTGACCTTGCATTTTTGTAAACTCATTGCAACATGGAGGACTATGGACACTGACATAATAGTACAAACTGTATTCTTCACTTTAGCCAGTGGCATGGATACAGGAGACATTGTGCTGTAACTATCATTAAGAAATTAATATTTTTGTCACTGGGTGTATGGAATCCAGGCTTAGTCAAAACCTTATCTAAATGCTTCCTTTTCAAGAAAAAAAACTTGTTCCTAGCCACATCCTTTCAAAAATTTGACCTGGGTGGCTACATTTCGGCTTGGGTTTTGATGTGCTAGATAACGCAAAAACAATAAAACTGTATGTGCTGTAGCTGTTAAGTAGTTTAACCAGGAGATTAATCTTGCCGATTACAAAAATCGAAGAACAAAGGAGAAACTGTCATTGAATATGAGTTTGTGAAATTTGTCATTTTTAGTTCAGCAGAGACAACATGTTTTAGCAGAGCTACTATCCATATTGAAATGCACAGGAGAGTAATTGTCGTGGCCATAATAAGCTCTCTTCCCAGCATGGATACTGAATGGTAGACAAAAATGACAATTTAGCTTCTTTCTCATATAGCTATATCAACACAAGTAAGTCTATCTCTTCCACCTGTCAGCAGAGTTAAATTTATTCCAAGCTATATTCATACATGGTGCTTAAGTAGTAAAGAACACTGCTTCTTCACTAATTTTTCCACTTTGGTTGAGCTTCACTGAAAGCTCGCTTGCCTCACCAGCAATGGGATGGAGAGAGAAGACTATTCCAATCTCCATTACACGGAGGAAAAAATGAGTAGCTTTTTCAAAGTATACTTCTTTTTAATTAACCCTTTGTATTGGTGGTTTAAAGGAATTACCTACTATTCTGTGAAGTTACCCATTTAATTTCCAGGGCTGAAAGTGATGTAGCAGTCTGCCTTGCTGCTAGGAACTGTGGTACCGCTAGTATCTGCTAGGAACTGCTGTACAACTCTTTGTAGTATCTTTGTTCTTCTCTGATGTGCACTATATACACACACTAGCTATTCAGAGCTGCTTTCAGTGTGCAATTCAGCTGGAGCTGAGGAAATTGAGCCCTTGGAAGGCTTGGCTTTGGTTGCTTCTTTGGAAATAATATCAGTATTAAACTTAGCAAACCAAGAAAATCTTAACACTTTTTAAAGTTAAGTAAAACATCTACTCAGGACTGAATTCATGTACAAGTACTTCATTCCCCGTTTTTCACAGTCAGCAGCATCTTCTCTGAAACGTTTAACTGAGCCAAGAAACGAAATGTTGAATATGACAACTTTGATGCTAGTTAACACCATAGTTGACTTTATACAAAATAAGCAGCAACGTGCTCAGGATCTGGGAAGTGTGGTACACAATCCAAAAAATGTCTTTCTCCAGTAATGACCCTTAGATGCCTCAATCTTTAGCTTCTTTAACGATAAATGATGATTTTTTTTTTTTTTTTTCCTCACCCTCCTCTCTTCCAAAAGGAAATGTTGAAGCCAAATTCACAAAAGACAGAGCCTGGTGTCCTGATATAGCTAAAGTCACTATTTGGTGTCAAAGGCAGATTTCAGAGTTCTAGGGAATGATTTTCCTTTCTGTTATAATTTCAGAGCATTTTGTTTGATTCTCAGGCAGCAGCACACAGATAGTGTAATAGGACATGAAAATGGATAACAATTTATTCTTATGTTGTAGTCTGAAGTCTCTTTATATTGCTAGTCTTGGTAAAAGAGCTCTAAAAAGCTCTAAAAAGGTGAAGGAGAATGTAGTGCATTATGCCAGGGAGATTACAGCAATGCCACAAGCATGAAAATACATGGGTTGCATACATCACTCTACTACTTCAACCTGGGGAAACTGCAAACTACTTATCCAGTGACCATTTCTTTAACTTTATATAAACACTTCAGAGCTGAAGACAGATCATTCATAATGTTCACATTTTTGTGTTCACCATCCCAGCAGCTAAATAATGTGCAGTTATTCCTTCCTTTCTCCTTTTTATTTTGGCCAGAAAAGCTACCCTTACTTGAGAAACATCTTGCTAAAGATTTGTCAAGACTAGAATGTTCTTGGAAAAATACTAATTTTCTACAGACATTTCCAAGAATAAATACTTTGGTGAAATATTCTTGACTAGCTTGACTAAGAATTTGAGATGCTATATTGGTAACTCCTTCTCATCTTTATTAAAAGTGAAGCTAGACCTGGACTCTTCATCTAGAAAAAGGCAACTGGAAGGGAACGTGACAAGATGTATAAAACCATGGATTGTTTGATTGAATCATATAAGGTAGATTAATTATTTTCTCAGAATGGAAGAACTAGAAAGCAGACAATGGTAGGAAGAGAGGCTGTATATTTCAACTAAGTCCACTGATATAGTTGGAAAATTGTCACGATTGTATCTGTGGACCATGTAAGACAAAGTACAATGAGGGAAAATAGTGAAATTATCTGGCAACAGATTAAAAACAAGTAAGCAAACAAAAAGATGAAAATAAAACTTTGAATCAAAACAAAATAAAGTTGTATATCTCATTCAAAAAGATGCAGTACCTCTAGATTATCAGAAACTAGAAATGCATAACAGGGAAGAGAAAACTTTACATGTGACCTGCTCTTATTCTTTCCTAAGTATCCATTGCTGCTCACTGTAAGGGTCAAGTTACTGAACTGGATGAACCTTTGATCTGACTCAATAAAAGTAGGGCCAAAATCATGTAGATAGACTTCCCTTGAGAAGAAAGGTGTTGATTTCCTAAAGGACAATAAAGAATAGGGTGGAGGTGTGTTTTTTCAATATAGTTCTTATAGCAATGTCACTAATTTTAGCATATCAATATGACTTTGCTACTTAATATTAGAAATGATAGCAACAGATGAAATGCCTCATGAAATCCTGCACTTCTGCAGTAGCATAGCTTACCATCTTCAGTACTGAAGCAAGGTTATGGCAGCTGCTATTCTTACTGCTATACTTGCCTGTTTGGTATGGTACCCTTCCTCTCCACTGGTGACTGGGTCACAGACAGAGAATAATAGCACTGTTGAAACCTTGATTGCCATAAAATAATCAGTTCATTCAGGCTATGAAGTCTCTTATGAGGAAAATCTCCAGGGTTAATCACCTGAGTTATACCAGTAAAGAAGCCTCCAATAACTTCTAGGATATCCTAGCAGCTTGTTTTAGTACCATAACAATGTTATCTCTATGGTGACTTGCTCCCTCTGAAAACAGAAGTTTTAGCTTATGCTACCCATTTATGCAGTAATCATCCCACCATTTCACATTTACTGTTGGTGCTATGGGTTAAGTTCTTGTTCAATTCAGCCATGAAGGGCTGCCATTCACTCTGGATGTGCCAGAAACTGCTTCTATCTGGACAATTGTTTTCATGGCGGCTTTTTTGTTTCTACAACAGAATGAAATAATTTAAGTGCATCAGTGATGGGGTTATATTTATTCTTTTTCACCTTACTGTGAAATTTTGAAGCAAGTGCAATGTTCTGCCTTCTTGTTAAGTGTAAAACTTTTCATATGCCTTCAGGGGATGACTGAGCATGTGAGCAGTTGCATTCTGAGATCTGCAGCACTCAGGTGTCCTGCTTTCATTTGCAGAGGTTATGCTCGCTGGCACTTTCGCCAAGGGCTATTGTTTTGCTTTTCCAAATGTACTCTGGGTAATTCTATAAACTGCATTCAAATATGTGGATTATGTGGTAAATAACTCTGGTACACAAGGTCTAAACCCAAGAAAGGTCAGACAATAGGATATGAGGATGCATAAGCCTTTTTCATTACACACAGAAAACAACATCTGTTTTTCCTTATTTCAGTTTTACTTTAACAGATACTGGTCAGTTAATGGTTAGACAGTAATTTACCATTATTAAACAGGTAAGCCACTTCAGCACAGAAAGGAATTTTTTGGAGCCAGTGGAAAATGATGCTGTACTACAAAAAATGCAGTGCACACATTCTCAAGAGCTGCAGAAAGGCAGGTTCAGAAATGCTGCAACATAACGTGCTACTCTGGAGACATTTGCATTCAAATGCCTCTAAAATAGACTCAAGTCCAAAAGTGCTTCACAGAAAGTGATGCTGAGGAGCTAATAGACCACATTTTGACCCTTAGAGCATCCCATCTGGCAGCACACAAAAGTCCAGAGAAAAAGTCACAGTTTGAGCTAATACTTCAAAAAACAAACAAACAGAAGTATGTTGTGTTTGTGGACAGATGTATGTTGCCCTGCTTGAGAAGAGAGAGACCACGGAGCAGCAAACTCTGAATTTTTGATTATAGTTCAGATTTCATTCATATCTTGAGATTAGAAATGGATGTTAGAAGTGTATTTTTTGCCCAGCAATTGTTCATGTTGAAAGCAAAATCGAATTTCCCAGCAAGTAAGGAAAGGCTTTCTGTATCTATGTAGTTTACAAACCTATACAACTACATTGAGTTGCCAGTGGTACTTCAGAGATATCAAAGAACATGAGTGCTTAAAAAACCAGACTCTTCCAGCTGTAACTTCCTCTAAAACAAATTTCTTTTTTCTTTAACATGTTGTGAGGATGACAGGATGGAGAATGTAATCACCTTATGAATTAGCTGTCTTCTGTCTAGATATGGGAAGCCCAGGCTGGGACAGTTTTAAATCCCTTATGTTTTGCATGTTACTGCACTGGATAAACCTCACTGTGATAAAGTGTTAATGGAACGAGCAAGGTCAAGGAATTCTTTGGGAGTAGGCAAAGATCAAGGAAGGACTTCACTCCAGGCTCCTCTAGGGTAGTGCATGCTCTCACTTCCTGCATGATGACATGTTGGTACCTGGGAAGGTCACAGTTTGGACTTTTGTCCCAAATTCCCTTCAGTCTCTATGTATACAAGCCCCTGCTGTCAAGCATTGCTTAACTAATCAGTTTATATATGGCCATGATTAATTTCTTGTGGGATTACATTCATATAAGAGCTCTCCAAAAAAAGGGACAAAGTCAATGAGGAGAATTGCTGAGTACAGAAGAGAAAATGTTTGCCCAGGAAAAAGAAAAAGAAAACCAACCAACCAATCAGATTATCTTATTCAACTCTGAGAGTTCCTCAGTCTAGATTTCATTATTTCCTTTATCTTGGCTTTCTGTAAATATGTTAGCCTTGTTACATAATTCAAACTCCTGTTGGCATTGATACGATCTTACAAGTTAGAGACGGAAGAAGCCTATAAGATAGTGCAGCTATCTCCCTGCTGATGCAAGACAAGTCATTGAATTACTTATGCTCATTGAAGAAGAGACACCTAAAAGATTGAACCTGCCCTTTCAAGGGTAATTCATATCAAATAAAATCAGCAACTGTTAGTGTAATATTTTAAAGATATGAGATTAGTGACTGATTTTCCAAGAAAAATTCATAGTAAAACCATAAATAGTACAGGTTGATGTTGCATCTACAGTAACAAGCAAATAGTATACAGCTGTAATTATAATTCTTATAAGCACTGAATAGTACTAAGCACAGTCAAATAATATTAAGTTTCTGAAAGGCACAGAAGAGCAGATAAATGTTATATCGATCTTTATTTAAGATATGTTTTAGAACTTTAACTCTTAGGCTCATTTTTCTCATCTTTGTCCAATGTGTGATGTCCTGTTATTTTCCTACAGATTCACTCCAATTAGGCAGCAGATCAAACTAGACAGACAACTGTAGGTCTTGTCTTTTGGAGACTATGTTTACTGATGAAACCAAGCTGCAGCTTTCTGGTTGCTGGAGTGCACCAAAGTGCACCTCGGAGAACTGAAATGTCCAGATCAAGCTGCTGCTTAAATTATGCACTGGGATTTTTCTGTCTTGTTCTTTGTTTTAACATGGAAACTTTAACACAGCATCTTACAGCATGATGCCTTAATGCAGCAGGATGCAGCTGGGGGATATGTTACTCAGGAACTTGAAAACACCCCAGTTTGTGTATCTGCAGTAACCAGTTTCCTTGAATGGTTTAAAACTGGAAGCAAATTACCAAAATGAAAATAATTTTAGAACAATAAGTCCTCTCCATGCCCTCCTAACCAAAAATCCCATCATCTTAAACTGTGGATTGGACAGGTCTATTTTGCACACATGCCATGAAAAGGATCTATTTCCAAACACCCTGAAAGAAATTCCTACCTTTCTTCTGGAGAGGGCATTTCTATTTCGCCATTGATCTTTGGTGGTCCCTTATACCCAGGCCAGTAAAAAAAGTGTTCATGGCCTTGGAGTCTTGCATCCTCACAGGTTAAAGGATGTCTGTTGTCCCTTCACAGTGTCTTGACATTTACTGCAGACTGCATATCTTATCTCACACCATTCTTCATTCTTATTCGTTTCTCTTATAGCAGCAGTCAGGATAAACTGGCATGTTTACACAATAATTATTGAATTGCCCGGTCACATGATATATTAATAAATTATTGCAAAACATCCTTACATACCATCACACTGAAGTTAAAAAAATGTATTCTGAAAAATAATTGCCAATTTTTATATTGCTATCTCCCTACATGGGCATATTTCCTTCTTCCCTTGCTCTACTGTACATGCTTCCCATTAAAAAGTTATGTAAAAAAAGTTCTAGCAATTCATCTGATGGCTGAGCTACAGTTATTTATAATTATGGAATATTCTTGGGTGTTTGTTTTAAGTGAGCTGGAGAGCTGCTGGTTTTGTTTTTTTCTGGTAGGCGGCTCATTACTTCATAAATCTGTGACTGAATGGGAATTGTGGCTGGGGAGCAACTGTGCTGCTTCATGCATCATGACCAAGTGTGTGTGGGAGTCAGGAACAGCACCTCTCTGGACCAGCTGCTCCATCCATCTGCAGCTGGGTCTAGGTACAGTGATCTACGGTCAAGATCTGTACTGGGAGTATTTTTATCGCTGTTTTATAGCAGCTGGTGTGAATGGCAGTAGAAAAATGAACGATCAACTTCCTAACCATCAGGAACAAACTAAGAAAGAAAAATAAGCATAAAAATTAGCATTTTTGTTAGTATTGAAGACACTGTTTGAAGTTCAGTATCTCAGAAGAGCTACTGTAAGCCTACATATTTATTGGTTTGTCAATCAGCTGAAAATTTGCTTTAACCAAAATTTGGCACAAAAATATATTTGAGTAGCAAATGATGTTTGTAATTTCAGATGCTTTTGTGTCTTCTTAAAACTGAAGAATAACTATTTAAAAAGTGTTACTTGAAGCTACTCTAGTTTTGCCGCTTATGAAGAAAAATTAGGGTATATGATGAAACTGAATTATTTTTAAAATCCAGGTAAATTGGGATTGCTTGTCAAATATTGAGTATATACTTTCAGTCCATGTGGAATCCAGCCTATGTTAGCAGTAGCTAAAGTTGTATTAATAAAAAGGCCGAATTAATCTTGCTAGACATTTAGTGGAGCGATTGATTTTTCTTTATTACCCTAGTTTCAGCAAAATACAAGGAGAAATATTTTTGTACAACTCTGGTTTTAGTTTTGTTTGTTTGGTTTTTTTTTTTTTCAATTTTGGGTTTAAATAATCATGAGGGATCTCAGCACATTTTAGATTATATCTGCAGCTTTCCTGGAGGAGGCTCTGTATGATGTGGGTCTGCAGCTCCTGCCAGAGGAAGCATTGTCATCACATATGAGTCTCCCTTGTAATACATCCACAATGGCATAATGCAACATTACACAGAAAGCAAGATTGCAGCTTTTTGTCAGAGTTCTCTTAAAAAATTAGCTCCTTTTATTTAGACTTTTGTTACAGAAAACAGAATGGACAAAGATGTGAAAGGCTGGTGCTTCCATGGGTGGCGCTTGTGAAGAATATTCTTGGCTTCTTTTGCATAGAATTCCCTTCCATTGAGGAAGGGAAGAAGCATTTTTATATGTTTCAGAATCTACCTCCTCTTCAGAAGAGCTCATAAGAATTCCTCAGAAAAATAATTCTTGAATACAGCAACTTGGATCCCATTCTGAAGATCTATTTATCAAGAAGATGACACCTGCAAAGCAAAATCTCTTCAGTGTGTGATGTTTTCCTTGAAATGGCATATGCTGAACAGTGTTTCAAAGCACTACTGCTGTGCTCAGCCTCTCTTTCAGAAAAGAATTCCCTGCCCATGAACTATAGTAATGTAATTGCCAAGTCCTAATGTGTCCATTCTCAGTTGTGCATTGTGGCAAAAGAGAATTAAAATTCTCACAGCACTGGCAATCCCCACATTTTGCCACAGTGCATTTCTTACCACACTGGATTTAGCACAGGCCATTTCATGGAATGACCTTCTTAAAATATTGACAACATATGACTACTTCTGAACCTCCCACATAGACATGCTTACTCCCTTACTCACTTGTTTGTGCTGGTTTAGAGAAACAAAGAAGTATTGGGTTGGCTGGTCAAGCATCAGAGACACTGTTATTTCGTTCACATAAAAAATAAATTCAAAAGTCCCATTCACTTTTTGGACAGATTTTTTCTTGCCTGTGACTCTGGAAACATAATGGACACAATTTGATCAGAAACATGAGTAAAATGGAGATACCAAAGTATGAAATGTCTTGGGGAAGTCTCCCTATCAGAATCTGAGTTTCTTGAACCTTTTGCAAAGATTCTGGTTTATGTCTCTTTTCAGTTTATAAACTTAGCTGAAATTTTGATGCCTTTCAGGAGGATATACATTTTTCTAACATTTATACAATTTGTGTCTGTTCTATTTCTTCAGGAAAAGCTTAATTCAAAGTATAGGTTTTCTTCTCTCCTTCAGGAAAGAAAACCCACAATTGTTCAAATAGCCTTTATATAATTTAGAAATAAATTATTAGTTGCATTTCATACTATTTTACATCAGTCTAATGGAACAATGCTGTAACCAAAATGGAATAGCATAAAGCATTCAGAAAAGCTTGTTAAAGGCTCACTGTGTTGATACTAAATATAGGGAATTAACATAGTACCTGGGAAAGATGGTTATTCTGGGAATATTCATGGGTTGTCTTTGAGAATTCATGCCAGACAGTGAGCTGCTCTGGGCAGAGCTGAATCCTTCCGCACCAGCTGAGCTTCTTGCCCTTTCTGTTCAGAGTGTTTTAATCCCTGGATGACAGTGATGTGGCTGCTAAAATTACCAAGACGGTGCAGGGAAGGTGGGGGGAAAGTCACCTCTTAATCACAGCCCCTCTCAAAGGTGCTTATATCTCAAAATTCATAACAGTCATTTCAACATAAGAGAAGAGTATCCATGAGATATGAAAGAGTCTAATCTGAAAAAATCAGCTGCTCTTTCATGTCCATGCACAGCTTAGAGCTGAAGAATTAGAAAATGTTACTGTATATTCGATGGGAAAACAGGTCTCTTTAGTGTTTTCCAGTCAGCAGTGACAGTCTGTCTTCCCTGAGCTTGGTGCAGAGGGTCAATTTGAATCCTCTGAAGTGCCAAGAGCTCCATCTGCTCTTCCATCTGAAATGGGAATATTTTTGCTCTTTTTTTTTTAATCTTGATTTGGTCTTTCAGTGTTTGTGTTAGAACACACAGCCCAGATGCCAATAATGAGGAAAATATATTAAGTGATAAGGGAGAAAACAGAGAAATTAAAATGAACGAGGTAGGAAAATTGTAAATGGAAAATGGAAGCTGATTGCAATATCTAGCCCAGGTGTGGCTGTGAATTAAAGTGCTTTCCTGAGAGATTCCAACAGATATATCCCATAATCCTACACATCTGGGAAAGTGTTGGTCAAGACAGTCCTGGAAGTTGTGCCAAAAACACCTTAAAGATATTCCATACAAAGATCCAGCTTGCTATGTACTCCAGCTGCTGTTTATTAGAGATGCTCATATTTTATGTATGCTAGCACACAGGAATTCTGTTACAGACAAAACTGTATATATAGACTTAAATCCATTGATTGTATATTCCACTTAGGCTTTATTGAAGCATTTTTCTGTATGTAACCACAGAGCTACAGTTTCTTATTTGAAACAGAAACATATGTATATACCTACACAGACACATACATACAAAGGAATGCTTTAATTTTCCTTAAAACAAATTAAAAATGTCAGTGCTTCTCCTAATGAAAAAAAAAAAAATAAAATCACAGGAATCTTTCATTCCTCTGTGAAAATATTCTATTGTTTTGTTTTCACAGACACCTTCAGCTTTTCCAAATCCAGTGAATTTGAAAAGTCACTATTCTGCTCTTGAGAAATTAGCCATAATAATTTGCTAATTCATGAACCAGTCTTCAGTGCAGAAAAATTATCTGACTTGTTTTGCTCTGTACAAGAAGACCATGACCAAAGGACATCAGAAAACATGCTCATATTAAGCCAAGTTCTTTCAGGAAGTGGGTAGGGGGGATAGGAAGCGTTGGCATCAATTAGTACTTCGAAAATGTTTCTTCTCTTTCTCTCTTTCCTCCTTTTTTCCTTTTCCTTTTTCATTTCGTTTTCCTTTCCATTTTGGTATTTTTCTTTTTCCTTCCAATTTAGCAGGTGGCAAAAAGTCCTAGATGCTGTGGTTTTAAGACACTCCATACTACAAAAATGATTCTCTTATACCTTTGCGCTATTAACAACTTTGCTTTCAACACCAGATGTCACTGCAGTGATAGAAAATCTTAAAATATGTGTAGAATTTGTGAACAAAGCAAATTTGTTACTGAATATAAGAAAATAATTCCAGAAATAGGGTGGCAATGGAAAAAAAAAATAAAAAAAATACAAATTATGGAACTCCATAAAATAGAGTAGCTGGCACAAGCATATAACTTTGAAAGCAAAGATAGTGATAATATGGAGATAATATAACTTTAACCATAATATGCCATTGACAAGATACTCTGAAACTAAATTAACCTATTTCTGTGCTTAATAGTTGCCCATAGCATTACAAGGCTACTTTTAGACAGCATCATTTATCAAGTGATAGAAAGCTTAAATAGGTAAGTTCATCAAACCAAAAAATTACAATGCTTCACTGAAACTGAACTTGCTGTGAAATAGAACAATTCCGCTGAATTTATCAGTGTTTTGGGGGTACAAATCAAATTCATCAGTAGATATCAGATATATTTGATATATGTTTGATATTCCAAATAGCTTTGGAAGCAACATTTCACTGCGGTGTTTCACAGACATCACTTCAGCATGTCAGAGAGGCTTCAGTGCTTTTTAACAACACTAAACTGTTACACTTTGCACTGAATTTATTTGCTATTTTTACCACTTTCATGGTTTTTGAAAAAGGTTTGGAATCTTTAAAACCAGGAATAATATTCAGAAATATTTTTCACAGTAAATGGTTTCTATTTTCAGACCAGCACTATAAATAACAACAAAAAGATTCAGAGAAAAAACACTTGTCTTTTTTCTCTGTTCTGGTAATTCTGATGCCTGAAGGGAAAGAAAGGTATTATAAAATAATTTTGTCTAAAAGGCTTGCTGAAGTAAAGGTACACTGCTGACTATTTAAAAATATGTTAAGTGTTTCAAGGTAAGAAATGAAACATGACTACTAATAATGAAGTAGAAGGAAAAGATAAAAATAAAAAAAAAGATATTAAAGCGAAGTAAAACAGGACTGAAGGAGTAAAGCTGAGCCTGGAAAAGCAGGGAGGAAATGTGCCGTTGTAAAGTTTGTCTTTTTTTTTTTCCTCACTACCTGAATCCATTGTAATTGGTTGTAAATTCATTTTCTCCTAGAAAAGTTTTTTTTGTCCACCACAGTAATGGATAAGTGATCTCACTGACTTTAACTCAATCCACAAGCTTTCTCATCCTATTTTGGCTCCCACCCTGCTAAGGAAGGGGATTGAGAGAGCAGCTGGGTGGGTGTTTGGCCCTTAGCCAATGCTAATCTGATGCATATCTAAAGATGCATTAATATCAGTGGTGTACTGCTTTTGTTAAATTGTTAACATGCTTTGATGTTTTCTTCCTCAAAACACTTTTAATTATAGTTATAGACAGAAAACTGGCTTCAATAAAAGGATCTACCTTCATCAAATTTCCTTGGCATAATACGGTCATGGTACTGAAAGTGGCAATATGCTTAACATGTTTTGGTTAGCTGTTCTTTGTTTTTTTTCATGAGAGGAAAACCTTAGGTTGTTTGCATCACAATAAATGCAATATATTAAAATGCTAACATTAGTTGAATGACGTATCCATTAAAGCAACCTGAAAACTTTTGAAATCACTCTGCTAATTGTCCTGAAGGTCATCTAATGAAACAGTTCAGGAAATATAATGTGATGGTTTATACCAGGGTCTTGAGAAAATCTGTTCTGTTCAGTCACATTCTTCATTCTTCTGTTTTCACAGAAAGGCTGTGAAGTGGAATTCATCTTTGATTCTCCAGATGTGAATCCCTGTGATTTTTTAATATCTCTCAGCACAAAAGAGGGACGCCTTGTACTTCTATAAGGCAACAACTGTAAAGTAAATTATGGAAACAAATACCTTTTGTGCATTTAAAAAATGAAAGAACTTCTAGCCATAGGTTGTTAAGAGGTCAGAGATGTGAATGTGTTCCTAAAGATGTGAGGTACATTCATGAAGTAGTAATCTGGACATAGTCAGGAAATAAAAGGTCTGAAATATAAACTCTGGTTTGAGAAGTTTTATATTCTGAAGATCATGCAAATGTTCGTATACAGTTCAATCCACACCTTGGTGTCTTATTCTTGTAGTTGTCCGTGAACAGCTCCTGATGGAAACAGAACTATTACACTGTACTTAGGCTCTTTCTTTATATTCCAGCATCATTAACTCTTGATCCACAGTAAACAGAACTGTTTCTACCTACCAATACACAGAATGCCTGGTGGAGATTTTATGAAAGTAGAAACTGTAAAAGCAGAAATAAAGTATGAGTCCGTGAGAAAAAGAGCATCTTACCAAGTTGTCCTTAATAAGCTCAGTAACCCTAAATCTTATGACGTATATTTTTTAGCTGAGTTGATTTCATAGCTAGGTTATTTATCTTAAACCAGGATAAGCAATCATATTTTGCCTTATAAATCAGTCAGGGTAAGAATACGCACTGCAATAGTTTGATGTCTCAGCTGGTGAGAAATAACTACTGCAGCTGTCTGAAGCTGAGAGTGAATGACTAGGTACCTGCATTATAGCAGGCAAGGTGTTCTTTGGTTAGTTGGTGTGGTATTCCTCTATAAAGATCTAATCTAACCAGCATTTTTACTTTAAAACACAAGTAAGGCAGGACTCAGAGAAGTACTTAAATGCTCAGCTACACTTACCCTCTGGGGTTTGCTCTGTATTGCTGATCTTCCAGATGTACAGCCTAGGTATGACTGGAACATAATGGTGCTTCAGTTCATGTTCAGGGCAGTCACCTGAAAAACAGGACTTGCCAGAGGGCTAGCAAATCAGTATCTCAAAATCTCTGGTGTTTTCCATAGGGAGGATCAAGCCCTCATTTACTGTTTCTGCAGTCTTATTTTAGGGTCCAAACACACTCTTCTTTAATGTAAAATGCTTCCCAGTTATGTCTTCCTAATTTTGAATCAAGTTTTCCTGATATATTACAGAAACTTTTCTAACTCTTATATGTGTACTTTCTTTTATTAATATTTAGTCAAGCTGTAGTTAGACAGGAATGGAATTTCAGATGTTCACAAAGATGGTAGCTAAATCAAGCTAATGTGTTCTCATTTAATACTTTGAATATTTATGCAAGTTTGGAACAGATTTTTCATTTCAATGTTGTACATAATAATAAGGAAAATTATATATCATCTTGACATGTCAGATTCCTAAACCCACCTTCCTCCCCATGTCTGAAAATACTTGGAAATTTGGAAACACTTGAGTAAAAAAATCTTGTCAAAAAAATTATTTTCCCATAGAACTTAAACAAAAAAAAAGTATTTCTGTGTCCAGGAAAAGTTCGGTGAGCTTAATGTACCTAAGAAGCTCAATTTTTTCAATAAACATATATATACAACACTCACGTCAAGTAGGAAAATACTATAATCCACACTTCACAGATAATATATGAAGGTGAAAGGAGGTGGAAAGTTAACTTTTCAAAGTAGTGTTGACCTAATGAATTTTCCTGACTCTGGAAAAACTACACAAACCAAATCTTGGAGACATGCTCATTTCTAATGAAAATGTTTACAAATTAAGAAAAGATCTGCCTTTGGAAAGCTTCCTAGTATCCCATCTGATGTATGTGCTCAGAATGGATGTGAAGCCATATATTTTAGACTGGCAAAACTATGATTTTGCTGGCTGAATTTGTGCCCTCTTCCCTAAACTAAAGACATTATCTGGGCACACGCAAGGTTTTTCTAGAAAATGTTGTCTATGCTAGCAGTCTGTCTTGCCATAGTTCTGACAATCACTTTGTCACAACACTTAACCAACTGTGGCAAGCCAGAATTTATTGTGCAGACCTGCCCTCTGCGTCAGTGTCTAGACCTGATATACCGCAGTATGGCCAGGGAAATGTCTGACTGAATTCCTGATCCAGAGTAATATCTGCAGTGGGCTAAGAGTGTACCAAATTGTGAACACTGCTGTGTACCCCTGTTGGAGTATTGGCTTTGTGGATGCAGTAATTTAAACACACGGAGGATCCATTAGGCTGTATTCCAGGCATTTTTTTTTTTTTTTTTTTTTTTTTTTCTGGGGAAAGAGCTTGGCAAATCTTTGAAAAGACCAAAAGTTACCTAGGCTTTCAGCATGGGTCAATAAATATTTGATTCTTAACCATTCCCTCATCCCCAGAGAAGATAAGGTCTTCCATATAGGAATCCATAATGGATCGGTAAGTTTTAACAATGAATATATAATTTCATCATCTAGGTATTCTGCGTAAAGGTAGAGGTTCCATTTAAAGTTGTTTAGGGTTTTCTTTTGTACCTGTGTGTCTACCTGCACAGCTGTCTAGAGGATGAAATAGCATGAGAATTTTGGCCAACACAGAAATGTCTGCAAATGTTGGGTTAAACCTCAAGGATGAGATGTAGTTTTGAAATAACCTGAAGGTCATTTTCTATTTCAATGGCCAGGACTATTGCACGGTATTATCTCATCAGTGGAGAAAATACAAAAGGAAAAAGCAGATCTAGAAACTTGCAATAAAATTCTTAGAAAAATCTGGTTGGGCACTATCAGAATCAGTTGGCTTCAAATCATGTCAGACTTAACAAGAACCACTGGTATAATTTGTAACAATAGCTTTAACTTTTATAAGGTTTTACTGCTTCAGGCTTTCTGAAAAATATCACATCTGGAGAGGCAGTTAACTGTGTTGCATTTTGAAAGTATGCTATCTCTAAGATAATTTTTCCATCACTCCATCTTTCCATCACCATACTTAAGGCTCAACAGCCTAAAAAGCTAAAATGGACAAGGATTCTCTCTGGAAATCACAGTGCATGGCGCCAAGAAGAGTGCAGCACTGAGTCGTTTTTGGGTACGCGTACTGCAAGGTAAAAGCATGCATTACTAACGAAATACCCACAGCTTTAAAATGTTAATGTTATTGTTCACTGTCATTTGGTGAGATTTGTTCGTCATCATTCATTTAAATATTGGTGCTTTTTTTTCCTATCTTGTCCAACTTCAGGCATAAGAAAATAAGGCAGTTGGATAACAGACTGCAAAATACTGAGGGCCTGATGCTTGTTTTCTTGGGAAAGCCATGTTAGTAACACCTCCAGAAGTTGCACCATTTCACACAATAACCTCTTCCAGCCAACCCAAGAATTTCAGAATTAATTCCCCTTCCCAATTCTTTCATACATTTTATCTTTCCCATAGCAGGATGGGGGTGGCTAAATCCCCTTTCACCCCTCCGGTAACAAATTTAATTTTGACTACCTTTCTAGATTTCTACCCTAAATATAAATGCCACCTATTAGATCTCAGTTCACATTCAGGTAACTGAGTCTGCAAGCCAAGGTTCTTAGTTTCTTATCTATTTGGTTATCCTTTGCTTCGTTCTGAGGATCCCTGCAAAAGCACATTGATAAACAGGTAAAAAAACCCCACAAAAGTAATTGCTCATATGCTGCATAGGAGTATTGAGACCTTCCAATCCAGAGAGAAATATCTCAGATATGGAAGGAAATGATATGTGGACAGCAGTATTTCACACTCTTTGCTCATCTAAACTGCCCACAAAATCATGTTTTATAGGAGCAATAAAACAAATGGAATGGTGAAAGATGAGGCAAATGATCTGGTTAATGTATACTGTTTAGCTTTTTATAAATGCTGTAAATATCAAGAGATATTCCAACAGCCATAAAAGAAACATCCTATTTAAAATATTTATTTGGTATATAGTATTCCCTGATTTTAGTGCAGATAGAACATATTCTGTAGCTTATTGTTATGTTTTCATATTCTTTAAATGTCCAACATGTTAGCAAGAATCATATATGTAAGACTTGGGTACAGGCCATCTTTTCCCATTATTTGCACTGCAAACTCACTCCTAATACTGATAAAACAGAATGAAAGTGCATAAACTGGAGATAATGTGTCCCTACAACTTTTTCCTATAATTCTGTTGTCTGCATACTGGTTGTTGTCTTCATCAGAAGTTTATAGATATTGAGGAGACGGTTTTAATCCATTTTACCTGAAGAGAGAAAAACTGTTTCTGGTTCCCAAAGCTCAGGCAAAGAGTTTTCAATCTCCCTAGCAGCACAGTGCCTAGAGGCAGTGGCTGAGGAAGTTATTTTTCCTATCACTCTTGCAATTCACCTTTGATCTGTCATCCCCATATTACGTAACATGCACATTCCTCACATTCACATAGGTAGATTCCTTTGAAGCGGAGGTTCCCTTGGCTCCAAATGCAGCTGCCATCCACCAGGACAAGAGGATTTCATTTTTGAAAAACTGGAGAAGCAATAGCCCATCGAATCTGAATATTAATTACTTCTGGAGACTGTAACGGCATATACAATGATAATTAAATAAATCCAGATACCAAATGGGTGCTTATGTTTGTACAATGGACATTTCACAGAAATTAGCACTTCCATAACTCGGATGTCATTATTTAGCATTTCGTAAGTACCTGATGTTTCTTAATAGAACTGGTCAGAAATTTTCTGCTGAAGCAAAGTTTGCTGAGAAATGCCAGTTGGTTGAGTGTGAAGTATTTCATTCAAAACAGCTTGGGTTTAATAAAGTTTTGCCGAATCCAAGGCAAGATTCCAAGAGAAACTGTGTTTCTGGCAGGCCTACCCCAGTCCTGGGAACTCTGTAAGCTAAAGTAGGGCCAGCCTGAAGGCAGGAATCCCAAATGGGTCTGCGTCATGGCTAGGGATGCTGGAAAAATTCAAGGCCCCCCAGTAGAAATGAGCCTGGATATTCTCCAAACAGATATGAGCCTGGATTTGTCCCAGCTGGGAAACTCCCTAAAGCTACCAGAATTAGTTACAGGATGTGGGGAGCCTCTATAAGTTTGAAAAAGTTTGAAATTTAGAAAATTTCCTCTCGATTATAACAAAAATAAAGATAAGATTCTTCCCTTCCAAATCCTGCTGTTGATAGGTGTGCTATAAATAACTAGGAGGAGCAAAGATTTTAAGCTTACTGCTCAAGTCTTCGTTAGTCTTTACTGAGTAGAGGACTGGGCTCTAAATGTTGTATAACTAAAACAGCATAGTTCAAAACATGGCCCATGGGTCAGATTTGGCAGAGAAATCGCTTCCATCTGGCCCACTCACTGATCCCTGGAGTGGAAGGGAAGCGGGTGTTCAGGCAGCTGATACAGTTCAATCAGCCAAACAACTTGTGACCCTGCACATAGACCTGTGCAGCTGTGAACCCTCTGGGTACTCCTGAGGAGTGGGTGTGAGTCTGGAGGCAGTGAGATCCCTGATGCACAGTGTGGTCTCCATGGTTGCCCCTCTTGGACCATTCTGCTCTCAACCCATGATAGGCCTCTTTATGTATGCTTTCAGCTCAGAGTGATGTGCTGTGGCTCACTTTCCTACCTAACATGTCTCCTGCCCAACAACTGAAAGCAAGGTTCACTGGAAAAAAATAAGGTTTACCATACTTTGAACTAAAATGATGAGTGTCAGATTGTTTCCATGTGACATTGTAGGTTACTGAACTTGCTTATGAATGATCCCAGTGTTGCTTTAAAATGTTCAAATACCTTTCCAACCAGATGACTTAAAAGTTTGTAACTAAAACCTTAGCTGGACAAGTTTCATATGGCTTTCAGATCATAACTACTATTATTGTCAATGTTTGTCCCTATCATATTGATTGCATTAAAAATCTCATGCAGTAACACATTGGTTGGATACTACATAGGTACTAGTGACAGCTGCTCCTTTACCTTGCAGGCACAATTCCTTACTTCATCCCTCTATTGTCACTGTGAAGGATGGAGCAAGCCAGCACATACTTATCATTTTTAAAAGTTCAACGTTGTTTAGAACAGCTCAGTAAGTTTGTTGGTGATGAAGGGAGCAGATAGGATAAGTCCTTGTGTAACCTTTTGTCCCCTGTAGGTCTTTTGGTGGTGGGGTGAGAAGCTGTTCTGTGGAGTTTCAGGTCTTTATCCTCAATGAAGAGCAACGATAGGTCTGAAGAAATTTCACCACTCTATAGGCTATAAGTAGCTCTTCAGAGTTTTATTTCCTGAATAAGAGATTGAGGATGGTGCCAGAATTTGTTGACATTTTGAGAGAAGGCAGGTGACAGATGATCTAAGCAGAAACAAATCCAATGCCCATTTGAAATGAACCAGGCTCAAAAAGACAAACTAGAAAAGGGATGGTTTGTGTATGTGGAACTGAGACACATGGAGGGAAGGGATGGGGAGAACGCAGAGCTTAAGGAAGGGAATATTGAGGGGATATTGCTCAAGTAGAGAGTGGAACAGCAGAAGAGCTGGCCATGAAGTTTTTTGGACTCTTGGTCAAGGAGTACAAGAAAGAATACTATTCCTAAACTCAACGCTACTAATAGTCAGCAGGACCCTTCATCTTTGCTAGCATTTTTTTCCCATTGACCATAATGGCATCAAGAGTGGAAACATCCACTGAGCTGCAGTGAGAGTATATTTCTCTTCTTTTTAGAGGAACAGGAAACTGCAAAGGATACCCTTTCTGCCATACCACTTGGTAAGATCCAGGACAGAGCAGCTAAGCCTCAGCAGACCTTTGAAGAAATTGTTCATGTATTAGGTTTACAAAATAGGAAATGTCAGCCTTTTTCTTGATGGCATGTCCACACTTGTTTGTCCACTCATACAGAAACCATGCATGATCTGGCTTCTACACATTAATTTTTATTTCCATGATTCCTTCAGGTCTTCTTTCTGGGTTTTGTTCTGCAACATTTTTTTTTTTTCCCCTAGAACTGATCGCTACCAATACCAATGTTTCTAGGAAGAGTTCCCTTGGTGAGAACTATTCAAAACAGCTATTGACTATCCCTCACGATTCCTTCAGGAGTACTGTCCTGTGGTTTTTAACTGCCTTACAAAAGTGGGATTGATCAGTCCTTTTTTCTCCACTACTCAGGGACTGTAAGGCAAAATTTCCAAGGTAGTAAGAAAAGGAATTTGTTTTGTAACAAAACATTTTGTACAATTAAATAGAAAGGATTTGGAAGTCATCAAGAATCATTTACATCTCTAAAAGCCGGCTAATATATATGATTTTTTCAATGTGTTAATAGATTGGATGTTGATCATCTATATGTCTGTTTAGATAGGGAGTATTTAGGTAAAGGAAGTGCACAATTCAAGCATGGAATGGTTTCTGCAGATCATGATCTCATGAATCCTTCTGACCTGAAACAATATGAATTTATGAATGACAGCTTTGGAATGTATAGAGCCCAGGATGATAGGGTAATCCAGTTTGGAAGGAACCTCAGAAAGCTTGTAAGAAGACGGTTGCTTTCTCTTCAAAACATTGCAATTTTTTATTCTTTTTGGGCAAATACCTGAGCAGATTTGTCTGTGTGCAAAGTATCAAGCACAGCTAAAGGACGAGAATCAACAGACACAACCTGCATTGCAATACATGGAAAAAAATTAACTTTGAAGGTAATCACATACTGGAACAGGAATTCAGAGAAGCTGAGCGATCTTTGACCTTGGAGGTACTCAAATCCTGGCTGGCTAAGGACCTGCTTTGAGCATATGGTTAAGCTAGAGACTGCCGGAGTTTTCTTCCATCATGCTTAATTCAGCAATTCTGAGACTGCTTGAAGACAACTTCTCTTCTCCATCAACATGTTTACTTAATCGGTAATTAGTTAAAAAATGCATAAACAAAAATAACATAATGTGAAGAACGATGTTGTCAAATAGCAACACATCAGTGAGCAACGCCTCATCAGGATTAGAAAATATGATTAAGAAGTGCTTACATTGACAAAGTAACAAGGAAAAAAGTAGTCAACATCTTTGGACTGCCATACTCCGTCATTCAAGAATGTGACCGATAATCCCTGTTAGCACCTGTTAGAAGAATTGTGTGTTCTTCACTGTAGTGGTGTAACTGTTTCCATAACAATTAAACAGACATAAAGTCAGTGGAACCTCTAAATCATTTTGGAGATGAAACAGAAATGTGGAAAGAGGAAGTTGTTGTAGAGCTGTAAAACTATTTTGTTTTATCAATTCACAAAAGGCGATAATGAAACATGTATGGCTAAGATTCTTCTTCCTGATAACAAAGATGAGATTTCTTCAGAAAACAAGGTGTCAAAAGGCAGAAGTTAGAACAATCTGATAGTTTAAATTTCAGTGGGTCATCAAGAAATCTTCATGAATTTAAGAGTGTAGCTGCAACTGAACTACTAACACATATGTAATCTCTCATTACAGAAGACGCTATATTGAAGGGAGTATTTCCCTCCTTCACTAGGAGGGAGAAAATGTTTTATTTCTGCTTTATTTCTGAAAGTGTTCAGGGTGAGCTGCTGATTTATGTACTGTTCAAGTTTTTTCCTTAAATGACCCCAAAACAACCAGCCCTTTTATCACTGGGTTGTGGAGTCTCCTTCTCTGGAGACATTCAAAACCCGCCTGGACACATTCCTGTGTAACCTTATCTAGGTATTCCTGCTCCGGCAGGGGGATTGGACTAGATGATCTTTTGAGGTCCCTTCCAATCTCTAACATACTGTGATACTGTGGTGATCCTTGTACATTTAGTATACTTAGTACATTTAGACAAAAAAATGCATGACAGAGAGAAGAGGGAGAAGCTGTAACAGTTGTCTACTGTTATTTACTAATAATCAGGTAGTTGCTTCAAAGTAGTTAATTTTCCATTTTCAAAGTAGTTAATTTTCCATTATTAGAAGGTTTTAAATCAAAATTGTTTACCTTTCTAATATACATAGCACAGACCAAACAGAAGATATGGGCCCAAGGCAGAAATTATTTCATTAAACTTGGTGAGTTTCTCTGTCCAGCCAGTGCAGTTTGTTCCCCCAGCTTTACCACATCTGCTTATCAGACATGCTTCCATCTCAGACAGCACCTCTGCCAACCTCAGCCAACCCTCTGTCTAGAAGCTAGTCTCAGTCACCTTCCAAAAACTTTGGCTAGTTAGTTCAAAACTTTCCTGTTTCAGTCTAGCCAGCTTTCATGCTTGACATTTTTTCTCCAGAATTACCTGTAGTCCTCTTTGGATTCAGATCAACAAGAACCACTGCTCAGGCCTAGCACAGGTCACCACAGTCAGACCATGGGCTCAGGGAATAGCGTACAATTTTTCATATTGTTAAATGGTTCGCATGCTAACTGGTGTAGCATTAGCTCACAACAACTAATATTTTGTCAGAGAGAGGCCATACACGGTTTAGAACACAACATGTTCCCAGGGTGAAAGACACAGACAAGGCCACCCTGTTTGGAGGGGAGGAGTGTTCAGCCATATGGATGCAATCCACATGAGGCTATTTATTCTCAAACAGAGCTTATTTCATTTACTATAACAGCAGTAGCTGAAGACCACGGAAGAGGAGAAACTCCCTGCTCCCTGTTACTTCTACAGCCCTGGACCTGATCCATCCCATCTTGTGTCAGTCCAGAAGCAGCATCAAGGAATACCTGAGATGATGCCTACTCTGTTCTTGAAGATGCTTAATCAAAATTCTCAACAGAGAGGATGAGTGAAATGCGGATCTGCAAAAGTGGTGCCAGGATGCAGCCCAGTGAAACACGTTTTCTCAGACGTGTCATGAACTCTTACCCCTGCCCAAACACTGCTGTCTACAAGATGGGGATTTTCTGAGCCAATGCTTTTTAGAAAAGTTCACCAAAACTCAACTAGTTTCTCTTTAATTCTGTCCAAAATTCTTTCTGAAAGAGTACAGAAGACATGTGTAATCATTTATTTAACCAGCACAACATCCAAGTTAGAAAAGTTCATGCCCAAAGGTTAAACAACTTGACAAGGTCCCCGTATCAGAAAGGTTAAAAAATAGTTGGTAAAATGCAGTGCTCTCTACCTTCTTCTGCTTTGATGGTGTGTGCAGCTTTTGCTTTACCCGTTAAACTGTCTTTATCTCAACCCATGAATTTTCTCACTTTTGCCCTTCTGATTCTTTCCCCCATCCTACTGGGAGGGAGAGAGCAAGTGGCTTTGTGGGGCTTAGTTGCCAGCAGGGGTTAAAGCATGACAGTGTGAAATGACATGCCATCCTGCACTACCAGCACATAAATAATTCACATCCCCACTGTACATACCTAAGTAAATGTATTTATAACAATCAGAGCTTGCAAAGCATTATTGACCTCCATGCTTTCTGCTTTTTTTTTTGTGGTTTGTGTTTTGGTTTTGTTTTTGTTCGGTTTTGTTTTTGTGTGTGTGTTTTGTTTGTTTGTTTGGTTGCTTGGTTTTGGTTTTTTTTTTGTTTTGTTCCCAGTAGATGAAGTTGGTTTTCCTTTTAGTCCTTTTATATATAGGGTATATAAGATGCTCAGATAATACTGCAATGGCTGAGGCATCAACATAAGATAAACGGCTAATTGTGGAGCATTGATGTTGCTCTACAGCATTTTAAAGGATGATCTGAGTTTCATTTCATTACATCTCTATTGAGTACTGTAAATTCCTGCCATGTGCTATGTCCCACAAGAAATGTCAGTGAGACAAATATTACCACGTATTGTCTCGCAAAGGCTGCTGTTTACCTTGCAGCTGAACCATGAGCTATAAAATGCAAATGCAATGACAATTATTTAAAAAAACACATTTTAATAAATCACACTCACATCATTTGAGAAAATGCAGTTTATAAATAAGATAACAAACTAAGAAAATTGAAACTCTTTGTTTGTTTTTTATTAATTGCCTTTGTAACAATTCCTTTGCTCCCTTTATACCTGGAATACATTAACAATACTTGCATGTTCTGAAGTGTGCCCCAAAAATGTCTATGATAAACATGTTCAAGCAGGATGTAGAAGACATTGCTTACTGTACCCCGTGATTAAAAACCTACACAATTTTTTATCTGTACCATACTCTGAAGTTATTGAGATTTTCAGTATAGAATTATCATGGTGATCTTATCCTTTCATTTTTGTTTCTTTTTTAAATACCTCGGGAAAAGTCATTGAAACAAATCATTAACCAGCTAACCCATACTAAACTATTCATCCTGAGAGGGGCAAATTTGGTCCCTTGTAAGCTTGAAGGAAGGTGCCTGACTTGTTGTTTAGCCGGGAAAACAGCATTAAGTACCGACTGCAGTTCTGCGAACTGTTTTGCTCTTTGCATACACCACAAGGTATTGACAGTTCAGCTCATAAGTTTTTTTTTTCTTTTAAACAGAGCACTCCATTTTCTCCAGCCTCTTCATTCATTATTCATGGCTAATGAAGTGTTTGCTCAAGCTGTGTCCTTCTCATCCTCTAGTCTCAACACAAATCCTCACTGTGGGACTCTTGGGCTTATCTCTACATGCACTAAGCTCTCTTACAGACAGCTTTTCCATAGGATGATTTCTGTCACTGCTTACCAAATCACTTTTATGTCCCTCATCCATTTTGTTAAATAGAGGGTGACTTGCATAAAACAAAATAAATACGCCATTTCAAGTATAGGCAGAGTAACAGATCAATGCGATAATTTATCTTAATAAGAACCAGATGGATGCACTTTTAATTGTGACTATTTGCCAATGATGGAAAAGATTGTATTATGGAAAATGAAATATTGTAGTTTAATAATTTGGCAGGCATGGTATGTCTTGGATGTCTGTGGGATTTTGCACTGCCTCCTTGTGCCTGCACGATAGCCTGCTGATGCCAGAAACCTCTCTTAATGGAAGCAACTCCACTGGCATTGTTTTGTAGACTTGAAGGCAGAACCAGCTGTTTGGGCTTAATCAGTCATAAGGCTTATTGAAACCTATCTTTTTGATGTAAGAAAAAGCTAAGTCCTGGTGGAAAGGAGAAAAAGTAGCAGCTTTAGGTGCTCACAAACCAAGTTTTGCTATGGCATGACTCTATACCATGACTAGTATGGATATTCATTAGAAGGCTGAAATTGAGATGTAAGAGGACTCACAAAAAGGAGACAGGACCTTGCACTTGTCATGGTTAAGCTTCATAAAGTTAGCATCAGCCCAACTCACAAGTGTGTCGAGGTCCTTCTGGATGGCATCCCTTCCCTCCAGCATATCAACCGAACCACACAGCTTGGTGTCATCAGCAAACTTGCTGAGGGTGCACTCAATCCCACTGTCACTGACAAAGATGTTGAACAAGACAGGGCCCAACACCGATCCCTGAGGGACACCACTTGTTACCGGTCTCCAGCCGGACATCCAGCCATTGACCACAACTCTTTGCGTGAGGCCATCCAGCCAGTTCTTTATCCACCAAGTGGTCCACCCATCAAATTGATGTCTCTCCAGTTTAGAGACAAGGATGTCATGTGGGACAGTGTCAAAGGCTTTGCACAAGTCCAGGTAGATGATGTCAACTGCTCTGCCCCTGTCCATCAGTTCCATAGCCCCATCATAGAAGGCCGCCAAATTGGTCAGGCAGGATTTCCCCTTAGTGAAGCCATGCTGGCTGTCACCAAGCACCTCCTTGTTTTTCATGTGCCTTAGCATGCCTTCCAGGAGAATCTGCTCCAAGAGTTTGCCAGGCACAGAGTTAAGACTGGCTGGTTTGTAATTCCCCGGGTCATCCATTTTCCCCTTCTTGAAAATGGGAGTTATATTAACCTTTTTCCAGTCATTGGGAACTTCACCTGGCTGCCGTGATTTTTCAAGTATGATAGCCAGTGGCTTAGCAACTTCATTTGCCTTCATACTCATTATAATGAATAAAACTTCCTTATTAAGTACATCTGGATAAACTAAAGGCAGATAACTTGAATAAACAGAAGTTGTTCTGAATACTTACAGATGATATGAAAAATATAACTTTGAATACATTTGAACTCTGCAGACCAATTCATAATTACTTTGAAAATGTTTCTGTGTGTCCTCTGAAGAACAACTGTTCAGCATCATTCTGCTACCTGAACTGAACTCTCCGCTCAGATTTGCCATGTAGCAAATACAGGCAGCAGTAACCATCACTCATGTATTTATATAGAAGCAGTGATAATTTTGCAACAACTGTGGATCTTCTTAAGGGGAAAACACACTAACTTTTGGAAGTTCCAGTGAAAAACAGAGCATAGAATTGTAAGAAATAATCCAATACTAAATTGTCTGATGTTTGTGTAACACAACATACAATTAACTGGTATCACTGTGGTGTTGATACTACATTTGGTGAACAAAGCTTCTGAACTTGAACAGTTTAATTTTACATTTAATTTCTTGAGCTAAAGAAATAGTTGTACAAGTGAACAGTTTGCATTACATCTGAAGATGCATTACCGCACTGTGTTCATGCTGTTTGTGAGTTTTGTAGAGCAATTTTAAGTAATTATACATAAAGTGTTTTTCTGTGTAAATTAGTAAAAACTGCTTGCAAAAATTCAGTCTGTTGCTGACTACAATTTCACATTTTCAGATATTTTTAAATGAAATTTTAAATTCTGGTTTCGAACTGAGACATAGGTTCAATAAATAAAGTCTTTGAAAAATGCTTATTTTGACATGAAAACCACATCAAGAGCTCTTATATCACAATAACTAGGTAGCTGCTGTAGTGAAGAACTACATCTCACAGAGAAAATGTGAGCCTCTGCACTGAACTTGGATACCTAATCCATCCTTTACCCTTTCAGGCGTGTTTTTTAATCCATTGATTTCAGGAGGAGATCCTTCAAGGTTGCAGCAAAAGAATCTTAGGAACATCTCAACTTGGCAGAACAAAAAGTGGTTAAAATGAGCATCAACGTTTTTTGCCTGTCCTTTGCCATGCAAAGATTCCCAGACAAGCCCCCTAAATAGCTATTATTTAAAATACATTCTGCTTTTTGGAGTCTGTATATAAGGATGAAAACAGAAGTCACTTTCTCACTTTACAGTCCCAATTCCAGACACAGTGCAAAGTACTCCAGAGTTTCATCTGTGGTGTTGGTTTTGTTTTCAAATAATGTTTTATAAAAATCTTTATTGTGTGGAACAATAAATACATATATATATATGTTTAAAGCTATTTCTTTATCAGTATTTTTGTGTTTTCACTTTAGGAGGTAGAAAAATCCTTTCCCTTTTCTAATCCTTTCATAAATAAGAAGCATTGTTCCCTGGAGCGATTTTGTCAGTAGGAAAAATTACACAAGCAACCAGGACTCCAACACCCTCCAAAGAGCAGCCAGAGTTTGTAACCTGACCATGGAGCTCTGGCTCTTCAGCAGGTATACCAGTCTAGATCAGATTGACATTGTACTCTGAAAATGATCATCTTTGGACACTTCCAGTAACCATCTCTCAGACCCCTCCTGAAATATCACATTTACCATCACATAAACTCCTAATGCAGTTAAAGCTTCCACAACACAAATTGAGGCAATGATAAAAGGAACTAAGCAGTGGCAAACTATTAGCTTTTTATCAAGGTAACAACCACAGCCCTTCTCCCTTACCTCCTGGCTCAGGAGCTCAAGATCAGCTTTCAGAGGCCCCTGCCTCTGTTTCATTCCCTGTCATTCAGCTGATCCTTATCTACATTAGGAAAAGTCTGCAAAACTTTTTTCATATTTTTTATATCCATTGATAAATCACTCCAGAAGTGCACTATGTGCATGTTGTTATAAATTTCTCATTACATATTTCTTTATAATTCAGTCGGTTTGAATTAACTAATCAAGGAACAAAGCCAATGTGATTTCAGTAGGGAAAACCAAGTATCAGAAAAACAGAGTTGGGACCAAAGGGAAAAGTAAAGACTGGGAACAGAAAAAACAAATAATCAAATACCTGAGACAAATGTGGTTTTTTATACATATATGTATAATATATGTGTGATTAAAACATATATATTGAAATGAGAATTCAGTCATAATCAACTTGTTAATTAGGAATCCATGTTCCATCTGCAGTAAGTAATAATTTAGTGATCCCTACCTCCAACCAAGATTAAGCTCAATACTGAACTCCGTCTCCATTGTTTTCAAGTCCAGTGAAGAATCATTGTCATTACTGCCATGGGAATCCACATTATGACATGTCAAGTTAAAATGCATAATGCAGCATATGTCACCTGCCTCGTGCTGAGGCTGCTGTCCCCACTGGATCAAGGTAGAGCAAGTATTCTCATTCAGGGTTGAGTATTCAGTCCTACCCAAGCTATCTGCCAAGGAATGGAAATTTCACTCAAGCCTATTAACTATACAGGCAGTAACACAGATGTTTGCACATTGAGCACGCTATTACTTGAGGGAGCGAGGGTGCTGGCACTCTAGTCTTTAAATTCTTCACATAGAAGGAAACACCACCTGGAGCAGGAAATGATCCAGGGACAAGCAACCAAAGAGAAAAGGGTAGGTGGAAAGGAAGCGGGAGGAGATCTATTGAAGGAAGAAATGTCTGTCATGTTCTTGCCAGCTGCTTTTTCTTTCTATTGAAATGCAGGTTTGTCTCTGTTCCTGCTCATGCTTGGGGGGGTGGGTATGTGTGTATGCAGCATCTTCAATCTGCTGCGTTTGCCCCACAGAAGGTGGGAGTCAGCGCATGAAGCTCAGCAGCTTCCAAAACCATATGGGAGGCTCGGGAGAGGACGTGAGAAAAGTATGTGGGGGCTCAACCTGAACAGGAGGTTAAGCAGTGGTATATCTATTGTAACACAGCAGCACGCATATCACGAGTCTTTATCCAATGTGCCAGAAGGCTTTTTCAGTCAGGATTACAGCATCAAAGCATCTCAGTATCACTCAGTAGTGTTGATTTTGAAAAAAAATTGTGAAAATAAAACATCTGCCAGAGCAGCACATATATTATTACAAAAAGAAAGAAAAAAACAACTTGCATTGCATGAAAATCTGGCCATGAAGTCAAAGTCTAATCCAAATCACTCAGGAGACCATCTTTGGAATAAGGCCATCTCAGAGTTACTAGACAAAATGGATGCCGTTAGTTTTCACTGTAGCAATAATAAGGTTTGTGGCTGCAACAGCCATGTTGCCTTTCAGGATTTTTTTCCTTCACCAAAGCTTTTCTTTAATTATAAAGCCTAAGTATCTGTCTTGCTCACGACCAAAAGCCATCTACCGTTTCCTGCCTCATACAGCTTGATGAAAGTTTCTGCGGTGGATCTAGCCATATGTTTAGAGTTTATATGGCAATAAAAAAGTCTGATTTCCATCATAATACCAAATGTAAATGAAGGCTGTGGAGGACTGCACAAAGGCTAGAGAAATAGCCTCAAATCCAGGTCACTCTGTTCCCCATTACAGAAGGATAAGCCTCCAAGTCTGCAGAGAAACCCCTGCCACCTGTGGAGCCTTTGCGGAGGAATCTAAGCAAGAACCATGCACTGAAACGGGGTTGGTCTGAAAGCACAACCCAGCCCACAGCTTAACAAAAGATCTTCAAACCAACTGTAATGCCATACATTTCCCACACTGTTTTTGCACAGGTTATATGGTATGTAACGAGCATGATGGCATGGTGTACTGCTAATGCTGATTTTACCCCTTGTATTAAGAGCAGGCTTCATTTGAAAAGACAAATGCAAGACTCCACTGGAGATCGTTCAGAGGATGAGTTATGATCACTCAAAATGAGCTTATTTTTAATTGCTGTTCCTGTTTATTTTCTGCCATTTTAACCTTGTCAGTCAATAAGTCTCTGTCTCTCATGCCTCTGTCTTACTTTTTCTCTGTCTCCATATTTTCATTCTCAGATGCTAATCCACGCAACATCTACTACACTCCTTTTAAGACTTCTTGTTTTATCAATGAGCAGGAAAACCAACTGGGATGAAGCTGAATGATTTCTTAAGGCTAACAAGTTATTTGCTCCGAGCCTGGGCTTGGTCACTGTATGTCTATGTTTTCCCAGACATGACTTCTTTTTCTCCCAGAAGGGCTGTCCAGATATTCTTAGACTTTGGATGTTTAGAGTTTCATGAACCTGGTAGTGAAACAACCGCTGTAACAACACAACCCAATTGCTCAACTCCTGTATGCAGACAAAGCCACTCTATAGGATGTGAGGAGTTAGCCAGACACATCTGGGAAGGACTAGTGTCACCCAAATCTTTTTCAAAAGTAAAAGCAACTTGTTTTGGAATTTGCTGAAGTTCTGCACATATGAACATGATCTAGAGCTCATCAAACCGGATCTGAATGGTTGAGTGTTTTTCAGATCAAGATGACAAATACATGGCAAGATATCATTGGATTTGATAACACATGCATAAATTGAAAGGATGAACTTTGCCTGCTTGTACACTTCAAAGATTATCGCCAAAAGGAATTTCTTCTCAGTGAAGAAACAGCTAGTTGACTCACAAGCAGGAATCTGGTGATTTGCTTTGTGTGATAAACAAACACCAGGTATATAGTCAGCTGTTTCTGAGACCTGTGCTGCCTTTTAGGGGTACTTTAACACCAGGACAGCTCGAGCGCCCTGCATTCTGCTGTGTTGCCAAACCGTCACTGGTGTGGTCTGGTGATAGCCTGTGCTAGGAAATAAAATATGCAGTAATACTGTCTGCTTCAAGACCTGCCAGAAGTTTGTTGCTATACCATCTGGGCTGTTTTTATTTATCCAGCTGTGATTTCTTTGGGTTTTGCATTTTTAATTAACACAGTTTTGAAAGAGGGGCAACTTTTGTTTAACCTCTTCAATGCTGCATCCTGTAGGTGAGGCAAAACATAATTCAGCCACAAAGTCTCTCAAATTCAAGATACCATCTCTTGAACTGTTTGTGCTTCCTGGAAGTTATCATGGGTTGTTATCCCACAGGCTATGCTCAATTCCAAAAACGGGTAAGGGATTTTTTCCATTGAGAAGAAGGCATATATAAGTGGTGAGAGAAAAGCTGTAAAAAAATCAAGTTTCAGCCATCCTATTATGAAGTTACTGCCTCCAGGTCTTTCTGTCTATGTCTATCCTTTTTTCTCCCCTATCTTCTCAGCTTTAGAACCACATTATAAAGATTTCAAACTCACAGGTAAGCACACAGCTGTGCATGTGCCCACCAGATTTGCCTAATTGTTCACTACCGCTTTAAAAACACTCTTAACAGGTATTAGGCAATTACACCCATTTAGGCAGTCAACAGTGGGCTAGTATACGCAAGTGACACCCTTGCTGTCATTAGTTACAGCAGATAAAGACAGTGATCTTGGCAATCCTGGTGCATAAGGTTAGTTTGATGAGAAGACGACTCTAAATGGACTTAAAATTTAAGCATAAAAGTCCGTGTATTAATAAAACCTAGTGCCTTGACCACTATCATTGAAGGATTTTACAAAGGTGTTGGCTGAATTTTTTCATTTTTTAAGTTATAGGCAGAAAATACAACTTTTTGTTGTTATTTTTCATGTTTTTCTGCACTGCAGTTTTTATGCAGATCTCAAGTCTTTCTTTCAACAGACCAAAATGAGCAGTGAGATTCAGTTTCCTGTAGTACCTTACACAATCCCACCTGGTCTTCAACTGCCTGTCTAGAAGTCTTCTATACATCTTGTCTGCTAGTCCCATGTGGATGTCTCTGGCATCCTGGGCATATCAAATGGGCCTGAATTAGGTATATTTAGGAAGAGAATTGTTCCTAAACAAGAGAAACACATAGCTTTGCTTCCCTTTTTAAGCCAGAGTACCCTCAGACAAGTGATGCATGCCAGGAACTAAGATTGCAGTTCATGGCTCAAATTTTCTACAGACATGTAATAATGTAATAATTAAATGTAATAATTAAAACAGCACAGCATTAACCCCTTACCCACACAAACAGAACAATTTAACAGAAATGTCATGCTCCATTAAGATTTTCATCCCCTTCTGTCTACAAGACAAATCAAATAATATATCAAGCAAAACCAAGCTCTGTGACTATGGTGGGTTGATCCTGGCTGGTCTTCCCCATGGGCTGCAGTGTAATTTCTACTCCGGTCCTGGAGCATCTCCTTTCTTTCTTTCTGCACTGACCTGGGTGTCTGCAGAGCTGTTGCTTTCACATATTATCATTCCTTTCTTCTGGTTGCAATTGCTTTTATGCAGCAACATTTCCCATTCTTAAATCTGTTATTCTGGAGGTGTTATAAGCATCCCTTGATGAGCTCGGCCTTGGTCAGTAGCCTGTCCATCTTAGAGCCGGCTGGCACTGGCTGTGTCAGGCATGGGGGAAACTTCTAGCAGCTTCTCACAGAAGCCACCCTTGTAGCCCCCTCTACCAAAACCTTGACATGGAAACCCAATACAGTGGCAAACTGGAAACATAAACATCTTAAGAATAAAGCATACATTAGTTAGCAATTGCTTATTAAAATATAAATCCTTGCCTCTGCTGAACTTACTTTTGCAGCCCCTTTCTGGTTGGGTGAACTATCTACAGAGTCCATCAGTTTCCAGAATCCAACCCTGGTAAAAATTTTTGCCCAACTGAGTATATAATACAGAGAATTGCAGATCATAGTCATACACGTGACATATGAAGAATTGGCATTCAAATGATTCTCAAAGCTGTGTCATTTGGCCTTCAGCTTTCCAAACAGGCAATCCACCATTCTCCAAACACTGAAAGCATGACTGGATGTTCTTTTCACAGCCCCGTGGTTTTCTGCTCTAAGTCACGCCAGGAGAAAAGTAAATGCTCACACTGATGATCATTTCACTTCTACACTGCCCAGCAATGCTCTTCAAAGCACCCTGCTGTCATCAGGAATAATGTTCATGAGCCAGCCCAAGGGAAACCTTTTGCCCAGCAGAAGAAAGTCATATCCATTGCAGTTAACACATCTGCAAACACATGTTTGGAGAAAGGCCTGGGGAATACAGGTGCAAACTGTCCATTTTAGGTACCAAATCTAACCTTAATTTTCAGACATTTGCTGAAATCACTCTAAGATAAGACCTTGAGATCCTTACGGGGAGAGATAAGGGCTTTTGAAGGTTTCAAAGAAGAAATCTTACCAGCATAAGTTTTAGATGGGATCTCACTCTAAATATTCCTTCAAAACTCAGTTAGGACTAATGACCAGAATTCCCATGCAAAGATTTAAGAAAACAAAAATAGAGTTTAAGAAGGTAAAGAACAACAAAATTCCCAGGTTACTAGTAGAATTATCTAAAATTAAAAAAAAAAAAATCAGCCATAAGTTTTAAAGAAGTGACATCCGACCCAGCCACTGAGAAACACGAAAGAACACATTAAAGTCCTGCAGCAACATGACTTAAATTCTGTCTTTGTACATCCTTATTAAGCATGGAGTTAAATGTTTGGATTCTCAAGAAAGGAAGTGGTTTCTACACTCACTTTTTCGGGAGTGATGACCTGAGTCACAAGGAACTATTTTATAGTATGTCTGAGGTTGTGCAGCCTTGAAAATGCTCAGTAGACACCAGTAGCAGAAAAAAAGTACTTTGGCAACATAGGAAAGAATTATAGTTACCAACACTTCTTTCTTTTTTTTTTTTATCTTAGCATTGTTTTGAATGTATGTTTAAATAATTTCATTGTTAACTGTGAATAACAAGGATAAGCTGAGAAGCCACAAGTTTATTTGGATGCATAACTGCATAATCCAAAATTCTGGAATTAATTTTATCAGTGTTTCAAATTTTCTGAAATGTTTGTAGGAAATTCATTCTACCACATGTAATAAAGTTTTTTTTTCTGCACTATCATTACATTTCTTCAAAACATTTCCAATAATAACACTGCAAATTATGTCCCCTCAGCTAGTTCATCTGTTCAGTCAATAAGCAACATTTTATTGCTTTTATGAATTAAGCCCACTTTACATCCAATCATTTTGCAAACATCTGTAGCCGAATCAGTCTAGGGAGCTTTAGAAAAATCAATCAACAGGGAACAAATTTCACTTTTTTTTTTTAATTTTAATAAAGTATTTACACATGTGCGCTCTACATGAAATAGGAAAAGCACTAAGCTTGATTGCTATATTTGAACATTGCAGTGAAGCTCACCTTGCATATTAAAGTTTTTCTTATTTATAAAGGAGGCACACAATGATGGCATTGGAATAATAAACGACTGATAATCTGTGCCCTAGCTATGAGCAACTAAACCAGAGGTATTCCAGCAGCTCAGTCTAGTACCAAATCTTAATGTAATTTCTAAGGTGTGTAGCAAGGCCATAGTATTTCAACAGTCTTTCTTCTACTATTTTTTGTTGATTAGGAAGCTAGAAATAAAGGAAAAGGCTTTGGAATAACATAAAGAATTCCATATTAGGGAATATTGAGACTTTATTTTTTAATTTGAAAAAATGCTTATTCATAACATTCAGACATCACCAAACGAGGTGAGAGTTAGTTTTGACAAGAATAAAATTGCTGTTTAAAATTAGAAAGAATCCTCCTCCAGATTAATCCAAAGAATAAGATATCCACCTTGGATTCTTAAAAAAAAAAACAAACAAACAACAGCACTTTAATTCAATCTAAGGATTTCATCCCATTTCCTACCTCTTAGATGCCAGCTAAAACACTGTTAAAACACAACTAAATTGAAATAGAGACTTTTTCACTTCGACAGGGCTCAGTTTCATCAGATTATAGAATGGGAAAACCCTTCGCATAGGAAAATACCATTTCTTCCCCAGCTAACCTTGGAATCAAGAGGCTTAGTTCTAACTTCTTGTTTGATGATTCCTGAACCAGGTGGATTTCAGTGTGTTATTCTCTAAAACAGAGATAATTTCCTTCATTCTCCATCTTCTTATTTTCTCTGACTGAGCTTGAAATAGTTTGGGCTGGTTTGCTGTTTTTTTTTACAATGCAGTACAAATTAATAACAGTAAGTTGCCCCCATCTGGTGTTTCCTCTGGTTGACATGGGAGCAAAGAGGGACATGTTTCTGCCTGAATAACCTTGGAAGAAAAGCATATCAATTATGAAGAACCAGAGCAAACTGTGAAAAACTGAAGCAAAGCCCTGGAGTGACTTTTAAAAGCTTACCAGTTTTAGCAAAGTTAATTATATTCACCTAAAGTAAATATTTCAATGGCCAGGATACTTCCTTATACAAGTAATTGCTCAGTTAGTGAACCCAATAATGAAGATGATAATGAGGTTGAAGGTATTTGGAATCAAGCTCTCAGTTGTCTAAAACAACTGACAAATTCTTCATTTTTACTATTCAGTACATCTTCTTTGACAATCTGAAGGTGAGTCTTTTGATGTAATTGGTTTATGAATTTAGAATATTTGCATAGAAAATGCTGAAGTTTAAATTTTTAAGCTTAGAAATGGGCAGGTCAAATATTTAATCTTCTTGTGAATGTTACTTCTGATATCGTAAGAGAATTCATTGAAAACTTATATCCCCTTCATACCTTGCAGAGATACCTTGTAGAGATACTTATACACATGTGAAATAAAGTTAATTCTTCTGCTGGGTATTTTTGGCTGCCTTCATTCACAAGGTGCAAGCACGTGGTGGGTTTATGCTTCCTAGCAGTGTAACTGTTCTAGGTCAGTCTTTGAAACCAGTTCCAGTGTTTCTGGAAAAAAAACCTTGTGGGAGCAACAAAAAGCCTCTCCTAAAATTCAAGCCTGCTTGGCACCAGCCAGCGTGTGCAGGGATGGTTTGAAGTCACACTGTCATAGAGAAACTACCAGGAACTGTGGTTTGCAGTTACCAGGAGGGAGTGACCATGCAGAATGCATTCACTGGTCGGGGAAATGCCGCTGGTTTGTGGGACAGAGCCATAGCAGCTTCACGTCTCATCTCTCTTCACTGTTTCAGGGCATTGCCACATGGGACCACCACCTGCAGAACTTTACCAAAGCTCCTTTCCTCCTGCCCTTCATATGCACTGGCTCTTTGGTTCCACATTGCAGGAAGGTCTAGTTAAAATAAAATAGCTTGACTCCATTCAGTCTTCTTTTCATTTTACTAATGTCTTTTTCTTGCTTGGCTGCTTTTGCTAGGTGCTTTTGCTTTTATTCTTTTAACTTACCCTTTTGCTCTGTGATCCGTGGGAATAACCTTGCTGCACAATTAACATGGGTACCCAATCTGTGTGAATGCTTTTGGCATGTTAACTATTTTAAAATAGTTCTTTCAGGTGCTTGATATACATTGCTGACATTTTATTTGGGAAGGTCGTTTGAATATGTTCTCAGAACTGCTGAATTTTTTATTGATGTCATAATTAATTACATTAGTTCTGATGTTTGTTTTCCTGGGCATCATTTCACGACATTTAAAAAAAACCAAACAACCACAAACAAAACCCTCAAATTAAAACAAGGTAAAACAAGTGAGTTGATTTATTTCATGCTTGGGGATTTCTTACTTCTTTTTTTTTTTTTTTTTCAATTTGGTCAAAAAGAAAAAGAAAAATGAAAAAAGGAGGAAATTGAATAAAAGAAGTAGCTAATTTATTTTTTCTTGAAAGGAAGTTTTATACTTTTTTTTGTGTTTATCAAGAGCTGGAGATTATATGGTATTTTGACAACTGCTATACTGACAGCTTCTATAAGCTTCTCATGGGAGGTCTAGGACAAAATATATGAGCTTTTTAAAACAAAATGCTTAGGGCAAATTCAGTAAACCTAAACCATTTACATAGCAGGGGTGCTGGAGGCCCTGCAAGCTTTAGTGCCCACATTCAGGCAACTCAGGGTACTTAGCTGAGAAAGCACATACAGTGTCTTACAGAGCAAATAGTAGTGGTGGGGAGAATGGTTACAAAAATTACAGCATTTCTGCCATGTCTTTGAAGATTTCTATCCCTAAATAGGGTAAACACAAACAGTTGACTTAGCATTCACCACAACTGAAGGAATAGAAAACCTCAGTGAGGAGGTTGAAGGTAGCAAAGAAAGAAACCTGAAGCACATCAGCTGTTGATATAATAGAAGTATTTTGAGTTGGCAGATCTGTTTAGGAGGCTTCTGTACAGCTTTCTCCCATACTTTCCCTAAATTCTCATCCCACTTCTTTTCCTTTTTCATTTTCAAGCTTTTCCTCACCACCTCCCTTCTGTGCTTAATCACGTGGAGGTCTGTGTTTTGAAAGAAACAGTAAAGAACGCCAGCAGAGACAAACTCAAATGTCCAAAGCAAGAAATACCCTCATGTGCCCCCCTGAAACAGTCCTGCAGTATGAGATTCCTGCAAACAAAACCAGCTAGCAGGGCAAATTTTTTTTGTAGCTTTGTGACCAGGAGCTTTGTAATGTTATTTTTGTTCTTTGGCCAGCAACTGTGTAAACCTAGTGCAAAATGCATTTTGCTCTGGGAGCTTAAGTTTACTCCAGGAAATGAATATGAAAGCCAACATCATCGCATTTAAAGGTGGTGCCTCCTGACACAGCCTGATGCTTCTTTAAAGTGTGTCTCACAAAGGCTAATATAGCCACTTGTTCATATTACACTATATTGCAAAGGAAATATAGCTCACTTAAGTAACCACATACTGCTGTCACCTGACATTGCCTTCCAGGGTAACTTTCCCACAGATCTGGTATTCAGATCTTTGCCACAGGGACTCCCTGCTTTCTAGTTATATCTGATCTCTGTGTCTAGTGTCTAGTTGAAGTGAGCTGAACTATCGGGGACGATTCGTGCCCTTAGTTCAGTATTAATAGCTGGGACATTGCTACCATAACTTAACAGCTTATAGATCTGGCACTTTACAGGGACAGCACCACCAAAGATAAGAGGCATTGCAAAATTCTAAATTTGTTTTACGTTGCCTTACAGATCAGCCTGCAGAAGTGCAAGGGGGCTCATGCGCACAGCTTCCCTAAGCAGCCTTTTCTTGCAGGTTTTGGTCTTTGCTGACCCAGGTTTAGGTAATACCTAGTGAATAAGGTTCAACCTTTTTTGAGCCGTACCTACTTAGAATCATAGGATCATAGAACAGTTAGGGTTGGAAAGGACCTTAAGATCATCTAGTTCCAACCCCCCTGCCATGGGCAGGGACACCCCACACTAAACCATGTCACCCAAGGCCTCATCCAACCTGGCCTTGAACACTGCCAAGGATGGAGCATTCACAACCTCCCTGGGCAACCCATTCCAGTGCCTCACCACCCTAACAGTAAAGAATTTCTTCCTTAGATCCAATCTAAACTTCCCCTGTTTAAGTTTGAACCTGTTACCCCTTGTCCTATCACTACAGTCCCTGATGAAGAGTTCCTACCCAGCATCCTTGTAGGCCCCCTTCAGATACTGGAAGGCTGCTATGAGGTCTCCACGCAGCCTTCTCTTCTCCAGGATGAACAGCCCCAACTTTCTCAGCCTAACTTCATACGGGAGGTGCTCCATTCCCCTGATCATCCTCGTGGCCCTCCTCTGGACTTGGTCCAACACTTCCATGTCCTTTTTATGTTGAGGGCACCAGAACTGCACACAATACTCCAAGTGAGGTCTCACGAGGGCAGGATCACCTCCTTGGACCTGCTGGTCATGATCCTTTTGATGAAGCCCAAGATAACGGTTGGCTTTCTGGGCTGCAAGCACACACTGAAGCCAGCTCATGTTCATTTTTTCATCGACCAACACCCCCAAGTCCTTCTCTGCAGGGTTGCTCTGAATCTCTTCTCTGCCCAACCTGTAGCTGTGCCTGGGATTGCTCCGACCCAGGTGCAGGACCTTGCACTTGGCATGGTTAAGCTTCATAAGGGTGGCATCAGCCCAACTCACAAGCGTGTCCAGGTCCCTCTGGATGGCATCCCTTCCCTCTGGCGTATCAACCAAACCACACAGCTTGGTGTCATCGGCAAGCTTGCTGAGGGCGCACTCAATCCCACTGTCCATGTCACCAACAAAGATATTGAACAAGACCGTTCCCAACACCGATCCCTGAGGAACACCACTTGTTACCGGTCTCCAGCCGGACATCCAGCCATTGACCACAACTCTTTGCGTGCGGCCATCCAGCCAGTTCTTTATCCACCGAGTGGACAATCTTTTTTAATTTTTCTTAATTTCTTAATTTTTTCAATAGCCTACTGCTATCGACATTACTAGCACCCACATGGATTAAAACACAACTGGGAGGGCAAAATGAATTGCTGTGAGAGAAGTCTAGTAAGTCCCATGGACTATTACTCACTTCTAGTGATCTGGAGCTCAGATTGTCTTTTCATCAATTCTCCTGGATACAGGATAAGTCCTTAAAAAAGCTAGGAGGATTGGCCAAGTTAATAAATGGTTAAAAGGATAGTGCCATAGTCAGGGGTTTGGATGTCTTGAATACAGGACCCAAGTTAGTAGGCCAGGTATACTGGGGGCTGGTGGGGCTGATCTGACAAAGAGGTGGAAGAGTGGTTTTGGAAGGAGGCTTGACAGACTCGTTAAGGTTGCTTTAAACTAGATGTGTTGGGGGAAGGGAGCATTGTTTCATCCCATCACACCCAGTCAGTTGCCAGCACCTACAATAAATGCTCGGAGCGATGCAGAGATATTCCAGCCACTCCAGCCAATGAGCCGGCTTCATTTGGAGCTCGGCTCAGATGCCTCTATACAAACGCCCATAGCATGGGAAACAAACAAGAGGAATTAGAGATGTGTGCACGACTGCGGGAGTATGATATAATAGGCATCACAGAAACATGGTGGGATGGCTCCTACGACTGGAGTGTTGGAATGGAAGGTTACAGGCTCTTTAGAAAAGACAGACCTAGCAGGTGGGGAGGGGGAGTTGCTACTTATGTTAGGGATAGGCTGGAGAGAATGGAACTCTGTCTGGGGACGGGTGAGCAGTCGACAGAGAGTTTGTGGGTCAGGGTTAAAGGGAGAGCAGCGATGGGGGACATTATTGTGGGGATCTGTTACAGACCGCCTGATCAAGAGGAATCTGTGGACGAAGCGCTCTACAGACAGATAAGAACAGCCTCACGCTCACAGGCCCTTGTTCTCATGGGGGACTTCAACCACCCTGACATCTGTTGGAGTGAAGGTACGGCCCGGCACAAGCAATCCAGGAAGTTCTTCAATTGTGTGTAAGACAACTTCCTTCTGCAAGTAACAGAGGAGCCGACAAGGAGAGGTGCCATGCTTGACCTCGTGCTCACCAACAGGGAAGGGCTCATTGGAAATGTGACGCTCCAGGGCAGCCTTGGTTTCAGTGACCACGAGATGGTCGAATTCAAGATCCTCGGGACAGTGAGAAGAGCGTGCAGCAAGCTCACTGCCCTGGACTTCAAGAGAGCAGACTTTGGCCTCTTCAGGAGCCTGCTTAGTAAGGTTCCATGGGATGCAGCCCTAGAGGGCAGGGGGGCCCAAGACTCTTGGTTGTTATTCAAGGATCACCTGCTCCAAGCTCAGGAGTGTTGCATCCCAACTAGAAGGAAGTGCAGCAGGAGGGCCAGGAGACCTCCTTGGATGGATAAGCAGCTGCTCAGGAAAATTCAAAGGAAAAAAGAGGCCTATAGAAGGTGGAAGCAGGGACAGGCAGCCTGGGAAGAATACAGGGATGCTGTCCGGGAAGCTAGGGACCAGGTGAGGAAGGCTAAGGCCCAGTTAGAATTAAACTTGGCTAGGGATGTTAAGGATAATAGGAAGGGATTCTATAGGTACGTAGCGGGTAAAAGACAGACTAGGGACAACGTAGGCCCCCTCCGGAAGATATTGGGAGAACTGGCTACCCAGGATTTGGAGAAGGCTGTGGTTCTTAATGACTTTTTTGCCTCGATCTTCACTGGCAAAGTCTCTGACTGCACCACCCAAGTCTTGGCAGGCGAACGCAGGGACTGTGAGAATGAAGACCCTCGGCCCACTGTAGAAGAGGATCTGGTTTGAGACCATCTTAAAAACCTGAACGTACACAAGTCCATGGGACCCGATGAAAATCAACCGTGAGTCCTGAAGGAGCTGGCGAATGAAGTTGCTAAGCCACTGGCCATCATATTTGAAAAATCATGGCAGTCAGGTGAACTTCCCAATGACTGGAAAAAGGGAAATATAACCCCCATTTTCAAGAAGGGGAAAATGGATGACCCGGGGAATTACAGACCAGTCAGTCTCACCTCTGTGCCTGGCAAACTCTTGGAGCAGATTCTCCTGGAAGGCATGCTAAGGCACATGAAAAACAAGGAGGTGCTTGGTGACAGCCAGCATGGCTTCACTAAGGGGAAATCCTGCCTGACCAATTTGGTGGCCTTCTATGATGGGGCTGCGAAACTGATGGACAGGGGCAGAGCAGTTGATATCATCTACCTGGACTTGTGCAAAGCCTTTGACACTGTCCCACATGACATCCTTGTCTCTAAGCTGGAGAGACATCAATTTGATGGGTGGACCACTCGGTGGATAAAGAACTGGCTGGATGGCCGCACGCAAAGAGTTGTGGTCAATGGCTGGATGTCCGGCTGGAGACCGGTAACAAGTGGTGTTCCTCAGGGATCGGTGTTGGGAACGGTCTTGTTCAACATCTTTGTCAGTGACATGGACAGTGGGATTGAGTGCGCCCTCAGCAAGCTTGCCGATGACACCAAGCTGTGTGGTTTGGTTGATACGCCAGAGGGAAGGGATGCCATCCAGAGGGACCTGGACACACTTGTGAGGTGGGCTGATGCCACCCTTATGAAGCTTAACCATGCCAAGTGCAAGGTCCTGCACCTGGGTCGGAGCAATCCCAGGCACAGCTACAGGTTGGGCAGAGAAGAGATTCAGAGCAACCCTGCAGAGAAGGACTTGGGAGTGTTGGTCGATGAAAAAATGAACATGAGCTGGCTTCAGTGTGTGCTTGCAGCCCAGAAAGCCAACCGTTATCTTGGGCTTCATCAAAAGGATCATGACCAGCAGGTCCAAGGAGGTGATCCTGCCCTCGTGAGACCTCACTTGGTGTATTGTGTGCAGTTCTGGTGCCCTCAACATAAAAAGGACATGGAAGTGTTGGACCAAGTCCAGAGGAGGGCCACGAGGATGATCAGGGGAATGGAGCACCTCCCGTATGAAGTTAGGCTGAGAAAGTTGGGGCTGTTCATCCTGGAGAAGAGAAGGCTGCGTGGAGACCTCATAGCAGCCTTCCAGTATCTGAAGGGGGCCTACAAGGATGCTGGGGAGGGACTCTTCATCAGGGACTGTAGTGATAGGACAAGGGGTAACAGGTTCAAACTTAAACAGGGGAAGTTTAGATTGGATCTAAGGAAGAAATTCTTTACTGTTAGGGTGGTGAGGCACTGGAATGAGTTGCCCAGGGAGGTTGTGAATGCTCCATCCTTGGCAGTGTTCAAGGCCAGGTTGGATGAGGCCTTGGGTGACATGGTTTAGTGTGGGGTGTCCCTGCCCATGGCAGGGGGGTTGGAACTAGATGATCTTAAGGTCCTTTCCAACCCTAACTATTCTATGATTCTATGATTCTATATATTTAGCCCAGTCAGTACTGGGATTCAGAATGTCACAGTCAACCTGTCAAAATGGAACCAAATCTTCATTAACATTTTAACAGTAAAGATCTGGGAATCTGTGAAGTTAGTTTTCCCATTAAACTTACGGAATTAGAACCGTAACTATTATGTGTGCATTTCTACTCAACTTTGGCCAGTAGAATATGAAAATGTATTTTTTTATAAGTAATAATCTTTATTAGGTGCTAGTTGCCAGATTTGAAAACACTTCCCACCTACATAATTTCACTGTTTACGATATTAACTACAGAAGCAAAGAGAATTGTTTATGACACCCCCTGGACAAAAACCAGAATGTAGATTTGCATTAATGCTCCAGTAAAAAAATGATCATCAAGAAAAGATTAAAACACAGAGGTGGTTTCCATTCTTCTTCTGTATTTCACCCCCTCCCCCCAATTTTCTTCTCCTGTCATTACAAGTATCTCAACTGCATTTGCAATGTTTGATTATCATGTAAGCATACTTTATAAAATGGTACATAACAGCATCATAACCCATATGTTCCCTACCATGACTGAACAAAAGCATTTCTTGTGTGAAGTTGTAGAAACTAAATAGGAACCATTCATTCAAATCTTCAACTTCCCCAAAATGAAACACAGAAAGTAGGTGTGAGCTACAATGTTCTATGCAATCCAATGCAAATGTATGCAAATTTCTTCATATTAGAATCATTGTCTAGTTGTCATCCTCACATGGGGCACATCAAAGCCATATGACCTGATTTTGCACCTGCTGTTTAATTAAATTTACAAGGCAGACACTCTCTCTACTCCCGGTGATATACAAATCCATTTTTACTACCGCAGCTTCTAATTTACAAGGTAGTCGACTGCTGTGTTTCACTGTCAATAGCTGCCCAACTGCTCTTTGTTAAAGTGAAGATTAAAAACTGAAAACTGGCCACCATTTCGGTATATGAATTAAAAGAAATATTAAATGTGATTTCCCTCTTCACCTTTTTTTTTAAAAATGGGGCAAAAGGGAAACTACAGTAGGAACACTTCATACTATTGTAACAGTGTTGATTTTTTCATTCCCCTGCTGTGAAGAGGCCGAGACACAACACTTTTGTCAAGTTATCAATAGTTTTTTCTGTTTTGCAGGAGCCATATGTTGAAATGTAGCAATGCACCAGTGCTAGTAGCAATGATATTAACAAAGCTGTCTTTTTTCTTGGATGATCATGTAAAGTTTTCAGTATTTATGCTATTGGATTCACGTCTTGCTTGGAAATGATTTTGCTGATCTTAATTTGATTTTATTCTCCAAAACCCAAAACCTGTTACTTTTTACTCCTTCCAGTGTGCAGTCAGTAATGCTGCAATAAGTCAGTAAGTCAGAATGCTCAGTACTATGAAACTCTTCTCCCTTCTTCAGACTAACTCATAATCAACCTCATTATTGCCAAAGTATTGTTAGTCATATTACATAGGTGCACGGAGGGCACAAACTATGTTACCAAAACCCATTAACAATCTTTATGTCACATAGAATAGAATCATAGAATAGAACATATAGAATCATAGGAGCATAGACTGTTTTGGTTTGGAAGGGACCTTTAAAAATCATGTGGTTCCACCCCTCCTGCTATTGCAGGGACATCTTCCACCAGACCAGGTTGCCCAAAGCCTTGTTCAACCTGACCCTGAACACTTCCAGGGATGGGGCATCCACAGCCAACCTGTGCCAGTGTCTCACTACCCTCACTGTAAAGAATTTCTTCTTCATACCCAATCTAAAGCTGCACTCTTCTATTTAAAAGTTGTCCTGTCTCTATAGGCCTTATAAGCCCCCTTTAAGTATTGAAAGCTGCAGTAATGTCTCCATGGAGCCTTATCTTCTTCTGGCTAAGCAAGCATACTCGAGTTTAATTATTAAAAACTATTAAAATTATATGTAACTGAGAGCAATTGCTAGCAACACATCAGAGAAGAGGGAGAAAAAATCGCTCTATGCTCATTTCCTTTTATAGACAGAATGAGGAAAAGCAGTAACAATAATACCATATTCACAAGCAATGAGACATTTTCAGTGAGCTACCTTTAACCAAAACAATGAAATTAGCTCATTCTCACTTTGTTTATACTTAATTTAATTCTGTAGGTAGCTCCAAAGATATATGGGAAGCTGAGAGAACAGGGGAACAGACTTTGAGAAGGGGTTTCTATGAACCGCAAAAGCAGAAACAGCTTTGGGTCTGCCTATGGGTGGCAGCACACGTTCACTGAACGACAGCTAGATCTGATAGAAAAGTTAGAACTAGTCCATACAATGAAATTAAAGGTTCTTTGTCGTCCCCCCAAAATCCCCACTTTCCCAGCTTTTTGTCCATGTGCTACATGATGCGAATATCTAAGGCTCAGCAGTGCTTTCTGATGATGCAAAAGCTAAGCATTGCTGAGCTGAGAAGGCAAAATCTATTAAAATGGTTCCCAGTACCCTGCCCATCTCAAAGCTTCCTGCCACAGCTATAATGTGGAGCAACTCAGCCTAAATTCCCAGGCTGCTTCCCTCAGGCTTGCTGTTGCTGCTGCTGTGCCTCACTGTGAATGGCAGCAGATAATCCCAGAGTCATCAGAAGCAACCCAGGTGGTCTGAGGTCATCTCCAAAGTGGCACTCTGCCCTGCACTTGCTGTCAGGCATGGGGTCATAAGGAAATACAGCATGATCATGCAGGCAGATGAACCTTGAGCTGCTGTGAAGCAGATGGGATTTGACTATGGTGCCTCTGGAGACTCCCTGAGAAGAACTGATTGTCAGAAGGTAACTGTATCAGTCCTTAGCCCTGTATTTCTGAGAAACTCTGGCCCTTAGATGATTTTCTTCCAGACTTATTCCATGTACGCTGTTTCTGAAGTTACATGCCACAGTTTTCCTTCTCTTGCATTGGCTCTACATCAATGCTTTGAGTCCCTTTGGTAAAATTAATTCAGATCAAATGTCACAATTACTTCTGGGTTTTTTTTTCAAGATACTGGAGTACAAGATGTGTATTCCAGCACAGTTTCCTGCTCCATAACTTTTCCTTGTTTCCCTCCAGGGGCACCTCTGTGAATGTAGGAGCTGCTTTTTGTCGGAAAGGAATCACTTCAGGTGTGGCACAAAAGGAGCTACCACAAATTCAACAGCATATAAAGCATTCAGTAAAACAAGCTTTTCAAATAACGCCAGGAGGACAGGAAAGAAAACCTCAGACAAAACCAAAACAGAAATTAAAAGACATTTGATTCATATTTTATCAAGTTTGGACACAACTAAAAGACCCAGAGGGAGCTGACAGCAGAATTTTGCCCAGTGTTCTCACAGCATGTATATGGTCATATGCAATGATCCTTTGTCTACCTTATATATTTTATAATATACATTTTACACAAAGAGCAATAAGTAAGACTTAACTCTTAAATAAAATATGACCCAGTTTCAGCATAGTCCACTTTAGGCTGCCATAATACCTTAATTTTCCTGTTGATTCATATTTTAATGAGGAAACTATTATTGCAGTATCTTCATTGTTTAATTAAAATTATAATTAGATATTAAAATGCTGGAGCACAAAAGTAAGTTCTTGCTGAAGGGTATCTTCAGGAAAACAAAAACTTATAAGGGTTGTTATGGCTTTGAGAAATTAGATGTGGCCACCAAATTGCATCTGATTTTTTTTTTTTTTTTTCAATAATAATTACCTCCCTGAGAACATACTGGGCTCCATAAAGAATTACTGTATTATATTTGGTAGTCTGTATAATGAAAAAGGTCATTCTTGATGATCAGTGTCAAACTTTATGTCTTAAAATCTATAAATCAAGCAAATCAATGATTAAAAGCAATTACACTTAGCATTTGCATAGTTAAAAAAATACAGACTACCGAACTAATAAACCTTCTGGGTCCCCATTCTAATTCATTTCCTGTTCCACTACTGCATTAACAGCATTCAGTATTTCATCATTATATAATATCTACTATTTTAGAGGCGAATAAAGACTAAGGTATGAAGATGTAATAGCCTATTCCAGGATGAATATACAACAAATTGGAAACTATAGATATGAAAATGTATATGTAGGTGGAATTACTGAAACAGATTAGAAAAAGTTCTCAGTTACATCTGGGAACCAGCAAGCAGGACAACAGAAAGAGCAACCTGCAAAATTTGGTCCAGAGGAGGGAGCACCAGATTCTAGCAAGGGAGCTGTGAAGACAGGAGGTAAAAGAGGTGAGCAGGAGAGGAGGAATGCAGATTTGAGGGGCAGTTGGGCTGTGACTTATAGGTAGCCAAGCTCCATAGCAAGTGTTGTGCTTGTAATGGAGTATTCCCTTGCTGGGGATAAGAGCATTAATCACAGCTCTTGTTACACTCCTGGAGCCTTCACTGGGTTCTGTGATCAGCCAAATCAGGAGGTTGGTGGTGGCAGGCAGGGGAGAAGGAACAGCACACATGGGCCCTGCAGGGCAGATGTAGCCATGGCATGCATGTACATGGTGCCATGGTTTGGTGAGACACCTATTCTGTGTCAGCAGCCACATCATGAACGCCTCGGTAGGAAGGCCCACTAGGCAGAGGGCAGTGGAAGCCTGTGAAGGGAGCTGTGAGCAGAGCAGAGAGTGGGAGTGAGGGTTGATTTGCTGCACTGGAGGGCAGACACATAGTTCTGAGGACAGGATGCAGCTGCCCAAAGAGAGGCATTTATTTCAATTTAGGTTCTGTGGAGTATCTGGTCCAGCCTCCAGGTTGTGCTTCAAAGATTACCCACATCTGTGTCACCTGTGCAGGTGTCTGTGAAACCCTGGTAGGCTCCAAGTGACGCTAGATCCTTATATATATCTGATGTACTCCTCTAGTGGTGTTAACTAAATGCTCAGCTCAGCTGCCCAGTCCTTGTTCTCTCTGAAGTATACAAAGATACCTGCTGGGGTGGTGGATCCAGGACCTCCAGGAGTCTACTTCAGTCCCCACAACAATCACTGTAGCTACCCAAAACTGATGACTGGTACCACAGCTACTCAAACTCTGGCAACAGGCACCGCAGTTATTTTTATCTCCATAACAAGCACTACATCCACTCAACCCCCAGTGGCAAGTACGGTGGCTATTCAAACTTCAACAACAAGCACTGCAGCTGCTTTAATTCCTGTGACCACCAATACTGCAACTACTTTTTTAGTTTGCTACTCAAACCCCAGCAACAAGCACGACCATTAGTCAGCCCTCAGCGATGGGTGATATAACTGAACCAGAGAACCAACCCATGTCGGTATCAGTTGCCCCTATACACAAGAGGAAATGGAAACAAAACCCAACTCATTTAGTGAAGGAAGAACACATAAAAATATGATAAACCAAACAGAAGCAGAATCAGTATATGGGCCCTTAGTCATTTTCCTTTTGTATATGATATGCAAATTAAGAAATGACAGTCAGAAAGGCAGACTTCTTTAATATCCTTCCCAAAAGCTGATTTCATTTCAGCTCTGCTGTACTATGGTGTCTATGATTATTGTGTAATGAAATGTCTTATCCATGCAAGCACCACAAATGTGAAAGTCTAGTAAATTGAGTCCACTATTTTTTCAGCTTTGCATCAGCAGGGGGGAAGTTGCACATATTTAAACTGGTTGATAGGACAAGAGATAAGCTTTGCTATGCAGCAAACATCAGCAACAGGATTGACATAAAAGACATTTTAATTGCAAAAATATGCCAACAATGTCATATAAAGACATCTCTACTGTTTCTATGTGGGTGTTCTGAATACTGAATATGTGTTGAATTTATCAGATTGTTTCAGGGGAAAAACAAACAAACAAAAAGGTTGGAACTTCTGTACTGATCCTTTCAAAACAATTGGCTGATTTTTCTCTCCCTCATTTTTCAGATGTACTTACATGGAATTTTAAAAAATAGTGTCTGTTCCTTACAAATACTTCCTTTTGTCCCTCTGAAATATGCAAACCACTTCATTTCAGATAGAACAAGCTATTTCATTTGAAGGAAGAGAACATTGAAAGGAAGACGCTTGTATTAGCAGGGAGAACAAATACTGGTGCTATAATCTGGACCAACACATTTGCATTGTGTTTTTGTTTGATTACCTACTCTGTCTTCTCATTAGCACTAGCAGCATCTGAATAGCTGAACTGCAATCTCTTCATTGGTCATGAAAATCACTGTGACTGGGGTGAGCTGCAACCAGTGTGCAAGCAGTCACAGTGTGACCAGGCTGAGGAAACAGGATATCCATATTCCTTCCTTGCAGTACTTTGGGATAAAAGTCTGCAGGTGGACAGCTGATGACAGTGCTGATGGTGATTTTGTCCTGACCACTGCACACGGGGTCAAGTTTACCCATGTGGAAAAGATTGCTCATACATCTAGAGCAGCTCAGCATGTGAGGAAGGACAGCCTTCCTGGTAAGGTAAGAGAGGAGAAGAGTAAAACAGAGAGAGATTCTCATCCAAGAAAGAGGCTGAAACAAGAACAAAGAGCAAAGACAAAACTGAATGACAGCAAACTTTGTCCAAAGGGACCATAAGGCACCACCCAGAAAGCTGCTGGACTGACTGTCCCTGAGAGGACTCTGCAAGACAGACAGTTCTTTACAGACTTCAGTCTAGCTCATACAGAAAATTTTTGAAAAATCTCATTTAATGTCTAGTAACAACTTTGATTTTGAAAAGTAACCTGCTTTTGTTTGCACTGGTGTGCTCCTAAAGTTCAGGAACAGGTAGTAACCTCCTAAAGTTCTGATCAGCTTTGTGGTGCCTTCCTACAGTCAGGACAGTCCTGACTTTTCACTAAATTTTTGGATGAATGGCAGGAGTAATGGGCAGAGAAGAGGCTGGGATGCAATGTTTTGCCAGTCATAATTAATTCTGAGTAAGTCTGCAAATTACTTGATCTTTTTTTCTAAACTTGGAACTATTTCAACAGTTTTTAGGGTTTTCTCCATTAAAAATAGCAAGTTAGAGCAGAATGGATCAGCCCTGTTGAAACTTGTTTTTTATTTATTCAGCAGTGGAAAAAGGTGGACCCACATGTAAAATACAATGGTTATTGAGGTGAGTTTCTTGAGGTACAACACATAAGCAGGTGAAAAAGAATACCCTCTGAGAAGCAGACATGGGTTCTGAAAGGAAGCTAGAGGCATCAATCAAAGCAAGAAACATTACTGCATCCCAAAAGGTCAAGGTAATATTAAGAGGGGCAGAAACAGGCTCAACTTTACATCATCACTCAGATTAGTAGTAAGAGAAAAAATCATCAATATAGATAACTCTCCATCTCCCACCTCACAATCTCTAGGAGTGAAAACAAATTGTTCGAGGATGAGGTTGTTGCCCAACCAGTTATTTCTGTCAGCTTGGAAAATGCCTATGACATCAGGTCTGAATCCTCCAGCTCTTTGTTACACAAATTAAATTACTTTATAAATATAGCTTATATAGTTTATTTGCTCTTAAAAATTAATTGACTTTAGATTCATACTGCCCTTTTTTTGCTTTTATTAATGAAAGCAAAACAACCTGTGCTTTATCTTCCAGTAGAGCTTCAAAATTCAGTTGTAGGAAACATCCAAAAGTTCATAGTCATTAGAATTGTTTGGGTTGGAAGCGGCCTTAAAGATTATTTAGTTCCAACCCTCCTGCCATGGGCAGAGACGCCTTCCACTAGACCAGATTGCTCAAAGCACTGTCCAACCTGGCCTTGAACACTTCCAGGTATGAGGAATCCACAACTTCCTTAGGCAACCTGTTCCAGTGTCTCACCACCCTCACAGTAAAGAATTTCTTCCTGATATCTAAATCTCCCTTCTGTCAGTTTAAAGCCATTCACCCTTGTCCTGTCACTACATGCCCTTGTAAAAAGTCCCTCTCCAGCTTTCTTGCAGCCCTCCTTTAGGTACTGGAATCTGCTCTAAGGTATCCCTGGAGCCTTCTCTTCTCGAGGCTGAACAAGTCCGGCTCACTCAGCCTGTCTTCATACGGGAGGTGCTCCAGCCCTCTGATCGTCTTTTGCACTAGCTCCAACAGGCCCACATCTTTCTTATGTTAGTGTCCTCAGAGCTGCACGCAGTACTCCAGGTGCGGTCTCACAAGAGCAGCGCAGAGGGGAAGAATCCCCTCCCTTGACTTGCTGGTCATGCTTCTTTTGAAGAAGCCCAGGATATAGGAGGCTTTCTGGGCTGCAAATACACATTGTAGGTTCATGTTATGCACTCGTCAGCTAACACTCCCAAGTCTTTCTCCTCAGGCCTGCTCTCAATCCATCCTCTGTTCTCTCTGAGTCGAAGCACATAAATACAGTCAAAGCTGTCATGGAAAATAGACTTTTTATACAGTGTCCAGTATGTTGTGAGTCTAACTTGGTTAGAAATGTCCTCATGGAAATTTGAAACATCTCTGTATAGGTCTATCTGGGAAAATATGTGTGAAAATGACAAAACAAAGTTATTTTAAAGTTATATTAAGGTTTACCTCATGCTGAGGGTTTTCACAGTGGTTTACAAGCAGCCTAACCCAAATGCAAAATGAAGTTTCCAGTCTGCCGCAGTTCAATCTCTTAATTTTCTCACAGTTGAATACATTTGGTCTTTCATGCAAATAGATGTCTATCTTGACTATTTTGTACATTTGCCCTTGCAAATGGGCATGTTTGAGTTTCAATATGATAATTTCTTTCTAAAGAAAACATGGTGTAAGCAGATAATGGAACTGAATAATGTGCCTTTTCCATTTCTAACTTCAAGGATTCCATACATGTGCAAATTAGAGACCACTTGAGGAGAAACATTTGCAATATGTTAATTAATTTGATGGGTTAAACCACAAGAATTGTAGGACATGTCTAGAAAAGTTAAAGGGTCTCTCTAGCAGTGCAGGTTTCTAGCAAATTATTATTCTCACTAGTCCCATAAATAAATAATAATAATTCATATTGTTTCATGGGCTCAGTATTGTATGATACTTGGCATCATACAATGCATGCAAATAAAGACAGTCCCTGCCACACAGAATAATCATCCTCCGCTTATGTATTCTGAATCCAGTTTCTGTGGTGCTGTGCTTGCCTGAAAGAGCTACAAGCCATTTTGAATAGCCACCTTTCCTTTCCTCACTTTCACCTGTTTTCCTGGTCATTTCCACTGTTAAGGCCTGCCATGGTGAAGCTTTCAGCTGCTTCTACTATAACTGCATCAGTGTTTTCTCCTGCACCAGTTCCTAAATACCAACTATCATTCTGGAGCTGGTTTACAAAGACACTGACCTCTTAACAAGATTTATTATTGTTAAATAAAATGAATGTTAAAGAAATAAATAAAACAAATGAGATTTTCATGCCATAAAAGTAAAGACAGTCGTGCTGGATGAGCACGTGGTTTTTGGAGTCACCATTAAAGCCAAAGACTTTTATGATATGAAACACAAATGCCACAGAAGTGAGATGTGAGTTATTAGTGGAATTTGTTTCAAATACTGTCGCATGCTCTAGCAAAAAACATTGAATAAAATAAGCATAGCAGGGTTTTGTTGCTTGAGCCAGGAAGGGATAAAAAGCTGAAACCCATCACACAGACACCACAGGTGAGATGAAAAGGATAAACTAAAGTTTTATGCCAGAGTATCTCTATTCCCTCTGAAGTATGGTTTTAAACTGCTCTGAGGTAACAAAATGAAAGAAATCTTTATGTATACAAATTCCTAGAACATATTTAATCTAAATCTTTATACATAGTTTTCATTCTCTGTTTCCACCTTCCTGCAGTTGTTTCTTGTGAATTCCCTGTGCAGTTCCACAGTTAATTCACCTGCGGCAGTGAAGTAGCATGTCATGACATTGTACAGTCACTCTACTAAAAAAAATAAAAATTATTATCTTAGCAAAGAAACCCAGTGAGATTTGTCCCAAAGACACACAGGGTTTCTTAACTCCCAAGCAAGTCACAGTGTTCCAGAACCCTGAAAGCCTGGGACATCCTCTTCTGCCGTTCACCAAGCACTCTCTAAAAACTGGTTTTCTATACAAAGTAAACAAGTAGGTTTCTTTAAACAACTTAAAAATGAGGGGAAGTAAAAACCTAGCTCCAATTAACAAACTGGAATTAAATTACAATTAACTGAAATTAAGTTCGAGGGTTACAAGTTCAGATGTTATTTTATTGCAGATCATACACAGCATATTTACAGTTTCACCTCAATATGATGTAAATCTGTTCTATTATAGGGATTCCATGTGGTAAAGGCAATAAACATGATTACTAGGTAGTTCTGGGACTAAAATTCTCTTCATTTTAGGCTGCTGTAGGTAATTTTCTTCTCTTTCTTGCATATCGGCTTGCAGGAAAATAAGGTGAATAAACATATATGTACAGTAGTTCAACTGCAATTTCACATAGAGCACAAACATAAAATTGTTTGAAATAAGTTTACGTTCAGATTCTCAAAAATAATAAATGCAAAATTCAAGTTCCTTGCACAATGTAACTTAGACATCTTGTTGAATCATGATGATGATCTTTAGTTACAAACCACTTCTTTAACTTCATGAACCCTGAAAGTTTTCTTTTCTCCCTAGCATAAATTCATTCTATTGCACTTCATTCCAGTAGTGCAGTTGGAAACTTAAAAAGGGAAAAATTCACCTACAGGTGAATGAGAAATGTGAAAATGAATTTTTTCCAGTATTAGAAAAGGGTAAATTCAGTTTCTTTGTGTGGACTTCTCAGGCAGACCTCTGTCTCCCCACTTCTTTTTCTGCTATATTTGCCTGTGGTCTCTTTTGGTCCATCTGGGGATTAATTGCTGCTGTTGCTGCAAAACAGCATTACCTGGAGCTGGGAACAATCTAACCATTAGCATGTTTTACTGTGAATACACCAACATACATAATGTCAATGTTTAACCTTAGCCAGCAACTAAGCCCCACACAGCTGCTCATTCATTCCTCCCCTGGTGTGAGGAGGTGATTTTCTCCCTGACGAGGAGAATCAGAAGAGTAAAACTTGTGGGTTGAGATAAGGACAGTTTAATAGGTAAAGCAAAAGCTGTGCACTCAAGCAAAGCAAGACAAGGAGTTCTTTCATCACTTCCCATCAGCAGACAGGTGTGCAGCTATCTCAAGGAAAGCAGAGCTGCATCACAGGTAATGGTGACTTGGGAAGACAAATGCCATCACTCCAAACATCTTCCTCTTCTTCCCCCAGCTCTATATGCTAAGCATGACGCCATATGGTCTGGAATACCCCTGTGGTTGGTTTGAGGTCAGCTGTTCTGGCTGTGTCCCCTCCCAGTTTCCTGTACATCCCCAGCCTATGCACTGGTGGGATGGGGTGAGGAGCAGAAAAGGCCTTGACTTTACGTAAGCTCTGCTCAGCAGTAACAAAAACGTCGCTGTGTCGTCAACGCTGTTTTCAGCACAAAATCAAAACATAGCCATGCTATACAAAATGTAGCCCGTATTAGCTACTATGAGGAAAATTAACTCTATCCTGGCCAAAACTAGCACACAGAGCAAGACAGCAGAACCAACAAAATTTTCTCATGGAAGGTGACTATGTCTTTTTAGGTATATGAGTCTTTGTGGAGAACAAGCGTTACTTCATATTGCTGTTTTGGTGTTTCTAAGAGATCTCTACTCAACATATTTAAGATCTGTAATAACCCACAGGGGAATGGAATCAAATATGATACTGTATGCATAAACCACAAAAAGTACTGATTAGAGAGAGAAAAAGAATGTTTGATCAGATTGAAAAATGTAGCATGAAACTGCAGAGATCTGGATTTTTTAAAGGGTTGTTACCATATTGCTGTGCTCAGCGAAATGACTACACATCCGTATACATTTTAATTAAAGCATAAAGTTTTAAAACTAGATTCTATGAAGTTCTTACTCAGCATACCCAGAGGGCTCCCCTCCCTGTTTGATAAACACGCAATTTTAGTGGCCTGGAAATATTTATTTTTCTAGAGAGTGCAAACGGCTATTTAATAAAAGTGACCTCAAATACAGAATGACTGTCCAGATTTATACAATGTATATAGATGATTTGTACATTTATTTCAGAATGTCTATAAAGCTAGTTGATTATTGATAGGCAAATTTAAAATTCTGCTGTGAAAATATGAAGCTGCTAGATGAAAAAGAAAGAAGTGGTGATCAGAATTGCTCAAATGGAGGATAATGTCTCTAAACTGGAGAGACATGGATTTGAAATATGGATGTCACATCTTTGGGAGTGTTCAAGGCCAGGCTGGATAGGGTTTTGAGCAATCTGGTCTAGTGGAAAGTGTCCCTGCCCATGGCAAAGGTGTTGGAACTGGATGATCTTTAAGGTCTCTTCCAACCCAAACTATTCTATGATTCTATGGGCTATTCTGGCAGTAACTTCATTTCAAAAGAGTGACTGCTGAATCTTTTGGAGTAGGCAGCTAAACTGAGCAGTGAAAATAGTTATGGGTAACCTAGAGGATGAAGTGTTTCTGTAACTTTTCCTTTGGATAGTTTTAGAGACTGAACACATCAGTCTCCTACAGCATTGTTCCCAAGGATCAAGAAAATGGATAAAATCTCTACTCAAATTGTTTAATGTGACCAGTTCATTCAACCATACAATTGTTTAGCAACATTTTAGAGAAACTTATTCTCTGTTTTCAATTGTACTTAAACCTTCATTTTCCAACCTATCATATACCAAAAGGAAGAAGAAAAGAGAATGAGATGAGATGCTTTCCAACAATGTGTTGAAAATCAGTGTATGGAACAGCAATCTTGGAAAGAATTATTTTATTCCAAAGCAATGCAGTTGCTGGCCTTGAAGGAAAGAAATCCAAAACCAAATAAAGATAGTGTACCTTCTCTCTAGCACCTTACAGATCTGGAGAAAGAACTGTGTGAATACTAACATAGCTTCTCAGTTATCTTAAGTTTCTTATTACTGAGAATTTTGTAGTGGTGTTGACAGGCATTCTGGTGCATATTTGACAGAGAACATGGAGGGCATCCTGGCATCGTCATGAGTGGACTGAGGATAAGGTATTAACTTTAGAAACAGCAGATTTGTCAGCTTCTTTCTCTACTGCAGCCTGTACATGCTCCTAGGACCCTATCCTCTGATCTTCTTTAGAATGCAGGGTCTCATATGTACTGTTTTCTGCCTTTCTGCTTCCAAAGGGAGATTTCTCCCAATCTTCAGACCTTCTAGAGAAAATAAATAAATAAATAAATAAATAAATAAATAAAGGGGGGACCAATCAAAGGAAGGAGAAAGTTCTTTCTTTTAATACTTGAGAGCTGCAGCAGGAATAAGTGAAGAGATGCTCTGATTCAGGCCCAATCCTCACTTGGTGAATGCTGACCTGACTGTACTGAAATCAACCACATGCCAAACTACACGGGTTTACATCCCCATGCTCAGTAATCTAATCCTGAAGCCTGGAAAGAGCTGATCTGCATTGCTGAGCTGGAAGTTGCCAAAGACTGAAATGATTTATTCATTATTTATTGCTTAAATAATAGCACAGCATTTCCACAGCACCATACATATTCAAAGCAGTGTCCAAACAGGAACTGTTTAATTAATTCTTACAATACCCCCTATGAAGTAGTTAAGTAAGTTAATGGGAGTTCACAGGCTCTCAGATTGATTAAAGCAGGCAAGCAAGGAAGTGTTTACTCTGGATGATGCTGTGAATGGATAGATGAATGAAGTAGGAGGGAAGGATTTGGCTTTTACAGCTCTCAAGTTTACAAGACAAAGTCTTTAAGGATGTGAATCAGCCATCATCAGTGTTCGAATTAAAGCTGTCCTTTAAGACTGACTCACATTATATTTGGATTTTTTGATTCCTGGTGAAAGTAAAATACTTATTTTTACACCAGAGTTAGTTCTATTACGTTTTAGTGACGTTCACATGGCCTTATGACCTAAAAGAATAATTTGTTTATCACACGGGCAGCAAGCTGTGAGTGATGCTATTTCTTTGGCAGCTCTCAGGTAAAATTGCAGCAAAGTTACTATCACTTAACAGTGGTGATGGGGTTTTGAATGAATTATGATATTTTAATCAGTGCCCATCATTAAAATTAAATAAAAAGGAAAAGTAAAAGGAGCAATACAAAAAAAAGAGAAGAGAAATTTTGGTAATAATTATATAAAATAAGCTTGAAATTAATGAAGGACAAACAATGACCCAGAGTAAAAAAATAATTTCACTTCTTATCCTAGATTTTATAAAGTTACAGTTTATTAACTTAGCTTAACAGCTAAAGAGCATATAAAGGAACCATAAAAAAGAGCCAAATAATAGGGCTTCTGAAATGATCAAAATATTAGTAGAAGTAAAGTCAGGTTAAATCATAATTTGACCCATTTTTGATAGCAGTCACTTCCCACTCAACAGCCAAGAATTATTTGACACTGGTTCCTTTTCTTCAGCTGGACTTAGTGTCACAGTCAGAACTGTAAGAGTTTACTATTATTCATGGATGTAGGGGAAAAAAGTGACTTGGTAAGACACTTTTAAGAAGAAGCCTGCTGGGAAATATTGCATTAGACTTTCTTAGAGAGCTCTTCAGCATCTGAAACCCATGATGGAAAAAAACACAGAGGGGAGCCTGCAAGATCAGGTTATTTAAAGAATGATCTTTCCTCCTTCCAAACCTGACTCCACAGATGAGTGATCTGCTTAAGGAACTGCAAGATCTGGCTCTGCTTTTCTCCCCTAGTTTCCTTTTCAAGGAGAAATATTTTAGTGTAGAGGTTACTTAGTAACTCAGAGAACCTCTACAAATAAAAATGATGGAAGGTTGTTTTTTTCTATTTGAAGAAATTGCCTGAAGCATAGTGGGTTTTATCTTGTTTGAAACTTGCATGCGCATTAAATTGCTGACATTCCATTCCATCTTCTTTTTTATTTTTTATTCAATCCCTGCTATTTTATATTACTGTTTCTTCCTTTCTTACCTGAATCACATCATTCACAAAAGGCCATTATCAGACATTTTTTGATAGTCTTTAGTTTCTGCTACCTTGGCAAAAAATATCTGTCAAATTATTTTCACCTCCTGCAGCTTAAAACTGGTGGTTAACATTTTCTGAGGATTTATAGCACAGAAAAGAAATACTCTCAAAATAAGGATATGTTGACGCATTATGCAAATATTTAAATAAGGTATTGGTAGATGTGTACCTAATTTTTGTGGGGCGGGAGGTGAAGTGTAGAAGAGCCTTTCCTTTGTCTAATTCTCTGTTAAATTGATTATTAAGATGTCACAAGGCAAAACTCAGTTGAAATAATGCTACATAAAATGGTAACAGGTGAGATTTGTTTTGCACCCATGAAAAGCACTGCAAAAGGTGCAGGCTAACAGGAGGGTCAAATTTCTTTTCTTTCCCTGAGAGCTGAATTCAGAGCCCATGGAAAACTGGGTCATGTTCTCCATTTTCCCACGCAAAAGGACATGGGAAAATTTTAACTCATTAGAAGTGGTTTCACTTAGAGGAAAGAGGGGTAAAATAAATAATCTCCATGCCATTCCTAAAGTGCCATAGGATGGGAAACGGATACACTGTGGACAAACTTAGCTTCTTTCCAGTACATATTCAGATCTGAGATGTGTTACATACAATGTCCCTTGATTGCATTTTTGAACGAGAAAAATCTGATAGAAAAGGTATTGATGTCCTGATTTGATCTAGGCACTTGAGAAATCTTGGAGGACAATACATCCCATCTCAAGTAAATTAGATTAATCTTATCTAACCCCCCACATTTTTCTCTCGACACCAGTGGAGAGATTATGACAGAAAACTAGGCTATTCAGCAATGTAGATATAGATATCTACATTGTGGATATGTAGGACTTAATTCTTATAGTGGATATAGGACATGTAGTGGATTCTACACAGTGGATATACAGGACTTCATTCAATAACCATCAGTGAATCAATTTGTAAATTAATTCCACGTAAGTGCCTAGTGCTGTCTGAGGTGCCCCAGTGTTCCCAACCCGTCTGGCACATGGCTATCACAACACTTATGAGACAGAGACAGGGATCAGGTGGTATAGCCTAGTACATCTCAAGGGTTTATCCTTGGAAGCCTATGTGGGAGCATCTAAACTGAGACACAATTTCATGTGATTTCATAGTCTGATGTTCTTCAGTAGTTTTCTGCAATGACTGTAAAGACATTACGGAAAGTCAGCAGCCAAAGCAGCACACGCTCTTCGGAGTGAGATTCACTTGGCTGCATCTAAATACTGATTGTCATTTTAGGCACCACAGACCTGCTCAGCCTGAATCAGAAGGGATCAAGTGTCCAATTCCTGCATTGGATCTTCCAGATCCATGTAGGCATTTTGGATGCCCTTTAATCTTTGAAATGAGACTGTAAACCTATGTGAGACAACCAAATCCTCCCCGGTTACTGAGGAGCTCTTGATCTGCATTAGCTGTGCAAAATGCAAGAAAACAGACATCCTGGCATTATGATTAGATAACACCTGCGATATGGACATACTGGAGAATTTTGTTGGTAAAATTCATTTGGTTGAAGTGAAAACAATTACCAAAATTTCTCTGACAAAATACTTGGATTGTTAAATACATTCTTACCTGGATAAAGGGGGAAAAAAAAGAAAGAACACAGAAACTGGAAGAACCTAGCTTATGACTGCCAAAGAGAAAAGCTGGACTTCAAAGGCACAGAGAAATAGCAATTCTGTCTAACACTAATCTGCTGTAAGGAGGTTTTCTTCTTAATTGCTTTCTTTTTCTTTATTTATTTTTCTTTTTTCTTTTTTCTAATCATCTATTACTTTTACATATATTTCCTTTTCCACATTTAACATTTACTCTATTAAAGCAAATCCATAACTAGTTTAAGGAACAGAAATTAAGAGGGACGCAGACTACTTATTTGCAGCCACTACTTGCAAAAGACTAGGAGTAACAGATATTGTGTAACATAAGTGTAAGAGCAGTTTCCTCTTACAGTTTAATGGACCTGACAAGTGCACTGTACTTTACAGGGTGATGGCAATTTGTTTACATACAATCCCTAGAAATTCAGGGGCTTAGACTGTATTGAAGAAAAAAAAAAAAAAGCAAAAATAAAGCCAGGTGATATACTTGTAGCTTTCAAGTACCGCAATACTATCAGAACTCCTGAGCAAATGTCATCGAACTTAAAGTGATTGGCTTTGTCTTAGAAAGATTGCCTTTGTCTGTTTTCTACTCATTAGTTCAATGAAAGGTTTGTTGCGTGCACTAAAAAGAGCTCTGAGAAGTGCCACTGAGAAGTGTTAAGGGCATAACTGTAAAACTGGGCAGAGTATGTTCCTTAGATGTTTCATTTCTGTTTCATTCAAATCAAAATGAAGAAAACACTCCTTGCAGATACACAAGTATGCATGATACTTTCACACCCTTTGAGACTCATGTCCAGTGAATGATACTTAGTCTGAATAAAAACAGAAGACTTTTTTCTGCTTTATTTGGAGCAGAGTTCCTCATCCCAAATAACTTCAAATAAGGAAAAGCCTGATGTGGCAAAGCCATGTTCCAGGTAGTACCCGGAAAATCTGTTTGGGTGTATGTGGCAGTGTTACTGACAAAAGCTTCCTTGTCTCCCAGTCTACTTCTCCTTAAAACTATTACTCTTCTGCCAGCCTTTTCTAGACTTCAAGAGAGTGACATGCTTTCTGATATTTCATTTAGTTATAGTGCTAATAGATGAAATATGAAAATATAAATGCTGCTGATCTTACTGGACACAGCACTGTGCTTTTTTCAATAGTGACTCAAAAGGTGCTACATCTGCCTTTACGCAGAAGCCACTGCACAATAGAGGGAGCACTCACCTGCCCTGTTCTAGTGATCTCATGTTTTTCTGGAGTATGTCTCATGTTCCTATGGTAATGTTTCAGCCTGTAGCTTTAAAATGTTAACAATGCTAGAGACAGAGAATAAAAAAGTGGGTATGCCACAGTTTTGCCTAATTTTGTGTAGAGTTCATTTGTCTGAGATATGTTAGAGCACTAATATATTGGACCAAAACTAAATTTCAGTGTATTTCTCTAGACTACTCTAGCACGCTATGATTTATAGCTTTAGTGCCTCTAAAGCTTTTTACATTGTGACTAGTGCAAGTGTTAGAGCATGGAGTATTTGCAAGTGAAACTGTTTATAAGCAAAAAATGAACTGATCTAATTTTAGTTATCCAAGATAAGATAAAAATAAACATGATCTCACTGAAACATAAAGCCAAAGAGCATCCATTTCTGTCTATGGTGAAAGTTTGTAATCTATTCACCAAACAATACATGACCCAGTCACCATTAGAGGGAAACAAATCACCATTCTGTTCTAGTGGCATAAATAGTGAGATGAGTATTGTTTTCTTAACACTGTAACACCCTTTTAGAAACTGAGATTAAGAAATGTTTCTGCTCATAATGAATATTCTGAGGCTGAACAGTTTTTCCAACTACACCCTCAGAATAATTTCAAGAAAACAGTAGCAAATATAATCTTATCCTAAAGTCCCCCCGGCTAGATCTGTATGGTACACTCTTTTCAGACACATTGCAATATGACAAACATATTTGCAGAGCATTGTCATTTCAAATTAGTATTGTCTTACTTTGGGATATATAAGGGTAACTTTGAGAGTCAGAAATTTATTCCATCAGTCAAAGCCTAAGTATAGAATTTTAGAAAGAAATATATCTCTTCAGTCTCTTCTTCTTCTGGAAAGTCTTTGTCTTTTGTAAACCTTATAACTAGTAAGCCTGGGTAGTTTGGAAAACTTACTGATTTATAATGGGTTATAGCTGACTCAGTTTCCTTTAAAATGTACGACATATCCAGACATAAACTACCTCTCTGTCAAACCCAAAAGAGAAATGCAAAAAGTTCTTTTATTTTCAGCCTCAAAGAAGACACCTTTGTAGAGGCAATGACTTTATGTAGGCAATGTCTTGCCAATTCAAGATCTCGTGACAGAACCATATCAATATATTAGCATTTGATCTACGACTTTAGTATTTACTTTGCATTTTTTATTAATAACCTAGCAAAAATTAATTTCCTTCCAGAAGTACATTATCAGAATTTCTGTTTTGTTTTCTTTTCCCTGACCAGAAATAATGTCCATTGACACAATATCATAAAAGAGCTTCAGGTATTGGCTTGTAGCCAAAACATATCATCATTCCTGTAGCAGACTGTGTCTTTTTCTTCAAAAGAGTTTTTGAAAGTGCTATCACTTCTAAAAACTGAAATTAAACAAAGGCTATATTCCTCACTGTGTGACTTTCTGTGATACGCTCTGTAGTATTCTTGAAATCTGCCACAGTTAAAAATATTAAGCAAAAGAAAAATTGGTTGAAAAATATATCTGACTAATAGCAGAGAAAATCATGGGTGAAATACAGAATCACTGCTTTGTGTGCCTAAAAAAGCAAAGGAAGGATGTCTTACAGCTTTCTTCATCAGATTCTCATCTTCTGTTTACCAACTGAGTGTGAAACTTTATAATCTGGACTTATTTGATCTGCCCTAAGTTTTACCTCTAGGTGTCTTAAGATAAAGAGCACACATTGAAGGAGTGGGTGTAGGGTGTGAGAGCGAGTCAGCCTGGATCTGAGTTCTGTTTGGAGGGCTGCAAAGGGGACACCTCGCAGATTGCAAGAAGGTTTGATCCTTCCCCTGGGTATTCTTTCAGACTCCATCTATTTTCAGCTCAGAGGATTTCCTGAACCAAATATGGTTTCTGTATTTTTTGAATTTTGATGGATTTTCTGCCATCTTTGAGTGTCTGTCTCATCTTCCCTGGATGCCAGGTAAAAATTCAACTGTTATAAGGTCTTTTGTCAGTAATTTCCCAAGGTCTGCTACCTACTACATGAAGAAAGAAACTTAAGAGCATTTAATAGTTTAAGCTTACTTGGTCCTTCTTGCATGATAGAAATAAACAAAAATAGAAACACACAAAGTATTATTTCCTGAGGTAGATTTTCCACAGAAGTAAGTGTGGCACTGAATGATTTCTTTTGCAATGGTCATACGTAAAACTAGCATGTTCTTCCTAGAAGTCTCGTATTTGTATACTCTGAAAATTCTTTTTTAATCCCATCAAATATATAGATACGAGTATATTATATGTCATTATAACATTACAGTCAGTAGTGCAAAATGAAATTTTGTTGTTCATCATATCAGTGAAAATATGTGCAGTTCAGAAACACTTTTTATTGTCTCACATCATTAGAAGTTCTGAGATGCCATTTGAAAAAGAAGTGTGCATAGCAGTACTATTTTAGTTATAAATATTCTTTTTCTTCCAAGTTTCATTATTCTACATTTCTCCTGCTCAAGTTGAGGAAGGATAAAATAACATGAGGAAAGTAACCTAGTGCATATTGAAGTGCTTCTGATGCTTTGTTTACTACTGTAAAAGCATGAAATTGTGAATGTGAGATATATTTAAAAAAATATATATAATAATACATTTCACTTTTCAGAATAGTGAAATGTTTCTGGTTTTGTCCCTGCTTACCTAGTGTCAAACCAAAAGAATTCAGTGAACTGCAATGGATTACTAGAGATTTACGCCTGTATAAATGATAGCTGTACCTGCTTCCTGGCTTCTTTGACCTTAGGAATCATAGGCGCTTATCCATGTTGTTTGTGATAGCTGAAGTACATCTGTGTCAAGTGTTAGTCACAGATGACAAATGAACAAGTTTGTCAGTGGTTGCATTATTTGTTCATACCTGTCTCTTTTCATCTCCATTTTCCCTGCTGAGGTGAGTTGACAAGGGTTTTGCATTTCTTGAGCTGAGCAACCTTTAGTTCCCTTGTGAAAACTCTTTGAAATCAAGCTGGGCTTGATAGAAGATATTTTTTACCTCTTCAGCACTGATGTGTAATTCTTTTGTTCTGTGCATCATACTGAGGTCAAATCACAAGAATTTTCATGCTTTCTGTATTCAGACATTCCTTCCATTGTTTTTGCAGGTTATTTTAGCAAGCCTGGTATCTGACTTAATATACCAAGTAGTGTTCTTCTGTTTATATTGAGTATCATCAGTGGATATCATAAAACCAGTGGAAGCAAGTTCTACATTAATATTTAAAGCTTTTATGCCATTTATTTGTGTCTAGATTGCAATGTCCAGAAATTGGTTTTGCACATGCAGCTTCTGAGACAACTTCTGCAGAGCATTCCTTTTAGTGATGAAATTATCAGTCCAGGATACTGCTTGGAAGTTTTTCTAACTATATTAAAGAATGGAATCAATCTCATATATGGCTAGTGCTTATGTAGCATATTTTGAGAAAAGACCCCAAAAAATTGTGAAGCTAATTCTTGCAATTCTGGATTTCTCAGAAACCAGTATGTTGCTTCAGCCTAAAGAAATATAATCAATGTTTAAATTTAAAAGATCCCCCAGACGATCTCTCTTCCAAGTCTATTTGAAAAAAATTATCTGCCTACACTTCTGCGTTTTGTTTTAAATCCAAAACTGCGACAGGTTATTCCTAAGGCTCACAGATGCAGATAAACCCGGAATTCATTCAAAGAGCCCTAATTCAGTAAAAGCTAGTACTGTTTGGTGTAAACTGTTTAAAGATAATGTTCCTTTAATTTGTTAAAGGAGCAAAAGGTCTGGCATTGAAAATTATTTAACATGAATCTAACAAACATTAAAGGCAGAAGGGAATTCACTTGCTTTACCTGAATTCTATATAGAAGATAAATGCTTCCCTTTTCCGGTGATATAATTCAGAGATCACTGAAGCTAATTGAATTTGCATCAGATCTTATTTAAAAAAAAAAAAAAAAAAAAAGAAAAGAAAAAAGGAGAAATGTTTAGCATACCAAAGTATTAGTCTTAACTAACAAAACATAACATCACTTGTTCAATCTTGTATTTTATCCCCTTCAGATTTCTCTCTCCAACTCCTTATGCAGATGTGAAATTATCACTTGGGTACCTACAATTATATGTTTCATGGTATCTCTCATGTTCAAACGTGCAGGTCTTCAGGTTGCAATTTAATCATGCAAACTTTGACTCAGCAAAGTCCTAAAGCCCTTACATCTTTGCTTATTTGCTTAAATATAGGCTTAGGCACTTTTCTAATTCAGGACATCCTTTTGGCATATTTGCCTTATTGTACCTGCTGACATATTTAAATATCTGTAGGACAAACACAATGTGAGATAGATGTGGTGCTTATGTAGGACGGGTCAGCTTATATTCACTGGCTCTGCAGAGTTTAAATGTTTTGTTGCTGTGAAAACAATCTTTACTGTTAATTTTGGGTGAATAAAACAGTCTAAGTGCTAATACTGGTAAGTAAAGTTTTTCCAAGAAGCTTCCATTGGAAGCAGGCCTGTTCTAGTCATACAGGGAATACTGTTAGAATGAGCAGTAACAGTCATTCACTAGGACAAGTTCTAAGTCTAAGTTCATGTTCAGCTATGTACAAATGCAAGCAGCGTCACACAAAAATGGCAAGGATGTTCAATTCCCATCAGCTGGCTAAAATGCAATGAAATTTGAATCACTGCCTCATTTTGCTAAAAAAACCCCTAAACAAAAAAAAAATCTCCCAAAATTCCCATTAAACCATTTCACTCAGTATCTCATTTCTGGTTTGGATCTATTTTCAAAGATTAAAGATAGGGTTTATTACTTTTCCAGAAACTGGTGGCTGTCTAGAGGGTAGTGATCATAATCAGTCTCAGAAGACAATAGTTCTACCTAGCAACACATACTTAAATTTCAAAAAAGTTAGTGACCAGTAGCCAAGGGTAATTAAATTGCCTAAAAACCTACTTAGTGTTCAAAACCTGCCTGAAATGAAAGTCTTTAAATAATGTTTTCCAAGATACGGACAAAGATGCTCCTATTAACCAGCAAAGAGAGATATAAGCCATTACATTATTCATGTATTTTACAAAGGCAACCATGGGTGTCTACATTGCTCCTATAATCATTCTTTTAAAACAAGTAATGTCTACCTAGGCAAACACCCAGTATCTGGAACAGATGCTAATTGTGTCTGCATGTTTTGAAACACAGAAGTCTTTGCTTAAAAACTTTTCTCAGAGTATCATAAAGGCAATTAAAAAAATCAAAATTAGGGGGAAAAACAAAGTACAAATGTCCTTTCTCAAAATTGATATAATACAATAATATTTCTACATAAATAAAAATTCCTTTACATTGTGTGAATCTGCATGCTTGTAATGCTTCAAATAAAAGTTTTTAGTTTTCCTTTTCAAAAACAAATCAGCTAAACATATGGGGCCATAGTAAACCACTGGATCCCTTCTGATTAACACAAGCTCAGAATTTCAATCATATTGTATCAGTCTGATTTTTTTTTGCAACTGTTAACTTCCATTGTTCGAAGATTGTCTCCAATTTCAAATTGTTGCTTTGTAGTCACCCAGTTGTTCTTTCTTTTCTTTTTTTTTAAAAAACATGATCCCACCTGTAATACACATATAATTTTACAGACTGATAAATTAATTCTTGTTAGCACTTACAGACCAATATTTTGATGAAATTGTGCCAACATAAAGCAAGTACATATATGAGGGTTTGTATTCTCTTTTTAAAGGTTAGATCAACAACCAAGATACAGACAACCTCCTCTAGGAAGTCCTGAATGACAGTCTATATCTAACAGTCAGCATGATCAAAATCCTACAGCAGGCATTGTTTTCCTTTGTATCTCTGAATAGAGAAAGCTCAATGAAATTGAGTACAAATGTCTTGATTTAGCTTTGACATAATGAGTTACAGGTTTCCTTTTGATTCAAAAATAGGAACTCCTGGATTTAGCAATTACCGATCAGTAATGCTGACCCATGACATACTTCTCAGACAGTAGATGAAAGGTCAAATTGCAGACCATTACATACCATCTGTTTCTTGGTAGAACTCTTCCATTGTTGTAGTTGGAGAGGGTCTGTTTAAAAATAAATGGGCCTTTAGATCCTAATCAGACATATTGAAGTCGGCAGATTCCAAATGTAACCAGATCTCTACACATTTCAACAGATTTCTGAAGACTTGTTCCAGATTTATATCTACATAAATAAAAAGAATTATCAGTCCATTGGCTCCTACTTTATTTTACCCATTCAAATATTATAAACTTGACATAACAGATCTACATCCAATCCTTTGGAGGAAAAAAGAGATCTAATGTGAACATCCTTATTTCTTTATATCATACACCAGATTCTCAACAGAGATAGACTGAAATTAGAAGACCTTGGGCAATTAACATAACTTAAGTATCTAGTTCCCAGTCTCCACCTTTGAAGCGGTTTCATTTTGATTATTTTCCCTTTCTGCTAATGAGCTGAAATTCATTTTCTGTGTCTTGACAGGTCACAAGAAAATGACTTGTGTGTAAACACACCTGACTGTGTATTGGTACAGAATAGGGGTTGTTTGCAACAGGGAAAGAGAGCAAGAAAATGGAGGAAAATATTAAAATGCTGGTTTATCTTGTTTAGTAATTGATAGCTCTGCTTTTATAGGTACGGTGGGAACTGTCAGAGTGGCCTGAGCAGAACGCACCTGCTGGCTCTGCACTCCTTAAGCAGCCTCTCCTGCTGCCCTTCAGGCAAGCCAGGTGGCTGTGGATCTTTGCTGGTATCTTTGCTGAAACTCATCAACTCCTGCTTCAGGTGTGGGCCACTTTTGCAAACCTTCTCGAGGGGCATATATGATTAGCTCTGAGAAACTCTCCAAAACAACATCTGAAAAATTATGCCTGCCATAAGCATTTGGTGTTTAGAAAGAGAAAAGTGGGGAAAACGGCACAAAACAACAGCAAGCCCAAAACAAAACAAGCTGTTAAGGAAGAAATGTTTAGGAAAGCTTGGCTGTAATTGTGCAGGTGCAGAGGTTGGGCAGATGCCAGGTCATGCTGATGCCATAGGTTTTGCATTAACATTTGTCAGGATTAAGAAGTTTCTGAGGTTAAAAACAAAACAAAACAAAAAAAACAATGATTTTAACATCAGTCAGCTGGCAATGAATTTTGAAGTTGAGAGCAAAATTCTTTGTGTAGAGCATTGTCAATGAATCTCCACCCCAGCAGAAAGGAACCTTGCAGGTTGTAGCCCCTCCTTTTTCATTAGTGTGATGTCAGACAGGTTAACAGTATGACTTCTGAGTAGAAGTAAACAGATATTATATTCTGATATTATATATCAGGAGAAGATTTTCAAAATACTTTTAGGAAGTAGGATGGACATAAACCAAATTCTCCTGAAGACAAGGGAGAAAGTCTTTCTAACTTTGTTGGAGTAAGACAAAGGCCCTGGGGAATTAAGAGTGAAAACTGAAGTCCCTACAACATAAACATCTGTGTCTTCATCTCTACTCAGTATCAAGCAAGCATCCAGAATCTTTTGGTTTGCTCATTTGGTGCAGCCAAAAAGAGGTATAGTTTCAGGAGAAACCACATCTATAAGAAGCAAACTTTTCCCACCTGGAAAGGGTTGTACCAACAAGATGGTTAAACAACATGTATCTGAAAAAGAGCAGAGAGTGAGACAGCCATGTTTTCACATACCTGGGTGATTGATTTGCAGAATTGTTGTTGATCTTGAAATGAAAAAGCCTTCAGAGAAGTTCATAGAAGTTTTTAAACAGGGCATATGCAGATTTAGTAGCATATTTGCAGGTATTTATGTAACTTGATTTTAAGCCTACTTTCCTCCCTATCTGAGTAGACTAAAGCTTTCAAAACATCTAAAAGTCAAAGGCATTTTGTTTTCTCATTCCTTGATGAGAAATGAGCATTTTCTCTGGTTCAGAACAAGTAGTCTTTATTTTAATATTTACTGAAAGAAAAAAGATATATGTAAATGTAAATGTGATTTTTATCACTTATTTTCACAATTAGTAGTTAAAAATAAAACCATGCTTCAGAGAGTACGGCATCCACTGCATCCAAATTTAAGACTTAGGGTCACAAGTTACATGTGATGATAAAACCTTCCAGACACCCTGTGGTTCCTGCTTTCATTTACAGCAGCAGCAAACAAAGGTGTCTATAACTGTGCAGAACGGGATTCTTCGCAGGCCTTACCAAGTACATTAAATAGCTGATTCATCAAACATGGCTTTCAGTATGGTGAAAAAATCTAATTTTGAAAATGCTTTCATATTCGCTGTATCGTGCTACTGCTTCACTAGAGTTTAACATCATATTTAGTCACACAACCTGTCTTCTGGCCTTCTATCCAGACACAATTTCTTTTGTCCTGTCCACATCGTGAAGAGTATGGGTTTGTTTTCTGCTCTGTTGAATACTCACCCCAGGCTTTGAAGAAAGGTAGCAGGAAAGGATTTCTCCTTCTAGCTAAACTTCCTAGTGTGGAGACAGAGAAAGTTTAATGCCTCAGAGAGCAATCTTGCTATTTTCCATACCCCTGCTATTTGCAGTGATGCCTGCACTGAATCCTTTACCTCACATGCTTAACAGAGCAAGTGAAGTTCTGCTTAGACATGTATCCCACAAGAAATAGAGATACCACCTGAAAAGCAGCAAAGTACCTGTAAACTAGGAGAAGGAGATTGTTTTCCTATGGTATAAGCAAACAGAGCATGTGTGGGATTCATCACATTTTGTACATGGATGAAGTCACGGAGAAGTCAAGGTTGAGTACCAAATTAAAGAGCAAATGAGACAGGAGACCAAATTAAAGATATATAAAAGTATGCAAAGATACTAAAAAGTAAGCATCCATATGGTGGTGAACTAGAAATCAGAGCTCCCTTCGTAGTGAAAGCCATACTAGGCAAAGTGGGCAACACAGAACAGAGGGTGACTCAGTTCACCCTTCAGAAATTGATAGCTCGATTCAGCAGCTCACAAAAATGCCTCCACTGCAATTTGAAATGTATTAGTTTACATGGGGACTGGCAAATGGGAGACAAGATCCAATGCAGACATGCTATTCAGAGGATGGCTGGAAGAGAGACAGGGTACTCAGCAGTAGGCACGCCTCTTTAGCCACCTGAATCTCATGATTGGTCAGCTGAATCACTTCCCCATCTCCACTGACTATTTTGGGAGCTCAGATTCCTAGCACATCTTCACTCACATAAAGAAGTTTTGACTAATTCCATGCTGAATCCCAGCACAAGTCTGTACCTGACAGATCAGAAGGCAAAGCCAGAACAGTCTCAGATTTCTGGAGCCCGTGCAAAAGTCCCCTTGAAGGCTGCCTCTCAAGGCTCACTGTGTCCCCCCCGTCACTGCTCAGCAAAGTTCTTCTCAAGGTATTGGTCCAAGTCTGTAGTGGGAGGAAAAAGGGATAAAGTGCACAGAGCGAGTTGTTAACATGCCACTTATTATCCAGTGAAACAGTCTTGGAAAAGATAAAGTAAAGAATGATTTAGACTGCAGCTGGGCTAATCTGTCATCTATTTGTTTTGGTAAAAGTGGACACACACATCTCAGTTACTGAAATCCTTTATATCAGCATTCAGGGTTGCGAATGACCTTGTAGCTCTGCCTTTGTACTGAGAAGGTTGGGGCTCCCCAGGTCTGGGACTGACCGGGCTCTTCATGGAGAAGTGCCTGGTAGCCAGGGCCAGTCTCATGGCCCCAGCCCCAGCCACCTCCCTGAAGATGATCCAAGGTCAGGCTGGGATCTAGGCCTGGGGATGAGCTCGGCTAAGCAGGGCTAGGCTCTGGGGACTGAAGACTGGCTCTGTTGTGGCATCACTGAGCAAGGACTGATGGCCTTAGGGGCCTGAAATGGGGTCCTGGTACATGGCCAGAATGGATGGAGTCCTGGGGAAGTGTTTTGAGCCACTGAAGGCTAATGGGACCTTCAGAGCCCTGAAAAACTCCCCTGAGTCTTAAATATCCAAGTGACATTGGAATCATGCTCTCCCTTAAGTCCTGAGTGCATTAGAATGCAGAAATCAATTAATACTTTTTTTAATGTAGGTTTTATTCACAGGGAGACTTAGTCCACAGAATCCACATAACTGTTATTGTACGCCTATATAAAAAGGCACAGTGGGTTTCATTTCAGTTTCTTGTGGAAAGCTCATGAAAACAAGACACAGCTTCCTTCTTCAGAAGGATGCTGGGGATGGACTCTTCATTAGGGACTGTAGTGATAGGACAACGGGTAACGGGTTAAAACTTAAACAGGGGAAGTTTAGATTGGATATAAGGAAGAAGTTCTTTACTGTGAGGGTGATGAGGCACTGGAATTGGCTGCCCAATGAAGCTGTGAATGCTCCTTCCCTCGTGGTGTTCAAGGCCAGGTTGGGTGAGGCCTTGGGTGACATGGTTTAGTGTGGGGTGTCCCTGCCCATGGCAGAGGGAGTTGGAACTAGATGATCTCAAGGTCCTTTCCAACCCTAACTATTCTATGATTCTATGATGGCTGTACCAATCTGGGAGACAGAGAAATCATGAACAGCATGCATCTTTATTTTTGTAGTTCAATTATTTGTTTAATATTGTTGTCCAGTTTGCACAATTAACACTCAGTGTGTCCAGCAAAGCTCACCATCTTTCCTGGAATGTGGAAAGTGAAGTGTAACTGGTGGTCTAGGGACCTCCAACACGATACATGACTTCTTTCATCAAAGTTATCAATTTACCTTTAGCTGTAAGTCATAATTACAAGATACAAAAGCTAATTGTGTGGTGCTGATAGTCCCAAAATTTTAATGAGGTCCTGCTATGTCTGCATGTGATATGTAATTTTTTTACTCTTACTTCAGTCTCACATGCAGTTATACAGATATTTATACCACAGAGCATTTACCATACCAATCTTTAAAAAGACTTGGAAAACTCTTAGAAAACAAATCTGATGAGATGTTTATTGAGTATTGTATGAATCTCCTTCTAACAAAGAAACCCAACAAAAGACTAGTTTGAGAGAGTAGTTTAAATCTCAATTTGATTTTCTCCACATTCAAAAGATCTATATGCATATATCTTTTCAAGGCTTCCAAGTAATCAGGAAAATGATGTCTTTGTGTGTAAATACCAGTTTGCAAACATACTCTACTTAAAGCCACTGTTTGAAAGGTGCCTTCAGACAAAACTCATTTATTCTAACTGACCCCATGTTTCAACAGACTATTCTCTGACTTCCAACCATAGTCAGCATCAGAGGAAAATCCAGAATATCCCATAAGGGCTTGTGAGATCACCATCTTTCATGGAATATCTTCCTCCTACCTAGTAACTAATGGTCATCTTATATTATGAACCATAATCCTAGCCCTGATTAGTGAGAATTAAATAGGGAAATGCTGAAAGGATTCTTTAACAGATGTTCCCTGCTTTGAATGCACAAAACAGACAAAAAAACCCTCTTACTTTTCCAGAACTTTCTATATAACAACTTTCATCAATGCTAAATTTCATGTTGGAGAGGATTTTTGAAGTATTTTAGACATTTTGAAACTCTTTGAGAGATTAAAATACAGACAACACAGTTATAACTACATTTATTAATACCGTTCTTGGGAAAACAGCTATTTCCATACCAGCAACTCACATTCTGTGGCAGAAAAGAAATTGTGGTAAACACAGGCTGCTCTTGTTACTTGGAAAATCACATACCTCTTCCTGATCTCTTACAAGCTGTTAGCTACAGCTGGCCATGATAACAAGCCCTTAAAAATCACAATGCCCTTTAACATCTAAATTGCCATTGCAACATTCCTACTAAATGCTCAGCACGACTGGTGATGTTTCAGAAGCATGCATGCAGCTGGTGCCAAATAAAACAAAAGAGGAGTAATTTGTAAAGTTCACGTTCTAGTCCAAATAGTTGGATAAAATGTTCTACAAGGATTTAATCCTATGAAACAAATGGTTGCAATTAGTTTTGGGGGGGATTATTTTTAAATGTTTCCATTTTATTTAGTGCTGGTTTAAATATCTCTTGATTTTTGCATTTAGCTGGACATGTTTCAAAAGCCATTTGTTATGACCCCCTGTTCTGTGGCAATTCTTTTGTCTAATGCATTACTAGAATAGCACTGTCTAAAAGTGATGTAAAACAGATCAGTTCAGCCAGCAAACAAGGCTGCTGAGAGTCACCTTAGTGACCCGAAGAAAATCTGCAAAAGAGCAGTACATTTAGTATCTATTTAGAACCAAATGAATGGGGAAACCACGCTATTGTTTTCACAACTTTACTCTTTCTGTTCCCCTTTCCAAACCCCCCTCAGTATGACTCCATCTACAGACCACTTGAACATGCAGTGTTTTTTGGGGTAACAGGGTTGAATTGACAATATGCAAAAGTTCAGATTTTTTTCAATTCAAACTGTAAAACTTCTGTTCAATTTATCCTCAGAGTATTTTGATGATGGGATGGGTCACTGCCCAGAGGGCCTGAGTTGACTCTTGCACTAAAGGAGAATCCCGGTGACCTCAGTTGGACTTGATGAGGGTACAGGTTACCCAGGCCATATTCATGACCTTTATACAAATCAAAATATTTTGGATGAAGAATGTCTCTGCTGAAGATTTGGCATTCTCATGCTTTTGGATAAGGTTAGGAGCTCACAAGAAAGTATTCACATATTTCTCTATCTGTTCCCTTACAAAATGAAAAAAAAAATAAAATAAAGGAATAGAATTTTCACCTTTCCAAAACAAAAGAAAGAAATTAAATAAAAACAAACAAACAAGGAAGAAGAAAATTCTTCCAGATATTTTTTCAATGCATCATTCCGAAATTAAAAGGAACACAATATCATTAAAATAATTATTATCAGGTTACCTCCAGCAAGTGGTCAGGTAACACATCATCGACATAAGAGGTTTCATAACAAGATTTTACTTCAATAAACGTTATGCAGAAACTGCAGACTGTAACAGATGAAAAAGAAGAACGTGTTTCTTTAAACACTGTGGAAATCTGGGGAGGGGAGTAAATGTGAGCACAATCATTCAAAACTGAATTGTAATTATACTGCCTTTTATTGATTTGAAAAGTTTCCCTGTAAATAATCACATTCTGCTCTTCAAGGTAAGTAGAGCTAATTAGAAAGCTGTAGATATTTAAATAAAGCAACGTAACCAAATCTTTTGCTTTTTAATTCACAGTGCTTTTTAAGGTTCCAAAGAAAAAGAACAAAGTGAAGTCTTTTGAAAAGAAGATTATTTTCTAATATTGAATCATTTTGATGAAGCAGAAAGGTATATGAAAATATTTGAAGAATATAAGGCTGTTTTCCTTTTAAAAATGTTCATAAACCAGCTTCAGTTCTAATTAGGATTGTCACATCTTTTTTATTAATAGAAATCAGTTCCTGTGTTTCCAGTGTGGTTCTTTACTGTGAGGGTGGTGAGGCACTGGAACAGGTTGCCCAAGGAAGCGACAAATGCTCCATCCCTGGCAGTGTTCAAGGCCAGGTTGGACAAAGTCTTGGGTGACATGGTCTAGTGTGTGGTGTCCCTGTCCATGGCAAGGGGATCGGAACTAGACGATCTAAAGGTCCATTCCAACCTTAACTATTCTATGATTCTATGATCATCCCTGTATTGGAAATCAGATTTAGTGAACTGAAGTTGACCTACGTAATGAATATTACTGCACCAATGGAGTTACCCTCCAAATAATTGCTGTTGTGAAAGGAAAACACATTAGTATAGCCCGTATTTGTGACTTTTTATTCAGAACAGCTCATGTTTTAAGGCATACAAAACAACAGGGATAATTTGTAAAACTTCCCAGAGAGTACCTGGTTAATTTCAGCATATTTGTATAAAGCTTTCTCTATGCCTTGAAACAGAACAATAAATAATAAATAAATAATAATAAAAAAGAAAATTGGCAAACTTTTTTAATGGTAGATAAATGTGGCTCTACATAAACATGTAAGATCTATGTGTTTAGTTTCCTATAATGAGTATTATTTTAAAAACAGAAAACATCAGGCTGCATAAATGTCAGTGTAGAATTGAGATATATGACATTTAGATGAGATCCACAGACTGAAATGCATTTGTTTCAGGTTGTTCTTGAATTAGTTTGAGATATAATCATTTCAGTGCATAACATGTCCTTTTTTTATTGTGTACTTTTAGTGCAGAAGGTGTGACTGAGCATTCCACAATTCAGGATAAAACTGATAACTTTTTAACCATGAATTCCTGCTGAAAAGACAGATACGAATAATAGACTCTCATCTAAATGTCAGTATTGAATACAATGATAAGAGTTCTGTTTTGTACTTAAAAGAAATAACTTCTATTTTGGGAAAAATATTCTTATCCAGCATGTCCAGCTCATCAAACTCCTTCCCCAACACAGTAAGGGGATATGAAAGCCCACACTTTTCAGGAGCTGCCAAAGACCATGACTGCTACTCTATTCCAGGTGCCCTGTAGTTCTGGGCAGTCAGGGGAAACTTAGTACCCAGTTTAAAAGCAATAACTCAAGCAATGAGATGGCAATGGTGTACAACCTTTTGAGACACATTTTCACCTGCCTCTTGCAAAATTACAAAATGACTGAAAGGTATTCAAAAAAACCAGGCCAGAGCACCTACGTGCCTTTTATATCAAAACTCTAAAACTCCCTTTCCAAATTCCCTAGCAAGTATATAGCCATACGTGGAGATAACTCTCAACATTTTGTGTTTTAGGCTTTGTGGTGGTGCATCCATCCCTGTCGGCTGAGCTACTATCGACTGGCCAGGTTGGACAAAGCCTTGGGTGGCATGGTTTAGTGGGAGGTGTCCCTCCCCATGGCAGGGAGATTGGAACTAGATGACCTTAAGGTCCTTTCCAGCCCTAACTATTCTATGATTCTATGATTCTACTATGATCTAAGGAATGCCTTTGTGTAACAAGTTGGGTGGCAAAATGTCCCTTGACCATAGCTAAGGATGCAGGCACTGGTGATAGCAGGGACTCCTGACAACTGGCTAAGGTGGGAAGAAAAACAGGGAAAATCAGTCATCTCCTGACAGCCTCAGAACGTTCCCTGCCTTCATCATAGCCCAGGTGGAACAGTAGCATTGTTAATAGTTTTGTTTCTAGCGATTACCAACTCAGGTTGTAGCCAGGATGGAAATTTACTAATAACAAAAGCCAATCATCGAGTGACACTAAATCACTCATTTCACTAGAGGCTTAAACTGTGGTACATCTTTAGTGGTAATTAAGGGCAAGAGAATTGTGGAGCCTACAGGAAAATTTAGTTTTAATTTCTGGCTCTGCTTCTACACACACATTTTTTCCCTTGTGCTCACCATTTTTAAAACGAAAGTACCAGAAATCTTCTTGTAGACCCCTTTGAATCTGTAAATGAGAAGGACTGTAAGAACAAGTAACTGCTTGTTAGATTCCCAAGCACAACAACTGTGATTGCATGTAGTTTCTAGCTTATATTTTCAATCTTCTGGAGCCCTTCCCCTTTAGATTGTTAACTGGTCTCATTTGTGACAGCTCAGGTATTCCCAAATTTACAGAGTGGGGAAGAAGTCTCATTTCTAGCAAGCTAGACAGGTGCTGTTGAAACATCCTCCTGATCGTCAGCAAACACAGGGTATAATGTTAGGTTAAAGTCTGTACTGCTGCCAGGTCTTGTTGCAGAAATATTTACTGGCCAGGGTTCCCCTAGCTACCACTGTGACATTTGAAGGAGGGTGTATCTAGTAGTCATTAACTACCTATACAGAACTCCATCCAGAAAAGGATAGCCTGTGCTTCCCTATTGCTTTACATAAGCTGGCCTCTCCTGAATGATTTTGTTTCGTTTGAATAGGAATTAAAACAAGGGCTCAGAAAAATTATAATTTCTCTAAGGTTAAAAGCAATTGGAAAATAAAATTAAAAGGTTGATGATTTCATTTAAGTGAAAGTCAGTTTGTATTAACTGATCCAATTTGAACTCCAGCATTAGAGTTCTAAATGTGTCTTACATTTAGAAGCTTTTCCCATACTATCTTTAATGGTGTTCCCATTAGCATCTTGTCTGTTCTGTTCCCCTTCTCTTCATCCTTCCCCACTAAATCTGTGTAATTTTTCACTCTCTCATCAACGTGAGTTTTATTTTTTATTTAATAGGAAAGGCAGGTTTTTATTTAATAGGATTCCTAAGGATATCTGCAGGAAAAGCAGATATCTATAAGGGTGAGACACTGGTAGGCTGACCTTAAGTGAGCTGTTATAGTTCATGTTTTTCCCCTAAACCTGCAATCTTTCTAAGGTCACTGAAGTGGGAAACATCATGTCTATCGCTGTGGTTAGTTTCAACAAGTTTTCCAGAAGAAGGGTCCTATACTGATGAACACTCACTAAGTAAAGAATGCTTGTTTGCAAAAGCCACAGCTTTGTGGAATGATTTGTTTATGTGAATACATGACCATGACTGATAACTATACTGTTTGTGGCCAAATCCATGCGATTAGTTTGTTAAGCTACACTGAAGTGCAGTTGGTATACAAAATTCCCCAGGAAATATATACGGATACCTGTTTAGAGACATCATTTGCCTAGCTGCTTCATCTCCTGGAAAACAGCTCATGTCCCCTGCCACCTAGTGCTTTGGATTCTACTTGCAAAGGTATTTTGAAGCAAGAAACCTGGAAGGTAATCAGTGCTTCTCTGTCTTAAATGCCATGTAACAAGGAAACACCGAATGTGGCCATTTAGACACGGCTGGCCAAAGGGTTATCTCCCAGCCTTGGTTCACATGAGTACTACATAAAGGACCTGAAAGAAGCCTGGGTTGTTTTGTTTTGTTTTGTCACAACAGTTGCTTGCCTTTGTTTTTTTATCACTGGGTTTTTTTAGACAACAGTTTGTTCTGCTGTGCCACAGTGGCATTGAAGAGGCAGCCTATAAAAAAAAAAAAAAAAAAAAAAAAAAAGATTCATTTGCCATTTGCAGTTTTTCTTTGTAAAATCTGATGATACCCTAGAGTTCTTATACTCCTCTAAGATATTTTCTAACCTCATTATCTTCTAGTTTAGATCAGTGTTCTGGCCAACTGTCAAATGGCTTTGAATGCTGCTGCTAATGAACTGTAAAGTGTTCAGGGAATAAAATGTTGGCTTCACATTTATATATGAGATAAGAAATGGTGTTGTACTTCTTTTTCTGTCTTTACAGGTGTTAACACTTAAACACATTATTCATAACACACCTGAGACAATTATGTCCATCCAAGGATATGTATCAGTCAAAGGAGGAGGAAAAGATCATAATTCACAACACATGAGCATGTTTTCTGAATTCAGCTCAGTTAAAGCTATGGCTTCATTTATAATGTTTTATAGTGCACCCAGCTGAAAAAGATATCCTTGAAATTTTGTCTTGCACCATGAACTATAATTCCTAGGAAAAACGCAGCCTGGGCATAATTCAGCTTGCCTGTGAAGCTCCGTAGAATCATAGAATAGTTAGGGTTGGAAAGGACCTTAAGATCATCTAGTTCCAACCCCCCTGCCATGGGCAGTTAGTATTAATATTCTTACAGTGGCATAGCTGAATTGATAATTATCTCCAATTAGGCTCTATCAGAGTAGTTTATAAAATCACAGAATGGTTTGGGTTGGAAGGGACCGTAAAGATCATATACGTCCAGCCCCTCTGACATGGACAGGGACACCTCACACTAGATCAAGTTTCTCAAAGCTCCATTCAAAGTGGTCAAGTTTTCTTCTATATTTTATTGCAATGTAAGACTAGAGTGATGACAAAAAAAAAAAAGAATGATATTTTATAGCACTTCTGAAGTTAAGTTTTCTGTAAGTTAACTTCAGTGATATGAAAAGAACCTCATCAGATAGGCCCCTTCAAAACTCAATACAAAACATTAATCTACTTAGACTCACGTTTGTGTGCTATATCCTGATGTATTTCATGTTGAGAGACATCTTCATGGGAGTAGGATTCAAGGAACTAATATTCAGATATATGTAACTAGCCATAGAATACCTAAATCCCAAGCAGCACAGAATTTCATTGACCCCATTGAAACATGCACAGATGCACAAAACACGTTACTTTCCAACTAGTTAGATAACTAACAGTTGCAATGAGAATGTTTTGAGTAGATATGATATGTCTCATATGTTGAATAAATATGTAATAGAGTGCTGTCTAATGGGAAGATATATACTCCTATCATGTGCTGAGGGTACACCAATAAGTAATGGACTTGAATTTCAGCAAATGGGTTTTAAGTTATCCATTAGGAAGAAGATTTTACTGTATGGATAGTTAAACATCGGAACAGTTTGTTTAGGAAAACTGTGGAATTCCCCTTTCTATCGGCTTTAAGACAGGGCTAGCTAAACATCTGTCAAATATGGTTAATATGTATTCATCCTGTCTTTGGCCACAGCAGTGGGTTGCATGGCCTTATGGGATTTAGCGATAAGCAGCAATTTTTTGCTAGTAGAATAGCTTTTGCTAAAAATAAAAGCATGTATGCTTATCATAAAAACCCACTATCACATATTTTAAATCCTTAGATCATCGTGATAAAATAGAAGATCTTGGTAGGAAGTGTAGTTTACATCACATATCTAGAAAGAAATGCCTCATTCACTTTTTCAAGAAGCGGTATATTGCTTTAATGTTTTGTACTGATTTATAACTTTGAGGAAGAATGTTCTGAACACAGAATATGTATGAGGTATTTAAGTCCAGCATTCTTCCTACTCTGGGTGATGGCCTACAAATATGCTAATGTGATATAAAATATACCAGGCTATTTAAACTCAAAGATAATTTCTAGGCCACATATGGAGCATGAAAATGACAGATCTTGTTCAAATCCACTAACTTTCAATAAATTAATGAGTGCTATACCTCTAAATCTGCTAATTCAGTCTATTTTAGATATCTGCTTTAGAATTTCATCCTAGATGTGTCCATTTCTTTCTGATAACAGTAAGAGGAATCTAGATGACTGGACAGAGGTAGATGCTTATACTGCGGAATACTGAAGTTAGATCAGATAAATCTTGGACTCCATTATTGTCCTACTATTGATTTAATATTATCAACCATCTCATTATTGGTCTAACACATGTCCTAGGGAAATGGAAAAATATTACAGCAGTTGTCTAACAGTGAGGATATCATCTCAGAAACTTGAAGAGTGGGCCAACCTAAATCAAATTACCTAGCATTTTCTTAGGTCAGGAGCACTGATACAGGCAATTATCACTGTTAGCTGATACACAGTAACTTTTTAAGCCACAATAATAATATAGTTCTTCCAAGCCCTAAGGTGTTTACTTTGGAGTTTGGTGTAAACTTATCTGGATCTTGGTCTGAGCAGCTTGTACGATAGCACACAATTGCATCCATAAGTATAATTATACATAAACCTCCTTTATCTTATTAAAGCATACTAAGTAACTTTGGTAGAAATAATTCAGGACCTGAAAGTCTGTTTTATACATGCTGCTATTACTGTATTAACTTTCATGGCTAACATCTTTTACAAATTCTTGGGATTTTGTCTCACCCTTTCCATGCCGTGCGTTGTTTATGCATGAGTGTGCTTAACTAAACAATGTCTGTTCTATAATCTTTTAACATTACAAGTCTCCAGGCTCAACAGTAGACTACCTTGCATCTGCATTGAGATAGGCAAGGTAAAAGATGTAAAAAATCAGTGTTTAATCAGTCTGGTTACAGATTCTGAACTTGGACAATATCTGTCATGGTAATCCGGGGGAAAGGTGGGCGGTTTGTTTGGTTGCTTAGTTGGTTTGGTTTGGGTTTTTTTAATTTCTTGAAGAAGGCAAATTCCTTTGATCAGAAGCTTCCCCCTACTCATTTCCCCTTTTTAAACACTCAGGGCATTTTGGGGGTTTTTTGGTGGTTTTTTTTTTGTTTGTTTGTTTGTTTGTTTGTTGGGGTTTTTTTGCTTTTTTTTGTTAATCTCACCACTTCTAAAACACATGCGGCGAGAGAAATCAAATACAAATATGTAAAAATACATTAACATTTTAACTGAAGTCAGAACTTAATGTGATGTATAATGTAGAATGTTATATTGCACCTCAGCATGACACAGTTTGAGTCAAAGTTGCTCCCTTTTGGAGTTTTGTTGCATGTTTCATTTTCTTTTCTTCTTTTTCAGGCAGACAACCAGTTCTTTATGGACATGTTGTTTTTTTTAAGTTTTATATACTGCTTCTGCACACTTGCCTGTTTACTAGACGATAACAAGGAAGAGAGAAGAGGGACCAATAATGGAAAATAACTGTGGAGGGAGAGGATTATTAAATACTCTTGAACCTCCAGAGGCAACATATTTCTATCTCTACCTCTGGCACCAAAAGTAGTTGGCATGAGAACAACTGTCTCGTTTACTCTTCTTTAGTACAAGGAGACAAAGTTACTCGTAAGATTTGTACTACCCAATCAAATTTTTAAAAAAAGGATTGTTTCACTAATTGTCATATCTGTAATGCACAGACTTCTTCCTTATGTGCTTTTCAAATTAGAGTCAGAAAGCATATTAAACCGATTAATAGCTGTGTGAATTCAGGATAAAGCTAGTTGAAAACAATGCCTTAAACTTATACATCTAAAATTATGGGAAACTGAATAATACTGGTAAAGGAAGAATATATTTGTACTCAGTTAGGAATTAGTATAAAACATTAAAAGAAATTGTTATCAAATCTACTTAAATTTATTAACATCTTCAAATGTAAAGTTGCACCTTCATATTGTTGTGTTACGTAAGCCTTTTGACCTAACTAGGACCTTGGACTATCATAGACAATAGGACCTCCAAAGAAATGTTTGTGCATGATATGAGCAAAATCCCAGAAGTGTGATAACAGCCAAGGGTGGGAAATTTGAGAACATGAGAATGAGGCCATGAAGTAAGAAGATAGTATTTTAACTTAGCAGGAATCACTACGGCCCCCATGAATGTGAGGAATTAAGGCTCCCAGAATACAGTGACAGTACAGGTGCCATCTGTCCTGTTTCTAGGTTGAATCACTTACATGTAAATTTTCATACACCAGACATACTTTGGGGTATTGTAATAATTGCAATATATATTCTAAGCTGCTCACAGCTTTGTGTGAAGGTGAAAATAAGAGAAATATTATGGTTACTACACAGAAGACTTGACTTTTCTATAGATTCTGTGTTTGACTTACATTATCTTCCAACAAATACTTGTGTGTTGGCTTGATTATCTGTATAGCAATCCATATGGTTCCAATAGTCTATTAACTTCATAAAATTAACTGTAGGTGTAAAATTTCTCATGGTTAGCACTGTAACTTCTTTCTGTGCCTCACTTACTGCAGAATATTAGATCTTCTAATGTAATAAAAGAACTGATCCTTGTCTTCGTTTTTGAGGTTTTACCTCATGTTGAGTCAATCTAACTGAACACCTTTATGGAGCTGCAAGATCGATGTTGTGTGACAGGATGAATACACATATCCACGTATTCTTTGGCTATGGTGCAGCACAGCAACTTTTTCAGCTTTGAAAGAGTTAGGGAAAAATGTGTGAAAGAGGAGTTAGGAGAGTGTGAGATGCCACAGCTATAAGCAGGGCTGTGAAGAACTGGCTCATTTGGAGCAGCCCAAAACCAGACTTTTGCAGGCCCTCCATGCTTCAGTGAGCTACTGAAGAAAGAATGAACCAGATATAAACTTGCTTTTTCTCCTTGCAGGCAGTGCTACTACTCTTAGGCCTTATGGATGGTATTCATCTTGCCTTGCTTTAGAGCTGACAGCACAGATGTCTACAAGTACTCAATGTAGCCTCTTTTTATAATTCATAGAGGGCACCTTGGGATGCAATTGATCTAATTCTAAAGTAGGTATCTAAATTAGGCCAGAAAAATCATGTCTCAGAAGTATAATATCAACCATTTACTAGATTTGAGTTTGATCTATCATATCCATGCTCAGTAAGCTATACAATAATTTGTGCGTTTATAAGTATCTTCATTGCCTGTGTCATCCTGAGGAAGGGTCTTAAAAAAATTTGCAGTCATAAGAAAGAAGAACAGATGGTATAACAGCTTCACCTGGCAATGACTAACATACACATATGAGGCCTACTCAGGACTTATGCCTTTCTCCTTTAAGTAATGGAAAAGCTTCTAAACAGGACAGCTGGCAGGACTGCTGCAGCCACTTCCATTCTTCTGGACATGGTGGCCTGGATCTGAAACAGAACAGAGAAGCTTAGTTTCCTGCCATGACTAATTGTTTTGCTCACAAAATTAAAAACAGACAAGGAGAAAATAAGTACAGTAGTACCAAAAAAAAAAGATAAAAAATAAAATTCAATGTTCTTTTTGCTTCTTACAGTAAATTTTAAGGTTCAGTATACCCATGAAGCAGGAGTAAATCAGTTGATGGAGAGAGAAGGTCGGCAGGCATACTCCTGTAGCACATAAAGTGTAAATCTTGTGGCATCTGAAGTTATTCTATTGTAGATGTCTAAGGTAAACCCGGTAAAGCTATTTGACTGAAGACTTAGAAAGGATTGAATCAATAGTATAAATCTCAGTACTGACCATGATACATAGATAACACTAGTGCCAGATCTGAAGATTTCTGTCTATGCAGACCATAGGGTGTTCTGTGACTTTATATTAAAATCATATTAATATTGGCATACAGATAGTAAGTGGGATGTAACATGAGCACCCCCATATGCCTCAAAAGAAGCTGATTCAAGCTGGGATCTAAGTTCTTAAAAGGTGGAAAAATGGAAAAAAGGCTGTGGAGGGGTAGAAATCTACTTTCATATTCCAGGATATTGCCATTACCTTTTTGACAGAGAGGAAGCTGTGGGAGCTAAAAATGGTGGAAGATGCTCTAGGGAAGGAGCAGAAACTATAGAATCCGTTGAACAGATACAGGTACATTTAGAAGAAGACAACAACATGGTGGAAACATATTTTAGAAGGTCTCAGTGGCTATTCTAATGGGAGGAAAAAAAAAAACAAACAAACCAAACCAAAACCGAAACAAACAACAAGAAAAAAACCCAAAAACAAAAGCAAACCATAAAATAGGAACAAAAAATTTGGGGGAGAGAGGAAGGAGGAGGGAGGGAGGGGAGAGAGGGGTGAAAGCAAAACCCAAACAAAGTGAAGAATCTTCAGAAGAGACTGAGATGGCAAGTGCTTCCAGGAAACTATCAGACCTTGAAGGCAGACCTAGATCATCTCAAATATCAATTGAAAACAAAAGTTAGGAACACAGAAATGAAAGAATTTTCAACCTACATTAAAAATCACACCCAAAAAAGCCCCAGACTCTAAACTGTTTAAAGGGCATTTCTGCACAAGGTTCTTTAAGGCCTGCAATGGTTTTGGCTGGGATAGTGTTAATTTTCTTCACAGTAGCTACTATGTGACTATGCTTTGGATTTGTGCTGGAAAGAGTGTTGATAACACAGGGATGTTTTAGTTACTGCTGAGCAGTGCTTGGTTTCTGCCCCTCACCCCACCAACAAGTGGGCTGGGGGTGCAAAAGCAGTCGGGAGGGGATGCAGATGGGACAGATGACCCCCACTTACTCAAGGGATATTCCAGACCGCATGATGTCATGATCAGCATATAGAGCTGAGGAAAGGAGAAGGAAGGGGGGAAATTCAGAGTGATGGCATTTGTCTTCCCAAGTCACTGTTTTGCATGTTGGAGCCCTTCTTTCCTGGAGATGGCTGAACACCTGCCTGGTGATGGGAAGTGGTGAATTAATTCCTTGCTTTGCTTTACTTGTGCACGTGGCTTTTGCTTTACCAGTTGAACTGTCTCAACCCACCAGTTTTCTCACATTTCTGATTCTCTCCCCCATCCCAGCAAGGGAGAGCCAGTAAGCAGCTATGCGGGGCTTACTTGATGTGTGGAGTTAAAGCACAACAAACCACAGCCCCACTTGCTGGGTCACTGGGCCTGGCCTAATTTAAAGACCAAAGAAATTCAAACTCTTCTGCAGAGATTTGCTCAGCCATCAAACTTTTACAACCACCAGCCTGATTGACATATGCAGCATTCTTGCTTTCCTTTATACTAGCTAAGGCGAACAGTACCATAGCCCTCCTGTGGACAACAAAGTCTGGAGGAAGCTATTCTGTATCTTAACTATTCTTTGTAGAGTCAACACAATTCCTGCTCTCCATTTTCTCTGTTCATCTAGCTGCACTCTGGCTTTCTCAAGGTTGCAGAGCTCAACAAAGCATTTTAAAACACTGCAAATGGAAGCATTACACCACTGTGGCTTTCTAGATGCGGGTTAATTTGCTTCTGAGACCTCCACAAATACTCTTTCCCATTCAGCTTCCCTGAGTGCAAAATATTTATAATCTTTGCATGCGTACCTTAGGGAGAAACACTGCCAAGTTTTGCAACCAAGCCATTAAGCTATATATCTGAAGTGTATGGTACTTCACACTGAACCAAATGGTAAGGGATCTGAATGATCAGAGAGCTGAGACAGAAGGTGCAATGATATATTTGAGCTCCAGGGATCAGCTGCCTGACAGTGACAAGGCAAAGAACTGGAAACAAGTTTCCCTGTGGGTCCTGGCATTTTCTGGACATAAAGGTGACACATATTCAGCCCAGGCTTGGGAGTGTGGATTTATATAATGCAGACAAACACATCTGCTGCATGTGTAGTCCTCCAACTTTGAATTAAACATTGAAGGGGGTTAGAGGGATGAAGAGTCAGATTTATTGTTCCCAGGTTGTTCTTTTAATGAACGATTATTTTGTCACTGGAGACTGGGGAGAGTTAAAACAGCTCCCAGACTTGTCCTAAAATCTAACTTCACCCTGGTACTCTGTATGTGAGTTGGAAAAAAACCTCCATATATAAAGAAAGTCAATGAAAGCAAAAGATGAAATAAACTTTTTTCTTTCACAGGTCCATGCCAGCTGAATGAAGATTTTTTGGCATAAATGCCAAACGGAAAAAAAAAAAAAAAAAAAAAAAAAAAAAAAAAAAAAAAGGAAAAAAAAAAAATCCAGAGCAAAGTGTATAGCTCGGTAAGCAAATGAACACTTTGGTTTTATCTTTGTCCTATCATGAGAACAAAGAAAGTTCACCTTCTGTGTGTCCCATCTCATGTGACTCTATATTTGTATGTAGCTCCAAGTTTTGAGACAGATCTGCCTAAAATCTGTTACATTTTCATTAGAATGTAGATAGGCATCTTGAACTTTCAAGTACAGAAAAATAAAAATGAATAGGCAGAATGCAATGTTAAAAACCAGGGGGTTTAATTCAATCTCTCTGTCCCTTCCCTGCACACTCTGTCTGCTGGGAAGGTCCTCACTGTTGGGGCTTTTGAATAAAACATTGATTGAGTAACAGAAAACTCAGTAATTCTCTTCTGGTCCTTAGGAAGCCATCTCTTTGTGCCAAGGCCCAGCTCCTTGCACCCCTCTTCTCTCAGTAGCTTCTCCATCTGGGCTGCAAGCTCCTAGTTTCATCTATGACTCTCTCTTTACTCCTTGTCCAAGTAGAAAGCCCACAGCCGGCAGGCCCAATAACTCTGCAGGGAAAGGGCAATCTCCCCTCCTTCTACAACTCATTCTCTCTTTGAACCAAAAAAACCACGTATCCCTGAGAACAAACCTATAAAACAGATCAAGTAGGTTTGTGAAAACCCACCCCAGTAGTCTTCAATCTGCAATTATTTCCTGCTGTGTCCTCAATCAACAGTAATAATGGACATGAATATGAAGAAAACTGCACCAGAATATCTCCATAATTTATACAAGCTGAAAAACACTTAGAGCTAGCCCTTTGCTATTTACTGAATGCATGAAGCCAAATATCCTCAGGCTTCAGGAAAGTTTACATTGTAGCTGAACTTTATGGCTTATATCCAGCTCTGATTAGCAGCCAGACTTTCTGTGTTGGCCCCTCACAGATGATGTGCTGCAAAAGCGTCATTGAGATATTGCTTCTTCCTCACTTTCTCCAAGTATTTTTGGTTCAGTCTTTATATGTCATCACAGCTGGCCACTTTCCTTATAGTTTTAGAGGCAGATATACCTTGGAGGCAGATGTACATTCAGATTGCTTGGCAGTAGAGGGTGTATTGCTGGAGCCAGGAGAACAAGATTAGAAGGTGAGATAAACATATGTTTTTATCTCTCAAATAAAGATTGGCTTCTGTAGTACCTTAACTGTGAAACTCAGAAACCTCCAAAAGGCCTTGGAGCTATGAATTTATAAGAAAGGGAGCCTTATTTTTTATTTTTTTAAGTTAAAATTCAGGTACTTTCTACCTTTTTTAACACTTATTATAAATCAAATAGAAATGTGAAACTTGTTTCTATCACTCAACACAAAAGCCATTTGGGACATGTTGAACGTAGGAATTTTTATCAACAGTTATTGATCAATAGTAGGGAAAGTGGTTACTAGTCCTGGAGAATAAGTAGCAACAGTGTAGGAAGGTCCCAGAAAGCATGTAGGAATAGTATAGGCTTTATTTCACAGACTTCCAGAGTGACTTTGGAAAAGTCACACATTGACATTAGCGCTCTGCTGAGGTCAACATGTGATTTCCCATTAATTACAATAAAGAGAAAAACGAAGCTTAAATCTTGCAATGATTGTGTTTCTCTGTATAAAACAGAAGAGAATAATTTAACTGTATGAACAAGATTGCATATGCCATGTTTTACAATGCTTAAAGTGGGAGCAACTATATCTATATAAACTATTCACATGGGGTCCTTTGCATCTATTTCATAACATAAACATACATACCCTTTTGCCTTAGTAGTCAAGTGATGAAATAGCTTTTTCTTTACATAGCTTCCTTCTACAATACCAAAAGGACTATATTTAAAAGGCTGTATCAGTTGCTCAGCATGTGTAGGCAAAGTATGCATTTTGACCTACTTCTAAATCTAAATAAAAATAATCTTTGGTCTTTCTTGACTTTTTTATTTTTTCTTTTTTTGTAGAAAGTTTGCTTTCACTCCTATTTGGGATCAAATGAGCTTTTGAAATCCCAAAGGCTTAAAAAAAAATAAAAAATAATCTTAAAAGTTTTTTATACTTCAGAATGCTCCAGTATTGGTTAAATGGCTGTGGCTGTATTACTGATACTGAAATAAGAGATAATGCAATGACAGGGATTTGAGCAACGTCGTCTAGTGGGAGGTTTACCTGCCCATGGCAGGGGGTTGGAACTGGATGATCTTTAAAGTCCCTTCTAACCCAAATCATTCTATGATTCTATGATAAAATCAAAGCAAGAAAAGTCAGCTCAATGTGAATATAAAATACTTACATTCAATCTGCAGGTAAATAAAACAGTAAAGAGTTAGGATGCTTTTAGGCTTTTAGTACATTGATGTACTTAACCACTTTTAGCATTAATCATACAAGTGCTTTGATTTATTTCCATTGAACTATTATACCTTGCTAATGACTGAACTTACTGTTTTACAGGAATGTATGGAAGTAAAACATTTTGTAAATATTCTCCTCTCATTAGCACAGGAACCAAAGAGAGAGTCAGACAACATGACAATGGACACAGTGGACAAGCAATGCCATTTCAGAAAGCTGCAATTCTTATCAATATGAGTATATACTTCACTTAAAGCTTACAAACTGTTAATGATCTGGTACAGCAAATATGATATAGAAAAAAATATAGATTCTGACTCTCTTGGTTTTGGTTTTATGTAACACACGTTACTTGAATAGCTGACTGAGTCTAATTCCAAATGTGAACGTTAAAGTAACACACAGTTCAACAATTGATTATTTAGTTGCAAGTTTGTGAGTACATTTTTTTAAAAAATTGTGCTGAGAAAATTTACCTTCAAAGTTAAGAAATTGTGAATGACATATCAGTTTCTATATATTTCCCTCCTGCACTTGCAAGAAAATGAAGTGTACATGTTTTTATCTTCTAATGTTGGCCAATGTTTGCTTTGCAATGAGAAGTGTTGTAAGAGAACCAGTTAAAGTGCATATGAAAGGTGTTGTGCTGGGTGTTTAGAAATTCTTATGTTATAAAACAGATCTACTTTTATCTAGGTTGTGCAGTCTTTACAGCAACCCTGACCAGTGTTTGCCACAAATAACTTCATATCCCAGGATTTAAAAAAACATAGAAACCTACAAAAACATCACTCTGTGATTTAGTTCTTAAAGCAGTACAGTGTGCCTTAAGGCTCTGCAGAATAAAGGATTTAAAATATAGGTTCAGCCTCAAGCATTATTGACCTTGATAGAACAGCAGGAGGTAAGAACTGCAGGCAAAATTGTCATAGCCTGAAGCCAACCCAGCTGCAAGAGGAAAGGGAAGCAGGAGCCAGACAACCCGACAGAATCATAAGCCAGCAGCAGGACAGCAGTATGAAAAGCTGAACCCAGCCAAAACTGGAACCACTTATATTATCAACAATTAGGATTTGGGGTTATATTAAGGCATTGTTTGATTTGTGAACAAGAGATGACACAACTGTGATTCATGCATTAGGCTCACTAGGATCTAAACACTGCAAAGAACTACCAGAAGAGTCACTTCCCATGAACATTCAATGAGGAAATGAATAGACTTGTAAATAACAACAACAACAACAAAAAAAGCTGTGTTATAAAAGCATGATTAAGTTACAAGTTCAAGTAGCCCAAGTTTGGACTGAAAGCATTCAGAAGTTTGGCCAGCCTTTTTCTAATCCCTTTTGTGCATAAGTTATGAGATGACCATTAATTGCACACTCATTATTTTCTGGATAGGAACCCTTCCTCATTGAAGTGCACAAAATGGATGACATTCACAGACCAAATGTTCAGAATAGTCTAATTTTGCCAAGAAATATTTTTCCTGATCTCATTGCTCTGTTCTTCAAGATAACCTAATTGGTTTAGCAAAGCTTTAAAAAAAAAAAAAAGGCAAATGAATACAAACAACAAACCAAAATGAAGCAGCAGGCACCCCGCTTGAAAAAATATCATTGTATCACTTAAAGCTTTTGAAACTTATTAGTAATTTTTTAAAGTTTCTTATAAAGGACAGTAACAATAAGTCTTAGCAATAGGCAGACACATCTAACACGAATTATCTGCAAACTTTGAAACTTCTCTTGTTCTCATGGGCTATTTACTGTTAAATTCAAAGACTGTATATAACTCTTAATCTACTTTAATTTAATATTCTTTCCTATAAAGATAATATTTTCACCAGATTCTAGAATTATAATCACTTATTTCACAAGGATATGTGTGTCATCCAACGAAGCGTGTCTGTCTAATTCACATGGGTTATCAAACCTAAAGTGTGGCCTACCACTGAAGGCACAGATCTTTTCTCAGGAGATTGGTTCCCCTCTTTGAGTCTGTGATGTCTCAATCTGACTGAGACATCTTAAATGCAACATCTGTCCTTCACATCCATTAATCAGTTCTGTTAAACATAAAAAATATTCTCCAGGACTAGAAGAAGCATTGCTCTTTTTCTGCCTGTCTGGCAGAAACTTAGCTGGATGTATAGCGACAACTCTGTAAGAGCTAAGTAGTATGGTGCTAAACATCATTGAATTTGTTTAGCAGGCTTTTTAGTCACACTGTCTTCAAAACCAGTATTTTTTTTTTAAAATCTTTTCTTCATTATTCCATCTTTATTTTCCCACATGGAGGAAGGGAAAATTAAAAAAACCCAAACAAATCCCAAAAAACCAAACGGAATATGAGAATGGTTTCTGATAAAAGCACCATTTCTGCTTGTGCTAATGTGGGACACCAGGGAGTGTGGGAATAATGTGAGGATTTCTAACTCCTTCTTCTGGTGGGACTCCAATAGGATAAAAATTATAAAATTTCATCTCTGATTTGATTAAGAGATGTTACAGTTCATAATTGCTACAAACATGTGAGGTTTTACCTAACTATATTGGTATCCATTAATTTTCCCATAGAAAACATTGGTGATAATTGTGAATTCCCTATATTATCACAAAATGGCAACATAGACAGTTAAATGTCAATTGATTAGTTACCAACAGTAGGTAGAATATTGCTTTAGTAAATTCTCTGAGAATGCATCTCTTGCAGAAATATTATATCTGTTAATTTTTTTGGCTGTTGTATTCTTTCTTCTCTTTCACTTACCATCTGTTTCTCTGCCTCTTTGTTTATAACCACCAGCCTTGTTTTCATCCAATCCACAGTATTTTACTGTATTAACTGTGACCAAAGCACAGAACTCATAGATGTGTTTTTATACTGAAGTTAAAATGCCTAATTTAATTCCTCCAATCATATATATCACCCAAATGGACATTTCTGAGATTTTCCTGAACAATAGTTTTGTCTTAAATTTCACTATCTTCCTTTATTTTTTGGTGTAAGCAGAAAGTGACACACCATGCCTCTTCTATCTACTGTGGGTTTCCGATTGTTTTACCCATAATACTGCTACACTTGGAAATTTAACTTCTGGATGTTCAAATACCAAATAAGATCTAGACACAACGTAAATATTCTATATTTCTATGATTTTCTAACAATGATTGATTTTATTGGTGTTATCTGCAATGAAATGTGTGAAGTTAATAAAATCCCTTAGGGACTTGTTTCACACAAATCTGTTTTTTCAGTACATATTGATCTGAGGTATACTTAATTTTTACTTATGAAGCATTCTTCAGGTACCTTGATTATAATACAGAACTTATGAGCTGTGTTCCTAAATATATATATATATTTTTTTTTTTTAAATTTTCTCAGTTATGCTAACAGCAAAGAAACGCTGAGATCACTATCGGGAAACTTTACAGCCCTAAATTATATTTTTTTTAATCATGTTTCTTGCTGTGGAAAGAAAACTCACTGTGGAAATAACATACGAAAATAGTGTGTGCATATTCCTACTTGAAACAAAATGACAGATTCAAGTATTTAGGATTAATAAATATTTTCCTTATATAAATTCAAAAATAATGTTTTTGGGAAATGTACAAGTATTTATTTGAATTTTTCTGAAACGGGGTATCATGTCAAACCAAAGTGTCAAAACAAATACTGATTGTTGAAGCTGTAGATTTTACTATTAGTGATACATTTTTGTATCACTGTGTTTTGTTACACGGTTTGGGGCAAAGCAGTGTGTGATCTGAAGTGAATGGTGCACCTGAATATGGGAAGCAGCATCAACAACACACTTCCATAAAAGCCATCACATTTTAGAGGATCCATTCCTTTTTGGAGCTTTAGAATTTGCACACAACCTTTTTGCGTATTCAGGAGGAAGACAACAGACAGCAATCAAAATGTTCCTTATCATTAAGAATAGACAGGAGCCTCCCTAGAGAAAAAAACATGACTCCAGATTTCCACTAAGGGACACTTTTCTCAACACTGTTAGCGCACATTGTTATTAGTCCCACAGGGAGAGGATTAGCTCATCTACCATTCGTCATCTTGTCTACGCTGCTCATTAAGACCTCTTGTTTAAGCAGTGGAGAAAGATAAGTGAAAGAATTCCTTTCCTGCATGACTGTCTCCTCAGTGACAGAGGAGAGGTGACTTGGCAAAGTGGTTTAGTCTAGGCATCTAATTTTTGGGAGAAAAAGCAAAATAAGGTGTTTGCAATTCCCAGCAACTTAAAGAAACCTGTCTGAAACCTCATACATGAAATTCTTCTGTTTCCACACTTGGAAATGTGACATTTCATGTCTCCCATACACAAATGAGCTTGTTTTATTATTTCTGAATTATCACTCATTTTACTTACAGGCCACCATTTTGCTGTAGAAATGGAGAAAAATACAAGTGAACACAACCTAAGGATTATAGAATAGAATAGATCATAGAACAGTTAGGGTTCAAAAGGACCTTAAGATCATCTTGTTCCAACCCCCCTGCCATGGGCAGGGATACCTCCCACTAAATCATACCACCCAAGGCTCTCTCCAACCTCGCCTTGAACACTGCCAGGGATGGAGCACTCACAACTTCCTGGGCAACCCATTCCAGTGCCTCACCGGCTTTGTGGTAAAGAACTTCCTCCTTACAGCCAATCTAAACTTCCCCTGGTTAAGTTTGAACCCATTACCCCTTGTTCTATCACTATACTGCCTAACGAAGAGTCCTTCCCCAGCATCCTTATAGGCCCCCTTCAGATACTGGAAGGCTGCTATGAGGTCTCCACGCAGCCTTCTCTTCTCCAGGCTGAACAGCCCCAACTTTCTCAGCCTGTCTGCATACGGGAGGTGCTCCAGTCCCCTGATCATCCTCGTGGCCCTCCTCTGGACTTGTTCCAACAGCTCCATGTTCTTTTTATGTTGAGGACAGCAGAACCGTACACAATACTCCAAAGGAGTACTGTGTAAAAGGAGTTTGAGAAAACTGTACAGCTAGGTGTACTTGCAACTGGAACCCTTCAGCAGTCAAAACTAGAAAGAATTTTTGCTAGAAATCTGATACTCTAACATGAAGACCTAAGCAGATATGCCCATCTTTAGGAAAATGAGCTGTTCTGGTTTCAGCAGAACTAGTAAACCTTTGTTTCCATTGGATCCTTGCTCTGGAAACCTCTGTACCCTCCACTGCAGGAGCAGCCAATTCCAAGTCTTGCTGTAACAAACCCAGGGTATCCAGGAGAGGAAGCACTGTGGAGCAGTGTACTGAGCTACATGCATGGGCATCAATCAGCCAACTCATGCACACTGGTGGGCTCTTGGGCAACACCACGCAAAAGTGTGGTGACAACTGTGTTGTATTTGTCTTTCCCTTAGAGGGAAGAAACAATCTCTTCATTTTCTTTTCTACTCAGATGGGGACTTTCACCGGGTTTCTATGAGTTTAGTTACCTCTAACATTTCTGTGCCTTTTCCAAGGATGTTTCAGAATAGCTGTGACTTAGCATTAGACACTGATAGTTGATGTTGTCTTCAAAATAAACTAAGTTATCATCACAATTATGATGTGGTGCTAATACTAGAAAATGAAACTGGTCCAGAGTGAATATAGACAATAAAGCTATGAAACACTGAGGTAAAAATTACTAGTTTCCTTCTATGGACTGTTCAGGACAATGAAATTGTAGATGCTCCTCAAAGCTGGGTGGCACAAATACTGCCTTCAGCCATGAGATGTTGCAGGTCTACTCTCTGTCTAACCGAATCTGACCCCTAATGTCACATATTAACATTATGGCTAAATCTACTGGGTATATTTGGCCTAATAATAGTTCAATCAGTCTTAATGGAAATGAACATGTGTGTTTTTATTTTTGATTAATCAAAAAAAAAAAAACAACATTCCAGGAAATCATAAATTTTCCCTGACAGAAAAAAAAATGCAACAGCTCCCCATTCCTCCTCCCATTTTTTTTTTTAATAAAACAAATATCTGGAAGGCCGGACAAACAAATTGGCAATTTTCTGATGAACATAAAATTATGAGATCTCCTTTCTCTGATCCATATTAGCTCACCAGAAATATAATTAAATATATAGAAAAATATTTCTATTTATGAAGACTGTAACAGTACTGTTAAAATATATATTCTCATTTTCTTATGTCAGTAGAAATAATTTCTAGCAGGATGATGCATTGATTTGTCCTTTGTTTTTCATTTAACTTTCTGCCAACCTTGTTTTATAAAGGGAAAAATCTTCTCTGTCACTTGTTTTTGCTGCTATGCATTAGGAATTTGGAGACTGATGGCATTTTCAGAGCCATGATTAGAAACTTTGTTACCCTCAGCGCTTACAATGCCTTTGCATGTCATGGCTTGCCAGCACTGAAAGCCCAGGTGAAGTTTTAGAGAACTCTGGAACTGCTGGCAGCTTTACAGTAGCACATCAGGTGTCTGTGGCTGGCCATCAATGCATAAGCAGTTTTCTTTATTAACTTGTCTGAGCATGAAAAACTATTATTAAATACCACAAAATTAGCTTTGTGAAACACAAGGCACTCTCTGCTGATGTTTCATTTAATTCCAAGTAATTTTGAGTCACTGGTTTTGCCAGAATAATTCTGCTCTCTAGAAATTATTTTCATAATGACAGGCTTTTAAAACTGCAAACCTATTTTAGTATTCGAAGATACTTCCTATCCTCCCCACAATAAAGAGTTTATTTAAAGAAAAAAGACCCCAACATTCTTTCTGTTTCCAGTCCTTGTACTAGTTCCAATTTAGGGAAGAACTTCCTTTATCAAACTTCCTTTGAAGACTGGATAAGATATAACCAAGATGTTAGATCATGCTACTGACTTCATGTAATGACATGCCATAAAAACATACTCAGATTGAAAAGTAATCAAAGTCACACAAGTGTTTTCACATATTTCTATTTGATGAATTTTACAACATGGAAAGGTTATTTTGGATACCATTAAAGAGTGTGCTATGTTTCACATGTAAACCTCGGCTTTGCAACTTAGAGCGATGGAATTGAATTAAACTAACTTTGGAGGAAAAAACTATTTTGTTGAAGATGTATTCCTTTAAATTAGTGGTTGGGATCTAGGGATAATTAAAAGAAACATGCTTTTCTGGCAGAAATGGTCTTCCCAAATACACAGATTTGGCAGATCACTCAATTGCACATTAATCAATCAATTATAATGGTTTATGTACAAACATAAGAAGTTTTTTCAAGTACTAAATCAATCAATCCCAGCATTCTAAAATAAGCCCATAATTTAGTAAGGTATTGTGATTTCCCTAGGTGAAAGGAACACAATGGCCATTCCTGCCAACCACTCTTCGACTTGGCTGGGTTGAATGTGACTTTCTGCATTAAAAAAGCCAACTTATGTAAAGGCAACTTGGCTGCCCAAACTCACCTTTGAAAAACAGAAAATAGGTATTTTCAATACACTAGGTTGTCAGTACATCTGTCAGCTCCAGTGATATACCCATCTTAAAAATCCTGTAGACATAGGGTGTTCCTCAGTGCCCAGTACGTTTTGCTCCAGGACCTTGTATGAGTTAGGACTCTGATACACTCCTCCACAAAGAGAAATAACTGACAGCTTTGCTTAGGTTTTGTAGAATTTGTTTCTTGGCAGTGTTACAGAAAACAACGGACAAAATAAGTTAGTTTCTTAAAATGGGTTTAGCCTTTTACAGCGTAAAACACTGATAATAGTAGGTCTGTAAAAATAGGCTGTAAAAATAAACCTCTGTGTGACCTGCTATATGCATTTCAAAAACTGAAAGAACACAGCAAGTTCTAAAAGCTGATTAAGCACTGTCTACAGGACAAGTGAATGGCTGCATTAAAACTTTTACATCCTCTTTTGAACTATCAGTACTAGGGAATTTTTGTTGAAAAAGCTAAACTGATTAGTGTTAAGTTATGATTAAGTGTTTTAAACTTCTGGTGAATGATTAATTTTTTTTTTTGTAAATAATTTTGTGGTTTTCTGCTGCTGTGACAGCTTCTCACTCCATTCAGCAAAAGTGGTCTGCTAGCCAGACATAAGAAATAAATGAATTTACTAACCAATAAATCAGATCAGTTGATTACCTGTATCTTCCTACTCTCAAACATCTGGTGTTCTCAACTTTCTAAAATATCTCATGCAACTTGGAAGGCAGTTAAAAAAAAAAAAAAAAAAAAGGCAAAATCCTGGCCCCATAAAAATTAATGGTAAAATAATGGGACTCCACTGCCCTCAGTAGTGTTTCTTATGAAGTATTTAGCAAACCACTGATTACACCCAATTCTTACTGAAGCCATCTGGGAGCCAAATCAGGCCACATATCTTCTCCCTTTGCATTTTCCTCATTTAATAGGAATATTTAAAGCAAAAAAAAGAATAATTCATTCTTCCTTACCTTTTTTTACTTAATAATTCTGAATTAGTATATGATCATATTCTTACTTAATGATTCTGAGCATGTGTTATGGAAAAATTATGTTGCCATATTTCTATCCTTTCTTTCAATAAAACTTTATTTTTATAAAACAATAACTTTTAATTAATATTTTCCCAGCATTTTAGAATGCTTATTCTAGATACTTTCCAAAAAGCTTTTAGTTCTAAACCTTACAAATCTATTCTTCATTGTTATAAGCATTAAACAACTTTGCCTAGCTACCAGCTGCTACTCAGCACAGCTGTCAATATGGCCAACAGCCTTTTTCAACATCACTAAATAAAAGAGCACTTTTTCTCTGCTACAAACTACCACCTTTCACCCAAGATGATGCACAAAATGGATGTGGAATACCATTTATGGTATTAATATTATCCAGTGTTTACAGCTAATGGATTTATGTTACTGCTTCATTTTACAAGGCCTCTTTTTGTCTTTTAATTTATCCTCAGGTCTGCTGGTTTATTTTTGTTCCATCACTCTCATAAAAACCATTATCTTTCCATTAGCAAACCTGTTGAATAACTCTTCATATGCTCTTTGATCTGTCCAGCAACCTTTTGCATTCTTTGCAGTGAGTTTTTCAATAACACTCAAGAATTTTATGAGTTTGCTAAGAGCTACTTCACACACTGTGGTACATTTAATTAAGGTAGGATGGAAGAAAGGTTTGCAACCGTGTTGCTGCTCTTTGCTGCCATAACAACTCCTGGCCTCCTCCTCTTTTATGCAAATCAGGTCACAGACATTTATGTCAGTGAAAATGCTGTAAAACTTTTTTACGTAATAGTGGACTAAGTGTATTTCTCAAAACCTGCGTGAAAATATTTGTGCTTTATTTCTGCATTTGGTGGTTTATCTGAAAAATTGTCTCTACAAATACTGGATACTTTTAATATTATTCTGACTAGACAATGTGGAATGTAACTTTTTTCTTGAGGTACATTTACTTTGTACCTGTTGCATGACCACAACATTGCTTAGTCATATCCAACAATGGTTCAGAAAACAAACCTTAGGCATCAACTTGTATATTAAAATATATCCATCAGTATTGCCTTAGCACCAAAGTGACCCCTGGTTATGAGACATGCTGGTGAAAGCCTTTTCCATCACTCATCTCAGATGTCTAAACGCCTTCTTTTCCATGGTAGTCTGCAGAAAGATCATGCTATGACTCTCTACCCTGCAGAGAGATTTAATGACACAGAGATGAATGAATCAGAGGGTACCTTATGCTTCTCCTTCATGCCTTCATTCCAGGAGAGGACAATGTTCAGTGGGATTGTATTGTTTTTCCAAAAACTAAACTTTTCTTTCCAGTATGAGCAGAAAGCACATTTTTAATAACACAGCTTATGAGGCATCCTAATTTCAGAAAGCAGGGAGATACCCTTAGGGAGTTCAGGCTGCTAAACTAGTTCTTTAAGCTATTTCTTTAACAGAAAAAGATCCCAGATATCCACTGGATTTCCTGGAGAACAGCTAGAAATCACTTCTCTGACCAGCAAATTATTATTCTCCACTAGTCTTTTCATGATTCTTCTTTTATCTGCAAAACAATGACAAATATTGCACTTTTGTTCTCAGAGGGAACAGTATCCTGCCATACTCTTTATCTGAAGCAGTCTAGTAGAGGCAATAGAAGAAAAAGGAAAGGAAGTTTTAACGATGTGTGTTGATTATTAGAAATGGATAATCGGGGATTACAATGTATGGAGGGAATCCAAATTCGCTTGCAGAAGAGCAAGAAGGCAACTGGGCCACGTGTGGGACTTCAGTAGAACATTTAGGATTTCAATAGACTGTCGTTAGAAAGCAAAACACTGGCAGATATGACCTTCAGGCTGCTATCAAGTTTGATTTTCACAACTATTGCTACACTTGTCCTTTCAGACCATTTTCTATACTACAGATTTATTCAGAATACTGAGTAAATTTCAAGATGCTTTGCTGTGAAGCATCATGATATTATTCCACTTTCATAGTTTTGTCTTCTTTTATTTTTTGATACAGAATTTATATAATATAATATAATATTATTATACATATTAATATAATATATTATATATTTATATATTATTATATATTATATATTAATAATATATAATATATTATATATAATATATACTAATATGATATTATTATATATTATATATTATATATAAAATATATATTATAATTATATATAATAATATAATAATATATTTATATATAGAACTGTATGCTAACTTTTGATATTATGTCTGTTTCCTATACGGTTCTCTACATATTTTGTATGTGTCTGCAGCTCTGCATTCTCACATAGGGATGTAAAAGAAAAGACTTTCCAGTGACCTATTCTGCCTCAAGGATGACTGCATTTCTGAGGTAAAGGTGAGAAAATTTGTTTATGAGATAAGTGGACTACAACCTTTCTGTCATTTCATTTTGCCATTAGTGCAACTTACCAAAGGAGTTTCAGTGTTGTGATCTGACTCATGTGGGAGCTGCTGATAGAAAACTTTCTTTCCTGTTTTTTTTTTTTCTTTTCTGGAAGCATTTACTGTCAAATAAATAAATCCCAGGATCAGCTCAAGAACAGAAGTGTTCAGAATTACTCCATTACCTTGCAGTCTTTTGCTGCCATTTTCTCTATTCTGAAAGCAGAGCAGAATCAATCACTCCATCTATCTTGTCTTTTCAATACATTCACCCCCCATAAGGACCTTTTAAAGGCCTATATATTCTGGGCACGTTCACATTGAAGTATCTAGAATGTCGTTTTGTTTTTTTCCTTCTGCAAAATCTGTGTGCTATCATGTCTCAATCCATTTCCTCTGAGGTCCACAGGATCTGCATCAAAACCCTGCTTTGGAGTGTGTGAATGAAATTCTGAAATTCCAGCTATAGGATTTTCCATTTTTTCTGTTGTTCCAAAGAAAGTGTCTCCTTGACACCTGTGGGAGATCTTAGGATCTCCCTATAGTATTGTATATTTTATTTGTTGTGAAATGGATGGAGCAAAGTAAGAAAAAGCTTTCTATGTGGGTTTTTTTTTCTATAGAATTTGATTTTTTTATGGATAAGATCCAATATGAGATATGGTAATGTATAGGGGGTTTTTTGTTTTACTGAAATATTTATTTCTAGCATATAAAAAGTGAGTTGTCCTTGAACAGCATGGTATTGTTTCTACTACTAAAATTTTGAGAGATAAGGTGTATTAAAAAGCAATAGGCAAGACTAGAATGAAAACCTGCTGTGGTCATTTAAAAATAAGCCCATGGTGCAATAGCTTAATTCTGATCAACAGTAAAAAATGTAGCACTCTGTCCTTTTAACACCAGGTAAAGACAGGATTTAACTACCTGCTGTTGTGGTTTAAGCCCAGCCAGCAAGCCAGAAGCATGCAGCCGCTTGCTCACTCACTACCCCCCCCCCCCGCCCCCCGCCTTCCTCGCCCTGCTCCCAGAGGGACAGAGAGAAGAATCGGAAGAATGTAACTCCCACAGGTTGAGTTAAGAACAGTCCAGTAACTAAGGTATAACACAAGCCACTACTGCTACCACCAATAATAATAATGATAAGGGAAATAACAAGGGAAGAGAATACACCAGCACCAGCTACTTAGAAGGAGAAAAATGACTGCTACTGCTGAACCCAGGACAGTATCCACCCCTTATTCCATACCCTTCACGTCATGCTCAGATCTCACGTTTTTCAATATAGCATCACTTTTGTCTCACACATATATATATACACACATATACATCCACACACACACAAAGAGAGAGAGAAGGCTGAACCCAGGACACCTGCGAAACAACAGACATCCTTCTTTCACTCCTCCCTTCTTTCAAATATTTTTTTATTTGCTTCAAGAATGAGACTGTTGTCTCAATCCTGCATGCTGTATGCTTTCTAAAGGTAATTTGGCCTCTCAGTTCTGCATTGAACGATGGATGAAATAGTGGATTGAAATGTTTACTGATGTCTGCCCTAAGAAGATTTCTGAACTTCATTGATGATTCAATGATGTAAGGGTGGTGAGGCACTGGAATGGGTTGCCCAGGGAAGTTGTGAATGCTCCATCCTTGGTGATGGTCAAGGCAAATTGGACAGAGCCTTGGGTGACATGGTTTAGTGTGAGGTGTCCCTGCCCACGGCAGGGGGGTTAGGACTAGATGATTTTAAGGTCCTTTCCAACCCTAACTATTCTATGATTCAAACTAAAGATTACTTTGATAGCTATTTAATGTGTTCACCTCTGGGGTTACTAAATCTTTTAATGGCTGTGTTTACCATACTAGAATATCCATGAAAATGTTCTATATCTTTCTCCAGACATTACTTTGGCTTATCCAGAGGGAATAAAAGAAAACATTCATATTCAGACATGCATGCAAGACTCATTCTTATCAGTTTATTGCAATTCTCAGAGTTCTTACAAAGAAAAAAAAAAGTATCTTCACAGTGATTTCATGTCCTCAGTGCAACATTCTCAGTCTTGTACACAAATAATTGAAAGTTAAATGAAAACACAAAAGAAGGTCTTGGAACGAATTTTTGCCTTGTTCAGAAATGAAAATATGTCAAGTTTGTATTGTACATAGAAAAACTGAAACTGAAATTTACATTTCTATGTGCATTTGAAATGTAAAAAACCCCCTCAACCACCTAGATATTTGAATGAAAGTGAAGAATTGCACAAGTCAGAGAACATAGAATCATAGAATCATAGAATAGTTAGAGTTGGAAAGGACCTTGAGATCATCTAGTTCTAGCCTGCCTGCCATGGGCAGGGACACCCTACACTAAACCATGTCACCCAAGACCCCATCCAACCTGGCCTTGAACACCGCCAAGGATGCAGCATTCACAACCACCCTGGGCAACCCATTCCAGTGCCTCACCACCCTCTCAGTAAAGAATTTCTTCCTTAGATCCAATCTAAACTTCCCCTGTTTAAGTTCGAACCCGTTACCCCTTGTCCTATCACTACAGTCCCTGATGAAGAGTCCCTCCCCAGCATCCTTGTAGGCCCCCTTCAGATACTGGAAGGCTGCTATGAGGTCTCCACGCAGCCTTCTCTTCTCCAGGCTGAACAGCCCCAACTTTCTCAGCCTCTCTTCATACGGGAGGTGCTCCATTCCCCTGATCATCCTCGTGGCCCTCCTCTGGACTTGTTCCAACAGTTCCATGTCCTTTTTATGTTGAGGACACCAGAACTGCACACAATGCTCCAAGTGAGGTCTCACGAGAGCAGAGTAGAGGGGCAGGATCACCTCCTTCCACCTGCTGGTCACGCTCCTTTTGATGCAGCCCAGGATACGGTTGGCTTTCTGGGCTGCGAGTGCACACTGAAGCCAGCTCATGTTCATTTTTTCATCGACCAACACCCCCAAGTCCTTCTCTGCAGGGCTGCTCTGAATCTCTTCTCTGCCCAACCTGTAGCCATGCCTGGGATTGCTCCAACCCAGGTGTAGGACCTTGCACTTGGTATGGTTAAACTTCATCAGGTTGGCATCAGCCCACCTCACAAGTGTGTCCAGGTCCCTCTGGATGGCATCCCTTCCCTCCTGCGTATCAACCGAACCACACAGCTTGGTGTCATCGGCAAACTTGCTGAGGGCGCACTCAATCCCACTGTCCATGTCACCAACAAAGATGTTGAACAAAACAGGTCCCAACACTGATCCCTGAGGGACACCACTCGTTACCAGTCTCCAGCTGGACATTGAGCCATTGACCACAACTCTTTGCGTGCGGCCATCCAGCCAGTTCTTTATCCACCGAGTGGTCCACCCATCAAATTAATGTCTGTCCAGTTTAGAAACAAGGATGTCATGTGGGACAGTGTCAAAGGCTTTGCACAAGTCCAGGTAGATGACGTCAACTGCTCTGCCCCTGTCCATCAGTTTCGTAGCCCCATCATAGAAGGCCACCAAATTGGTCAGGCAGGATTTCCCCTTAGTGAAGCCATGCTGGCTGTCACCAACCACCTCCTTGTTTTTCATGTGCCATTTGCTTTTAGTCTTAGACATACTGTGCATCTGAAAGCCCATTTCACGACTGCACTCTAAAGAAGGCAAGCTTAGGATTGACATTCCCTTAGGATTGACATACAATCAGGTGGTGGGATGAAATGAGCAGAGCTCTTGTGATGCTATGCAAGAATCAGAACTGAGTGAGCCAGTGCGGGCCATGGCAGAGAAGGTGAAGTTTGCTACTTATACAAAGCTGTGCTATTTTTTTTTTCCAAAATATTTTGCTGCTTTTGTTTTGATGTTCCATTGTAATTTTTCAGAAAGGCAGTGAAATGCAGCCCTTTAATATGCTTAGTTAAGGAAGGAGACCTCATTCTGCATATAGTACTAAATATATGATGGGCTTAGAGATCTAGTGACTGGGTAGCTGTAGGTAAATCAGGTAAAGGAGCTATGAACAGGTAGTGTTGAGTGAAGAACTCTGATATTAATTCAGAACAGGGCTTGTAGCAGGGACACCTGAAGGTTTCCATTCAGTAGCTGGAAATAAGTAATCATGCAAAAGTTAGTGAAAGGTAATGAAAGAGGGTTAATGGAGCAAAAGCAAAAAGGAAGTATCCAGCCAGACACTGTGACATACTTAGTTATAAGTTACTTTAGTGGACTGAAGGTACAATTTCATGATATAGTTCATCATGTAGTAAGCAGTATCCAGAACAGGTAGCTCCATCTTTGTGCTCCATTGGCTTCCTTTGTATTTACTCTTGCGTTCGTTCTTCCTCATTAGAAAGTGTTTCAGGTATCTTTACTAGCAGAAAAGTAACCTTAGAGATGACTTCTGTCTTGGTGTAGTTTCTTGAAATAGCTCGTGTTGGGATCAGAAAAGTGCCAAAAATGAAATCAATGAGGATGAAGGAACCTACAGCCAGTTGCTGCTGGCAGATGGTGGTTGTCTAAGCAGCAATGAGATACAATTTCTGCTTAGTTGCATTAACTAAACCACATTCTAATTTTTGGTATTTTTTGTGTAATCCCCAGTATAGAGTCTCATTCTTGAGTCAAGATTTATCAATAGACTTAGAAACAGGAAATGTTGGAGTTTATTCTTCTTGGTTTCTGGTGAGCATAAAGGATATTTTAACTAGATTATTATAAATCTGAGATGGTACTTTAAAAGCATACAATGTTACCAGATTCCTCTAAAATCCAGGTTATTCAGTTACTGCTATTCAACTCACTGCAGGACACAGGAAAAAGTAAATGGAAGATGATAACATTCAAAAGGAGAAATTATTTCTATTAAATTAAGAAATTCTATATACATTTTATATTTTCCTCCTTTAGCATTTTTATAGAGTTTTTTTTTTTTGTCTCCATATTTGAAAGAACTGTTGCTCTGATCTTGTTCCTGTTTTTCACAGCAGGCCTACACAATCCCTCCTGCTGCCTGCAAAGAGTCACCAAATTGGACCTATTACATTGTTCCTGTATGTAGAATGACATGCAATCAGTAAAAACTCCTTTTGTTTATACTGCTAATAACAGATGTTGCTCTGCTACACCACACATGCTGTTTAATATTATCAAAACAATTATTCATTTATTCATATTTGTGCAGCGTGTGCAAGCTGGCATTACAGATCTTGCAGATATGGCCTTCATGAATGCATAAACAGAAATGCATGTCATATATAATAAATCACCGCCCATTCCCATCACCATTTTTAATCTTATATCTAAGAATTTCATGATAACTTTATTGCTTACATATTGCAAAAAAGTGACAGACAAAACTCTGGGTATGTGGAAAAGCTACTGAAATAGTGGCAGGCCCCTTCCTACAGGGAGCAGTTGTATATGCATGAAAGGAAGCAAGCTTTGCTTTGTCAGGGTCCAGGGACAAGCACTCTGGTGTCAGTTCAAGCTTCTTCCCTTTATCCCCTCAGTCCTCCTCCAAAAGAAAAACACAAAGAAGAAAAACAGTTCAAGAGTTGGTTTGATTCCTTTTGATTGAATTAACAAGGGTTCATTTTAATTGAATTAACTAGTGGGATAACAGCATGACTGAATTTTAAAGTATAATTAAAGGATTCATCTTCTCTTTAATGACAATGAGAGAGAAAATTACCGCAAAACAGACACTACATGAGTTATCCATTTTCCCATTATAGATGTGGTTTTCACGTAACATGACCATTAAAGCTTCTTTTATAAATGATAACAGGTTTGGAAAAAACTTACCAGTTTAGAGGAAGGTGTCCCTGCCTATGGCAGGGGTGTTGGAACTAGATGATCTTTAAGTTCCCTTCCAACCCAGACCATTCAGTGATTCTACATTCTATGAAATCAGTTTATTCTCTTGTAATTCTAAAATGTTTACATGGTTTATGAAGATTTATCATTTTTTAGTCTGTTTAGGATATAGGACCTTTCAGGTTTCTTTAATTAAAATAACAAAGTTATTAAGATACTTTCTTAAAATATAAAGTCTTTTTTTTTTTTTTTGCACATCAAATATAACCCTCCTGAAGTAGTACAGTTATGCTCCTGATAGTATGTTTCTGTTTTGAAGAAGTAAGATATCTTTTGCTACAAATCAGATTTCCATTCTAATAATGTAAACCAGTATTTTCCATTCCCTTCACTTTCAGCACCACCTTCACTGAAAAAATGAGACAAATTTATCCTTAAAGGCTTATAGTAGTTAAACAAAGCTTAAAGAAAAAATTTAGCCATGAATAAAATGGTTTGAAGTGAATGGAATTTTCTTCCCTCAAGCCTGAAAGTAATAGCTTTTCCTAGAAGTATATTCAGAGAATAATTATCAGGTAACTGATACAACCTTGTAGACCTCCAATTTGGCAGTTGGGAGGTTTATCATTAACCTTCATAGCTGGATGACCTAGTGCAAGGAGGATAGAGGTGACTAAAGGGAGGAGTGAATGATTTCTGTCTTCCTGTTTCTTTCTTTGGAGTTCTGCTTGCATAATCTGGGTTCTCTGTTGAGTATATTATGAAAATAATAGCTTGACTCCAGTCTGGGTTTCAGTCATTTTCTTTCTGGTTTCCCTTATGAATGCTTTTTTTCACTGAGTTGATGCTCACTCTAGTTGGGAAACACAGTAGAAACGCAAGATCTTTCACACTAAATTAGAGCTGTGGCTCTGTAGATCAATGTCTCTCCTCTGATGGTGACAAGCTTTAAGGTCTGTATTTGTTTTCTGAAACACAAGTACCTAGAATCATCTGAGACACCGTACTCTATCCAAGACATCCTCATGAGGCCAATATGACACAGTATATCATGGTGTATCTCAAATTGCACTGTAGTTGCACGTATGCTTAGACCCAGGTGACTGAATCAAACCCCAAATATCACAGAAAACAGGAAACCTGAAATGTTCCCAGTGTTGTTATTAAACAATTCATCATCTGTTCATCCAAGCACTTTCAAGTCTTCTGAGTTTCAAATGTCAAAGATATACTCTGGCAATAACATTCACAATGCATTCACATGCTGGGTAGCAATTATGTTTATTCCTTTCGAAATATTTATGTTTAGTATGTTGAAGGGCTATTTCCTGTAAAGTCTACTTTCTCAAGTAATTCTTATTATTTTATGCACTTTTATCATGTTCCCCTTTAATTATTTAATATAATAATCTTTTAGTCTTTCTTTTCAGTAGAGATTTTTTTCCATACCAGTAACTTATCTATCTTCACTCAACCTGTCTATTTTTGCAATATGTTTTCTCTGATAAGGAACCAGTCTAAAGGAAGAAGTATTAGGGGCTGCACCAGTGTCAGTATAAAGGACATTTTCTATATTACTTACCATCCCATTATTTATGCATCTCTAAAACTTATTTGTTTCCTTTCAACACAGTTGTACATGGAGCAGAAGTTCATGGTGAACCGTTCATAATATTTCCCTGCTACCTTTCCCATGAGACATCTGAGTAGTCTGTATTTTAGCCATTTGTATCACTAGTGTAGAATGCTGATTATGCTGTTGTCAAAGACAAGTTCAGACATGTAACACCATTTACATAGCTGCATTTTCTTCAAGAGGCTTTCAGATTATCAACAGGGACATTGCCATTTTGTTGATCGTTTTTCCTATTTGATTAAGTCCTGTTTAAGTTCTGCACAAGCGCCTCTAGGTATAATGGAATACAAAAATGGTTTGGGTTATTTACACATAATTTTTTTTTCTACCTCACTGTTCATTTTGCAAATTGTAGATTATTAACAATGTGTTAAACATTGATGCTCATATAGAACCTTTGGAAACACAGCTGATAACCTTTCATCACCATGAAAACTGACCCTGAATTCACTACTGCTGTCATCTGGTTGGTTTTGGGTGCATGAATGAAGCACAGAATTCTTGGAAATTCAGGATATTCATGGAGACATACATAAAGCTTTTAATAGTGTACCAAGTGATAGCAGCTAGTTTGAATATGAGGTACTGGGCAGCCTTGTAAAAACATTGTCACAAATCTTGTTAATACAAAATGAAGTTCCTAAATCACCCTTGATAAAGCACCCAAGCAATGGTCTGTGTTTATACAGAGGGTGTCTGGGGGAGAAAACCAAGCAAAGATCTACATTTACATTGTAGTATACGGTAGTACAGTCAGAATATAGAAGATTTACACCTAGAACCGACTTCTGGATGAATATTCTGTAAGCTAACTACCCCGAGTTTTAAGCTTCATCTTGCTTATCTGCCATTACCTAAGCCAAATAATTCACTGGTAGTACCGGCTGCAAAAAAGACACATTGCATTGCAAAGTTAGTGAGCTGATCAGCAAGCTGCCAACAGTTACCTTCATTCCAGTAAGCACTGCAAAATTACTGATGCTTACAAGATTACTGGTGGCTCCATTGAATATTTGGCAAATATTTTCATAAAGTATACGTAGGAGAAACGTATATAGAATCATAGAATAGTTAGAGTTGGAAAGGACCTTAAGATCATCTAGTTCTAACCTGCCTGCCATGGGCAGGGACACCTCACACTAAACCATGTCACCGAAGGCTCTGTCCATCCTGGACTTGAACACCTCCAGGGATGGAGCAATATATTCCAGCATATCCTAAAATACAGCTGTACTTCACCTGACATCTCTAATAAAGGCCGTATTGACTGTGTTGGGTGCAGCTTATCATAACTGAGAAAAAATACCTGCTTGATTAAGGGTCAAGCGACTGAGCTCTTCCAAAGAGTATAAATGGCCTTGTATCTAGTAATGCCACTGCTGCATGTGAGTTTCATAACAGATGTGTGAAAGAGAAGTTAGCTGCATTTTAGCTCTTCCATCTTCAGGATATCTAGTTATGATTCTCATATTTTATGTGTGTGAAATTTGGGAAATTTGTAATACTGTTCCCAAATTCAGCATTCAGTCTACCTCTGATCTGACTCTAATTCCTATTAGTGTCTGGGAGCTAAACATCTTCTTATTGATGCAGAACATCCTCAGTGTTCTATTTTTTTTTTTGCATAATAAGAATAGAAAGTGTAGTTTCTCGCTACTCGTATGGTGAGGGACGGAAGCACTAATTCCCTCCGAACTAGGGCTGAGACATAGAGCATTCACGGAATGCGGATCAACAACAATTTATCGTGCAGTTACAATCCTTATATCTGCCGCCCAAGCACCTCCCCAGAGTCAGCTGGTTCCTGTCCTTCCTAGCAGCTTCCCGTCCATGCACCAATCCCTACATCTCCCCCGCCTCAAGACTAGAAAACTCAGGGTTTTAACAGCTATTCCAGATAACAACTTATAACTCTAATTAACTAAGTAAGAAAGGTTTGTGCCACTAAGTGTTCAAACATGGTGCGTATTACATAATCAAACAAGAAGGAAACAAACATCCTAATACTAATAAACACAGAGCGTCAGCCTAAAGGGACCTAGACACAGGTGTTTCCGGCCTGAGTGATGTTGTATTCAACAGCCAGCTACAAAGTTCGTAAGGCACATTGTGACTGGATCCGTGAGTGAAGTCATCTGGACACATAAGGGTCATGTCGTGGTTTAAGCCCCGGCTGTAAATTAGAACCACGCAGTCTACTTCCCCCTCCCCACTCCCCAGAGGGATGGGGAGGAGAATCAAAAGAATGTAACTCCCACGGGTTGAGATAAGAACAGTCCAGTAACTCAGGTATAACACAAATCACTACTGCTGCCACCAATAATAATAATGATAAGAGAAATAACAAGGGAAGAAAATATGATACCGCTCGCCGGAAAAGAGCCCGACCGAAAAGAGGACGTGCCCTTCCGGGTAGCTCCCAGTTACATCCCCGGGCATGACGTGCTGTGGTATGGAATACCTCTTTGGCTAGTTTGGGTCAGGCGTCCTGTCCCTGCTTCCTCCCGGCCCCTCCTCCTCCCTGGCAGAGCATGAGACTCACAAAGTCTTTGGTCAGTCTAAACATCACTGTTATCAGCTTTGTTCCGAGGCTGAAAGTCAAAAACACAGTGCTGCAACAGCTACTAAAAAGGAGAAAAACTGACTGGTACTGCTGAACCCAGGACAGTATCCACCCCTTATTCCATACCATTCACGTCATGCTCAGATCCCACATTTTCAATATACCATCACTTTCATCTCAGTGTACTCTTATCTTAGTGCACAGACCAATCCCTATAAAGCTGCTGAGTCCATTCGCTCCATGATGGTGGTCTCCATCTCTTGTAACAGTCTTTCAGAGCAGGAGAGGCCCATTGCAAAGTCCACCCCTCGATCATGAGTCCATCTCTATGTTGCATCTCTGCCCTGATGGCCTGAAGTGTCACGGGCCCATCAGGCTCAAAATAATTCACCCTCCCCTGCAGCAGTCTCTGCAACTTGTCGGGGACTCCATACAGCTGCCTTCCATCTCCGATGCTTCCAAAGCACTGGAGGGGCCCAGTGGATTAGATACTCGCCCATACTGTCCCACACACCATGACACTCATGACTGTCCAGCCTTGGTGAAAACCTCTCGGTCCCCCTGTATTGTCTAAACCCAGATAAGACCCAAACCTGACTCTGCTTAACTCTCGGGATCAGACAAAATGGTCGTGGGTAGAACACACTCTGTGTGTGTGCCAACATGGTGATCCCCATCACAATCAGCAGGCAGGTCCCAAGGGTACCCAAAGGCCATTCAAAACCTTCAAAACTCTCAAATGCTGCTGCTGTACTTGTCACTGGGGCTAGTGTAGCTGTTGTGCTTGAAGGCTCTCTCACCACCAGCTTCTCTTTTTCTGAGTCCAGATCTTCCTCCTCTGCCTTGCTGGAAAGCGCTGCGGGGTCTCCTGCATCCTCCTGCGGCTCAGGCTCACGGGGCTCGGCAGACGGCTGCTGGGGAATGCTCTTGGCCACCGCGGGGCTGGGCTCGGCTGTGGGGCTCGGCTCCTCCGCCGCCTCCTCCCGCTGCTCGGCAGCTGCCTCCTTCCCCTCCTCGGCAGCCGCCTCCTTTCCGGCCTCCGGCCCCGCTCCCGCCGCCGCTTGGTCCCCGGGGCCGCTCTCCCGGGCCGATTCGGCCGCCGCCGGCTCCCGGGGCCGCTCCCCCTCAGCTCCCCGCAGCCTCACACAGACGGACGCGAGGACGAGGGCCAGGATGGTGAAGAGCAGCGGCACAGCCAGGTACAAGTCCACGGCCACGTCCATCCCGCCCTGCTGCCGGAGCCCGCCCGTATTACAAGCCATTACCATAAAATACAATGAAACAAGAACCTTAGCCGAAGACCCACACTTGATAAACACTAACACAGCAAATATTGGCTCTAAGTAAGCTACAGCATACTGAAACTGTGATATCAAGAGAAACAACTTTGAGAGCCAATAAATCAGCATTGTGCCTCGGTCAGATCTGTCGTTATCTCAACCCTTCATGCCCCACGTTGGGCGCCAAAATAGAACTGTCGTGGTTTAAGCCCCGGCTGTAAATTAGAACCACGCAGTCTACTTCCCCCCCGCCACTCCCCAGAGGGATGGGGAGGAGAATCAAAAGAATGTAACTCCCACGGGTTGAGATAAGAACAGTCCAGTAACTCAGGTATAACACAAATCACTACTGCTGCCACCAATAATAATAATGATAAGAGAAATAACAAGGGAAGAAAATATGATACCGCTCGCCGGAAAAGAGCCCGACCGAAAAGAGGATGTGCCCTTCCGGGTAGCTCCCAGTTACATCCCCGGGCATGACGTGCTGTGGTATGGAATACCTCTTTGGCTAGTTTGGGTCAGGCGTCCTGTCCCTGCTTCCTCCCGGCCCCTCCTCCTCCCTGGCAGAGCATGAGACTCACAAAGTCTTTGGTCAGTCTAAACATCACTGTTATCAGCTTTGTTCCGAGGCTGAAAGTCAAAAACACAGTGCTGCAACAGCTACTAAAAAGGAGAAAAACTGACTGGTACTGCTGAACCCAGGACAATGTCATTTCACACTTCTTTCCATCACTCTCTCCCAGATACAGCCGAGCGCCAATCACCACCTGTGAAATATAGCTCAAATACAAACTTACAGACACAACTACAAATACGGTAATAATCATTTTGCCGGTACCCAGCATAGGCCAGTCTCACCCTCTACACAGGCATAGCCCCACCCGTGAGCACGTAGGGCAAATGGACCTATCTTACCCTTTTCCGGATCTTTCACCCATACCTGCGGGTACGGGGGTTTGTCTAGAGGTGGGGCAAAGTGCGAGCTCATAGGGGATTGTTCACTTGATCCACGCGAGAATTGATTTAAACTAGTCAGAGCAGAAAGTAAAAGTCGACGCGTGCGGCTTGAAGGATCTTCTCCAGGTGCGGGCTCCCTCGCCTCAAGACACATGAGGCGAGCTTTCAGAGTCCGGTGCGCGCGTTCGACGATAGCTCGGCCAGTGCTGTTATAAGGACAACTGATCTTATGTTCAATGCGCCACTGTCGTAAAAACAAAGCCACCAGTTGACTTGAATATGCTGGACCGTTGTCGGTCTTGATCTGGCTAGGGACTCCCAAAATCGCCATGACCTCGCGCCAATGCAAAATGGCCGCCTTAGCGTCTTGCTTGCATTGTGCCGTAGCCAAGATGACACTGCTACAGGTATCAATCATGACATGTAATTAGCACATAAAAACGGGAGTGCAACAGTCAGGGACTGGCAGACCTTGTGCAACACGGTCTGCACTATTGTTATCTTCAGTTAGGAGTCCAGGGATGTGCGAATGACTATTACAGTGTTTTGGGCAAATTTCAGCAGCTCGCTCAGACAAAACCTGAAAAAGGACTTGCGCACACTCCATCGTAGTCTCAATGGCTAATGGGGTCCGCAGACCACTGTCGTAGCACAGTAGCTACAGTATATGCTTCCAGAAATTGAACTGCTATTGGCTAGACGTAACCAATATAGATTGTGATTGGCTCAGAAGTGCAGTCCACACATTTTGAAGCAGATAACAAGCTAGCTAAAATTATCCATTCGCTACCTTTCTCACATAACTTGCAGTTTCACCATCCCGCTCCCACATCTTGTTAACCTTGAGCAAATGCCAAGTTCCTTATTCTACTGCACGTAACTGTCCTTTAGTAACCTAAGGCTAGGCCTTGCAGCCTGGGTAAGTTGAATCCAGGCCTTGCAACTTAACTCAGAGTTTGGCTAAGACCAAACAGCTGGGATTGCTCACATGTCGATTGTTCAGCTGTATTCATCATAACCACCATCTCCTAAGGTTAAGATGTCTGGGTTGGTCACGAAATGTCCACCATCCCTTAGCCACTCCACAATTCCCTCTTTTTGTTTTTGAGTAAACCAGACGGATGCTACATTTTTCTTAACCATAGATATCACACACTGCAACATATAACTTGCTACTAATACAAATAAAACTAACACACACAATATAGTTACTCCATCCATCATCTTTCGTTAGCCGTTTAACCCCCTCTTTCAATTGTTGTATACTCTTATAAATTGATTCCAAATGACCTGACAAATTCATGCAGCACATCCCCTCAAATTCAGCACAACCATGCCCCTGTGCCAACAATAAAAAGTCAATTGCTGCCCTATTTGTAAGGTGGCATGATGAACACTATCAACATCAGTCAAGAGCCCACTTAGTGCAAGCATAGTAGCATTTGTCAGTTCCTTCTTATCTTGCTGGGATTCCTTCAGCTTTTGTTGTCCCTTGCTTCATGTCCGACTCCACGTAGGCACTTGTTGATGTGGGTACATGGCCGTTCTTTGCCAGAAAGTCATCCACATCTCCGCCTTTTTCTTTTTATACAAGCCAAACACGCTTTGTAGCACTCAATCATTCGTTGGATACATTAAAAATACACAGCAACAAAATCAAAATCGTTAAAATGACAATAAACACCATTAGTCCACCTTTTACTAGAGCAACCAGCCAACCTGTCAGTCCCCATTCACCTAACAAATTGTCCAGCCAAGAGGCTTGCCCATCCTCATAGACCATGTGTAAGATCTTAGCATGTTTCCATATTTCTTCAACATATGCCAATCACAGGCTGCTGGGTCTGCCCTTTTTCTTCTCCTAGATGTCTCTCTGATAACAGGGGAGGCCATCCCCTCACATCAAGGTCTGGCATGGCGTGTGTCCCCACCGCTCCACACCTGCTGGGTTGCAGCCAACAGCAGAGCTAAAGGTTCTTCTTGGTGGCAAACACAGAGGCCAACCCAGTCTTGCCCTTGACTGTGGCAGCAGGCATTTGGCCAACCTCAGTTCTTGTACCTCGCTGTCAATGCAGAGTTTCACTTGCTACATCCAGTAACAAGTTGGTATTGTGGCAAAGCATACACAGATTGACATTACCAGAGTAACTATTACAGGTTACAGCAGCATGTTGAAAATGCTGATGGCAATGAGAAACCAGCCAAAGAACTTTCTTACCAGTGGAGTTCTCCCACCCTCTTAATTTGTTCCATTACCTGCTTTATAACACTACCATCATCTTAGAATCTTTCTAGCTTTTGTCTTAGCATTTTCTAGCAGCTGCTGCAAATTTGCATGCTCTAAGATCTCTTTTACAAGTAACAAATCCACACAATACAAGGTATAGTTTCTCATTAGCAACTGGCTAGTAAATACAAGTGGTTTTATACACAAAATCACAGCCTCTAATAATAGCTACATTACAAGCACACATATTCAAGTTGTTACTTTTCAGTTGCCCCCAAGTGATGTCCTGTAATCATTTATATTTCTCCTCCTCTATCTCATTCTGCTCGGGGTATTCACTGTCAGCTCCTGTAGCTGAGGCATTGAGTTCCTCCACTTGTCTGTCCAGCTCATGGCAAGGCTTTGCAAACTTTGCAGGCGGCTGCCATGGACCTGTAGGTAGGAGGACACAAACATACCCCCTCTCCCACGTTATCAGCTCTTGAGAAGGAGGCCGGTTAAAGTGATTCAAAGGCATTCTGATGGGAAAGGAATGTGAAGCTACAGCTGCCTGCCTGCTTAGCAGCAGCCATAAATACCTGCCAGCAACAGCACTTTGCATTAACCCTTTCTTGTCCAAAATGTTAATATGCTACCCATTAAAACTTTTACACAAACCCAACAACAAAAAATACATAGAGCACTGTCCGTCCTCAGCACACACACACGCGCACACACACATGGGATCCCACAAGCACACTCCATACAATTACAATATTTGAAACACAAAACCTAGACAATCATTATTCCCACTACACGGTCCCTCATACAGAACATGGCGTAAGGACCCTGTGAAGACAATCAAAAAATCAGCTCCAAGAAGCATCATCACAGTGCGAGGTTGCAGGCTCAACTTTAGCGGGCGTCCCCGCAGAGGCTCTGCCTCCCCCACATCGCATGAGCCTTGGGCTTTTACACTGACCAAAATGCACACTCATTCCGATGCAGGTGGCCAGCCTACATTGGAAGAAGTGGTCAGCAATATCCATAAAAACTCTCCAAGGGCTAATAGAAACATGGATATACATGGATATATATTTGCCAACTTCTAGTACATGTGGATCACAGAGACTATCAAATGAGTTGTATATGGGGTCCTAAGTCCACAGCCCGTCACGGTACTCATATAACGTGTTCAAAAGGCTATAAGGGTACATTAAATTGCTGGGGTTTTTTTGTTTGGTTTTTTTTTTTTTTTCCTAGAAAATCAAAAACAAACTAAACACTCCGGCCTGGTAGCCAAGGATAAAGACAATGTCGTTAGGAGGGAAGATTCCCCCAGGGTAGACTTTGAGGGTTGTTGTCGCTCGTTGTGGGGAGCCCCCCTGTCCCCTGCCCTGTCGCACAAGGAGGAGTGTTGCCAGGGCTCACAACGCTCCATTTCCCGTTTTCCTGCGGCTGCCGTTGTTGCTGTTGCCGTTGCCGCGGTTTCTGGCAGTCGCGCTGCAGCTCCGGCACTGCCCGCTCGGCCGCGCGGCCCGGGGGCTCCGGCCGCGCCTCCCGGGGCACCTTCCTCCACAGCTCCCACGTGAAGGTCTGCTCCTCCACTTGCAGCGCCTCCGTGTCCCGCAGCCACTCCAGCAGCTCCTCTCCTGGAGACAACTTTCTCGATGGCACCCCACATCTCCCCTAGATCTCCTGCTTTCTTTTCCCCAGCCAAGACCGCTTCCAAAAGCTCTTGGCGGATCCGTCCCCATCGGGAGGTATCTAATACGTCCACGGGGGCCTCCACCGCCCCCCGGCCTCGCAACCATTGGATGCAGTGGCCCGCTGGCTCCGAGTTTATCGCCTTCAGCAACCCAGCTTGCTGCACGAGGGCCTCCAGTACCTGTACCACGTGGCTCACATCCATCGCTATCACGTCGGGGTCACCACTTGTAGTTTCTCGCTACTCGTGTGGTGAGGGACGGAAGCACTAGTTCCCTCCGAACTAGGGCTGAGACATAGAGCATTCACGGAATGCGGGTCAACAACAATTTATTGTGCATTACAATCCTTATATCTGCCGCCCAAGCACCTCCCCAGAGTCAGCTGGTTCCTGTCCCTCCTAACAGCTTCCCGTCCATGCACCAATCCCTACAGAAAGAACTCAAAATCCTTTAAGGTTATTTCCTGTGTTTTTCCGTTTGTCAAATGTAGCAACTTTTACAGTCTTTAAAACATTTCTATGTAATGTGTCATTTTACAATCCATTGAGATAGCATATGTCAAACATGTTTATTGACAATGATATATTAATTAGCAAGAAAATCATTGTGATGTGTGAGATGAGAACAGAAATCGAGCTAGTGTTTCAAGCAGCAGTAAGCTATACAAGTTCACAGAAGTATAAACTTAAAATAAAGAAATGCCCGGTTAGGCAAACATCTTCAAATGATAGGGCTGCTTCAGAACACAGGTAAAAAAGAACATATATGTCCACAAAAGATAACACAGATGAGGGTGTTATCAGATTTCCAACTCTGAAAAATGGATATAATAATAGTGATACTATTACACATACCCCAGAGATCTGTACTCACAATAGCCTTTAAAGATGGGAAAGTATTGTTGTAGTCATACTACAGCCAGGGAAATTGAGTCATGGAAAGGTTAAATAAATGTTGCTATGTGTTAAGCATGAAGTCAGTACAGAGCTCCAAAGAAATTCCCTGGATCATTCCCTGAGGTGAACACCAAGTTTAAGCACATCCACTGCTAAGCCCTTGCCGGGTTCTTCCAATTAAAATATTACTGGCATTTTATAAAATGACACATTGAATCCCCGATTGCATAAAAGAGCATCCTGCTTACAGGGAACCTGTGGTTCATTTAATTTTGGCATTACTGAGTGGTTCTTTTTGGGTTTCGGTTTTTTGGTGGGTTTTTTTTTGTTTGGTTGGGTTTTTTTTTTGGTGTTGTTTTTTTTTTTTTTTTCTGTCCTGGAACCTTGCAGATAGGAGTACAAGGTCAGACTAACTCTAAAACTCTGGCTGCTGTTTTTAATTCTGCCCTGAGATGTTGACAGCAGCTGCTGATATGGATCTTTCACAAAGCTCACCCTTGTTTACCACCACTGCTGGGATGTTTCTATTGTAAGGGAACTCTCAGAGCCTAAACCAAAGGTCACAGTTGTTCAGTGCACTGCATCCAGTTCCCATAATTAAAAACATTCATTAAACTTTTTGGTTAATATACCTGTGTTTTTATCTGAGAACTCATTAACTATTATACACATCAAAAGACAATTTTAGAGGTGCAGAGTCACTGCCTCACTATGTAGATGTGTGGGAATCAGCTGTAAATTGAAAGAGAATAATGAATAATCATTCTCCAGGAATGAGATCTGTATAGGCAAGGCCCTGGCAACACCAGAAGAACTCACCAAAGCCAGAAAGTTAACAATTACTTAGTATGTTCCATCTTTCAGAGATAATTTCTTAGCAGAGCTTTTCCATATCTGGACAATAGACAGCAGCAATTTGTTCATTTCTGGCAATTTCTTTAGTAATGGTCAAAAAGTACCCCTGGAAATTAGAAATATAAAATGAAGAAACATTTTGTTGAGGACCATAATATTTAGCTTCTTTTCAACCAAACCATGAGGGTTCTAGGAGTGATGGATTGGATCATCATGCACTTCTGGTGAGACCTCACATGTTTCTGCTGCTGTCCACAGAAGAACACTGGCTAAGCAGTGAATGTCCCTTAACATGTGGGTTTTGACAAGTCAGTAGAACCAAGAAGGGACTTACATTCCTAAATGTGCTTTAACCTTCAAAACCCATAATGAAATTTTTAAAATCTCTGCTCATTTGCTACATGATCTTAACCTGCCTAAATTTACTATCTAAGCTTGTAATGTTGGGAACATATGCAGCTACTGGTGTTGAGCTGCTCATGCAGGATGGTATGTCCTGTGTGTAAGGATTTATACTATTTCACCTGCAGGCTCTGTCACTATATTTTCATTGTTCAGAAAGATCTCATGATTTTGGAGTTTAAAAGGAGAGTGGGGAACAGTGCAAAGGCCAGTGGCAGATGTGGTTTGCAATCTTTGTGAATAACTAATACATTGTTTCTAAAGAGAAACTGGAGCAGTCCATTTGTTGTGTCATCTACCTGAGATCCAGTAACATGGGGAAGTGAAAGGTATAACCATACATCCAAGTTAGGCAGCTGAAGAAGGAGCTGAGCTGGGGATCCAGCATGTTACAGGAATGCTCAAGGGGGTGATGCTACTGTTCTCTTTCTCTTTGGACACCTGTTGAAATATCACAATCCAAGAATGAGTTTCTATTTCCGATGGCTGAGAAAGCAGATAAAGCACATTTTTTTTCCTCTGGTCCTGTCAAATAACAGGCTATGTCCCTCCTATGTCATCAGCACTTTCAATTAATTATTGTAAGTAGCATTTTCTTCCTGATGTGTTTTTTGTAAATCCCATTATTGGTAGCTTATTGTTTCTGCTAAATGGAAAATTCAGTCTCTAGACTGGATTTCTGGATGCTTCAGGTCATTGTAATGCTGTCCCTTTTTGAGGAGTCAGTCCTTAAGTATCTTTTTTGTTTGCTTGTTTGTTGTTTTTTTTTTTTTTAATAGTCTCAGTGTAGAGTTAGGGTGGTTTAAATAACTGAGACCTGTTGATGGCAAACTGGTAGTTCCAAACTGATCAGTCATTTGCAAGTAGCTTTTCTCCCTTTTTTTTTAATTAATCATTAAACTCATCTTTTATGCTGAATAATAGCTTTGCTGTATGGAATAGCCAAAGCATAGACTTGGTAATGTTTTGCTCTGATTATTAACATTTCAGTACGGTCAAAAATAGAAGTTGTTACCTGTGATTAGTGGTCCTCTGGTACATAAAAATATTGTAGTTGGTAACTTTCCCTGTTTATTTAAAAACGTACATGAAAGACTTCTGTCCATGTGGCTAGAGAACTATATATGCAGTCGGAGTGGAGAGGTTCCTAATTAAAATCGCTTAATGTTTCTGCATTGCAAAAACACAAAACAAAAGCAGTTTGGTTTTTTTTGCAATTGCTTTGCCAAATCCAAACTACTGAAACAGTCAGGCTGAGTACATGGAGTATAGAAATGGAGATACCGAAGGAGATTTAAATTCTCTTTAGTTAGTACCTGTATCTGGTAATCCATATCGAACACTTAATGTAGTGTTTAGAGATGTCTTGAGTTTAAGATTGTATAATTCAGGATTTTCCTAAGAATTCAGTGTTCACTTTTGAACTTTTGACCATTTTAATTTATCTGGAACATAATTTTTATAGGACTTAGAATGTACAGAGAATGTAACCACAAACCCAATTTGAAACATCCTGATATAATTTTGGCAACAATTCTCCGTGTACATTTGTGCAAACAAAGTTTCACTGATATGAAATTTCTTTGGAAAAGTGAATATGGGGCCAGTAGCTGAAATTTATTTTCTGATTAACTGTAAATCCTTTTAGGCAGAAAGCAATATGCTTCCTGCTTTTTCTGCCTAATCTTTCCATAAAAAAAAATGACCTTTCTCTGAAGCAGATCCTGATATTCATCAATGATAAAAAAAAATCCAAGTAGAGTTGTTGAAGTTATCTCTTGGTGACCATGTCAGGATTACTTCTTGGCAGGTGCTATTGCCTTGGACCTTGTGGGCAGGTTCTTTCTTCATTGTGTGGCTCCTCATTTTGCACTGTCTGCATTGATGACAAATAATGAAAAAATTCCTGTGAACACAGAAAAGAGCGAGGCCCACTGAAATGTCCTCCTGAATCCCCTGGAGTTTGGATACTGAGGAAACTTCTAGGATCTGTCTTCCACCAGTAAGAACTGTGCCATGTTGATTAGATACTTAGTGTGCAAGGAATGTGAGAAAAAATAGAAGCAAGACTGTTAAAAAGCTCATGCTGCAAGTATATATGTCTTTAAGATAGCAGTATTTGAATACTATTTTGTCATCAATAATCCTGCATGAATTCTGCTATTGATAACCAGGATTTGCTTACAGACTGCTTTGAAAGAGCTTCTTATAGCTTCAATGCAATAACAAAGGTTTGTGATGGTGGAAAGAGATGTCAAATCTGTACACTGTTAAATCCCAATAATACATGTTGTAGGTCTACGAAATTTTCCCCAGAAGTATTTTCTAGAAAGATGTTTGTCTTAAATAGTTTCACAAATTGTTGTGAAATGTTGTGTACAGAAAAGAGAATTTCAGGAGTCTATTTCATCTGTATTGATTTTTATCTTTAAAAAAGGTAAAAATCAATATAAATTTGAAATCTTATATTGATTGATGGCTTGGCTTCGTGAACAAAGATTTGGGAAGGGCTTTACCCACGCCTACTACAAGCACGATGACTAAGGGCAATGTGTGACAGGCAAATGTGGTTGGAAAAAAGGCTGCTTGGGCATTCAGGATGTTTCCAAACAGGACTGTCATCTCCTGGGTCAGTCTCGAGCGATCGACGTCCTGAACTGCCCACATGCAAGGTTGGATCTGCAGCTTCCAGTGCACCTTGTCACCTGCCATTTTGTCCCTCGCCTGTCGCTACAGGGCTTTGCAAGTGTGAGTAAACCCTTCCAGCCTGCGCAGTCAATTATTCAGGTGAGGTGCAGCGTGCGCAGAACTGGCTCCACCCTTTACACCTGAGGTTTATCTGCCAGGGCCTAGACAGCTAGGACTGTGACAGCAAAGTCCTCAGGTCGTAGGTTTTGTAAGAGTGTCCTTCTCTTAGATGGAAGACCTTACAAGGCTGGATGAGCTCCATCTGCCAGGGTTTGAAGATAGGAGTTTTCCTTCTCCTATGAGGATGACTTGTCTTTGCTAACAAAGATTTGGGAAGGGCTTTACTTGCGCATTCTGAACAAGACTGTCATCTCCTGGCCCAATCTCAAACGACCAATGCCGCAACAGCACGACATCAAACATCTAGGTGGGACTCTGACTTAGAGGCGTTCAGTCATAAGCCCGCAGATGGTAGCCTCACGCCAGTGGCTCCTCAGCCAAGCGCACGCACCAGGGGTCTGAACCTAAGGTAATATTTATTAATTGCTATGCTTGAGTCAATTATAGTATATTCACTTGCATTTCGTTTGGCAAGAAAGGAAGCAGAAAGAGTTCATCAGCTCAAATTCTTTTTTCTACTGCATTATTTTGGCTGTTGATCATTTCCAGTAAGTTTCAGTTTTGTCATACCAAAGCCTAAATTCTAACCATCCTCTAGATTTTGTTAAAACTTCAGTGCTTATCTTATTCAGTCAGGACAAAATTTTCTAAGTGAACTCAGAAACTCTTTGAGCAACTAGAGATTGATTATTTTAGGAATTCTAGGATACAAGGAATATAAACCTTGATATCTAGCAAATGCCTACACAAATTTTTCACTGTAGTTTCCACTCCCTTGGGGAGTTTGCTCCATGCAGAACTATGCTGTTCTGCCTCAGGGCTTTTCAGTTCCTTTGTCTATCAGGTATTTGCTTTCAAGAGCAAATCATTCTCCCATATTAGTTATGTGTTTTTCTTTCTGGGACACAGGCTAATTTTGTAACCAAAAACAAAGGGTGTTTCTCTGTAATCAGCCAGAGAGTGCATCAAAAGAACTGTAACTTTCATTCATTGAGAAGAACCGGGAGCTTAGAGAGAACTTAAAGTGTAAAAGTGAGCAATCTTTACAACTGTTACAAGACTGTGAGCTGAAGTAGTTAGGAAGACAAATGAGTATGAATATTTTATTACAGAAACAAGGCTCATGGCAGAACTAGAAGTCGAGACATAAGAAAAAAAAGCCCTGGAGAGAAAGCTTAAGGAATAATTACTGGTAACAGTAGCCAATAAGGAAAGAAAGTTGCAGAGAATAGAAGTATTGGAGAGGCATAGTTTTGCTAAGTAGTACAAACAGGTAAGAAATTTTTAAAGATTATTTTTAGTTGGGCAAAAATTCATTTGTATGTGTTTTTTTTTTTTTTTCTGCATGGAAATGATCTCATGTTCTATTTAAAAATAGCCTACTTCTCTGGGCTATGTTTAAAGGAAATATCAAAAAGGATGGTTAAAGTGAATTAGTGAAAAGAATGCTGATCATCTTCTCAGTTATAACCATACATAAATCGTCTTTGCTACTGATGACACTTACCATTTACCAGTGGTAAAGGAGATATTGGGTCCACTGTATTATATATGTGACATTTGTAAAATTATATCACAGCAAAATGTAATCACAAAAGCTACCCTCTCCAGAGAAGTCAAAAATTAATTTCTCAGTAAAAACTGTGAACCAAGCTTGAATAATAGGATCATCAGCTCTTCTCAATACACATCAGGTATCATACTGAGGTTTGAGCAAATTTTGCAGTAAGACCAGGGAAATCACACAGCACAACGAAAATCAAAGCTAATGATTACACCTGCACCAAAGCCACTTGTGTACCTTCCCACTCTCTCTCTTCAGACTTCTACATTCAATTGTCTCTCACATCTGTGCATTCTCTCTCTTCTCTTCTTACCTTCATCCTACACTTCTTCCCTGTGATATACACTGGTGATATGGATTTATGTGAATTTTTTTCTTAAATAACTTTCCTCATAAGTGCCGCTCATCCTCCCAGTATTTGCTCTTGGCAGGTGGGTTTGTGTATCTGGGATATCAAATAATTCCATTTGGAGTCTATTGGAACTGAAACCTTTGCCTTTTCTAAGCTCTTTCTTCTGTGAAGGAATCTGGAAAGGCATTTGATACTTACAAAACATGAAAAAAACCCAATAAACTAGTATCTCCAAAACCAGAAGAAAATTGTTCTAACATTTCTTAGAAAGAAAACTATTTATGGTGATATTGTGAAAATGTGATTGTAAATCAAACTTGATAAAAAAATAGCAGAAGTCATTCCTGTTTATTAGTTCCTGTGAAGAAATCCAGTTGCATAGAAGTGATGATTCAAAAGGGTTTAGGAAGAGTCCAACATCCATGTGAGGTTTTAAAGCCACTTAGCTTGCCAGTGGAAAGAAAAATATTTTCAGTCTCACAAACATGTTCAGCTGAATAGACTCCACAGTGATAAAAACATATATTTGATATACACATGCATGTCCAGGATAATTTGCTTTCTATCATATATTTAAAAAATAAATAAATAAAAAGATTGAGCCATGATTTTGATTTTCATAACAAGAGGGGCTAAATAACAGTATCTTCACTCTTCTTTCCCTTGTTCCATTTCCTTCCTTAAAGCACAAATAAGCTATTGTAAGATAGTTCAGGCATGCTTGTGTGCATGCCTGAACACGTACTTCTCTGGTCACACAAAGATTGCAGCTGTGATTGCTGCTGCTACAGAAATTTGCACATGATTCCTAAAATGCTTCAAATTAAAAATAAACCAAACAAGGAAGAGTGCAGGGGAATAGGAGAAGCAGAGGCAAAGAAAATGAATAATTATATTTAAATTTAAAAAAATCTTGAAAGAAGTCAGAGATGCTCTAAAGACAAGAATTGTTGATACAGAAAACACAACATAAAGAAGTGCCTATGACCAATGTTCTGTCTCTTCACTCTGTACTCATAGATCATCCATTACTGGTGATGCTCAGCTCCAGGCTCATTGCCATGGCTAGGATCCAATTTCAAGATCCATTAGCACTCCTTACCTCTTGAAGCTTCTTTAGATCAGTCCCTGCTCATGATAAGGAAATTACACATCAATTTTCTCAATAGAATATAAAATGAGACACACCAAGATTGCTCTTGGCAACAGACATGAACTGATCGATGCTAACTGTTCCCTAATTTCATTTATTGTTCAATGTTGTTCCACTTTATCTTGCAACCCATTGTATTCATAACAAAAAATAATGGAAAATCTCAACCTCTCAGGCATTTCTAGTATAAACAAAGCTCTAGAGTATAATGGATCTACAGGCTAATTTAGAGGTTAACTTGATGCAAAACAGTTTATAGGAAGAGATTCATGGGTGATGTTTAAGTAACTAAGGTAATATGGGCAAATCACTGTCACTGTTTCACATCTGTTCAGCAAACATGACTGAACAACTGAATGGTTGACCCATGTACTCAAAGGAGTTATGTGGGTTTATATTTATTCAGTGTTGGCACTAAGTACTCTAATTTGTGTTCAGGGCAGTTTGGCTTTATTTAATGAACTACCCCTGTGAGTAATTTAGATAAAAAGAGGTCTGTAATATTATGCCCCAGGAAGACACAGAGATACTGTGCTGGTATGTGACAACAATATTCCTCCTCAGACCTAGTGGCCTCCAGATATCTCCTTCTGCTCAGGTTACAGACTGGTAAAAACACCATAGCAAATCCCCACAAGAAAGCCGAAGCCTATCATACCTGTATTCCCTGTTTCCTTAAACCTCCCCTGAGTCATTTTCTATGCCATCTGGAGGCCATCTCTTGAAAAGAGAAGACAAAGCCCTTTCACATTGGCTTTTGAAAAGGCATTCTGTGCATGACCTGCCAGCTGCAAGGTACATCTGGGGCTAAGGGGTTCAAATCTCATATCTTTTCCTGACAACAGCAATGTTACCACTGATTAAAGATAATTCTAGAAATCTGCTTTGGCAGACAAGGTCAGTTGGTGAGGTTTAATGGTCTGGCCTTTTACCCTTTTTTTTGCCCTGATCTGTTTAAAAGTCCCGCACTCTGCATCCTCCGTGCTGGTGATTTCCAAGATGCAATGCTGTGAGCAAGACCCGGAAGAGAAGCTGTCAAGCCTGCTTCTAAAAATAAAGGGTGATGTGATATAGGTTTATAGATGATTTTATGTAGAATAAACCAGCTTATTCTCTTTCTCAGTGAATCATGGATGGCTATTAAGCTGGAGTATATTGGTCTTTAATTAGCAAGAAGAAGAAGGTGTTTAGAGAGTGTAGGAAGAAATGGACCAGAAAAAAAGAAAAAAGTCAAAATAAGTTTTTCTTAATAACTTTTTTCCCTTAGAAAATTCCCAGAAGGATCATGGTGTTAATTTAAATATGTCGTCGTTTAAACCCAGTCAGCCACACAGTCTCTCTCTCACTCCCCCCCTTCTTTCCCTCCCCCTACCCTCCCTTGGGTTCAGCAGTAGCAGTCATTTTTTCTCCTTAGTAGCTGGTGCAGTGCTGTGGTTTTGACTTTTGGCCTGGGAACAGCGCTGATAACACTGATGTTTTTAGTTACTGCTCAAAAGTTTAGCCTGACCAAGGACTTTGTGAGTCTCATGCTCTGCCAGGGAGGAGGGGAAGCCGGGAGGAAGCAGAGACAGGACACCTGACCCAAACTAACCAAAGAGGTATTCCATACCACAGCACATCATGCCCAGGATGTAACTGGGAGTTACCCAAAAGGGCTAGTTTGCTGCTGGGTGGGAGGTGAGGTATCGTTCGACGGGTTGTGAGGTGTTGCATTCTCTTCCCTTGTTATTTCCTTTATCATTATTATTATTGGTGGTAGCAGTAGTGATTTGTGTTATACTTTAGTTACTAAATTGTTCTTATCTCAACCTGTGGGAGTTACATTCTTTCAAATCTCCTTCCCATCACTCCAGGAGTGGGGGGAGGAATGAGGGGAGTGAGTGAACGAGCTGCCTGGTTGGGTTTAAACCACAACAGTTCTTTTTTGGCGCCCAACATGGGGCACGAAGCATTAAGATAATGACAGATCTGACCGGAGTGTGTCTAATTGTATTTGTGAAAAGCACTCGTCACAATGCTGATTTATTGGCTCTCAAAGTTGTTTCTCTTGATCTCACAGTTTCAGTATGTTGTAGCTTACTTAGAGCAGGCATTTGCTGTGTTAGTGTTTATCAAGTGTGGGCCTTGGGCTAAGGTTCTTGTTTCATTGTACTTTATGGTAATGACTTGTAATACAAACAGAGCACTGCACCAGCTACTAAGAAGGATTAAAAATGACTGCTACTGCTGAACTCAGGACAAAATATCTAGTACATTCTGGCTGGTGCCCCTGTGAATGGAAGGAAGATGCTTTTAGAAAGCTTTGTTCAATGAAAATGTTTATATTGTGCATTTTAAAACTGCACTCCCATGTCAGTAATAACTTCCCCTCTCTCCTCTTCCTCCTGCCTTCTTTTTAATGCCTAAGATAATTTTGAAAGCACCCCTGCTGGGTCCCTTGCAGGCTGCCTACTCCTCTCATGTATAAAGTTCATATCTTTTGTGAAGGCAGTTTTAAATTCTGACAGACTGGCCTCCAAGCTGGCACTCTGAACGCTGGTGACCAGCATGGGAACTAGTACTTTCCCAGCCGTATGTGCAGAGCTGGTTTGAGCAGCATCTTCTGGGACACAGAAGCCGTGTTTCCAGACATCCTATAGGAGTGTCACCTTTCAGGATGCCTAGGGACCATGCAGCTGCTCCACACCACGAGGACTTCACTCAAAATAAAAATGACAGCAATGCCCTCTTTCCCACCTGGAGCTGCGCATAGCAGTGATCATGCCATTTCCTGCTCAGAAAAGCTCCGTTAGGACTTTTTAATGAAGTTAAACATTTAAAATGTTCAAACTGGATGTGATTTCTCTTTTAGCCATCTGGAACCACAACCTGTCCAGATTAGATGCATGTATCCAGAGCATTTTTACTCCTGCTATTGGCTTTGTGCCGCCTTGCTGAGCCCAGCAAGATTTGCCATATATGGATGCTGTTGTTTTTGCCCTTTTTTAACCCACCCTCTTCTTTTCTGCACAACTCTCTAGGACTGAACCTTACAGACTATGTCATTTGGTCTTACACTTGACACTGTATAACTGTTGTCCTTGCCTTTAAGATATTGCTGCTCTATCTGCATTGACCCACATATATATGTGTGCTCACCTTTAACATTTCTGCCACCATCACTTATAAAGTAGCATTACAGTTTGTGCACTGCTGCTGCAGCTGTGCTTTCTGATGCAACTAATGCCTTCAGTGCAAGTTTGCAAGTAGTGTGGTGAACTGGCCTTTGATGTAGAAATCTGTGAGGATTATTCAAGGCCTATTTAAAAATACCTTGCTTATTTGTCCTTTTCGTGTGGCATCAAAGTCTCCCAGGATTCACCTAAAATTTTCATTTTCACAAAACTGAGGTACATTGCTTTACTATCTGAAACCACCACCACATTGTGAAATGGGGTTGAGACTGTCCTCTAAAAACTAAATCTGCTTTTCAGGTTAAGGTCTTCCCTAGAGCTTAACTACAAAAAGGCACAGTATAGTAGTCAGATATATTCCAAAACCAGTGCCAGTTCTGTATTATCTACACAAGAAGCTCACTTGTTTTGTTTTGCAGAATTTAATAAGTCATTCATCTGGAGCCAGAAGAAGAGCAGAAGAAATAATCCAGCCTTACACATCTGCCTTCTTGCCTTTGAGGTGAAAGAAAAAGAGACTTCTCAGTGGTCAGCCTCTTCAAAAACTTAAAACTCTGATAGTCAGCTACCCCATGTCATATGCTTTATCCCTTTTAATTTGTTTGTTTATATTGCTCCCTCCACAAATCTTTCATTCTTCTCCACTGTTCAAAAACCAAACTTCACCCCAGAAATGTTGCATTCAGCATACAGTGGTTGTAAGCCTTTCTTCTCTAGAGTCACAATATGTTATTGAAGTTGTCTTTGAAACTTACTTTCAAATGGATTCTGTCATGGTATTTTGTAGCAATAACTCCTTGCCTGACACTCTTTATCTTTTGAATGTCCTTGAATATCTATTTCTCTGGAAAATCTTGTACTGGTAATCTAGGAGAAGCTACCACAGTAAACCAATAATACTCTGTGTCTTATTTTTCCCCCACGAAATGTGGCAGTGTCAAGAGCTAAGTGCAGACACCCCTACACATTTAATCTGAAATTTTAGTAGACCATATTTCTAGATGCTGTGCGTTTCTCCTGCAGCATGTACTATGCTGCCAAAGGTCCCATTAAAGAACTGCTGAGATTTGGCAATAGCTACATTAAAAACTTCTGGAAGGGTCTTCAAGAGGCAGTCCATCCCTCAAGATAAAATTAGCTGCATGTTATCATTGCTGATAGACAGCTGTCTGGTGTAAAGACGTGAATGGTGGAGAGTCTCAAAGCAAAGTATTCAACATTGGTTTTCTTAGCTTTTCATAGTTTAGATTTTCAATTTCATTCTTTCTTGCCACAATTTATTCTATGGACATATAGTAAACCTTCTCAGCTTTTTACAATAACCTTTCACACTTCAACGTTTTTATCATGCCCTCCCTCAAGTCTTTAAAGGGGAAAAAAAATTCATCTTTTTCAATCATTCCTCATAGATCATGTTTTCTAAACCTTGGGTCATTCTCATTGCTTTCCTTGAGAGTGCCCACTTCTCATTATTATGTACGCACACCTGGGCACCAGACTCTAGATTGGGTCTTCTCCTCTGCCAGATGGAGCAGAAAGCACCCATTCACCTGTCTTGACAGGCATACTCGTCTGTGATAATTACCTTCTTCACAACAACGTTATACCTGGCTTATAGTTCATTGAAGCTTTCTCTCATCCTTTGCCTATAGATTCTTTTTGAAGGGTCTGATGTTCCCCATCCATTCCTTCATCTGATAGCTTTTACTTAAATGCAGCTCCTTTCATATGTCTACATCTATTCACTAAAAAATGCAGTCATGACCCTTTTCAATTCTAATGCTGTTTTCTAACCAACATCTAGTCCTTCCTCCCTAGGTAGCATCTGCAAAATACTAATAATTGTGCCTTTTATTCCATAAGCCAGATGATTGTTAATGAAAACATTGAACAAAACTGAACCAAGAACAATCCCCTGCATGCAAAGCAGTCTTCCATTTTTGCACTCAATTAGTGGTAACTACTTCCGGAACATGGCCATCCAGCCTGTTGCTTGCCCTTTCCATGGCAGTCTTTTCAAAGCAGTATGGACCAGCAAATTCCCCAGGGTTGGTCAGCCAGAGTCAAAGGTGACCAAGCACTAGCTGTGCCCTCACCCTTGAAGCACAGTCCATCAACAGCCACACCACGGGTATAGTCCATCAACAGCCCAAAACATGGCAAGTTACAAATTAATGCCAGGTCCCAGCCAGGGACTCCAGCCAGAAGCAAAAGGAAACAACAGGCCAAAGGCAGGGCTGGAGACCAGCACTGCTGTGGCATTGCTGGGGCAGGGACTAATGGCCCTGAAGGGGCTGAAATAGGGTCCTAACCAGAGATGGGGGGGAGGTTGGCTGAGGACATCTTGGCCTGTTGGTGTCCACAGGGCCAACATGTACACAAGACTATCCCGTGAGACTGCCAAAGGTTTTACCAGAGATGTCGTAACACCTCCTGTGATGTTGTTGCTTTCCCATGATCTGTTATTGAAGGTGGCTGGTTTGTTTTTTTCTGTATGACTATTGACAGCCATTACTTTCTTCTGAGAAATCAATTTCTTTTTGCGAACAACTTAGGAACTTAACCCTGTTATGAAGCGAAGTAGGTGCCTCATATTACTTTTTGTGCCTCTCTCTTTTCAGACACCCACTCCTCTTTTGTTTTCTGGTGTGATGCCATTAATGCAAATGAAACATTAAACACTTACAAGCAGACAGATAATAGATTTAATATTCTTCAGTAAGATTTTGCCAGTAGATGTGACCACAGCTTATACCACAGGTGAAAGGTAAACTGAAGAGTGGACTCCTTTCTAATGTATTTGATGCATTTGAGTTAGTTACTATGGCAATCCCACCCATGTGATATTTAGCTTTGACTCACAGCTGCTGGAGTCTCTGGCATTGTTCCGGAATATTTTTTTTTTAACTATAATAAAAATGCTCAGACTATAAGCATCCTGCTTGAGGCATAAGCACCAGCTTGAAAAGAAAAGGTACCTGCTGCTTAAGCAATATATTTTATTTTTAGAGTTTTTTTTAAGGGAAATAAACTAAATGGCATCTGCCTCATCTTACAATTTTCAACTTAGATTGCACAAAGTATGTTTAAAAAAAATTCTAAGCTGCTGCAGTAAAAGTGTATTTGTTTTCTCTTAGATTACAGACTTGAGGGTCTTCACACAAGTGCTTTTTCATATAGAATAAATTGAGCAAACCTATTCTTGAGCAGAGAGAGCCATCCTGTTCTTTGTGTAAAGCTCCTAAGGCAATGGAATTATGTACCAAAATAGAACAATCCTATCACCTGCAGTCTGCAGAGTCCACAAAGCTCTTCTGCTATTTTTCAAAGCTCCTTCACACTTCTGTTTAAGACCCTTTCTCAAAAAATCCTCCTCCTTTGATCCAGTTTATATAGCTACCTTGTCTGCTCCTCTTAGCCCACCTTACCCAGTCTCTACTTAAGTATCAGAAGATGTTCCTTTTCCTGTTCACTCTGGTTTTAATGGTCTATAATGCTACCTTTGTTTTATTTTCATCCCTTCATTCTCTATCTCATTGCTTTAGTGCATCCTGATCCTGAAATAGTCTAATTAAAAACATAAGGTGTGTTCTTGAGGGAGCAGCAGACCAAGAGCTCCTAATCCAGCTGGTGCTATCATTGTATTCTTAGAACATGAGAACAATTGCTGTGACATTATGTGGAGAAAGAAATCTAACATGTCTGTAATAATCACTTTAATTTTATTTGAAACCGCTAATGTAACTTATGCATCACCATATGGATACTGTGTGAAGTATCAGAAGAAAGTCTTAACATTGTTTGTTAGCTTCGCCATGCACTAGTTATCAGAATATATTTTATCCTAAATTGCTTCCACTCTCCAGCTATGTTTTTGGTGTAACATCTACTAAAAATACTGACATTTTTGAGACACTATATTATTTTAGTTTACTAGAGCTAAGTACCGTACTACTATGTGTTACAGAGTAAAAACTTAACTGGGTTCCTAATATGACTGTTTATTTTATTTGTCTGAAGAAAACTAGTTATAATTTGTCAGTTAATAGATCTTTTTTAGAAAGCATTTAATGTGCACATGGCAAGTTGATTATGTAATCATCAGCCCACTCATGTTCTGATGGTCTATTGATATCTTAAAGGATTTTAAGGAATATGATAATTTTTTTTCTTACTGTACTAGGGAAATTTTAAGATCATAGTGAAAAAAACAAGGGATAGATAAAAAGAAACTCACTTCCTCCTGCTCCTGTTAAAAAATCTGCCTGTAAGCTTGACAAGGTCAACTAACATGCCTTGGCAGTCCAATTTCTTTTATAAAATCACTTTCATGAGCACTAATACCCTTCAACACACGTTGCAAAATGATACATACTGATATCTCCTGAAAAAAATTACCAGCTACTTGGTCAGGGTGCCAATACCTAACCATGTTATTTGCTTTGCAATCTACCTTCTTTCAGGCTGCATGTTGATGCCTTGAACCAATATTCACCTGTGACATTTTCTGCTACAAAAGGCACAACTACATAGAATCATACAATCATACAATCATAGAATTGTTTGGGTTGAAAGGGATCTTGAAGATCATCTAGATCCAACCACCTTGCAATGGGCAGGGGCACGTTCCACTACACCAGGTAGCTCAAAGCCCCATCCAATCTGGCTTTGAACACTGCCAGGGATGGGGCAGCTACAGCTTCATGTGCTGAAAAAACCTGTTTGTTCTGTGCTACCTCTCTGTTAAATACTTTTTTGGATTATACTTTAGCTCTCATTTTCATCACTTGTTTATGGTCAAACATTTTGCCTTTGCTGTCATTCTGCCTCAGCTGTGCATGCAAGTAGGTTTAAGAAGCCTAATAACAATAGAATTTTGTACACTGCTTACAGTAATCTAAATCTAAAGTGAAATTCCGCTCTGTCTCATTTACTCATAAATTTCAAATCCCTCACAAAGTATCTTTTCTTGAATATTTGGCCAAGTTTCTTCCAGTCAATAGAAAGATGCTGGTAAATCTAAAGCTTCCAGAAGGAAAATTCAATATCTAATCTAGATGCTTAAACGTGATTACTCAGATTCTATCACTGAAGATCCTTAAAAGTGAGTATTTCTATTCATAAATTAAGAAAACGCTTTAAGAAGTGCTTAAGACATATAAGGCTCAGTCACAACATAGACATATCAATCAGATGAATTTGATTCATTTGAGGAATTTTTTTCCCTCTACTTTTCAATGGCTCTGTTATGCTGCTTTCTCAGATACAGAGCCCAGTTTTCATAGAATCATAGAATCATAGAATAGTTAGGGTTGGAAAGGACCTTAAGATCATCTAGTTCCAAGACCCCTGCCATGGGCAGGGACACCCCACACTAAACCATGCTAGTCAAGGCTCTGTCCAACCTGGCCTTGAACACCGCCAAGGATGGAGCATTCACAACCTCCCTGGGCAACCCATTCCGGTCCCTCACCACCCCCTCAGTAGCGAGTTTCTTCCTTAGATCCAATATAAACTTCTCCTGTTTAAGTCTGAACCCATTACCCCTTGTCCTGTCACTACAGTCCCTGATGAATAGTCCATCCCCAGCATCCTTATAGGCCCCTTCAGATACTGGAAGGCTGCTATGAGGTCTCCACGCAGCCTTCTCTTCTCCAGGCTGAACAGACCCAACTTTCTCAGCCTAGCTTCATACAGGAGGTGCTCCAGTCCCCTGATCATCCTCGTGGCCCTCCTCTGGACTTGTTCTAACAGTTCCATGTCCTTTTTATGTTGAGGACACCAGAACTGCACACAATGCTCCAAGTGAGGTCTCATGAGAGCAGAGTAGAGGGGCAGGATCACCTCCTTCCACCTGCTGGTCACGCTCCTCTTGATGCAGCCCAGGATACGGTTGGCTTTCTGGGCTGCGAGCACACACTGAAGCTGGCTCATGTTCATTTTCTCTTCGACCAACACCCCCAAGTCCTTCTCCACAGGGCTGCTCTGAATCTCTTCTCTGCCCAACCTGTAGCTGTGCCTGGGATTGCCCCCACCCAGGTGTAGGACTTTGCACTTGGCATGGTTAAACTTCATAAGTTTACTTTCTCTTTAAATCACTTTCTCTTTAGATCACTTTGCAGTTGAAAATAGATATTCTCCACTACATAACAAATTTGGTTTGTTTTATAAGTAAGTCTTCCTGAGTGGTTCTGAAAACACCTGATTTTTATCATTAGTCCTCAAATTCTTTTCTTAAGAAGAGTTACAATTTTAAGTTACTTCAGACCAAATATAAAACATTAGGCCTCTGATATATTCTCTGTAAATCTTAAAACTATGACTTCTATGTTTTCTTTACTTTATAAGATTTCCCTAGCGCCTTTGTTACCCATTCAATTATTTTTCTTCCATTTTGAATTTTATATTTTCCACATCGCTTTGTTCTTCTCAAGTTCCTTTTGGCCCAATTTCCTTTTAAAACTATTATCTACTATTTACCTTCTCTATCATTTAACTCATTCCATACCTGACTTAAATGCTTCTGTGCCTCTTAGGAAAAATTTGACTCATTATCTGCTCCATACATTTTGTAGAAATTTTTTTTTTTTTTTTAAGAAAGGAGTAAATATTAATACATCTGTGATTAGACTGCGATTACAAAGTGGTAAGACTGCATTATAAAGAGAATAGCTGTTTATACTTATAATGCAATTTTACCTAGTACATTTTGTCTTTATAGAAAACCTTGCGTAATGACCTGATACCAACATCAATGTTTGAAGTGTACTGCTGCTGTTTCACTGGTGAGATATTACTCTAAGTAATTAAAATAAATTAATTAAGTAAATTTCTTAAAGTATATTTCTGTAAATTAAATTAAGTAAATTACTTTGAGTTTATTTCTGTTTAACACAGTTACATTCCCACATTCCTTTACATGCTTAACTCTTCCTGTTAAGTCTTATTTTTCTTCTTTTTTTTTTTTCTTTCTTTTAGCAGAAACCAAGAAGTAATAGTCAGCAGCTTATAAAAGACTACTCAAATTATGCAAACTGCAGTGTAGGTAGAAATTAGGTTTTACTTGTAACTGGGGAGCTAGTACTAAGTACATTAATTATGTTGTTGGTATAGATAGGCTTCCCCACTCCCCCTCCAGCGGTATTAGTTCTAGCATACAGACACTCTAGCATGCTTTTTAAAAAATGAGTTTGGTTACAGAAGAATCATAGCTGCATTTATGTGGTTAGCCCAGACACTGCTTAGTACAAACAAGTCAGATTTATTCAGATAAGTCTACTCTAAATCACTGTTACTTACTGTTGGGTCTATCTCTGAAACAACCTGCAGTGTAATTCTTTGCTTGTAGAACTCCATCCTCTTATAATATTGCGAAGAATTAGATACTAGAGTAATGGAAATAATTTAAGTAACATAGACAGATATAAAAGCTAAAGTTTTCAAATTTTTGAACAGGACATAAGGAAAAACAATGACATAGTTTATTTTTTAATGCAGCAGCCATTAGGACTTCAGTTTACTGCTGCAGGTCCCATAAAATTTGCTTTAATGAGCTGGAAAAGTGCTTTATAGTTGTTGGTGCTCTATGAACAAAAAATAAGCTTTGAGCTTCCCAATGCATTGCAGTAAGATAGCTAAATAAGGACAAGAATAAGTCCTAGGTTCAGAGGTTTGCCAAGACACACTGTGTGTTGAAATTTCCACTCCATTTGTGCGCCCACTCCACTTTAAGGAATATGCAGGTTGAACGGCTGTAACACCCTTTTCCATCTGCTCCTTACCTGTAGCCTCCCCATAATCAGTTCCATACTCTTGTGGATCCTTTTCTTCAGTGAAGCGTACAACCACAGCAAAGGCACAAAGATACATGCAAGAGCTTTGTTGGCACATTGCCTATGCTTAGAAGGCCAAAGACTATTTCACACATTGCACGCTGCAGACATACAATGCAGCTGTGGAGCATAGCAGGAGTATTTCTTATCTCACCGTAGCTTCTGCTTGTTCTAGTTTGAATTCCAGCAGCAAAACCAATTCCCAGTTGAGTTTGTACTTTATTATATACCAACCCTGAGAGGAATATTCAGACTGCAAGTTCAGCTTATTTGGCAAGGAAATGATGTCTTCTTGACAGACACCAAATTTGTGCAGAAATACCAGTTGAATATTTTTCTTGCTCTTCTATTTTACTTGATCTATACAAGTGACTGCATACATGTGAGCAATTTTATGAAAAAAAAAAAAAAACCAAAAACCAAACAAAAACAAACAAACAAACAAAAACAACTTCCAAATTAAGAATGCAAATCTGTTTCCAAAGATTTTTGAGGGTCTTACGCATTGTTTAATTCTCTCTAGGGGAAGCATTTTGACTTTGAGTAGTATACAGGACTACCTCTGAAACACCTGCTACTGAATGTCTTTGGGGACTCTTTAATACATTTTGAATGAGAAATGATTCATTGATTTTCATTCAATTTCTCAGCTGAATTGAAAATGTTCTATTAAATAATGACATTTTGAGCAGTGTGAGTAAGGTCTCTAATGGACTTACCTGCCTTTTTGAATCTTACCCCTTAGTCAAATAGTCTCTTGCAAAAGTTTTGCCAAATTCCCTGCATGCCCAAAAGCTAACAGACTTTTAATATTGCAAAACCAATAAAGGCCCCTGTTTGTGTTTAAGCATGTAGGCACCTATCTTCCCACTTCAGTTTCAGGGGCTTCAAATTCCTTATTTTGATAGATAAGTTAAAAAGAATCAAGCAGGAGTACCTCCTGCATCTCCAGTCTGTATTCTGGTCTCTTGTTTTTAGCATAGATAATTAAACATGAGGTAAGCTAATAATAGAAGACTGGAAGCGACTGTGACTCCTCTTACTGTAGGTATCACAAGCACAAAGTTATGGTTCTTCCTATTTGTTCTCTGAATACATGACTTTATCATACAGTAGTCCACATTCAACCGAATGCACTTCAAAAGCATGTGTATTCCAGACAAGTGACATTATGGGACGTGGGCATACACCATTTTTTGGGCATAGCTATGTTGGCATATTAGGTCCTGTGCAGGTTACTGTGTGTGCTTCTTAGCCCATTTCCAGTCAAGAACACTGGTTTAGGAAAGACATTTTTTATACAGTTTAGGCCAACTGTGTTAACTTGGTCTAGTCTGAGTTTAGAGAGTGATTTTCATAAGATGCTGACCAATAGAATGGGTCCATAACATGAAGAGGGAGCATAGGCCTTTGGAAGCACAGTAAGCCGTAGCCGAACTTCAATTTTGCCTTGACATGACTATTAGTTAAGGCTAATAAGACTAAAAGATTTAAAACAATCTGTACTTGCTTCAAAGCCTTACAGCAGCTCTTGGAAAAGCTTAAATGCAAGAAATTAGTCAATGATCCATTTCTTAGTTTGGCTGTTTCGTCCTACTCTGCAAACACCTAATTGTATGGCCCCAGCTTTGACACTATCCTAGAACTAGTTCAGAACATTGTGAGGAGTTTTATAAAGAATGCAAACCTTAGCAATTACTTTCTTCCAGTTCTATATAGTCTCTCACACAATGAGAGCTTTCTATTTTTCTGTGCTTCTCTGTGCTGAGGGGAAAAAAATTGCAACAAAAAATCTCAACAAAAAACAAGCCCTATTTTGGAATGCTGATTCTCAAGTGCTGGTTCAGGTTGTTATTAGTTTACAAATCCAACACCAGCACTGACTAGGTGTACTTATATATCTTTGCACATTTTTCTTTCCTTGGCTGTAAAATTTTATACTAAAATGTCAAATATGAATGTTCAGACAGGGAGGAGCTTACGTTGTAATGCAGCAGTATGTTGCCTTATTACTAATTCTGGTTACTGCTCTAATCTAAACCCTACCTCTGCCCTCCAATTCATCAGTAGCCTGTCACTGAGCAGCTGGGAAAAGGCAGCCATTTTGTTAGTCCAACAGTTCTCTCTTACTGACAATAGTACTGCTTCTCATCTGCCTCTCTGGCTTGCTCAATAATCATAGACAATAACATCATGTAAAACATTTTACTTTGGTTATCTTCTGTTCATATTGCAAAGCTCTGGGGAGAAGATTACCCATCTTTTATTGACTAAGTAGGCGAGTCCTTATATACCAGCTCTGAAGTATATTACTCTCACTTGCAATCAGACATACAGATTTTGGGGTTTTTTATTTTATTTTATTTTTTTAGTTCTTTGCTTTAAAGCTGTTTCTTGGCTCTTTATTATAAATTGCCAGATTGTGCTTTCAAACTGAAAATACATAGGAATAGTGTTAGAAATCTAAAATGAATTCCAGCACAAAAATCCCACACCTCTGCAGTTTCTCAAGGTTGGTGGATTTTTGTATAATAATCTTTTTTTAAAGTCATGTATTTTTTATGAGTTTAAGACGCATCAATTCCAATAAGACTTTGGGCTATAGAAATAGAAAAGAAACAGGATGTAATGTTGCATATCATAATATACGAAGCAATCATTCAAATGTAGCTTGCAGTAAGTCAATAAACCTCTACTGTATTGAGGCAACTGAAGTGTAGGATATTCATGCAAAAGATGTTTATTCAATGCATGTGAAGACTATTATTTTTCTAATTCAAAATGTACCAGAAATGTATTGCTTATTCCTCTCAAGTAAACTAGTAACAATGTTGTAGGTGCATTAATGGTAGTGAGAAAAATAGAGCATGGGCAGCTTTTGGTTTTGCATTTCTTCAAATATTAGGCAAAGTCCTATGAATACAAAATTCTACATTTCTTTAGTCTGCCTTGTAATACGGGAAATTATTCCAGCTACAGGTGTGCAGTTCTGTGTGCTCTTGCCAGTTCTAAAGAACAAAGAAAGAATCTGAGAGTGTATTCTTTGCAGAATGTGAGGCCCTTTAGTCAGCTAAGTCTATGCTGCAGAGTCCCCAGAAAATCCTGTGTGCTTACCAATAAATATTAATGGTTACACAGTATAAATCACATATCTTGGCAACCTTCCAAGGTACCATGGGTAGGTTAAAGTATTTTCATTATAGGCATTGAAGGATACTATTTGGACAATAGTAGCAGCAGTGTGATGGTCAAACTGAGGGTCTGTTCAATGCAGGATGGTGTCGTGGTTTAAGCTCAGTCGTAAATCAGCCACACAGCCCTCGCTCACTCCCCCTGCTTTTCTTACCCCCGCTCCCAGAGGGATGGGGAGAAGAACTGAAAGAACATTAACTCCCACTGGTTGAGATAAGAACAGCCCATTAACTAAGGTATAACACAAACCCACTACTGCTACCACCAATAACAATAATGATAAAGGAAATAACAAGGGAAAAGAATACAATACCACCCGCTGACCAATACCCAGCCCGACCGAGCAGTGCTTTAATCCTTCCGGGTAGCTGCCCCCAGTTCTACATCCTAGGCATGACATGCGGTGGTATGGAATACCTCTTTGGCCAATTTGGGTCAGGTGTCCTGTCTCTGCTTCTTTCCAGCTTCCCCTCCTCCCTGGCAGAGCATGAGACTCACAAAGTCCTTGGTCAGAGTAAACATGACTTAGTGACAACTAATACCATCAATGTTATCAGCGCTGCTCCCAGGCCGAAAGTCAAAACCACAGCACTGCACCAGGTACTAAGAAGGAGAAAAAATGGCTGCTACTGCTGAACCCAGGACAGATGGGAAACATGAGGCCCAGGGTGAAAATGCTGATTGCATTTGGCATAAGATACAACATGGGAAAGAAGTGACACCTTCTTGTGATAGCAAACAATGCAGACAAAGCTTGTCCCAGGGACGGGATCTGGGTCTGGAAACAGAATTGGGAGGAAAAGTTTTTCTTAGTGCAGGAGCAGAAACACGACCTTGGCAAAGGCCATGTTGTGTACACAGCAAGAATTGTGCCAGATCATGCACTCAGTGGCAATCCTGGCATACAGATGACATGTACCACATTCTCTTGTGTGATGGACATCCTATTGCCACAACCAAAGTCAGAAAATTAAGTTGGGTTTTTGTAGGGCTGGCTTTCAACTAAGAATATCTGCCAGGTTGTAATGAGGAAGCCATACTGGTGTTGATGTTAGGACCAGTGCCTTGCATAACCTGGGGCACAGACGTCTGCTTGGCAGGAATATGTCTCCATCTGCTGCTGCTGAAACTACTTCTCTTTGGTGTGTGGCAGTCATCCATAAAGGCAGTTAGTGTATTTTATAGAAGACGATACTTAACCAAGTCAGAGGAATGAAATTCTCAAACTTCCTTATCAAAGCTGTGACATAGAAGCAATTAAGCAAGTTTTGGTCAAACTGTTACAACAAAGACTACACAAACACAGCCAACTATTCTGAGACAATGCGAGAAAAGTGTTTGCGATGAACACTCTTGCCTGTCTCCTCTCCCAAGACCTACCTAGTGATGCAGGAGTGCAGTGTGAGTCAGAACAATAAGCATCTCATATTCACATCAAAAGGCCTGTGATATAAAAAATGAAAAGGCATAGAATTCATCTAAAGCATCTTAGCTGTTATATTTATTTGCCTGAAAGAGAGAAAAATGTTCTCGTTATGCTGCCCTCTAGGTTACAAGAGCTGCATTCAGCCAGGGAGAAGGAGAAAAACAATGCTTTATGATTTTTCTGATAAAGCCAGCATGACTCAGATTTCAAACATTAAGTAAAAAATATTTATCACATGCTGATCACAATCAGTCTCCAAAGTAAAAAAGACAATGGGAAATCAATATACATCTCTGCTCATTTGTATTCTCTGAGCAGAGAAAGAGAGTCATGTAATTGAATAAATCACTTACTATGAATTCTTCATCCAGCTTTCATAACCAGTACTGAAGTCCCTCCATCAGTACCATTATATAATCTAATTTACATGTCAGGGCCACACAAAATTATGTATTGATAATTCATGGAGAAGTTTCAGGTTTTTTCTCAAGGCAGAAACTAAGTTCCAACTATCTCCTGCTTTCAGAGGTGCAGTGCCATTCTAGGGATCTCTGCAAGGAGTTTGTGCAGGATAAGGCTCAAAAGGGAGAAGTGGCAATCAGACTTTTAGAATCTGAATTAATGGAATAATTGCAAATTCATTTTATATCAGTGTAACATTTACTCCTTGTGAACATGAAAACAGGCTAGAATGCAGTTCACTGTGCTTCTTCCTCAACAAAGTGTAGAAAACAAACCAACCAACTGTTTTTATAAAATCCAGCTTTATAACACACTCCATGACTGTTTCAGAGAACATTCTGACAAACAGAATGCAAGGGACCAGGGGCAATTTAATTATAATTTTGTGCATATGGAGGTTCACCAGATGGCAAATATCTTTGCTGCAAGAAGAAATCCTTGAAGACAGGGAATGTGCAAAGTTCAGATGGTACTTTTTATATGTCTGATGTTAAGTAGAACTGGAGTTAATGATAAATGACCTGGTAAGAAAGACTCAAAGGTGGATAAGACTTAGTCATAGGTTGAGCCTATTAATTACCCTCATGTTTATGCTTCTGAGTAATGCATTGTTAATTCTAGCAAGGGTGTTCACACTTCAAGGGTTGCACACGAGTACATTTAGATAATGCCAATAATAACTTGTTTGTACAAGGCTGAGAATCCTCTAAACATCTGTCAGAAGTTTAGCTGGTTTTCTTCCGCTAGAGAAAAATACTTTCCTGGAATTACATGTTGTCTTGGATAATGCCATCCTATTTTCCATTAAATCATAGTAAGAAATCTAGTGTGTAAGCCAGGTTACACATTGCTAGAATTAAGTTCCATGTAACACTTCAGGACACCTACTTTTTAGGTTTATAGTGAATTTATTAGGTACTCTTATCTTTAGCTTAATTTTTCCTGGTGCACTTAAGTTTAATTGCTTACACTTGTCCAAAGCATCTCTTCTAGGAAATAAAACACTAATATTCCAACAGTGTTTCATGGGGATGTAAATAAAGACAGCAAGTTGCAGAAGGAGTAGGCATACAGGACTGTGATCAGTTTCATGTGATACAGGTGGTTGGAGGCACTACCTGTTTTTTGTTCAAAAAGGCCAGTACCTAAAGTATTTTTCTGGGAAATAAAAGGCCATCATGTCTATGAATATGGTGGAGATTTCAATGCAGTTATGCAGTGGGGTGTCCTGGTGACAGCCCTTGTCATCCCTCAGAAGGTTCTTTACAGTAGCTGAGCAAATGAGGCATGCAGTTAGAAGATGGCAAAACTGTGTTACGAAGTTTACTCCCTGGAAAATGTTATTCTGAGCTAGTGATGATGTAATGTGAAATACTCACATTGCTGGATAAAATATAAAATTATATAGGTGGATAGTTATAGAAGGACTTGCTGTAGAAATTTGGGTACCAGGTCCCTGGAGGAGTGATGATTTAGGCATCCCCATAAACATTGAATGGTGGTGCTGTGTACCTTTTCCCTCCTACATCATGTGACATTCTTAATCTTCTTTCTCCATGCAGCCCAATAAATTTTACACAGTTATAAGGAAGGTAGAAGAATGAGTAAATGCATGAAGGGTAGGCAGAACTAGCCAACAATATATGAGCAGAACAACTCCTACGGAACTTCCAGTGTCCTGATTCAAAAACTAATTTTTACTGTACCTTAAATTCTCAATTTGATTTTATCCAGTTCCAGCCACTAGTGAATTGTGCCTCTTTTCATGAAAGTTCACTCAGAGATGAAAGTGTGTAGAGAGGCATCACAGCGGTCTATGCATGAACTCACCCTTGCATTGCTGGAAGCTCCGGTTCAGAGACTTCCACGTTGTGTCTACTCATGTGAGTGTGGGGCCAGAAATAGTAAATATGTATTTAGTGGGTCATCAGTAGGGCTCACTAGTTCTAGACAACACCATGCTACCATAATCAAGTCTAAACTGCTACAGTAGTATGCTACTGTATGTTGGCACTAGCTTGTGTTACCTATGTTCAGATTGAAAAAGACAGAAAAAGTGTAGTAACAGGGTTTCGTATTCATATCTATGAGCACATTTGAATATAGGAGAAAATAAGAAGCTATTCTGGCTATACCCACAAAATAACTAGAAAATAAGAATCATTTATATTTCATTCCAACTGGCCCTGACACCAGTAAGCACAACAGAACAATCATCAACCCTGGCAGCAGGCAGCTATCTGGAGCCAGCAATGTGGTCTCAGGGGCTGAACCCATGATGGTTTTTTAAGTTTTTAGTCTCTGAGCTAAGTAAGCTGAAGTAAGTACATGCATATTTCTGTGGGTTGCAGCCACATGCCAGACTGTAGAGTGGATATATCTTGAAAAGTAGGAGGTCCTGCTACACTTAGCAAGACATTGAGTCACACTAAGGAAGACAGTAATGTCAATTTTGTGGTATTTGATCTGAAAGCAATGCAGATCAAAAGTGATTTTAAAAATACGTATGTTATCATTTTGTTGGTTGCCTGCAAGGAATTAGTTAAACCAGTAAACAATTTAGAAATACATCTCAAAAAAAATATATCCCTTGCTTAACCTTCTGGCTTGCTCTAAACACAATACTTTCTGCTATACTCTAGACTCCTCTTTCCAAGGATGTTAAGGCTGGGTGAAAGTTAGTTTGCTAACTCCCTAGTCTGGATTCTTACTAACAATCTGCCTGTAGTTTTCCCCCTTGAAAACCCATAAAGACCTACTGCTTTAGACTTGTCTTCTGTCCAGGTGAATAACGGTCAGTTCTTAAGGTGCTGTAATAACTTGCACTACCACAACAGAGTTAGGGGTACTGTTTAACTGATTCATGCTAGGAGGCTTGTATTAAGTAAAGCTGCAAAGTCGTTATTACTGAGCTGCATTCAATTAATTGTGGACTCAGTGATCCTTTTATAGTGATATCACTGCATATCAACACACCAGCACCAGAATATAGGAAAAATAACTAGAATACCTTCTGAAAAAGACAGGCTTGCTGGCACATGATGTAAAAGTTGTCAAACTATATGACAGTGCTTGAAAAGAAGGTACTCTTCAAACAATCATGGAATCACAGAATCATAGAATACCAAGTTGAAAGGGACCTCAAGGATAACCTGGTCCAACATTTCTTGGCAAAAGCATGGTCTAGACAAGATGGCCAGCACTCTATTCAAACGAATCTTAAAAGCATCCAACACCAGGGAATCCACCACTTCCACTGGAAGATTATTCCAATGGCTGATTGTTCTCACCATAAGCAATTTTCCACTTGTGTCCAGCTGAAATCTTCCCACAAGTAACTTGTGCCTCTTACCCCTTCTCTTTTCCGTGTGACTCCTTGTAAAAAGAGATTCTCCATCTTCTCTATAGCCACACTTTAAATACTGGAACATGGTGATAAAGTTTCCCCTAAGCCTTCTTTTCTTCAGGCTGAACAAACCCAGTTCTATGAGCTTTTCCTCACATGGCAGGTTTCCCAGTTCTTTGATCATCTCTGCAACCCATATCCAGACCTTCTCCAGCCTGTCCACATCTTTTTTACATAGCAGGGACCAAAACTGAACACAGTATTCCAGATGTGGCCTGAAAAGCACTGAATAGAGTGGGATAATGACTTCTTTGTCTCTGCTGGTGATGTCCCTGTTGATGCAACCCAGCATCTTGTTGGCTTTGATGTAGCAACACACTGTTCACTCATATTGAGCTTGTAAACAAAAGGCAACTTTCTTCTTTACTTTGTAATGCTTATAGGCACTCTTAAATAGCTCTCTTTACTGCACACTGTCTCCCTGTCTTTTTAAACTAGCAATCTTCATTGAAATACAGTAAAGTTTCTTCTTTATTTTTAGCAGTACTGCAGAGCACTGGATGCTGGGGACAGCTGGAGTGTGTGGGATGTGGCATGCTATTTATTCTTCTCACTCTGAGAAAGCAGCAGATGGGTGACTACTTTATTAAATCAGAGCCCATGTATGGTGTCTTCCAGATGTTGACCACATGATCTGCCCTGCTATGGCATGAAGAACCTATTTCTGTTTTCCCATTTTTAAAAATTCTGGTTCATAAGTGCTCATTCCACCAAATTGCTGAGCTGCTGATTCACATGTGTCTTGTTTTCCTAATGGAATAGGGGAGATGGGCTTTAAAAAAGAAGACATCAACTGAGAGCATTTCATATAATTTTAAGTACTTTCTGTTTCATTTATAAACACACAACAGAGCTTTGCAGTCACTTTATTTCAAGTACTGTGGTATATGGTTTAGTGGCACAGCATGCTTATAAATACATCAGCATTTAAAGGAGCAGCAATATGGCACCAATAAGAAAGAGAAGGACCTTTCGCAAGCCTTTATTAAGCAAAGGATATAGAAGAGTAAGCAGCCATTAGGTGGACAACTGATCAATACAAGAGAAATAAATCTCAGTGTCATCTAGGAGGCATTAGCTATTGGACTTCCGTAACCACATGAAAATATTGAGTCATGTCAAGCCTCAACCCCAAACCAAGTCTTGCCCGCCTCTTTTGGTTATCCATAATCAGCAAATGGAGACCTCAGCAGAACTAATCCATCTGCCTAGGTGCATGGGAAACACACTGTGGCATGAGGGATGGAGTTATGTTGTTCAAATAATTGATGTCTTGTTTTCTTTCCTAAGAAGAAAAAACAGGTGAACATTTCATAAGTGAAGGAAAGCTGCTTTATTTTCTCTAGGTTATGAAAAGCAAAGGTTTGAAAACTTATGGTATTTCCAAAGAATCAGGACAAATGAGTCTAAGCAGCAGAGCTTCTCATATCCCAGGGGACACCACATGCATCCACACTGTGCAGTGCATTATGAGAAATGTATTTTTACTCAGTCAGAGAAGAAACTGAGACCTAAGGTAGACTGAATCTGACATGAGTTGTCCCTTTACATGAAGGCTGCAGAAGAATGATAGAAAATAAAATTAATTCCCTTGCCATCTTGCTCAGCACCCTAAGAAGTGAGCAGATATCCACATTGGGGCTGTGAGAGCTCTGCTCTCAACGATGATCAAACGATAAAGCTGACAGTTCAGTGAAGCATATCGAGATATTTCCTGTTCCAGCTACACTGTGGGACAGAGCCATCCAACAAAACTTGTAGAAGTTTCTACACAAAGAAGCAGGTACTTGGGGTGGGTGCAGACTTGATTTTACAAGTACATCTGTTCTGTTTATTTTTTGCTTCTTTGCAGTATTATCAACTTCTGCTCCATATGGATGATCCATATTGTGCCTTGGTGAAATGATACCACATTATGCTTTTATGCTTTTATCATCAAACACTACTCATGAAAAAATCACCAGGTTTGCCTAGGTTCATCTGTTCAATTTATTTTCCAAAAACTTTATTTTAAATAAAAGACCTACGGTAAATGTGATTTATGTAAATGAATAAAACAAAACAGTTATATAAGCTTTTTGAATCATTCAGATCCTTTCTGTTGCTGTAAACCATATGAAATACTCTACCAACATATTTTCTTTGGGCTATTTTATTTCTAAAGTCTTGCAGCTAAAGATATGAAATAATAGGGTATGTAAAAAGGCTTTCATTTTGATTTTATTTCCATTCTCTATGCCAATATTTTCAGACAAAGCAGCTCTAATATTTCAGATAGAGTTTTACTTACGAGTTTTTCCAGTCTCTTTCCAAATGCCTGTTGCAATCTTTCCCTTCCCATTTTCGAAGTGGACTTTCTTTTCATCTTTTCATTTTTCTATTGTGTTTTCCCCCTCCAGATTTCAATTAAGAAGAAATAGGTCAAAAAAAAAAAACCAAAACCCAAAACAAAACTAAAAACAAGTCTTATAACATAAAGAAGAATCTTGGTAACATTTTAGTCCTCTGTTGCCATTTTCTGTGTTCTTTCCCTCCTCTCTAGGTGCAACTTTGCATTCCCCTTAGAAATCCTCAATTCCTAGGATATTCAGGGGAGTGAGGAGATACATACTGAGTCACTGGTATTTGTTCTTGTTGCATTTGGAATAAGAGTAAAATATAAAAAGGAAAATAAAAACCAAGAGAAACTGAATGAAGTCAGTAATGCAACCTGGATTGCTAGAATATCTTCTGCAAGTTCTGCTGAAACTTTTCTCCCAGTCATTTTTTAGGTATGGCATCTTTTACTAAGTGAACAGTTTCTCTGACTTGTCACATTCATGCCCACCATTTATAATATGATCATCACTCACCTTTTAACTACTCTTTTATAAACACACCACTCCACTGGTTGGTACTACTGAAAACACCATAAGTGAAGAATGAAGCTAGTCATAGAATCATAGAATCATAGAATAGTTAGGGTTGGAAAGGACCTTAAGATCATCCAGTTCCAAGCCCCACCCACCATGGGCAGACACACGTCATGCTAAACCATGTCACCCAAGGCTCTGTCCAGCCTGGCCCTGAACACCATCAGGGATCGAGTATTCACAACTTCCTTGGGCAACCCATTCCAGTGCCTCACTACCCTCACAGTAAAGAACTTCTTCTTTATATCTAACCTAAACTTCCCCTGTTTAGGTTTTAACCTGTCCTATCCAAAGGATAAAACCGAAGTTTTAACCTTGTCCTGTTACTACAGTCCCTAATGAAGAGTCCCTCCCCAGCATCCTTATGGGCCCCGTTTGGATGCTGGCACGCCGCTATGAGATTTCCATACAGCCTTTTCTTCTCTAGGCTGAACAGCCCCAACTTTCTCAGCCAGTCTTCATGCAGGAGGTGCTCCAGCCCCCTGATCATCCTCGTGGCTCTCCTCTGGACTTGTTCTAACAGTTCCATGTCCTTTTTATGCTGAGGACACCAGAACTGCACACAATACTCCAAGTGAGGTCTCACGAGAGCAGAGTAGAGGGGCAGGATCACCTCCTTCGACCTGCTGGTCATGCTCCTTTTGATGCAGCCCAGGATATGGTTGGCTTTCTGGGTTGTGAGCGCACACTGCCTGCTAATATTCAGTTTCTCATCGAAAGAATTCTCATTGTCAACTAGTTGCAGTTAAAGTCAGATTTACAGAAGACAGCAGCAGGATATTGTTCATGTCCTAACACATCTTGAGGTTCATTCTAACTTAGCAGTCAGGCAATTTTGGCTTCAAGTGCTTTTGGCTGGTTTAGGCTTTAGGCCCATTTTCTTTCGGAAGAGTAGCCTTGCTTATGGTGACTTTATTTCAGTCCTAGTTTTCTATACACGGAGACTGTACAGTTTTAGCTACGTCACTTCACTATCATGGTAGGGTATCAGCTACCAGCAAGCGTGGATGATCCTGGTTTGGTCTATAGCTCTTCATATCATGAAATTATTCCCTGCAGAAAAGAAATAAGTTATACTTGTGCAACCAGTTTTTTAGAAGTGTGTTTCTGAATTAGGGGGTATAGTGGTATAATTATTTATTTTTATTTTAATCACAGATATCAACCAAGCCTGTACATTGACAAGTTATGTTTCCCTGGGGCCTTCAGCTGCACTCTAGAACTACCTGAGAAGAAGTTGCAGCAAGGTGGGTGTTGGTTTCTTCTCCCAAATAACAAGCGATAAGTCAAAAGAAAATGGCCTTAAGTTGTGCCAGGGGATGTTTACATTGGATATTAGGAAAAATTTCTTCACTGAAAGGATTGTCAAGCATTGAAACAAGCTGCCCAGGGAAGTGGTTGAGTCACCATCCCTAGAGGTATTTAAAAGACTTGTGGCTGTGGCACTTATGGTCATGGTTTAGTGGTAGACTTGGCAGTGCTAGGTTAATGGTTGGACTTGAGCTTAAAGTCCTTTTTCAACCTAATAATCTCTTTGACTCTATGATAAAAAAACCATTTTTTTTCATCAGTTTCATGATGGTGTTTAGAGGGACCAAAATCACTTCTGTCCATAGAATAGTGTTGACAATATATTTCATTGTTTTGGGGTATATTCTCTGTCAGTGGAAGTTGGTGGCTTAAGGAGAAAGGAAATAAATTTTAGTATGTTTAGTGACAAGGTGAAAAAAATGAGAAAAGGCATCCATCTGCACTTTTTTTTGTATAATAGTATCAACCATATATATATTTAAGAAGAATAACAGCAGGGCTTATTACAAAGCAAACAATTAAGGATATAGAAATGGTGTAATTAGAATCTACTGTTCATCTTGTCTCATTCTGCAATTTCAAGAAACATTGTGTGACTTTCAACAGTAGCACAAACAAGGTATGAAGTAAGAAATAGCCTTTTCTTACAGAATATGTAAAGACTGTGAAACTCTGGCAGATGGTATTGTAGAGGTTATCCGCATTTGGAAATGGAAGAAGTAATACAGAAACAAAAGCATCTACCATTTTAAAAATATATATATTTACCAGAATTTAATTTGGAAATATCTTAATTTTTTTAAACCTTACCTCCAAACTGCTTTCTCTTCTCTGTTCTCTTCTTTGACCATGTGCTGTAGGCTGGCTAACTTGCTTGTATAGACAATGAGCTGCAAAGTAGTGTTTCTGCTGGTTTGGGACATTATGAAGGAAGAGAAGAATTAATTTCAATATGATACATTTTTGTGTGACCAGACATAAATGCAAAACCAGTCTTGTGTGGTCTATATATTACATGGGAAAAGTCTGAGAGATCTTAAAACAGGTGGTTGACAAGTGCATGGACCAGGATGATCATGAACAGGCCCTTACTGGAGCTCCTTTGCCATAAGGAATTACATTATCCACTGCTTTTCAAGTTTGGCAGAGTATTATTTTCCTTCATTTTTCAAGAGGAATGAACAGATGTGGTGTAGCTTCGTACAGCTTCTTCCAGCCTGAAATGGCAAATCTCTTCCTTGTAGTTTGGGGTGGTGTTCTGTTCTGCTGTTGAGACTCTTTCCCTGGGGGAAAAAAAAATACTGTTAGCATGTAAAAGTATTTCAACTGGTAAACTGGTAACCTTTAATAAACTGTAAAAATGTGTATGCACTTGTGTAATTATGCCTCAAATAGCTAAAATTTTACTATTTACTCACTTCTAATGGTACTATTTTTGGTTTGTGCTTTGTTTGGTTGGTTTTTATATATATGTATTTGTGCATTCACTTCAAATGAAAAATAAATGGGTTTTGAGCAGCAGAACTGACAGAGTGAAGAAAACAGAAAAGTGATGTTATCTTTTCTCTCCTCTCATCTTCCTCTTTTCCTACTTCTTCTTCTTTCCCTCTCCTCAGCCTACATCCCTCTCACATTTAATCCACTGAACACAACTCAGATAACTCGCTCTCTAATGCTAAGGCTACACCTTATAAATTAATGAAGCTTTATATCATAGCTTTTCTTCACTCCAGTATCCTAAAAAATCAGGTGTATTTTCTTTTAGATAGTCCTTCTTGCATTTGTGGAACAGGGATTTTGAATGAGAGGGAGATTAATCCCATGTGTGGCAACTTCTGGGTATTCCACACACCAAAGTCCCACTGAGAAATATCCTCTTAGAGTGCCTCCTGTCCAGCTGTAACCTACTGAAAACTCCTTTAATGTCTCAAGTCACAATAATGCAGAGAAGGTATTTGAGTAGTCTGAAGCTGGCAGTGCTTTCTTCACAAGATGCTAGATTTCTTACCCTATCACTTCATGTAATTTTCCTCTCTTTTTACCAATTTTTAAATTTAGCTTTTCATTTGTTCTTTCAGTTTGCCTCTGTAGACTCATTCTTTACTGTATTATTACTGCAATTTTAATGGTCTTTTAGCTCTCCTTCTGTAAACCCTATAAAAATGTCTTCTTACCCTGTGCTTGAATACTTATAATTATTTCCAGCATAAATCCAAAACAGAGCCCCATACTAGCTACACTGAAGAAACATACCTCTACCCCCTAAAAAACCAGCACAAAAGGTTTCTAATCTAACCACTAGCTCAAAGCAAGGTTAGCTATGAGCTTAAACCAAATTCTTGGTCTGAGGGCTTGAAAACATCCAGGAATGGAGACCATCTGTCCCAGTGGCTGACTGCCTTGTTTCTTTTCCATTTGAAGGAAGTACATCTCTCAGAAAGCATCCTACTTTGATTTTAAAATGCTCCAGAAATTAAAACTCTACCACAGGCCTTCATCAGTTGTTTCAAGGGTTAATTAACTTTATTAATAAAAAAAGTTCTGCTTTTTTTCAGCTCTAAATTTGTCTCCTTTTAATTGCCAGTCATGACATCTTTTATATTTCTGTTTATCAGCTTAAAGAGCTCTTTGCTATCATATTCTTTTTCTCCAGCTATACATACTCATAAACTGCGACTGCTTTTCTCCCCTTTTTAAAGCAAACAAACTGATCTCTAGGTCTTTCACTGTATCATGTTCTCAGTCTTTTATCTGGACAGCAGTTCTCCTGTAAATCTCCTCCAGTTTATCATCTTTCTTGAACTATAGGTATCTGAAATTAATATAATTTTTTCAGACAATCCTATATCATTTCCAGTTACACAGAAGATTTTGTTCTACTCAACAATTCCTGTTTAAATACACCAACTTGATAAACATGTTATCTGAGAGCTAATATTCAGTTATAGATAACTTTCACCTTTAGTTAGAGTCCTTGGTTGGCTCTGTGCACTAATCCTTCTCTAAAAAGAAAGTCACAAAAACCCCAAAAAATGTTTTTCTAAAATTCGAGAGTTTTTATGAGTTCTGGGACCTCAGATGGTCCTACATTTTGTATCACTGCAGTGCATAAGGGGAATGACGTGGTGCTGCTAACCAACCATAGGATGGGGTAGATCATAATTAGAACTTCTGCAAGAGGCAGGTTATTCCAGTTTCCCAGAGCCGTAACTAGGCAGGACAAGCCTAAATTGCCGCTAGATGTCAGTACTGTTCCATGAAAATACTATCCAGAGAGCATTTTGTGTGGCTGTAAATAAGGCAAACTGCAGAAAGTTCAGAAAAACCTGCGTTTAAGCTTCACTTCTAAATATCTCCTTTCTAGTTGGTCTGCAAACTGCAGGTACACAGAATCCCTTTAGGCTTCACAGCTGTGTAAGTAATCTTCCTCCACATCTTTCTACTTGAATTTTTCATTGCTTTATTTGATGGAGTCTTCAAAATTAGTCATATTTTATTATGCTGCAAATATGCAGCATCAACATCTTTTGGATAAAAATTGATTTGCATTTAGAAGCCATTCACTAACTACATTATATGTTTGCCAAATGGAAAAGGATGAGATTGGGGATTGATTGTTCTGCCACTTAGATTTTCCTTTCTCCGCAATTTGAACCTTTCAGATCGATACAGCTGGACAATAATGCAAGCAGAGGTCAAGTGTCTTTTGATACAGGTACATTGAAAAGGAGAATTTAAGTCAGAAAAGACACTTGCAGGCCACTCTTTCCTGCATGATAAAAAGTGCTTGATACCTCCATTCACCCAAAATCCTTATTGATTTCTATAAAGTGAACTCATCAGCACACACTTTTTTCTGTCTCATAGGAGATTTAATTTTATCTAGCATGGTCTCAGTATTCTTCGCATTGCAAGCCAGGGCCATGTGCGTGTGTGCGCGCGCACTTTTCCTCCTACATTTCAAACACTTGACAGCTGGGTGAAGTTTTCCTTCCGCCCAGAGAAGGACTTTTTACATTTCATAATGGATTGCCAGTACTGCCAGGGCTATTTTCTCTCCAGCTGTGAGAGTGGCTTTTTAAAATGACTCACAAAAGCTGCTAGACAGCTGCTTCACCTCAGCCTTCACAAGGGCCCTGCATTCTAAACAGGGGTAGTGCTGACTTACTTTAGAAGGGCTCATTTATTTGGATGTTGCAGATGTATTCTGCACACAACAGTTGCTCCTAAAGAGACCTCCATTCAGGCAGGTGAGTCATGGGCTTACATCACTGCAGGTGTTGACTTCGCATTAATGTTGTGAAGAGGAAACATCCCATGTGTTAGTCAATCATCCTTGGACCACTTCCAGAAGGCACACAAAGCAACGTATGCACAATATGCTAATTTGCAACTACTGTATGTACTACACATCTTAAGACATCTGTAAAAATCAGTGCTTACATAGGTATTAAAAAAAGAATGTTTATCATTATGTCCAAAATGGAAAAAATACTAATATGGTTGGTATTTGTGTAAATCAAATCATAGAATTATAGTGATTAGGAATTGCAAAGATCTTGATGTCATTCAGTCTTCTTTTACACCAGCTCAGAAGTGTTCCCTGCAGCATTTTGCTAGCTTTTATGGGCTGAGGAAAATAAATTTTCTATCAATAGTCTTGGATCAGCTAACACTCTCTGATCTGGTGTCAGGCAAGACATGCTTTGAGATTTAGAGTTGAGGTCAAGGCATATCTTTCCACTTGAAAGCAAACATTTCTGTCACAAATGTTGAATTTCTTTAAAAGGCAGGGGTTGCTTAAACTTTACTTTCAACTAGTTCAAGAAGTCATATCTCATTATCATATCATAAATTATTGCTCATTAGACATACTCTGCAAACTCCAACCAATATTCCCACTTTTCCCTCTTTTATTGGGATTGTAGGTGCATGGTTTGAGATGACTTGGACTCACATGATTTAAATATAGACAACAGAGGAAATCAGGAGTGCCTACAAAATGGAAACCAGAGGATTATGGTATTTTGCCCAAGTTTCAGTATCAGTTTGATAAAACAGTGCAGTGTAGAATAAAAACATTCCTTGGTCTTGAAAGCATCAACTGCTGCTCAAAAGCAATGCAACTATGGGAATGTTTGTCCAGACCAGTGCAGATAAACCTGATCTCCTTTGCTGCAAGCAGTCTGGACAAATACAGTTCCAGTCTGGAATCCATGTAGCCATGATATTCATTTGGCTAATGTGTCCTCCACTGCACTACTCTGTTGAATAATTTCTCATGGTTTTCTAGCTCTTTAAGTCTCATAGGAGGACTTAACAGCTTATACATAGTACAGTTTCAGCATTGGTAAATGTCTTCTGGACTGGAACCATGCCACTGGAGTCATGCCTGGCCCATGTGGCACACAAGCAGTGTAGGGGAGACCTGTCTGTAGCTGTCCACACAGGCTCTGGTAGCTGAAAATGCTGTAGAAACTTCTGCCTAAATCCCTTCCACCTAAATTGGGTCTCAGCTTCCCTAAACACCTTCCAAATGTCTGACAAACAGGACAACAAAGCTCTGAAGGCACCTAATTTATATTCTGAAAGTGCAGAGGGCATTCAGCTGGGAAGAAAGTCCAGAAACCTGCCACCACTGCAGCCATAAAAATGAAAGTCATTCAGATTTTGCTCTAACTTGAATAAGCCAAAATCCTTCATCCATGCCATGCAAAAGAACCCCTATGCCTTCTCAAAAACCCTTTAAGTATCATGAAAGATACTCAAAATAAAAAGGGTTTCTTATAGATAACTGATTACAGGGTTTCAGCTGCTAGCTTGGTCCTTTTTTACAACACTGAAAGATCGCTCATCACTGAAACATACCACAACACCCAAACAGGTTGTTTATAATTAATTTTACACAGCAACTGTGTGTGTGACTCAGAAGTTAGGCTGCAGTTCTGCAAGAGGTCAGGTTAGACAAGCTGAATGATTCCTTCTCACTTGAAATCTAGGACTCCAAGGAATTGTTTTATGAAAAGAAGAGCAGGCATTGAAATATCCATTCCTATGTGACATTGTTTAGGCCAGAAAACAGGAAAACTCATTTGTTTTGACTTCAGAGAGAAAAGCAGGGTGAACCCAGGGGAAATAAATATGTTGAGAGAGAGATTTTCATAGTTTTATTCAGAGTCTATAGCCCTGATTGTTGGCACTTTGAGCTTTCTCTGTCTTTTAGTCTGACAACTAAACTTACTTGTTTCCACTGCTGGCAATTCTCTGTACAGTCCGCTGTTAGGAACTAATACAGAATATTTTTCAGTCACAGTGAAAGAATTCTATGTACTACACCATGTAGCCACAGTGCCCCAGAATTATAGCACTTAATGGGTGAGGTTTTTAAAATCTGTTTTTCACTCTGGATTTGTGCTGGGTTTCTGTTTCCATCAGCCTTTCCATGTGGTCAGTAAAAAACAGCTCTGAAATCAGTACCCTTTTCCTATGCCCCTTACATACGTAAATACATCACATGTACTTCTGACCCAAAGTCCAGTATATGCATATACCCTATTAATTGTTCTGAGTTGGTCTTAAACCTGATTTTGTTTACCATTTGTTGTTTGGCTTTTTTTTCCACCATAGATTTTCATATGCCTTTTCGTATTATACTTGCTAGGAGATAACCAAATATGTAAAGAACTTAGTGGTCTGACTTTTAAGAAGGAGATGAATGCTTTTGGGTGCTAATGAATAAGAAGACAGCAGCCACTAAATTCCTGTTAAAGTAGGACAGCCTTTGCTTTGTTTGTATTCTTTGTCTTTGGTCAGGTCCTCTTCTCCTTATCACACTATCATTGCCCACTGCCCTGTAGTCATCATAAGTATTCTCAGATTCCAGGAATGAGCACTGACATCTGAAAGCAAGGACAAGTATTACTCTGGGGAGCTGAAGTATAACCAACAACTGGACACATGAAGCAGCAAGGAGTAAAGAAAACATGCAGGAGAAAATGTTTAAATTGTTTTTCTATTTGAGCACTTCACTTACAGACTGTCCCACTGACATTTTCAGGTAAAACAACACAAATTATAACAATGAATCTATTTTCTTTTGGTTTAAAAGAACACATGAGCTAAAGTTTCTGCCAGAATTTTACAATTTCAGGCCAAATAAACATTTTAATCACCTCTCCTCTTTGACCAAGCTGCAGGTCTCCATATAAATATGAACATTCTGATATACAGTGTGATGTTTCAGTTCACCTATTCCTTGCTACAGGCCTTATGTTACACACAGAGGGCCCCAACATATTGTTATATGCAAACTGTTTTGGACAAATAGGGCACTTCAACACCTCAGGTTTATAATAGGGACCACCTGGACAATAAGATCTTTCTGTTTTACAAAAGGGACTGAAGGAAATCAAAGTGTCGAACATTGAACAATTCCAGGCTCGTCACATCTTCAGATAAAGTCCTCTTCAGAATTTTTTGAGTCATCAAGGGAAGGTGCCACTGATGATCTTCATGGTACACAACTTAGCTGAGGAGTAGCTAAACTCCCCAGTTGGCTTCTAAAAAGCCCTGATAAGACATTTAAAGAGAGCATTCTGCACAATGTTACCTTGAATGTAAATGCAGCTGCACAACAAAACCATCTTGAAGTGACTTTCTATCACATATTGCTGCAATATAAGATAACTTAAAAGAAGACTTTTCTCCTTTTCAAGCAACTTATGGAAAGTCCTTTTAAAAGAACAGGGGGGCAGGAGTGTGAGAGAGAGACATAGTTATAAGGGAAAAAATCATGACATAGGCCTTTTATAGTTTCTATCAACCTCTGTCACAATTACAGTTTATTTGTTAACTAACAACATCTGTTTATTCATAATATGCACTGTATATCACACTCTTTCTAACATTGTTGAAGTCACCCCCAAAAACATTAGCTGTTTAAGCTTAAGTTAGAGATACTGTTATAGGGGGAAGAGATTATTTTTTACGTTTCATTTCTCAAACTTGAATGTGTTGTAGTGCTTCATTCCTGAATATATAATTTTTTGGGTTTTTTGTTTTTTTGTTTTTTCCTAAGTGAAAACAAACAGTGGCCCACACTAATGTCTGGAAAATTGTTTCAAGACATCAAACTCCCACTGACTTATAAAGGAACAATTTTCATTTGCCTGGTGCAATGTATACAGAAGTGATTGATCTGCATAAAAGAATGTGATTTCTAAATGTTTTCTATGGCCCCAGCTGTTCAATGCTCCAAACATGTGGAGAATATCAAGGACAAAACTACAAAGTATGTGAATTTTTTTCCCAATACAATGATTGAATTGTATACCACAAGAGACTTCCTACTGGTGTATCAGGAAAAATCCATCTAAAGCCAATAAAATGGAATGGATCAATGGATATTTCATCATAGGAAACCCAGCTGCAAGACAGCAAAATGGACTGCATTTAGCCCTTCATCTCTCAAATGCCTGACACTGAAAGTGGGCAGCTGTGACTTTTTGGTTGTGCTGTTTATTTTGTAGCAGGCGATTGCCTTTGAGAATGTAGTAAATACTAGAGGTTTAATCACTTATTTGAGGGAAGGAGGGGGAGACTTGTTTCCATTTTTTTTTTTCTTTTTATTTCTGAAGATACTTGGCACATAGTATTTAATGCGACCTAACTATAGAAATAAAAAACCCCAACACACCGAGCTTTCAGTGTGGTTTGCTGAACACCCACACATTAAACGCATTCAGCAGAACTTACAATAATAACTCATTCTAGTTACAGAAACAATGATTTCTAAAAACAAATTTGAAGAGCTTTCAAAATTTGTATATTGCATTCTTAAATCAAAACAATAGTTTTCTTTTCCTTTAAGAGAAAATACTTAGCACTTTCCTAGCTCAAGATTCTGTTGGTGGAAGCTTCAATGCAAGTGAAATGTTCTGGTGGGCATCCACAAAGCTCTACAATGTGTCTGATACCATTCAAAAGTTTCATCAGCAATCTGGAAGCAAATGTGAAAATCATTTCATAAAAATTTTCCCAACCCAGGAAGCTTGGCTGAAGAATATGTTAGCAAGGAAGTAACACAGTGTGTCCTTGGATCTTTCCATACATCCTGGGCCTGTTCAAACAATTGCTCTATCTAGCCACATCTGCAGTGAAATGCCTAATATTCAGGAACATGAATAAGTCCTTCAGTATCAATCTTTGGCTATGTTCATCTCACATAGTTTTTGGTACTTGAGTTAGGCAGCCATTATAAAGTTAGCTTTCTCGGTTAACAGCGGTGAGAGCTGAGTACCTGTGATCTGTGTTCAGAAGGACCAAAGTCTACAGTGGTAGTACAAAGAACCTACATTACTGTGTTCTTCAGTAGAAAAGAAAAAACAAACAAAAAGCAATAATAATTTTTTTTCACTGTTATAAAAGAATCCAATCTTCTTGAAAATCATGCCTCTAAAAACAAGGTATAGTGAACTAGACATTAATTTTATATATAAAAAGTGAAAATAAGCATAAATTCTAGGCACTAGAATGATAAGAAGTCATAATAGAAAAACAACAGTTTTCAGAATTGCAGATAAATTGACATTAAAATTAGGCTTGTATTTTTATGATTGGAATTTTTTAACTTTGGGAACAAGTACCTCAGAATAGTGATGGACTGACCATTTCCCAATGTCTTTGCATTGAGACTGACGGCTACCTTTTTATGAGGAATTTTTTCATTGAACATAAATAATGCTTCAGCTGAGGACTAGGTGTTCAGCTCCAAAAAATTGAGAGGACATTGACCTAAGAGATATTGAAAGTCACAGTACAGAATCTCATATTTTCTGTTCATTTAAGCTCTTTAAGTTTACTAGTGCCCAAAGTCCCACTTAAATATCAATCATTACAGCATCCTTCTGATGTAGATATTGTTACTCCCTTGCAGATCAGTAGGGGAACAAACAAAGAGGAAGAATTTTTCCAGCTATATGTGCCAGAAGTCAGATAGCTCACTTTGGTTTCTGAAGGAAAAAAGCCTATTAACCTAACCACCAGCACAGAAAACAGAAATAGTGATTTAAAAGGCAATCTAACTTAAAATTCAAATTCGAAACATTTCCATTAAATTGGTAATATAAGTGCATATATTGAATCAATGGTAGAATATGGAGTCTTCACTCTTGGAATTAGTTGTGCCATAAGTAGAATTATGTATACGTTATAAAAACATGTGTAATAACTCTGATGCTTTCAAATGTTGCACTATGCACTGAAAGTGCCCAACAGGGCTACTCTGTTCATGTAGAAAATCTCTGAAGTGTCCTAAACAGCCTGTCCAGGACTTTTTAATATCTGTGAACTTGGTTAGATATGAAACTGTGAATTATGCTGGACTCAGGTTCATAATCTTGTGAAAAAGTGAACAGATAGACAAGCTCCTCAAATTGACTACAGATGAAACTTCCAAGGGTGCATTTTTTCATAACCCTTTCCTACTTCTCCTCATTTTAATCAGTATCTTTTTAAATGTGAGGAATTTCACGAATGGATATTCTATCCTCACTCTCATCTCACCAGTTCTGTAACTATATACTTATACCCTTTCCTAGAATTGAATGTATTCTGTTCATTCTATGCTTATACCAAGGTGTATATTTAAAATGAGAGTATGTTCACAAAAATTTCCAGTACCTTTTCTTTATTCACAAAGGTCATACTGTAAATACTGACCTCCACTTTTAAACATACAGAAGGAGATTTGTTTGGTCTTAAACTTAATTACTGATTTTCTTACATTTAATTACTGATTTTTACATTATTTGAACAATACATTATAAAAGCAAGAAATATACATACTCTCTGTTCACAGAATCTCCACAGCATTTATGAAGGTAAATCTTACATCATACATTGGTTACATATAATTTAAGTGCGTAATTGTATAATTCATCCATGCGAGGCTGACATATTTTATTTAGTAAAGCAGATTAACTCCTTATCTGAAGACAGCAGCATTTCACATGTAGCTTATGGTAATTGATGTTCTTGCAAGTGAAAGTGCTCCCTAATTATTTTTCTTTTCCTGTCCTAGATGGAGCAAAACTCAAGTTGTTTAATTTCTGAAGTAATTTTTTTGTGTGTTAGGTTAATGCCATACTGCATTACATTCAGCTAATTTGTTGCCAGGTTGAGTCCCTTATACTTATTCGCTACTGATAACAGAGCCACACTTGTCAGTCTAGACTGGAGTGTCTATTCTGTCAACATGTTGTTGAAACACACCCTGAAGGGAGCTTCTTGTAGTTCACAGGAGCCTCGTGTCAAACATTAACATTTTACAATACTGTATATTTGAAAGTTATGTCTGAAAACATGTTAATGAAGACTGCAATAGTCTTCAGAGAGAAGATCATTTTCCAGATATAAGCCCAATGCAAAGATAGAACTGGGGGGGGGGGGGGGGGGGGTTATGTAGATTGCAAATGGCTCTAGTATAGTCCCACTCTAACCAGCACTTGATAAGATGCTTGAAATCCCAAAAAATCATACTAAGTAAGAGTACAAAATTCTGATCTGAATCTTAAATACAATATGCATCTGAGGAGGGAGTTTATAAAGTGGAAGAATATATGCACAACTAACGCAGAATTTTTGCCCTCACAGAAATGTTTTTTCCAGGTATTTCCAGAAGCTGATGTTATAGTTTTGGACTTATTAAAGCTACAATGCTGAACAAGAAGAACCAGAGATAAGTGCTAACTATTCCTAACAGATATTCTCTCTGGATTTCCAATTAAATAACATTTCCATGTTTTAAAAAATGCGTTGTTTAAAAAGTTCAAATGTATTCCTGGACATGGTGTTACGACTGGGTGAACAGTGGACAGAGTAACCAGCACCAGTAATTTTGTAGCCCAGCTGAAGCAAAATGCAAGAACGACTGGATCAAAACTCTGCATAGCTGTGTAATGGTGTTAGAGCTCTGGCAAGTCAACTCAGTCTCTCAGCAGACATTTGGCTGATGTATGCTGTAATATCTCTCTGTGTATATATGTTCTCTGAAGTGTAGATTTCAAGAACTGCCTTGATTTAAGTGAAATCCTGTGACCTGCCAGTATTCTGGCTTTGTAATTGTCTATTAGCTCATCTAGAGCTTGGAGTCAGCTCATGTGTTTGGGCAGCAGCCCTTCGAACTGGGCTGCAGTTCTGCCCTACCTGCCCTACTCTGTGCAGACAGCATGAGTTAGAACTAAGCCAAGAATTCCTCCCATCAGAGACCAGGCTGAAGTATTTGTCATACAAGGCCTGAGCAGCTAAAAATAGGTGGTGGATACAGTCTTTCTCTTATGGCCTTCAGAAGAACCTCTCTCTGTTCATTATTAATGCAAGGAATTTTAGGTGCTTGTTTTACATAGTACCAAAATACAAGCACAGAGTGGGTACCTAAAGAAAGAAGACAAGATCAGTCCTCAGTGATAGTCCCAAACTATGGAGTACCTCACATATACATATATATAGTATATAGTAGATAGCAGGTATAGTATAGCAGGCACCAGTGTTCATACCTTTGTATTCCCATCTTAGGAAAGGTGACAAGATCTAGTTATTCTGTAAAAATTTACTTTTTCCAATAATTGCTTTGCTTTTTATTTGATGACTTGTTGGCTTTCTTTAATTTTCATTAAAGCAGGTTGTAAATGTGCAGTTATAATTTTATTTTAAATCGATATTTTAAGGGACAAAAGTCATGCTTTCTTCAGTCAGTTTCATTCAGGCTGTCTTTTCACATTATTTTTCCGTTCTGTCACACTGCAGACTTCTTTGATAGTGTTATTTGACAGGTACTCTGATTACTTTCTCCCTCACCACATGTACACATGTAGGTGTGCATTCTTTCCTGTTCTCCCCACAATGTATATGTTTCAGGAAAATCTACCCTTTAATTACTTTTGCCTACCATAGTTTTGATATAGGATATGGCTCCCATTTCCAGGACTTCCACGCTGAAAAATCTACACTGAAAACCTAAAACTTTTTTTTCCTGTTCATGTTAGCCAAATAAAACTAACAGGAAAAAAGTATCCAAAACCATTTGCATGTTAAGGGAGACAATCACGCTGTAAATTAGAAGGCGCCTGTAATTTCTGAATTAAATCACCTTCAGATATTTAACTTTCACGGCAAATGGAAAAATGTTGAATTTTTATATTTTCTCCATTTATATTTCTTTATTTATTTTCAGATTTTTTTTGCTATTATTGCATTTTTTATGTTTCCTTTGTTTTGCTTATGATCAAATCTGAAAGAGGCTGCTGTCTTTCACAACCATACCAAAACAATATTCATAGTAAAGTGGTCATTAGCACTGAGAACAGGCACTGTGGACCTGCTTTCTTCTTGAGACTTCATCTGTAGTCGTGGTATACAGCTCTAGGAATTTTTAAACAGTTACGATATACATAGGAACATAATTCCAGGAATCTGTAAGGATTCTTAACTTGCAATGATGGCATATAGAGCATTCATACAACTTTGGAGGCTCTGAAAACCATTTTATTTGACTTGTGGTGATGTAGTTAAGTAAAGGTAAAAAATAAATATTGAAGGTAAAAGGGACTGTTACAGAATTTATGCTAGCCTTCTATGCAGCACTGAAGGTGGTTATCTCATGTCACGGACCAAGCCTTGTACATGACAAAAAAAAAAAAATCTCTCAGATGCACCTTTTCTGTCTTTCCTCTTTCTGAGTCAAAACCATGTACGCTACTGCATTAAACCTCATTCATCTCTGAGACTGCATTTAGCTCTGTCCATAACCTTAGCTGAAGGATAACAAAAGATGAAGGCTATGCCATTTCTACTGTTTACTATTTTCAAGGACTAATCACTTTCAATATTCTAAGTGTGCGTTTTCTTCCTAATTTGAATTCATCTGCCTTTAAGTATAGACTTCAGTTCCCTTGCATCTTTTCAGCTGTATTAAGAAAGGCTGAAATACACAATATTTTCTCCATATGAAAGCATTTAGACTATTCTACAGTCAAATCAACACTTGATGAGCTAAACAGATCAAGCTCTCACTATAAAGCATTTGTTTGAGTCCTGTCATTGTTCTGTGGCTTCTTTTTTCACCTTCTCCAGTTTTACAAGAGAATTTTAAAAATGCTTTCCTTTTTTTTGTTGAAAGATTTTGAGACGATAAAGAAAATATCGATTAGCACTAGCTTTGCCTGAAACACGTCTATAAAAATGCATACCCTAAATTTTTTTTCAAATCATTAACTTTTAGTTACTTTCACACATTTAACAAGGCTGCATACCAGTCTGGTACTGTGTCTTGGTCCTATCTGCAGTTCATCTGCACTGCATATATGTTAGTTGATATGTGGGCTTGTTTTCAAATAAATTTAAGAAGTTTACTCTGAGAAACAACATTCCCTCTTCCCTTCCAGATATGACTGTCTGTGGGCTGCAGCCATGAGAAACACCTGAGAAGTATTTTTCCCTCAGCCAAATTCATCACTTGTCTGTCAATATTATCCCAGCACATCTTAACCATCACCACCCCACACACACTCACATGCTACCAATATTCTTGCACTCCTGATACAAAATATCCATTCTGGAAGACTCCAGTACTTTGAAAGGAGAAATACAAAATACAGCAGCACTTACATTTTGCATGCACATCCCTTCTGGTCTTGGGTAGATCTAGATGTAATGCTATACACAAGGAAAATGTACAGTCCACTCTAGACCCAGAATGTTGTAGGCAAATCCTCTGTATCTTCTCACCTAAAATCTAAGGATTGGTCCTGGTTGTGGAACTATACTCAAAGTATATGATTAAATGCACCTGTTTTAGTGGATATTTTAAATTATTAATTTAATAATGGATCAATTCTCTTCTCCTGGAGGTTTTCAATATTCTGCAAGACAAGGCCATGACTGATATGATCTAGCTGGCAATAGTCACGCTTCAGGCAAAAGGTTAGACAAGATGGCTTCCAGAGGCACCTTTCAGTTAACATTTCTACGACTTTAAGATTCAAAGAGTCTTTCTGATGCTCCAGCTGGACCTTCTGCAAAACAGGGAGCAGAAAACTTTAAACAAGATTTCCTTCTTCAAATTAAGAATTTCTTCCTGAGTTGGGCTTTACTTTCTAAAGGTCCCAGTCTGTCCTGGGAACAGAGAAATTATTTTCTGCATGAGAAAATTACTTCAAAGTTCTACTAGCCCCACAATTCAAAATATTATTTATATTTTTTCTTCCAGATTAGGAGAGGCACAGAGGAGTTACGTCGAGTCTTGCATCCTTTCTCTGTAATAGTAACATTACCTTTTGTGCATTGTATCAGCTTGCTGGGAAACAGCTTTAAAGCTGATGGGTTTTGATAGTAATTACTGAATAAATCCTATATTCCTCTAATAGAAGACACAGAACAAAGGGTGCAATTCTTATCTCCTGGACTCTATCAATTATTGGCATCGCTGACTACTGGCATGTTTCCAAGACCACTTTGACGTAATAAGGGGAAATGAATATGAACGGTGTTCAGTTTGACCAACATTATCAAACTTTTTTTAAGAAGGAATGCCTTTGGTTTGTGTGCTACAATTAAGATGTAAGTTAGCTATGGGTTTCTTCTTTCAAATTAGAGAACACTGGCAGTCGCCATAGGTCTCAAGAAAGTGGAACTGCTCATTACCTCCAAAAAAATCAAGCCAATGGATGTGAAAGGCTGGGAGGATCCTATTCCACCAAAGAGGTTCAGAATTTCCTTGTGGTTTTGATAACTATTAAATAGATAGTGATACTAAATTGATTGGACAAAGCCAATCACAATGGAATTAAAATGCTGTAAAACAGTTAATATTGTTTTAACATTGCATTTTTTATTCACTTTTTCAACTAAGTTTCAAGCTCAAACCCAACACAAACAACTTTCCTTCTCATCCCCTCATAACTCAAAAATGCTTGATGAAGTGGGTGCTGCAGTGTTCCAGTGACAATCACAACCATGAAGTCAAAAGCATATGAATGAGTAGCAAAATCAGGTCTCCACTTAAGATCAATTGCCTGCCTATTCGGACATGTTAGGACATAAATATGTGTCAGAACCTCCAGCAAACTTTTCTCGAATTGAAAAACTATCTTTCACTCCATTTAACAATGTACTTGAGCCACATTTGTGTTTTTATTCATTTACTCCTGACTTCTAAAGCAGCTCAGGGAAGGTGGAAGAAAAAGAATGCTGTAAAAGCACCAACCTGATAGAATGTCACTAGGGAAAAATATAATGTGGAGCAGAGATAATAATAGCCTGTCTGTCCTTCAGCAATGGGCTACAATAAAAGTTGAGAATCCTAAGTGAGAATAACCATTTAAGCCTAATCACCTTGACATATAATGAGATTGAAAGGGGATGGGAGACAGAAAGAGAGGAATCAAAGTTCCTGCCTATTGAAATGTTCCTTTTAACAACAGTATTTATTTCACCTAGGCTAAGTAAAGGCTGTGACTTACCATAGGCTGCCTCAGGAAAAGCATCAATTTGTAATGAATGGTTTTTTTTCCCCTGTTCACATTTTTTAAGCGGATCTGCATAAAAATATGAAAACCCAGAAAACAATCCTCTACAAATTAAATTTCTTTAAAAGAAATAAAATGTAAGTGAAAAAATAAATGAAACAGCACCATTATTTGGATTACATTTATCTTTAATCCACTTTGTCTTCTGTATGAAGCACAGTATGAAGACATCTGCCAATATTTTAAAGGCTTCTGCTTGTGTCTGAATTATGTTTTTAAATTAGACCCTAAAGCTGCATTCTAATGCATTACTTTCATTTACTGGAGTATGCATATACTATCATACTACTCCCATGATATTCTTTATTTAATCAGTCTGAGAGCTGTACAGACCTATATCTATTCCCACATAAATCTCTGCCAAATACTGCTGACTTTTAGATTTAACCTCACTGGCAATGAATGACTGACCTCTTTGGAAAAAAAAAAAAAAAAAAAAAAAAAAGCGTAAAATGGACAAATATCTTAAGGGAAGAAGCAATCTTTTTGGATAATCAGTGGAAGGTATGCAAATCTGACTGGTTCAGAGTGGAGGTGGTGTCCTTGTGGTGAATAGGAACTGCTGCAGTAAACAACTTTAGCCTTTCCTATTAAAGGTTAGGGGGAGTGATTGATGTTTGACAAAGAAATGTAAGGTCAGGAGCTGTAAAGGTAATCTGTTCTTTATATAAAAAGTACATGAAAAGCAGTACATATACTGGGTATTCTCTAGTTGGTTTTGGTGCACCTGCTATTTCAGAGTAATAAATGGAGTTGAGTCCTGTTGCAGCTTTTGCAGGTAGGAAGCATCACAGTTAACTCACTGTTCTCTGGTCATCAGTTCATCTTGAAAAAAAAAAAAAAAAAAACCAGTCTTAATAAGCATCTCCTTGACCCTATTTTAACTTAGAAACTTTTTTTTTCCACACCAGTTAAAGTACAACAAATGACTGTCACACTCGTTTAAGTAAAACTTCTTGAAGAAAAGCAACATTAAGCTTCAGGTAAGAGCGTCAGAATCTGCCTAATATTTTACTCCTGTCTTGGGTTAAGGTTTCCAGAAGTGTAAGGTAAGGATGTATCATGACATCATGCTAGAAATGGCTGATGATGTTGTTTAAGGTTTATGTATATACTTTATATAAGATTCTGAGTGCAGTTAATTGTCTTAAATCAGGATAAGTCCTCCTTCAGACCATCACTAAAGGTCTTTGTTTACATTATCTGCTAGTTTTAATTCCTGATCTCCAGTGAGCTCTGAAAGCACATTCGCCTATCACAAACCAGTCCCTCTACAGCGATCAAAACCACAGATTTCATTGTGGGTCTATTAAACGATACATTCACCGCAAAAAGTTCATTATAGAATTTGGACTTCAGATATTAACATTTCTTTTATAGCACAAATAAGTTACAGTAAACACAAGTGACTTAATAGTAGCAATGGCACAAGTAAACACAAGCAAACAGAGAAAAATAAACCTTTTTGCAGTCAAATAACTTGGGGGTATGTGTTTTCCCCCAGTGCAGACATTTTTTTTACATTGAAAGTGATAGCAGACAACACAGACATCTTGCAATACTGATAGCAACCAACAACTGGAATTAAAGACGGGTGTGGAAAAGACCTCGAGATATCATCTAGATTTTTCTTTATTTGAAGCAAGTGCAGTTATACCTGAACTGTTCCTGACAGCTGTTTCTATGACTTGTTTTTCAAAACTTCTTGAGATTGAACTTTGGTGGCTTTCTGAGACACTCTGTTCTGGTATATCACTATCTTCTGCACTTAGGTTCCTCCCAAATTTTCAGGTTTTACTCCACATTTTCGAAACAGTTTATATAATTTTAACTAGACTAACATGACTGACTCATTTTTTTATGCAAAGAATTCTCTCTAATAACAAAATATTCCTCAATTCTTGAACCCAAGCCACATTTAGACTGGGGAAGAGAGGTGTATCCAAGGTGGATCCAATGGAATCTGATACAGCACTTCATCAGCAGGGAGATAGGTGGTAACCCACGTACATTCCCAGGACCACAGAAGAGCTTATGCAGTTCATGCCCTTCAGCTCCCACTGTTGTCATCATCCTGAAGTGCAATCATGTAATCTCAACTACATATTAGAATATTCAGCTGACCCTTCCATTTCTGTGTTGAATATACAATAACTGTGACCAAGGTCTAAACTATGTGTCTTGGTTTAATGCACTCAAACTGAAAATGGGATGTTTTCTTCAACAGCTTATCAAATTGACCTAGGTGGTGACCAACTTCATCTGTAGGACTGGGTCCTCCCAGCTAAAACCAGGGTCTGCCTGTGTGTTAAATGCTTCCCTCTGAAAGGACTCGATCTGGGGGTGGGGTGTGCGTAAGTGGTGCAAAGAGGAGTTTCTCACATAGCTAGTAAAGTTTGCTGCCAAAAAGCATCTACTGCTAATAAATTTCCCAGCTGGATATACTGTGTCTTAGAAACTGAGGAAAGGATGAGCCTTCTTGCAATTCAGCTCTGGTATCAGTCAAAAAACAACAACTCATTTGCTGGAAGAAGGCTGGAAGCACCTTCTATAAGCACTCCTCAGCTGCAGATTACTGTTTCATCCATACTCCATATCACACATGCTCCATATGATATGATCTTATTTCTGACTCTCGCAGAGCTATGGTCCTCTGACCATAGCTGTGGCCACAGCAATTTGGCTTAAGAATTCAATAGTTGGGCTATATTGTGAGGTAGGACATAGGCTTGGACTCAAGGAAGGGATCACAGAGATTTCCAGCTTAATAGAAATCATCATAGCTTGCAGCATTGCCATGCTATTCCAGAAAGCCTGAACCTGTCCTTCTGCCTTCAGTTTTCTCCTTTTCAGTTTTTTCCTTTCACACTGTGCACACATTCAATCTTTACCTCTTCAAATATTTCATTTCATCATCTTTTTTCTTCTTCAGAGGATAAATTTACCTAAAGGTCTTAACATAAATGCCTGTCCTCTGAACTGAACCCCTCTTTACAGCTTTGTACATCCCACAGAAATAGAATTATTTATTTCAGTAGATTTATCCTCTGAAGCTAGGATTTTCCAGCTTAGATTCAGCCCTCAGGAGAAAAACTTGCAGCATGAGCCATTATATATATCCAGGCAATGACTCTCAGCTGCCAGAAAATTGCAGGCCAATGGGACATTGCTGTAATCTTTGATTCTAACTGGTCCATGCATTTCCAGGGGCTGTGCTAAAGAGACTCAGAACTGTTCATTAAGTTTGTTGTGAAACCAAGAGTTTAATATCAGTAATTCTGAAGGACCAAGTTAAATTGAGCGAAACTAGTTCCTGAACTGGTGCAGTTTCAGAGAAACAGCAGCACCACGTATCTCAAAAGAACTCACATTTTAATGTAGTACCACAAGTCTGAAACTATTTCTACTGGTTTGGGCTGATGAGGGATTTTCATTGTTGCTGCTGATTTGCTTTTTAATGAAAGGCTTCACTGTGCATGTTAAGAAACTGCTGCAAAAAAGCTGCAATATTCGTGAGTAGAAGAATTTGTTTTACTGATAGGTTATCAACCACAACCATATTATTTAAAATGGCTTGTCAGCAAGAAGGCTGATGTTGTTTTCTTTCATACACCTCACTTGCATTTTCATGTTATTATAATGCAAGTACAAAACCATATTGGAAATGCATTTGTCTATAGTAATAGATTTTTAGTTATTATGTTTTTTCTATTTGGTACAAATTACCTATTTCACTGATTAAAATGTACTGGAAAAACAGTGGCTGAACTTTTTGTTTTCTTCTGTGCAGCTTCAAGTAGAGTGGTATCTCTTCTGTCCTTGGCAGGGTGCTAGGGTCCTGAGTGCACCACCAGGCCCAACTGTCCCTGGCCAGTCATAGAATCATAGAATAGTTAGGGTTGGAAAGGACCTTAAGATCATCTAGTTCCAAGCCCCAGCCACCATGAGCAGGGACAGCTCACACTAAATCATGTCACCCAAGGCTCTGTCCAACCTGGCCTTGAACACTGCCAGGGATGGAGCATTAACAACTTCCGTGGGCAACCCATTCCAGTGCCTCACCACCCTCTCAGTAAAGAACTTCTTCCTTATATCCAATCTAAACTTCCCCTGTTTAAGTTTGAACCCATTACCCCTTGTCCTGTCACTACAGTTCCTAGTGAAGAGTCCCTCCTCAGCATCCTTATAAGCCCCTCTTCAGATACTGGAAGGCTGCTATGAGGTCTCCATGCAGCCTTCTCTTCTCCAGGCTGAACAGCCCCAACTTTCTCAGCCTGTCTCCATACGGGAGGTGCTCCAGTCCCCTCATCATCCTCGTGGCCCTCCTCTGGACTTGTTCCAACAGTTCCATGTCCTTTTTATGTTGAGGACACCAGAACTGCACACAATACTCCAAGCGAGGTCTCACGAGAGCAGAGTGGAGGGGCAGGATCACCTCCTTCAACCTGCTGGTCACGCTCCTTTTGATGCAGCCCAGGATACGGTTGGCTTTCTGGGCTGCGAGCGCACACTGCCTGCTCATGTGCATTTTTTTCATCGACCAACACCCCCAAGTCCTTCTCTGCAGGGCTGCTCTGAATCTCTTCTCTGCCCAACCTGTATCTGTACTTGGGATCGCTCCAACCCAGGTGTAGGACCTTGCACTTGTCATGGTTAACCCCAGTCCTCTGGGGTTTTCCCCACTTTGTCCATTGCCCAGGACCCCATGTCAGACCCCGAGGACCATCAGCCCCTGCCTCAGAGATGCTGCAGCTGGACTGATCTCCAGGTTTCTAAAACTCACCTCTGCCCAGCCACAGGTCCTACCAAGCAGGTGCACCCATGTGTTTGTGTCCCCGTCTCCAGGGAGGTACTGATGGCCAAGGCAGGAACTGCCCCTGACTATCCCTGTTTCTGTCTGGGATGATGCATCAGGCCCTGGTTTTGTGAATAATTTGATGTAAAAGACTACTGTTGGCCTCTGATACATTTTATTCCACCTGAGTGGAGGTAAAAGGATTCAGCCCAAAGCAGACTCCTTGGCTCAGGAAGTTAAAAGAGAAGTTCCTTGGTGGCAGAGGCATGTCATCCAGAGGAAAGCTGCATCAAACAGCTGTTTTCTGTATTCCCCTGAATTTCAAGTTAATATAATTTGTGGAATTTTCAGGTGTGTTGATGCTGCTGAGCTAAAACATTGGTTAGGAGAAATGATAAAGCATTTTGAACAGTCTTGCAAAGGAAAATTACAGAGCTGCTAATGCAGATGAAATGCATAAGCTGCTTTGGAAATTTCTTCTAAAATTTTCACTAGAAAATGATCATTTTTCCATAGCAATTCGGGACAATGATATAGTTCTTCACTATCTCAGTAGGATTGTTTAAAATAAAATCTACTGAAACCTGGAGTCTCCTTTAAGGCCTTGTTTTTTTATCTAGTTGCCTTGAAAACTGAAAAAAGAAGAATTCTTGAGAATGCTGTCTGAAATAGACTGCAAGGAATATATCATTGCTGCCATGAGAAAAGATACGCTCAATTCCATTCTAGGTGGAATTTGAACCTGCCTGCTGTTAAGAAGGTAGGAGCTGGGGTGAATGAGATTCACGTCATGCCTTACATAGCAAATTAGATCTTTTTAAGCTGTTATTCTATCAGCTGATACTTTCATAAAACTACTTTCTTGAAGGAGGATTCTGAAACTTCAGGGGGACATGACAAGAATCAATCATGGCTTTTTGCCTTTTTTCATGGAGTTTACGGTGTGTGTAGCCAAAAATCTCTAGAAAAAAGATAGTGTCCCAGTCAACTCTTGAAGTTACACTTCCTTGCATGGGGTTGGTCTGCACTCTGGAATGTAGTACAGCAAAGCAGTTTCAGCAGCAAGTAGCATCCATACTGCACAATAAAAATAGCAGGATGAAAGCAATAATGCCATTGTCTCCAGTTAACACAAGGGTTAGGAAAAGTACACTTGTCCCTTCCATTCCTTTTTACTTTTATTCCATGATCTGTGAAATAAAAGAACAAATAAAAAACAAATCTGCATATGCTATAAACCAGTGATGGACTGGGGATTTCTGCCTTTTGGTCTGTGATGATTTGTATGAGAAAAGGTCATACAAAGGATATTCTGTTGTGAAGAGCAGAAAACAGCAGCAGGAGCTGTGAAATGACATGAAGCCGAGTGGTTGCATTACCCTATGTTTTATTAATCACAAAATGCAGTAAAAACATGAAAGAAATTTCTGAAGCTGTACTCTGAGAGTCTGCAGAACACAGTTTCTTTTCAGCAGTCTCTGCCCTGTATTTTGCTGCCAGCCTCGACACGATCCTAAGTTACAAACCACAAGAACTGTGATTAATTTGTGATATACTCCTCTGAGACAGATTTTCCCAAAATAGTAAAGAGCATTCCAGAGCATTTTTTCTTTTTTCTAGCAGTCTTTTTGTTCTTCATTGCCACACTGTATAATTGCATGATTGTATACTGGTGAAGTAGAAGCAATTTCCCGTTATCAGAATATCATTGTATAATGCAATAGATGTTAATAAATATTATTAAAATATAATAATAGATGTGTAGGTCCAGAAGGATCTGGCCTGATCATTTCACCTGAACTCCTGTGTAAGACATGCTACATGTCTTGTAGCTTGCTGCAGCAGAGCCTTAATTCCTGTACTGCTAACAACTGAACAAATAACTAACTTCTTTTGGTTTCTTTTTTGAGAAAAAGCAAGAGGTACGGAAAATTACTTTGATATTGGCTGTTTTTCTTATTCTGTAAACAGCACATGGCCATGCAGTGTCCAGTACAGTATGTACAGCAATATGGAAGTGTTTTCTTGGCAGCAACAAGAAAGTAAAGCAAGAGATGTCCAAAGGAACATAAGCGGAAGGCTGGTTGCTGATGGGCAAGATAAGTCTCCCCACCGAACTAGCCTACTTTGTCATTCCAACTGTTCAAAACCTGACATTTTCCAAGATGTAATTAATATTCACTTTGAAGATGCTTTTAATGACCTATGGATGCTAAGTTAGTCTCTAACAGCTTTCCAGTTGTAAGTAATGATTCATTTGGAGAGTAACAGATTCAGCTTTGGAATGTCCCATCTTACTGCCCAGTCTTGCTATGCTTCTGCCAGCAAAACTCAATGTCTGTAGTGGTCGACCAAGCCATGTGGCACTAGTACTGGGTAGTCTCTTGATATTAACCTGGCATCTAGCCCCCTTATTTAAATATTCCTCATTTCATGTTGCTGTTAAGGTGGACTACTATTCCACTGTTACAAAGCACTGAAGAATTGTTCAGTCCAGCCATTAATATGCATAGCTAAATGTTCTACTTCATGCATTTTCAAGTGTCAGGAAAAGAAAAAGTATTGAGGATTTTATTATATTTGTACCCAATACGTACAAATGTGTCCAGTTTACGGCCCTGGAGAAAAACTTTCCATCTTCCAGAAGTGCATATATAGCCTGGAATGTGAAAATCTGGTTGTTTTCTTTCTCTTATATTGTCTTTGATAATAAAGACTGTACAGTCACATAGCTGGCATTTTTACTTCTGACTCATAAGGAATAATAGAATCCAATTTTCTTGTCCTTAACTATCTTGGCTCTGATGCTGTAGTAAACTGAAAGCACTTATTGTCAGACAAATATGTAGATATGATTCAAGGATAGAGGGGGCCACAGATCACTTAAAAAAAAAAAGGGCAAAAAACTCCAGCTGTTCTGTTAGCAGAACAACTAGTGAAGCCTGGTTTGTTACAGGCTTCTTACAGACCTCCAAGCTCATTTCTTCTTTCCCTTTCCCCTAAATCCTCACCTCATCTGTTTGGCTAGATCCATGTCACGTATGGTTGAAACTGATTAACAGGTTCCTTCACTTAAGGGAAGTGAAGCAAATAATGGCTCCAGAGAAAAACAGACAATCACACAGAAAATACCATTACACAACACTGATTTCCTTGGAAAAGCAAGCTAGGATATGTTTCATATTCATATTCATACTATAGGTGTCTTGAAGCCCTAACCAATATCGGAGTCCTGCTGCATTAGGTTGTGACAAGACATGAGGAGAGGGAAACAGCTCCTGTCTGGTTTTGTCCTGCACATGGAAAAGGGGCACATTCAGCTAGAAAATTTATCATAGGTCATGGTCCCCTTATTACAAGGCTTTGTTTTGTGTTTTCCTTTTAAAATGTAAGTTCCAATGCAGAACCTATATTGACTATATATATTTAATATATATTAATATACTTCTATATATTAATATCATAATATATAATATTAATAATACTAATAACACATAGTATATAAAGTACTAGATATAATATGTAAAATATATAAAATATAATATATATAATAACCTACAATTATTATATATCTATTAATATAACCCATGACTATATTAATTACTATAATTTATAATTATATATTTACTAATAGTTACAGCTATTAGGCTCGAAGCAAGAATTAACTCAGAAGTTCCTAAAGGATATTTCATGTAGAAGGTCAGAGTAGGTGATCAAGTGATTTCTTCCAGTTTTAAAATCTTGTGGCTAAAGACTTGCATATAATGATATTAATAGCTTTCTTATTCTAACTAGCTCTGTAAAGCAAACATAGAATCATAGAATGGTTAGGGTTAGAAAGGACCTTAAGATCATCTAATAATTAATTTCTGCACAAATCTGCATTATTATTTATGAAGGCTACATTTATGAATTCCATTTTCTCTTGCCACTTTTAAAGAGAACACCAGTCTTTGCTACTTTCTTTGTGCATAGTCATATTTCAAAGGATATGACAACATATGGTAGATTCTGTGGGCTGATAAATACTCAGTATCAGAGCTTGGTGAAGTTGTGGAAAGAAAGGACCCCACATAGACAGTATTTCAGAAATAGTATATTCAAAATTCATTTGGCCTGCAGTTCACCTTAAGAACCCCAGTTAAGAGGACTGTACCCTGGAAGTCACTGTTAAATGGATCTTTGTACAGGATGATGGTATTCACATTTCTAGAAGGTAAAGAAATCCCCCTGTAACTTTCCTCCCTTGCTGTTTCTTCTGTCTCAAGTCAGGTCCCATTAATATATCAGCAAATGAAACTTTCCTGAACAAACACACCCATATTGATACATATTGATCCAAATCATTGAAAATCTGGATGAGGGGATTTAGTGCACCCTCAGTAAATTTGAGGAAAACACCAAGTCAAGCAGGAGTGTTGATCTGCTGAAGGCTCTGCAGAAGATATGAAGGCTCTGAAGAGGGATGCAGACAGGCTGGATCAATGGGCTTTGGCCAGTGTGATGAGGTTCAACAAGGCAAAGTGACGGGTCCTGCAATTGGGCCACAACAACTCCATGCAATGCTATAAAGCTAGAAGACTCAGGGAGGACCTTATCACTCTCTACAACTACCTGAAAGTAGCTTGTAGTGAGGTGGGAGTCGGTCTCTTCTCCCAAATAAGTGATAGGACAAGAGGTAACAGCCTCAAGGTGTACTAAGGGAAGTTTAGAATCATAGAATAGTTAGGGTTGGAAAGTACCTTAAGATCATCTAGTTCCAACCTCCCTGCCATGGGCAGGGACACCCCACACTAAACCATGTCACCCAAGGCCTCATCCAACCTGGCCTTGAACACCTCCAAGGATGGAACATTAACAACCACCCTGGGCAACCCATTCCAGTGCCTCACCACCCTCTCAGTAAAGAATTTCTTCCTTATATCAAATCTAAGCTTCCCCTATTTAAGTTTGAACCCATTACCGCTTGTCCTGTCACTACAGTCTCTAGTGAAGAGTCCCTCCCCAGCATCGTTATAAGCCCCCTTCAGATACCGGAAGGCTGCTATGAGGTCTCCATGCAGCCTTCTCTTCTCCAGGCTGAACAGACCCAACTTTCTCAGCCTCTCTTCATACGGGAGGTGCTCCAGTCCCCTCATCATCCTTGTGGACCTCCTCTGGACTTGTTCCAACAGTTCCATGTCCTTTTTATGTTGAGGACACCAGAACTGCACACAATACTCCAAGTGAGGTCTCACGGGAGCAGAGTAGAGGGGCAGGATCACCTCCTTCCACCTGCTGGTCACACTCCTTTTGATGCAGCCCAGGATACGGTTGGCTTTCTGGGCTGCGAGCGCACACTGAAGCTGGCTCATGTGCATTTTTTTCATCGACCAACACCCCCAAGTCCTTCTCCACAGGGCTGCTCTGAATCTCTTCTCTGCCCAACCTGTAGCTGTGCCTGGGATTGCTCCAACCCACATGTAGGACCTTGCACTTGGCATGGTTAAACTTCATCAGGTTGGCATCAGCCCACCTCACAAGTGGCTTAGCAAATTCATTCGCCAGCTCCTTCAGGACCCGCGGATGGATTTCATCAGGTCCCATGGACTTGTGTATGTTTAGGTTTTTAAGATGGTCTCAAACCAGATCCTCTCCTACAGTGGGCCGAGGGTCTTCATTCTCACAGTCCCTGCGTCTGCCTTCCAAGACTTGGGTGGTGCAGTCAGAGACTTTGCCAGTGAAGACTGAGGCAAAGAAGTCATTAAGAACCTCAGCCTTCTCCAAATCCAGGGTAGGCAGTTCTCCCAATATCTTCCAGAGATGGCCTACGTTGTCCCTAGTCTGTCTTTTATCCGCTACGTACCTATAGAATCCCTTCCTATTATCCTTAACATCCCTAGCCAAGTTCAATTCTAACTGGGCCTTAACCTTCCTCACCTGGTCCCTAGCTTCCCGGACAGCATCCCTGTATTCTTCCCAGGCCGCCTGTCCCTGCTTCCACCTTCTATAAGCCTCTTTTTTCCTTTGAATTTTCCTGAGCAGCTCCTTATCCATCCAAGGAGGTCTCCTGGCCCTCTTGCTGCACTTCCTTCTAGTTGGGATGCAACACTCCTGAGCTTGGAGCAGGTGATCCTTGAATAACAACCAACAATCTTGGGCCCCCCTGCTCTCTAGGGCTGTATCCCATGGAAAACTTAGAGAGGATCCTCAAGGAGAGGATCTGGTTCGAGAGCATCTTAAGAACCTGAATGTGCACAAGTCCATGGGACCTGACAACATCCATCCACAGGTCCTGAAGGAGCTGGCGAATGAAGTTGCCAAGCCACTGGCCATCATATTTGAAAAATCATGGCAGTTAGGTGAAGTTCCCAAAGACTGGAAAAAGGGAAATATAACCCCCATTTTCACGAAAGGGAAAATGGGTGACCCGGGGAATTACAGACCAGCCAGTCTCACCTCTGTGTCTGGCAAACTCTTGGAGCAGATTCTCCTGGAAGGCATGCTAAGGCACATGAAAAACAAGGAGGTGCTTGGTGACAGCCAGCATGGCTTCACTGAGGGGAAATCCTGCCTGACCAATTTGGTGGCCTTCTATGATGGGGCTATGGAACTGATGGACAGGGCAGAGCAGTTGACGTCATCTACCTGGACTTGTGCAAAGCCTTTGACACTGTCCCACACGACATCCTTGTCTCTAGATTGGAGAGACATCAATTTGATGGGTGGACCACTTGGTGGATAAAGAACTGGCTGGATGGCCACACACAAAGAGTTGTGGTCAATGCCTTGATGTCTGGCTGGAGACCGGTAAATGAGTGGTGTCCCTCAGGGATCGGTGTTGGGACCGGTCTTGTTCAACATCTTTGTCGGTGACATGGACAGTGGGATTGAGTGCGCCCTCAGCAAGTTTGCCGATGACACCAAGCTGTGTGGTTCGGTTGATATGCCGGAGGGAAGGGATGCCATCCAGAGGGACCTGGACACACTTGTGAGGTGGGCTGATGCCAACCTGATGAAGTTTAACCATGACAAGTGCAAGGTCCTACACCTGGGTTGGAGCGATCCCAGGCACAGCTACAGGTTGGGCAGAGAAGAGATTCAGAGCAGCCCTGCAGAGGAGGACTTGGGGGTGTTGGTCGATGAAAAAAATGCACATGAGCCAGCTTCAATGTGCGCTTGCAGCCCAGAAAGCCAACCGTATCCTGGGCTGCATCAAAAGGAGGGTGACCAGCAGGTCCAAGGAGGTGATCCTGCCCCTCTACTCTGCTCTCATGAGACCTCACTTGGAGTATTGTGTGCAGTTCTGGTGTCCTCAACATAAAAAGGACATGGAACTGTTGGAACAAGTCCAGAAGAGGGCCACGAGGATGATGAGGGGACTGGAGCACCTCCCGTATGGAGAGAGGCTGAGAAAGTTGGGGCTGTTCAGCCTGGAGAAGAAAAGGCTGCATGGAGACCTCATAGCAGCCTTCCTGTATCTGAAGGGGGCTCATAAGGATGTTGGGGAGGGACTCTTCACTAGAGACCGTAGTGACAGGACAAGGGGTAACGGGTTCAAACTTAAACAGGGGAAGTTTAGATTGGATATAAGGAAGAAGTTCTTTACTGAGAGGGTGGTGAGGCACTGGAATGGGTTGCCCAAGGAAGCTGTGGATGCTCCATCCCTGGCAGTGTTCAAGGCCATGTTAGACAGAGCCTTGGGTGACACAGTTTAGTGTGGGGTGTCCCTGCCCATGGCGGCTGGGGCTTGGAACTAGATGATCTTAAGATCCTTTCCAACCCTAACTCTTCTTTCATAAATTCTTAGGTCTGTTAATAGACTGGAAAACTTGATTGTTAGAATGTCTCTGTAAAACTATTTGTGGTTATATTCAGGTAAGGCTACATCCTATGGATGTGAGGCAGCCCTTAAACAGAAATGAAACACCACAGCCAAGCCTGAAATCTCCAACACACAGCTTAACTCCACTGTTTTGCATCTGTTTTTCACTTTGACTCTCCTGTTGCATTTTTACCTTTGCAGATCCCCAGAAATCTCTGATTATCTCAGCTCTGCCACAGCCCTTTCAATCACGGATAAACCAAGGACTCAGCCATCCTTATTGTCTGACTGAAGTGTGATTCCACACTATGTTAAATTCCAGAAGAAAAGGTTACATTTAATTTTTGTTACTACTAGATCTAGAGTTAGTTAAAGTGGTCCAGGACTTCAGATCAGCACTGACCATAAAGTCACCTTCAATTTTCACAATGGACAGTGTAATAATGACAAGCACTTTGCTGCATATGTGCCAGATTTTACTTTGGCACATATGAGTTTCATATGAGTTCTGCATTTTCTATGACTTTCTGGACAGCATGCAATTCCTCCAAATCACAAATACTCAGAAACAAATCATTTCAGGCTCAAAACTTAAAAATATCTATAAAAATATCTACAGAAATATTAATATCTAGACAAGAACAGTTGATCCTCATTGTACTAGACTGCAGTATTTGTTGACACTTCTTAGAACACACTTCGTGCCTTGTGATTCTATCCCAGGAATTTCTCTCATGATGAAAACAGCTTCCAAATATTTCAGCTCACTAAGCAAAGCATTAATTGTCTGCTGTTATTACTTTATATTTAATTTTCTTCTTTTACATTGAGTAATCTGTAGCATGGGTATCCTGATGATTCCCCGCAATTCTTGATTTTAAATTCTATGATATTTTTTCAACCTTTATTCTGCTGATAAGGAAATATCACGTACATCCTCTCTATGCCTAGCCTGTCCAAATCACACTGTCTTAGGGGCATGGATAAGGATGGGGGCTGGGCAAAAGATTTGCCTAGAAACAAACTATTAACAGGAGATATGTTTTATAAATATTTCTTAATTTCAGCAGCAGAAGATCACATGCATGCTAGATAATTAATTTGTGGATTTAACAGATCAAAGGTCAGAATAACAACAAAATTAGCTGATTTCTTTATATCACTACTTATGAGGCAGAAGGTGGGGATATATATTGTGAGCACTCTCTAGTTAAACTGTTGTGCTAGCACAAAACATTACTGCATTAGACTGTAGCCTGTAATCAATCCCAGCTGGAAGCTCATATCTACATTACTGTTCTTCTTGCCAGTTCCCTGTTAATCCTTTAAAAGTGTAGGTAAAAACAGGACTAGTGTCTTATATTACCTAGATTGATTTATAGAACCCAGCTATTCAAACATTTTATTCTACACAGTGTACAACCCAAATAATTTTATTTCTGAAATGTTTAATTGGTTAATTTAGACCATACAAAATAAATGACAAAAGGCTCCAGCGGAAATTCCATCCCATGGTCTCATTTTGAAGTATTCTGTTCCCATTTGTAATGTCAGGCCTCCCTCTGTTCGCTGTAGCAATGCTTTGTTAGGCTGAGGAGTGAGCTTTTATATACATATGGAATTCTTAGGAATACTGTTGCTAAGCCAGGTATTTCAAAATGTATGTTTTTTCCAGAAACCCCAACCTATTGGATAGCATGCTTATCCATACTGCCTTTCTTTTTTTTCAGACCTGACACAGGATAAATAGATGTCTCAAGTGTTGCAGCTTTAGGTGTCCTGAGAATGGCAGTAATACCCTGATGCACGTCCCATTTTCCAGGCTAGTTGGCCCTATCATAATGAAGCCAAAAAGCCTGCAAGAAACTGTCCTCTGGATGAAGCTGCGAAGAAAAACCTATAAAATCCTAGCCAAAGAACAACTAGCTACAGCTTTGCAATCTTTTTTTGTTTTGGCTCAAAATCTCTTTCTCCTGCCTCCTGCTCCATCATCTTCATCCTTGGAGTCCAGTTGACTCATCATGAATTCTAGGTAAATTAGTAGCCTGTCTGACAAAAATGTCCTTTTTTTCTGAGAGTTACTGAAAAACTCCACCCTCTTCACAGAAGAAGCTAGGACTATAGTGATCCCATGTACCGGTTTGTCTTTGAATTCCCAAGCACACTGTTACCAACTCTGTATATTCAGGGTTCATGCACAGTTAAGGTTCTAGCTGGAAATAAATGCAGCTGTCAAAACTCCGAGAAGCACTGAACACATCACCTTTTATCCCCTCTTTCTGTCCGTTTTTGTTCCAATACAGTGGTCCTAAGCTAGAGTATCATATATAGCCAGTAGCCAATCTTCAGGGTTAAATAGCACGCTATTCAGTCTCCAAATACCTCCTAGATACACTAAAACTTGCTAAAGATGTTGCCAATTTTACTAAGTCCTTCCAAAAAAACCTGCTGTCTTAAATGAGGATAAAACCAGAAAAATATACAAAAATCACTGAACACAGAAAATACTTCTAGTGTTAAGGTAGTTGTTTTGGAAAAATGCTACAGGAAATGGGGTTCAGGGAGATTACAGTCTGTGTCAAACTGCTTTTACGCACAGTTGAGGACAACATTTATTTTATGCCTACTACTTATTTTCAATCTACAGTGATCAGTGGTTCAAACACTGATTCTGGTTGTTGTTTTTCTTTTTTACTTGAAGCTTTTTTTCTAGCAGAGATGAAAGATTAAAGCAGATCGAAGTTTAAAGCAAAGTCTGAATTCCATAAAGCAGATTTCAGTCCCTTAGCCAGTATAGGAAACTGTCTCTTGATAGCCACAATAGCTAGCCAGGACCTTGTGGAAATGACTTTGAGAGCTTTTTGATTCAAGCCTGTAGTGGATTTCCTAGTGGAAAGAAACTTAATTATATCAGTCTCAAATGTGATACACTATCTACTTAATTGATTTTTTATTTTTAATGTTTTGAAATCCACTACATCATGCTAGAATCTAATATCATTTGGGTAAATATCTTCCCTCCCATAGACAAATGGAATAAAAAGAAATTGCTTTAAACCAATAACCGTCACTACCTTGATTTTAAACTCTAACTTTTGTACATCTTCTTGACATTTGAATCCTTATTACATCTTTGACCTTAATCTTGCAACTAGTTTGTTCTTCTAAACTTGTAACTATGGGTCCAGGTTGGTAGAAATTTTCTTCCATTTATAGTAAATCGTGTTATAGGGTTTCTTTATTGGAATTTAAGTCATCATTTTGTGTAGAGTGACATTTCCTTTTCTGCATTCTCATTGTTTGCCTTAAGAAAATCTTTGGTTTAGTTATTACTCTCTCAGTTGGCTTTTAGCTTTATCAAACAATACCTCAGAGCTCTGAGCCATCTTTTTATGAGTTGAGGAAAGCAAGAGAAAAAGAAAGACAAAAGGCAGACAGACAGCTTCCATATTTATGTCAGATTTTTTTTTGATAGATATAAGTGCACATGCACATTTAGTGTGTTTGGGGTTTATCCAGCACACTGGGCATTGCTTTATGGGGAGCCTGTGTTTGTTCTGTGCATCCAAATATATTCCATATGCATCAGACACCACAGCTACACAGTGATGTGTAACGATTCCAGTCTACTCAGAATATGAAATTTTGTTACTGTGCATCTGAACAGCAAATGAGCCATAGGCACCTACTTTTCCTGAGTGTGTTTTAATCCCTGCAAGTCCAGCAGGACTGACCTGAACACATCCACTGACCAAGGCTTTATAGCCACTGTCCTGACTGGACTGCTGTATTATGCCAGGAGTTTCCTAGAAAAACAGCTAAAGTTCTCTTTTCTGCCTGGATAAAGTTTATAGGTGAAAAAATAGATGCTTAGAGAAATGCCACAGGTCTAGTAACACTATAGTCCAAAGCACAACTGCTCCTTGTCATGAGAAAAAGCATAAAATTTCCTAAAAATCTGCCCCATACTGATCAAGACTGCTTTAAATCATTGGTTCTCTCTGTAACTAATAGAGTAAAGGAGCTCTGCCAAGCTTCTAGATAGAATCTGAAGTTTGTCCTTAGATTTTTAATAATTTACGTTTAACGTGTTGTCTTTTTTTTTTTTTTTTTTTGTAATCTATTTATTTATAAAACTTATATTGTTACATTGTTTAAGAAAACTCAAAATGGTTATCAGGATGGTTTCTTTTGGGACAAGGTACCATATGATGTTTCCTAGCCACATCCCCTGTCCTGAGGCAAGTAACATTTGTGAGCATCACCCTGATGAGCAGTCATGTTTGTGAAGAGAGATGTAGTACCAGTATTAAAGACTTGCCTCCAAACACTACCATGGAAGCCAAAATGTAAAATGGCCAAAAAGTAAAAATGCCACTAGTGTCCATGACAGCAGAATTCAAAATATTGTTTTAAGTGTCTTCATGTGCAGTGGATTTCAAATCTATGAATCTGAATTACTGAAAATAATATAAAGAAAATTAAATATTTGTGGTACCATTTTCTGGACTGCTTTCTCTATAAGTGGGCAGTTAACAATGCTGATATGTTCCAGAATCTTTATTCTTTGCTTAATACTCCAGGAGCATTGCAGTATAAACTATTATGAAAATATAAAATATAAGGACTTTATACAATAAAATTACTAAGCATAGGATCCAGCCACTTCCCGGGTGTACTTCTCTTTTGTCCTCAGTATGCACTGACCTTATCCAGTCCCTGATCTTTATTAAACTGAGATTCGGGAAAAGCTATTAGGTAAATAGAGTTGTGACCCTGTGAAAACAAACTGGCTTGTAGCTCCTTAAGAAGTCCAAGTGGACTATTAAGTTTATTTTAATGTAAGGAATAGGCCCAGGGACTCAAGGATGTTGACATGATCTTATCATGGTAAGACGTGGTTTCAGACAAGGTTTAAAACCTCAAGAGTCATTTGCAAAACATATACCTTGCAAAATAAGTGCCTCTTGATTTTTGCAAGGATAACACTACCTTACATGTACTGGGAATTTTTTGCCTCAGGTTATCTATTGTAAGCAAATAATGTTTTCTGTTTGTTCAATGTGCTCTGTCTCAATGTTTTTATACAGTTTTGAAAGTAGATGAACTGTGATTTTGGAATACTCATGTAGGAAATATAAGTGTCATGGGATCCATGGGTCTTCTTCCTTCACTCTTAACTGGAGTTTTTAGATAATCTTTCTTATGAACTCAGTGCTCCTACTGATAAACATAAACCCTAAAATTTCAGTTTCCAAAACACTTTCATTTTTGTTTTGTGAGGTTTGCAGAAGTTTTTCTAATAAAAAAATTTGACCTTTGTATTTGGATGGGAAAATGGTTGAAAGCCACCTATAAGAAAAAAACTTCTCCAAAATGTTCTCAAAAACTAAACATTTTCAAGATGTGATAGACACTTGTATGCCAAAGTTTATTCATTTTATGGGATTGTTCTGAGGACTGGATATGTATGCAATCTCCCAGAAATTTTGGAAAGGCTCTTCTTAAAGGCTGAAAATCTTTACACAAGTTTTTGCATACAAAGAACTCTAAGTGCTTAATATAAAAACATAAAAGTATCCTTTGAACCATGAGCTCATAGGAAGAGTGAATTATGGCTGTTTACAATGCCTCAGCTAAAATTTATTTTTTGGTGAGATGTCTACATACTTTAATAGTGCTTAAAAAGAAAGTGCTTTCCTTTAAGCTATATTTTTTTTTGTAGACCATTTATAAATCACATTGTCAGTCATCTGTGGCATCATGTGGCAGCTTCACAGCAAATACGTTTTCCTTAAGCCATAGTCATGACTAGTGCTGGACAAAAAAAAAGAACAGCTCTATCTCACTATCCTAAATCATGTAAAAACTCTGACAGTATAATTTTTCTGCAAGAGACAGAACTGAGTCTTTTCAATGGGCTTAATGAATCAGTCAAAGGACAGTCAATAAGTAAGAAAATGTGCTTGAATTTGCATTTACCATAAAACACTCTTTGCATTGGTACCTGAGCTAATAGACACATTAGTCTGAACTCTCTATCTATCTTGATCAATCTTTCTAATGAAGTTTTGTCAAAGCTAGTAAATTCATATTAAAAGCTTTCATTTGAGATAAAATGGTATTTTAGCAGTGGGGGAAGAGAAAGGAGGAAAAATAGTGTTTGACACTTTTTGTTGTTCTCTGATCCTTGCTTTTTTTGGTGGCAAAACATAGCAAGTAGCATATCGCAATAGCTAGATACAAAAATGCTTTCAATGATTCCACCAGAGGTTATTTTTAAGAGATGATGGAAGATCAGCAAATTTCATGTTGTCAACAGGCTTACAATGATACTTTATCATGTACAGGAAAGGGACCGAAGAATATGAAAAAAAAACCAACCTTTTTTTCTTACTGTTCTACAGAGTTTGAATTCATATCAAATTCATTTGTGCTATATAATTTGGTTGTATAATTCAATAAATGTGCAGGTCTCTAGGTAAATCAGCAAAGACATCTGATTCTCTAACAGTTTCGGGTTTTGATTCTTTGAGCTCCAACAATGATAGCTTTGATTAAAGCTTACTATCGTATTGGTCACTCCAATATGCAGAAACTTAATAGCCTTGAGAGAACTATCCCTCTGTGCAATTTGGTTGCAATTAGTAACATATTCTAAAGTTATTAGGGAAGGATTGACTAGCAAACAGGCAAATTCTCTTTCATGCGACATCCTCTCTGATACGCAACACATTCTCTTTAATTTTGGAATTAGCTGCACCTTTCTGTGTTTTGGCTTTAATCCTGTTAAATTCCTTGTAGGTTTTCTCTTAGGCAACTTTTAAGTATTCTTATATTTTCAAAGGCTAAATCTAGATATATTTTAATTGTCTTATACAATATACAAGTCATGCAATATACATACATGTTATGTCATTGTTCCTGGTTTGCATATTTAACAGACAGAGATTGAGAGGACAATATTTAGGACTAGTTACATAAAGGCAGGTGCTACACATGTGCTGACACTTCATTTTAAATACCTACAGTCTGTCTCTTATTCTTTGGAAACAGACCACTTAAACATATACAGCTGTATCTAGGCAAGCCCTGGAGATGTGCAAATATACTCCTACATGTTCACAAGCTGCAATATATCACCAAGCTAATTTTTTTCAAGAATTCAACCACCCTGACATCTGTTGGAGTGAAGGTACGGCCCGGCACAAGCAATCCAGGAGGTTCCTCGATTGTGTGGAAGACAACTTCCTTCTGCAAGTAATAGAGGAGCCGACAAGGAGAGGTGCCATGCTTGACCTCGTGCTCACCAACAGGGAAAGTCTCATTGGAAATGTGACGCTCCAGGGCAGCCTTGGTTGCAGTGACCACAAGATGGTCGTATTCGAGATCCTCGGGACAGTGAGAAGAGCGTGCAGCAAGCTCACTGCCCTGGACTTCAAGAGAGCAGACTTTGGCCTCTTCAGGAGCCTGCTTAGTAAGGTTCCATGGGATACAGCCCTAGAGGGCAGGGGGGCCCATGACTCTTGGTTGTTATTCAAGGATCACCTGCTCCAAGCTCAGGAGTGTTGCATCCCAACTAGAAGGAAGTGCAGCAGGAGGGCCAGGAGACCTCCTTGGATGGATAAGGAGCTGCTCAGGAAAATTCAAAGGAAAAAAGAGGCCTATAGAAGGTGGAAGCAGGGACAGGCGGCCTGGGAAGAATACAGGGATGTTGTCTGGGAAGCCAGAGACCAGGTTAGGAACGCTAAGGCCCAGCTAGAATTGAACTTGGCTAGGGATGTTAAGGATAATAGGAAGGGATTCTATAGGTACGTAGCGAGTAAAAGACAGAATAGGGACAACGTAGGCCCCCTCTGGAAGATATCGGGAGAACTGGCTACCCAGGATTTGGAGAAGGCTGAGGTTCTTAATGACTTCTTTGCCTCAGTCTTCACTGGCAAAGTCTCTGACTGCACCACCCAAGGCTTGGAAGGCGGACACAGGGACTGTGAGAATGAAGACCCAAGGCCCACTGTAGGAGAGGATCTGGTTCGAGAGCATCTTAAAAACCTGAACGTGCACAAGTCCATGGGACCTGACAACATCCATCCGTGGGTCCTGAAGGAGCTGGCGAATGAAGTTGCCAAGCCACTGGCCATCATATTTGAAAAATCATGGCAGTCAGGTGAAGTTCCCAAAGACTGGAAAAAGGGAAATATAACCCCCATTTTCAAGAAGGGGAAAATGGATGACCCGGGGAATTACAGACCAGTCAGTCTCACCTCTGTGCCTGGCAAAATCTTGAAGCAGATTCTCCTGGAAGACATGCTAAGGCACATGAAAAACAAGGAGGTGCTTGGTGACAGCCAGCATGGCTTCACTGAGGGGAAATCCTGCCTGACCAATTTGGTGGCCTTCTATGATGGGCCTGCGAAACTGATGGACAGGGGCAGAGCAGTTGACGTCATCTACCTGGACTTGTGCAAAGCCTTTGACACTGTCCCACACGACATCCTTGTCTCTAGATTGGAGAGACATCAATTTGATGGGTGGACCACTTGGTGGATAAAGAACTGGCTGGATGGCCGCACGCAAAGAGTTGTGGTCAATGGCTCAATGTCCAGCTGGAGATCGGTAAATGAGTGGTGTCCCTCAGGGATCGGTGTTGGGACCGGTCTTGTTCAACATCTTTGTCGGTGACATGGACAGTGGGATTGAGTGCGCCCTCAGCAAGCTTGCCGATGACACCAAGCTGTGTGGTTCGGTTGATACGCCGGAGGGAAGGGATGCCATCCAGAGGGACCTGGACACGCTTGTGAGTTGGGCAGACGCCACCCTTATGAAGCTTAACCATGACAAGTGCAAGGTCCTACACGTGGGTTGGAGCGATTCCAGGCACAGCTATAGGTTGGGCAGAGAAGAGATTCAGAGCAGCCCTGCAGACAAGGACTTGGGGGTGTTGGTCGATGAGAAAATGAGCATGAGCAGGCTTCAATGTGCGCTTGCAGCCCAAAGAGCCAGCCATATCCTGTGCTGAATCAAAAGGAGCGTGACCAGCAGGTCCAAGGAGGTGATCCTGCCCCTCTACTCTGCTCTCTTGAGACCTCGCTTGGAGTATTGTGTACAGTTCTGGTGTCCTCAACACAAAAAGGACATGGAAGTGTTGGACCAAGTCCAGAGGAGGGCCACGAGGATGATCAGGGGAGTGGAGCACCTCCCGTATGAAGAGAGGCTGAGAAAGTTGGGTCTGTTCAGCCTGGAGAAGAGAAGGCTGCATGGGGACCTCATAGCAGCCTTCCTGTATCTGAAGGGGGCTCATAAGGATGTTGGGGAGAGACTCTTCACTAGAGACTGTAGTGACAGGACAAGGGGTAATGGGTTCAAACTTAAACAGGGGAAGTTTAGATTTGATGTAAGGAAGAAATTCTTTATTTTAAGGGTGGTGAGGCACTGGAATGGGTTGCCCAGGGTGGTTGTGAGTGCTCCATCCTTGGCAGTGTTCAAGTTCAGGTTGGACGAAGCCTTGGGTGACATGGTTTAGTGTGAGGTGTCCCTTCCCATGGCAGGGGGGTTGGAACTAGATGATCTTAAGATCCTTTCCAACCCTAACTATTCTATGATTCTATAATCTCTCCTCTTCTGCTTGTTTATATTCAAACCAAGTCTGAGCATCAGTGAGAAAGGGCCATGTCCACGCCATTCATTGGTGGAACTTCTGCTTCTTGCTAAGTTTTCATGAGAACATAAAATGTCATGCTGAAAACTCTAAGTGTTTGCACTCTAAAGAATCAGAACCATTATTTTTAATGGCATAAGAACTGCTCACTTGCAAATTATGCATGATATTTTGCACAGCTGGAAGAAATTTACCTTTTTGACATCATGAAATCTTGAGTGGCTGTGGATGTGTGACATAGTAACAACTACCAGTTCTCTGGGGCACATAATTCGCTAATGTCATTGGAAATTGCCTGGTTCCATTCTAGAATTACCAGTTTAAAAGTATACATCTCTCACATGCTTTTTCTGAATAACAAACCACCTGTTTAAAACAAGTTTTCTGTTTTGATAAACACAGCACAGACTAAAAATTCTGGCTGCTACATGCATGGACTTTGCTAATTTTGTTGCTACCTATGTCACTATAAAAATCCTTAACTGTTCAATACAAGCGGGGTCATGTGGGATTTTGCTGTTGTCAGAACACAGGAATAATCAAGCTTTGTGGAAGCACAAAGGAAGAAAGCAAGCCACTGCTGCTGCCACTTCCAGGAAAACAGACTTGTCATTTACTGTAGAAAACCGATGATTAGACCACAAAAGCAGCAGCAGCTTAGTGATTTGCTTAATTTTTTTAGCAAGCAGAACTCAGCACCTGGACAATGAATTTTCTACCTAATCATCATCACAGAGAGGATGTTCATTTTGACAGGGCAAAGATACCTCTATAAGGAATTACAGGTTTTCATTTTAAGAATGTGCAATGGTGCTTATTTTCTATTTAGGACATTCAGTGGCTGGGTTACAAAGCACAAAGCTAAGTCTTAAGTATTCATTTATTGCTTCATAAATAAATCAGAAAATAGTTTCATACTTAAAAAGAACAATATGCAATCACTTTTAAGACTTGCGTGATGTGTTTGTTGCAGCTGTTTGAAGACTGTACAGTTTCATTTTTTCTTGTAAAATAATACTCAAGTTTCATGAAGTTTTGTATTTCTTAGCCAAACATTTCAATTGTACAAGAGGCAGACTACTTCCACGACTGAAAGGCTCATCAGCCTGCCAAAATCTTTTTTAAAAGTGGCTTTCTTTTAAAGTGAAAATTATTCGTCTCCATGTTAGATTTCACAAACATGTTGATATGTACCTGTATCATTACTGTTTGATGTTATAATCCTGAGAAACATCCTCCTAATTGGTTCTTTTGTTACCAGTTAGACAAAAGGGTGTCTTTTGTCTTAGGGCTTTTTACACCAATGATCTGATGGAAATGGTCTATTCATTTGCATAATACTTGCCACCAGTTGCAGTAACTAGTCTCAGAATCACATGCAGACAAGCACCTCATGCTGCAAATTACAATTGCTGAGACAAACAAGAGTATTTTGTTGTTGCTGTTGATGATGATCTGACAGCTGAAAAGACTGGATATACTAAACAAAATATATCTTATTTATGACTTTTCAATTTATGATGAGCAAATAGCATGAAAACTCAGAAAAACTAGCCAGAACTATATCAAGAATACATTGCTTTGGAACTTATAAAGTATGCCAGAATCCTTCACTGATTTCTGAAAATGCATGATCATTCATTTGAATATTTTTCATATAAACAATATATAGCATTCATTTTCATAAGGACATCACACTTATATCACCCTGGTGAAGCAGAAAATTATTATTCACTAATTTTAGTGATTTGGACTTCTCAAAGATCAAACAGTTAAATTGCTAGAGAAATACCAGAAGGATGTTTCTTAACTGCATCCATTTTCTACCAGGGACTTCAGGATGATCCTGAATCCAGAGATGAGTGTTACACCAGATAAGCTCCAACATGTTGCTAAAGAACTCAGGGCTCTCCCTGAGTCTGCAGGCTGAATCTACATTTCCTAGAGTTATTGGATTGTCAAAAATCAAAATGCTTTATGTTCCCTCGTATCTACAGTATGTGCCATCTCATAAATGAGACATACAAGAAGATAGTTTTGGGATTAGCAACATCAAGTTTTTAACAGCAGGAAGCTTCCACCAACAGCTCCTTCTGCTGTCTGTAGAGCTGGTTGCTGTTCATGTCTCATGTCTTTGAGCCATCCTGTAACACCAGGGCAAAGACGTGACTTTGGCGCTTACTATGAAGCAATGCAACCATAAATAATGGGAAGGCACAGAACCAAATCTGGGATATTTATATGGGGAAATGTTGGTTAAGGCCATTTTTGACGTAGGAAATCTCTGAACTCTCTTACATATACTATGTGTATGACTTGGTTTTAATTGCAGATCCTTTGAAGTCCATCTTTCAGCTTCACCACTGAAAACTAAGATAAAAGGTCAGGACATACTTAGGCATCAGTTAAATTAAGTCCTTCAGTTAAAGAAGTTTTTATCGATACACCTTATTGTATTTGAAACATTGAATTTTTGCTAGCAGTGTAATATAGAAATGATTGCTGGAAAATAGTTTTCACCATCCTCATCTATCCTTTATTAGATTGAAATACTGTTCCCTATGGTACATTTTCAGGCACTTTGCCTTCTTTAAACAGCTTATTAGTTTGGTGGATTTTTTTTCCAGGTTATTTTATTCCTGCATTACGATCTTGGTAATTTTGGAAAGCATCTTTGTAAACTGGTTGCCTTAGGATCCACTACAATTTAGTGGACTAAATTGCATGGCCCACTAGAATTTACTCTTCAGAACTGCATGTGGACATTCAAAATACACATTTTTATTTTCTTCATTGACATATTTTTCCATTCCTGAGATTAGTAAAATGTTATATTTTAGATTTATTTTCATTAAAGATTGAAAGTAAAAATTTGCATTTTTTTCTGACTTGAGAAGGCCTTGATGTCCTGGGAGGAATTCGTTTATTTTGTGTATGCTTTTGCACAGTGCTTTAAACTATGTTGGTTTATCACTGCCATTTTATAGGGGAATTTTCCCATTACTTGCTGTTCATAGCCTTCTATAAGAATTAATGCTTTCTTCTTGTTTGTCCCCTAGGACTTCTGTCCATTACACTGTGGTTGGTAGGCTTTTTGGATTGTTTTGGGTTGTTGTGGTTTTTTTATAAACAATACTGTTTTGGATTTCATGTCTTTTAAGATACAAATTCTTATAGTTAATTCATTTTGTTGCCTATGTGCATGAGTGTATATGCCTACTCAACTACATGTCCTTGCTAATAATTTTAGAAGTCATAGTTCAGTTTGAACAGATGTTGTCAGAGGGTTTAGAGTTCCAAAATATGAAGTTCTTACAAGTTTCATGAAAAATGTCTGGTAAAGGACAAAGATTCTGTTATTGTTCCTAACTGAGAGAAAAAGGCTGATACGTTAAGGCAGAAAACGCACACAGAAGAGAGATGTTACAAAGGTCTTCATCAAAGGAAGATCTTTTCCACATTACCTCACTGAACAACAGAAGCTCAGCCACATGACATAAAGCTATGGGAGTCTAACTTCATTGGTTCTCTGCTCATAAAATCATGTACTTAGGATAAGCTAACTTCATTGCTTCCAGTTCTTAATTTTTGCCTGCTTGTTTTCTTGTATTTTATCTCTCTGTGAGCTCTGTTACTCACCTTAAAGTGCCTGATACCTTGTATCAATTCATACCTTGTATGAATGACATAAAGATGAGAAATGGTAAGGTGTAGGCACTCTTATTTCCAGCGAAGACAGCAAATAGTTAGGAGACTCAGCATATCTAGAAGTCTAGATTATTAAAGAATAAATGCAACAGAAAAATGTCATGAATTTCAAAATGCTGTCTCAGGGTGTGAAGGACACACTTCTACTGGGTTATACTGCCTGAATGATTAGTTCTACACATTGCCTAGTCTGAAGAAACAGTATTTTCATCTATGAATTTGTGTTTGACAAGTCAGTAATATCTGAACTTGGACAGAATTTAAAAGGTGCTCTGAAAGAGCTACTTTTTCAAGCAGGTATAGGAAAAGGGGCAAATTGTATAAGTAAGTCTTGCACCAGCATGAATCACAGGAACAGTATTTCCTACCATCCCTGCTGGAATAAGGCATTGCTTTATTATCCTGACAGGCACATCAAATCTTTCTGTTTGTAACCTTCTACAAATGCTTAAAGAAATCTTTTATACTAGTGTTTTCATTGGCATTCATCTTCAAAAGTTCGATTTCAATGCTGAAATAGGTTTTTTCGGTCCTATTAGTTATATGACAAGCTCTTTGGTTCTTCCATTCTGTTTGCACCAGTTCCAGATTGCTGGGTACCTAGCTTGTAGGAGATGTATCTCATTGCAGCTGCAGTGTAAGGAGTGATTGCTGACTTTGAACATTGAAACAATTGCCAAAATAAATACGAACTATTTTTTTAAAGAATTATTTTGCTTCACATTTTTGTGAATAAATGTAAAACAAGGAAAGAACTTAGATCTGCAGTGTATCTTTTTCAAAAGATAAATATATTTGAATGCATGTATATGTGTATTCATGTATATATATACTTTCCAGAAAAAAATGCACAAAACCATTCCTATTTATAAGCCAGTTCTAGTAAGTCTGTACATGCTAGGATAGAGCAGCTCTCCTAAATCCTCCATAAGTTACAGTGCAAGCACCTGACTTTCATGATCTACCAATTTAGCAAACAACCACTTATTTTCCAATATAGACGCTAAGATTGTAAAAGAAAAAAAGAAGAAGAGACATTTTCTCTCCAAGTTTTGTGCTTCAGGTTTAGGCAGATTAAATCTGGCATCCTGCCCCACTTCCAACACTGAGTTGTTAGCTGTGCACCAAACCTTCTCATTATTGTATGCAGCCTTGATCTATCTAGTTACTGACTAAAGGAGTCAAAGCCCATCCTTCGTTTAGTGATTAGTTACCGAAGAACCATCAAGCTTGGAGCCAAGACACTCCTCAGCCTGAGCAGATTTCTATATGCAGATCCCACCTTCCTGAGCTACCAGACTGGTGCTTCCTGCCTGAGGGTCCCATGTTTCTTTTTTGTCAAATTATTACTGCAAAGAAGTTCAATGCTTGAGAGACATTGGGCATAAAGAGTCAGAACAGGAAGGAAACACTAGGTAGCCACTGGGCTGTCAGACCTCACGCAGGGAAACTTCCTGGTTCTGGGAGTTTTGGGGAAGCAGGGCAGACATCTTACAGATTAAGATATTAGATGTCTACAGGAGAGCTAGGATCATGTAACCCAGGGAGTGATTTGCTTAATTCTAGAGTAGGCATTTTGTCAGCAATGTTAGGTGTCCTGCTGACTGTGTTAACTACAACTCCATCAGTTTTAGGGAAAGTTTTGCTATCTAGATTGCTTATAGACACCTATGTGAGAGCACCTAAATGTAGACATCTTAATCTGAGCATTTCTATTTTCTTTGAAAAGTATAGCATAAAAAATATTTGAAGGACTAAGACCAGGAACTCCATTCCACTCCCCCTCATGGGAAGGTAGCCTTCTCTTCCCTTTTCCATTTCCACCTCATTGTTAACATAGGGGATGTTGCCCTTCTTCAGTTCCCAAAATATCTCATACTGAAGTAATTAGGACATGTTCCTGAGATGTAAGTGCTATGGGTTATACCCCCCATAGAGTTTATAACCCAAATTTCCCCTTTCCATTGTTTCCTAGCTACTCAGCTACTGCAGGAAAGAAATGGGTCAGTGCTCCACCTTTGAAAAAAGGTTTTTCTGTGTCTACTGGATGTTGAAGATTAATATATTTCTAATGCAGTTCATAACTGTGACTGAATGACCTAGTTTTACAGTGATATTTATCTGGAAGCTGTTTCCATAAATTTATTTACCTGTCAGTATTCACTATCAAACTATTGATACTTTTCCATGTCAGCTCACACTGGTGAGCTACAATCCAAGGCCTATCAGAATGTTTTGGAGTAATTTTTGTTAGGATATATGTTTTATTTCCATTAGATCAAAAATAAGTTTAAATTTATCATCTCGAGGACACAGAACATTTCATCTCAGGAGGTTGCTGATTCTTTAATTCAGGGCTCTATTCCCTCTGCTGGATAGCTGCATTTAGTGTGCAGAGACCATTCTAAATCTTTCCTGTAAGTTGCCATTTGCCCAGATCTCTGCAGCTAGAACACCAACTCCCATGCTGAATCTGTAATAACACACTGAAGGTCTTGGGGTGTACCTGTTAAATCAGAGCAAGGATTCTTCTAGCCTGAAAGGTTCTTTCATCTAACCATACCCATGTTCACCTGTTTATTTCTGAAGACACAAAACCAAAGTTGTAATTTAGGTAACTATGTAAGGTGTGGATAGTGTTTATGTGACATGGAGGAGAGATGTGAGGTCATAGAAATACAGCTTGCTTGGTGATGATTGGCAAAAGGCAGGAAAGCATATTAAGACTACAGAGTGCACTTTCTTAGAGGTATGTTAGAAGTGGTACACAGACACTTCAATTCACTTCTGAGACAACCTAATAGATATCAAACAGAAATATGGATGTTCTTGCTTTTTCGTTCAGACAAGGATGAATCTAATGTTCCTTGCTCACTAGAATTTTCTGGATAGCAGCACTGAGCCTCTGTGGAGCTAAGACAACACTGCACCTCCATACAGAAGAATTAGAGGATGGTTAAATTTGAAATGTTGTTATCAGCCAATAGAGACTATATCCCTTTATTTTCTAAACTGTCTGATTTCCCATTTAAAAATTTATATTTAATATATTGGAGTATGCTGACCTTTCTGATATATGTGTAATGCATACTGTAAGCAGATCAGAAAGAAAAGAAAAAGAAATGTTAATAGAAAGTAAAAAATATGGATGAACTTATTTTAATTACGTAGAATTCCTACTGGATTATATTATACTCACAATAATGCTGAAAGATTGATGTTATTAAAGTGTACTCACAGTAATAATGAAATATTAATGTTATTAAACTGTGTGCCAAAAAAAGTAACAATTGTCCTCTTTTCACATGAAAGTTTCCGCTAACAGTGTGGTAAGATGAAATATTTCACTTTCGCTATATAGGTACATTAACATGTCATTAAATTAATCAGATGCAAGGGCACACATAACATTTAGTAAAGATTATTTCTCCTCTCTGACCTTTTTCTTCTGCTTCAACTTCTTTCTTTGCATAGGACCTCTTAGTCTTTTTCCAAGACATACAGGATTAAAAAACTACTTTGATCCCCAATTTTTTTTTTTTTGTTTCTGTTCTCTTGTTACGGAATAAAACACCTAAAATACAGCCTTTACAGACTATATATGAAGGGAACACTTGTCTCAAATATGGTGACATCTTTTATTCTGAAACCAACAAATGCAATTCTAGCACACCTTCCTATGTTCAGACTAATGCTGCTCTTGGATCATCATTTTGTTTCTATTACTTCTCTTTTTGCATCCTTCCATTTGCTGTTCCCTGAAACAGCTCAAGAAACAAGTTGCTTGTCTTGCATACAAAGATGGCCATTGCTAATTCACTCTACCACTTCCTAGTGTTAAGAGACCAGACTTGCTTCCCGTTCTTAAGTTTTCCTTTTTATTTCTGGCTTAATTTTTACACTGATACTATTATAAATGTTTTCTCATAATTTAATTTTCCTCCTTCAAATCCAGCATTCAAACTTACATATATGAAGATGTGTGACAACAGAAGGACCAAAGTTGACATGAGAGCACTCTATCTACTGACAACTATAAATTATTTCCCTACACACTTTTTATATACACGTGTGTACATATATATATATGCATGTGAACTACTAGCCCAAAGTTTGTGCTTGAGCCTTCTTAATCTCTTTCTACTAGAAAGCCTTGTATTTGTCCATGTCCTATATAAAAAAAAAAAAAAAAAAAAATCATGGATCATAACCAAGCTCATAGCTAATGTAGCAATACAAGTATAAATAGCATTTCTGAGGGCTTTGTTTTATATATCTTTCATATGTCTGCAGTGAATTCACCTCAGTGAGTTCACCTCACCTAACTTCAGCTACATCTGTGGTAGATTTCATTTATAGCTAATAGGGAAAATAGGCACTTCTAGAATGTGATTCACTTCCTCTTAATATGGATGTCAAAACTTGGTATGTAGCAAGAACGAAATCCTACACTGCTAATGTTCAGTTGGAGTCTTGCCATCAGCTTCAGTAGGGCCAGAATTTATCCCCAAATATGTTAAGAGCTTTTTCAGAGATATGTTGAAATCAGCTTTCCAAACTCAACAAAGCACACCAAAATCTTAAGCCAAACCTAGCAGAAGATCCAAAATCAATATGACTTTTCCAATATGCTAACTTCTAAAGTAGAAAACTTAAAATTTCCATTTACAACATGACATGAAGTAACAGTGACACATTGAATAAACAACTAGCTGTGATACAATTACGTATTTTAATCAAAGCCAGGATTTTGGATCACTTCTGTGGAAAACCTGGATACCAATGTACAGCAAAACCACTACTTCAAAAAAATCACCAGATCATTACCAATATAATCCTAATCAAATTCATTAATAAAAATATTTATATTAGAACAACTAGAATAAACTGATATTTTTAAGATTCAGTTATCCTTATCCATATTTTAATAATTCTTGATCCTGTTGAGAGTTTAGAGATATATATATTCTCCAGAGAAATAGTGATTCAACAATTAAAATTATGAAAACCAATAAATCATAAACAATGCAAAGATTTTCTTAAATGCTTTTCTTAAAGAAAACCAACCAAACCTCATTTTCCCAGCATTTAATAATTCAGTCCAAGACACCTATTTTTAATAATTATTATCAATGAAGAAAAATTTCTTGACAGAAAAGCTAGAGGCTGGAAAAGTCATCAAGGTGCAGCTAATGTTTTTATCTCATGCCAGTTTCTGCCTCAGACAATAATTAAGGAGAAATACCAGAGCAATTTGTGGAACGATCTTAGTATGATGATGATGTTAACAATAATAATAATAACAATAATAATAGTCTTGTCACAATATCACTGGTCCTCTTCCTGAAAAACCCCACTTCAGATATAAAAATGCTTCCAAATAAACTCTTATCATCCCGAAGTGAGGAGTAAAACTTTAAATGTGGTATCTGAGGTTAAAGCATTATTTTTTTATGATTTGCCAATTTATACATGTTTTACTTCTGACATAAACTTTATGCTTCTCAGGACAGTATCACAGCACTGTTTATGAAAATAGGTGACAGACTGCAATTGTTTTGGCTGTGATAGAGTTAATTTTCTGTGAAAATAGTTTATATGATGCTATGGTTTGGACTTGTGACCAAAACAGCATTGATAATACAGGGATGTTTTAGTTACTGCTGAGCAGTGCTTACACAGAGTCAAGGACTTTTCTGCTCTTCACACCACCCCACCCCACCAGCAAATTGGCTGGGAATGCACAAGAAGCTGGTAGGGGACATAGCAGAGGCTTGTCTTCCCAAGTCACTGTTGCACATCATGGAGCCCTGCTTTCCTGGAGATGGCTGAACACCTGCCTGGTGGTGAGTGGTAGTGGATGAATTCCTTATTTTGTTCTGCTTGTGCATGTGACTTTTGCTTTACCTATTAAACCATCTTTTTCACAACCTGTGAGTTTTCTCCTTCCTATTCTTTCTCCCATCCCATTAGTGAGGAGTGAGTAAGTGGCTGTAGCTGTGAGTAGGGGCTGAGCTGCCTCCCAGGGTTAAAGCAGAACACATACTAAGATACAGATATAGCATGACTTACCTATGTTGCAGGAGTAATATTCAGTAATATTCATCTCTGGTTTTCTGCTTTACATGGCTTAGACCAAAAGGGTAAACCAAACAGGAAACCCATGCAGAAGTAAAGAATCTATCATTAGATGCTTGTGTAATAAGTATGTTTGTCTAAAAAATGAGGAAAATCTATGAAGACTAACACCAGTAATATATTTATACAAAAGATGGAGACCAGTAATCAATTTAAAAGATCTTTCTTCAATGTACCACCCTATCTCAGAAACATTAAAAGCAGTGAGGAAATCTGCTAACAGTGTTGGAAAATCACTGAACAAAAGAGATACTCATTAAAGAACCCCAAACATAAAATATATTAAATCCCATTGACAAAGGAGGATGGGGAAATATTCAACAACTGGCAAAAGTATAAAAACAAGTTCGAATGAGAACCATAAGTCCTACAACCATCTAGTGGAAAAAAAAAGGATGAGATCACAAGCTGGTTAAATACTGATTCAACTTACAAGCTATCAGTTAGCATTGAATGTTCCATGAAATACCAAAGATTGCCAAAATCCAAACCAGCATAACATTTAAAATATAAAGGGCCCCTTCTGACCCATTCAAGAGTTTTCCTTATTTTTTAAATTACAGGTTGGCTTCTTAGACGTGCTTTGGCCAAGCTCTCGAGAAAAGGGATTTAAACCTTTTTTTTTTATTTGGAATCATCATTTGCTTGAAGTTCATACTTCTCTCTCCAACGCCTAAACAGGGGCTGTATCATCAATGCATGATAGCAGCATAGAGCAGAAAGATCATGTACACTGTTACCTTCCAGATATTTCGAGCCATGCTATCTATGCAAAAGAACTGTGAATCTGAATTGACTTTCGTGTTTAATTTGGTATGCAGCTGGTTTGCGTTGCTGAAGCAAAAATAAGGGAGTCTGCCCTGGGAGAGGAAATTTGAATGACTTTGACAAAAAACACACTGGTTAAGCTTGGAGGAAGCTTGTTAATATATTTGTGTTAAACATCAGCTGAATACAAACACCATTTTTCCCCCCCCCGATGGATGAGTACAACTGTTCTCAAAGACTAGAAAATGACATTTAAGAGACTATGGTTTTCTTATCATGCTTATGTTTTTAATATCTCTCAATTATGTCAAGAAGTGGAAGGATCAAAATGCTGAAATCTAGCAATTTGTGTGGAATTTGTGGCCTCACCATACCTCAAAATTCTGGAAATAGCAGAAAACGGTTTGTACTCTCAAGATTTATAGTTGAATTTCTGGACATCCCAGGCTAGCTAGTAATGTTACAGACAAGCCCAAATTAATCCTCAGTTCTGGACATCTGCAAACCACAGATCAAAATCAGTATCCATGATCTGCGATTCTATGTTTTTGTAGTTTGGATGAATTATCTGAATCAAACATCCAAGGCGTCAACAACAATGAAAAATCAATCAGAAACATATGCCATTTTAAAGCTCTTCTTCCAGCTGCTTAGGGGAATAGAGGGATGGTTCCTTCCACAAATTGTTTAGGATTTCTGATCCACCCCAAAAAAGCAGCAAGTAGAAGTAACAATATGGAAATAATACCGGAAGCTGTCCTCACTATCCTCTTACACACTTGCCTTTTAGGATAGCGTTGTCTTTAAGTGGTGACAAGTACTATCTGTCCCTTCTGTGTCCATACAGGATGGCATAGCTCTGTCCCACTTTTTTATTTATTTTTTTTTTTTAAAAATGGGACTAAATGCTTTAATCTAGAACTTCAAAATGTATCTGCTTAAAGTTCAGAACTGGAAAGAAAAGGTTTAACATTTAGAAACGTTGTTTTCTTGAAAATTTGAGGAGGAACGAATGTGTATTTTTCAGAAAGTAAAATACAAAATTTTGAGTAGGGGCATAAGAAACGTTAGTGTAGATGTCTATATATGTGTATATATCTTTACATATTTGGATTATACACTTTTTAAAATAAAGGTGAACTCTGGAGATCCAATCCACCTATGATTTCAGCTGCAGTCTGCAAGCAGACTCACTCACTGACAGTTTCTAATTTAGGCATCTCATGTAAGTACTTACAGTGAGATCACATTAATCCATAAGATACAATCTTACATACAGGCTGTGCTGCTATGGGACAACGAGAAGGTTTAGGTTCAGCAAGCCTCGAACCATCTCAGTGCCAAGCATGCCTGGGGCTACAAAGCTAGGACACTACGAAGTCCCCACAGAAAGTCCTAGACACTGGCAGGCAAAAGTAAACTGGGAAGAGACCAGTCAGATTTCCAGTTAGAAGCTTTTTGACATCACTATACATCCATTAAATACGAAAACACACTTCACAGGAAAATGCCTGACCTATTCTGTGCAGTGCTGCAACATTCAGCTTGCAATTACTGAAGTGATTTGCACTACTACAGAATCATTGAATTTTATAAGAATTGCTTTCAAGGACGAATGAAAAACCCCAACATTTGGCTTCATCATATCCCTCAAACTTGAATGTTGTTTTCAGCATAACAAAGCTATCCAGTGCAAGAACAGGAATTTATATGCAGTTTCATGTACTGCTGAGTGTTCCCTAGAAATAACAAGACAGTTGGGAAATGGGGAAAACGTTTGTAAGAAGACGGATACTTTCTTTTAAATTGTCACATCAGAAAGTCTCTCAAACTGTTACACAAGATACAGAAGCAGCATGCATAAACCTTAGATAATTTTCACAGACCCTCTGAAGAGGAATAAGAAGCCATTCAAAATGCTACATGCATTGTACAGGACTTTAGTGATATGCTCTTCAAAGTGTTTTGTCAGGTTTTGTTCTGCCTCTGTATTTTTGTTTTTCCTTTCTCTTTATATCTAAAGAAATTTACACCAGAGTGGGATCAGATGCCAATGTGAAATCATGCCCATAACCCAACTTTATGAAGAGAGGAATTTGTAAAAATTAAACGGAGGAGTGGACTTAAAGCTGATATAGCTCCTCTGACTATTTTTACCTGTTGTATCATTTTACGTCCACAAAGATACACCTGCACATAATTTGCTGACTGGACAGATTATCCTGTTTTTCATATGGCTAGCATATATTTCTTTGATCTTTAGGTGACAAGCTCAGAGTAAGCCAGTTGCATGAGAATTAAACAAATGTTAGTAAGAGGAAAAGCCTTGGTGTTGCTGCAGAATAGGGGGATATAGAATAACTACACTGAACACTAGGTTCTAGCATGGGCTGTTTGTGTTATCCCTACTTAACTTGCCTGCACTTTCTATTGCTCAACTGCTTATCTATCAAAAAACTGATAATACTCTCTTTTTAGCACCTTTTCTGCTGGTTTTTGAGTAGAAAGCTGTCTTTTTCACAGACGTTTTCATGCTGTCTCTCACAACTTAGCTGATTAGTGGCTTATACTAAGAAAAAAAGTAAAATATTTGCATGTATTTGCTAATTGGACAATAAATTTTCACCTGAAACAAAACTTGTGGTAACATACTGATTTCTTCACATATTTCTTAATATACATCATGGCCAGAACCTAGTTTCTGCAGAGACAGGCAAACAGAAATGGCATAGGGCACTTGTCTAGAATTCACAGAGTTCACATCCACTGAATTCAAAAGAAGGATCTGGACTTAGGTCTCATAACAGGAAGGTGTTTTTTGCAGAGTCAGTGTCTTTTATCACATATTATGCAACTGCTTCAAATCATGTAATTAAATATTCTGTAAATAGGAAACATCCAATTCACCAAGACTAATTTTAGGAATTTAACTGAGGTTCCCTAATTAATAGCTTAGGTATCCAATATACTCAGAAGAAAGACATTAACCTCTGGGGTTCTTTGAGCCTTTTTTGGTTTTTATTTGAAATAAGAAATTAATCCTGAAACTTTTGCATCATCAAGACACAGTCTAACCATATCTATTTTGTGAGAAATTCACTAGTTTTTATGACTTTTTAGAAAAGTTTCATTTGCAATCCAGCAAAAAAGCAAACGTAATGTTGAAATTTCAGATATCCAGAAAAAGTAGAAAAAAATCTTCATATTACAAGAAAGAAATAAGCAAATCTTAAGGTAAGTGAAATCAACTGTGTATGACTTTGATGTGATTTTTCTGGATAGCTACAAATAATATATAAAGTTAAATAACTCTCTTTGCCCAGAATATGATCTTTCTAAAAATAAGGTTTCAGCTGCACCCAGAAAGGCTAAAATAAGATTTATATGGTATCATTGGAAATCATCTCTTGCCATAGGAATCTCATACAATTTTCCAAGCAGAACAGGATACTGTAAAAATAGTGCAGAAAAGTCATTGTTATGAAGTACAAATGCACAAGGTCTTTAACCAAAGGTTGACATTAAATATAGCCATAATAATTTGTTATACCTACAAGAGATCTACAAATATAAGTAAATTACTTACAACTGCTTGATTATTTATTCTGTTTTTAGAAACCCTGAGCCAATGAAACAGTGTAGGAATTTTTAGTTCTCATTTTGAGAACTGAGAATTCGTGGGGAGGTGATTATTCACTTGGGAATTAGGAGAGTTATTTTCTACATGTCAAGCACAGTAGACAGCACAGTTATTGTACAGAATTTCATTAACACTGTAGTTCTTGTAGAAGCATATATAGTCATAAAGGGTGACAGATACTTAAACCATTTTGATACTCTAAAATGTAGGACAGAAATGCATTTATGTATATATGTGTATATTTTGCATACATATATTTTGAAGCAAAATGGCAAGGCTGCCATTCAGAGAGGCCTAGCCAGGTTGGAGGAGTGGGCCAACAGGAGTCTTATGAAATTCAGTGAGGACAAATGCAAAGTCCTGCATCTGGGAAGGAAGAAACCTTGGCAGCAGTACAAGCTGGGGCTGCCTGTCAGGGATGCATCTTGTTAGGGAGCAGTGTGACCCAGCAGCAGTCCCAGGGCCAGTAAGCTGGGGACCCAGTTGGCCTTGCCCTCACCCATGGGGCACAGTCCCGTGGGACTTGTGACAAGGTCCACTGACAGCCTCCAACACAGCAAGTGATGAACCAGGACCAGGGAACAGGCAGGTGCTCCAGCCAGGAGGAAAAAGAGATGGGAGCAGAGACAAGGCTGGAACCAGCACGGCTGGGGTCTGAATGCAGGGACTGGCAGCTCCACACTGGACTGAAATGGGGTCCTGACCATATTATTGCTGTTTAACCTTCCTGTATGCTAAGTCACCTATTACCAAAATACTGGCTTATTAATTTTAAATCAGAAAACGAAAGTCACAGCAGGCATCCTTCTCAACTTCTGCATTAATATTTGCTAAGAAATTATATCAAGTCTGTTTATTTATTCTTTTACCCTCAGGTTACAGGAGGTGTTAGACCCATCAAGAACAGTAATCATTTCTCAGACACAAGAAGAATTTGACATTGGTTCTGATTTGCTTGTCCATAGTAATGCAAAGCAATGCTAATTCCACAACTGTGAATTTTAGAGAAGTATAAAATATAAGAAATGCACTGAAATAAATGCACAACAAAAGCACTTTTAGAATTACACTAGTGTACATATTAGCTATAATTACAATAATTAGAAAATAGAAGTTACAGGAAGAAGACTCAAAAAGCACATGAAGGCTTGCTTGTCGACATATCATTAAAATATTCGGTCAAAAGTTATACTGGAAGACCTAGCATGGATGAAATATGGATTTTTTTTCAGATGTTTATGTTTAATTATTTACTATTCACATTCTGTGAATCTTCTGAAGGCTCCTATACTTGTCTCCACTGTCTTAAAGAGAAAGACCAGGACACTGTCTTAGAACACATGCTCAACTTTTAGATGAATCCTTCTTTTTCTTCACTTCCAAATATTGTTTCTACAATGTGTTGAAAGTAACCTACTTTTCATGTGTTTCTTAGACACTTAAAGCATTTCAGTCTTTTCACTTGTATTGCTCTCCTTCCAATTTTTGTGTCATAATTATGGTTAAGTTACAATTCCATATTCATTTAAAAAACATACCTTCATCTAAATTCTTCCCTACTCTGCAGTTCTTTGGTGTTGCTTGTAACAATTAATTTTGGTCATTGTTTTGGAATCACTGTTATGTTTTTCCTTGTCTGGTATTTAGGCTATTTGGTTATTACATGGCACATTTTCAAATGTCTGTGTACAATCCTGCATACATTTTCAAAGTGCGTATACGGTGAAGTGGGTTATTTGATTTCTGTAGTATCACTTACTTTTTGTAACTGGATATTATGATAATAACAAAAGCACCTTTCTGAAGTTTAAGGAAGATGTTCCCTGACCCTTGAGTTGATAGTTTAGAGGCAAGTCTGACCTGTCTGCACTGTGATATTAAGGAAATGCAATGATGCGTCAGACTCGAGAAGTCTCCAGAGATGTTTTACTCATCTTTGAGGGGAAACCGAATATATTTAAGATGGTAACAAAATTCATATTTTCAGACAAAGATTGACTTAAACAAATGCACAAAAGTAATGGAACAGAACAGAACACTGATTGTGAGCCTGTTAACAGGGTGTTTTAGTACATATTAGTTGCTATAAGGGCAGTTAGGACATGTTTGTGTCCACCCCATCTGCTGTACGATGCCTATAAACCCCAAAGCAAACCTGCTGTTTGACATGAGATTCAATATGATTATAACCTATACCTAACAACTGTTGACTGACGTCTGATATTTCACATTGATGCTGTGATGTATGCTGCCTAGTTTTGAAGGAAAATAATAACTCCTGAGTTCTTTCTTAATGCAGATTCATGACAAGAATTCTAATTAGCAAACATGCATCACAGTATTACCCTCTAGAAAGCTCAGACTTACTCTAAAGCCTTAGGCCATGATGTATGGCATCAACAATTATTACTCACTAAATATTCTTTCAAGTCCATGCCCCATGGATATTTTAAGACATTCGTCATTCAAAGCATTGAAATTCTTCCTAATGTTCCTAGAAAAGACCCCAAACTGTCCAGCACAGTACATACTGCTCACTCAGCTGTAAAATGATCAGCTTGCCTTGGAATTCATCTCTGCTGCTCCTTGCCATCCGACCTAACAGCCTTTCCAGCTGGAACAGCTTACTATCACCATGGAAAACCAAGTGTCCATTCCCTCAACACCAGATGTCAGTCATCCTCTAAAATACATCTAGCCTAGAGGGGAGGTATATTTAATTCCCCAGCGCCCCACAGGACAAACTGCAAAGTGCCAAATAGCAGAGCCTTTCCCAGATTCTCAGCCTAAAATCAGGCCCATTGTCCTCATGCAGAAAATAAAAGTAGAACAAGTTCTGCTCGTATCTGCTGTCTGCCTCACACACCATTTCATCCACACTGAAAGCTTCAGCTGAATCCCATTAGGAAGAAAAGAGAACTGGGGCGGGCAGCATTTCTAATTTCTAACATGTCTAATTTCTTTCAGTTTGACAGCAATATGGCTATAATTTTAGCTGAGATGTGTCAGGATATTACTGAATATATGCAAATTTTAAAAAGACAGCAAAAATGACGTGGCAAATTGCATGCTTTACTTTAAAAATTATAGCAGGCTTTTACAGAGGCAATGGAGTCCTTCAGCATATTACTTAAAAAAAAAAAAAATACACTGAAAGGCAAGGATTGCCAGTTTGATTTTCCAATATTTGTGATATTTATTCCATCAAAATGAAACTAATATTGACTCTATTGCATTTTGCTTTCTGTATTAACATTTGTTTGAGCTAATCTGAATATTACACAAAATTTAAATTTCAGCAAATAAACTGAATTAACCTCATTAATGAGAATTTTGCCTATGGCAACCCTTTTATTAATGCTTTTCCCATAGAGAACCTTGCTGAGAAGATTATAGTGACATTCAACTTGGTACTGCAAATCTTTCTTTTGTTTTAGATGTTTTCTTATCTGATAGCTAAATTGCTCTGAAAATGTACCATATGAAGCACTAGATTCATAAGTTCTTGTGAACTTCTTCTCAGTATGACTAATTTAAGATGATCGAAGCTGTAAATACTAGCCACTAATGTTTTTTCAAAAGCTTCTTATTATGCTCATTGTAGGGAAGAGTCACCATGGAAAATATTACCAAAAGTTAGACATTAAATATTATTGTGTGAAGCTGACTGTTCTAGTTTCGCCTGGGATGCGGTGGGGGGGAAGGAGGTGGAATGGGCAAGCGGCTGCATGGTACTTTGTTGTGGTTGGGATTAAACCCAACTGACACAAGACCTGTTCTACTTCCCATTTTGATTCATAAGATTCAGTATCTTTAGCTGGATTAGGCCATTTACCTATTCAATATAAGAAGCATATTTTAGGGTCATAATATCATTAGCTATTTATTTCTATAGACAATCTTATAAATGAACCTGAATTTTCTTGCTTAGCATTCATTTTTTAACACAGAAAATATATTATCCAGTTACGGATAAATATCGCCTCAGTAAAGAAAGTCACTTTCAGAGGAACCCAATTGTTCTAAGTCTTCTCATTCTTGTTAACAAATTGGTAGAAGAAACAGAGAGAACAACTAAAGCCATATGTGTCATTTTAAGTGACAAATTTATCATTATGTAATTGTTTATATAACGATTTGGTTTCCTCTCTGACACTTTACTATAAAATACTGAAGGCTCAGCCAACATGCATATCTATTCTCAACTGCAGAGAATCAATTACTAGTCATTAATCCCCTTGCTACTATCACGGTGGCAGCAATATGCATGTAAATTTGTTACCTAAGAAAAAGGAAGCTGAAAGGATAATATTCTGAAGGTATACATTAAAATCCACAATATCACATGGCAAAAGACAACTTGTGGCATTAGAAACCAACTGCATGAATTTTTGCTCTTTCAAATTTGGCCCAGTTTACTGTTATTTAACAGCTATTATCATCTGACAGCTGTTTGGTAGCCAATGTGAAACAAGCAGACTCTGTCCAAGTTTCACCATTGACTTCAATGGCAGTGGAATAATTTCTAAGTGCTACTATGATTTAAAACAGCAAAACCAAATCATCCATATTTACCCTTTTAGAAGTTCCTGCATAAAGGCCAATAGACTAATTGCCATTTCGCCTAAGCTGCCTTTCACTCCTTCAATTTCATCATAGTAAAGCTGTGGAGCAAATATTTAAGATGTTTCACACTGTGCTCTATTAGTAAGCTTCCCATCCCTGTGAAGTGTTGCAGGACTGGCTTTTTTAATATCATACTAAAAACCATATCATGGCAGACATCTTATAACTTCAAAAAATCTCAGTCATGTTCCCATAATGGTGATTTAAAACTGATTTCCATGATAATAGGATTGACCCCATACATAAAACAGCCAGAGGGCAACAGAACACTTACCAGGATGGAAAAACGTTGGGTGTTAATTAAAAAAGAAAAAAAAAAAATACTTTTAGTACAATTCCTATAAAATGAAGTAAATATTCCTATAAAATGGAGCAACTGGCCTGGATTCTTCAGCAGGGCTCAATTCCTTTAGTTCAACTTGTAATCTCTGCTGGTACTGTTAACATGAAATTGCATCTCACAGGGCCAAATGCTTAAAATTCAAACAGCAAAGTTAGCATGCCACAGTGCTGGAGCATGTTGTAAGCCATTGTCTTCCGCCGTACAAGGATATTGGATACATAGGTATCTAGTCCAGAATGTACTTAGCTGATTTATGAATATATCTACATAGTGCTCAAACCATACCCTATATTACATGATTCATTTTAACAAAATTATTTTGAATGCAATTTATTGGGTTACAACAACTTTTTCTCCTTTGGATGACACTATCATATAATATTGATTAGGTGGAGTACATAAATAAATTGTCTAGCTCTTCGGTAGCCCTATGTTGGACCTACTTTTTAGACCTGAAGATTCAAACAACTTACACCAACTGAAAATTTCACTTGGTATTTAAGTTGAGTGAATATTAACCATGTTTTATTAGAAAGTCTCTATACCCACCATATAATAGCCTTGAATATACCTGAAAGAGGTAGTGCTGCTAGACCTGCTCTTAGGTTACAGGACCAAGGGTTGGGAGAGGCAGATTTATTACTGCCGAAGAAGATGCATTTGTCTGTGTCTTGGCTTCCATGAGCTCGTAGCAAAGATGTATTCAGGGTGTAGTGCAGTGCACTAATCATTCCTAATAATCCCTTTGCTATCAGATACATCAGCATAGCAAAGTTAAACTGTGGTCTCAACACTGAAGTCTCATCACATCAGTGATACAGCTCAGTGACTTCTCAGTCTTTGCCAATTCCCAGATTCTCACATGTGACCTTGATGTGTCTTTTCCAAGTGCTTTAAGATCTCTGGATAAAAAGTTCAGCACAGGATTTGGGTGCCAACCTATCTATAGGTCTTAACTCAAAAGCTGCTTTATCAGCCTGCTGCTCACTCTCCTCTTCGTAATAAACTTCATCCTGATAACATTATTAAGCAAATATTATGAACCAGCTTTCATTAGAGCTTGTTAACTAGATCCCGAAAGTAATAACCTGATCTGTAACCTTGTGCCCACTACAGCTGGAGAAATATTGCACAGGAAAGATACTGAGCTACGGAGCTCATATGACAAGGGGATACACTATTCTCTGTAGCGCTGAATCATTTCTATTTACTTGACTTTAAAAGTGCTTTCTGGGAATGGGAAGCTTTGTGAAATGCTTGTGCCATGTACCAGATGCTATTCAGAAAATAGAGAAAAGCTGAGAAAAAACTTGGTGTTTCCTTTCTGTTTCCTCAGTAAGATGCAACAGTGCATCCTCACCCTGGAGGTTAATGGCAGCTGGCAGGTAGATCTGCTCATCAGATAAAACTATAGACCAGTTTAACCCTGGCATGAGTGACAACTAAGCAGCTGAGAAAAACAGAATTGTAGGTTTATAGGACCAAAGCTGAGTATCCCCTTTATAACCAAATCTGACCTGCTGCTCCGGTTCTTTGTTCCATCTGGATTGTTTAGTTTGCATATATTAGTATGTATTCCTTCTTTCAGTTTTTCATTGTCTCCCATAATGCACTGACTTCCTGTTGGTTAAGTGTCTTTTTATCGCCTTGTTTTTGAAGTTGATCAAAGTTGAATCATCTGAAAGTTTTCTAATTATTATTACCAGAAATTCCCCCTGTTGGACCAACACTAGATTGCCTTCCAGCAAACATATTTGAAGCTTTACTTGATTAATCTTTAACTGATTAGGAACACCTGTTGTAAAATGTTTAAAGCTATTTTTGGAATATTCTACCATCTTCAGAGAGTCAGTCACATTACATACCTAAAAGCTGGTAAAACAGTCACTTTCTCTGGTGTCTTGTTATAAACACTTAGGTAGAGAGAAAAAAAGGAAGGTGGTGAAAGTGTTCTGGGGTGACAGAAGAAGGGTGAAATCTTGACTCTAGAAGCACCGGATGGGCACCTCAGCTCATACTTCAGGCTACCTGAAGTCAGTTGTCATCTGAAATTACCTCTTCTCTTCACCAGCTGTTAGTGAGCCAAGAGCCCATCAGTCTCTTACCTTAGCTGTTTCTGTTAGGATCTTAAAGTTGGATGTGAGTAATTCAAATCTGAGATACTAAAATAGCCAGTAAGTCTTTGAAAGATTTTTTTTTCCAGAGGAAAAAGAAAGAGAAAAAAACAAAATAAATTAAGGTGAGATTTGACACTGCAGTTACTACCCTCTGCTATCTCTCTGCATGACTACATCCCAGTAAAGTCAAGGTATATCATTTCATTTTCAAAAAGTAACAAATATATTTTCATTTACTGTACATGAAGAGCACCCAGATGGCAAGGATGAGAAAAACAGCAAAACCCTACATGCTCTGTGATAACATCCTTCTGAATAGAAAATGTAAAATTGTGGAACTGTTCTATAGAAGTCACATTACAGAGACATTCAGCAATATACAGGCTACTTGGCACTTAGATCAGACTTGAAGTCCCAAGTCTTTTGTGAAGCTGAGCCTCGTCCTCAAGATTTAGATGTAAGCACAGTCAACAATAATGACAGTAGATTTAGACTAAAGAACTGTGGGGGGTTGTGTTTATTCTCTAAACATATTTATTAAAAAAATTACTAGCATATGAATATTCCAGCAGCAACTTCGGGGTTGTAGACTTAGTGTAAATATCCTATCAGGGGCCCGAGGGACTCATCCCTGGCCAGCCAAACTGAAAAGATTGTGGACAGGTTGGTGGATGGCTTCTTACTGGCTCACATATCTTGTCTGCCATCCTATGACATAGCTCACTCTTGCATGCCTCCAGAAGACAGTTGGAGGCAGCTGGAAATAACTTCCATAGCAGAATATCACTGTATTCATATACATCACTTATGGAAGTTCAACCTGAAAAAACAGCAATGGATTTTCTAATGGTAACTGTGAGAAAGTGATTTGGCCTTGAATAAAACACGCTTCCATTGCTCCTTTTGTAATAACTTTAGGTATTTAATAGAACAAAGAAACATTCCTGTAGGCTCACCAACTAAACAGAGATGTGCTGTGCTAATGATGTAAGTCCTGGTGGTTTACAATGACTTGACAATGCTGTTCTTTTCTTGGATGTTTAACTGTATGAGTTGTTTATAGCAAAATGAAGAAAACAAGTGTTTTCTGTGTCTGTTGCATTAATGTAGCTTTGATACTAGTTGCACTGATAACACTGAGAGAAAATGAATTCCTGGGTTAGTCTAGTCTAGTTTGCTTGGAATGGAAAAAGAAGATCCATTTTCTGATTTGCTTTTTTACTCCTTCCCTCACCCTAAATTTTGCAATCAACATTAATAGCACTTACAAGACACCCCTCTAAGTGAGACAATGAAAAGGATGACAAAATGAATGGGAATTTTAACCACTATTTTTTTTGATTTTCCACCTGATGTTGAAGGTGATCACTCCTTTAATGACAGAATATTAAAGCTGTTACTGAAAAGTAATAGGATCTGGTGGTCACATGCTTAGCTCTGTGGAGAGTCAATTGTACAGGCAAACAAAAAGGTCCATCTATTATTGAATCATGACAATCATGTTTTGAATTTACTTTACCCAAGGGTGAAAGTGCAAGGCTCTGCAAAATCATACACCATACTGTCATGCAGTTGAAACACTTTTTCAGTTGGGAAAGTACTGTTGGTTTGCAAAGGTCACGTTTACAGTTCAGTTACAAAGAAAATTATAGACAATCATATCTGTACCAGAAATTGCGGGGGGCAGGGCTGCTTTTTGTGTGCTTTCAGTGTCTTTAATAAACACCTCCCAATTGTGAGTGAGAGGATGTGGTTTCCATCAGAAACCTTTAGAAGATAATCAACAAGAGTAGAAAAATACACCTACGCAGTCACAGGTGCTTTCAGATCCTCCAGCCAACAGCGAATGAGCAGCCTAAATGTATTAATCTTCTCTTTTCTATTACCCTGCGAACTAAGTTTAACTAGATATTTGAGCTGTTTGTTTTTTTCTTGAGGTTCTTTTTAAGTTAGAAAATGCACAGTGGTGAAGGTATTCATGGATGTAAAAGATCATAGTTTCAGCTGGACTGGAGGAAGTTTATTTCTCACCTTCCAGCTATCATGTAACTTAAATTAATACTCTTACGTAAAAATACAATAGTCCATAGCTTGGTGAGAGATCAATACTTTTTGTAGCTCCATGTTGGCTTTCTTCCAAACTGAAGATATGTATAGGTGTTCGGAATTTCCTGAAGATCATCTAAATGTCATCTAGCATTCTTATCACATTGGTGTAATATCTCCCACTGATCACCCAAATTTGACTTCGTTTTTCCAAAACTATGTTCCTGAAAAAGGCCTCTGCCTGAAATCACCAACCGTAAGCTGGAATATGCTCAGGAAGGTTGAGGAAGGGGACTCCACCCTCTACCCTGCTCTCATGAGACCCCACTTGCAGCACTGCGTTCAGCACTGGAGCCCCCAACACAAGGAGTGGACTTGTTGGAGTGAGTGCAGAGAACAGCCATGAAAATGTTCAGAGGGCTGGATCGCTTCTCCTATGAAGCACAGACTGAGAGAGATGGGCTTGTTTAGCCTGGAGAAGAAGGCTCTGAGGAGACATTAGAGCAGCTTCCAGCACCTAAAGGGGGTGTTCAAGAAATCTGGAGAGGGGCTTTTTACAAGGGCATGTAGAGATAGAACAAGGGGGAATGGCTTTAAACTGAAAGAAGGCAGATTTATATTAAACATTAGGAAGAAATTCTTTCCTGTAAGTGTGGTGAAACACTGGCGCAGGTTACCCAGAGAAGTTGTGGATATCTCATCCCTGGAAGTGTTCAAGGCCAGGTTGGATGGCTCCTCAATCAACCTGGTCTAGGGAAAGGTATCTCTGGATATGGCTGTGGGTGTGGAACTAGATGATCTTTAAGGTCCCTTCCAACCCAACCCATTCTGCGATTCTATGAAATGCTTCTCTCTCTAGAAAGTTAACAGAAATTAGCACATCTGGACTGTTTCACACTCTCCTTAGAGCTTGTTGACTTCATGAAGTGGCTGTACTCACATAATTAGTCAAAAGCACAAATGCTTGGCATCAGTCAGGTGGAATGATGAAAAGTGGTAAAGGACCCAAACCAAGCTAATGAAGGATTAAATAGTATTGTCAGTTTGGTGCAACCCATATTCCCCTGTCTTCACAAAATGCTGTTTTCTCAAGGATCACGGTAATCTAGGCAGAGTTTCTCTGGGAAGAAAACTGGGGAGGTAAAAGGACAGTCCAGATCACTAGTAAGCAGCAGAGGGGGAATATCTTTGGTCAGCTATATGGGCACAGAATGTTGAAAGAGATGTAAGGGAACAGTACAAGAGGGCAGGAGCACATGCAGTGGGGGTGAACAGAAGCCCGTGGAGAAATCTTTAGGGAGAAATCTAGGGGTCAATGCCTAGAGTGTAGTTCCAAGCTTCAAACCTCCCCTCTATGATTTGGACTTTTTAAGTTGTTTCTGTAGGGGGTGGAGGAGAATGGCAGAAAAAAGTGCATGCATCCAGGTAAAACTCTGTTTTGTTCAATCTAAGGCAATTATGGCAGGGTTACTGTTCCTGTCTTGTGGATGCCATGGAGAATGTGATTTGTTAACTAGAGAAAGTCCTTGAGCCACGAATTGTTGAAGGCTGAGTGTTCAGAGAAAAGGAAAAACTGTTTTCTTGTTCTTATACTTCATCCTAAGCATCCACTTTTGAAGACTGTAGGCTGGGCTAGAAGGACTCAGTGTGACCAAGTGTAGATGTGATTATGTTATATTTAGCGATGCTTTACGTTGGCAGGAACTGTTCATCTTAGCACTAAACAATATCACCTTCAGAAAAGCTGTAGTGTGCCAGCAGACTGAGTTTCTGTTCTCAGGTTTTATCTTTTTTTTTCTCACAATTGCACGTGTTGTGTTTCTTCTTGCTCTATATAAAATCTGTGCTTTTCAGGGTAAGTATTGTTCCACAGTAGTACAAATACCAGTTTTCTTTGCCATCTCAGATGTAACTCCGATGCTACATAACAAAAAGAGAATGCGAGAAAAAAAAAAAAGAAAGTGAATTAGAGCTAGGTATCATAGTGGCTTTTCAAGGAGAAATGCTTTTATTTCTATAATGTACATCAAGTTACACACCCTTTTTGCAGCTCCAGCCATCTCAGTGCAAGTGGCTTACTAGCCAATTCTCATTCGTTTGTTTCTAAAAGAGGAATATGTTGTTTGGCTTCGTTCATGGTAGATGAGAGTGAACTTTGATTTTCTTTAATAATTTTTTAGCAACTCCATGGCTAAAATAACTACAAACCTTTCATACACTAAAAAAAAACATGTACAGGGCTGCAAAAATCTGTCAGTGCATTTGCAGGAGGAACAAACAGCATCTAATGTAAGTATAATGGAATTTGGAGTGACACCCAGGCTGTGAGCAGCCTTATGTTGTAATGCCTGGTGTGCAGAATATCAAAAACTCTTTTAAGAACTCAAGCTTGCTTTTCATCAGGATGTTTCTCTTTATGTTCTTCTGTAAGCAGTGCATGAGCCACGAACACTGAAAAGAACATTTGTTCAGCAAGTGCGGATCTACCATTATTCTGGACTTGCACTGGTCTGCTAAATCTCACATCCAAACACAACATGTGAGATAATGAGAGGCCTTTAATATTTAATGTAGCATGGCAGGGGGGGTAGAACTGGATAATCTTAAGGCCCTTTCTAGCCCTATGCATTCTATGATTCTATTACCTCTCAGAAGCTCTTCCTGAAATGGAAATATTGCTTATAAGCAGAGTAGGTGATAGCTGTTATCCTGAAGACCTTATAATAGCAGAAGATAAAATTAGAAGGAAAAAGTGATTTTTTGTGTAGATCAGCACACTCTGTGCATCTCTAGGCCTCTAGCACAGCCCTCGTCTTATTATGCCTATTTTGCTGGGAGATCAGCTACTAGTTACAACAAATCTTAACATCTTACTTAGGCAATAATAAATTTCCTGTCATAAAACTACAATTAACATTAGAGATGAAAGGCCCCCTCTCTACTTCAGATACAGATGAAGACTTGGGGTTGAATCTGTTTTACAATATTGCCAACTGAAAAAAAGAGATTGTCTATTCAAGGGTTTTGTTGAAAGTTCAAAATTCAGATTGGATAAAATTCAACTCAAATTTATGTGAAACTAAGACAATTTATAGATTTTACTACACAGCCAGGCAAAAACATGGCTCTCTTTCTTTGCTGAATTTCCCTTTGTATTGATAAGTTTGAACTGGATGTTGAAGTGAAGGAAATATGCCTGCTTCTGAGAGTGGTGAGTGTCTCACTGCATTTTTAGAGATTATACTTTCTGAGAGTGTCTTCTGTCTGGCTCCTAACCTAATGTGGTGTTTTTTGAGACATTTGACATCAGAAATGGACAGATTTGGAGGCAGAGGGTAAATTCATTCTTCTGACATTTGAATTTTCTGAGGATATCTTGATTTTCATATTAAAACTAAATTCAGGATATTTTCAGAGCGGGTGACATACTATGTTATTTAGTTACGAGGATCTAACTAAATAAAGCCTATTAAGCCAGGGGAGAGAAATTAATCTCTCTGCAAAAGTGCAGGAACTCAACCCACTGCCAAAGCAGCCATATTTTAGAGGAAGCAGGTCAAAAAATACAAAATTTTTTCACTAATTTGTTATATATTACTGACTTTATCCTAAATATGCAAAGGAAAGGTGGAAAAATTGCATTTAGACTGTGTCTACGATCACCACCTAGAATTAGGGATTTGGCTACCAGAGTTCAGCCACCAATTAGGGAAGATAAATAGTACCATCAACATAATAACAAGTACATAGGGACAGAGATGAAATAAAAAAGCGGAAGTTGGCTACATTTTGTAGTGGAGGCTATAAAAGACTACAGTATGATCTGAAAAGTTGGATCTGCCAACCTTGCTGTTTTTCACTGAGCTTCATCTTTTTACCATTCTGTTTCTCATTGACACATTAGCTGCTTCACCAATACATCACATGCGCATAGCTAAGTCAATCCTGAATTAGATGAGCCATAGAAAACCATAGAACCTGCCAACAGAGAAGAGATTTAGCCAAATATTTCTAAGTAAAGCCTGAGTATGCTCAAAGTGCCAAAGAGCAGCATTTGCAAAGACAGCGGGGAGGTAGACGGATCCACTCTGCACCGATCTAATCAACTGATCTTAAACCTTTGCTTGTCTGACACTTTTTGTTCATAGTACCATGGAAGGAAGATGTACAGGGATGAGCTGTATTAAAAGTTTGAGCTCTTAATGATTAAGGGAACTAAAATGAAAGATAGAAGGCCTTTGAGGCAGGTTTTATATTTCAGATGATCATAGAATAGGCACCAATATTACATCAGGTTTAAGTAAATATATGCTTTTAAATAAAACAGAAAACGTAATTGTTTTTTCTCATCCTGTCTTATGCAAATGCTTCACTCATTTTTACTGCCAGCATAAGGTAAATATGATATGACATGTAACTTTTTTTGATCAACCACAAAGTTTTCTAGCATCTATGGAGCTCAGTTAGTAAGCACAATTTATAAAACAATGAATGACTAACCCCTGTAACCATTTTAATGACCCTAAAATAAAGTGCTTAGAGCAACATCTGTCTCAGCAGCTGGGTTCTCTGCATGAGTGGGCAGAGCGACACATTGGGACAAATTCTGTTCTCCCTTTTGACAGAAACAATTGCAGCAGATCATTTTTATCGTAATCAATTTAGGTACAGTTTCTTGGAAACCATCTGTGTAGTGTTCATAGATTGTGCTTAAGAATTTAAATGTGTGTATTTTTGGTTGCTTGATGTAGCATCTGCTAATGACCACATAACTTCCACTTTTTATGCATAAAGCTGTTTCCTTGTAAAGGGATTAGTAGAATGACTACTTGATTTTATCCTTTTAACTACCCAATAAGCTGTCACAGCTTGAATGACATCCGCCACAGAGTGTAAGTTACAGAATTAATTGCATTTTTAAGCTGGAGTTGAAGCCATAAGGGTAACAAAGCATTAGCAAAACATTTTATTACATTTCTCTCTCAAGTTAGTAATTTAAAATTAATACAAGGTTTTGTGTCAGCATCTTAAACTAAAGAGAAAAAAATGCCTTTTTAGATAAAAGAAACTTTTTCAACTCTTCGCTGGTTTTCATGTCATCCTTTATATCTTTTTTTTCAACTTAGTAACTTTCTAACCAAGCGGAATAGCTAAAAAGCAAAAAATTATTTTATTTCCCAGAGTTATTTTAGAATTATCTGAAAAGACAATTAATTTGGAAATGCAGTGAATATATTGGGGAGAGTATTCTTCTTGAAAGGAATCTTAAACATCAAACTGCTTTTAAAGAATAATAATGAAACTCAGGTCTGTTTCTTTTTACAGTTTCACACAACATTTAATATCTTATTAAGTCATTATTATTAAATGCTTTTATGATTTCATAGAAGTGTAGCACTTAAAATCCACATGCCAACCCTCCACTGTGCTAATGGGTGCACAGGTGGGCCCTGTGACTGTGCTTTGGAGTCTGGAATTCACAGAGTGCTTGCTTAGAGGAGAAATAATGAAGGAAAACTCAGAGGAATTAAATTAAACCCTTTAGGAGATAGATAATAAAATTTGCTTGCTTAAAAGGAGTTTATTGGTGGAACTCTGGGATTTTTTTTCCCAAACTGGAAATACAGGGACATTTTTCAAAATAATTAAAGGAAAAACATCTCTTCCCTCAAGGACCGGGTAAAACTATTCTATGAACATTTCCAACAGACCTAGGCAGCCAGGTGAGTGTACAACATAAGAGCTGATGTATATATGTGAGTTTGTAAGACATATATCAGTTGGTTTATATTCAAAGACCAAAACAAGGATAAACTACCAGATAATTTACCCTGCTGTAGCATATCAACAATGCCTCTGAGAATAATCTTTATGTTTTGAGGAAATATGCTTATCTGTGCTTGTAAAAATTTACTGGATTCAATTCAGTTATGAACAAGAAAAAGGATGAGAAGTGTTGTTATGCTCCCAAAATTAGCTAAGAATCAGAAAGTGGGAGAGCATGATAGTAAAACATTAGCAACAGAAGGTTTTAAGGCTGCATCAGAGATGCAGGAATGATTTAATGTATTTATGAATTATCCAGAATTGGGTCAAGTATCAAGATAATAAAATTTGCAGATAACATGAATTTATTTAGGTTTTACTTAAATCCAGAGGGACAGCAAAGAATTTCGTAAAGGATAAGCCCCACTAAAATAATACAGTGACTGATTAGCACACTTGATTAAATTTGAAGACAGCCAATTGAAAATGTATAAAAAATGGAAAAATAGACAATGTGCAATTAAACTCCATAAATCACAGACAATAGATACCACTAAGGCCTGGAGTTTAGCAAAAGTCAGTGGGGAACTGGACATTTATAAGAATATTGAGAATATGCAGAGTTATAACGCAATGAATGCTAAAAATAGATTATGAGAAGGAACATAAACCTCATGTTCAAGGTTTTAAGCCAACTTCCAACTATTAGGAACACAAGAGAATTTCATAAGTGAGTGACTGACGTCTTGCTGACCACTGTGAGATCTATTGCACTGTCCTCTGAATGCCTCTGAATGCACAATCCTCTGAATGGTCATGGAGAACAGGCACAAAGTGAGCACTGCCACAAGTCTGACCTAGCTTGGAAAGCCTTCTGTTCCTCTGAATCACTGTTCTCTGTGCTGCATTGTATCTCGAAACAAACTTTCTTCCCTGGGATTTGGAGATACTAAATCTACACTGTAAGAGTTCCTAGAGAAACTGGATTTTCAATAAGTCTGTAGAAAATTTTTCAAGATACAGAGAGCTCATCAAGCAGGGCCATGTTGGGTATCTTTTAGGAGGAGGATTAGGCTGGTGAGTTCCAGATGAAGCAGGAGCCTCACTGGATCTTTTTATCATCAAGACATAGACCAAACATGCAAACATAGCCCAGAACAAGCTCAGTAAGGCTCTGTGGATTAATCCACTTCCACTGGTCAATAAGCCACTTCAGAAGAAACATTTTGCTGATTAGAACTGATTTGGTAGCAAAAAGCCATGTAGTCTGACATTCTAATAAGTCCACCTTCTACAGACAGTTTTATTTTCTAGATGACTATTCACAACCATATTCCTCTAAAACTTATTATATTTTTTCCTTCTTTATTAATTTTAATTTTCAACATGAAAAGAAAATGCAGATATAAAGTTAACCCTTAGCAGCAGAGAAGTCTCATAGTACAGGCAAACAGGTAAGTTATTTAGAAGTAGCTCACAGCAAACCATCCAGTCTGTGGGAATTACCTGTGTACAAGGGAGCTTACCTTTACTTTTCAGTAAAAGATGGGTAATCTGTTTTACCTTTGCTCTGCTTTTATATTTTGCACTGAAGCATCCACTGAAGCAACCATGGAAGCTGACAGGTTTTAAAATCATAGCACAGCTTACTTTGCCATAACTTTTCTCATGTGCCAGTGCCCTAACTCTGTCCAGAAATGAGTGAAAAGCTTTTTGTAACCATGATCGGCATCATGGAAATAAATTCAATCTCCTATCAGATTTCTGGGGTAGCACAGGATATGAATTTGATATGTTCCTTATCTGAGTTGCTTTATTCATCTCTGCTGCTGCATAATTAGTGCCCTTTGTGTTAGGAACTCAAGGCTATCATGTAAATATTCCCCTGTTAAAAAATATAAAATGGTAACCATCCGCATAAATTTCTTGGAAGCATCTTTGTTTAGTAAATGGGTAGGCTAAACATTACTGTCATTTTAAACATTATCTCCTATACATGCTAAATGTATACAAACACATCAAGGTACAGAATCTTTTACCATATTCCTCCCTGCAGTTTTCTGCTGTGATTTAGAAGGACATTTTTTTCTCCCAAATGATGCTATTCACCCTTACAGTCCTGAAAGATTTAATCACAGCCTGCTATCATTAGCTGGTGTTTCTGGTGTGTTCAAAATATCACGGGGTGTGTGCTAGTACTATACACCAGCATATCTTTCTTCCATTCTCTGAAAGCAGATCAATCTATTGCTCAACAATCAAGGAAGTGTGCCAAAAGAAACCCTGTTAAAAGAAGGGTGCATAACAGTGGGAGGTAAAGGACATCATTTGACGTTAAACAGAGCAGTAGAGTACTTAAGAGAATAAATGATTTGTTTTAATAATAATAGCTCTATGCACAGATTAGAAACCTAATTTGGCATGAATCAACAATCATGCTAAAACCATTCTCATGATCTCTCATTTGCTTTTCCATATGAACAGTGCCTTGGAAACAGTGACCTGTGGTTTGTATTTTAATACATGTTTTAGTAGCACATTTATCCAAACAATGGCAATTTTGTTAGATCACCTGCACAACCTCTTAATGGATTTTAGAAAACCTCTGTTTTCTTTGTGTTCTTAAGAGATGATTTTACAGTCCACAGTGTTTTGCTTAGTTTCTGTGCTGTGTGTATTACATGCACAGAGTTATGAGGAATGAGCTCACAAGAAAGCTTCCTTGCCTTTCCCAGGCATAGCTGGATGCTTTCTTCTAGAAGAAAATTAACAAACACTCTATGATTTGAGCTCCTCCTTCCTTTCCCTTTCCTTTCAATCACAGTCCCTATGATTTTGCAGTCACAGAAAAGGTCACTCTTCTGTTGTTTGCTCTCCTCAGCATTTGCTATCTTGCCTCCTCACATTTCCATTTATGTGGCCCGATCCCATTTTCTGAACTCCAGCGTGGCGACTCTCACCCTTCACTACTTTATCATAGTCTCTCTTCCTCTACCTTGTACTTTTTTCCTTCATAGTAAAAATATTCTTCAGTTTCTTCTTGCTTAATAAATTTTAATGCATATAAAAATAAATTTTAAAAACTGTCAAGTGAACTCCCCTGCTTCTCCAACTGTTATTCTCCCCGTCTTCTTTCATTTTTAAAATTGCAGGATATATTCTTAACTTTAATTGTGAATATTTGTTCTCACGGTGTTTTCTTTCATCTCTAGCTCTTTCTCCTCTTTCCCTCCCCTCATTTCTAACAATACTCTACAGGATCTGCTCTTAACAAAGTTTCTAGTGCTTTTGAGTTTTTAGCCAAAACTCTACTGGAGTATTTTGTCCTTGCCCTGACCTGATGTCAGTTTTTATCTTTCTCTCACCTGATAATTCTCTCTCTTGAAATCTTACAATCATTTGGCTTCCATGACTGTATTTCTAGTATTTATCCTCAAACTTATTATTCTTTCCATGTTATGGTTTTGCATCTAGAGAGTCCCAGTGTAGCCACCTTCATCCTTCTATAGAGCCGAACAAATCATTATGGGTCTCCTTCTTTCTCACCTCACCTCACCTCACCTTGCCTCACCTCACCTCAATCTTATTCAAGAACACATTCAACAGCTGTTTGTACTCAAAGATCTACCTTTCTGTTTCAGATAATTCTCCTTCTGTTCACACTAAAACCTCATCTTGGGCAGCTCTCTCCACTCTTTCTGTAGAGGGGCAGGATCACCTCCCTTAAAGACTTCATCGTAGAAAATGTATTTAATGCAAGTGCATTAAATATAATCTATTCAATAGCAGGCTAGTAGTGGAGAAACCACTTGCTAATACAAGCATCAGGAATATTTGTAATTAGTACAGAGATAGTAGGACATGAAGATACATGTGACAAATTACAGCTATGTTTCCCTGATGAAAGAAGCCATTGCTACTCTGAATAAAAAAATCGTGTTTGCTAATAGCTAGTCACAACAAATTTATTCCAGACTTTTAATTTTGTAAAAAAGAAACTGTTACACAAAGGCTTTAGACATTCTTTATAGAAGCCCTCAGAAAAGAATAAACAGAAGAGACAACAGTGCTCTTTACTAGAAAATCTGGACATGAACTTTATTAATATTCTTAATAACCAGAAAGCAATTAGTGGAGTGCTACATCAGAAGAATTACTCTTAAATGGAAATAATTTTATTCCTTGAAGTTACACACACACATTTTATAACCAGAAAATGCACATTATGGTGTTGTGCACAGACCCTCAGTAGAAAACTGGGTGATTGTCTTTGCCTACATTTGTTTGCAGATAGCATAGCCAAGGGTCATTAGTTTAATAGGATATTGGTTTTTTCTGTCTTTCTAAAATGTCTGTTGAAACATCCTCCCAGGAACCAAATTGAAGAGGTGAGGAAATAAACAGCAACTGACAGCTTTGATCACTGACAGCCAGAGATCTATTCAGCCCAGAAAGTACCATAGCACAGGAATCAGAAATAGCATTCACAGAGCAAAGAAATAATGACAATGAAGACGATGATGATGTCCAATGCCTGAGGCAAGCACTTTCTGAACAGAGGGCACACAGGAAGAAGACCATATAGAGGACCACAGACAAAAAAGAAGTACAGGGAGGTAATTTGTGGGTCATGCAATGACAGAGATGGTACCCACAGGAGTGAATACCTGAGGTAGAAAGGGATTAAGAAGAATAAGAAGGACATGCTGGGTTATATATATGCATGGGTTAAAAGGTGAAGAAGGTATTTCAGCAATAGCTTCCTTGCTTAAATGGGGGCAGTAGATAGTATTTGAATGATTTCATTTGGTATTTGATTTACCAATTACCTATTTCAGATAGCAACACAGTTTAAGCTCCAGTATAATGCGTATCTGTCTGTGGAGAAATATAAAAGGGATTGATTGCTGCAGAACTTGTGTCTTCCCTACAGTGATTTGCTGAAGGAGAGGTTTCAGGGACAGCTGGGAGTTATTTATGATTGTTATAATTTCACTACCAAACTGAAGGTAAAATTGGGATGATTCTCCTTCCTCTGATAAAAGTCTACATTTGTCTAGGTAGTACTGAATAATTTCTGCCAGAGATAAGTCACCTATTAGGGACACAACATGGTGCTGAAGAACTTTCTCAGAACTTCAGAATGGATCATTTTGCATCGATGGCAGGTATTTCCAAAGTGTTTTGAAGAGGGATCTATCTGAAAGCCTTCATCTGGTTTTATTCTCAGCCCCAGGTCAAGATTTACAACCACAGAGATCAAGCTATATAATAATATATATATCAAAATATATCAATGGTATATCAAAAGTGGCCTTTTCTTCAAATATGGACTTAAAGCCTGAAGCATCTCTGACAACTTCTGTTCATTCTTTCCTCCCCATTGTTAGAAGAAAGCAGTTTTGTTGAACCAGGAAGAAGGACAATAAAATTTGGAATATGTCCTTTTTTTTTTTTTTTTTTCCCCATAGACAAAGTGATTCCTTCCATGTAACAGTATTAAAACCTGAATGAACATGGGGGGTTGTGTCAAAAATCCCTGTGTTAGAACATCAATAACATATCACAGCTTTGTTGTGTTATACCTTCATGGGTGAAAACTGACTTTCTGAAGAATAAGGACGTATTATTTAGCTCTGATATTTTGCATTGCTTTGGTTTGCTTTGCTCTGTTTTAAGAGAACTTCCCCAGTTTCAGTATAGCTCTCAACACAATACACTCAGCTCACAGTCTTCTAATACAATATTTCCAGGAAGGACTTCTGGTCTTGTTGCCTCAGTTAGATGGTGGCCCACTGAACATCCTCATCCAAGGCAGAGTATTTCCTCTGGAAAAGAGGAGGGGTAGCCATGCATACATCAAAAGCAGCTGAAAGCCATCTCCCGCTTCCAACACGTTCAGCACATGGAGCAATGTTGCTGATGTCACCTATAGGAGGGAGTGTGGACACTTTCCCTCACGTCCTCAAAAACATCTCCTTTCTCTGGCAGCAGCAGCACCGGCCAAAAGTCTGTGTCAGGCTGCAGCTGTGAGGGGAGGAATGTCACATGCTCAGTTGGAGGGCAAAAAATCTCCATCTGGCCCTCATTGTTGCTAGGATTGGACCACCCCTGACTTATATAATTAAGATACAAGTAAACAAATATAGAAGCAGCATAAATGTAGAAATAAATGAATGTCTAAATAAATAGCATTCTAATTCACTTTTAAATGCATAATTTTTATGATAAACAGCTATATTTACTTAAGGGTCCTCACGTGTAGAAGAATGTAAATGAGCTATTGGGGAGGATGAAATTTCATTTTTGCGGGATTAAGAAAAGAAGGAAACCCCAAACACTATCATCAAGCTTAGAAGCAATTACATAGAACCACATAAATATTAAATGTCAAAGTCCTTACTTCTGTTTTATCGTATCTTATAATTACAAATTGCTTATGACTTTAAGTATGCTTAGCTTCTCTGCTTCATATTTTTCTGTTTCCTTTGTCTCTCTTTATTTGAGTTTTAACCTGATCTTACTTCTCTCTGCTACTCAGTTCATTTTGCTCATTGAGGGAAGTCCACAATTATACTATGAAATAAATACCTAAATAAGCAGTGACCTAGAAAATGGTGAGCCAGCAACTGCTGCCTTCTCACTATTTGGCTTGTGTTTCAGTAAATGAAATAAAAATACCTTCTTCCTCAGCCACATCTAAGTGTAATATATGGTTTTCTCACTGAACCCTCCTTTCTTTGAAGGATACTTTGTGTATGTGGTTTGGAGAGCGCAGCAAGAACACAAATAATCTCCCTTTAGAAAGAGCTGAAGAGCTGCCCAGGGAGGTTGTGGAGTCTTCTTCTCTGGAGACATTCAAAACTTGCCTGGACACCTTCCTGTGTAACCTTATCTAGGTGTTCCTGCTCCAGCGGGGGGATTGGACTAGATGATCTTTTGCGGTCCCTTCCAATTCCTAATGTTCTGTGATTCTGTGATTCTGTGAAGAGTAACTGTCCAACAGACTGTCCATATACTTTTGTATTTCCCATGCCTCTGTCAGTGAGGAAACAATTTCAGACTGCTGATGTCTAGCAAAACTGCACTGTGTATACATTATGAAATGATCCTGTAAATGTAAAACTGATGCTTGACATTGCACACACCTGCATATTTGGGGAACAGAAAGCCTTCCTGTCCTTGAGTGTGCCCACATCCTGTGCAGGTGCCTGGAGAGGGATATATATACAACCAATCTCCTCCAGGGAGACTGGAAAATTAGCTCTGACAGAGAAGTTTGCAGTTGATGATACTGCTCATCTTCAGCTGATAGAGCCATCTCTTATGCCCTGTGACTGATTTGGGGATCCAGTAAAAATATTGTTGTTTTCTTTCACCCTTAATCTAACACAGAAATGGTTTCTAGCACTACTTATTGTTCAGGTCAATGCTAAAATGAGAAGTAAAAAGGCTGAAAGTCAATTACTTGATAATGTCTAAATATGATTCTCTTTCAGTCCTTGAGTTTGTGAAGAAAGTTTGACTGTCAATTATAAGAAACTGCTGGACTTTGGCTGACAAGGTTAAGACAGCCTTCAGTCACTGAAGCCTGAGAGACACCTTTGCCTTAAGAAGGGGACAACCTTGTGGAGGTTGCATCAAGAAGGCTTGGTGCTATCTTTTTTCTTGAAACAGGATTGCCCATAATGCTCACTAATATGTGAAAACACGCAATGGGGATGACCCAGTTAAACCATTAGTTATTATACCGGCTGTCATTAGACTTTTGTTTCTTAGTGCTAGAGTTTTCAGGAGATGCAGATTTCCTATGTCCAGTCTTTGAGTTGCAGTGTTAAAAAGGCAAAAGGGGCTTTTCCTTACACTAAGCAGCCTTCCTCTTAAACAAAACAATGCTGAGTTCAGCTTCCAGCAAAAAGACTGGAGACACCACAAGCCACAGAGAGTAGGAAGACTATATGGACTTTTCTTCCCGTTCCAGCGAGGGTGTGTTACTCATTTGTCCACTCTCTGCCATACTTTCTCATCAGGGTACCTCTCTGGAGTGTACAGTAGTGACATCTACTTGGGTAAAATCTCCTAGTTCACCAGGAACTTGAAGAATGGTGAGGACAAAGTAATGCTTCACATCATGAAGTCCTGAGAGGGGGCACATCACTGTCTCCATATCATTTCTGTGCAGAACCTCAGCTCTCTGTAAACCCCACAGAGAAGTCTGTGAAACTGTAAATTATTATTTCCAGCTCCAGCAGACCTTAAATATTTCTACAACTAAGCCACTAAAATAGTAGCATTTGCAGTATTTCTGTAAGTGCTTAGAGATAATCTCATTCTAAAAGGTACCTCATAAAAACAAATATGACACTGCCTTACCCAGAACCCATCTATTTTTGGATTTTGACTGTAGATTATGACTTCTACCTGACTCGTTGTGGGGGTCATAATGAGAAGGAAACACTCTCTGACATACTTCTTAATACGCTCTCCACTTAATGTAGCATTTAGATTAACACACCATGACACAATACACACTGCATGATTTTTTTCTCCTGAAGTATTTAGGGGATGGCATAGGGAATAGAGTGAAGCTTATCATTAACAGAGCTAGCAAATGCCCCATCTGAAACCCAGGTGGGTTTGGCAGATGGATATAAAGTAGTAAATGGAATATATCAGTAGAGTGTGCAAGCTGCTGAGAGCTAACTGTCTGAGTTATTTTTGTTCAGTTGAGCCAATTGCTATTTTGTATAATGATAAATGAACTTGGTCTTCCAGCTTTTAAATTGGTATATTTTTCTGAATTTTCCTCATTTCAGAAAGAAAAAAATAAATGAAACATTTAGAAATTAATGTAACCAAGTCAAAAAGGAATCAAAAAAAAAAGAATGCAAAATATAAGAATCTATTTTTATTGCATATACAAAAATGTATATTTAAAGTTCCAACATATCATATGTTTCTCAATACATAATGAATAGACATGTTATTATCAGGTTTACAGATCTGCAAAGAACTTTCAGTCTTGTGTAGAAGAGTACTATAAAAGCACAATCCCCCTATATTTCTTTAAAAAAAAAAAAAAAAAGCATTTTTGAGATGGCAAATCATCACTTTTTTGATTTTTTGGCCTTTTTATTTTTCACTGTAGTAAAACTCAGCTTTTAGAACAGCAATTTCATTACATATTCATAGCAAGTGACTTGAATCTACCTAAATTGAATTTCATATAAAAATGGGGAAAAAAAACATGTAAACAAGTTGTCATGGCCTATCTTTCTCTCTTGTCCCCAACTCCGACTTCTTTCTGTGCTCAGGTGCCTGTTATTTTTATTTGCACAAGTTTGGTTTTGCCATTTCCCAATGCAAAGAATTATAGCTCCAAAATGTGGGCAACTGTTAAGTGATTTGCTAAAATGGAAGAGCCAATGTGGCAGTTCAGAAGTAAAGATTTCACATGTAGGATATATTTGAACATATATGCATACCCTTCTCAGGCTGGGGATTGGGACAGCTCATAGCCACATTCAGGTCTCAGCTGCATTCTAGAATAATTCAGTTTCTGTTTAAAGCTTGTTTTCTTTTCAACTCATGCCTGCCTTAGCTGTGTGCTGCAAGGTCAGACAACAGAGCTTATGTTTCTGGGAAGGGTTACTTGGTGATTTCTTCAGAGGGTCAGCAGAATGGAACACAGATTTTGGATTGAGCTGTCTGCTTATTTGTTTAATAAAATACTGTCCTTCCTTCAAATCACTAATCAAATGCCTAGTAAGATCTCCTCTTTGGGAAAAAACCCATGAAAACAGCATTGCAATGTTCCAGTGCTGTAAGAACGCAGTGATTTGACTGTTCGTGTTGATATATATCGCATTGTTTCTGAACCCTCCAATCAGCCACAAAGCATGCAAGGACTGCCGGGCCCTCTACCATTTGAGTCCTGCTCCTCTTTCTATACCCTGAGACAGCAGTTGGATTTTAAGGCAATTAACACAAATTCCAAGACTTCTTTTTGAACAGTGGGAGAAGAGAACAATCCCCTATTAAATTCCAAAGTCTGACACTGCTGGCGAGTGCCTTTGCCTGCTTTGTGCTCCCCTCTGAATTCATACACAGCTCTTGTCTGTTCCAAGAGTCAGTGAAGCAGAGACTTTGCAGAGTTCCAATCAGTGCATCTTGTGGCAAGTTGTCTCCCACTGCAGCCTGAAACAGGAGATTTCTAGCCCTGCTTGAGTGGCTAAATTGGCCATAGATTTTTTTATACCATACCTATCTCCATTTCAAAACTCCATTATAAAGAAAGCGATCACTGAACAGGAAGTTTCATCAGTTTACACACTATGGCAAGTACAATATCATCTTTAGTATTTTGGACTTTTTTAGCTAGCATGTTGGTTTGGAGGGTTTTTTTGGGGGGGGTTGGGGGGGTTTTCTTAGTGTCATAATTTTTAAAGAGAAAGGTGGTTGAATGATGAATTATATATTGTCAGAATATTTCTATTTATCCTGCTGTCGTGGTTTAAGCCCAGGCCGTAAATCAGAACCACGCAGTCTACTTCCCCCCCCCCCACACTCCCCAGAGGGATGGGGAGGAGAATCAAAAGAATGTAACTCCCACGGGTTGAGATAAGAACAGTCCAGTAACTCAGGTATAACACAAATCACTACTGCTGCCACCAATAATAATAATGATAAGAGAAATAACAAGGGAAGAAAATATGATACCGCTCGCCGGAAAAGAGCCCAACCGAAAAAGAGGACGTGCCCTTCCGGGTAGCTCCCAGTTACATCCCCGGGCATGACGTGCTGTGGTATGGAATACCTCTTTGGCTAGTTTGGGTCAGGCGTCCTGTCCCTGCTTCCTCCCGGCCCCTCCTCCTCCCTGGCAGAGCATGAGACTCACAAAGTCCTTGGTCAGTCTAAACATCAGTGTTATCAGCTTTGTTCCGAGGCTGAAAGTCAAAAACACAGTGCTGCAACAGCTACTAAGAAGGAGAAAAACTGACTGCTACTGCTGAACCCAGGACAGTATCCACCCCTTATTCCATACCATTCACGTCATGCTCAGATCCCACATTTTCCATATACCCTCACTCTCATTTCAGTGCATTGTTATCTTAGTGCACGGACCAATTCCTATAAAGCTACTGAGTCCGTTCGGTTCATGATGTTGGGCTCCATCTCTTGTAACAGTCTTTCAGAGCAGGAGAAGCTGTGTGCAGTGTTGGATCGTTGTCTGCTGATGCTGATCATTCCTTTACTGTAGAACTCATCCGGTTCTATCAAAGTTCATTCTCTGTTGGGATGATGGTCGGAGGGAAGTCAGGGCCAGTCGCTGGTGCCCTGCAGACTTCTAGTTGATGGCTATAGCAGGCAACAGCGTACAATTGAGTTCATTGTCTGTTTTCCCCTAAAATCAAATCCCCTTGAGGTACGCATCGGACTTCCCCATCTTCCCGCATTACCCACCAAGTATATCCAGGTCCCTGAGCAAAAGCAATCCCACGAGTGGGTTTGCCTTTACCTGAAGCAGGAATAACCCAGACTGTCTTCCCCAGCAAATTCTTCATGTGCACCACAGGAACTTTGTCCCCCTCTACAATATGTAAAAGTTCTGACTGGGCTGGGCCAGCCCTGTTGGCAGATCCTCTGGTGTTGACCAACCAGGTGGCCTTTGGTAAGTGTGTATCCCAATGCTTGAAAGTTCCCACACCCATTGCTCTCAGTGTAGTTTTTAACAGCCCATTATACCGTTCGATTTTCCCAGAGGCTGGTGCATGGTAGGGGATGTGATATACCCACTCAATGCCATGCTCTTTGGCCCAAGTGTCTATAAGGTTATTCCGGAAATGAGTCCCATTGTCTGATTCAATTCTTTCTGGGGTGCCATGTCGCCACAAAATCTGGTTCTCAAGGCCCAGGATAGAGTTCCTGGCAGTGGCATGGGGCACAGCGTATGTTTCCAGCCATCCGGTGGTTGCTTCCACCATGGTAAGCACATGGCGCTTGCCTTGGCGGGTTGGTGGGAGTGTGATATAATCAATCTGCCAGGCCTCCCCATATTTATACTTCAGCCATCGTCCTCCATACCAAAGAGGCTTTAACCGTTTGGCTTGTTTAATTGCAGCACATGTTTCACACTCGTGAATAACCTGGGCAATAGTGTCCATTGTTAAGTCCACCCCTCGATCACGGGCCCATCTGTATGTTGCATCTCTGCCCTGATGGCCTGAAGTGTCATGGGCCCACCGAGCCAAAAATAATTCACCTTTATGTTGCCAATCTAAGTCCATCTGAGCCACTTCAATCTTAGCAGCTTTATCCACTTGTTGGTTGTTCTGGTGTTCCTCAGTGGCCCGACTCTTGGGTACATGGGCGTCTACATGGCGTACCTTCACCACCAGGTTCTGCACCCGGGCAGCGATATCTTGCCACAGTGCAGCAGCCCAGATGGGTTTACCTCTGCGTTGCCAGTTGCTCTGCTTCCATTGCTGCAACCACCCCCACAGGGCATTTGCCACCATCCATGAGTCAGTATAGAGATAAAGTACTGGCCACTTTTCTCTTGCGTAGAGGGGCAATCGATATTGGTACGAATTGGTCCTCTGGTTTAGCTGCAGTCATCACTGTGGTTTGAGTAGCAACTGTACTTGTCGCTGGGGGTGGTGTAGCTGCTGTGGTTGGAGCTGGGGTAGCTTCGCTGTCTGTTGCAGTTGAAGTTTGAGTAGCGGCTGTACTTGTCGCTGGGGGTGGTGTAGCTGCTGTGGTTGGAGCTGGGGTAGCTGCACTGTCTGTTGCAGTCGAAGTTTGAGTAGTGGCTGTACTTGTCGCTGGGGGTGGTGTAGCTGCTGTGCTCGGAGCTGGAGTAGCTGCGCTGTCTGTTGCTTCGCCCTCAGATCCAGGGACATTTTTTCCCTTTTGAAAGTGCTGGATAACGTTGAACAAGGCCCGGTAAGCATAGGCCAAGCCCCAGCACGTTGACATGATTTGTCCCTCTCTGGTATGACCAGGATGACAGCACACCTCATTTAAGTGTTTTACTAATTCTTCTGGATTTTGCAGTTGTTCGGTGGTGAAATTCCAAAACACTGGAGGGGCCCACTGACCTAGATACTTGCCCATACTATCCCACACACCTTGCCACTCATGGCTGTCCAGCCTCGGGGAAAATCTCTCAGTCCCCCTATTTGTCGTCTAACCCCAGACAAGACCCAAACCCGACTCTGCTTAACTCTTGAGATCAGACATAATGGTTGTGAACAAAACACACTCTGTATGCGTGCCAACATGGTGACCCCCATCACAATCAGCAAACAGGTCTCAACGATATTAAAAGGCCACTCAAAAATTTCAAAACTCTCAAACGATGCTCCCCCAGTAAGTCTCTGTTTCAGAGAGAAAAATACTCAATCTTCAGTGTTTCACTCTTTTGTAGTGGCCAGATACATCACTGAAGCATCACAGAATCCAATTTATACTTCAGCTGACCCCATCTGAATTAATGCAATTATTTAGGGATTACTTTGGTCCATGTAGTTATTTATAGCTGTCAGGTTTTATGCAGAAAACTTCTAAACTGTGAGAAACAGGCCACCAAAAAATAAATGTACTAAGTATATTAAAAAGGTGCTTTCCCTTCCCAGGGATAAACAGAGAATTTCAAGCAAGAGGAAGTCATTGAATAATCAGTCCCTTACCAGCTATCACCCAGTGATGGTGAGTCTATATTAATTCTTATTCAGAATACAGAGGAAAGGTTCAGTATTCTCAGATATATGGGAACTGCTCCCAAATGATATATTTTTAAGTGGGGTGTGTATGTTCCATATTATAAATATTGCATCCAAATGTGGAAGAGAGCTGTCTGAACACATGAAATGTATTTTAACACTTCCAGCCATTCAGAGCTAGATGCCTTAGCCAGGTACACCTTTTTCTCATGAAAAAAAAAAACAAACACCAAAAACAGAGGAGAAGGGATCTTTATACCAGCAGTTTCAGCACTGAGTTGGTATGTGGAAGGGTTCAGGTCCTAAGTTCAGTGTATCCTATCATTTTACAAAGCAGAACAGTTCCTGCAGGAGGAAGAGATAGAGATCTATGTGAAGAATTGGCCAGTCTGGTTCATAAACATGCAGCTCAGATGTTGATGACAGACACTTGAATCTGTGCTTCAGATTATGTTCAGATGAGACGTGAAAAAAGATTTCACTTTTTAGGTGAATTCTTTTACTTGCTCGTCAAATGGGGGATGGGTGGCCATATCTTCCTCATGCGCTTTCTGTGGTCCCAGAAGATAAGGATGCTGTGAGGAAATGTCAGTGTTCAGAGCACGCCTGTTCTGGGGGACACAGTGTCTGACAAATCTTTTGCTAAGGTTATGGTGGCAATAACTTCATCTCTTATCAAGATTTTAATGATTATATATACAAACATTGGCAGAAACTGAGGCAGGCAGGTTGAGTTACGTGGTGGAAACAGTGTGCTCCACAGCCTGAGCTTCATCCCACAAATATCAAAACTGCGGGATCTGCTGGAGTATCTAGTGCTTCCCTCATGGCCTGAGACCTGTGTTTTCTCTGCAAGGACCCAGATATTGGAGAGAGATATGCAAGAAGCAGACCAAGGCGCCGTTCTGATGCTGCCAGGCTGCCAACTCAGACTTGGAAAACATTCACAGATTTCATAATTTAGACATAGTCCTTTCCCTCAGAGAATAAAAAAGACTCTGAGAGACTTACTCTTGATGCCTTAGATCTTTTCCCATGTAGGGAGCTCAGAGCAGTGCCCCATACCATTTGCACCCAGGCAACTCAAATTACTGAGACCTATCCCTCTCACCACTTCTCACAAACTCAGTTTGTCCAGTCACACCAGACAAGTCTCAGTAGCAAATGAAATAACATTGCCACAGTGCTGAAATACCTTACTCATACCAGAATTTCTGTGGGTAGTGCCATTCTGTTAGACCTTCCCAGTTCATTCCAGGTATTTTAGCTCAGCTCTAGTCTTTTTATCTAATAGATAGTTAAAAATCAACTCTAAATATAGTGTAGTGTAACTGTGTAATGATATGTTTATGTTCAGCTAGGGTAAAAAAAAGTAAGTGAAAAGAGTAACAGTTAACAGTGTCACCTCCTGTTGTGCCCAAACTGTGAGATGCTGAAACTGGAGACAGCCTGCATAAAATTAACAAATAGCTGATCCATGGAACCATATATTCAAACCTGCCTACCAAAGACTCCTCTTCCCCTATTTTCCAACTACATCAAGCTATATTGCAACTGAATATGATGAAAATATTTTAACAATGTAAAGTAAATACCTGGAACTATTTTAAACAGGCAATTTTAAAGACATTTTTACAATAATAAATCCCACTCATTTGAACTACAATAAAGCTATTAAAGAATAGAAGCATGAGATTAGATAAAGTTGCTTTAGTGCATCTGTGTTGGAAAAATTAGTGGTTTGCCAGGGGTTAACAATTGATCTGCTCCAACAAGACTGAAAGGTGGTTGCAGTTTTAGCTTGGGTGTTTTTTTTTTTTTCCTTTTTTTAAATTTCAATTAGTTTATCATTACACAAGGTATCTGTGAATTTAATTTCTCACAATGTTTCCTGCAAACTGAAACAACAGAAAGCCAGAAATAGGTTCAAACCAGACTTTGAATCCGGATTTCTGACACTTGAAATCTCAATCTGACACTTCAATACAGACTTTGATACAAATAAAAAGATATTTCCAGAACTGATCTTCAGAGCATTTAGTTTTGTAACACAAACAACCCCATAACCCACGAGCATCTCAGTCGAGGGATTTTGTTTAGTGTCTATTTCTGCCTATCATCTTTGTCTTTTCTTTCTAAACACTTTGTAAAGATCAGAGCTTAGGTTATAGCAGTCCAGAACCTGACAATGTTTTAATAAAGTTGTCCTCATTACCAAGAGTGGCAGCTTATGGCCAAAGGGTGCTCTGCACAAAATGTACCATGGAAAATTTTAGAGGATATATGCTTGAATATTTTAGTATTCTTTTTCTCATTTATTTATGGCCACTGTTGAATGAAGAATATGTGAATATAAGGCCCTGTTCAGCCATTCCTATGCATAGCACAAATGTCTTTTAAAGTGTGCTTTACTATGAAATGAGAGAAAGGTTATCTTCTTCTTAAAGTATTTGAACATTTGGATCTAAGTGAAGGATTCCTTTTTCTGGAAGCAATTGCTTGAAAAAAACGACCAAGTGATACCATAGTTGGACTGCTCTGACATAAAGGCTCATATACCCTTTGTATCTCTGCGCTAAACTTGTTGGAGGAGCCATCAAAGAAGAAAACTTTGGCCCATACTAAGCAGGTCAAAGCCTGTCATCCATCTCAATGGCCAAATGATGTCTTTGTAAATCTAATAATATTGAAGTTAGTCTGGGTCTAAATCTTCAATGGATTCAAAAAATAATAAATTTTTTACTTCTTCATCAGGAATTCAGACATGTTTGTACCAATAATTCACTGTTGCTTACTTAGGAACCATTTCTTGCCTGCCCTTCATATTGAAGACCTCTTTGTAGTTCTTTATTTATGGCAATGGATCACTTTGAAATCTGTGAGTAGATAGGTGATGTGAACTTCTTTTTAACAAACACTCAATTTGACATCCCTTAAAATTTAAAGGATTAGGCAAAATTAGAGGATTCTGTTTTCTTGACAAATAAAATGCAAATGTCATCTGCCAGGTAAGTGACTCTAAGGTAGTTGTTTCAAAACTTTTCCTCTTTTCAAAATGCAAACAAGAAATCTACTTCATTTAGGCCTATTACAAGAATCCTAAAACTGCCTGACTTGGTAGTTTTGCAGACAGTTCTGTGACATGCTGTGATGTTACGCTAATCAATGTAGAAAAACTACTAGCAAACTAAAAATTTTCACTGCTCATAATAAGTACAGCATTTTGTGAAGCAAAAGTCCCAGTCATTCATTTTGAAGATCTGGTGACCCTCTTCTGTGAAGTTTCCATTTTCACTCAGTGATTGAATTTTTTATTCACTTTCTACACATTGCTTTAACTATGTTTTACCTAAGAATAACAATGTACTGGAAATCAACATGCTGTTCACAAAAAATTTATAATTCACCTTGACGGAGCAAGAGCTTTGAGAACTGAGGATGAGCTCCTAATGAAGTCCAGCACTTAGATATATTTAATATAAAACTATACTTCTTTTCAAAGGATTAATCACCAATAAAAACATCCCAGTGACTGGAAAACTTCTCGACACTGTCCCACATGACATCCTTGTCTCTAGATTGGAGAGACATCGATCTGATGGGTGGACCACTCGGTGGATAAAGAACTGGCTGGATGGCCGCACGCAAAGAGTTGTGGTCAATGGCTCGATGTCCGGCTGGAGACCGGTAACGAGTGGTGTCCCTCAGGGATCGGTGTTGGGAATGGTCTTGTTCAATATCTTTGTCGGTGACATAGACAGTGGGATTGAGTGCGCCCTCAGCAAGCTTGCCGATGACACCAAGCTGTGTGGTTCGGTTGATATGCCGGAGGGAAGGGATGCCATCCAGAGGGACCTGGACACGCTTGTGAGGTGGGCTGATGCCACCCTTATGAAGCTTAACCATGCCAAGTGCAAGGTCATACACCTGGGTTGGAGCAATCCCAGGCACAGCCACAGGTTGGGCAGAGAAGAGATTCAGAGCAGCCCTGCAGAGAAGGACTTGGGGGTGTTGGTCGATGAGAAAATGAACATGAGCCGTCTTCAGTGTGCACTCACAGCCCAGAAAGCCAACCGTATCCTGGGCTGCATCAAGAGGAGCATGACCAGCAGGTCAAAGGAGGTGATCCTGCCCCTCTACTCTGCTCTCGTGAGACCTCACTTGCAGTATTGTGTGCAGTTCCGGTGTCCTCAACATAAAAAGGACATGGAACTGTTGGAACAAGTCCAGAGGAGGGCCACGAGGATGATCAGGGGACTGGAGCACCTCCCGTATGAAGAGAGGCTGAGAAAGTTGGGGCTGTTCAGCCTGGAGAAGAGAAGGCTGCGTGGAGACCTCATAGCAGCCTTCCAGTATCTGAAAAGGGGGCCTACAAGGATGCTGGGGATGGACTCTTCATCAGGGACTGTAGTGACAGGACAAGGGGTAATGGGTTCAAACTTAAACAGGGGAAGTTTAGATTGGATATAAGGAAGACATTCTTTACTATGAGGGTGGTGAGGCACTGGAATGGGTTGCCCAGGGAGGTTGTGAGTGCTCCATCCTTGGCGGTGATCAAGGTCAGGTTGGATGAGGCCTTGGGTGGCATGGTTTAGTGTGGAGTGTCCCTGCCCATGGCAGGGGGGTTGGAATTAGATGATCTTAAGGTCCTTTCCAACCGTAACTATTCTAAGATTCTATAGAGTTATTTTATTTTTACTTCTCTGCAACTAAATCTCAGAAAGAGACGCCATGCATCCTTACACAACAGAGAATACTGCCTTCTGGTTTTATTTGTGCTGCAGTTGGACAGTCCAGAGGCTGAATTTGACATATCTTGTGTTTTGTGGACTGGATCTTTTTGGTAGCTTGCCAGAGTGGATAAGTCTTTGTGCTGGTTCAGAGGAGCAATCTGGCAAATGTGCAAAGAGAAGCACAATGGGGGAAGCTGTTGGCAGTGTCCACAGATACCCCAGGATCTGTAGTGGATGCTGCAACACAGCAATGTGTCAAATGACAGTATCAGAGAGTAGGACTCCTGCTTTCAGTGTCCGTGTTTTATGTGCATTTTCCTGACAGCGTGTCCCTCTTGACAGTGTTGTGCTCTGATTTTCTAGGACTAAGCTATATTTCAGTAAAGGCAGTACAAATATTTCAACACTGCACTTTAAAAAGCTTCAGCCAATCTTCTTGGATTATTTCAGAGCCAGATATAAAACTTGGAGTAACTGCAACAAAAGCACTGTTTGCTCTAGTGCACCTCTTTCACCTTACAAGCCATGTTCTGTAAAATAAATTTTAGCTAATAGAGTTCTTGACCTTGCAGCTATGACTCCTAATTAAGTAAAGTTAGTCAGCGAGCTCTTACTTTCTAACATTGCATTCCCCATATGGTGGCTGCTCAACTCACTTACTCAGCCAATGTTGGTTATTTTAACTAAAAACTTGCTTTAATATACTCCACAGCACCTAGAACAATAAGCACAGACACTCTATATCTGTCATTTCCATCTCGATGAGGAGAAAACAAAGGGATAATTATAAACTGCATCTCATATTGTTACTCTTGCACTTGACATGTGCATCTTTTCTTTTTTTTTTTATTTTTTTTTTTTCCACAGTAAAGTGATTCTGCTGTGGAGATAGCACCAGGTGCATGGGGGTGACCTCACACACACACCAAATCGGGAGCTGACATCCATCACACTTTGAAATTTTGGATTTCATCATTTCCTGATCTTTCTAAAGGGATCACAGCACCTGGCCCTCACAGCTGTAGTTCATTTAGAAAGCAATTTAAAAACCGAGAAAAAAGCAAATGACATCTTGCTGCCTCAGCCTTGTCATTAAGTATAGCAGAATGGCCTTCATTTATGAGACACATGGCTAAGAATTAATATCTTTCAGTGCTTTCTCAAGTCGAGATTACAAAAGGTTTGAAAGACCACTAAATAATTAGTAGTATGACTGAAGCAAGAAAAAAAAAAAAAAACAAAAACCAAAAAACAACCTCTTTTCTTCATTACGAAGAATATTGAGAATCACACTGATTTCAACATGTTCCAAAGGTTGTAGCCTTTGAGCATTTTGTCCCTACTATACAGTAAACCTTCAGCTTTTATTTCCTTCCCTTTTCATCCCCTGTAGCACTGGAAGCTTTGTATATATTTGGGTACTGTCTCTGTACAGTTAAATGCCTTTATGCACACAAACTGTTTCTCTGCATCTGCAGTGGCCAGGCATCAATGCTGAAGTTGAAGTATTTTAAAGTTTTGCATAATACCATCCTTTTTCCTTCACTGTTCTGTTACATTGTGGGGTTTTTTTCCTTCATGATATTTAATTTATAATTGTATGGCTGACTTTAGTGTTTATGAAATGAGTGGCTAACGACACTGGCTAGAGCCAGCTATGGCGCAGGCAGGTGCTGTGCAAACTCTCCCCATGCGGCTTTGCCAATGCATCACTGGTTTGCAGCATCCTGCTATGCCGCTTGCCTCTCTCCTGCCCTGGGCCCCCACTGCTCCCCTCTTCAGAAGAGCCCAGCGCTCAAACTGCCCTTCCAAACTGCTCAGAGCCTTTCTGAAAGAGAGTTCAGAAGATTATGTTAATCTGAGTGGAATTTGGACTTCCGAGTCTGAAGAAAAACCCCTCATCTTGGATGTGCGCCCATCCTATTGTCTGTGCAGTTCGAACCTGGGAGAAATAATGCCAGTCTAAGTCATTTTATGGGAGGTCTTCACGTTTGGTTCAAATCTGCATTGCCTAAAGTTTCCTCCCATCCTTTTCTTTGGGTTAAACTCATAATTTTCTGGAACCGTTTTTAAAAACCATGCTCAATACTGGGTAAGCAGAACTTTAACCCTTTCAAGAAGTGTATCTGGATTTACTATCTTTTATGTGCTATCTGATAACAGACTCAGTTTTTCATATTTATTGCATAGAGTTAATAAGGCAGCAAGAATCTCATTTGTTCTGAACTGTAGTTTTGCTTTTTGACTCAGCATCCTTGGATGAGTTTGAAAGGATTCTACATGCAAATGCAGTTCAAATAGTGAATAATATTATTTATTTTTCTTCTTTTGTATCAACTCAGTGCACTATGAGCCACTGTGATTAGGTGGCTCCAGTTTCAGTTTATGGAAGTGCAAATCTGGCTTCCAAGTTACCTCTGAATCTTTCCCTTGGAGAATGCTTTCAAGTCTAGCACTGAAGATGACGTCAGGACCCACAAGTTTTGGGCTCATTTCACTGGACAGAGTAAGATACCATGTTTGCAGATAGGAACTGAATGCTGGGACTGTATGTATGTGTGTGGATGTGCATGTGTGTGGGTTTAACAGCTCAGTGCTGAATCTCAGCCTCTTAGCAATGATACCTAAATGAATTCTTATTAGCACATTGCTGAAATCTTCTGGGACTGAATCCATTTACTCTCAATTAATATCAAACTAAAAATTACAACAGTATATTTCAAATAATTTTCACTCTGAAGTAAATATTTCAGTCTTAGGAGAAAGCCCACTGAAATCGATTAACCCTTCTGTGGATTTAAAACACTTTTGCATCATTCCCTTTCCACTACCACCATCCTCTCAACTCCCCCATCCTCAAGGAAATCCTCTGCCCAAAAGGCTATGCTGCATTTTAAACTACCTATTGTCTTAGGACTCTGCTCATCAGAAATTCGTTTCCCTCTGGGCCTTCTTGGGCTTCCCTACCTTGGCACGTGGCTTTAGACAACAGCAGGACATAACTTCTCACTTGCCAAATGGCATTTCTGTCTCCTTTCCTAATTCATTTCCCAAAATGCCACAACCACACCCAGCTCTTTCCTCCGAGAGCTGTATCTGACTGACTCCATGCATGCAGAGCTTTCACTAGTAAATAATCTCAGAGAGCCAAATGATGTGTTCAGGAGGGGGTAGTGCTCTTGGAGGCTATTGGCAGTCGTTCAGATGACAACCAGCTGCAAAGAGCTTTAAGAACAGTGTTAGATACATACACATATACACAAAGAAAAGAAAAAAAGGAAAAATTGTTGACTGAAGACATATTGCCCTTGATTGAACAGTGAGGAACCTGCTGTTGAGAAAATAGATATTTGGGAAACTGCAAAAAAAAAAAAAAAAAAAAAAGGAAGGAGGGAAAATAAAGAAGAAAAAAGGTTTGCCCATTTTAGTGGCTGGAGATCAGCCTTCAGTTGTCAGCCTTCAATTGCTGAGGATAGACAATGGTGATTTCTGCTTGATTAGCCCGCGTTCACAACAATTGTTTTTCCAGTTGCCTGTTGATTTTTACTACAAGGACATTGTTGCCTGTAGTTCTGTGAGTAGGGAACACTTTAAGAGGAGAGTAACTCATGAGCACAATAATTTGCACAGCTCCCTGTAAAAGGTATTGACAGAAATAGTAGCGGAAAGCCTACATATCCTGACCATATCTACAACCTAGACTGCAACCTTCCAGTCTTTCACACCACACATTTTAACAATATTTTTTATTAAAACTGCATTACACATAACTGGTAACTGAGTCCCTAGGAGAGTAGACACTACAGGGTTTCTGTTTCCCCTTGAAAGGGATGGAGTTGAAATACAAATACAGCTGTATAACCTCTGTGGGGGGAAAATCGCTTCCTATTATGGGGAAAAGCCAAATTTTCATCAGTGTTTCCAGAAAACAACACAAAACTGTTTTTTTCAAAGAGGATAGCTTAAAACTGATGGAGAAACACAGAAAAAATGAAAAAAAAAAAAAAAACCCAAAACCAACAAAATATTAAATGTACGTAAGTAAAACTTTGTTCCTTTTTGTCAGACACTTCTATACAATGATCAAAACACCTGTCACTTTCTGAGATGTACCACCTTTCTTTTCCATATTGTAAGCTCCTGCAATAACAAATAGTTGGCCTCTGTTGTATATTCAGTTTATTTGCCAGGGTACCTGATATGAGCCCATTTTCCCAACAGTTATTTGTGCATGTCAACATTTCTATGAACTCTACGTCAAGGAATGGCAATTAGGATGGGGATTTAAAAGGTAAGTGTCAGGGTTAATTTTGACATACAGCCAGTCATATCAGCCCCTTGGAACACCACAATTGTCCACTGGAAGTGCTACCTCTGTTCACTGACTGTAGACATATCCTGGAAAACTCATACAGATGACTAAAGTCACCCGCATGACTCTGTCATGAAACCAAGTTACCACAGTCTGAGTAAACAGCAGCCCAGCTATAGTACCCATACGTGCTCTCAGTCTGCAAATGCAGTATGATTGAAGTTACTTTATCCTGCAGTCAGTGAGAGTTCCGCTAAATCACATTGAGTCACATTTGCCATACATAGAAAATAAAACACATGCTGGTGGTTGTCACTGTTCAACTTGTTAAGTTATGGCAACTCTGTAAGTGTCTCAGCACTTCATAGGTGCACAAACACAGCTCAAGATTGCTTTGCGTCCATAGGCACTGATGTGATGTAACCAACGATAATGTCAACAGAGCATGTTGCTACATGTACAACAAGGGCATGCTTGCTCTCAGCGCTATGGGCAAGACAGAAAAAGGATTCAAAAATTGTCCTTTACACAAAGAATTTCAGGAATGTCAGCAGACAAAACCAGACATTTACCCAAATTTTGCTGAATCTGAACATTAACAGAGGCCTGAGGAACATCTGACTGTCATTTCCACAAATACCATAATTTATTATGCTTTAAAAGCTTTTAATAATACTATTTGCATTCTGAATATTTTCTGGGTACGTAGATCAACCTCCCAGCACAAAGAACTAACTATCTTAACACCCTGAGATAGAAAACTAATCTCTGAATATGTCTTTCTCCAAACCACAAGCTACTTATATTCCTATCAGAAAAAAAGAGTTTATTATGAAACTTATATACATATATTTCTATGTGTATATATACACAAAAAGAATATACATCGATGTTCTTTTCAACTGTCGTGTTTTGCACAATCCTGTATTTAAAATATGGCAAGCTTTTATGCTTTCATCTCTGTATGTTTTCCATTTCAGTATCCCAGATTTACTGTGTTCTGAGTTAACCTATACGATAGTTACAAGTTAATTTTTCTTCCTGCCCCCAAAAAACAAACAACAGAAGGAATTTAACCTCATATCCTCACTCTGAAATTAGCTCTATTGTCAAAAGATGACAGCTGTATCCTGATTTCAAGAATTTCATGTCGGCATTAAGCAGCATTTTTGAAACCATTGTGTTACTTCAAACAGATCCATAATGGTCCCTCAGCAAACCATTTTCAGAAGACTTGTGTAAGTAAGATAAAAAGACACCATTTCTGAAGAGATGCTTTTATGGGCTAGGTCAGAGTGCTCTTTCCATGTTGTTCATTCCCAGTCGAATTTCCTAATAGCCTATCTCCTCAGCTAACAGATGCCCAGCCTCATGTCGGAACCAGATCGAGCCACCACTGAGATGATATCCAGCTCCTTTCTTATTGAGCCGTTTCCCTAGCAGATGGTGCAATGCTGCAGGCACACTCCTTCCTGTTAATTACCAGCCTTCGCTACAGATGGAAATGTCAGTCAGCCTCACAGGTCCTGGTTCCTGCCATTGCCTCAGTCCATAGCCCTCTACCTAGGCAAGATGCTGCCAACACACACCATGTGTTTTGTGACTGCTGACTAGGCAGGCAACAAAAAACAACTTAGTTCATGAATATTCATGGAGGAATGTTTAGAGTTCTGTTCATCTGCAATGCTTATAGATCTGCTTAAAGGAGATTGCACTTTCCGAGGAGCCCTCTGCCCCTTGTTTTACTATGGTGCGGGCAGATGAGTTATCAAAGTGTGTTGCTATAGTAACATATAAAGGACTATTAAATATCTGTCATTTGGAGACTTCTATAGGCACATCAGCTTCTGGCTGCCATTTTTTCCATACCTTAAGTGCCCTTTAATTATTCTTGTCCTGCAATAACAGACCAATAGTCACCAGGCTGAACTGATTATCTAATAACTGTTGATTTTCATTAAAGCCTGATTACCTCATTATAAGTAACCAGTATGAATTCCTTGATCTTTCCTGGTATCTAAGCACAGTAAATCCAGACAAATGAAATTCTGTGTAACCTGTATAAATTCATTAGACACATTTTTTCTAATGGCTATAGAAAACCTGTTAGTAATCAAAAATAAATTTTCAGAAAGATTTTATATAAAGTTTGAGTTAGAAGATTAGGAAAACATCAAGCATGTCTTTTTTCTTTTTCTTTCTTTTTTTTTTTTTTTTTTTCTTTTTCTTTTTTTGACTGGAGGTAATTCATTCTCTTGTGAGAATCTGTGCAAGTGTAATATGTAGATATTAAAATAGCAATATGACTCAGAACGTGCCAATAATATTCTTCAGTTTTTTGACTCATGACTGTTCATGAAGTGAGAGTTTAGATGTTCCAAATCAGAAAAACAGGAATCTAGCTTATGTTAAGAACACACTTTTCAAGAAAAAGGGATTTGTATTCCATTTCCAGCATACAGAATGAGCAATATGTACAGGGGTAGGGGATGTTTAAACAGCAGTATTTTCAATCCACTCTAGGCTGATTGTTGTCAGTCTGCTAATACTTCAGTAACAAAGCAGAGCATCCAGAAACACCTGAGAAAGGCACATGCTGTTTCTTTGAAAGAAATGAAAGCTTGAACAAAATAAAGTTCTTACAAGTCAATTGAGTGTACTTTTCGGGCACTGCTTCTTTCCTGCAGTTTTATCTCCATAAGAAGGTTTCACCTCTTTCTTGCTTTGTTTATATTGTTCTAATGTTTTGGACTTTGTTCACTTAAATTGTTTAAGAGATGGTGGTTTTCAAGATTCTGAAGTCCTTTCTACAGCCATAGAAATTGCAAAAGCTGTAATGTCTGTTGATCCATTATATTTAGGGTTGTTTCACAGAAATATATTTGGTTTTATTTTTATCTTCATTACAGTGAATCCCAAAAAGCAATATAAGGTCTTTCCTAGGTTTATTTCAATTTCTATGTTCTACAACATTGTACAATTTCAATATTAAATAATAAAATGTAATTCTTTAACCTATTAATTTCTAAAATATATCTAGCTTTATCCTTCCAAGATGAAGCTACAAAACACATGCTATTACCAAATTCCTTTTAGCTGCACTGGGAAACTGAAATTGCAAAATACAAAAGGGTTCAAGTACAAAAAGAGTGCAAAAGTTTGAGCATTACATTTTGTGTTCATAAACTGAATCTTGACTTTGTAAATCACTACCTAAATCAATATGTAAGTTACACACATGTAATTTGACTCTATGTGTTGTAAACTAATTAATATCCTTCAAAAACAACTACAGTGTGAGAGGGGATGTCATTCCAACAGGAAAAGCTCAGGTCTTATGTGAGGCAAGCGCATACCTATTAAAGCTTATGTACTCATAAGTAAAAAGTCATATTATATGCAGATTTGATATTATTCTATAATAACATACAAAGGACAGCATACACTTCAATGTCTAACACTTGTGTGGCTTTTGGCTAGTCATTAGCTTTCACACAGCCAAATTTATGCTCGGTGGAAAGTGATTTCATCCCAAATTACTTTTATCACTTTTATCAGCCTTTCTCAACTTGCACTCCAGAAGTACTTATTTCCCATTACAGTAAACTCTTTTTATTTTCTTCAAAGTGCCAGCTATGACTTGCTGAGACTTAAAGAGCTGACACCTTGAAGTATGTGAAGCAAATCTACTCCAAACATACAGCAGCTCCGGCTGTATCTACACTGCAGAACAGCTGCGTTCCATAGCGACTGTTTGGGAGCACTCCAGCTCCCTTCGAGTGCCTGTGCTCTTTTCACAGGGACTAGGGCACAGGGAGCAGGGTGGATATGTTATTGTAGCCTGCTGCATATATAATATATTTTCAATAAGTTTCAAAGCAATGTGTTAAGGTAATTTTGGTGACTCTCTCAGGGAACTGTTGGGCAGCGGCAACTGCAGTGCTGTTTTGCAGCTGGGATCTCAGCAGGCAGGCACAGTAACCTCCTGATCTGGTGTGTCCCCATCCTGGTGCCTGCACATGCACTGCCCAGCAGGGAAAAAGGATTCAGCAGGGATGACAAAGCTCTGATGGGAGCAGGCTGCATAGTCTCCAGGGAAAGCATTGTCCCTGCTGTGGACACTGCAAGTACTATTACCAAGTCAGCGAATTTTACAGGAACCTGAGGAACCAATCGCTGATTGTTTGATTAGATAACACAGAAGAGGCTTAAAAGCCAAATTACCAGATTCCTTCTAAAAAATTATTGCTCCTATTTTTATTCTTTTAATCACCACAGTAATCTGATTGACATAAGTGGGCTATTCTGAGAAACGGGTGTTCAGAGATTATTCCACATTATGCCTTGTTATTTCTTTATTGCAGCAGAACATTGATTATGTTTTTCATAGCTTCTTGGGGCCTACATATTCTGATGTTCCCTTCATAATTAAATGAAGATGGCAGCTGAGGAGGATGACAAAGTTGCTCTAGGTTAAAAAAGCAAGATTAAAGAAATAGATGGACAAAGTTAGGCATGCGTGGGTGGGAATGACATCAAGACAATCATATTTTTTTAAATTAGCAATGACGCATTTCAAATGCCATCTCATCTATTAAGTCTTAATTTAAGTTGTAGCCACTGTTCAGCCACCTGCAACAGTGAGCTGCATTTTAGCTAAGGAGGAGCATACAGCCTCACATGAAAGCACTCAGGGACTGTGTGCATCAGGCTCTCTCTCATAACATGACCAAAAGAAAGGTAAATCTTGATTAGCTCATTTCTCATTATATGAAAGAACACACAAGTGATGTGTTGAGACACATGCTCATTTCCACCCCATGACTACCACCCTTATCCATCCCATACAGCCAGTTCATATTATAACATGGTGAAGAAAATACTGCAGATTTCTCAGAGAAGAAAAGAAGAGGAAATAAGCAGTTACAACAATTCATAGAGACAATTAATTGTACTTCCTGATTGAATCTAGCCTACCAGCCACACACTGAATCCCACATGGGTCATATGTCAAATAGCTGAGTTATATCAAACTGTCATGAACACTTTCTTCAATTAATCAAACTTTTTACAGCCCTCAGTGATTCCAGCTTCTTTGGTGGGTTTTGAGTTGCGTGGTTGGTTTGGCTGCAGTTACTGATGTATTTTTTTTACAGTGTGCTGTATTTCGCCATCTAATCAAAACTTTTTGAGTGCAAATACATACAACAGGAAGTACAGAATTAAAAATGGAAACTATGAACAATCTGTCTGCCACCAGGATTTTGCCTGCAAGGATACTGCCCTCTGCCTTAAAGGAGGCCAGGAACAATTTTGTGATGAACTCTCAGGGAGATCAAAGGGAAAATTATTAAATCTCTGAACCCCTCTTAAATAGTAATACTTGTTACTCAAGGATGTCTACTCTGTTGGAATTGAGTGAGCTTATATTGCTCAAGGAGGAACCACAGCTTGCATTATACGGTGCTGAATAATAAAGGGGTAGTGGAGAAAAGGTATGTGCACTGAAACAGATGATTGTAAGACTGGACAAATGAGATATTGTTAAAAGCCTATGATCCCATAGGCTAACAACCCATAACCACAGATCTCATGTTGACGCTTGGAGTTTAAAATATTTTCACAGCTAGGGTTCCCAGGCACCAGAGTGAGGACTTAACCCCATTCACCTAGCTGCCAATAGACAGAATCCCACTTCTTTATAACATTATTTTTGGCTGCCTTTGCCGCCTTTTCTACTTATCCCCTTCTCAGTCTCACTGCTGCCATGGCAACATGCAACACACCTTGATGGAATGGATAAAGAACAGATTCTTCTGAAGTTGGAAGGGACTTAGTCACTGGGTCAGCTGATGGTCCAAGAGTCGGCTTTGGTCCGAGAAAATAAGTAAGCAGATTTAGCATGTATCCAAGAGTGCTTGTGTTGGGATAGTTTCCTTCTATCCTTCTCCACTGTGGTTAAGAGCCCTTAAGTACTGCAATTGCAGGTGTAGCATACAGTTTGTGAGGTCCTTAGCCTTTTCATTTTACCTGTCTTCTTCAAGAACTGTTACAGAGAAGCAAGTCAATCAAGATGTTTCTTCACACTGCATGGAAAACATAGTTTCCTTTCAGTATTATAAATTTATATGAGCATATATGTCTGTAATAAAAATACAACAGTAAAGGAAATTTACCTCACCTACAAAGTAAATTAAATGTTAGGAAATGCCAAATATATGGACATCTATGACTAATTCTGTTTCTGATGTCCCTTTAAAACACCAGACAAGGTCACATTTTCACAGGAACTTTCAATACATATACAGATAGGCTGCCTGGAGATTCTCCTAATCCACAGGATTTTGACTTTACAGCCTAAGAAATAATATTTTAGAAACATTTTTGCATACATTCTGGTAGAAAAAAGGTAGAATTCGGTAATGTTTTATACCAGAAAATCCTGATCACCCATTGCCACAGCACAGTCCAGGAGATCAGCTCTCTGTCTCTCAGCAACAGGGATCCCTTCCCAGAAAGTTGCCCAAAGAAGAAGTGGCCATCTTGACACTATATGATGACTGCAAGACATGAAGATAAGAAAACCAAGGTCACTGTCTTCCATAAATGACAGCAACCCTTTAGTGTTCCCAGAACAAAGCCATTGGCTTCAACTCTCCTGCTGCTTTTCTGGTAATGTCTTGCATGAGGTTCTCTGGAGTGTTCCAGGACTGCGACAATAGTTAACCTTCTCCTGGAAAAGCTAATAACACAGCAATGGTTCTACACAGCTCAGCCAATCTGTATGGTATTTCATCACAGAAAGGAAATATACCACTCTCACCTGTAGAGATGTCACATGCCAGATTACAAAGTCTTGTGATGGAGATTATTCGAATTTTTCAAAGCAAAGACCACAGAGGATCTTTTAGATGATCTGCAGAGTGAGATTTCCTGGCAGTGCTTTCCTTAATGATTAGTGAAAGCTTCCAGTCTCCTGCCATCTCAAACAAGCACATCTCATAAGCTCTTCCAGAGGCTGATCAAAGCATGCAATTATTTCATGACAATAGCTGAAGCTGTGGTTGAGAAAATAATTTCTTTTAAATAAAGGCTGCTATAATTTGGCTCCAGTTTTGTTAAAAGGTATGCAGGAACCTAGAAAAATAGCTATGGGTATTAGTACTTGTCCAGAAATGGCCAGCTGGGACAAAGGACTAAAGGTCTAACATTAGGGCTGTCCAACATGCTCTGAGCAGCGTGATGGGAGAAAAGCTGTGGAGCACTGCAGGCTATTCACTGTTTCTTTATAATAGGACACCTCATTCTCACTCATAAAATGGAAATATCAAAAAACGCTCACTTTCCTTAGCATATGTCTGTAAAGACTGGGAGTTTTTTTCCTTTGTCCTTGGAGTCCCCTTTTATTTTGTGAATATCATTCATGGTATCAATTTCTTAAATAGATTTCTATAACTTTTTTCCCCTATGTTTCAGAGCATTTTCCCAAGGCTCATTTTTCTCTATATACTTACTACTGTAAAACTCAGACTGTATTATCTGGAGTTTGTGGGGTTATATTTAGCTAGCTAGCTAGTAATTACTGTAAAACCCTTTTCTTTGTATGTTTTTCACTTTTAGAATCAAGGTTTTTTTTCCTACTATGTTCCAAGAAGCAGGTCTATCCAACCCAACATAGATATTGAGTGAATGAGAAAACAGCTAGAAGGCTTTGCTGTTTCTAGAAAAGAATATTTGTTTAGTTTTAACTTTTTCACTCAGCTCTGGATAGTATCAGCACACTCTTGGTTAATGCAATAGCTCACTAGGATATGTAAAGTATTTTGTAAATTATTGCAAATGAATTGAGAAATTAGGATTTACAGGAACTCTTGAAAATACAATTGAATCAAAAATTTTGCAAAGTCTCAGAATGTGAAAGCAGAGGGTGAAAAAAAGCATAACTAAATTCCTGAACCACTGTGGGGTTAGCTTCTTACTCCATCACAGACTTTCAATGAACCTTTGTGTAAGAGATTTATTTTCCATGCTTCACCTTCTCACTGTAAAATACGAATAAGATTTCCTTTTTCCAGTACTTTAATTTCTCATATGCATACTGACTATAAATTATTTGGGGACAGGATTGTTCATACTATTTAAATTCAGACATCTACAATGCTTACATGTTGTCAAAGGCAAGACTTGTCAATGGAAAGGGAGGGAATTTAGGGAAGTTACTGGTTCATTATTATAGAAACCTCTTTTAGGAATGAGTCATCCAAGAAAAACATGCTGACTATGCATACTGAACAATTTAGGTATTTTTTTTTAGTTGGAGCGAGGTCACTTCGCTGTCCCAAACATGCATTTGTGTAAAATACAGTGGGGTATACATGTGTCTTCAACTAACTCCTATTCTGAACAAATGTGTGACTTATTATGGCTGAGTCTACTTCAAGCAGTAAGGTTTCCTCAAGAGGATGATTCATGAAAACATCTTGACACAAAAGTTTTGATCTTTTCTTTCTCTTTATTTTTTTAATCTTTTTAAAACTGCAGGAGAAAATGACTGATTATGGTTGTTAAAGTGCTTTGTCTGCTTGTGGTTAATTAGCAGGTGTCATTTCCCTGAAGTAGTGTGAATTATTCTAATGTAGGGGCAAAGCTTGAAAATAATGAAGTTATTCAACTTGTTTACATCCAGCGACAGACAAACTAACTTTGCCTAATTATGATCTCACTTTTACAGGGTTGGGTTGAGAGTTCAGTCCTCATGTTTGCTAGATTTTTGTTCTGCTTTGGAGAAAATGTAGATAATTAATAAATACCTTTTTAAACTAAGAAAAAAAAGTCCAAAATGGAAAAGCAGGAAAAGATTATAAGAATGAGCCAAGCAGGGGAGGAAAATAATAATTGTATGAAGAAAACCCTACTAATAAAATTTTACTAATAAAATAACAATTTTCCATCTTCTGAAAGAAGTTCTTTCAAATGAAAAAAATTTTAGTCTTCTAAATGTATTAGCAATTATCTTTTTGTATACTGCATAATCTAAAAAAAATTATCTGTACCATAGCTATGCATTTCTTCTAGCTGCACCATCTTCTAAAAGTAAAAGAATATATGGAAAATATCCTTTGATTAAATGACAAGAGGATAGCTCAGAAATTTTGTAATCTCTTTCTTCAAAGTCAGAAACTCTTAAGTTCATTAATTTATCTATCATGTGTTAGGTTTTCTTCTTTAATAATGCAATGGATTCAGTCACTGACTGTTTCTCAGATCACACTTCTCAGAGTTGCATCTTCTTGAACAGACAATCCGAATCCTACTGCCTTCTTCCTTCTACACTTTCATTTCTGCCTCTGTCATTTCATGTGATCCTTTCTCAGTGCATTAAATGATCTCCCACAACAATCAAAGAGCTTTTCAGCTCCATTTCATCCAGCTTATTGCTTCATTGTATCAACAGATCAATATTAACATTCAACTCAGAGGTGGAAAGGCTTTAATATAAACGTTGCAGTAATCTCTGTTACTCTAAAAAGTGGTCTGTTTTAACTGCGCTATCAGGAATTAGGTATGCATCGGCAAATATAGTCAGATTTTTTTTTTTTTTTCAGGTTTGATTCTTTTCTTTTAACTTTTTCTTTCTTTATATAGGATAAACGTTGCTTAGAGAGCATTCTGTGTGAGGATGCTTTCACGTCTGTCCCCTCACCAATAGTAACAGATGGAAAGCTCTCCATGAAGCTTTTAACCTTCTTCTAACATGTCCATTGAATTTAAAGCTCCTGTATTTGTGATCACAAGATAATGTCTGTTGATAGCTGCTTCCCTAGGGTACATTCACTCATCCAAGAATCCTGAACACTCCTATTCTGCAGGAATAGTACTGTACCAACACACAGGACGACATTACCTTGTGTCGGAAGAGGTCTCTGTCCAAACATATAAGACATTGAGTGGGTATGATTTGTTGAAGGCAACATAACAAGTTAGTGTTAGAGCAAAAATGAAACCAAAGCGCGGAATTAATCTCAGTTGACTTTAGATGCTTACATCTGAACAAGTGCCTGAAGTTCATCTATAGTTAATAGACAGAAATAAGCAGAGAATAGGACATTGTTTAGCTGACCTATATTAGATGCCTACTTTTAGATTAGATGAAACAGACCTGGAAATGCCCATTTGTTTCCATCAGCAGCAAAAAGATTGTACATAACTACTGCTTCAGACATTTTACTCTCTATAGATGGGTAAGTGAATCTCACCTGGTACTCTATGGCAGTGCTTTAAAAAGTAATCTTATTGTTTATGGCAATGATTTTCTTAAACCTTTTATATACTTGTTGATGCTTTTTTCTTAGCAAGTGCATCTTTCTTTCCTTATCCACAAGTTATGTTGTCAAGCAGGTTATTCCTTTAAGCTTAGTAATGGTAAATCCTTCAATAATCTTTCAAGCCAGCCTCCAATAAACTTAAGAGTAGCCAAACTAATCAAGCCAGTATCTTAATAAATAACACAGATCATTTCCTTCCCATCTCCTGCTCCATTTCTAGCAAGCAGGAATAAAAAGCATGATGGCCACATAAATGAAAAACTCTTCAGTAGAATTGTTGTGTATTTTTTAAACAACTAAATCTTTGCCTTAAAAATATCAATAGAATTAGAAACAGTTTTCTTTATAAGAAATTAAAAAAAAAATAAAACACCACATTTGGAAATGGTTTCTTAATAAAATAAACACCAAATTAATTTCACAAGAGGCCCTTTCTGTGTAAAGCTGCCTCTTTCGCTGTGGTGCTGGTGATAAGTATTCTTTTAACATGGAAATTACCACTGTGGAACTGCCAGTATGCGATCTCAGATCACTCTTTTGGCTTTGAAATTCAAACCTAATAGAAATCCTGCCAAGTTACTCAATGCTAGAATCCAAGAAAACTTAGCCCCATGTTAAGCTATTGCTAATCAAGAGCTATCCCTCGACACCTGAATGGGTGGATTCCACAAAGAAAAGAAAGGAGAGGTGTCTTTGCAACTTTGCTCAGTTTGCTGCCCAGCTGCAGCAATTTTGCTCTACAAGCAGTCAGAAAAGAATAAAGTGAAGAAAGCAGCTGTATGGGATTATAGGCACATTTGCAAGATGCTCCATGTGTGGGTTTTTTCCCCCCCCTTTAAATGCAGTGTGAGTGCAGTGTGACTAATTATACCAGAGAGGAAAGCAGAAGCTCTCTAGTTAAAGTATTTGGGTAATCATGTTTACTGCAGGGAAAGTACGTCTGCATTAAATAAGTCAAAACACGGTGCGTAAAATGTGGAATGACTTTGTAGGCACTGCAAGAGAGAGGAAGATGTAGAAATAAGTCTCATTTGTCCAACTAGAAGCACTACCAAAAAAGATAAACCATCTGCTTCAACTAACTCAGCTCCACTTGAAAAATGCTAATGGTACAAGAGGAGGAGGTTTAAACTTATTTCAAAAAAAAAAAAAAAGAAAAAAGAAAAAAGAAAAAACCCCACAACTTTGTCAGCTAGCATGTTGTTAAGTGCTTCGACAAAAATGATACTACCCACAACTTGAGGATGAGGTGAAAAGGACTGGTTCTTCCCCTTCAATGTCTCAATTTCTATTTTTTTGATGCTTTAGGTAGGTGCCATCTGCCCCAGTATACCAGGCAGCAAACCCTTAATCAGGGATGCAAAATCCTTCAGTTACTTATTGTCCTTTCAATCCATCATAAAATTCTTTTTTTGCCACGATGCTTGCCAGAGATTGGCAGCAGTTCAGTAGCCCATGAGCAGAGATCACCATCTCCCCTGGTGACCTAATGTGGTTTGCTTGTGCTCTGTCTCTTTCTGCTTGTCTGTGTCCACCTGCTATTTTTTCTTGAACAGTTAAATTGCTACCTGTTCAAAAAGGTTTTCCCTTAACTGTTAGTAAGACAGGAAAAAAAAGGGAAATAAATAAATTTGGATTTCCTTTGAAGCAATGTTGGAAGCACTTATACAGGAACCGTGACTGAAGAAACACTTGGTTGCAGGTTAAGGTCTAGGTTTATCCAATTAATCCTGCTATCAAGAGTCCTAAAACAGACATGAAAACAACTTCTGTCTTTTGTAGTTTTTGCTGCATTTTTGAATAGCAGAGAAATTATAAGTGAAAAGGTTGGGGTAATATTTAGTAGGGCAAGTGAAATGATCTGGATAAGCATAAGCTAGCTGGTCTGAATCTAATTCTGGACTAAATAATAAAAACATATATGGATACAATTGAGAAGGAATTGATTTATAGGTATAGAATATTTATTATTCTATGTCAATATTTTCATGGAAGACAATATATGAGAACAAAAGGGATTCCACTGTTTGAGTGTGGCTGATACAGATTGTACAAATGCAGTACAGTTGGGAATACTGAAACTAAAAAAAAAAAAAAAAAACCAAAACCCACAAACAAACCCACAAACCCCAAAACAAAAACCAAAACAAACCAAACAAAACCAAAACAACAAACAAACAAAAAAAACAAACTCAAAAAAACCCCCCAAAAAACCAAGAAAACCTACAGACCATAGGCATGTTTTATATATGGATATATTGGGAAACAACATAAAAAGATCCAGTGAAATCACTGGATGTATGAAAGTGATGGCATGAATAAATTAGATGATTTATTTTAGTTCGGAAAACAGAATAAAAATAAGGGAACAATACTGCACCAATTCCTGAGCTTCATGTTGTTTATAGGACTATAAGGTAACAGTAGGAATGTTCAGATAAGCACAATCACTGTTTTTTAAGTCTGCAGAGAATTCATTCAAGTGTTTAGACTCTTTCATTTCTCAGAAGGAATGAGAGATTACCTGAATGCTATGTAGAAATACACTGCTGGGTTGATGAAGTTCCAGATAATCTCAATTTCATTATTCCTTAAATTTCAGGTATTCTTAGATTTGAAAATCAAGTTCTATTTATCTAGAGAAGAAAAGTAGAACAATAACCAATGGCTGGAAATTCACATCAGGCAATTTCCAGTTTGAAATCCTGTACAAATCTTTAGGGGGAGGACAAATAATCATGTGAATAAAATATCAAATGAAGAATCAACCATATCGCAGTATCTTGAAATCAAAACTACATGGAAGTTATGTTTTAATAATTTGGTTTTCAAGAGGGATGTATAGGTAAAATTTTACAGCCTGTTCAATGCAGAAGGCCAGATATAATACAAAATAGAGCTTTACAACACACACAAACACACAACCTCAATTTTAGATACAAGCTTGCAAGAAATTTCATTGCTTGACTGATAGCAAGGTGTTGCAAGTCATACTTTCTGAAAAAGTGCTGGAACATCTCTCAGCAGTCTCAGCAGTACAGGTTAGCATGTCAAAATTGGGAAAAGGAAGAGTTCAGAATAAAATGAAAACATCTCATACTAGTAACATAAAAAAAAATATCGGAGAATAGGTTAGATTCTTTTATTAATAAACTAGATCTTTTTTGACCATAACTAAGTTCAAGTTTTTGAGGTTATTTTGATATATCTACAAAATGACAAAAAGAAAATCTTTGTCTTTTGGTTTTGGTTTGGTTTTGTGGTTTTTTTTTTTTATCGTTTCTTTAGTTCCTGTGTTTCCCACTCCTTACACAAACATATCACATAGATTTTAGTTGAGAGCTAGGTCTTACAAAAAAGAAAATCCTGTGGTAATGGTTTTCACAGTCTGAAAATCACAACCCTGACCAGCTGTAGAGGGGAGGGTAAATAACCTATGTGTGATCTTTAGGGAAAAAAATTGGTGAAAAACTTTCAGTCCGGGTCATTGTTTTACATCTGGCTGTGTTTCCAAGGATATCTTTCTGTTTTAAGAGAAATTCTTTACTCATAATATTATAATCTTGTTTCTTTTTTTCTCCTGTAAAAGAAAGCTTAGCTTCCAAAAACATGAGTGTGCATGTTAAAATACAATACTAGCATGCTACCTATATGCTAAAATTCACCAGATTGCACACTAATGTCTCCTGTGGCTTATTTGGACAATGCATTTGTACAATGGTTTCTTGCAAAATGTTAAGGAAAATATTAGTATTTATGTCCAGATCTCAGCAAAAGCAATTGGGCTCCAGCCCTGCAGCGCATTCACAGTGAGAAATGTACAGTTTCACATATTTATAGACTGGAACATATTCTCAAAGAACCCTCTAGTTAAACCTCCCTCATATCTTTTGCTGACCTTACTCTTTGTGGTGTGACTATAAGAAAAAGAGGCCAGTTGAGGATGGAGAGGGGCAATAAAAGCTTCTTTCAAATCCATACTGGAAAATGCTATGATAGGCTTCTGGAGCTATAATGACCAAACCCTACCACCCCACATTGTGACCACATTGTTATAACGGTCTACTAGCATATGAGGACAAATGCACAGCTGGAAAAAAACTCTCTGATGACATCTGGCACATGGATTTGCATGGAAAGTCAAGGCAAAGAGCAGTGCCAAGATTCTTAACAATACTCGCTATGTCTGAATGAAAAAGCGGGAACATACATACATGAAAGGATTAGCTTCCTTACAATCTAGTTCTCAGCTAGGAATACAGTTGTTCTTAGGCATTCAACCAGGAACACAATGCAAAATGAGTCCACCCGCATGGAGACAGAATTTGGAAGTTTCACAGAGAAGTATACTCTGTTTCATATTGAAAACACACTGTGCAGAAAAATCATGCAATTCTGCAGTACAAAGAATTGAAATCTGAGGCCTAACAGGAATTGTGACTTGGTTTCAAGAAAGTGCAGGTGGGAAGAGGGAGGTATTGCTGAACTACATATCTGCCTAAACAATGCAGAACGGATAACATTCCATAGTTATTTGCTGTGTTGTTAAAATAAATTTTTCTTTTTATTTTTTTAGTTTTTTTCTATTTTTTTTTCTCTATTCACCTCAGATTCTATTGCAAATTCTGTTTAAAATGTTGATTGCTGCACTGCCAAAACATAACCAGGAAATTGGCTGAGTGGTGAAAAAAAAACCCTAGCAAGTTGACATGAAGATAGGACAAAAATTGACAAGAAATTTAACTGGAACATTTTTAATTTGAATCTATGGTACATGCATGGTGGTGATGATCAGAAACTTTACTTCATGAGAAACGACTTTCTTATCTATCTGGTAATCAAGAAAGAGGATCAAAAAAAAAGAAAAGAAAAAAAAAGTGTAACCAATATTGTACCAACATTTTTATACTTTATACAAGTTTACTTATAATGGCAAAGAGAATTACAGTTGCAAAAGTTCTCAGCATGTAGGGTAAACAGGAATCATTCAATGTACAGCTGTTTTGATATATATTTTACCCTTCTTGCTTCCTCACTTCCTTATCCTTGTCTTTTAGCCTTCTTAATTCAATACATTAGGGCTTTTTTCTGAGGGAACAAGCTATGATAATTCAGTGGTTTTGCACATAACAGTCTCAAAGCAGGTAAAAATGCAAGGTGAGTAAGGTAGCATTCATCTGTCCTGAGTCTCAGGTCCCTGTTACAATCACTGGAGAAAAACAAGCATCCCCAAATTATTTTCATTCTAAGGTAGATTAGAGATGGAGATCCACTGAAGGCATCTGGGTTCATTGATTAGAACAGTTGCCAGTAATGACTAACTTAGATTTAGTTGTCTGGAAGCTTAGACCTCTAAAGTAAGATGAGACTAGTCTAACTGACTGCAAATGGCTACTTTTAGATGACTTCCCTAACCTTACGGGTCTTTGGGGTAGTGACAGAGTCCAAATACTCAGGGAAAATGCCACTGATCCACCCCCACGACTATCTTTCTCTAGTTCCGTCTTCTAGCTTTGGCAGACAGCAGGCCCATCCATTGCATACGTTCATCTCTGTGTCAGGTCTGCTTTTGGCACTGAAGGAGAGTGAGTCCTCCTGGAAAATAAGGGTGCAAGCGATGACAAAGCTATGGGTCAGATGCAAGCCTGGGAGAATCAGCAATTCAGGAATGTCTCTTGCCTGTGCTTCAGTGCACAGCATCGGCACAGCTGCTTTTGTGTGTGGTTTCCTACTGCTCTTCAACAAAGCTAGCTGAAAAGGAAGCAAAGCCATCATGTGACACTATTTTCACTGCTCTGAGTCAGCAGCTACTTGAAAACTCTGTATCTACGGCAGACACCTCTTCTATGTGAAACAACTGGGAATGCATTAACTTACACTTTGTGGGTCTGTTCTTGTACTCTTCCCTAGGCGTTTACTGCTGGATATTGGGTGAGGTGATCTGACACAGCAGAGTCAGTCTGATGTACTTACCATTATTACTTTCAAACCTGCTAGAGGTTTCATGAAAATTGCTAGCAGCAGGGAAATGGTAAGGCTCAAGGTTCTCTGGCTTTTGAACGGAGCAAATGCTGGCTCATGCAGAGCTGCCACTTGCTTCTAGCTTTTTTCTGTGTCCCAGCCCAAGTGCCTTGTTCCAGCATCAGCCTTCAACCTCAGCCAGTTTCAGTTTCCATCGCCTGCTCCAGTCAGTTAATGCTTCTGCTGCAAGTTTCCCATCCAAGCTCCAGCACTAGAATGCTAGCACTAGTACTGAGCTCCCAAGCCCAAATTACCATCTTCATTCAACCATTCTTTCTCTCTCAGTTGTAGCTCCATTACTGAGTCCAGAGGCTATGACTACTTCCTTATTGCTATTACCAGACTGCTCCCTCACCAGCAGGAGAGCAGCATTTACAGAATGCTGTACCCTTTACTGGTGCATAGTAAACCCTGCTGCAAAGGTTTCTTCTGCAAGCGTTTGTCAGGATGTGTGAGTGACTGGAGCACTGCTAATTTTTCTGGAATCTTTAGGGTCTTTAGCTGCAGTATAATGTTTCTCTAGGGGGACTCTATGAACTTACTGTGCTGAGTGGTATTTGTACACTACCGTTCGTACTTTTATTCCATCCTGTACGAGTAGTGCCAGTCAGAAAAGTTATCACAATAGTTAATTATTACAGTGTTTGTAAAAATAAAGTCCAGCATCAGAATTTACTCCTTCTTCTTTTCTTTTCTTTTCTTTTCCTTTTTTCTTTTTTTGGTTAGTTGGGGTTTTTGTTTGATTGGTTTTTTCACCTTAGCATGCTTACTGTAAGGAAAAGATGAAGGCCAAAACCTCAAAACTGTGGCCACATTAGGGTTCCATCACAGTGACATTGTTCAAATACACATTCCTGGCTACATTTGAAAAGCTGTTGTTAAAACAGAAATTGTCACAGATCTAAAACCACCTATCTTCTCACCAGCCTCTTTCCCTAATCTTGCCTTCCAATGCTTTTAGCTCCAGCTTATGCAAATTTGACTGACATGCCTGAAGCACTACATTTTTTCATGGTAAAATTATTGATTTTTGTTTCAGCAAGTTCTGAAAAATAGCCAGATATTCTGATGAGAACTTTTCAAAATTCTCAATCTTAAGAAGACACTCAATATGAGACATTTCAGCCCAAATAATTCAATTTTTGTAAATGTATAAACAACCCCAGCCAGGGTCAGATAATGATAAATATCAGGTTCTCTTAACAGGCAGTGTTACCAGCTACCACTATAATTTTATGAGATAGGATTTAAAGCTGAGGTTTTCCCTAAAAACAATGTGATTAATAATCAGGCCTGAAAGGAAAAAAGGGAAATCACAATTGTTTCCTTGCTGGAACTGATCCACTCATGATAATTTATGCTTTATCCTTCATTTTATCCAGTGATATCAGACTTCCATCAGTCCTATCCACCACAGCTTGAAAAATCCTGTTCCAAGCGAATCCTATTCAAACCCAAATGGCAAGGCCAGGTGTTCAACTTAAGAACTGTAGCTTTAGAATTACAGACTTTTCCTTTCAGAAAGCCTCACAGAAAACAACCTAATTATTATTGTTGTTATTATTATTCAAAAACTAGTTCTGAGAAATACTTTAAATAACAGAGGAAAGCAAAAATGCTAATCCTCTTACATAACACAAATCCCAGATGGCCTTGTGCAGAGGGGAGGAAGATGCCATAATGGCAGTCACCATTATCAATTGAGCTTGGTGACAGATGTTAAAGCGATGCAAGTGCTTGTGCTCCCTCGCAGAACTTCAGTAAATCTTTTTTTGACATATTTCCCACAGAATAAAATCATAAATAAATAAAGTCATATGCAGTCAAGCACTAATCTGTGCTGCAAGTGAACAGCTCATTCCGAATAATACTTAAGCTGTTACAGTCTCTTCATTTGCAATTCTGCTTCTTAGCTAGAGAAAGCTGCCATAGTAGCAGTACTATCCTCTAGATCTCCATTCCTTAGCTCTCCATCACTCTATAAAATAATCAGACAGTAACACTGACTACCAGCCATACCTGTACTAGTCCTGTAACCTACTGTCTCACAGACTACTTTTACATTAACATGGAAACAGCTTTCTTTCTCTATCCCTAAATTGCTTCAGATTAATGGGAGGTCCATGTGACATAAAGAATGCACAGGTACCCATTTCCCAGAGGATTTTGTCACAGGGATAACCTCATAGTTAAGGATGAAAGAGCTGCAGTGGAAGATGGAGGAGGTACCCATCTGCCAGGAGGCACTGATCACTTTAATAAAACCCCCTGAGAACCTGCATAGAAATGCTTATTTAGGAAATCTACAATGCGGAAACAGAAAAGTTTATCAGAAATATCTTCATTTTTCTATTTCACTTGTTTTTGTTCAGAGTGCTGGAAGAACCGGCCTTGCTCGCAGCCAACAGGCTGTCAGACAAATTGCAACATCCATAACTCTCAGTTGGAACCAAGCACAAAACAAAACCAGGCAGAACCTGTTGTATATGTTGTCACAAACTAATGTGGGGACAATCTGAGGTCAACACAAGAAGCCTCCTTGTCTACCTCTCTTGGACCTTCTCTGATTCCCACAACTCTAAAACCATGCTTCCTGTCCTTTTCCCAGGGATTCATGAGAATGACAGAAATTTCCCCTGTTGCACTTCCTCAGACACAGGTGCTACTCTAAAACAGCACTCATTGCAGGTGTCTGTCTGTCTGTCCCAGAGAGCAAGGGAGGAGTTGTTGCCCCACAAGGCAGTGGTATGTGTTTGCTCAGCAGCTGTCCTAGGAAAACCAGGAACCATTTCACAGCTGTCCTGCAACTTCCCTGAAGAAATATCTATTCAGTGTGCTACTCTGGATCCATTCCATCTCCCCTAATGAAGAGGTAAATATGGATATTCTAAAGCATGTGTATTAGGGACAAAATTCAGCCTCCTTGATAGAGACTGAACCCTCTTATTCCTTGACCTTTCCTATAGGAACCATGAATATCAGGGATACCAGCCTTCCAGCACAGAGATTAATTTATTAAAATGTGCCTATAAGAACCATATCTGTATCAGTGGAGAAAATATCCAAAAAAGTAGTCTCGCTACTGGATGAGATCTGGCATGGAGAAAAGAGCTGTTCTTAGACTTAAATCACAGTTGCTCCCCTTCCAATTCCTTTGCCTGCCAATTACAATAATCAAACACCAAGGCAGGACCAGAATTTAGGCACAGAACAAAAAAATGACCCCATTAAGGTATGCAGACTACAGCCCCTTTTCTTTTCTCATGTCTCCTACTCTTCATCTCTTCTGATTCCTGCAAATAAACACAGGCAGCACACTGTAGGTTGCCTGGTTGGGAAGGGATTCCTTCAAAGACTCCACAGGATGATGGCAGTGGGCTCCTTCTCCTACCCCACTGGCAGCCCACTGAGGTGCTATTCAGCCAGGAAGATGACTTTAAAAACCAGATTATATACAGAAATGAAATTGTGAGGTCCCTCCCCATTTCCCTGGCAAACCCAGAAAAGGCTCTTTGCTTAGGTTTATTTCATCTTCCCTTGCAGAGCAGCCATTTATCCAAGCTACAGTTTTAAATGTCTCCTCAAAGAGTTAACTTATTATAAACGATCATGAAAGAAAATTCCCGCTTACACTCAAATTATAGAGATGTCTCTTGTCTTTATCAAGTCTCAAGTGTATTTGCACTTAAAAGCTTCCCCCCCACCCCCCAAACTGGAAACAATAGTGCAGGTGCATTGCCCTTCAGTGTACAATGTATTTATCCTGGGAGGCAGGAAGTTGGTTTCACACCTGTTTCTTCTCTTTATTTGTTCTTGGCCTGGCTAATTTGCCGAGTGTCATGATTGGTACAGCTGAGGCTGTCAGAAAGAATTACCACTTTGTAACATGACGGCCTAATTCTGGCAGTTCAGATTTTACGATGATTTGCCTTTTGTTCTTTCTTTTAGTAGCGGTCTGTCTTCTGTGTTGCACACAAACCAAATCTGATCAGTAGTAACAGAAAATAGAAGAATAAGATGGGCTGCTTTATTAGATAACTGGCCCTTTTTGTTATTATGCTATAAAGGTTCTAAAGACAATGAGGTTAAGTCTCTGGTATGGTAAAAAAGGTCTTGCCATGGGCTGAAATAAATACTATTTTACAGGAATTCTTGAACTATATTTTCTAATATTTTTTTTGTTAGAATTCAAGGACTACTGAAAACTGCAAGATAATTCTGTTTTCACATGAATATTAAAGAAGTAGCAAGATGTGGTGGATATTTAGTACCCATATATTAATTTAGGTTTCAACTTTATTACCAGTCCTCAATTTTCCAATCTAAATTGAAGTGGGCACTTTCAGGAACTGCATTATCATGTTGACAACCACTTATACTCTGCAGTTGACAGCTAGGAAATTTTCTCTAAGAGTAAGTCAGCCCAACCTGAGAAAGAACAACTTATGCAATTAATTTTGCTTTTGTTTTTAAACATTTAAAGAGATACAACTCTCTTAACATCCTCTCCCACCCCCATTCTTTTTTGTAGCAGGTATAAAGAAAGCTCAGACTACTGAGAATTCTTACAGCCTACACAGTTTTCTTCCAATGACTATACTATATACTTCCAATACTATACTATACTAACAAGACCACCCTTTCCCCAGCTTCTCTGTTTACCTCTGTATTGCAGACCTTTAGGGAATCTCCACTGTGTCCAGTCATGTCCACATTTCACAGACCATGGGCTGCCTGCAGGCACAGCACCCACCACCCCACAGCCCTTCCAAAATTCACCACATTGGACTCATCCATACCATGTGTACCACCTGCCCCAGTAAGAAGACTGGGGTCTCAGCATTCATGCTAATCTTCTTGTGGTAGCAAAAAAGTGATTAGCTAAAGCTTGGGAGGATGGCAATGAAGAGACAGAGAGCAGGACTGGATCATGGCAGGATCAGCAAGTTGCAGCCTTTTCTCATGATGCCATAACCAGAGTGACTGTGGGATACTTCTCAGCTCCTCTGTAGTACAGTAAATGGTCTAAACACTGTCCATCGTCAGTACCAAGATTAAGCCAGCTTTCTTTAACTTTTATGGGACATATATCATGAGCACTCATATAATATATGTCCCATATATGATATATGTGGTGAAACCACAGCTTCCAATAGACAGAAGGGTGCTGATTTCAAGCTGCAAAGTGCCACCTAGCCCTCCTTTTGCCAGAAAATGGTGATAGCACTACAGCAGCAGCACACTGATTTCTGGGCCTTATCTTAATAGGGTCATTAACTTCACTAAAGTGGCTATATCAGACATTTATAGAACTGAGGTTTTACAGTTCCAAATTAGCAAATCTTTTATTGCTATCATTATCAAGGAGCTTCAGCAAGGCTGCTCTCCATCTGCTTCATCCTTGACAAGACTTATGACAACTCTGGCATCATTGCCACATTCCATAAGAATACCATATCCAGCCACTCCAAGACTATCAACAGAACACACTTCCCCCACAGTCTTCGTTGAATCTATCTAGGTTTATTATAATCATAGTGCTGCTGCATCATTGTAGGCCAGTTGCATATGTTTTCTTCACCAGCCATGCTCATACTGCCAATCTATTTCAAATCACTGGCACTTTCCTCCTTATGTGACTAAAAGGGATCAATATATCTTCTTATGCGAAGGAAAATACCAATATCTGCACCTCAAGCCAACCTAAATTAACCCCAACTCAAAATATTTGCCTTCTGTTTATACCCTTTTGACCACTGCACTCCTAGACACCATGCACCAATATTTTTCCATTCTGAGAGTTATTTGTCACTGTGCATTTGGTTGTCTGAGGACCTTGTCAGTGAGAATAATTCAATGCTAGCATCAAAAACAATATCAGAATGCTTTCTACACACTTAGCATGAGGAGAATGTAGCCTTCATAAGCAGCACAGCCTCCAAGAAGATCATGAAAGCCAAAGGATCCCTGTCCAGCCCAATGGCAATTTTTTGTGTGGTCCATACTGACAGCTTCCAAAAACAGGACTGCCCAGGGTACATACATGTATGTTCTACACAAATACATCATATAAGATACATCTTCGGATTCGCCATGTGTTCTTCCCTTACCCTTCAACAGCATGACTTGTGAGAGAGTAGTGCTAAGATTCTGGATTATCTTTTCTCCAGTTCTGCCCAAATCCCTATTCCTACTTTAAAAAGTTTTCCTATAGACTTATCTCCCACCTTTTTTCCCCTCTGCAAGCAACATATTCTTTTTCTTTTTTTCATATAAATTGACATAATTTCTGGATTTCCCTATCACCTTATGCTTCAAATACCTAATGTGATTACATATTTACTCTCTCTTGGCCTCCTCATATAAAAGAACAAAGAAATGGAACTCAGAGGGCCAGTTCCCTCTCCTTCAGTCTCTTTTCTCCACTTTCAGAGAGCACAGTGTATTATACAACACATACCAACACTCACAACTTGAGAACACTAGAGAAATGAGAGAGACTACTATCTTAATCCTATTACATTTTGCTATCCCTGGCCAGCCTGAGCTACAGCTCTTCTCTTGGTTGAAGGGAGTGAAAAATAGGACCACTACTGAGTGAAAAGCTGTCCTGGGTTCAGCAGTAGCAGTCATTTCTTCTTCTTCTTAGTAGCTGGTGCAGTGCTGTTTTTGACTTTCGGCCGGGAAGGAGGCGGCTGCCGAGCAGCGGGAGGAGGCAGCAGAGGAGCCGAGCCCCACGGCCAAGCCCAGCCCCGCGGCGGCCAAGAGCATCCCCTGGCACCCGCCTGCTGAGCCCTGCGAGCCTGAGCCCCAGGAGGATGCAGGAGACCCCGCAGCATTTCCCAACAAGGCAGAGGAGGAAGATCTGGACTCCAAAAAAGAGAACCTGGTGGTGAGAAGGCCTTCAAGCACAGCAGCTATACCAGCCCCAGTGACAAGTACAGCAGCATCATTTGAGAGTTCTGAAGGTTTTGAATGGCCTTCGGGTACCCTTGGGACTTGCCTGCTGATTGTGATGGGGATCACCATGTTGGCACACACACAGAGTGTGTTCCACCCACGATCATTTTGTCTGATCTCCAAAGTTAAGCAGAGTCGGGTTTGGGCCTTGTCTAGGATTACACGACGATATAGGAGGACGAAGAAGTTTTCCCCAGGGCTGGACAGTCATGAGTGGCAGGGTGTGTGGGACAGTATGGGCAAGCATTTGGGCCACTGGGCCCCTCCAGTGCTTTGGAAGCGTCAGAGATGGAAGGCAGCTGTGTGGAGTCCCCAACAACAAGTTGCAGAAACTGCTGAAGGGGAGGGTGAATTATTTTGAGCCTGATGGGCCCGTGACACTTCAGACCATCAGGGCAGAGATGCAACATAGAGATGGACTCATGGTGGAGGGGTGGACTTAGAATTGGACACTATTGCTCAGGTTACTCGAGTGCAAACACTGCACACAGCCTCTCCTGCTCTGAAAGACTGTTACAAGAGGTGGAGCCCAACATCATTTACTGAGAGGGTGGTGAGGCACTGGAATGGGTTGCCCAGGGAGGTTGTGAATGCTCCATCCTTGGAGGTGTTCAAGGCCAGGCTGGATGAGGCCTTGGGTGGCATGGTTTAGTGTGGGGTGTCCCTGCCCACGGCAGGGGGGTTGGAACTAGATGATCTTAAGGTCCTTTCCAACCCTAACTATTCTATGATTCTATGATTCTATGACTCAGCAGCTTTATAGAGATTGGTCCATGCACTAAGATAAGGGTGCACTAAGATGAGAGTGAGGGTATATGGAAAATGTGGGATCTGAACATGACATGAATGGTATGGAGTAAGGGGTGGATACTGTCCTGGGTTCAGCAGTAGCAGTCATTTTTTCTCCTTCTTAGTACCTGGTGCAGTGCTGTGGTTTTGACTTTCGGCCTGGGGACAGTACTGATAACACCCATGCTTTCAGTTGATGGTCAGAATGTTTACCCTGACCAAGGATTTTGTGCGTCTCATGCTCTGCCAGGGAGGAGGGGAAGCCGGGAGGAAGCAGGGACAGGACACCTGACCCAAACTAGCCAAAGAGGTATTCCATACCATAGCACGTCATGCCTGGGGAGGTAACTGGGAGTTACCCGGAAGGGCACTCTCTGCTCAGTCAGGCTCATTTAGGCGGGTGGTATCATATTCTCTTCCCTTGTTACTTCTCTTATCGTTATTATTATTGGAGGTAGCAGTAGTGGTTTGTGTTATACCTTAGTTACTGGACTGTTCTTATCTCAACCCATGGGAGTTACATTCTTTTGATTCTCCTCCCCATCCCTCCTGGGGGGAGGGGGGGGGGGGTAGAAACTGCGTGGCTGACTTGCTGACTGGCTTAAACCATGACAAAAGCTGTCCTCTACAAAGGGACAGTGATCCTTAGCCTTTGGCACTTTTGTCTGGTGAAGAGTAAGCTCATTTTTTCTACGTAAGACAGTCAAGGGAACTGTCAGTTCTATTAAATGTAGACAATTCTTTCTGCTATAGACAGAAAAATATATTTTAAAGTTGTCAAGCAAATACGTGCTTTGCTCAACTGAAATATATTGGTCCCACAGAGAGAGACTGGTGGGCAGGAACATCTTAGACCAGCATCCTGCACTGGAAATTTCCCACCTCTTACTAAAGGACAAGCTAACAGACCAGTCCTTACTACTGCAAGGAATTCAGGAGAGGAGCAGTTTAGTTACAGTCCCTAAAGACTAGGTAACCTGCTATACTGGGGTCCTATCAGCACAATCATAATTTATTTGGGTCATTTAGAACAGATCAAGTGCACCAAGAAGACCTTTTAAGGACAGAGATGGGCACAGATTGCTCAAAGGAAGATAGGCAACTGACAAACAATAGGGTATTAATGTTTGTCCATAAAAGCAGAGGAGGTGAGGGAGTCTCCAAATTATGGACTGTCTTTCCATGTATTTGCTAGACATGTCTGCTTCCTAGTCTGACGAGACAAAAATAAAAAACAATAAATAAATAAATAATAATTAAAAAAAAAAAAAAAAAAAAAAGACTGGGAATCCCAGTTTATCTCAGGTTAAATAAAAAAATTCTTTTTAACTTTTCCTAGAAAAGTAACCCAAAGTAAAGAGAATTTTATAAATTTTCAGTCCCACCTACTGGAATAATTTCCCAAAACTCTTTTACACTTCTGCTTCAGTGCCAGACCAGCTGCAAGTGGGTATCTGTTGGTGACATCTGAGGGCACTGTGATAATACTTCTGTTCTATATTCATCAGATCCAACCTACTACCTTGGCTTGAACATATAATAAAATCATTGGTGAGTTGGCTCCCTAGACACCCACCACTGAAGTGAATACCTGCCAGCAAAGCAGGGGACGGTGATGCAATTGCAGAGCCATGAAAATCTGGCAAAATCTTATACAAAGAGTCATGCACCATCAGTGATCCTCCACTCCTAGGTGGAGTACTAGAACAAGACTGGATATTCCTCATGGAATTGTTGTCTGTCACTTGTCCCAGCTTTGTCTTTCATTATTTGGATTATGTTATCCCAAGACCTCCAGACAGGCCTTGACAATGAAAAAATGGTTGTCTGCTACCTGATAACCTGCTGGGGCACAGCAGTAAGATGTTTCTACATCACTAGAACTGGAGATACTGGCTGCTGAAGTGATTACTTCTTTTCAGAACTAAGATTTTTGAAAATTGCATAGATGCAGCCTTGTTAGAGGGTGCTGAGAACCTGGTAGAACTTCAGCACAAAATTCAATCAATGAAAAAAAGCTTAAATATAAAACCCCTGAAATCCCATAAATACTGCAAGTACATTCATATTATATGGAAAGAATGGATGTAACTGAACAAAAGAGATGATCCCAGAGATTCGTAGGATGTTGGGAATTAAAATGATAAGGAAGGTGGTATTTTATGCTCTGCATCTCAAATTATCTGCAAATAACTTCCATCTGAATACTCCAGCAGGGGGCTGTATAGTAAAAGCTGCTCGATATACAAAAAGCCGTACTGTTGTTAGAACCTGTTGCACGACCAAAAGTGTTAGAACACTTTTGCGCGACCTGTAGCAAAGAAAGCTATAGAAATAAAAACCCTTTTGGAAAAAAAAATAAATTCAGAATTAGATTTTAAAGAATAAACTGATATAGTTGATGCAGATTATTTTGGAAAGACAATGGTTATGAACTTCATTGTCTGGATACAAGAAGGAAGGATTCAAATTCCTTTGGAAGAGTCACTAATACTAATCTGAACTGGTGAAATCAAAACATGTGATGCAGTCCCAAGGAAACAATTAACTGATTGCAAATTATTGGAAATTATTAAAGCCCAGGAATTAGTTTAATTCTTGTATTCCATATGTATTAGTGCCATAAAAAGCACCAGGGGTAAACACTTGTCTATTTGATAGAAAATGGTATTTAAAATTGGCACAGATACAGTGAATTTAGGGCCAGAAGTGGCTGTTTGATCCTGCAGTTTAACTTATAGAAAGCAGGACAAAGAATTTGAAATTTCTATTGTGAGTGTGAGTTAACAGCTCTTTTACAGTACATATTTTATTTAAAGACCTACATTGTATTTAAAAGTTAAAAATTATTCTTCACTGCAATAATTATTTTTTATGATATCCCATTTTTCTCTAAAAGAAATAATAAATGAAGTTCCTCAAGGATCTAGTGACTCTGAACTTTTAAATAGTAAAAGATATTATACCTTCTAAGGAACTGGGTTAAAATCAAACGGATTTAGATAAAAAGTTCACATATTTGAGCTTTTCATGCTTCATCAGAGTTCACACAGACTATAAGTTTTTGTGTAGTCTGCTTGTGCTCAGAGCTAACAAGTGCTTATCCACTTTTAACCTACGGACATAAGACAGTGAGCAGCTCCATGAGGGTTCAAATACTAAATCTGGAATTTGCTCTCCACAGCTCTCTTCAAATTATAAAAAGGTTCCACCACTTGCCATAAAGCAGTACAAAGAAACCCTTCTCTTGTGACCTTGTGTTATGGACACTAATTCTAGAGCATTAGCATTTTAATTTCCCAGTGTCAGTTGCAGTTTTTTACCTCTGTTTCCTGATACCTTTCAGTCATACTAAACAACAACGATGACAGGGTTCATCCTCTGTTTTACCTTCATCTGTGTTTTGGCTCCTTTTAAGACATGAGAAGTCTGCTGATCAGACTTACCATCCCTTTCTGACAAGGAGAGGTATCCATTCACAAAGCCCTGCTTGACATTATTTGCACATGCAATACTTCCTTGCATTGTCTTATGAAACACCCAAAAAGGTATGATGTAGTCCAAACTCTCTTTAGGAATAATAAAGTTGCCTGCAAAGGGTGGGGTTTAGAAAGTCCTCTTATTTTTGAGATGAAAGAGGAACTGTTTCTCCAGAGCATTCTTTTTCCATTAGAATTGAGAGGGGACTGCTTTCATCTCAATTGAGCACAATTTCTACCTCAAGTAAGTTGGAGTCTAACTGCCGTAGACTGCATCTACATCTCTTCCCTTTGATGTCTGTGCATCATGTTTCTCTTCTTACTGAAGATTTGCAGCCCTGATACACTTCTGGGAGGATGAAGAGGCTCATCTCTGTGGTATAGGTGTACGTATCAAGGCAAGGTAGAGAATTGTTGAACGGGAGAAGTGTAAAAAACCAATGATGTTCATACACAGAAGAGTGAAGAATCAAATAAATAGCACATGTTCAATTGCTCACAGATCCTGTCATACAGAGGCTGGGGATGACACATTATTTGTTTTGAATCCTCAGTCAGGAGCTCTCTTTCTAACTAAGCCCTACCTAAACTTCCTGTTCCTTACACTGACTTCCTTTGTGAAATTTGGTTATAATGCCTGAGGGGAGTAAAGTTAAAGTTTAGGGTTGAAAATACAGCCTTAAAAAAAAAAGGAAGCAGCAGAATACAGTTTCTCACTTGTTATCTGTCAATAATTGTTGTTTAAAGGCATTCAGCTTACATGCAAAGAGACATTACTTCCAACTATTATGTCTACAAGCTCCAGCTGGACTTGTAAGTTCACAGCCATTTGTACCCTATCAACATTAAGTAGGGCTTCAGTGCTCCAATGAGCCCCTTGGACACAATCAAGTTGGGTTTGATTAAGATATGAGATTTTTCCACTACTTTCCCATAGACTTCTGCAGATATAATTAAATGGAGCTCAGCAAACAATTCAGCTGAGCTATTGCACAAGAATTCACCTCTGTTTTTCTTAGGCATATTGGCTTTCCAAGGCTAAGAGGATGAAACACTTTGAAATGTATATGTTATCCTGTAAGTGATATCTTTAGAAGATGTAAATGAAAGCGGTTAAAGTGAAACCAATAAAAATGCATTGCTTCACACCACCTGAAAAAGCTGGATCACAATCTTCACCAACTCCATGAGTTTTATAATTGATACAAAAAGTTATTCTGTGAAGTTGAAAGGCAAACTGGCTTCACCTTCATGTTGTGGTCTTTTTGCATGCAAATGGCTTTCCTTACATTCACCATTCTTCCAATTTTCTGAAAAACACATCTGGCTTCTTATAAAACAATCGATAATTATGATTAAGACACGAACACCGTTCCTTAAAAAAAAAATATATCAGAGATAAAGGAGTAACACGATGGTTCAACAGGCACTTTTAACAGACTTCAGGTTCTCAGCATATGAAGCTAGAGAGGTAACTCAATCTGTCATACTGAGATAACTATCTAAATAATCCTGCGCAGTACTGAAAGAGGTAAACAATTCTTGAGAGCAGACAGGTGGTACAAAACCATAGCAACAGAAGGTCTGGACAATGTGGTACAAATGCAAACAGAACTCTCCATATGTATTGTTTTGCCCTCTGCCTAATGTAAAACTGTACTTTAGCTTCAGAGTATTTCAAATTTAAATTAATTTCCTTGCACTTGCCATGTCATCTCTTCATTCCTGGCACTTATCTCCTTCTCGTCTTCTGGTTTTGGTCAGCTTTTGGTCATCAAGTAGTGCTCAATCTCCAAAAAAAGACCTGAGTTTAAACTGTGTAACATCTTCTTTAACAAGGTCCTACCCCTGACTTTTCTCCCATCAAACCTGCCACACACTACTGTGTACTGCCAGAGAGGGTGCCAGGCTGCTAGATTTTCCTCACGTGTCCCATATAATCAACACAGAGTGAGAAGTGCCAGCAAAGACTTCCAGAGGAAAATCTTGTCCTCTTTAGTTCATTTAGTGAATTGATGATCTGGCAGCTCTCAAACATATGTACTTTTCACCAATTCCATCAGGATTTTAGGCAGTTATGTCAAGAGGACTGTTTCATTATAATTTTAAATTTTATATGCAAACTGCTGTCTTAGACTGCATTTACACTAGCATATTGGTTCAGAGCACTTGTGCAGTCTTGAAATAACTTTCACAGTCATCCCCACTTACTGCTCATTGGCTAAGAGGTTTTATTGTTTACAAACCAAATCCCTTCTGGAGGCTGTGCTATAGGTGCACAACAAATGTGCTTTAGTCCTTCAGGGACCTTCTCAACTGTTAGTCTTTAGTTAGCTTGGAAACATATTTGTTGTACAAATGTTCTGTCCAGTGCACAACACTAAATCTAGATTGAAGTAAAATCCCCAAACTGTGTACAGTACAGATATGAAGATCTTACACTGAGTGCATTAATCTATGTGTTCTATTATTGAGTTAAATTATTTGCTAATAAAGTCATATATTTATGCCCACTGAACTCAGATTCAGACTTTCCTGCCCCCTTCTGCTATTTCACTCTTTTGGCTTTTCTTCTATCGCTTCAAAATAGCATGCACCTCCCTTGACGTTACTTTTCCTGTAATAGCTGTCTTTTATATTTTTCCCACCAAGAATCTTTCCATCTTAGTAATGCAATCCATTAGCAATTACCCAGCACATCTTTGACTAGCAACAAAAGTGAATGTAGCTGTCTACAACTGAGCCATTTCAAGACTCTCCTTACAGTCAATAGAAAGAAATAGGCACTTTTAGGGTATGATTCATCTTAACCTACAGTAGACGCTGAATATAGGTCAAATGAATCATGTCTTTAAAGTGCCTACTTGTCCTTGCTGAATATAAAGGGAGCCTAGTGCAACTAGATCAGATTTAGTCCTCCACACTGCAGCCACCTAAGCTCAGCTGTTTTCCAGGCTGTCTTCTATCTTTTCCAGCTTGTTTTTGCTTTAACATGAGTGACAGCAATCTGGATGAAATGAGATAAAACAAGGGCCCTCAGGCACACGCTTTTCTAGGGAGAAGGGGGCGACTTGGACCCTGAGGAAACAGTACCCAAACATGTTTTCTGTACTGGGAGAATGGGTGAGTTAGTTTCCAAGAGATGTATATGCTAGGTGATACTTGTGTTAACCTTTTCTGCCTGATTCAGATCCAAGGAGGAAAAGCTCATGCTTTCTTTGTACTGATCTCAGCTGAGACAACAAGCAGCAGCATTTATATCCCACCTAGATTCAGTGCTGGTACTTTCCTAGACAAGACAACTGTCCAGCTGTGTGAATGGAAAGATAGAGAAAATCGATTACAGTCATCATCAGTGAACACTGCAATAACTAATCACTAAGAAACAGAGTATTCACCTCTTGAGGAAAAGGAATGATCTGAGATTTACTCAAAGGTGAACCAGGGTGCTATTTGGATGCAACTACATGTCTATCTATGAAATGAGAATGGGTAGAGTACGGGGATTTAGTTTCACATGCAGATTGCATTTAGAGGGCATGTTGAGTACTTAAGTATTTAATAACAAAGCAATTAGTTATTTACGCGGAGGACAATAGGACTCCTTTGGAAATATCATCTCATTGCCATTAAAAGCAAATAAAGTGATTATGAACAGTGTAACCGTACAATTAACTGATTAAATCTACACTCTTCTCTATAGCAGACCTGCTTTTGAATGTGACTTTTATGATTAAAAAATAGGCTTGTACATGATGACGCATACCTAAGCCTTCTGAGCATAAGTGAAATTTTTAATTAAAAATGTATGTTTCAAGATAAAACAGCTTTCTCAAATGTAGGATAATGAAAGAATAAGGCTGCTGACAGAGGTGCAGAGCTCACAAAAGTGGCTTTGGGGAGAGAGGGATGTGATTAAATGACAAACTATGCTTAAGTATTTGAAAATTACAGAAATTGTTATTGTAAGGATACTCCCATTCTACAGATATGATTCTTGTTATATTGTGAAACAAAAGACAGTCAACAAACTACAATGTTATGGAAAGTAGAAGGGAGAAAGCAGCCATGTTTCCTGTTTCCTGAAGATTTGACAGTTATGTATTTTTCTTGCCCAAAATTCTCCATAATAAAATAAATTACGTCAGCAATCAAGTGATGAGCCTCTGGACTGTAGGGAATTCTGACTAAAATGGAGGCTATGAAGGAAATATGGTGATTGGACAACAGAGTAGCCTCTCCTCCAGACACTAGTTATGGTTTTGGCTAAACAGTAAGTATTCTGTTTTTTCAAATTCCTTAGTGTAAGTTTCCATGTCATGCGTTAAAAGTTATTTTTTTGTTCAAATGTATTTTGCTGTGAATAACTGAAATAAATTTTCCTGGAAAAGACACCTGAGAAGAAATATATTTTATGACTGTTGCATAAAAGTAAAGAATTCCATTTTCAGCTTTTAAAGGTCAGAATATCCCCCCATAAAAGATTTTTAAATATTAATATTTCCCAACTAAATAGATGTTGACACTACAAGATCTAAAACTCCTTATACAGAACACTAGCTGGATACCTAAGAAGCCTCATTCAGGCATTGCTTATATTTATTTTTTTTCATATCTTACTGTATATTTTAGTATAGTGACCAATATAAATAAAGAATGAGAAACACAAGTTTTGAAGGTGCTAAAACCTAGCAAGACACCAAACTTATCAGAAGAGTGATTGAGAAACACATTCTATGTCAGCTGCAAAGAAACTAAAGTTTTAGAGGTAACAGTGGGGATTTTTGTTTACTCACTATAACAAAAATGAGAGTTTTGTGATTGTTTTGCATAAGAGCTTCAGGATTAATTACATGCATTTCACAGAAAAGCATCATCAAATCTAGCATTGAAAGATGCAGAATGTGAGAAAAACCTATCTCCTGACAATGAAGAATGTTTTTTGCTAGAAGTCTATTTTTCATGCATCAGTCAGTCTGTTTAAAATTTTACAAGAAGTGGTACTAGAGATTACCTGAAACTTCTAAGTTTAGGAAAAAGTAAAAGCTAAGAGCAAATTGGTTGGGATGTCTGATAAAACAATAAGACAGCTCAGGCTCTCTCTGTATGCAAAACGAGCCTGAATTCCCAAACAAAGTGAAATACATAAGTGGATTTTCAAAATGTGTGTCACAAGAATTTATGTTGGTTGAGAAATGAGAGAGGTTTAGCAAATATTCAGCTGAAGAGCAGTTAGTCTTGTTTTCTGATAAGCTGTCAGAAAACAGCTTTGTATTTTGAGCTTGGATGGGCCTAATAGTTTAGTCACCATGTCAAGCACCAGTAAAACTTCATTCTGTCAGCAGTAGACTTACAGTGTGGCACTACATTTTAAAATGAAGAGTTGGCGTGAACTCTGTTAACCATAACCTCAGGCTCTTCCTGGAACTGTGATACACCCACGCCGTGCAGCCTTCACTGAATATCATGTTAACACTCCTCCCCCATGCACGGCTGTTATGCTGTATGTGAACAGCAACAGTCAAATATAAGACTAAGAACCAGCTGCACCCTATTATTCAGTTCACTTTCAGATTTGCATACTTACCAAATATTCCTTCAGTGGGATATTTGTTATTTCTAGTATTTTACTTAGCACCCGCACAGAATTTCCCACTAAAATAGGATTTTATCAAAAAGAACTTTTATTCCTTGAAAAGGCATTGGATCGCAGATATATATTACTTCAAATTAATTTCCACTGAAGCGCAGGGAAATTTGGCCTAGAATTCCAAAAACTGCAGTTTCAAGGCAGCTCTGTCATGTGTACCGCTTCAAGTTTAGGCTTCCAGGGAACTTTCACACAGGATTAAGAACCTGAATCCTAGAAGCCCCATTTTTCTCTCTTTGACCTAAAGAGCATGTTAGAACTTAAGTACCAAAAGTTCATGCTAAACTTTGAATAAAAAATTATTCTCAAAATCTGACCCCTTTTTTTTTTTTTTTTTTTCCCCAAAAAGGTAGGTAGGCTTGGGACCTCATTCTCTGCTTCAGCTTCAGGAATGAAAATTCTTTGTTTGCATGACTTCTACATCTAGACAAGAAAAAGATACATTTTCTCACTGGTAGGGCTTAAACTGAAACCAAAATTGTGTCTGGAATCCTTCAGAGGCTGTCCCCTGGGAGCTACAAAGTTTGCTAGATTATAGAGTTCACTACACTTCCAATAGAGCAGTACTACAATCTAGATTGTAAAGTCAAGGCACTTCCAGTAGCCAACAACAATTTTGGGGTTGTTGGGTTTTGGTGTGTTTTTTTTTGTTGTTGTTGTTTTCTTTCAGAAATCAGAACAAAAGAAATCTGCAAATTCCAGGGATTTATCACTCTTGAGGCAGTGACATATCTTTCAGCACTGAGATCAGTAGTAGCGGGGGTTACTTTAACATGTTGCTTCCTTTTAGGGGACTGCTAAAAACACACATATAGTGACAGGCTTGGAGGTCTCCTAAGCCATCATCCTGGACATGGCATCAGCTCTTACAGCTATCATAGCAGCTGGTAGGGTTCACAACAGAACTAATAACCTTCGGCTTACATCTGCTCAAACACCATGGGACTTAATTTGACCACTGGTACAGCTCGTGATTTTTCTTAGAAAGACATTAGAAAATAAAAGGGCTGGGAATAAATGAAATTTAAAGGAAGGCAACAGCAAGAAAAAGGTAAAGCCACAAAATAACTGGAGAAGAAACAGTGAGAGAAAAACAGTAAGAGGAAAAGAAAATGGATCCCAGTGAAACAATGAAATAGCACTGTTATTATGCAAATCAGCTACCTGTGACTCCCTGACAGGAGAGTCACATCTATTCCTACAAGTTCTACCTTAGTCATAAAAAATAGACTTAGGCTTGATAGTTAATTGTTCTAGAGGCTGAAATGAATGAAGGATATGAGTAGCTTGAGAGAAGTTAAAAAAAAAGGATTCAGTATACTACAGCATACGTGTAGAGGAGGGAAAGTGCAAGAGCAGACTTTGCAGTAGTATCTGTAAGGAGTCATGCACACCACCAAGTACTGCTAATGGGAAAGCTGCAGTCCCCTTTGACTCCCTGCTGAATCTAAACCTGTCAGAAATAAGGCAAAGACAGTGAGCTCTGTTGCATAGTCATTAGAATCATATCATAGTAATAGCATTGTATCAATACATCAGTTCTGGGAAACAGTGCAAAGAAACAGGAAGTGATGGGACAACTGAAATGGGATTACCTTTGGTCACAAATACACTGGAGGAGCATTGTAAAGTTCATCCTGAAACAGCGTTAGAGGCCTGCAAACCATCGGTTTAATCTGAATATGGCTCAAGGTCTGTAGAACACTTTAGGCACATATGCATACATACAATACACATGAAACAATGCCAGGAATTACATGACCATGAGAGACCAACTCCATTCACACAGAGTGGGAAACAAATGTCACTGATAACACAAGAACTTTCATATCTGTGGAAGTGACAGCTTACCAACTGTAGCCTTCAAATCGAGACTCAGAGAGGATGCCCAGGCTGTCTGATCTAAGACGCCCCTAAGTCAAGAAGCTGCAACCAGCCTTCCTACAGCAAGGGTCAGACATTCTGTGGGCTGTCTCATCTTCTGGAGTTGTCCGTCTTTCCTCATTGACTGCAGAGGAAGCCTACCACCTCACGCATCATTTCTGGCTTATTTTTGGTAAGTAGGAAAGGCTTTATAGAAGGCCTAATCACAGAAAAACCTTGCACTGAGTATTGATAAGCTGATTCAGTTTAAATGAAACAAATCATAGAATGGTTTGGGTTGGAAAGGACCTTAAAGATCATTTAGTTCCAACCCCCTTGCCGAGGACAGGAATACCTTTGCAGTAGACCAGGTTGATCAAAGCTGTGTCCAGCCTGGCCTTGAACACTTCCAGGGATGGGGCAGTCACAACATCTCTGGGCAACCTGTGCCAGTGTCTCGTCACTCTCACAGGAAAGAATTTCCTCCTAGTGTTTAATATTAATCTCCCCTCTTTCAGTTTAAAGCCATTTCCCGTTGTCCTTTCCCTACACGTCCTTGTAAAAAGTCCCTCTCCAGATTTCTTGTAGGCCCCCTTTATGTACTGGAAACTGCTCTAAGGTCTCCCCAGAGCCTTCTCTTCTCCAGGCTGAACAAGCCCAACTCTCTCAGCCTGTCTTCAGACAGGTGCTCCAGCCCTAAATGTACTGATTCAGTTTTTAATTCAAGGAAAAGAGTGTGGGAAAATAATGCAATTAGTGAGTGATGTCAGCTGGGCTGAAGAGCTCAAAGACTCATATGAGATGCCTTGAATTTCTTTGTCAAATTTAATAATTTTTCTGTCATTCATTATCCAAGCAAGGAGAAAACATGTTACGTATACGTGGATAAATAATTACCTTAGAAGGCATGTCAGAAGTAAGCAGAGAGTCTACAGGCAACTGAAAAAAGACTGAAAATACATGTCTTGATATATATATCTTGAAGGTGAGAAAGTGAAGGGACAAAGTGAGAACTGTCATAGTATAACTGAGTTACATATCACAGCAAAAATGAAAACAAATACCCTCAACCATATAAGGAAGAAGAGAAGGAAAGAAGAGAGTTCCTTATCACTGGGGGTGAGAGAGTACAGGATATATTAAACAATCTGGGAAAGAAGTATTTTGTCCCAGTTTTGAATGAAACTAACACTGAATGGGATGAGGTGAAGAACACAAAAAGAAATGAAAGCATTGAAATTGAAATTAAAATTATATGCAACTCAAAGCTCAACCTGAAAAAGGTATGGGAAGGAGCTGAAACAATCCAGAATATCGAAAGAACTGACACAAGAAATTACAAGTCTTATATCTGGGATTTTTACAAAGTAGATCAAATCAGATAATATATGAGGAAAAACCAGCAAAATAACCAGAAATATTTAAGAAGGGAAAAATTAGGATTTCATCAGTAAAGCCTAACGAATGTGCATTGTTTATAATGTAATTAGAAGGAAATAATTTTCCATTGAATTATATTGAAAGTGGGATAAATACAGTAACAGATTACCAATAAATATTTTTTAAATAAACAGAATATTTCTTCCTTGATATTTTTTAATAAGAAGAAAATTCAGAGTTAATCGAATATACAGCTCATCTATGTAGACTTTGCTAAGACATTTAAGCTTCTTTTACACTGGCAGTTAGTTCACAGAAGAGCTGAGGTTTAGCTAAGAATTGTAGAGTAAATACAAAATGGAGCCAACTACAAGATAGCAGCAGTTTGTGCTGAGGGTGACACTTGTGTTTGACAGATAATATTCTCAAATATTCTTAAAAATCTGTGAGAGACCAAATGATGATTGAAAGCTTTCATAAATAGCAGCATAAAATGTAGAAGCCTACAAGTTCAACTTGGGTTCTAACATAAAGTTGAGAAACATCATTAGTTTGGAGGAGAACTGGAATATCACACAGTAGAAATGTTATATTGACCCTGAGGACTGAGCTAATAGAAATTCATGAATTACCTAATTAAAACAACATATGGAAGCTCCTGCAATTACAAGTTCATAACAAGAATAATTCCAGTAAGTTAGGAGCTCTTAGGTGTCAGTGACAGAAAAGAGGAAGGTCAGTGTGATCATTTCAGTATTGATCAATCAGTGATTCATCTGACCTAACTTCAGATGTCTACTGCGTAGACATATTTCCCCTAACTGCTCAACCCAGCCTGCTTTTGCAGTCAAAGGAGACAAACAGGCATTTCCAGACATTATTGATCTGACATTTTTCAGACCTTTACTTCAGAATGAGATGAATCACTTATTTCTCTCTACTGATTACGAAAGAAGTCTAGACAAGTGCATGAGTTTGGGATGTCTACACTGCAAATATGCTTACAATGAAATAGGTACATAAAGCCAATGTGAAAAAAAAAATAATAAAAATAGCAATATTCTGACCTGCAACTCAAGATCTTTCTGTAAAGCAAAGATTTCTTTTTTTTTTTTTTTTTACTGAGCTTTATGAAAAACTTTATCTCGAATACTGTGTAAAAGCTTAGTAATTCCATTCCAGGAAGATACATTAAAACTGCTCATAAAGAAGGGATAATAGGATGGTTTGGGCAAAGGATAAATTATTATAAGAGAAGAGACTAATGGAGCTTGTATTGTTCAGTTAGCAAAACACATCCTAAGAGGAAATGTGATTGCTTTCTGTAAAATATTGGTGAAAATCACCAAGGGAAATAATGCTGCCAAAACTAAACGCTATGGGTGCAAATAAATTGGATAGCTCAGTTCCCACCTTCACTCCTTCATCTTCATTGCCTGCTTAGCTTCAATATTTATTCAATTCCAAGATCTTTTGGGGATGAAATCAACCAGTTTCCACCAAAAAGAATGTAGGAACCCTCAAACAACCCCAGTACATATCTGCCACAGCCCAGAGCGTGCAACATCTACTCTATTTCATGTTATGGAAACACCATTCTGTGAGCTGCAATACAGTCCTCACACTTTGAAATATGGTCAACTGAACTACCCCCACAGACAAAACCGGTCTTTATGTTTTAGATGTATGGGAGCACCATATGGGCAATATGTAATATACTGGGTTCATCTGCTCATCTGGTCTACAGAGGATCAGCTTTGAATATCAGCCAGGTTGCACTACTTGGACCAGGATACTAGAGACCCCTCTGTGGTATGCTTGTCAATGTAGCTGTAGCCACTGTTGTAAGTAGATAGGTATACACGGTCCATGGGTATACCATGGCCACTAAGAGGTTCGTGATGAAAATTTAAGTTTCTAACCATCACAGGAATGTAGCTAAGAAACAGCTTTCCCACTGCTGCCGTGAGGACAAGAAACTAACCAGCTTCAAAAGGAAGCTGACATGTTTTGTGATGCCTGCCACAGCAAGAGATGACTTTTAGGCTGGGTCTGAGCTGTCATATCCTTCTCCACGAATCACCTATATTTTTCCAGCAGAAACTACTTTTATCTGACTCTCTTGTACATTCTAAAAGTGTCTCAGCGGAACTCTTCATGTTCAGAATGGAGTCTGGTTCACTTTTGCATCATGCCCTTTGCAGTGATGTGTGCTTTCAGTACTGTTTCCCTATATACTGTGTTCCCACTTGCTAGGAAGTTTTACAAAGAACAGTTTTCGGTTTGGTTTTTTTTTAATGTGAAGAGCAGTCTGAGAGGTTCAAAGAGTCTCAAACGCCAAGAAATCAGCCCTCACCTAATTAAGAGCTCATTTACTCCAAACAGAATTGCTACAGTGAGCTACAGACTGTTTCTGATCTGCTTGGAAAACACCTTTTCTGACGATGCCAGATGAAATACCATACACAAGATTTTTTTCAAGCACATATACTTGGTTCTCTTTCACAAGTAATGAAGATAAAAGCTTTATCTGCACACAGGTTTTATGAATATCTTACCATATGCACTTGTCTACATCTATATACACAGAGATACACATATACAGGCTGTGTTACCAGTGAGCAAAAGGTAACATTCTTTCTTCTTTTCCTTTTTTGCTTCCCTTTTTTATATCCCTTCCACCATTAATTTCTTCTCTGTTTTTTTAGCCATGTTTCCTACAACCATGGTGTAATAAGGTACTTAAGCACACACTGAACACTGTAAACCTATTTAGCATGTAGAGAGAGCATATACTTATGCATGATGCCGGTTCCTAAACGCAGACAGCGGTGCACATTTTCCAGGGCAAGCTAAGCTCTCCTTCTTCCTTCCCGTCTTCCCATCATCTACACTGTCCCTCACAGCATGTAAAACATGGAAGTAAGCCCTTCCCTGCTTACACTGCTGCTTACTGAACAGTCAGCTTGACAGCTATAAGAATCTTCCTCGGCTCTGGGCTGAAGCTGGTGTCACAGCATCACAGTGCTTTACATTTACTGTTTGCAATGAGTAGTGTCTGGGATTTACTTACTACTGTCATGGACAAGCTCCTACTAATGAAATCTGAGCTAGTGTCAAAAAGGAGAGGACTCCCTTAGTTTGTTTATCACCTCATTAGCAAAATTAATTAGCAAAAACACTTCACCATGACAATCACAAATGAATCCCCAGGATATCTACCTGTAGATTTTGGGATTCAACCTTTTCCGGAACGACTATTTTCTCTGGAATCTGAAGTTAACTCAAGCACTAGCTCCTTTTAGGTTTTAATTTTCTATGTGCTCGCAAGGATATAAGGAAGCTCTGAAAATAATTGGAAGTGCTTGATGTACTCACTGCCTGCAATACTTTGCAAAGCTTCTGCAGAATTGTGCATTTCAAATACAAGGATAATATTCAGCAGTATAAAATCTTCAGGAACAATTATCTTCTAAATTTTGTACTCACAAAAATATTTATCATCCTCTTCTGAATAAATGATAGCATGATGTTAAAAACACAAAAAACAGAGCAGAAATGTATAGATTATGAATTCTTTGGCCACCCTTAAAAGCAAAGCATAATTACACTAATAAAATGAAAAGGGAACTTAGTAAAGTCAGGACTCACACAGTAAAACCAAACAAAAATGTGTTAATGAAATGCCAAATCAAACTGGTGCATTTTTTAACAAGATTTTAGGTCTTGCAGTGTTATTTGCTTATTCTGCTAAATAAAAGGAAAGGAGTTTCACAGCATGGGAGTTGAGAACAGAAACACCCTGAAACCAACATCATCTATTTAACAAACAGAGCTGAGAAAAGAATTTTCATTCAGCTAATAAATAGGTATTGTTTTCTTTAACGACTGGTAAATGTGCACCAGAAAGAAATAGAAAATATTTCAGTTTTACTGTCTTATTCCCAGCCCCTTGTCATTCTGTTCTGTTTCAAACATTTTGGCAGCTGCTAAGCAGCCAGTGAATGTAAGTAAGTGACGTTCCAGAGAACGGGATGACCTTGCCACCAGTAAATCCATGTGGACAGGTTGGAAGAAAGCTCATGTCTACAGGGCAAGACAGACAGATGACAGTTTTTTCCCAGGGTAAGACAACTCACTTGGTGGACACAACAGACAATCTGGCTACTGCATCTGTAATCCAGATGGTCATTAGTATCTGAGAATGGCTCACTATTACTGAGCCCAGTCTAGTCCATTTAATGTAGATGACCTTCTTTGCATCACCTCCAAAACAGTCACTTTTTGCCTGGAGGACCCCCAGCTTTAAATACGATAAGCATTAAAGAACACTACTGAATAGAGACCCAGACATTTAATTTGTGCTGGTATTTGTGCAGTTTATAGAAAGTACATGAGGAATAATGCACTTCATTTTGAGACATACCACCATACCTGGTGATGTTTCTGACATACATAGTTTGGGTATAGTGAGGGGCTTTTTGATTTTGCTTTGGTTTTTTTTGTGAAATCATTTGAGGTTCAGATTTTCAAGTGATAAAAGTGGGCAGAATTTCTCTAAGATTATCAGCTGAAGAGCTGAATCTCAAAACTCTATATTTAAAAAACACGCAGAGAGCTAGCTTTCAAAGGGCTGAAAGAACAAATATGAGAAGACCAGATGCAAAATACATCCCAGCCTTTTCTCAAATTTTAGATCATTACTGATTGAAATGAAAATTAGTTTTATGTTTTGGGCAAATAATACATTGTTAAAAGACTTGGGAAGGGATTAAAACAAGATTTACCCCAACATATTGCTCTAACAGTTTTCTTTGTTTGTAGGTAAAATAGAAACACAATTTGGAGACTAAAACACTGGAATCCTTTTTCTTTGTTTTTCACTGATTTTATGGGTCATCTGAACAGTTCAAGTATTTCAGCAGATTTGAGACTCTAAACCCTTTCTTTATTCCTGTAAGACTTTGTGCATGTTTTATTTCATCCTAGAGAAGGGAGCTAAGACTGTTTGGGTTTTTTTAAGAATCATTCTAACTGGGTCAGTGTTTACAGTTTGTAGCGTAAATGTTTCAGAGAGATGTTGCAGATGTCTAAAAGGTGGTACTTCAGCACCTGCACAATTAAGTGACACATAAAGCATCTTAGAATGGATATCCAAAAATTGTGATCTCTGTGTTTGCTGTTTATTTTAAAAGCACTGCTCACAGAATTGAAGTGAAACATCATTTTGTGGGTAAGACTCTTGGGAAGAATACGGGCAATTTGCTCCCAGTACAGATTTTTCAGGATGACTTGGGACAGGTGACATAAGACATTGAAGGATATTTTCATGCCTAAGATTTACTGTGGATTTAAATAGGATCAAGAGAGCTAAACAACAAAGCCGTATCTCCAAGGACGTATTTAGGCTGATCAGAAAGATTTAAGCATGACTGTAAGAACTGTAAAACCTCAACCATTTGTATTATATGAGAACTGAGTAAATGCCACATCATTTGCGTGAGAAGGGCATAAACTCTCAGTTGCATCGCTAGCTGTGATGACTGCTCCATTGTGGTTCGGTAAAAGGCAGCAGCTACATAGTCTGCAGGAGTGCCAAAACAGCTTTTTTAACTGACTCTCACACACCCTTGAAAATGACACAAAGCATCAAATTCAGCCTAAAACCAAGCTAGTGGTAGTCTTCTCCATTTTAAACAATTGACTTTTATCTAGAAAATGGGTCACACTCTATTTAGCCTAAAGACTTTCCAAATTACTTCTGTTTGTATCCAGAAGAAATCTCATCTGATTAAGCACTGGTCTTACTTTCTGTCCTTCCTGTTGAAAGTGGGCCACAATCTCCAACAGCATGAAAGATTCATGGTACTGAAAAGAGGAAGAATAAAGGAAAATAGTCTGGATTTATAGCCCACTGCCAGGAAAACCCTGGAAATGAGGAATGCTAAGTTCTGTTCCTTGCTTCAGGGACGATAAATGGGGGTTTTATTTCAACTAAGGAGTCTTTGGATGCTTGAACAATGTAGTATGAAGTCTGAGTGTGGCTCTATATCTCAGTTATCCCTCTCTAGGAAGAAACAGGACTTCCCTTCTCCTGCCCTTTATCCGTCCTGACATTACATTAGCATTTTCAGACTGTAAATTTTCAGGGCAAGGACAGCTCTTTGACCCATGTGTAAAATCCATGTGGAAAGAGCTCTATGTAATGAGGCCTGTTGTACACCAAAAATACCTTTTCCTCAGCTGCACTTCCCTCTCTGACACCGCAGAACAAAATTTCTCTGTATACCTAATATCTGTTCTAGAAAAAACAAAACAGAAACTCCAGACTGTATTTACCTTCCGTGATCATAACCCCGCTCCTAGAAAAGCAATGCAGTGCAGCGGCACAGCTGCCACCTCCCTGTGTCAGCTGGGCTCATTGTCAGGCGTGAATGCCCCAGGAGGCACAGCTGATGTTTGTGCTCCTGCACAGATGGGCGCTTCCCTTCCTGCCCTGGTGTTTGCTGGAGTCCCCAGAGTAGGAGCTGCTGCAGGGTGGAGCTGAACCATAGTGTCCCCCAGCCATTCTTGTCCTCCACCATCCCTCTCCAGTGCCTTTCAAGCTGGGGAGCTCTGCTGCCTGCCTCCCATGGACACCGGCACTAGGGTGAGCTCAGCAGCCCCGAACACTTTTGGAACAGACAACCAAAGCCCCTTCTACGTTCTTAAAAGGTCAGCTCAGCAATCAGCAGCGTCAGCAGGATAAGGACATTCCCCAGCTGTCAGGGCTGTATATGGGGAAAAGAAAAAAGTAAATCCACAACCATTTAAAAAATTCATGAAGCACCACAATGCCGCTGGATTTCATTTCGCGTATCTTTAGATCCCAGGCTTGTTTTCTGTCAGTGTTTCTAGAGTTTCAAGAGGGGGAGCTAGTTAGCTAAGAGAGTCCAGGTTGTTAGAGATACTTCCTTGACAGCAGACCACAGCTTTAAATTTTAGGTGAAACAGAATGAAAACCGAGTTCACAGATTCAGACCCATCTCTGAGAAGTACTTTGTATGGCATTGCTACTCCTGCTTTCCCCATAAAACTGACTGATTATTGAAGATATCACAAAGACACAGCATGAAAGCTGATTATGTACAGACAAGCGAAAAAATATAAACAGAATTTTTAATCATGAGACGCACAAACGAGGTTGTAAAAAGCTTGAGAATGTATAACATACAGATCTTAATAGGCAAGGGAATATAAACCTACATGCAGAATGACCTGTGTCTGAAATTTTTTCATTGAAGATTTTAACATAGAATTTCACAGAAGAAATGTCAGGGAATGAAAGTCTCTTATATCTACACAGACAATGACTTTTGCTCCCAGCAAGATGAAATGCAGCCATTTATTCTTAAGAAACATGGAGGAGTTCTAAGACCTTTGAAGGATACTGCACCAGTTTGCTTGTCACATGGAACAGCAAGTAACTTTTACGGCTCCTGCTGCTTGTGAGTTTTCAGAGCAAAGATCAAACATAGTCCCTTTGTGTGGTTTATCTCTCCATTTGCTATTCTTCTTCCTTAGAGACAAACTCCCCACCCACACAGACACCTGTGTGCTCATCTGCTCTGGAGGTGCTGTCAATAGCAGAGCCCTCACTTCCGCTCTTCCCTGAGCAAACACTCACACTAGTGTGTGGCATGAGCCAAGAGGTGTTGTAACCCCTGTAAGAACTCACTTAGAAATGGCATGCTAGGGTTTGTGCAAGATCACTGTTCTACTCTCCAAATACCATATTCTGTGTTTTTTGGTTTTGGTTGTTTTTTGGTTTTTTAAGATATAATCTTTTAATTGAAAACAGTTTGGCAAAATTGCTAGTTGTCACTTCAGTCACTGGGAAGTGTTCAGCCGGCTGCAAGTGTTATGCTGTGTTTGTCCCATTCAACCCTATCAAGCCAGGCAGTTCAAACAGAATGACTTCTATAAGCCCTTCTTCCCACCAAGCTCTTGCTCTAAACATTGGGACCTGGCATCAGTGGATCTGTAAAAGGCCAGTGCTGTGCTCTGAAAGTCACACATGGCGACCCGTGTTCTAAAATCATGTTTATTTCTCATTCTTTCTACAAAGCAACACTGTGACAGGTCAGGTCCCACTGCATGTAGCTGTTGCCAAACAATGACTCCATTCCCCTTTATTTCATTTCTGACTCTAACTTTTCTAAACAGTGTTCCATGGCCAAAATAATTTGCCGAGCTGAAGCAAGTAGCATATCCCATTGCTATTGTCAATGTCCCTCCACAATTCTACAAGGAAAATCTCCCACTTTTGATATATTAACTCTTGTTTTCTGTAATACTACCCAGGGACAAATCTTCTGCTCTGTGGTAAAACTGATGCTATTTATAAGTCACTCTTGTGAAGAATGAAATGTTGAAGTCAACGGAATCACTATCATTGATTTATTTCAAATTTTGACTTAGACTTGTAAAGCTACTGGGGATTCCAGGAATATGGGGGGATTCCAGGAATATGGGAGAAACCCCAGAAAACGTCAGGATTTCATGCTCTGGGAACATGAACTCATTTTTCTTTTGTGTTCGCATTATTTTATGTTTCTACTTTCATTCTGTGTTGTGAACCTTGTGAGGTAACTTACTTTCTGCTTTACATGTCAACTGCTTTACAGATCAGACTTCCTTACTTAGACACATGTCAAAAGAGAGTAAGAGCTGATTGTTACTTCCAGAAATGACAATATTTCTGTTATGCTTGCCAATAAATTCCACTCCTGATATAAAAAGCTATAAGCAAAGGAGATAAGATCAGAACAATCTGGCCAAGGCTAGCCACTGTAGTCATTGTATCCCAAATGATGTTATGGCTCCCAGCTGAAAGCATGAAAGATGAAGAAGCTTCCATTGCCTTTTAGCTGCTTCACAAATACTAGTCACTAGTGAAAGATCCTAAGAATAGGAAAGGTGGGGAAGTATGTTATATGACATCTGTGAGAGCAATAGTAAAGCAATAGTAATTGAAATAAATTGCAATATAAAGCAAAATAAATATTAATCCTTTTTAAAGTGTTTAACCATTTGCATTTTACTCCTCTAGACAAAGAGGTATTTATGTGCTTACTGAGGGTACTCAGTGATCAGTGTCTGTTCAGGTGATCTTGGTATGTTGAAGACTTGGAAGATACAAAACCACTGATGCAATTTTATTCCAGCACAAGTCTTAAACTTGAGAGTGCTTGGGTCTCCTAGTGGACTGAGCATAATCCTGCTCTTCTGTCTGTTCATAAGATGCACAGTTGTATTTTAGTCCGTGGGCAGTTTTGTAGGTGCTGGGGAAGAGATACTTCATCCAACAGACACTTATTTACCAGACAAGCAAGTGGATTGTATGACAATTTTTTAAGGGCATTGCAGATGCAGAAACGGAGGGTAACATGGATAAGCTCTGAGCCCAAAGGGAAGCATGTATCAGCAGAATCTTTGCAGATTACCTTATGAGTAGATATACTGATTTTAATCACTTTTGCATGGCAAATTGCATCACTGTGGTTGCACACCATGGCTCACAGTTATGAGGCAAGCTCTCCCTGAGCTCTTTATGAGTTTGATGTAAAGAAGCAATCTGAATCACTATTGTCTAAAACTTTTCTGAACTAGAATTTAATATTGCTCCTACAAACATCAAGTTATTGGATTGAAACCAGTGTGTTATTTCCTTTGCTGTTAAGAGTTTCCTACTTTGGGAGAATAACGTTCTCAATTTCAGCTGAATGGTTTCTTTCAAGATGTAAGATAAGGCCCATCAAATCACATTGTTTTATAATTATTTGGATAGTGTTTTCTGCCTTGATGGAGGTACTGGAAGTATGAAGTTTGCTGGCAGTGGAGTTAGAACTCGTCATTTATTGTCTTCATGAATGAAGCCAAGCTGTCTCTAGGTTCTGTGAAAGGGCACAGTCTCTGTTCAGAACATGAAACCTCAAGTGAATTTGTTTGACACTTAGGAGATCGAAATCTTTCCATTCTTTGGGACTGGGAAGGCATGTGAATATCTGCTCCTGAGCAACTCCTTCCCTGCCTCTAGTCCCTGTGCTTGCCAAATGCAGTAGTAACTGATAGAGCAAGAAAATAGTAGTGTCTTTTGTTCACAATAAGGTGTTTCAAGGTGATGCTAGCCCTGGTTTCAGAAAATAAAACTGAGAACAAAGCAAGGGAAGTGAAAACATGACATGTAGAAAGGAATAAACTTCTGAATGATTCTGTCTCCATCTTGCTACACAAAATGACTCTTGAATCAATTGCCAGTATATGGAGTTTGAAAGGCAGCTGGCTGTTAGTGAAATGCCTCCTGGAGCATGTTTGTAGGTACAGTACCAAATTTTCAGCCTCCTGGATGGCATTGCGCTAATTGCCAACTGGTGGTTGGACTATGTACACAAAAGGTGTCTTGTGACTGTCTATCAGTGATGTCACAGCTACATCAATAACCTTCAGTAAATACACAAAGTCTGACTTTTATCCTTCCCTTTCCAATTTCCATTACATAATACCCGAAAGACTCTACAGGCATTGCATTTCTAAGGCGATTAGTGCATTTCTTGAGAAGCTAATGTCACTTGGCCTCTGGCTCTGTGCCTCAGAGTTCCACAACTGGTGCAAGTATTAACCATGCAAATGGCACTGCTTGTTGTGCCTGCTGCCTAATCAAACTGCTACATAAATGCCTTAAATGTAAATTGCTTTAAAGCCACTCCAAATGCAGGAAAATATTGCAGGATAATTAGAAAAAAGGATTTTCCCCCTCTTATCTCCCGATAAAGAACATGGGAAGCCTCCAAGCCAAAGTTAGTTTTCCTGAGAATTCACAATTAAAATCTTAATTCTTCTCTGTGTGATAAAAAATACTTATTTTCTTTCTCATACAATGGGATTAAACCGACCATGTTTACTATGTCTCCTTATAGACGGTACAAGCAGACCAGAATCTGGAGTGGAAATAGTAAAACCGCAGAATGAAATAATGTGTTCACTAACTGAAGTGCTGGATGACTCTCTGTGGTAGCAGAAAACAACATATTCCAATTCACTTACTGCCAAAAATATGTACATAAAAGCAATGGGACTAGCATGCTGTTTCAGCTCAGTTATAGGGAAAAGATGAGCAGTTTCCTTATTCTCAGAGCCACCTTTCTGCCCTGAGTCTTACTGCTTCAGCTAGTTTTCGGTTTCCTGTGAGTTGCCTCGTCACGGGTGACAGGCTTGCTGGAGTGCAAGGTGCAAGATGAGATTCACGCTGGCTGACTTTCTAGGGTGCAGAGGTCTCATTGTCACTGGCAGCAGTTCTGAGGTAAACAATGCATCATAACACCTCAGGTCTTTGAAAAGTGGATTTGAACGTATTATAGCACAAGGAGGCAGCTTGGGAATTTATTAACCATGGTTGAAACTCTGCTTTATAGGGTGTTTTTTCACTTTTTCAAGAGTAAATCAGATCTGAGTTCAGTGCTCAATGACTGAATCTTCATTATAAACTAACAGCAGAATGTCATGTCATAATAGAAACATTTTTCTCATTCTCCTCCCAAACCTCTGCTAGCTCCTGAATCTGAAGTTTGAGCCTGGAGAATACAAGGGGTTTAGACGTGCAGGAAAATAAATGAGCATTGACGTTGAACAAGAGTCTTCCATAGCATGTGTTTTGAAACACTGATGCTCTTTTTTCCAATTTTGTAATTTTCCTCCTTCTGTTTTTGGGGTGGCAGTCTATATTTGCACAATATGTGTTTCACAGTGAAGATGTACGTTTCAATATTTCAACCCTTTCAATCTCCAAGAATTACAGCCAGCTACAACCAGCAAAACCAACTGCTATTATATGAGATAAAACTGACTATCTTGTTTTAACAAAGAAACAGAAGTCGAAGACTTTAAAACTCTCAGTGGTAACTTCCCAGGGGTCTTCTTTTCTCCAAACTCTTACAAAGCAGCACAGTGTGCTTATTGGACGCATTGCCACTGATATTAACATATGGCGTTACATAGAATCAGAGAATCATGGAGTCAACAGGGTTTGAAAAAGACTTTGAAGATCATCATGTCCAACTATTACACTATGTATGTAAGCATTACATTCAGTAGCAAAGGCTTAGAGGATCAGTCTGGTTTTTTTAAATACGTGAACACTACCCATTTCAATCTGTTTCTTTATTGGGTTTTCATAGCTGGAGCAGGGGACAAGTGTGAGTAGTCCTCCTCTGAGGAGGAAGGAGCTGCAGAGACAACATGGGATGAACTGACCATGACCCCCATTCCCTGTCCCCTTGCGCTATTGAAGAGGAGGAGATAGGGAATTCTGGAGTAAAGGCAAGCCCAGGAAGAAGGAAGGGGTGGAGTGGAAGGTGTTTTTAAAATTTGGTTTTATTTCTCATTATCTGACTCTGCTTTGATTGGCAATAAATTATACTAATTTCCCCAAGTGGTGTCTTTTTTCCATGATAGTAACCGGTGAGTGATCTCTCCCTGTCCTTATCTCAGCCCACGAGCCTTTTGTTATATTTTATCTCCCCTGTCTGGCTGAAGAGGGGAGTGATAGAACAGCTTTGGGGGGCACCTGGTGTCTAGCCAGGGTCAACCAATCACAGTTTTGCGGTCAATCGTATTAAAAGAATCGTTCATTAGTATTTTATTTCTTCAATTATATTATGTTCCAAGATCATTCTAAGATAAACCAATTTAAGATAATGAACCTAATTCTTCATTTTGTTTAGCTCTGTTTAATGCTCCTCTGCAGAGATGCCGTTTTGTAGGTGGCAGCTGTTAACTACAGGAGCACAGAGATTTGAGACAGAAAGAGCCTTCCTGTTGCTAACTGCTGGTATTATTCCTCTTCTGCCTTTTCCTCAAAAGTTTAGCCATGCAGACCTCCTATGGAATGTACTTCAGGAGCACAGTGTTGCACTGGCAGGTTTATCACTCTCTGTTCTGTACTCAGTATTTTGTTTCCATGTAAGTGAGCATCCCAGCAGTTATAGATGCAGCAGCCATCTTGACGCTCTGGCGGGTGTGTAGTATTGCCATGTAACAGATAGCCATAGTATTTGGAGGATAACTAGAACACGCTTACTTTAAGCCAGTAAATTCCCACTTAGCCAGAAGATAACTTCCACCCAAGGAAGGGTGGAAACTTCAGGAAAGTTCAGCTGGCCAAAGAAATCAAACATTTTTTCTTTCTTTAAAACTTTCAGAATTTCTTAAATAATGAAATTCACTAAAATTCTGCTTGTCCTGCATCATCTGCATCCTCTGTGCAGACTTACTCCATTGACAGAGAAGCCCATATCTCCCCTGACCTAGAATATCAGGGCAAGCACCCAGACAAGCTTCTTTAACACAGGTTGTTCAGGGTTTCCTAGTTTCCCAGGCCTGCTGCTGACATGACCTTTCAGTTCCTGGGAGTCAGTCAGCAAAGGTGATCTAGGTGTCAACTATACTAATCCGCTACCAGCTCACTAGGCAGACTCACTTTTCAAGGGTTTCCAAGTCTGTGTCAGTCAGCCAAGAGAATGCAAATGTTTCATTCTTTTCCTTCCACATTTTATTTTTGTCATCTCTATTACAGACAAAACGCAAACCATATTTGCTCTTGGTGGAAATCTCATGACCACAACATGTTATATTATGATAAAGAAATTTGTCTTTCTGGCCTATTTTTGTTCATTTACTTTATGCTGTCCTTCAATTTGCTATTTTCCTGCAAATTAATATATAATCTGGATACCCAAACATCCTTCAGTCTCTCAAATATTCTGTGCTGATAAGCTGACAACAAGAAGCTGTTTTCTGGATAACAGCTAAAATAACGTAACTTCAAGCAACAGTACATTGGTAAAATAAATCTCAGTTCTGCAGGAGCTGCCAGAAAAATTTATATAGAAATAGAAGGAATTATCTTATATATATATATTCAATTTATATAGAAATAGAAGGAATATACATTTTAGTAGCAGATTTCTAGGGAACATGAGGGACTTTTTCCCATATACATCATGCTCTTTTCCATTTACACAGACAAGTTTCTTTGTCAAAGAACAGGCTTCGTCAATGTGTGAAATCAGTGGTCTGTATCCTAATTCCCCATGGTTTAGCTAAGGTGGGGCTAACCTATTTTATTACGTAAGTTATTTTCTTCACAGCTGACAAAATGACCGTATTGGATGCAAAGAACAGAGAACAAATGTTAACTTCATCTGACATGTAACAAACAAAAAAATACAAAAGGGGCAGGAGGGGTAATATGGGACATACTTCTGCAATGTCCGCGAGATGATCTAGCAGAGGCATGTCACCAAAACATTTTACTTCATTCATCTCAAGATTTTACAGCTACTTTTGAACTGCACTAAGCTAATCCCGTATTTTTTACAGTCTACCTTTCAGATTTCATTTTCAAAATCAGACACAAGCACGGAAATATATTGCCTTGAAAGCACTTCACGTAACTGTTTCAGTAATGGCTGTAGGTAACTGAAGTGATATCCACAGTGACTCAAAGCATCTCACAAGAAATCCATTTAGAATACCATCTTTCTAGTTTCACAGGCATCCATGGAGCCATAAAATATCTGTACTGCAATATGCTTGTCAGGTGACTAATGACCAGAATTAATTTGTTTTCACATCCCAAGATTCCTTTTCTGTTTTATCAACATTTAATTAAAACCATTCAAACCCCTTTGTAGAGTGTAAGTTGCTCCAAAAATTCAACTACTATAAAGACTGTGAAAACAAGTAATAATGAATCTTGGCATACAGTGATATTTGCCACAGCAATAAAATCTGGTCTTGATCTGAGCTTCCAGATTTAGGCTTATCTCTGAAAACAGCAACACAAGATAGACTTGAAAATAGAATCTCCGGTCTTATTTTCTGTTGTCAATTTCAAATTATTATTATTATTATTCTAGTAGTCATTGTTTGGAGGCAACAATTTCAGTTTAAAGAGAGAACAAACTGGTTAGATAGTGAAAGTCTCCCAGTTCCATTCAATAACCATCCATGTTATGACACTTACAGTGTCAGGCAACTGCTTGCTGTGCAAGCTTTTCACAGTGGTACCACTCAGAAAGTTAAATTTGCTCTCCAGAAACCAGTTGGATATAGCAACTTGTAGAATGCACAGGTACTTGCACTTGAACTACTATCCGTACTAAATCCAGCTCACGTTCCCTATTAGTGGGTGAACAATCCAACACTTGGTGAATTCTGCTTCACAATGATAGGAAGAGCCAACATCAAAGGATCAAAAAGCGACATCGCTATGTGTTGTTGCAATAGTAATCCTGCTCAGTACGAGAGGAACCACAGGTTCAGACCCCTGGTGCGTGCGCTTGGCTGAGGAGCCACTGGCACAAGGCTACCATCTGCGGGCTTATGACTGAACGCCTCTAAGTCAGAGTCCCGCCTAGACATTTGATGTTGTGCTATTGCGTCATCAGTCGCTTGAGATTGGCCCAGGAGATGACAGTCTTGTTAAGAACGTGAGGGTAAAACTCTTTCCAAATCTTTGTTAGCGAAGACATGCCATCCTCATAGGAGAAGGAAAACTGCTATCTTCAAACCCGGGCTGATGGAGCTTGTCCAGCCTTGTAAGGTCTTCCATCTAAGAGAAGGACACTCTTACAAAACCTACGACCTGAGGACTTTGCTGTCACAGTCCTAGCTAGCTAGGCCCTGGCAGATAAACCTCAGGTGTAACGGGTGGGGCCAGTTCTGCACACGCTGCACCTCACCTGAATAATTGACTGCACAGGCTGGAAGGGTTTACTCACACTTGCAAAGCCCTGTAGAGACAGGCAAGGGTCGAAACGGCAGGTGATAAGGTGCACTGGAAGCTGCAGATCCAACCATGCCTGTGGGCGGTTCAGGGCTTTGGTCACTCAAGCTTGATCCAGGAGATGACAGTCTCGTGCAGGATCTTCCTGATTGCCTATGCAGCTTTTCTCCAATCAGTTTTGCCTATTCCACTTGCCCTTAGTCATCATGATTGTAGTGAGCGTGGTAATGCCTTTCCCAAATCTTTGTTCACAAAGCCAAGCCATCATCGCTATCCGTACTCTAGCAGCGTGTCACAGTCACAATGAGGACACCACTGTCTCAGTAAAGTAGAGAGATGGCCTTTGATCCACTGAATTTATGATTCAGTCATCTAAACAGCAATCATTTTCAAGAGCACATGAGTCAGAAGAATGAAGATCTTATTCCAGGATGCCATATCTAATGACTAGACCTAATACTTAGAGTACGTACAGTACCATCTCTGTACAAGAGCATTAAAACAATTTGTCAAGTGTTCAGTCAGATATTCACTTATAAAATGTCTTTCTGTACTTTCAGCATTATGGGAAACAAGAGAGGTAAGGTCTAAGTCACATATGCATTTCTTGAGGTGTTCCCCAAGGAGAACCAATTGAGTATCATCACCTTCAGCTCATAAAAAGGGGTTTAAGAAAAATAGAGATTAATTCCTTTCTCAAAGTTTGTGCAGAAGATCTGCAGCACAGGTGGGTTTTCACCCAAATTTCTTGAGTTCTCATCCAAAATATCATCCTTCCATTTCATTTTAATGATTTAATGTCTGGATGAAAGTTCTTTTAAGAAAGTTTTTGTCTTCTTAATCACATAACAACACTTTGGAACTTTCTGTTAACAGTTTTAGAAAAAAAATTTATAAATTGGATGCCATTTTTTTAATATAATACAGGAAATTATATGATTTAATTCAGACAGCTACAGCCAACATTTATCTCATGAGATATTTACATCGAGTTAGTATTGCACACATTGTTATACTTCTGTATGAATATGCTTCCCACCAGCAATGATGTAAAGTGTTAAAAGATGCCAAGTGATTGCTTAAAATGTTGCACTGATTCCCAACATTTGTCCCCTGGAGAAATGGAAAAGTCTGGCATTTTGTATCACTGCCTTCTAAATATGAACATCTTGAACAAAACAATCACAGTGAAGCACTGACATTGTTGTCATGTCTGTAAAATTATTATTTCAGCAGAGTAGCAATAGGAGCTCCCAGCCCACAGGTTAGGATTAGATTCATCCTGTAAAGGTGAATGCAAGGAAAGATTCGTCAACAGGATAAAACAGGGATTTGATTTGGAGTACTCATGTCTCTTTAAGTTGCTGAAAGTCTTCAAGTAAAGTCAGGATTTTTCAAAATTGACTCAGAAAAGGTGAGTAATTTACAGTTTCTTAACAAGTTGGCAGTTTACTATCTTCTCTAAGAAGAACAGAGTAGTATCTTCTGAATTCTAGATCAAATAAGAAAATTCCTACCTAAGGACACAATATATTTTATATTACTAAAATGATTTAGTATCATAAAAGCTGAAGCATGGTTGCAATCTGGTTTGTAATTTTTAACTATTTTTTAGCCATGTAATGAAATGACATCAAGCAACAGTGAGAAAAATTCTGCCATCTAGAGAAATGTGGGCTTTAATGTTGACCTGAATTTTATTTCTAGTGCTTAATTTCTGCTTTCATTTAAGGAAACAAAACAAACAAACAAAAAGAAAGAAATTAAAAACAAGCAAAAGAAAAGTCTTTCCCGGTCACAGCCAATTTGGCCTCAAAAAAAACCAAAATTGTAACAATTAACATAAAGTGTGTTGTCTTCAAATAGAATAGGCACATCAGTTTTCCCAGAAGCTTGGCCTGAAAACTGTTAACAGCTAATAACACTCACATTTGAAACAAGAAAACATTTTTTTTCTGAAATTACAAACGCCTCACTGGTGTTCTGGCAAAGCTCTTTTTTATTTTATCCACCATTTCACATGAAAGATTTAGTGATCTCTAATTTAGAAACATTTTGGTGAATTGCTTTCAAACGTCAGAGAAACATTTACCTTTAGATTTTACCTACAGCAAAGCTGTGATTTGCAGACAAAATGCATTTTTGCAGTTAATTTAAAGGATGAGGAGGACTAAACCAGAACTTTTCAATCGTTACTTTCTTGCAGAGTTTAAAATTGGACAGATTTTTCCTCTTTTATGACCTATAGCAAAACCTACCACAGCTTTCTTGGCATATGTTACACTGCTTGATGTAGCTATGTGGCAGTGATGTTTCCGGCAAGTAAATCGTTGATCTCCATCATCCACTGGACTTCATTGCTACATCCTGTTCATTTCCAGTGAAACCTCACACAGGCACCAGTTTTCCTGGTGACTTTTATTTTTAATTCCTTTGCGCTTTTCAATTCCTTTATTATGTTAGTAAGACAAAGCATATGGGGTTAATGTTGGATTGCTAAAAATTGCTAATCACAATCTACTAAATAGTTTGAAGCAAAATTGTATCCTCACAGTGAGCCGTACATTTCTGTCACTTGCAGACAGCACTGAAACAGAGTATTTTCTCTCCCAGATATGTAATATTCCCAGGATTTCCTCCAAAATTCATGAATTATCTCACTCCTGCAATATGAAATAGCATTTCCAAATGCAATTAGAACATAAAACAGATTAAGAAGTGCCTTGAATTGTGCCCTGCAGAGTTCTGCAGAGCTGTCTTCACATGTCATTTTATATCTCTCTTTGTGTCTGCAAGACTGCTCACTGTTTGCAGGCCAGGCTGCTGAGAAAGGAGGTTGTTTCCTGGGTGCCACACTGCAGCAGGCTGCTGCTCCCTCAAAGCCTTCATATTATCTGCGTAATTAGTTCACACAGATTTATTAAGAACAACATCCTTAAGCCTGGGTAACTAGAGTTTCTTTTCACTCTACCAGATACTGAATTCAGCCAGTTAGGGCTTCTGGAAATTGGGATAGATTTAATCCATGTGCTGTGATACAAAGAATGCTACTGGAAATCAGGATAGTTTTGATCTATGTGCTGTGATACAAATATAAGAGCTTGATCACTGACCTGAACATGGAAGTGTTGCTTTAAGACAACAACAGTGTTATTATTAAGAGAAAGAAAAAGAGAAATGAGTAATAAAACCATGGAGACATCATGATTTTCCCACAGTGAATTTTGTGACTTCTCATTATGGGGTTATGCAGAGGAGTGAAAAATGGAATCATTACATTTTAACGTTTCGTGTTCTTAATGTTCTCACATTAAGTACAGGCGCATAGATACAGCAGAAACACTGCTGTGGCTGGCACAGTTCACAGTTCAGTTTGTGCTTCAGTCAAACATCAAGATACTTTCAGAATTAATCCAAAACATACAAAAATGTGCCATAAGCATCCTTCGATTGATTAAAATTACATAGCTAGAACTTTATCTGTTGCAAATACTTTTTTTTTTTTCAGAAATGAAATTTTAACATAAATTATTGGCATCAATTTTTAATCTATTCCTTCAGTACCCCTGTGCAGAAATTCATTATCACTAGTGCTATTGATCAGCGACTCCTATATAAGCTCATATGCTTGAAAATACTTGTTGCAACATAGCAGATAATATAAAAAGTACAAGACGTGGAAAACGACCAGGAGAAATGGTAACATCTCATTCCAGACAAAGAGTTTTCTTCTGCATGAGATAGAAGCTAAAGTTCTGACGGGTTTTAGTGTTCAGATCAACCACTTCCTAAGGGTTAACCTGGCATGGGAAGCCATTACTAAGTAGAAAAGGTGATGCTGCTTGCTTGTCTACATGCTTTTTGAGGGCCTGTGAAGCAGAAACAGTTGTGCAGTGCATGTGGCTATCAGAGGGTTTGACTCAGAAAGCCCCAGAGTAGCTTCACAGAGAGCCGGGCTGGGGAAGGGGCTGAATGTTGGGACAAGATATTCTGCTCTCAGCACAGCGACAGCTTACAACTGCAGCTCTTGTTAAAGAGCACTGCTGAATTGCTGAGAACTAAGCATTTTGCTTGTTCTGGCAAGAAGTCAGTGAGTGAAAGTAAAATTGCACACAACCACCCTTCTATTGTTCTGTTTGGAAACCTTCCACTGCTTAAAAACCCTTTTCTGTCAAAGGGGAGAAATGATGAAAACAATATCCCTATCAGAGGATTTGATAATGTTCATTTAAACCTCCCCTCCAAAATATCTATTGCAAAAAACCAAGTGAAAATTTCTTTCGTGAGGTCTTTAGTTCTGCAATCATTATCACAATAGCTTTCAGCCCACCCACCTGGAATTCCTGAAAGAACTACCAGTATTTTATGCTGAAAGTCCTTTTAACAGAGATCACTATAACTTACATATTAATGAACTAATTTGATAGAATTATTCGGCACAGTAAGTCACACCACAGCTAACAGTCATATCAAAAGGGCAAACTTTTATGTCTCATATTATTTTGCAAAATCCTTAATCTGTGCCTGACAGGTTCACTATAATTTTGCTTCTCCAGGGAAACCTTTATCTCTCCTACAAGTTCAGACTCCCCATTTTCATTATCTGTACAATGTGTTGACATATGATATAACTAGCAACCGCACAGAATAGTAACACTGAATGAGGGGAGAACGTCTCCCTGTTTATATTACATGAAGGTTGATTTGATGGGCTGCAGCAATTGCCTCTGAGCGCAGACATAAGAGCAGCCTGACTCTTTCAAGTTGACACTTTGCAAATACCATGCAGGGCTTGCCACGGCTGCATGCTTTGTATCAATTGCGCCAGGAGATACAGTAAATGTCTCTCCCCAAAGCTGCACATTACTAAATTAGTCCTAGTGTCAGTTGTTATCTGGCAGCGGTCAGTTGCCAAGCCAGCACTGTATTTTCAAGGGCTTGCTGCTTTACAATGAAAAAGAACAGGCCCAAGAGGGCTGAGGAACTACAGATGCCGGCAGCTGGGACATGTGAGGATTGCCAAGCAGCACTATTTCCTTTTGTGCTGCCTAATAAGGCAATTTGTGTCATTCCCTGGCTGCTTGCTTACAAACAGAGGACCAAATTTGCCCCTCTGTTGTATTCTTCTATAAGCACCACTGAGTGTAACCAGTGGCAGAACCTGGTCCAAAGGGTGCAACTGCAAAAGCAAATACAGTGTGACATAGCCCAGACAGAAGACATATTTTTCCTGATGAGGAAAGTGCTGTGAAGTGCTAAAGCCCCACCTCTGTTACCTGGAGAACAAATAGTGTTACGGCTTAAGGGTTTCTTCTTCTTCTGAACTTCAACTGATGCAGAAAATCAGCTTGTCTGGAAGCCATGTACAAAAGCCCACCTTCTTTCACATTTCACATATACAAAATTTTTTGAAGAAGATTATTAAAAAAAAAATCACTGGTTGTATTTTCATCACATTTCTTTTCTGAGCACACAAAACGGTCTATAAGACAAATAAGGAAAAAAAATACTGCTTTAAATTACTTGGTTTACTAGCAAATATTTCTTAGTTTATTAAAATTAATTCAAAGTTACATCTTATTATTTCTCTGCATGTTGTCTTAATCTTCTTCACTACATCTTCATTCTCCTACATTATAGTCAACTATGACTTCAATTTAACAACTGAAGTTAGACAGATGACTTACAAGACACTTTCAGAAGATTTGCCCTAATGCCTTGTCTTCGCTGAACACTTTCACAAGAATGTGGAAATAGTCATGGGCTCAGACTGAGGGCCCTCTCTTTCAGCGTGGTGTAAAATACCTTTTGTTAGCCAGCATAGGATATTGGTTTTCCTACATTAGGTATCAATCTGTCTTTATACTTACAGTAAGGATTAAGTCCTCAAATGGTGAAGTTTGGAGATTTGCAAAAATATATTCAAAATCTATCTTTTAACACTGGAAGTGTGGAGCTGTCTTTCCTTTTCCATAAAAGCCCTAGTCTTGGAGAAGAGTCTTAGAGATGACTTAGCAGCTAACCAGGAAATCACAGTTGTCCAATTTCACCCTCTCTGATTTAGGGAGAAGATAATGGGTCTTTGAAATTCAAAGCCTCTCTTTTGCCACTGACCCAGTTCTGATCCATTCTCCCAGTTTCCCTACTCCCATATATCCTCAACCTCTGTTTCACACAATAGTTCTCTTTTTAGCAATGTGTGCAGATCGTCATGTTCAGATCCAGCTTTGCCATCCTAGTATGATGGCAAAACAGACCTCATCTGTAATTCATATTCACTGTCCTATTGTAGCAAACAAGAGCAAAAGGCTGGACAAGGATAAGATTTACTGGACTCGGAGAGAAGACCATGAGGTTTTGACCATTTGTCCTTAAGTACACTTTTTGTGTACTTGGCACATAAAACGGGAGCAGCCTCAGAGCAGAACATTCCTACCTTCCACCTGGATGTTGCAGGCAGCTGGCTGAAGAGTTGAAATGCTGGGGCTTCTCTATTTGCTTGGTGTCTCCCTAGCAAAAATGGCAAAGATATATGAATCCCACTCCTCTCTTACCTTGTGTAAATCTGAGTTTACTGATGCTAAATGAGGTACTCTGAATATATATCAGTGCAACTGAGTCAAATTTGGCCTTAGACTTTTTACTACAGTGAAAAGTAAATGTCCTGCAGGTAGGTAATTTTTGTTTTTCCAAGAGAATTGTAAAACAGCTTATAAAATATCACACCTAAAGAATAATGTGTTTTGAAATGTTTATGTAAAATAGAGAACCTTTTGCAGAACAAAACGTCAGAATGCTACAAATCTTCAGAGACACCCACTTGCTTTCTTTCTGGAACTGTTCCTGCTGTCTTATCTGAGTGCAAGGATTTGTGACTGATACTTGCTAGAGTGCCAAATCTACCATGGGGATACCCTTGTCAAGAAGAAGAGATGAAATTAGTGGTATTATGAGAACTTCTGACAAGGTACAAATATCCTGAACAAAAGGGTACTTTAAAGGGGTAATATAGACAGGCAAAATGCTTGGTTTAACTACACTACCATTCACTTTCTCTCCAGAAACTTACTCTATATATACTTTCAACTAGCAATACTTCAAAACACTTCAAAGTGTCATTTTTTTTTGCAACAGAATTCCATTGTAATTGGGCTGAAGGAAACATTTTAATTGCAAATAGTCTGAAGGACATCTTTGCCAGAAGCACCTAGTGACTTCCTGAAATTTTGATTTTTTCAGAGCTCTTATTGTACATAAATATGGAAGGGAGTGAGAGTCTGTACTTAATTCTTGGTGAAGATAAGGTCTCGTAATAGGGATTAGTAAGTATTATACTTACTCCATTATTCCTTCTCACTGACTATTCTTAGAAGAGTGTAGCATAGCCCTTTTATTATAGTTCATAGCTAGGATAGAGGGACTATTTCCACACGAAACACCTGTACTTTTATTAGCAAGTTACACAGCACATCCTTCTTTTCTTCATATTCCACCAAGCAATACAAAGAATGAACATTTAGGTAGAAAAAATTTGTTTGCTTATTTCAAACTACCTAGCTTGCCTGGCCTTCACAATATCAGTTAATTTCTCACAGTTTTCATACAGTGTCAGCATATCTGCATTGAGGCACAGACTGAACTTCAGGGATAGTATTTTTTGAAACTGGATCTCAGCTCAAAGAGACAAGAGAGGAGAAATCCATTTCTGGGAGAAGGCCAGTCCTGATCCCATTAATTTCACCTCGAAAATGTAATTTAGGAAGTCATAAAAAATCGGAATTCTATAAAGTAGATTATAAATTGTATTTTAGCAAGTTTCCACTTAGCCTTCACAAAACTTGCCTCATAATTAATATTTGCTTAATAGAATCATTTATTAAAGGATTCAAAACAAAGTTTTCAATTCTTAAAATATTCATATTGACCCTGTGAAGTACCAGTTTCGCTTTGTGGATGAGGAAAAAGCTGTGAACATGGGTTAAATACTCATGTGAGGTCAGAAAGCAGGACTTAGTGTTAGAGTCTGCAACATAAACCAGACCTCTCAACAGTCAGCACTTCACTTTAGCCACATCTTCATTCTTACTTGTACTGGGCAGCCGAAATAGCAAGCTGCTTAATTCAGCAGCTGCTTAATTCAGCAGCTGCTTAATTCAGCAGCTGTGGCAGGGAGTAAAGCAGAACTGGGTTTCATTGACAAGATTCTCTCTGTAGCCAGTTTAAAGCCATTTACTTCTATGAAATTATTCTTAATTTGTCAACTAATAGATGAATTAGACACAGTTAGGATAAGCATATTTCAAATAAACTTTTAAAATCATTATAAACTATCTTTAAGTTTCATATATAGGGATCCAGTGACTTTTAGAGGTGAGCAGGGGTTGTCATTTTTATTTGGGTTTTTTTGGCAAAATATCAGACTTTTAGTTTGCATCTTCAGCTACACAACTTAAACCACGCCCAGTTTGGCTTTGTAATTCTCAGATAATAACGATACAAAGATTTTTACGCTTTCCCAGTTTCTCTGCTGACTTGCGATATTATTAAACTAACAAAATAATATCCCATTTCCTCTTTCAATTGTTCTTGTCCTGTCTAGTGCTATGAAAGAATACAACACACATATCCAGGCTCAACATTATAAATCTACATGCTATTTAGGAATATGCACTAAACCAACATGCCAAAATACACATACAGTAGGAACAGGGAGCAAAGCAACTCCAGAGCTGCCAAAATACACATAGCAGCATGCCATTTGTAAGTCACTCATCATTACCAATATGCATCTACAAGCGTGCAGGAGACTAGCCTTCCTCATTAGCTGTGATACTTTGCTACCAAATTCTTGCACAGATCTGTAGCAAGAACATGTACCGAAACAGGCATATTTCTACCACAAGAAGCCTGTATATACATTCTGAGTGTTTAACAAGACTGCTTCGATAATAATGCAGTCTGCGTTCTTTTCAGGGTGGAGACACTGATTCAGGGAACAGAAGGCCCCAAATGATGACAGAAAGTACTAAATTCTTCAATTTGGACACCTCCATACATCAACAAAAAATGAGATTCATAAATTCCGGTGCTTCTTCCTGTTCAGTTTTGGGATATGCAAGGATATTCAGCATCTTCATCACATAGTAAATCCTGCTTTCTTCTCCAATTCTTTTTTTAAATTCTCTTCCTGACTGATCACAGAGTAAGTGGCAATCTGACCCTTGAGATGCTAGCAATCTAATCCAGTGCTTTCATGATTTGTCACCTAGGTCAGATCAACATAGTCTGCTCCAATGAATGTTACCTAAACCTATTAGATAAATAAACTCAAGAAATGCCATCTTAGCCCAAGATATCTAAAACCTACCCTAAAAGTGACCCATGTCTGTTTGCAACCCTGGATTTTTTGGGCTAGCTAAAGGTGCAATTTCTACTTATGAAAATAGCTTGCAATTGAGTATACATCTGTGAAGACCTGTTTTGTTTCTTACTTCATCACATGCATTTGATTATTCACGTAGTTCCTCAACATTCTGAATTCATGTGAACGTACTTCAAGTAAATAGCCTTTCCTTAGGACAAAACCCAAATAAATTCATTTCAATTATATTGAGTCACTGGTGATGCAGATCTTAAAACACTTTTTAAAAGGCAACAATGTTGTGCTACTTCTGTATTTTCTCTGCTAGTCTCTCTAGAAGTGTGTTCATTCCTCTGAGTTGAACAACAATATCTCTGATTGGACATAATTTATCTCTCTTACATAAGTATGCGTTTGAGAGGGTTTTGATTTCCTCCATACAATTACACTTATTCTACGGATTATGTTTTTCCATATTTGAAAAAAAAAATCACAAAAATGCCGGAACACATCTAAGAATCTCCTTCTTTCCTTCTTGCCTTCTTTCCTTCCTTCATTTTTTCCTCTTTTCCTTCTTCCCTTCTTTCTTTCCTGTCTTCCTGCCTTCTCTCCTTCTTTTTTTTTTCAATTAAAAAGTGGCCTTCCACTGACAAAGTTGAAGAAACTGTTTTGAAGTATGAACCTTCAGAGGAAGAAGAAAAAGGAAAGACTAAAGGTAGCTTTGGCCTAATTGTGCTTCACTTCTGAACTTTTCCTTTACAATGAGTATCACTTCTCAGTTGGTAAATCACTACCCAATCCACAATATAGAAACCCTTACACAAAACATAAACAATTAAAAAAAATATTAGAGGAATTTGCCTTTTCACAGGTAAAAATTCAGCCAAAATCAAGAAGAGTGCTGAATTAAGAAAAGCAAGATATATTTTCCTTCAAATTAGGTTATTTAAAGAACTGAAAGCATTACACAAACGTACCACAATTTGGAACCATTAACATAAATTATGGGCGGTATTTTTAATAAAAGATTTTGTTTTAAATATTGATTCAGCAAGGAGAGGCATTCAGTAAGGTGAAGCTCATCACAATTAACATCAGTTACTTTAAGGTGTACACCTCTTCCATATAAGGCCAAACCACAAATTTTCTCCATTCACAACTGAATTTTTTCTGGCATCCAAGGACATAATCACCAGAGGCCCTTCTAATCACTAAGATTTAATCTAGTTTTATAAGAAACTCTACAGCCTGTATACACAGGAGCCCAGTCCAGATGATCCTGGCAATCTCTTCGGGCTACAGAAGGTAGAAGTCTACAAGGCCAGTGTTAGTTAGTGCCTGTCTTCATTAGCTAGTCCATATTCAATGGGGCAAAACTTTGTTATTGCTTCTCTGTGAGTGAAGCAGATCCTTTAGCTCCAACAAGTAGGCACAAGTACTTTGAGATATCTTGCTCAATCTCAGCAGACAACCTAACCAGAATTTTTTAGTTCAGTAACTTGTTTAAATTTAGGCCAGTCTCCCAGGTTTCTCCTTCAGCAGGTGTCAATATCTGTCAGATAATTCTGTGTCCCCAAAGGTGAATAAAGAACAATAAGGGTTAGAAGCAGCGTTGAAGAAAAAGCACAAACACTGAATAATGCAATGTTATGCAAGAAACTAATCTAATGTACTGGAAGCAATTTAGCAGTAATACAAAACCAACATTCATCGGAATTTTTTTGCTACCCAGCGCTTCATATAATATAATTTTGGAAGATGTTCCTTTTAGAAAGTTCAAAACATATGAAAAATGTATGAAATTGACTTGAAGGAATGATTTTATTTCAAAAAGACCATTTGAAAAGCTCACATATGCTCCACTTCATTGTTTTAACTTGTAAAAAAAGGAAGAATTTGAATCTATGGAGTTGTAATTGTTCCGAAAAAAGTTTGTGCAGAGACTATTTCCTTACTGTATTAAACTTGTTTGTACACTTCAAAGAATTTTAAGTCATATATCAAGAACTACCCAAAGATAAATTAAGATTAATCTTATTTCACTTTATCTCTGGTCAGAACAATCCCCTGAGATATGTAAGTCATTTACAGTGATTTCGGTAGTCAGTTTCTGTTATGCAGGCAATATTGTTCCATCTTTACATGCAACAGTATAAAAATGTAGAGTAATCACATCTCAATCGCTTTTTATCACTGGTAATTTTCTTGTTTCTTTTTGTTTTGTTTTGTTTTGTTTTTTCTAACATTTCTAAGTTTAAAGACTAATAAATTATGCCTTCCCATAACTCACAGAAAAACTTTGAATATGCAACAATTAATGCGGTTCCAGGGAAGGTTATGGATCAGATCATCTTGAATGCCATAATGCAGCATGTGCAGGACAACCAGATGATCAAGCCCAGTCAGCACAGGTTTACGAAAGTCAGGGCCTGCTTGACTAACCTAATGTCCTTCTATGACAAGCTGACCCACTTAGTGGATGAGGGAAAGACTGCGGATGTTCTTTACCTGGATTTTAGTAAAGCTTTTGACACCATTTCTTACAGCATTCTCCTGGGAAAACTCATGGCTTGGACACGTGTCCTCTTCCCTGGGTAAAAAACTGGCTGGTTGGCCAGAGCAAAAGAGTGGAGGTGAACGGAGTTACATCCAGTTAGATTTAAGACACAAAGAGGGTTCACCAAGGCTCGGTACTGATTCCGTTTAATATTTTTATCTGTGATCTGGATGAGGGTATTGAGTGCACCCTCAGAGCTGCAGATGACACAAAGTTGGGCAGAAGTGTAGAACTGCTGGAGAACAGGAAGGCTATGAAGAGAAATCTGGACAAGCTGGATCAATGGGCTATGGCCAATAGTATGAGGTTCAAAGGAGCTCAGTACTGGGTCCTGCACCTGGGCCATAACAACCCCATGCAATGCTACGGGCTTGGAGAAGAGTGGCTGGAAAGCTGCCAGCGGACAGGGACCAGGGGGTGCTTGTCGACAGCAACTGAACATGAGCCAGCTTGTGCTCAGATGGACAAGAAGGCCAACAGCATCCTGGCTTATATCAGAAATAGTGTGGCCGGTAGGACTAGGGTTGTGATTGTCTCCCAGTACTTGGCATGACAAGGCTGCACCTCAAATACTGTGTTCAGTTCTGGGCCCCTCACTACAAGAGAGATATTGAGTTGATGAAGCAGGTCCAAAAAGCAACGAAGCTGGTGAAAGGTCTAGAGCACAAGTCTTCTGAGGAGAGGCTGAGGGCTCTGGGGCTGTTTATCCTTGAGAAAGGGAGGCTCAGGGGAGCCTCTACACTGTCTACACTCTCTATCACTCTCTACAATTACCTGAAAGGAGGCTGTAGCAAGGCGAGTGTCGATCTCTTTCCCAAGTAACAAGCAATAGGACAAGAGTAAACAGCCTCAAGTGGTGCCAGGGGAGGTTTAAATCGGGTACTAGGAAAAATACCTTCGCTGAAAGGGTTGTCAAGCATTGGAACAGGCTGCCCAGGGAAGTGATTGAGTCACAATTCCTGAGGTATTTAAGAGATGTGTAGACACGGCACAGCAAGTTTTAGTGGTGGAATTGGCAGTGTTAGGTTTATGGTTGGACATGATGATCTTAAGGGTCTTTTCCAAAGGTGCCACCACCTCCTTATCTGATGGGATTGTTGTGTCCTGTGTTGAAACCATTGGAGCTGATTGGAAACAGATGGAAACAACCCTGACCTCTCCTCACAGAGACCTATGCAGCCCCAACTGCACAGGAATTCAGCCTTTTCAAAGTAAGAATTGTCTGTCCTTCAATGATTTATGGACTTCAAACAGATGACACCACTGCTTTTGGCTACCCATAGATCAATCACTGTCATTTTCTCTTTTTGCTTGTAGATGTGTGTGCATTTTTATAATATTAAAGTCATTATTCTTTATTCCTTCACTAATTATTTTCACTGCACCACTTGAATTGGGTCCTAATTCAGCAAAATGTAACTACTCCATAAGAGCAGATAAATACATGCTTTTAAGCACATGCAAAAATCTCACTGAAATAAGGTACAGCCCTGTGTTCAGGTGCTGGTCTGACCAGGGTCACTGATTAAGGGAACGCTGTCCTACTGGTCTAGTACCCTGAGATAATGATCCTGTTGCTGATTGAAACAGAAAATAAAGGGTCCTTTTGGCCAGGTGGCTTATGCATCTAACTTTTTTTCTTTAAACAGAGTTTTAGAATGTCTCGAGAGGCCAAATCTTCCTCATTTTGCTCATGAGTGAAATTCTGCTGGCATCCAAGGGTATAATAACCACAGTTTAACTTTGCACAATGCAGAGTTAACACCGTATCAAAAAAGATTGCTACAAAGACCTATAATTTTATTCTTATCACTGCCATTAAGGCATGCAAAATGGATCTCAATGTGCTCAACAAAGGGGTTGCTCTACTTATTAGACCTATAACCTTTGAGCAGGAAAGAGGGTAGCATAACAGCTTTGATTTGTGAAGATCCAAACCACAAAATGCCGTTTAGCACGGTCATTACTGCGAGCAGACCTGCGGTGCTTGAAATTACTTTCTACTAGACCAACAGTGAAGGGATACTATGAGACATCTAAACTTGAAGGAATTGGATAGAAAATGACACAATCAAGGAGAAATGAGATCAACAATAGTGTGTATTGCTTCTTTGGTGCAAAAGCTACTCCCACTGACATTCATGTGAGATTCATGAGTATGTATGTCCTTAATGAAGGTGCAAAATATTTCTGGGCCTAGTTCCTCAAGCGCTTTTAAACTGCGCACAGGCAAAAATTTACCAGAGGGAGAAAAAGGTGACCATTGGCCTCCTGTAGTGGCACAGCTAACAAGGTTATATATTTCCTGAGATTTCCCCTACAGCTCCAGAGTCATCATTGCATTACTGTTTAATCATGAATCACCCCTTTACCTTTTCACTGATGTGGCAGGCCATTAACTGTTGCAAATCAGAGACAAAAATCAGATTTATCTGATTAAAGTAGTTGTTCGTATCGCAAGTTTTTTAAGGTATACCTCTTCTTTATCTAAAAAGGGTATCCAAAATAAACTTGAGAACTTGTACTGCAAAGTATTTCTCACTGCTTTGATTATAAAGGGAGCTCAAAGAGACCAGCTCTGTTGTAGATCTGTATGTTTGGTCAGATTAATATCAGAATTTAAAATGATCAAATGAGTTCCTTTTGAGACTAAGGATTCTTACCACTTCAGAAGCCAGCTCTGAGCTATAATCACTTATGTTTTACTGCCGAAAAAAAAATACAGCTATGCTATTTTTATAAAGGGAAACAATTTCTTATTCTTCCACTGTCTTCATACTTAGCTATAGTTATTTTGTAATTTTTGAATGCTCAAAGAAAATAATGATACAAGAAAGGCCAGGCATAATAAAAATCTGATTTTAAAGATGATTATTTTGGAATAATATATTACTGAAAGCAAGAATGATTAGTTACTGACAAACATTAGCTACCAAACAGGAATAAAATCTGTTAAGCAATACCAGTGATATGGAAGAGAAAATAAAAATAAGAGGAAAAACAATATAAAGAAATAATGCAAAGTGGAGAGGACAATAAAAAAGGATAGAGTAATAGTGGTCTTGTAATGCATTCCTCTCCAACCATTTCTGTCTGTAGTTTTGCATACATTCCATGTTTAGGCTTCAGCCCCACAGATAGGTGTGAGAATAAAAATTGACTTATGATCAGCTCAACAGGAATGCATTTATGTTTACACTTCATTACAGCTTCAAGATCTGAAGAAGTGGGAGTGACCTACTTCTTACTGTTTGTAAATAGTTGAGGTTTGTAAGTGATAAGACTCAAAGGGAAAATGTATGTTTACATGGATGGTAAGAACATAGTCAGAACAGCTAATGCAGCTGTTGAAATTATAGCAAACTACTTCTTCAGAGCCTTATCTCCAACACTGATTAGAAGGCGCTTTTAATTTTCTTGGATTTAATTGTCTTGGATTGTGCTTAGAAGCAGCTGCCTTCAAAGACAGGAGTTTTGGCCAAATGACTCAGTGTCTGATCCAGTTATTATAATTTTAGGGACCTAATCACCTACAGCACTTTTACCCATGTTCTAAAAGGTGCTGACCACCTGCAAGTACCACTGAAGTCAGAAGAGTCAGCATTTGGAGAGTCAATAACATCAAAGTGAATCAATGCTAAGAAATAAGCTATGTGCAAAACCCAGGAGTGTTCTCCTTTGTCTAACATGTTGCTGAGCGCTGGAAATTAAATGCAGGAGAAGCTGTGTGCTATTCTAAAACCCTAACATCTCTTGTATCAGCTGGCCCATTTACACTTTTGTGTTCTGCCTGAGCTGGGAAAACAGTCCTTCCTTGTTGTTTTGTCTCCAAGATGTTCAGCCCAGGAGGCAGGTGATGTAGAGGAGAGAATGAAGAGAGTGGGAAGCCAAGCATTGTGTTAACATTTTGTGTAGCTATAGATCTGAGACATTCCCTCTCAGAATTTCTCCACTTCCCCACGCTCTTCGCTAGGCATGTAAAGCTCCAGCCAGCTTCAACTTGGACAAGTGCAGATGAGAAATGCAATCACGTTTCAAGTTTCACAGCCTGAAGTGAAAGCACTGTCTAGGGCATTCACCAGGCACAATCCTTCTTTGGGCTCTTAAACGTGCATAGATTTACTTGCCTGTGGTCAGGACTTTTGTTTTCAGGACTGATAAAAAGCATGGGTTTTTTAGCATAAAATCTAAGCAATACATTAGGAAACAGGTAACAAATTTTATATTTTTGACATAAAAATATTTTTAAAATATTTATTTTTATAATATATTTAAATTTTTTTTTTGCATTTGAAATCATCCTTCTTGAAGTGCTGTGATACCACTCAGAATATTGGTGACTGGTAGGTTTAACTTTGAGAAATCAGCCTCATCCTGAGAATTTACACAGTACTTCTCTTAACAGTAAGTGTTTTGTCAATGAAACCTGAGTGGAAGATCCTTCTGTTTATGCTTCAAAATAATAAAATTTACAGAGGTGATGTTGCACTTTATCACAAAGCATCATTTTTAGGTATGAAGCTACAAAAGTCTTTCCTAGATGGGTTGTTGTTTGATATCCCCTTACAAAAGTCGAATCTCTCCTCCCACACATAGTCTTAACAACCACACAGGTATGTGACGTACCGACACTCAGCTTCACACTGAGTGCCACTACACACCTTATTACCTCTTTCAATTCTACATTTTTAACATCTTTTGTGCCTTCACAGAAGAACTTGACTTTGCAAAACATCAAATCCCCACCTAACATGGGGATTTAGTGTGCATTCTCATTAGGGTTCAACAATGCATGGCATTTCCCCCAGACCCAGATACATAAAAAATATAATCATAATAAATGAAATGGAAGAAATTTTATTTATGAAGCAGAATTGTGCAAACTTGATTGGACTTTCATCTAATGAAAAGATTTTTAAACTTATGTTTGTCTAGTTGTTGTCTCTCCTGACTGTATCATTGGCACCTCTACTCTGAACAGATTTAACCTGTTCATTTAGGCTTCTCTAAAGCTTTATATGCTCCCCTAAAGTTCAGAGTGGTGTATCACAAGAGTTCATGTTGAGCTTTTCCATTATCCTTTCATATAAAGCAGATTCCTTATGAGACCTGATGCCCTCCATGATTCTTCACTGGTGAATATTTTTACCCTGACATCTTAACTCACCAATTACACGTCCTTCCATTTATATTTTGTACGAGTAGTGAGAAAGGTGCAAATTCTTAAAGGTACATGAGGTCATATATCTTACTCTGTTTAAATGAAGCTGACAGTTCCTATGTATATCACTTAATCTAGTTGAAGTGACCAAGTGTGTATTACACTGACTTCAAGGATAAGGATATTACCTCATTTGAATGTATGTCAGCTGTGATTCCTGGTCTCTGAAGAAATACTAAAGAAAATATAAATATGCTTGCAGTGTTTGATGTCAGCCATGATCTGCTCTCCCTGTTTTAGATTTCTATATTTCATTTGAATTCACACTGCATTAACCCTAGGTGAGGAGTGCATTATGTGAGGATTTAGGTGCTGTGTATCCTTTTTTTTAGCAGTACAGTACTCTAGCCACTAGAGTTGCTCTTCCTTCATTGTGATTATTCCAAATTCATGCAAATATGGAAAGCTGAATAATAGGGTCTGTATTGACATTTGTGTCTCTCTACACAGACTCAATATTTTCTAATCTATGAAACACATCTAAATATTGTTGTTACTAAGCTTCCAGTCTTTACTAGTGTGTTCTGGTGCCTGTCTGTTCAAAACAATAAAATCTCTCAACTGACCAAAGTTCAGTAGTCAGCTTACTGGTACGTACAGATAAGCCAGTATGAGACATGTGAGTTCCAGGTCAAAAGAAATTTCCTCCCTTTGCCACTGTGTCTCCCAATTCCATGACATTTCAGCAATACCTGCAAAAGGAAGTCTGTGCCTGACATGATCCTCTGAAAGCTGATGAATATTGCAGGGCTTTCAGCAAACCAAAAGTCATGTTCTAGGACTCAAGTCATATTTCGGCTGACTGGATGGGGCAAGCATTCAGGTGAGAGTGATTCCTGTGTTACTTTCATCACTCCTAGGCTGCTCAGTGCTTCTTCTGTCCCAGTCAAGCCGACATAAGACCAGCTCCATGTTGCATTTGCTCCTGGATATCTTCTTCAGCCTTGAGGTTACATGGGAGGCTGGCATTGATTCAGTGGAGTCAGAGATCTGCTCACACTTCTTCCAAACTTCTGTTCTTCTGCCACTCATTTCCTGCTCACCTGGCAAAAGAGGAAAGATCTGTCCCAGAGCTTTTTTCCAGGGCAGCTGGGCCATGCAAACTGGCATTCATTTACACACAGGCCATGATTATCTCTTCCAAGGATCAGCAGTAAGCAGAAGTTTAATCGTTTTCTGAATTCTAGTTAGCTCTTTTTCCGTTTCCCAAGACATAATTTTTCACCTACAGTACTATCGTAAAATCTCAGTCTTGTCCTGAGATATTTTCTTAAGAAATCTTAAGAGGTAGGAGACTCCAGGGTCTCCTCATAGAGAGAAGAACATAGAAGGAATTGGGACATTATGTAATTAGACAAGTGACATAATTTCAAGATTCTTTTATAAACTCTTTTTACCTCTTTCACAGTTCAAAATAATCACTTCATATTAACTACTTTCATTGTATTTCCTGCTACACTTAAGCAATATATTTGCAGTAAAGCAGCACTAGACAACTAAGTTGTGAAGCAGAGCTGGCTTTATTATTATTGAGAGAATATACTCTGTGTCTATGTGGATCGACCCAATTACTTCTTGAGGTTCATTAATATTTCATTTTCACAAAAAAAAAGGAGATGGAGGACATTTTTGACTACATAAACTCTCCCATTTCTATCTGTTTAAATCAAATATGAGTATTTCTTGTTTACTTTAATATTTCTATATGTTGCACAGTACAAAAAACACTAAAATAAAAAAAAAAAAAGAAAATTTTAATGTTTAAGCTGAAAACTTTGAAGGAAATAAAACAACTTGTACTATACCTTAAAAAAAATAATTTGAAATTGTTGGGGTTTGTGCTGATTCGAAACAAAACCAAGTTTTGAAATCATTAAATACAGTATTCCTACTCTTGGCACTAGATCTGTAAAGAGTTTCTGCTTGCTTCTGCTTTTGTTGCTGATGACCACAGAGGGTTATGTTGATCTGTACTTAATCCCCTTTAGCAAATTATTCCACTGCAGTGTTTCTTCCTTTAACTTGGTAAATTTAAGTTCTTGCTCATTATTGTTCAGTTATTCTTTTGGCTGAGCATTACATAGAAATTGAGAGAACAAGACTCTCTTAATTCTTTTTTCCCTTTTCCAGTCAGATGGCTGCCTTAAAGCAATATGTATTGATGAAAAACAGGGTTGCTTTTAAGAAATGAGCTCTTTTTTTTTCCTTTCCATAATTTTTGATGGCACCTGGGGAAGTGAGGCCTATTGCCTGCAAGAAGGAATGTTATATATGTGATGCTTGTGAGTGAGGCAGCATCACAGGAATGGAATGTGGAAAATTGTCTTGTCTTGCTTTTCTTTTTCCCATTTACTTCTGCCTGTTTGTGCCTACAGCCTTTTCCTTTCCTCAGTTGTTTAGTGGGGTTTGGTTTTTTTCCTTCCTTCTCTCCTTTCTTTCCAATTCTTTAGGGGAACTTTTAGGAAAGTCAGTTCAATTTATGCTAGTAATTATCGCAGAGGAGCAGGAACTAATTGCTCTAATTATTACTTGAGGCTCATATGGAGAGATTTAAAACCTAAGGCCAGCTATAAAGGAGCAGGTTAAAAATTACCTCTCTTGAATTTGAGAGGCACTTGATAAATCCTTGTGTTGCAATGTTCTCAACTACTGGGGGAGAATCTGATAGAACAGGTGGAGTGGATGGAACATAAATATGTTTATGTTTTATTTACTTGATTTTTCTATAGGACAACAGGCTAGTTTAATGAGATGTGGTTGCAACGAGATTCTTCTTGGTTTAGAGAAATAATTTTCAAGAGTGTATAAGACTGCCCATGAAAGTATTGATATACAGATGATGTGAAAGGAATAGTTCCTACCATCACTGTAGCAACTTGATTGGACTAACTTAAGCAGAATCAATTGTAAGGTCAAGATCAAACCCAGAAGCAGGCAATAAAAGTAATCTGAATGTCCAAAACAAGAACCAGGTACTGAACAGATATTTGTTAGTGTTCAGCAGTCACATCTAGCTCTAAAGTTTTGCTTTGGTGAAATTTTAATACCTTTAGGTTCTTAAACCTTTCTAAAATCTTTGAAGAAGAAAAGTCTTTCTAGATGTTAGCATAACACCTAGTACAAAAGAAAACCTGCTTGGAGACTCTTGTGACCATTTTAGTATTAATGCAAATATTCATAATTTCTTACAGACCTGAAATAAGTCATTTGAGGGACCGCTGTTCAGCCTTCAGCAGTAATATTCCAACTAAGTCTCAAACATTTTGAGAAAAACAGGAAAAAAGGGGAAAATAAGACCCACAGAAATAAAGCAAGTAAGAGCTTGTTTTAGTTTGGACATTATTTTTCTTTCTTGTCTGGACAAGGTCTAAAGATAGGTTTACACCAGTTTTGATTAATAGAGTGAAACACATCCTGGTTTTCATTCCAGAGTCTTCTCTTGTGTTAAGTGACAGAATGCATTCTGACCTGGCAATAGGTTGCATGTGTGAAACGGGAAGGAAAATTTATCTTCCAGATTCTAATCCCTACTGTAAATCTTGTAAGCACATGTACTCACCAGGGTATTTTTTTTTAATATTAAGAGATAAAGAAAACTTAGCTGGTACTAGCAGGTACCAGTAAATGTAGCTTAGTTTACAGTCATCTCATTCATTGATAGCTGACTGCGATGAAGGGTAGTGGGCATGTGATTCTAATGGGGAGGCGGATTGCCTGTCTTGTCAAGGTTTAGGAAATGAGTGTGAACTTAGTCAAAAGTGTAGCAGAAAAGCTGCTATGTAGGTTATGTATAATTGCCAAGCTCTGTCAGGTGTTGATGTAGATAGTGCTCAAGTCTTCACCTCACACAAAATGGTGCTCACACCTTTAATAGGAAGACTTGATTAAAATGCCATAACCACACAATTCTGTAAGAAAACAGGTTAAAGCAGCAGGAGGCATTAGCAGCAGCCCATAGAAGACTCTAGAAGTGTTTTCTAAAGATTAGAAGAAATCATCCTGAGTAATTCAATCTTCCCCTACTCATGGAAAGGATATTTCAGTTAGAAGAGGCAAAAACCAAAACAACAACTAAACAAGACAGCATCAGTCACAAGTGAAAGAGACAATTTCCTGTCAATAAAACATTCTCGGAATTTTCAGGCTTGGAGTCTTGGAGACTGGTAATGCTTGAAAATAGTATCACTCAGAGTTTGAGTTGTTTGTTTTCAAGGAGTCATAGAAAACCAGACAGAAAGGGACGTGGCAGAGTCACCCTGTCCATTCTCCTTTCACTTTGCAAAACTAAGAGCTACTTTAGCGCATCAGCCCTGACAAAGTCTTGCAAGACCAGATGTTAGATTGAGGTAGAAGAGTCCTCAACAGAAACTTGCAGGTCTCAGTAAAACCTGCTAAGTCTTAACTCTCCTGCTGTCTAAGTGGAATCAGCACATACGCTCACCCCAGGCCTGGTACAGGATGGCACAGAGCACTGGGTGTCCTGTGCCTTTTACTGACTGTCCCCAGGCTTGCAGACACAGGCAAGTGTCACCTTGGGCTTTGTGTAAGTTGTCCATAGGAGAATTTCATAAGGTCCTTTACAAAGTAGAGCTTGTGGGTTCTTCATGTTTGCTAGCCTATAACCACTAAATATACCCATAATTAGTATTGTCTTGGCTATAACTAGTCTAGGATGTTCTTGCTTTATATGTTTTTTTTACGTTCTCTACATATACATAAACACACACAAATTACTACAGAAATTTCAGTGGAGATCCACAGCAGCTGAAAAGCATTAAAAAGACCACTGGATGCCTGTACAAGCTTTCTAGATTCAAAGATCACATAGCCTTCCTAATCAACTGATGCTACGGGCTATCCTTTCTACTATAAAGTCTTCTCTCATGTCATATTTTTAGCAGCAGAATTCAATTTAATACCAATATGAACTTTCTCAGAGCATATGTCCAAAGTATCAATTACCATTTGTACTAGAGCAGTCCGTCTGACCAGTATGTTTCTTTCTGAGTTTTATTTCTCTTTCTTTAATTTACCTGTTTATTTTCCTGTTTTCCTATTCTGGCATCAGAGCCATTTTAGCTGCTTATTACAGATTAGATTGTGCCATTTGGACATTGGAAATTATGTTCCTGCAAAAGTTGGGCCCACCCAGAGGAAGCCACAACTAAGGCTACAGTCCAACCCTCCCCACAAATACTGTATCATGTTTTAAAGATTGTCTGATGGCCTAATCTTTTAAATAGACAAATTAACTTCTTCTAATAAAACTGCACTTTTGAAGTGGATATTCTCTTCCTCCGCTCACAGCTGCCTTTGGTTCCTTTCCCAGTGCCAGGACATGGGTAATGAATGGGCTACACCATCTTTTGGGGGTCAGGGACTTCTCTTACAACAGTCTGTGCATGGAGAATAAGGGACCATACTTCTTTAGTCATACAAAACACAAGTTTTCATTCCCATATTCCATGGGAAGCTGATGACATGTTAGTGAAAGGTAGATGAATAGGCCATCACAAAGGTGTCTGAGATTTCAGGGATCCAGTATGGTGTTTTTGCCTCTAATGACAAAGAAGCACAAAAGAACAGCAGATTCAGACAACTCTGTGACGTGATGTTTCTCCAGAAGGTCATCTTTTTGGTAGTCATCTATTTGGTAGAAGAAATCCCTGCATGGACCAAACCCATCCTGACGTATCTGATCTTCGATGTTATTAGGTCTATTAGGTCCAGCATTTCTCCAGCATTATCAAAGACTGAATTCAACAACAGAAAGCGTTAAGCCCTCGGCATCTTATTGTGCTTTTTTACACAGCAGAGACTCAGATGTACACCCTCCACCACTATACCCATACTTGTGAGAATACCCCCAATAGGGTTTAATACATTTTGAAATGTTAATTGTTAAATTAAATATCCTAGTACTAAACATGAAACGAATAATTAAATAGGTTCTGGTGTTGCTAACAGAACAATCCCACACGGGCCAACAACCTACCAAATTAGAAAATATTAAGACACAGGTGGCCTCTTTTCCAGATTTGGGTCAGAATTTATTGCTAATCTAGTTAGCATAGCATTGAAGAATGAGCAATGAGATTCTACCTTTAAAGTCCTATATGGTCTTGGAAAAAATTTTGCCTGTTTCCCATGTTCAGTTGGTGCCTGTCTGATTTGTACGTACAACAAATCTCCAAGGTACAAGTATTCATCCAGTGAGTTTCTACAGTGACTAGAAAAAAAGTAGTGTCTGCCTTCCATAAGTTTCTCTAGAAGATCCAGGGAAAGTGGGGGATGTACAGCCAAGCCAATGATTTAATATTAGAAGATCTGTGGTTGTATGATTTCTTTCCACATAACAGTTGGATAACAGAAAGGTGTATGACCTGCCAAACCTGCTGGAAACATGCTCTCAGCAACAAAAACTTTTCTTGTATGACTTATAGAGATACCGGCAGGAATTTATAAGCACATCATTCCACCAGTTAGAAAAATATGTTGTGATCACCAACATAGTGTGATCTGCCACACAGAAAGTCCTAGTTGGATTGAGGGACAGGGTGCACAGTAGCCTCAAAGTTAGTAAATTTCCAGAGAAAATTAAATTGTGTAAGGTTTAGATGGAGATCCCATAAACACAAGACAATTCTAACACATTCCATCTGGTCCAAGAATGCAGGCTGCATGCATGCAATAACCAGATATATTATTTTGAGCTAGGTTTCACTCCAGCCTTTACCACAGATTTATGTGGGTTTCGCATATATGCTCCTAACTATACTTTTAACTTCAAAAGAGGATAATGATCAATTATAGGATCCCACACTGCTAAGAGAAGACAGGGACAAAAGGTTGGGGGCAAGGTACTGAGCAGCCCTGGCTTGAGTGACCAGGATCAATGGCATTCACAAGCACTATGCTCTGCCTCTGTGGACTGAACCTGTGATATAGGAAAGAGTAGAGAAAAAGTCCAGAAGCTCGTGGGTCTTTATTAATATGGAGCTTACGTAAATTGCACTTTAAATAGGTTACAATACTTCCATTTGGCAAGTAGAGAGCCAACCATCTGGACTGATGTGATTAGCAGTGTTCATTCTAATATACTTTGACTAAAAAGCACATAGTTTTCTGGAAACAGATATACATGAGAAAAGAAAAAGGGATTTCTTTAAGCTGTATTAATAGTGGAAGTTGTGCTGTGTAATTCCAATTCATTTGGGTAATGAGGTGTACTAATTTTCAGACTCAGCTCAGTTTAGACACACAGCATGCATATGCCCTGTAATAGGAGTGTTTATTAATTATATTTAATTGTCATCATTTTTCCTAATGGTAGTTGTGTTCACCCCCATTCATTTTGTTTGTGAAATGGTGACTACTGAGAACAGGGAACATGGATGAATAGGCAGCTGGAACTAAGGAACCATGGGTGGCTGCAGCAGAAATATTGGCCCTCAGCAAGCCTGCCATCAACACAGTCATCCAGGCCATCATGCTTCAGTGGTTGGGAAAAGAAAGCTTGCCCAACCCCATTGCTGTTCTCCAGTGGCAAGCAGGCCAGTCATACAGGCAAGCTGAGTGCCTTTTGTATGTGGATGACTGTACCATAAGCACAGGCTTAATTAGAGTTTTCCAATTAGCTGAATGCACATTTTTATGGGGTCACTTGTAGAAGGGGCATTAGGGTTTTTAGGCCTTAAAAATGCCACCAGTAGGTGGAGAACGAGTGGCATGAATCACTTACAGATGAGCACACATGCACTCAATCTTGAGCCATTGCTGTAACTTGCAAAGTTGCATTTTGTCATTAGAGTACCAGTTCTGAAATATTTTCCAGTTGCAACTTTACACGTGATTGAAAACTAAGCTTCTGGCTTAGCACCAGAAACAATTGCCATCATGACTCTTCATGAGGTTGCAGACTATATGGTTGGAGAAGCTTTGTTAGAGGGTGACATAGCCTCCACACACACTTGTGCCAATCTGAGGTGGTTCCATATTTAAATATTCTTCAGATTCTCTGAAGGTGCACCATGTATGTTATGCCCAGGGTAGTATTCCCAAGTTCAAACTGCCATGAAAGCATTGGCAGTATTCACATAAGGCAAGCAAGCAGAAGGACCTGTGTACATCAGAAAATAGCTGTCAAATGCTCCATGCAAATAATACATCTCTAGTCTGTGTATTCACTTGTGTTTTCTTGTAAATTGTTAAAAGGACAAGAAATACCTCCCAATATTATGAAATTAAACTGAGGTAGAGTGAGGCTGTTGTGAAAGCTTTCTTGCACGCCTTTCTTAGTGTTGGGCTTCATCAATTTAGTACATATATAAATACAGTGATGAACAATTTAATTGCACATCAGCCTAAGGGACAAAACTTCCTTGAAATCCAGCTAGTTTTGATGATTTTTTTTAAAGTAGCAGACATTTTCATTTCAGAATAGCTGACACAGGCCACATCAAGTCTTCTTCATTTCTGAGCCCACACAAAGTCGCTAGGTATCATTTTCTTTTCTTTTTTTTCTTTAGTCATGTGTTTCTGGGAGATTAGGCTCATTAAAAAGGAGAAGTCTTGTAGACTACTTTCATTTTGTGTAAGGTTGGGTATTATTTCCCTTTCCTCCATGCTGTGGCAAAAAGCAGTATCCATGACCATCTTCGACATCATATTTTTATGTTGCAACTCATCCCCCTTTTGGCAGTAGAGAAGGTGCTGTATCTAAGAATATTGCATGGTTTTTTTGTAGGGCCTTCTTCCTCAGAGAAGTTCTTGGGTTTCCTGGAATGCATGTATATAAAAAATATGTCATATCTGAAGACTAATAAGTAGGACATGGCAGGTAGATAGACAAATATTTTTTAGTGAAAAGACATCTTTTACTGCAAAGATTTTGAAGGGGTTTTTTTTAAAGAGATGTTTCCCTGAAAAGAGAGGGACAGTACCTATCCCTCTGCATGATCAGCCAGGACAAAGAACCACTTGTGCCAACATTGCATAATTCTATCTTTCTTCCTCTCTTGCACATCTCTTGCCAGCCTTTACTAGATACACAGCATTTACCACTGTTCCACAAACACTTTGAACCAGAAAGATGATGAGTTGGAGACAAATGAGAAATTGCATTTTGGCAATCGAAATGTACTGCCATCTTTGTTCCTCAGTCAGTAGCATCCTGTTAACTGTAGTCATGATGACTTGTTTCACATTCCAGTTGCCATGTCTAGTCTCTTTGTTACAGCCTTTTGCTGTAGTCTGAGACCACATGCCTTATTGCATGCAATTGGGAAACTGTCACATATATCACCCAACAAAAGCTCCAGAAACACTGTGCATCCATGCTACCAGAAGCCTCCAGCACACTCCTAAAAGAGCAGCTCCACATTTCAGGAAGTAACACATTACAGAATGATTCTTCCATTAAGATTTATGCTTAAAATAGAGGAGCCACAACCTCGTGCATCAGCAGAGTTTTCATCAGCTGATTAAGCATGACAGATGAAGCAGGCTCCTGACCTTTCTGAGGTTGAAGGGAAAGGAAAAAACAAAAAAAAAAGAAAAGAGAAATGGCCTCTCTTTCACCTCCATATTCAATTGTGCACTTCCTCAAATAAAAAGACACTTTCGCAGCTGAACAAGAGGCCATGCAGTTAGCCATGGGCCCCTGAAGTTGTTCAATCAAGAAGGAACATGATACTATATGATTTGTCTGTTCATTGCTCCTGGGGTGGGCCATTGCTCCTAAGTAAAGAATAATAGCTGTCAATTATGTTCAGATCACTGAAAGGGCCCTGGCACTCTTAGGCAACCTGCTATTAAACTGTTAACTTTCCGATGTCTACCTTACTGCTTTAAACATGCATACCAGACTGACTTTAAATATACACACTGAATACAGTAATAAATCTTTTCTAACACTGGGAACTTAATTTGCTGAGAGCAATCAAAATCTTCGTATATATGCACAGCCTTTCATTTTTATTTTTTATTTTACTTTGTGAAGAGTTCTGCATGTATAAGTTGCTTTCAGTGAAGTCATACCATACACCTTACAAAATAATCTGCTGTGAAAATCTCCTGGATCTGGGCATGATTCTTTTGGGGGACATGAGCTAACATCTGGGCAGAAGGAATTGTTCTGATTTCTTTAGAATATTATTAAAAAAAGAAACATAAATAAAACTAGGGGATTGAAAACACAGAAAATATATATTCCAAATATACTTTTAAAAATTTTATTTGGTCTACAGTAGCATTTGAAGAGTTGGATGGAGGTTGGTGCATTTGTGACAGCACATGTAGCATAGCTTACCATTACTGAATTTGCCTTCATTTCTTAGCATAATTTAGTCACAATCCTGTTATTTAAGCATTGGTAAAGATGTTAATTGAGATCAGATTCTTTTCTATAAGCTCTATGCTAGTTCAAGCAGGAATTAATTCAGAGAAGTCTTATGTCCAAAGTTATGACATAAGTTACTCTAGATCATTACAGTAACTTCTTCAGAGTCTGTAATATAAAAATCTATGAAAATATGTCTGTTTTTTCTTACATTTACAGGCGCAGTAGTTAATTAAAGTTATATACTACTGCAAAGAGATGTATTCATTTATTTTATAGCTTTCCTGGTTTTACACTTGCAAATTTACTAAGTGTTTAGAACCAGACCTTGCAACCTTTGTCATGCTGCTTTCTTTTTTTCTTGCATGCAGGAGATGCAATATAGACATATTGTTCTAGATTTTCATGTGGATTCAAAAGTGCTTTAAGAAAGAAAAAGACTGATGATATCACATGCATTCTGAAATTTTTCATGAAATTTCAGAAAATTCAAAAAATTCATTAAATTTCATGAAAATACAAAGATAAAAATATAGTTGCTCAGGCTGAAAATTCTCACTTCTGCAATTCTATAGTCTAAATCCAGCTCTGTGAAAGCTTTTGAATTCACTAGCTTGTTCTTAGACAGGAACAGCTTTGCTGGTACCCACCAAATCTCTGATCATCATGGAGGAGAGGTAAACCCTCAGAAAGAAAAAAACTGCTCACAAAATTTTAACAACACAATGCAGAAACTTTGATGCAAACTTTGAAGTCATAAGGAACTGGCATAGAATGAAGCAGGAAAGCTACATGCTCACACTAGCTCATTACTTACCTTTTACTATTTCCCAAATCAATGTATTTTAGTTACAATGTGCTTGTTCAGAGTAGGGATTTGAACATAAATCCTTTACCTCTTGCTTCATTTTGTTTCCTCCTGTTCTCCACTGAAAGATTTTATAAGATCCCTGATCATCCCAAAAGAGAGTGAAAAATATAGAAATATGTCTGAAGAGTTTTACTAGACAGGAACAGTGTTTCTTATGCAGCTCTAGGCAGATGGCAATCTGGAATTTTTCAGCTATATGAAGGCTTCTATCTGAGACAGCTGGATTAAGAGCATAGTTACTCTAAGGTTTTCTGGAGGCAATGAAAAAAGAAGTCACCAGCAGAATAGAATACATGGAAGTGACAGTACCTCTCCAGTGCTTACACTGATTGAACATAGGGAGGCGAACATGTCATTAGGCTTTTACTTTTATTAAGGGATCCTGTGGTCCCTCTCCCAGGAAAACTCAGCTCTTGCTCTAGCTTGTCACTCACTCTAGAGAACCAGCGTCATCTACCATTTATCTAATGGGAAAGTAAGCACTTGGCTAGCCAAGTAAACACAATACATTTACTCTTTGCCAGCCAATGTCAGGATCTATTAAAAAATACAATAATTCAGGTAAATATTTTCAGATGTTTTTTATGTGTGCTTGTTTATTCTATTAAGGAGAGTTTTCCGGGCTGACTATTTCATTTTTAAATGCAATAAATAAATCTGAAAAGTCAGAAAGTACACACAATTGTTGCCAGGTCTGCAACTGATAAATAGAAATTGCAATTTTATTTTTGCAGAACGTTTACCCTTCTGTGATGGATACAAAATTATAAAAAAATTGCTTTTAGTGGAATGGAAATGACATAACTTTAAAAATCCAAAATATAGTATAACAGTATTACTTTACTGAGGTATTTAAGTTCGGTTTATTGAACTGAATCACCATGTTTCACTTTGGGTCTATTTAAGAATTCTTTTTACCTGGACTAGTTATTGCAGTACCCAATATTCTTCTTATTCTATTTTCTACCATGAATCTCCAGATATTCCAAGATATCTGAAAAAAAACTTTGAGAAGGCAATTTGGCAGGTCAATAGAACATCAAAAAGAGAAAAACAGCCCAGAATTAAATGTTGCGGTTTTAATTCAGATTGCCTTATCACAAAATATTTTGTTAGTTTTCCCTGATAAGAACCCCAAAATCTTTGCAAAGTCATAATTTCCCCAAAAGAATTGCTGTCTGTGCTGTATGTAAATCTGAAGCCAGGGAGAGATCCAAGGAGAAAGTGAAGTGACCAGGACAGCGTTTTGCTAACTTCTTAGTCACCTTATTTGGAAAAGAAATAGACTGAGTGCTTGATTTTGAGACTCATATTGTCCAGGGATTCATTCAGAGATTGCTTTTTTTTTTTTTTTTTTTTAGTGCTCATTGTTTTGGAGCATTAGAAGCTTAAGGGTGCTCTCATCAAAGCCTGTTGTTTGCAGGAGTCTCAAGTGTTGACTGATGTTTTTACTGTCCAGGAAGAACAGAGGTCAGAGTCACAGTTGGAGGCTTAGCCTGGCGACAATGCTTTTGTGATGGTGTGGGAATGGGCTGACTGGCAAAAAGAGGACATTGTGTCTGTGTCTATTCTCATCTTAGAAAAAAAATTGTCTTGCAAGGCTGTTCAGATGTTTGCAAAATAAGACAATAATTGATTGTGTTGCAAAAATGTGGATTCATGAAGACACTTCTGGTACAAAAATATTCTCCACAGTGTGACTTTGCTCTTTTAGCTATGACAGCCCAAAGGAAAGATCACATTGCACTGATCTTTCTTGAGGGGCGCACAGCAGATAGTTGCTCAAACCTAAAAAATGCTGAAAGACTCTGTGTAGGCCCTCATATTAAATCTTCTTTTAGCAGAAGCAATCCAACTTCACAAATCAGTCTCATAAAAACTGATAGTGTTTAAAACAGGAAGTTCCCACTCTGAAAGAAATATCTCCTACTGCCTTCCCATCAGAGAACGCCAATCCTTTCCTGCTGGGTCACCCAGCAAACTGTCCTTGCCTGGTCTTCCATATCAGAAAGGAGAGAAACAAAGAATTTTTCATAACAGAACACATGTGATTCCTCCTTGCTTACATCAGTTTACATCTGCATCATGGTGTAAAATCACATACCTCCACAACATGTTATGAATTGCCTTTTAGTAGAAATGAAACAGCCTTTCTCTCTCCTCTTCCCATCATATGTAAACCACCAAAAAGAGAGGAGCATATTTTCTGTATCCTGGGCACCTCCTCATGGGAAATGACCCTTCCTGTTACTCCTTGCAGCACAAATATCTCCTGAAAAGATGTTTATGCCCTAGATATTGAAGGCCCATGACCAGGAAAATTTCTGTTTTTTTCTCTTCAACTGAAGACTTCCTATGTGACGTTAGACAAACCATGAATCTTTACTCTAGTTTCCCATCTCTGAAAGAATATAATTGTACTTGTGCTTCTCAGAAGCTTTAAAGATTGTAAGGCACTCAGGTACTGCAACAGAAGGTAGCCAACCCCTAACCCATGTGTTTAGGGAGATGGATAGTCCTCCATTTTAGCCAGGAGGAAATAAAGCCAGCTGGTGCATGAGGTTTTTCAGTGGTTCTGGAAATCAGCAAGCATCAACATCACATACGTCCGTTTTAGACAAACTTCAGAAACCCATTTTGTGACCAGTCAGAGCATATTATCTGGTCAATAAGCCTTTGCATTCATAATTATTTCTACTAGGAAGCCATAGATGTTGTACAGAATAAATCCAAAAGAAGAAGAATTTGTCCCAGCAGAATTCCCTGCTTAACATATAGTCAGTCTCAGGGAGAAAAAAGCAATCATTATATTGCCTGCCAGGTACAAAAGCAGGAAAGTTGAATGCAAACAAGAACATTTGTTATCAGTTAACGACTGTAACTATTTGCTGTTCATCATTCTTCTGCCTCTGATGGAAGTTTCAGGCATACGATGAGAGAGTCGAAACGACTCCAGAAAGTTTAGCGATCTGTCACATATTGCAAGTGTGAACAGTCAAAATGATCAATGTTTGAACATGCCATGTGATAGTAATTGACACAACAATGAAAGCTTTTACCCATATTGAATAATTAAGAATAATCAATATATTGGCAAGGCTGATTCACTGCTGATTCACAGACAAGGAAAAAAGCCATATTCCTTGACTCATTTTTATTTACCATGACGAGTTCTGTCATATCAAACTGCAATGCTGCAATAGCACTTTATAAATGAGCATTGATTTCCATCAAGCATTTAGGAAAAGTTTAGGCTGCTGACATGTGTTGCTTCAGAAACAAAGCCCCGTGCCTATTTTTCAGACTGCAGTCACAAATCCTATCTTCCAGCCGGAACAATGGATGTAGGTATAGAAACAACATGTCAAAGAGCAGCAGTTTTCAATGCAACATGAGAGACTGGTGTGACTATGCAGACTGTATGCCCATTTGTAATACTGGATTTTCTTGATTTATTACAAGTTCAGAGACAATAAATAGCACATTTCACTAAATTACATGTTAAAATATATAGTTTGCCATACATAATACAGCTATTTGGCAGAATATATTCATTATAAAACACAAACCTGTCTGTGGTTTCCTTGCTTTCAGGTGTTCTGTTTTTCCTCCTTGCTGACCATTTTGACATTTCTTTTCGCTTTCTCTAGATTTAACATCACATGTAATCTCACAAGCAGAGTTTGGCGTTGTCTAAATAAACTATATTTTATGTATCTTTTTCACAGATAAATCACTGATTAAACAATTTCTTGTAAGAGTAGTTCCTTTCCTTCTACTGTTACACTGTTGTATTCAGCACAATCCATTTCTTAATCACTGTTGTCATTTATCTCTTCGTTTTACCTTGTCACCTACTTAATTCCACTAGAGGTATTTCTAACATCTCTGTCTAATAATCTCCGCTAACAATGCAGAACACTATTAGCATAATAAGCATTTCCCATCTGCACAAATGAGACTCCTTCTCATCAGTCTGAAAACTAACTACTGTACATAGAAATAGCTGGGAATCATTAGAATTAAAGAGAGAACACACTCCTCTACAAACAAGCTTCTCCTCTCTCTCCTCCTGGTGGTAACAACTTGGTCTGTCTTTGTAATAGGAAACTACGCAAGTCCAGAATTGAGAACAAGGTCCCAAGCATCCATACTCTTTAATGTTAGTATGATCTTTTACACAGTTGGAGCTAGGACAATCTACCAACACTGCCCAAACTCATTTTAGGGGTTTAGGACAAACCATTGCTTATTGGATGCCATTGAAATTGGTCAAACCACAGATTTATGATTACCTTCGTGTAAAGACACAGCAGATTACCTTCCTGCATAACATATTCTACCACATTTGCAGGCCTACCACTTCTGTCTAAGTTTCACAGTATTCTGAGTCTTTCTTTGCTATCAGGCCTCTGATGAGAAAGTTGCAAGGATGGTGCATTTTTGAGTATGAGTGGCATAATAGCCAGAAAAAAAAAAAAAAGGTTAGGGGAGGCTGTTTTTCACCCTGTAGTTGCTTGATCTGCTTCATTGCACATCTGCACAAACAGTTGTGGTGCCTCATTGGAGCTGATGGGAGAAGGTAGCCAGGAATGAGGACTAGAGCTGAGGGCAAAACGAGGCTACTTCAGCCAACTTCCACTTTAGAAAGCTATCGAAAGCTAAATTTTAGGCCTCTAAGATGGATCCCAGTTTGTGTTTCTAGACCTTCTTCGAGTCTGGAGTTTATAATATCTTTCAACTGTTTGCCATGAGGTGGCATGTATATCAGTCCTAATTAGTTCATTTAACTGTTGCCCATTACATTTCATCAGAAAAGCCCCCACCAAACCAAAAACCAGCATTGATCTTTATAGAATACTTATATTTTCAGCACATACTCTAACACCCAGATGCAGAGAATGGCAAGGATTTATTTTTTGTTCTTTGGTGGTGATGATGTTCTCCATAAATAAAAGACCTCTATAAATAAATAAGTTATTTTGAGGGAAAAGAAACTTTTGCCTCATGCTGCATCCTGTTTCACCCACGCATGCAGTTCTGTCCCATACATTGTTCTGAAACACCTATTATTTTTGTTAGCTTTACGCAGGATAACAAGGAATTAGGAACACAGAAGGATTATATGCTTTATTTAAGGGCAGAGATAGGAAAACATTGTGGCTGTACTGGAAATTAAAAACATCATGTCTTTTGTTGAGGCTGAGGGCCTTGCAGAAGAACTGAGACTGTGGCCTGTAGACTGTTGGAAAGGAACAACAATAACTCTTCAGCTTCGGATTTACTGATCTTGCAAAAGATCCTTCTGCACATCTATCTCTTCGCACTGGTTCCCTGCAGACCGCTGCTGCCCAGACACTGGTGAGTCGTGTGGCAGCCTTCACTGAGTGGTGGAACAAGTGATATCACTTTGAAGAGCTCTAGAAGATCTTACTTGGCCATTTTGAAGTAATTGTTTCTGATAGAGTAGATTTTATTCTCTAATTATAATTTTACATAAAAGCAGAAAACCTCAGGAAAGAAATACACTGTTAAAAAAAGGCTTTGCCTATACTGTTAGACTAGGACCAGATGACACAGACGAGCCCTGACATGTGTTCGTCTCTACCCTTTATCTACTCTCTGGCAAAGACTATGCACAGCTGAGGAAAGAGTATATGCAAGGGTCTATTGGCAGTCAGGGTGAGGACACCCTGCTACGGAGTAGACACTTCACTTATAGGAATACCATGCCAGCTGACCACAGAACCACAGAAGAGGCCCTGGGCTGCTTTATTTACTAGCATTGATGCAACTAAAAGCCTGCAGATCCCCTTATTACATCTGAATTTGTGCTTGAGGTGGCACTCCTGGTGCTGCTGGTGACAAATTTGGCTCTGCCAGCCCTTTGGTCTGTTGTCCCCTAGAATATGATGTCATTCAGCTCAGGAGACATTGCAATTCATCTCATCATGAGAAGTGTCACTACATAATATTTGCAGATTATTAAGATACTAGAAACTATGACTGTTGATAAACTAGAGGTTTGTGTCATATGCAACATATTTTGAGACTGAAAGAACAAATTTTAACTAGAGAGACTCTTCAAACAGTAGGTGGAAAACACAAGGATTTAAATCAGGAATTGGATAATGCTAAGCAGCTTTCATCTAATTAGAGATAATGTTCTTCTTAATCATAAAATTGAATTTATGGAAATCAATTTAAAAGTGCAATTTTTCTAATACACAGAGAACAATCATTTTCTTTTACATACTGAGAACATTTCCAGGCTATAAAACTGAAAAGAAAATTTCTTCATTAGTATGTTCTGACCCACATCTCAGTTTGGAAATACCTGATTAATCTTATTCCTAAAAATTCCCCTTATTAATTAACAACAGTTATTTGTTAGCATCAGTAATTGCCAGATCTGTTGTCAGCAAATTTAAACATACAGACAAAACCCGAAATTTTTTCCACATCCATTTATCTACAACACATAATGAAAAATATTTTTTCTTTAAAGTATAAAATAAAGACAACCACACAGGTTGCTGAAATTGTACTTAAAACCCCATGTGTCCTTATCAGTTTGCCTATAGGCAAATTAAAGTGTTTCTTTATGTGAATTTACCTGAACAGTAAGCTATCGAAGAAAATGTTTTGGTTTCTACAGGAACAGTATGTAGAAATATTTCCAGCTTTTAGACACATTGTTCTTATAATGTGTCTGTTGTGCTCATGTACCCAAACACACTGAGAATATATCTGGTTTTCTTATATATGAGACTAGTGAGACTACTTGCTGTGATAAGGAAATATATATTGTGTGTATATACACACATTTATGATGAACTCAGACAACTGTTTTCTTTTTTAGTTGTTTTGCTTTTCAAGCACTGAGTTATTTGGATGCTGGGTCAAAGCCCTGCTTGATGTAGTAGCACTTACCAGTACACAGACTGGATGCTAGGGAGAAACATTAAAGCACTTGTAAAAAACATTTAATACACTTTTTTTTTTTTTTTTTTGTGCTGCCCTGATAGAGCCCTCTGAAGAAATTATAAAAATATTCTGAAACTCAATGGTATCATTCTTTTTAAGATATTCTTTACAATAGCTACTGATACCGAACACTGTCTTCACTTTTTTCTCGCTTCGTTTCCTGCGCTGCCTGTGTGACGGAACAACACTGAATGTTGCTGATGTAAAAATACTGCATTTTACTGGAGCAAAATATTCAGCTTTGTATCTTACACATATAATAATCTATCTTACATACATCTATCTATACCTTATATTTATACACAACATTTGCATATGCATATATATACGTATAATTTTAGGTTATCTATTACCACATTTTATGGCATGGATTTAACTCTTCATGGGATTTTTTTTTCAAAAATCACCAATCCCAGGATTCTGAATAGCTAGATAGACACAACACATAGATGCCTAAGTGCTTCTGGAAAAGATCTATAAACTTGACTGGGTGATGTGACAAATTCTTTGGATAAATGAAGGATTTAACATGATGAGTGTATTTTGTATTTCAACAACATCTTCTGTATAGGTTGTTAATGCTTGTTTACATATCAGGGATTTTTTTAGTTACATATGCCTGAAAAGGGAGAATATTTTTCCGTCTTTGCTCAGTAGACCTCCGCCCCCTCATTTACAATCACTGAGATGGAATGTGGAGATACTGACTTTGGTGATATATGGATCAGGACCTCAGACTGGAATTGGACACACCAAGATCTCTGCTAAAAGAAGTTCCTTAAGGCAAATGATGCACTTCAGAGGACACGACCTAAATACGTCTGATAGAGCTTTTAGGAAAGCAGAAGTTTAGATAAGAGAGCTTCTAAGACACATGCCTTTCTTCTTCCCGAACAATGTGAACATTTAATTTTTCCTACACATCTCCTCCTCTTCTACTGCCTGTCAGATAAAAAAAGGCTCACAGATGGTTTTGTGGGGGAGATAAAAGACCCTCTTTTAACCTCTACCCCACCCCCCAAATAACTGCATATCCAATGCAAATTTATCAGAAGCCTTATGTGAGTTTCAAAACTTTTGCCAAGTCCACATTTTCTGTTTTACCAAAAATCTAATTTCAGATTTCATTCTTTTAATTAACAGATCACAGATACTACTTTAATTAATTATGCTCTACCAAATTAAATCAGCTAGATGTGGGTGCTTGCTTTTCTGCTGAGCTCAGTTGGAATTACACTATCAGCACAAATGTTCACTGATGGAGAGGACCTGTCTGCTCTTATGACGAATGGGATCATTCTTTAGAGCATTGTGTTGGGTTTAGCTGACTAGATCTATTCCTAGGCTTGCATGAGGGCAAGAAAACTTCCCTAATGAATTCCACACTAAGTGCCTCATCCAGCTCTACTAAGTTCAAACAACTTTTACCACTGATTTCAGCTGAAAGTTGAAACTGATTTTAAGCTCCCCCACAACCACATTTCCCATCTAGTTTATATGTTGTCCCTCACGCAAACAGAACAGATTTCAAGTTAAAAATCTTGAACACCTGAAGGTGTTCCCCCAAATTTCAACAATATACAGTATTAGAGCAGCACACTACACAAGATACAGAATGCTCATCCTTCCCTCAGGACATTCATCTGTGCATTTTCTTCCTGTTACCCCAGAGCCAAAGTTTTGTTTAATACGTAGTAAGTCAGAAGTACTTTTCTCATGACCTAATGAAAACATTAAAATTTATTTTTGTTCTGTGCTCATTTATCTCACTCTCAATTATGTGTCTTAGAGTAAGGCTCAAAAATCAGAGACAGAGGGAATCCCAAACTAAGCAATGATGTCAACAGCTGAACTAATTCTCGGCCCACAGCAAGTTAATAGAAAAGCATGGGAGCACTTCAGTTCAGATGTAAGTTCTGCAGCTGAGAACAAGAACAGAACCATAGTATAATAAAAGCAGTTTAGGTTGGAAGACAGTTCTTGAGGTCATTTAGTCCACCCTCTGCTCACAACAAGGCCAGCCAGTCCAAACTGACCAAGGCCCTGTCTAGTCTAGCTTTGAATCTCCAGGGAAAGAAATTTGACAGCCTTTCTATGGAAGGTGTGCTGTCTAGGACCATATGGCTATTAATGGATTCACAGCAGAAGAATCTAGGACATTGGCGATTGTCCTTAGGCTCACATTCCCCTGTCCATGTGGCCCATCGCTGACTTTTATATCATTTGATATTTTATCCTGTAGGTTACCAGTTCTGTGGCATGCTAAGTGCACCAAATAGATGTTTTATGAAGTCACCTGGACTATACTGCATCTATTGACTGCACTTATGTCAACTGGACCTGGTGACCCAGATGGTCTCCTGCAGGCCTCTGTTCCTAGCTGAATCTGCAAATATTAACTGCACAAGTGAACCACTATTGCATGAATGACAGCTTGTTTTTCATAGTCTACAACAGCATATTTTTGCATGTGAAATTACCTGCTTGTGACAGCATAGGCATGTTTTGCATGCATATTTTATGAGAGTTGCTTTTGAAAAAATGGTCTCTGGATAACCTATGCAGCCCTCCTGAAAATCCATATAAATGACTTCTGTTCCAAGGGTAAATATATGCAAATGAAATAAAAAGGTCCTACCATTCCTATAAAATTTCAGCTTCACACGTCAATCCAAAACATGCATTTTGTATATCTGCTTACTAGAGGAACCACACAAAAAATGAAAGGAATGATACACACCTCCTGTCAGCCTATTCTCTATGTAAGCATGCAAGAGATAGAACAGAAAAGATTGACCAGTCCTTCACCAGCAGTTAAAAGTTGGGAAGATTAGGCCACACTTAATTTACAGATTTGTATTCATCCACAGTTCCATTCTGTATTATAAATTATTTAGACTGCTAAGGAATTGAGAAACACTGTGAAAGAGGAATGTGCCAGAAATTAGGGAAGACAAATTAAGGGGAAGTTACAGAGTAAGCATAGTATTCAGCAAGACATATGCCCTGGGCTGCTTAACCTTCTCCCCAAGCCCTGATTTCAACATGACTTTGCAAGCATTGCTGAATGTTTTGTTTTATTATGGACCATGAAGATAGTAAATAGGAATGGAAGGGAGATACTACCAGATGATGGAGGAACTCAGTAGCAAAAGGAAAGCAATAAAAGAAAACATATTGTTTCTTATGTTCCTCAGCCCCACAATGAGATACTTCACAGTTTATGAATTTTGTATAAAATATGATGTCAGGCTTTTCAAAAAACTCTTTCAGACACTACCTGCCAAGTGAGTAATGGAAATATGGCATGATAAGGAATGTCCATAAACACTACTGCATTGCAGACATTCACTATCTGACAAGGGTCATAGCCCTGTAGCAATACACAAAAAAGCTGGTTTTGATTCCTTCATGAACAAGTAGGTGGTCAGGAACAAGTCATCCAGGCCTTCTACTATCCAGTTCTGCAACTGCAAGATAATAATACTTCACTGGAAGCTATAAAGAAAAAAAAAATGCTGATTACAATGAAAGTTCTCTTTTACATTTTTTACAGGGAAAATAGCAAGGTATGGTAGAAAAATGTCCTTGACCCTAAGTAAAAATTGAAAGAACAGGAAAACATGTTTTCATGAAAGATAAAAACTGTGAATAGCATTTTTCCCCATCTTTCTACTACTACACTGAACATACCTTTCATACTCTTAACAATTTTGTGGTGACAAGCAAACCTTACCTTTGTCTATCCAGGGAGCAGATTCTTAGTGCCACTTCCTCAGTGACCTCCATAGAGGACCCTAGCGTTTGCTGCCTCTCTCAGTAAAAAAGAAAGGAAAAATGAAGTCCAAGTGTAATACTCTAATAAGCCTTTACTTTGGTATCCAAAGCAGTTCCTTAACATGCTTCAGCTTCAAGAAAAATGCTTTCTACAATCTGAGATACAGGAAAGGATGGAAAATGTAGGTGCTTTCTTTACACAGATAGCAACCTGCACTTGTGCAAGCAGATGAGTTCTGAGTATTCCCACTGACTCCTGTGAGATAGCACAGATGACTGAGCTTTCCAAAAACCTTCTACTTTCCCTGTTTGCACGATGTAGGATCCAATATTATTATGCTGACCAAACCATTTATGAACATTCTGATAATGGTTGCACTCCAGAAGCCTTGACTTTATCTCCTTCAAGGCCAAATTCAACACCCAACAAAGTAAATTAAATAAGTCTCCTTAGACAGGAATGCTAACAGCACAGAAGGCACACAGAAGACAAAGAGGAGCTGGCTCCCACCACTCCATAACAGTTCTGTGGAAACACTATCTTAAACTTAGCATGCTTTGCTATTTCTGTAGTTCCAGACACTAAGTGCGGTTCCATTTCTATTAAGTACAGTCATCATCTCATGAGTTCTAAGGAATTGGTATTTGTCCAGATACTTTACAGATGCTCATGGTACACCTCCTCAGGACCAATGAGATTGAACTTAAGTTCATATTCAACATAGAAAATGTTTAATGTAGAACATAAATTTTTAAAACACGATTGTGCTCTGCTACAGCTCCTTTCAATGGAGTCATAAGCTCAAATGGATGCATAAGTGCAAAAAAGCAACAAGGAAATCCTGCACTGACACTGTAATTCTGAAGATTTATAAGGAAAACTGTTAGGGAAAAGAAATGCGTACTTTGGAAGGAAAGTGTTACTTAATGAAACGAATTTAAAAACAAACAAACAAACAAAAACCCACTAAAAAACCCCACAAAACCAAAAAAGAAACTGAAAAAAAATTAGCAGGAGAATCAAGCCCTACGTCAGTGTAACAGTTCTGCTAACTATATGAATGTCCATAAAGATATTTAGCTTTCTCATACTGCTATAACAGGTTAGGCTAGTCTTTTCATTCATAATCTCTGAAATATCTGTTCCTTATTACTTTCTGATCCCTAATCATTATTAAAGTATGAAATAAAGCTGAATTATGAAAAGATCTAGAGGCATAAAAATAATCACTACTCTTTAATGAGGATTGAAATCTTTTTCTTCAATGGTTTCCAAAATTAACAAGAACCGTCTAAAAAACGCTACCTTGATTTCTATTTAAAAAATAAGAAAAAAAGGGATGCTAAAAGACTTCATTTAGTCCATGCTCTTTCCTCAAGGATTTTTGATAGATTTATTATTTTAACAATAGAAATGACAGTATCTTTTGTTTCTGAGGGAAAGTTGCAACATCTTTTACTGATACCTCTACAGTCTTAAAATAGCATCTGCAATTTAAAACACCCAGGGTTTTTGGAAGGAATTGTATAATGTGAATTGTCTTATTCTGGGCCCCAGTACAATGAAGACATGGAACATACTTGTGCAAATCCAGGGAAGAGCAACAAAATGACAGACTAGACCATCTGACTACAGCCCAGAGAAGAAAAGGCTCATGGGAATCTTATCAATATGAATAAGCACTTGCTGGGTGGGAAGCAAAGAAGACAGAGCCAAAGGATTTTCATTGATCTCCAGTGAAAAGTCAAGAGGGAATTGGCACGAATTGAAAGGCATGAAATTACATTTAAACTTAAGAAAAAAATCTTTAGCTACAGTGATGCTCTTCAAACACTGAAAAAGGTTGATTAGAGAGACTGTGGAGTCTCCATCCTTGGAAATATTCAAAACGCAGCTGGGAAGAGCCCTGAGACACCTGCCTTAGCTGACCTTGCATTGAGCAGAGGTGTTATGCTCCACACTCTCCAGAGGTCACTTCCAACTTGCTGTGATTATGTGAAAATCTGGAGTCCGTATATTGAAAGGTCCAAAGAGATTTCAGTTACATTAGTCCTTTACATCAATAAAGCTGAAGAGACAGGAAAGCGACTGCTGTGGAAATCAAAAATTGTTGAGGTTGGAAGGGACCTCTATAGGTCATCTGGTCTAATCCCCATGCTCAAGCATGGCCCCTAAATCCAGTTGCCCAGGACCATGTCCAGACAACTTTTGAATATCTGTGAGGAGGGAGACTTCACAACTTCTCCAGCCAACCTGTGCCAGTGTTTGGTCACCCTTACAGTAATAGTGTTCCCTGACATTCAGAAGGCACCTCTTGTGTTTCAGTTTGTGCCCATTGCCTCTGGTCCTGTCATTGGACACCACTGAAAAGAGCCTGGCTCCATCCTCTTTGCACCCTCTCTCCAAGTATTTCCATACATTGATACACCTGAGCCTTCCCTTCTTCAAACTGAGCAGTACCTCTCAGTTTTTCCCCATAGGAGAGATACTCCAGTCCTTTCATCGTCTTTGTGGCCATTCATTAGACTCTCTCCAGTATGTCCATATCTTCCTTTTACTGAGTGCACATGTGGACACAGTACTTCAGGTGTGACCTCACCGGCACTGAGTAAAAAGAAAGGATCACTCACCTCCATTGACTTGCTGTCAACACTCCTCCTCATGCAACATGGGACATCAAAGCTGGTATGATACTGCAAAAAAGCTTGCTCAGTTCTGGTTCATGTTCAACTTCGTGTTCACCAGGATCCCCCAGGTCCTTTTCCAATATGCTACTTTCCAGACAGTTAGCTGCCAGCACATATTAGTGCAGGGGGTTACCCTCCCTCAGTTGCAGGACTTTGCATTTCTTGTTGAACTTCATGACATTCCTGTCAAACCAATACTCCAGGTGATATTTTCAGTGAGAGATACCTCCAAAAACACCTAAAAGAGATTGTGATTCATTATGATTAAGATTAAATAAGCCATTTATATACAAACGCTTTATGTTTTGGAAATATAAACTCTTCTACAGAAAAAGTATCTGTAAACTAGTAAATGGAAGAACGGGATTATTTTTTCTTTTTCAGACAAATAAAATTAGGAAACATTTACTGAATTTAAAATGCATCAGCTTCTTAATGATATTCTAGATGTCACTAAATGAATTTACATTAATACAAAGCAGAAATTAAAAATAAATATTAAAGGCCACATCAGATAAGAATTCACATCCAGCCTTCAACTCAGCCATAGACAAGATAGTCCCAAAAGCAGTTACCTACAATTTATGAAGACTGGCTTCTGTATGGATTATCAACTTGTAATAGATATGTTATTTAGAGATTATTTCTTTGTCCTCTTTTCTTTGCCTATTTTCATGAAATTTGCATGAATACAATGTCCTTAAAACTGCTGTTTCACAGTCAAATATGATTTAAAAGTAATAAGATGTTCAGACATTAATGTGAGATACATAGTCATATTTAAAACACATTAATAAGCACAGGGTAATGAACCAAATCTGCTTTGAATGCCTCCTCCTTAAAGCTACACTCCAGAGCAATGGAGTATTTAAGATTTTCCAGACAGTACAACAGAGGTAAAGAAAACACTCTTGGCTACCAACTCACACTGACACTACAGAAAGCAGTTCTCTCTGTTATCTGTTGCAGCAACGAGGTAAGCCAAGTAACAACTCAACATGCTTAAGCTGTAAGTAGTTGTGTTTCATAGCACTCCAGTTAACTTTGGGAAATCCACCACATTTATTTAGTAATGTTAATAAAGCATGTGGGAAATGCTGACATAGATGCAATCCTTGTTCGGGGCTAAGGTTTACTTAGAATAGTTGAAGACAGAGCGTTCCCTAATTACTGATTTTAAGGAAAAGCAAAAATATGTGTGGCAATGACTAACATTGCCTTTCTGCTCAGTCAGAATACAAATGAGCTGACCTGCAAGACAAAAAAGATATGCATGTTTATCCAGACTTCTGACTATAGAGGTATTAGACGAAAGATGTCTTGTTATGTGCTGTAGGACTTCCAGCTTATGGTATTTGTTAGTAGCAATTAATGCTGGGATCATCTGCTTCCTGACAGTGTCTGGCAGTTTGTTAGGAGTTTTTGATGTTAACATATATTTTAAAGGTTGAAAAGTCATGCAACAGGTACAGATTTGATAGATGTGTGGATATATATTTAAAAAAACAAGTGAAAATCCCTAGCAAAATGAGAATGTACCAAAATAAAATTAAAAAACAGAACAAAGGAAATGCATCTTTTACTGTGTTCTCTACTTTTCCAACTGTTCATTCCTACTTGGTTCTTCAGGCCTGGTTCATGATTTGCCAGAAAGACAACCTGTCATTACTTTGTGTGCTTATAGAGACTTAGAAAGGAATAAGATTTGGACTCCAGAAAGACAAATCACAGGCAATTATTCAGAAGAAACTAATACACGATTATAAAGATATGTCTAAAAAATAACCACCTAAAAAAAAATAGACTTCTTATTTAATTAAAAAAGCATTTATATACTTAAATGTCTTACTCAATTTGTGTATGCTACTTGATTATTCTACTTATATTGCATTTCGTGTCTGTTTTTTTGAACTTGGAAAACAATTGTGTGTCATTACTGATAAAAATTTAAAAAGAGTAATTATTTAATAAAGGGAAAACATCTGTTTTCCCTTGAAGTTTATATGCCTTCTTGAGATATGGCTTTGGTAGTAAAAAAGATCAGGCCAAGTCCTAGGACAGCAAATTGGCCTAAGATTTCTCTTCATCTGTGTGTGGTTGAGGGAACTCATAAGCAGGCAAAACTCCACATTGGTTTTATAGCAATGGGACTTGCAAGTTGCAAGGCTGTTTAACAGAGAAAGCTAAAAGCACCCCTGTATGGATTTAAATGGCAGTGTCATCTGTTCTACCGAAATACACCTTTCTTACTACTGTGATTTTGATCACCTGCTGTTCTCCAATTAAACTATGAACAAGTAAAAAGGAATACAATGTATTTGCATGTGAAATGCAGCATAGTAAGAACCAAGGCTGTTTTAAGAAAAGATCAATTTAGGAAGAACAATGTGTGTCTGTAGTGTTCAGCAAAGGTTCCTTTATTCTTCTGAATTGAGGAAACAAAAGTGCTGGGAGCTCTATTTTCTTAATGAAAGAATTCCAGGATGAGTCACCACCCACCTGGAACTTCAAGTTGCACAGCAAGTAGAAGTTAAAGAAATACTGCATGTGACAGAAGCAACTTAAAGAACTGTTGATGAAAAGGACTAGTCCAGAAGATAGAAAATATGAGTTATATTCTTGGCTTTATTGCCTACTTAGGTTGGAACAAGAAATGGTATTTCATGTCTGTGTCTCAGTTCTACCAGTTCATTAAGGATTTTCTTTGTTTTGCAGGATTCTTTGGTCTAAAAGTGCAGGACAATCTTAGTTACTGATCTATTTCAGTGGTTTACAAAGAAGTTCCACTGCTCTTAAAACACACCTGCTTTGTTTCACAATTTTAACATTTTACATTCATAGAACCCAGAAAGGTAGAAAAAGGGGCATTGCAATAATATCCTTCTTGTTATAGGAGAGAGAACTAAGCTGCAAGGAAGCGAGGTGCCTGCCAGCAACCATCTCACATAGCAGCCAGGCAGACAAAAATGGCAGCTGGATTCCCTGGTAACCAATAAATGCCCTGATCCATTAGATCATATCTCTGTCATGTAATAATAGCACAGCTCAAACACAAGTTAATGCACAAAAGGAGGATTCAGTCTCATATCAGTCCTGCTTTCTGTTGGATAACATAATTATCTGGGCTTTCAGTGCTGCAGTTCACAAAAAAAAAAAAAAAAATAAATTGAAAATACAGGTTCTTTGCAAAAGGAGTTTTAAGCAGGATAGCAGACATTGGGTCCTAGGTTGTGGACATGGTGGGGAAAGCCCAGGGAAACTGACTGGAGACAGTCAGGGCTGGTGGTGCCCTCATGGTTGTTATAGGGTGTTCTATGAGCCCTGTGCTAGCAGAAAGCTGTGCTGAAACACACAGGTGAGTTTTTTGATATCATCCCCATTTATTAGATGCAATCCATTAGTCTCATTCGTATTTTACACCACTCAACTCCAGCATTTCTGGCTGCAAATTCCTGTTATGTTTGTTGTTCATGAGTAAGAAAACACAGGTCACTGCTACCTTTCCCCATAAGCTTGTGAGATTTTTAGTATAACCTTAAACTTGTCTCTCTAAAGATTAGAAAGGCAAGTAAAAACATATCATTGATTCAAGCATCCTTTGAAATAATACAGCCCAAAACCCCACTATTTTTTTCAGCTCAAGGCATTCCCTTTGCTAGCTGGTCTGCAAATTCAACACTGGATTCAAAGGTTTCATGCCAGCGCTGTTGCAATGACTGCTGTTGGAACAGAGGTAAAGCTGGACAATTTCAGCTTTGCAAAATGATCCAACAATGACCACTGATGTCTTGGGAAGTAGTCCTGCCTGGATCATAGTGCTTACTGGGTTTCTTTCCGTAAATCCCAGCACATACAGTGCTGTTTTCTCTCTTATTAAAGAGAGTGTAGTTTTACACAGTGTAGGGTTTTCTCTCTTATTAAAACTGCTGTACACAAGATCTGGTGGTCAGCGGCAGAGGCAGCAGCTGAGACCAGTTTCCACAGCTGAGTCACACAATACAACCCATCCATTTCAACTGACAATGGCTAACCTTCAACAAGTGCTATTAAATAGCTACCCTGAACTTGGCGTAGGTAGCCCACTACCCAAAGACAAGCAGCAACCTTGTGCAACAAGAGCAGAATCAGCATCAAATTTCGGAATGAGACAAGCTGATGGATGTCTAATCCTATGGTCCTTTTATCCTTATTGCCTTCTTCCAGCAGATCTGGAACATGTGCTTTGGCTTTTGGTTGTTTTTTTTTTGTTTGTTTGTTTGTTTGTTTTGGGTTTTTTTGTTGAGTTTTTTCTTTTTACATACTACCTTAAGGGGATGGAGGGGGGAAGAGGGAGAAAAGAAAGGAAATAAAGGGAAAACAAAGGACTGCGTAACTGCTGACCAGATTCCAGCAGTGTATCTCTTGTAAACAGACACTTACACACTCAAGAACTAAGAAAATGTAGCTTTTTAAGTAATCTAGTGCTTTAAATCCTCACCCACTAAAGTCAATGAAAATTTTTCAATTGACTTTAAAAGAAGTTTAGCAGGTAGAAGGGTTTTTAGAGAGTGTAGTAATATCATTGTGTTTCTAATCACAGGGACAATATTTTGTTTTGAAGTAATACTTTCAGTTGTATCTGGTTAAGAATCCTCCAATAGTCTATTGCCCATCAACAAATTACAGGTTTTTCATAATTTAGACATTTCAATGTGACATACCAATTCTATCAAATACAGTTCTGAAAGCAAAATTGGCATTTTTTAGTAGGAAAATTCAATTTTTATTTCCAAATTACACTTTTTATGTGATTTAGTCAACTGTGAACAACATATTCAGCATTTCATTTCCAGAGAAATTTCAGATATTTATTCTGGCTTCTTTTTCTTCATTTCAGGAGAGAAAAAATTTACAGATCCAAAGAATTTTGTAGCCTTGCATATGAAAGACACATTTCATCCAGTTCAAACCATACCACCTTGTGCTTGTGCTGATAAAGTACCTATGCTGGATTCTCTCTTGGTTCTTATTTACTACCTTCATAATATTGTTGGATTTGCAGAGCAGCCAGGATAGTGACATTTTACAGTGAAATGCAGCTTAAACTGCATACCAGAGATGAAAAAATGCCATCCAACCATAAATATACTGCAAACCATCCCTGTCTGAATTTACATTTCTGGTTTTGTTCTGTTGAAAAATGCATGGTGTTTGCAGAACTTACCTGACAACTACATTTATCTTGCTCAGGTGAAGTTAGTTGTATTCCAAGATCCTAAACCTAGTTAAAGATTTTTCTACTCAGTATTATATTTGGAATAGTTCACTTCTCAGTCAACTAATAGGATCTTGTAGCACACAAACATAAATTAAAATGGTTTTAGCTTGTTACATTTTCAGGCCAAGAGGTGTTTCTTCTTTTTCAAGGTTAAAATTAATTGAGGAAAACAGTTATGTATTTCTTCAAAGCTAAAAATAAAATAGCTTATAGAACACATCTATAGGAAATATTTTGGAGCTGTTACTGTTGCTACTCTGTAAATACACGGAGTATATTTATAGATGAGAGAGTAAGTAGTAAGTAAAGATCCTTCCAGGAATTATAGCTATCCTATCCAGGAATTATAGTTATCCTATTCAAAGATTTAAGTAAACTAGAAGTAATAAGTAGCACACAGTATACTAAATACTAACTTAAATGATGCCTGTGCATAATTAATCCCTCTGCAAAAATACGTATTAGCAGACAATTTAGCAATTCTACCTTTAAGAGGCCTTCATCAGTTAAGTCATTCCATACAAACTGCAGACTTGCTATTTTCAAGCATAACTCAGAATTATATATATTTTGAAGTCTGAATTGCATATACTGTTTTCATCTTTGGACAAGGGCTATATAGTGTGTGTTCTCTCTCTGTGGAAAAATCTGGTACTTCAGCTGCACAGCCAAGCCATCAAGACTTACAAAAGCAACCGAAGACTTCCCGTGCGTATGCCACATATAGAGCTTTCAGTTGACATTTCAGAGTCATAGAATCACAGTCATACAGCTACTACAGTCCTTGTCCTACAGTCTCTCGGTCTGTCTTGAAATAAGACGACTTTTTTTTGTCTATGCCATTGCCACCAGTCTCCGTGCCATTAACCTGGTTCCTGCAGTGCCAAAAAGAGGTATTTTAGCACCAGGCAAAGGGCTATTTTGTTTGTGGAAATATTATTATCACTCCTCTCCAGCCTTCTCATCTCTGCTCCACAGTCCCAGTGATGTGGTGTTTCAAGCCCTCTCAACATGAGCTGTGGGTTTAATTCCCAGAGGCAAAAGCAACTTTAGACCCCTGCTCTACCACCTGCGCCTGGGCCTCTGGTAAAAATTGGGCAGTACCATGCCAGTTTACCGAGTGAAGTGGTTTGTGTAACACACGGGAATGTTGCCACACACTCTTCATTCTCTATGTCCTTTGATACTTTTTCTAACTTTAAATAAGCTTTTCCTGGCACAGAAACAGTTTTGTTTTTCAAAAGCAAATGGCTAGAATATACTTCTAATTATAGGACTGCTTGGTTGGTACACATTTCAGTCTTCCTAAAAATATAAATTAATAAATTAACAGACAACTAGCATAATGGCTCATCTGTTAAAGCAGCTCTCTGGACGGCAGAGTCTTCAGGAAGTTTTTCTGTAGGTGTCCACATCAAACAACATCAAACAGCACCTGTTTGCTCTTTGCTCTCTGTTCAGAGATCCTTCCACTCTCTGTAACCTTCCCCTTTCCATGCACAGAAGCACTTCACATGCTGAATGCTTTTACTGACATGAATGAACCATGTTCTGCCTGACACCTGCACATTGCCAAGATGTATGTTTTCATTTTTTTAAAGTTGCTTTTAAAAGTTTCAGTGTGGAAAGAAAAAAAAAAAAGCAAGAGTTTGATTTTCATTCAATTTCCCAGGTATCTTTTGGACTACAAGTAAAATTTCCCAATGCAAGTTTGAAGAAAGAAGAACAATTTTAGCTCTCAGTTTGTTCATTCCTGTCCATGATTTTTCTAGCTGTGACATTATTACTGCATATTGCTTCAACATAAAAACACTGCAAAAATGCGAAACACCAAGATCTGCTAACATAAGAAGATACAAATGGCTATTTCGGTTCAGACTGCATGTCCATTCAGCATAATAATTTGTCACCATTAACAGACAATAGAGACAGAGAAAGAACTGAAGAAGGTATATGTGGGCTGATGCATTCTCAGCTTAGTTTTACACCTTCCAGTAGCAAGGCATTAAAAAACTTATGAGTAGGAGTTGATATATTTGTATTTAACTGTTCTAATGAGCAATTCTCCCATTAATTTGTCTGTCATTTGAGCAATGCACTTCATATTCACTTCCATTTATTATATATTTCAAAGGTGTTCAGAGTAACAGAATCAGTGTAACTTTTTATCAAGTCTTGGAATTTCCCAGCTGACAAATTTTAGGCACATGCACACTGACAGAAGACAACTCACCAGAACTCAGCTCTGAATCAAGTGCCCACATCGTGGCTCAGCTCCTGTTTCTGCAGTATTCCTTATCCACTGCACTGTCTCACAGGCAGTGGTAAAAAAATAGGGCTCCTAAATTCCAGTCAAGCCACACACACATGCTTTATCACACCTCCTTCTCTAGTTTGTTGTAATGTCATGCTGGATCAAATCCCTATGAAATACCATGATCTGGGTTTGGATCACAGTCTTTCACCATCAGAACACATACAGGTATTGCTTGTGCCATTAGATCAAATACAGCAGTAAGAAATCAGGAGAACAGAAACAGTATTCATACAAACATGCATGTGTCTGTGTACTCGAAGGAAAGCACAAATACATGGGCTTAGTGCTTGTATGTGGCAGACCAGAAAAATTAACTACAGGTAATATAAGCAATATTTCTATTGGCTTTCATAATTAGGATTTGCCTTTGTCAGAATAATTACTTTTCCTCTGAGCATCACAACCAACCCAACACACTGGATTTTCCTGATTATTTTTTTCCTTGAAAACCTAAACATTCAGAACCTGAAATATTTTTACAAGAAAGAAAAGGTTCAAGTCAATATTGACACTTGTAAAACATTTGCCTCCTCTACCTTGCAGAATAAGCTTTATTTGTATTCCTTGGTCCCATATATTTTTTGTAATTTCCAATGACTTCCTGTTTATTGCTGAGACACAATGTTTTCATACTTTTCAGGAAATTATGGGACTGAAGAGCTCTCACAAGCAGTAATTTGCATTTAGTCAGGGGGAGAGGGGACAGAGGGTCATGGAAGGCAAGACACAAGTGAGCTTCACGAAACATATTAAAAAGAAAACCATCTTCAATTTTATAAAAAAATAGATATTGCATATTTTTAAAGCATCCAATAATTTTACACCACTTGGCCCTATGCACAATGGCCCCAACAATATTGATAGCTATTATCATAACATAAGGAAGATAATGGACACCTGATAATTACTAACATCAGTACGCTCACAGCAAGGCCAATGTGCTCTATCTCTTTTGACAAGCACCTCCTCATCCTCTTTTCAGACAGTACAACTCTTTACTGTAGGCCTCTAGACATGAGGGGCCACACATAAAGGATTCATCAGGAAGCTTGCCAAAGTATTGTAATGGGAGGTAAAAGCCTAATTGCCTCACAGGTGAATGCCTCTAGTATGGATCTAAGCTGCAATGTCCTTAAAAAAACTCAATCAGTTGTTTTAATGCCATTATGTTTCAAATTTTAAGCGCAGACACTTAAGGAAAAGAATTCCCCAGTTCAGGTCTATCTAATAGCTCTTTATGTTTAAATGACTGACACCTGTTAACTTAATTAGGTAATTAGTTTACTTTGAATTATTAAGGGAAAGATCTGAGATGATAAAAGATATAACAGAGCTGGAGGGCTTTATTATTTTTTCTCTTTCTTTTCTGGTTTAGCTGAAAAGATAAAGAACAAATGCACAGAAGCATATGGTTCTAACCTTCTTGAAGATAGGCCTATGGGGGATTTTTCAAGGTTTGTGAAGTCAGCTCGAGTGATGTTATCCATTTTCAAACATTTTTTTTCCCTGTTTAGCATTTTGAGTTTTCACAGACTTCTTAACTCTCCCCGGTTTTGATAGGAATCAGTCACTGACTTATTGAAGTATTTTAAGAAAAGGCCATTCTACTGGTATTTTCAGTTTGGCCAAAACTAGGACAATACTGTGGTTCTCATAAGGGGAAGACCCATTCTCATGAGAGCTCCTAGCTGATTTTCATAACAAAGAAGTTACTGAAAAACTTTTTTGTGTTGCCTGAACTAAACCTTTTGAGATTCAACCTCTAGTAGAAGCATTTTGCTTTTAACAAGTTCCCACTGATATGTATAGTGAAGACAGTCTCTGTGCATTAACAGCAGCTTGCAATACAATGGGTTTTGAGAGCCAGTAGCTTTCCAAGCTTTGAAGCACCTGGCATAATAATGGCTGTGCTGATGGATGACCTGATGTGTTACACAGAGAGAGTATAGCCTATCAGCATTATCCTGATGGATTCTTTCCAGTACCTAAAAGAGAAGATTTTGAAAGGAAGACCTATTTCAACTTCAAGGGGAAAACAATAGGGCTGCAGAGCTGTGGGAGAGTGATGTATTGCTATACTATAGCTTCTGCTTCTAGGTATAGCTGTCAGAGCTTGAATGTTTCCTCTTCTCAAGTAAGCATTTTCAAAGGTTAATGAGATGGAAGGCCATAAGACTGGTATTATAGTAGGTAGACTTAGAAGAATTATTATGTAGAGCAGAATAAGAACAGTTAGGTGAGCTGCTCTGCTGCAATTCATCAATGTTATATATAAGATGAAGCAAACATATCCTATAAGGGGTACATCAATAAAACTTTCACTTTGGAGAATTAAGAATACAAACCATAGGATTCTTTATGAAACATGACCAGCAGTAGCATAGTGTAGATGGAAGAGCACAGATGTTATTACAGTTACGTTTCTTAGTAAGCTACTTTTATGATGTAAGTCAGATAAACTTCAAATAACATTTCTGAGGACCCTGATACCACTTCTTATTGGGCACCTTGAGAAAAAGCAAGTACAAAAACCTTTGCAGGTGGTAGATATCCACTGGCTGCATCATAGACTCCAAGTATCACAGGATTCTTTCCTACACCAGCAAGTTCAAACAAGCTCACTCTGACCACAGCCCAGCTGCCTTGACATTTCTGATCTGGTAATTATGCAAAAATCTTAGCATTGCCTTGTGCCCAGGTGGTAAGCATTATTAAAGGCAGGTTATACTAGTTCAGACATTAACTACACCTACAAATCATGGGCAAAGCTGAAAGTGTGGGCAGACCGTGTCTGCATCCATCAATATAAACAAATAAATCTCTGTGTATCACTTTCTTTGTTGACATTCTATTGCCCTATCTTAAATTAACCAAAGTGCAAATTACCATTATTTCTCTAATGGTAAAAAGGGAAATGATTGTATTTTTCACATATGAAAAAGATTTTGAAATCATATGAAACAGATATGCTGAGAAAACTTTGATCAGTGCTAATCATATGTGCAAGGGAATTCAGAAGGTGCAATGGGTTGTTTGTTCTCAAAATGAGGCAGTGCTGAAATTGCTCCATATCAGCTTTTACATACAGCTTAAATGATCATGAAAATTCTGATTCTGTAAATACTAGTGAGGGAGAGAAAGTACAGACAACACAAGCTCTTTTGGAAAGGCGGAAAGAAGGTTTGGGAGATCCCTAGCCACAGGAGTTTTTAGAGAATCATGCGGTAGGTCGATAATTACATTCCTGGGAACCACCTCACTCCTTCTGCTTTCTTAAGTAATTCACTGTTCTAATTAGAACCAACCACTGAGCACTGATAACAAAGGGGAGCCCATATGATGTATGACAGTTATTTAACTTGTCTTGGAATCAGACAAGCAACATTATGTCTCTGGCTTCAGGTGACTGAAACAAGGAAACCATGATTAGAGACTGCTATGTAAGAAAAAAAATCTGTGTGTGGCAAGGGAAAGGATGCTGCCCTACTATTGTCACAGACACAGGTGACACCAAGTGTATCAATGTCTTAAAACTTCATTGTCAATTATACACATTCCTCTAATTTGCACTTCAGAGATTTATTGAGGACAAAAGAAACTGTGAGCATGAATCACTGTATAAAGTGCTAATTTTTGTATGGCAAGTCTGAAGGGCGAGGATGATTTTTTCTGTTTAGGCTCAAAATAGTAATGACCATATACTTAACCTACGAACAAAAACCAAAATGAGTAATCTACCTTTTAAAATCCTTTAATTGCCTTTTAAAATAAAGAACAAAGTAGAGAGCACTTTATTTGCATGGCTTGTAGTTCTGTATGGGTGCACAGAGTCATATACAGGCAGTTTCCTGTGCAGCATTTTCCTGCTGCACAGATTACTGAGATTGCAGGCCTGGTAGCCTGCCCATCTGCCCTTGAACAAGAGAGCTGGACTGTGTTACTGTTTAAGTGAAGGTCAGGAAGTGGCAAGTAAAGAAGGCAAGTGAAAAAGCCCGGTGAACTAAGGGTACAGGCTTGCTTTCATCTATAGCAGATGCATAATGACCAGAAAACTGCAAAAGTATCCAGAGGCTGACATGACAGAAGGACAACATGAAATGGACATACTGGCTACAACTTTGGAGGCAAGAGGCAAAACAATACACAGGAATTATGCTGTCTATAGAATTTCTCAGAAGGAATCCTCCATTAGATAGTATAGTAACTTCAAGCTCAGGTTGCACTGCCAGTGTTAGATATTGCACTGACAGCAGGTGAGGAGCCTGAAACCTTTGTTGAGGACAAAAGAAGCTGTGAAAAAGACTTACCACAGAAAATTGAATGCTTTTTCCACAGCAAGTTTGAAGTCTGTCAATATTTAGCACCATCATATTTCATACAGAGAATGTGAGAGCATGGCACAGAGTCATGTTCAAGAGATAAATGTTTATCAGCCATGGTTAACTGCAGCATGTGAATAAGCATGAGGTTTTTGTCTTGCTTTCTCACAGAGCATAAGCTCTCCCATAGCTTCACTGAAATCAATAGGAGAATTTTGACAGTGAGTTACCACCCAGAATGGGTGAGCAAATCAGAATTTAGCTTTTAATCATCTAAAACCATAGATTTTGTGTTCTCTAGCCCATCAACAGATCAGCAGTTTTTACAATGTTTTCCTGCCCCATATGTTCTTAGCAAAAATTTTTCACAACTCTCATTCTTTTTTGTTCTCTTTTATTTGGTAGATGTTTCTAAAACTGCAGCTGTCAAACCAGTTCATCTGAACTAGGCATTAAACAATGAAAAGCTTCAAAGCCCAGGGAGCTTGGTGACAAACAGCGCTTTGGTGAAAGCCTTCCCCTTTTTCACAGCCTTCATGGCCAGAAAGGCTTTTGACCTCAGAAGCACTCTCAAAAGGAACATTTATCCACAGATTTAATGCAGGGGAAAGTTGCTCTGAGCCACTCAGCAAGTGATCCATCACCTGGAACCGTTTTCTCACATTTGCCTGGAATTCACTGTGGAGTTCCAGAAGGACTTCCCGGTAGAAACCTTATGCCACTATTGACCAGAATCAATCATTTTATTAATGAACATTCAGATTTTAGGGGATTTTTCTTTTACACTTACCCAAGTATTCAATTTCTTTTGCTTTAAGCTTCACTTTATGAAATTAAGGGATAGTTCTGAAAGACATCTCAGAAACTGGTTAAAGCAAGAGCTGCAGGAACTCTACATTCAAACACCAAGTGGTGACATTTTCAGAAAGTCACGAACAACAGTGATCTTCAGTTCTATGCCTCTAACATTTGCTACATTCTGCTTTGGAGTTCTTTTCTGTCTGTTCTGGTTGTATATGTCTATACTGGCTCTGCAAAGTAAATGTGTAACTCATTTCTGAACCTGAGGCCAAAGGGCACACACACAGGTGTCATCTATATCACTTACATCATGCTTAGTCCAAAGACTTCTTGGGACTTATGGTGGTTTTAGGACATAGTTACTGTGTGTTATACATTCCTCAGTTTAAAGGGTCTGGAACAAGGAAGAGCCATGCTATAGCTCATCACAGTGAAATGGTTTCATGGCACAAAAGAAAAGAAATGTTACATGCCAAGGAGACAAAACCAGTCCTTTCCATATTAGCTTTGGGTCATAGTCCACAGTATCTGCTATCCACCAAACTGCCCAGATAGCATCTAGGAGAACACTAAACCTTTTCCCTGACTACAAACATGCTGGCAAATAACCAGTATGGACAAGCAGTAGTCCAGTACTTAAATTCATGATCTGCTTCTGGTTCATTTAGAAGCAGAGATATAGTCTGTCCCTCATGTGATGCATGTGGTATGGTGGTTTTCATCTTCATGCTTCCAATCACAGTATTGCAGTCTGTGTTACTTTTCTGTCCTTTAAAAACATAAATGTTTCCACAAGCATTCTAGCCATGCTGTTCACACCCTCCAGTGCCCATGGTATTTGAATAGCCTTGGGCCTTTTATCTCTGCAGGCATAATCTGTGAGGCACAGATTGTTTTACAGACTTGAAATGTAATATAAAGTAAAGCACTGTGTCATGAAAAAGGTTGATCAGCTCTAACACAGTAGCTTGGCATTCCCATCTCTTAACTTACATTACATACCGAAAAAAAAGAAAGAAAAAAAATTAAAAACAACTAGGTTTTGGCCATTTTTGCATCTTGCTGAATTCAAAGACATAGCACAAGCTGAATATTTGGTTAGTAGGTATATTCAGAGAGAGAGAGAGAGCAAAACAGAAACACATGTACAAAAAAAAAAAAAAAAGTAAAATAACAGATTACATTGGTAATGTCTGTGATACCAGTTTTATGAACAAAGCTAGTGTATGTTTTCTTGGGTGGCATCGTTTAGTGTGAGATGTCTCTGCCCATGGCAGGGGGGTTGGAACTAGGTGGTCGTAAGGTCCTTTCCAACCCTAACTATTCTATGATTCTATGTTTTATTGATATCAAATGTTATGTTTTCTGTAGCTGGCTGCTAGTGTCTTACTTCAAATATTCCCTTGGAAAATTCATTTTCTGAGTTTTTTAGCTAAGTGAACGTCAAGCACAATTGGAGAAACATATTACCTGACACTAATAGGGTTTTAAAAAGAAGCAGACAGTGTTACTAATATCCCTATCCTGGTCCCATAGATAAGGAACCTTTTTAATACTTTGCTTTGTAGTAAATGAAAATTCTCATCCTTATTTCAGATAAAATGTCAGTGGTTACTGAAAGCACAACTGAGCTTTCAGTTTAACAACTTATTAATGGAGTGGGGCGCACTACACACTTTCCAGGATTCACTTTATTTTTAGTAACTTTTAACAAACAGCTATGATACCTGTTGTGTTCCTTGCTGACTCAATAGTCTTATGTATCAAGTATGTTGCTTCACTGTAAAGCTGGAAACAAGTACTGAAATGCTACAGAACTTATTTCTTGCTGCCACCAGTCTCTGCTTAAGCTAATTAAAGACATACATAGTTCTCAGATCTGAAAACTCAAATCTAACTTCATGAGTACGTTCAGTGTACCACACTGTGACATGATCTTGTTTGATATATCTGCCATATCAGCTTTTCTTCTGAAACAGTACAAACGAAAGAGCATATAACACATGATCCAAGCAGTAAGATCTGAGAGATCCAACAACAACCTCCTGTATAGTTAAATACCGGTACAGAGGCATTTTGGGTCTTATGAGCTTTTTTTCACATTATCCTGTCCTTCAGACTTTCACTAATGAATCAATGAATTTTACTCATTTAATTTGTAAATCAAGAATACCTCTAACAGGACTCCCACTGACATGCAGAAATCTCTGTCTGTGTGATATTTATTAAAAAAAACAACCAAAGACAGTGTTGAATAAATCCCAAAGTCCCTCTAATACTTTAATTGACACAACATGCAAGATTATTGCCCAAAAGACACCCCAAATTCTTCTTTAGTGTCTACCTACATATGCTCTTACTATTACCCTGAAGTGATCTTGAACTAATATAGATGGCCTATTCCTGGACTATACCTGCAGCATTTCTAAGCTGTTCTCTTTCAATACGGTCATGTTAGGCAACATCCAGGACAGCATTCAGCTAGTTGGATAAGCACTGCTGGCAAAGATGTAATAACTCTTACAAAGAAAATACCCAAAAACCTGTGGAGCCAGAAGCAGATAACTCAAAAATCTTGAAGTTAATCAAAGATCACACCTGTTTGTTCAGTAATATCACCAGACTGGCTATAGGAAGCTGGATCAAATATTCTTCATCACAAAAAGTGAAGAATTGCCCATTGGAGAGTTCTTTCCAACACCCCCATGGAGCAGAGAAGGGAATAACTGCAATGCCTATTTGATTGTAATGAAAACTCTTTCTTGTCATTGAAAACACTGACAAAAATTCTTAAAGATGGAATTCTGAGATAATCCCTTGGCTATGGTCACCCTGAGACCCCACAGTACTGAATCTATGACCATGGTCATCAATAACACACAAATAAGTTATCCTTACATGAGTCCTTGCTTTAACTCTTCAGAGCTTCTGGTAACATTTTTTACTCCTTGGCTGCAAATGATTAAATGTAAATTGTGAACATTTCTTGAATACTAACAGGCAGAAATATATGCATTCACTGAAGGATGAAAACTTATTACTTCAGATTATTTTTTGGAGGGAAAGTGCTGAAATATCACAGTTTCAGTTTAAACACTGAAAATAATTTAATTCCAATCAGAGACTTTTTTTTTTTTTTTGCTTATTTTATTTGCTTTAGGTACTCTTGGAAAAAAACAACCTGAAAATCAACAAGAATTTTAAGGACTAAAAATTTTATGCTATGAGACATATTTCTCTTTTTTTTTCGTTCATGCTGTAAGACTTATTTCTTCCTTTATCTCCTAGCAAACACTAGGAATTTCTGTTCTCTAACCTGGTTGACTTATGAAAAGTGTTTACTTATGAAATACATTCTTAGGATGTACAAATCTATATCTAGGTAGGGGTGGTAAGTCAATAAGATGCAATGTAACTTTGCATTTAAAGACATGAATTTTGCTATAATGACAGACACATTCTCTTCTGTAGTTGTAAAAGAATTTGCTGAAAGCTGCTTGCAAATGCCATATATATTATAATGGCTTATAATGAAACGTTTGAAAATGACACAGGAATCATAATAGTAGAAAGAGTGTGGGGTTTTTTGTTCAGTTGATTTGTTTGTTTGCTTGCTTGTTTGTTTGTTTAAAAAAAGTGCAGTATTTTACTGGTTAATATTTTCCAGAATTAATTTGTGTTTATATTGTATTTCAGATCCAACTATTCCTAAATACACATATCAATCCATATTGCTGACACTGTGCTTCTTTAGGCCTGCCAGCAGATTACATCCTCACCATGGTTTCACCACTGGCAAGAAGCCTAGGAGAGAAGTTTGCAGATGGAAAGGGATGGAGAAATTCCCAAATAATCTGTTTCGTTCTGGTCAGGTTCTTATACCATGCCCACCACCATTGCATCAGGGACCTTTTCGAGATGATACATTGGGGCCCTGCTTGCAAAGCACAAGCTCTCATGTCTGAAATAATGATGGATGAACATTAGGTTTTGGTTCAGTTACAGGTCTGGGAAAAATTAAGAACAGTTCTCATTTTATCAGAATTAATTCACCCATCCCTAATATAGAGCTGGCGAGGTATTTTTTCCAGCTTTAGAATACTGTTGCATAAGCATAGTGACTAAATGATAAATGTCTCTAATGTGTATGGAGTAATGGGCTCGAACTACTGTAGACAACTCCACTGGAACTGCTCTTCATCACACACAGCACTGCTAACTTCAGCTTTGCAGTATACTAGCAAGATAGACATTTTACTATCACTCAGCTCTCCCTACTCCATGCTTGCTGAAATGCTGCTAAAGGGAGTCTTATCATCAAAAAGGAGTCGCAGGGACTTGGTGTATATATGTGTTTGAGTGCTACATTAGAACTTAACCTACCACCTTGAACTCTTCATGCTGCCCTGGGCATCTCTTTCTCCAGAGCTTGTTGATGTTTTGTACTAAAACTACTTGTCAAAAAAAGTCTTGATTATTGATGATGCACATGTATTTCTTCATTATTAGGTGAATTACAATTAGCTTGGATTTTAACATCTATTCATAATGATAGCAGAGGGTAACTTGCAGCAGAAAAAGAGTTGTAAGCTTTCCACTTATCAATTAATTCTATTATCAAATGCTAAGAAAAAAATAAGTGCCTGCCAGCTGTGTCTTTATTGTATCTTCCCAGAACTAATAATGAGAAAGCTGTGAAATTTTTTCTTTTTTCACTTTTTTTGTGTTAGCCAGCCACAATAACAACAAAACCCACAGTCTTTTGTTTCCCACAGAACTACTTTTGTTTTTCAGAAGGTGATCTAAACAGAACTGTAGTGTTAATACCACTAAAATTAGGAACCTCAGTTTTAAGCTGAAACTTCCTTCCTGTTAAGCACTTCTGAGATATCACAAGCAGTTATTTCCCTGACATGTAGATCTAAAGATGAGGTGAAGTGATTTGGAGGAGTGACAGGGCAGTGCAGAAGAAACACATTTACCCATCTAGAGCTGGCATTTTCCTACCTTTGAATCAAACATTATAGAGTGAGTGTCACTGTACTCCAGCTATTTTGTGAAGTGACAAGTTCAAGTGAAGGAAACACAGACAAGTTTAAGCAAAGGAAAAGCTTCCTCTTGCTCTTTCAATGCCTTCTATAGTCTTTTTTTATGATTTTACAGCTGTGTGCTGCAAGAAGTGTGTCAATGCCAACAATTCGTTTCTGATTGAGATGGCAATATCAAAACCTCTTCTTTGCAAACCTTCAGACATGAAGCAAACTTCATAAAGCATTTTCTTCACAGGATGAATTCTATTCTGCCTCTGTGAATTATCTGTGAATTTTATTTCACCAAAACCCCGAACAGAATTTAGCTAGGCTCCTGGTTCAACAAACTGCAAAGGACTACTAGCTTCTCTACGTAAAGCCTAAGGCAAAGAAATAATGAAATTCGTTTTTCAGGTTCTTTCACAACTAATGAAATTTCCTAACAGAAAGGATAATTAGACTGTGGTACTCACTGAGGTGGTATGTCAGCTAGGCCAATTCAATAAAGATTTACAGAATAACAATGTCCAAGGTTATATGGCTACATCTAAGAAAAAAATAAATGTAGTAACTGGAAAACTTCATGCTTTACAGTTTGAAATACACTTTGTGTCAGGGAATTATAATAAAATCTTCATGAGGAAATTATAATTTCATGGGGTTTCTAATATATTCTTCTGAGCCATCTGGTACTGGATACTCTCAGCACCAAGATAGTAGGACAGACAGATTTCTGTCCATTAGATGAAAATCCCAAGTACAGCAATTCTATAGAAGTAAGTTGTATGACACATGCTTTAGAGATTTTAGTGACCTATAGTGATGAGCCAGGGTGACAAGTAGTAACACATAGCCCATGTTATTTTAAATTATTCAATTAAATTTAATTTCTGAGTGTCATATTGAAAATATATATGCTGATTTTTATTTTATGTTTCAGTTTTCAAAGCTGTTGAGGTTGTAAATTTCTTTTCAATCAACACAGAAGAATACTGAGATGTGTCTTCCTTGTTAGTATCCCTTGATACTTGAAAGACTTGAAGATTATCTATTGATTGCCTGCACTATGCTTTTGAACTGTAAATAAAGGTCATTCCAGCTGATTGTGTTCCTGGTATGCCTTGACTCCCTAGAGAAATTAATCAAAAAAACAATCTTTCTGAACGCATACTTTTAAGTTACACATACCATAGAAATGTATTCATAGCTCAGGAGATAGCATTTATTTTATATATTTACATATCAAAAAGAAGCACCTAAGTGGAGTAATGTCTAATTACTCTAGACCATGTAATAATCATCTTGGTTCCATGACAATACAATTTCTTCATCTGCTCCGTTGACAAGTTTGTTGAATTATTAGCAGATAGTTGCTCTGGTTGGTGTGATGAAGCAAAGCTGCAGGTCTCATGAGCCTTTATGTTCATTTGCAATCAGTTTGGTTTCCAACAAGGATTTTTTTTGCCATTGATTTTCATACAGATCTGGCCCAGAAATGGGACAAGGTTTTGGAAAAGAAATTTTTGTAAATCAAGTCAATAACACACACAACACCCCGACTCCCTGACTGCTGATATTATTATAAAGCTCTAATTCCACAATATTTGGCTTAGGAAACACCACAGCATCATGGCTGCAAGAATGGATTAGCGTTTCCAAACCAGAATGTGCTCCTTATTTCCACCCTGTGATGGCATGTGCAGCCAGGGAGCCAGTGAGGAGCTGGGCAGCTCACCTGTGTCGCAGAATGGACTCAGTCGGAGATCAATGTGATCAGACAAAGCCATTTATTATAGAAAACTAACTCTTTATATACTATTTCTTAAAGTTGTTTACACTAACTTGGCCCATTGTGATTGGATACATATCTTTGAGGCCCTTAACAATTAACATATAATTGGTTAAGCACAGGTGTGAGAACCTGACCTTCAAAGTTTTCCAACAGTCCTCAATTTAGCAACTCAGTAAATTCCAGCTTCTTCTTATCTTGCTGGGATTCTCACTCCCAGTGCCTTGCTCCCATCCTCCTTCACCTTTTGTGTTTCCTTGGTTCATGTCGAACTCCAGGTAGGCACTTGCTGATCTGGGTACATGGCCGTTCTTTGCCAGAAAGTCATCCACACACCTGCCCACAAGGCTACAGCCAAATAACCTGCCCACCAGAAATGCATCTGGTCAGAAGTGGTCTCCCAGGGATGTCTCCATTTGATGCTGAGGCAGCTATGTGAATCACATGTAACAGCCTGTACAGTAAGAGTTAAGCTAGAGTTAAGCTCTTAGGAAGCCCCAAAGAGAATTCTTGTCAAATGTATAAAGCTGCTCACTTCAGTCAAATTCTAATGTTTTCCTCACGTGCTCAGAACAGATATAATATATTAAAAGAATAATTTAAACTATAAGCAAAGTTATTATTCCCATATATAGCTCACAGTAAATTGCTACTAAAGAATTTTAGTTATTCAGTTGGTTATATATTTATAAAACATATTCTAGCATCTAATTTGAAAGACACTTACAGTTTTTTCTGTGGTGAAGCTCATCTTTCCTGTCCAGACAGGATGAAATGGAGGGGTATTTGCACAAAGAATCTTCAACACATGTCCTTCCTTAGAAAGGCTTTTGCAAAGTTTTGCAGATTAAGGTGAGATTTTGTAAGTTCTAAACTTTTGACTTCTCAGGGAGTAATCAGTGGGGAATAAAACCCAAGCAGACAAAAACACAGTAAAAGGAAAAAATTAAGCCAAGAAAAAAATAAATTAAGAGACTCCCAAATGATTTACCATACCCAGAGAGAAACAAGGGGTGTGAATGCAGTGATTTGATGTTAAAAATAAACAGGAAAAACAAAACTTCCCATATTAGAATTGCTATCAAAGAGAATTTATTAAATAATGAGATAAAAGCTATTATAAAACACTCTCAAAATGGCTTTCAAGCTCCATCTTTTCCTACTCACTTTCCCAAAGGTAAAAAAGTGTCTAATGTTTCCATTCTGGCCAAACACCTGCCAAATTCCTATTTTAGTTAGATTTTAAGTAGGAGTAGGAACTAATAACCTACTAATTAATTAAGCATCTTCCTTTCCCAATTCCTCTGCTACCTCTTATTCTACAAAGATAACACACCAAATAGGATTGTTGTATAGCCATGAAATTCCCTAAAATAAGACTATGAAGATAATAAACAGTTGAACACTCAGAAAACTAATATATACAAATTTATTCACATACTCTTAATTAACCATTAAAATTTTGTAGGAACAGAATATCCTGAAAAAATGTCCTTTAAAGAGCACATTTTCATGTGTTTGATAAAATAGTTACTATCTATCTGTATCTGCAGATTGCATATGAATTGCTTGAACGAAAGCAGAAATGGATCTTCTTGTCTTTTAATGTGGCCTGTGTTTTTGTTCATCTTCGATTGCTCTGCTGATATAAGGGTATGATTTCCATGTGCTTTGCTCTCAAAGTACTTGTCTGCAACCCAGCGGACTATGTGTTTTCTATAAACTTAATTCCAGTGACCACAGAAATTGTATGGTTCATTTCCATTAGGGAGCTACTCTGATCTATTCTCCATAGCTTTTCTCTAACAATCCAATCTCCCACATCACATTTCCTGATCAGTATTAAATGAAAGACTTGCTGAAAAGAGAGGCGAAAGAGAATTATAAACTTTTTAAAATCAGCTGATCCTATCTTTAGCCTGAAAGAGGGCAGAGGCTGAAGAAGTAGGAAGAAGTGCATTTGTTTTACTTTACCTAAATTAATTTTCCCCTCCCAATCAGCCTCTTATTAAGAAAAGTAAAAAAAAAAAAAATAAATATGCACTTTTTTCTGGATCAAGGAATAGTATTTCTGTAAGTTTACAACCCAGATATTTTGTAGCACCATCCCTGAAGGACCTCCAGAGCATACTCAACTGTGTTATATTGCCATGACCTCAGAATAAATGTTCCGGTGCCATCATACCTCACAGTACTACTTTCAAGAGGCAATATCACTTCTGGAGGTTGATGAACATCCAAATAACACATTCCTGGATCATACCACCTTTTGTCATCATCTACAAACTTTGTCATGCTGTCACAAATCTGCAATGCTACACAAGAAAAATACTAGCAGTTCCATAAAAAATGGGATATCTATTTTGCCTTTATTGGAAGTTGCAATTTATTCTCAAACTGAATGACAAAAGTAATCTATTATGAACCTTTCGATTACTTTATGTTGTTTTTACAACAGATTTTATTTTTATCAGCTTTTTTATCCTAGTTTATTCACCCAACTTCACTGTAAATTGGTAAGATCTAGCAAAGGCTTCCAATGTTTTTCTCCTCTTAGGTCATTCGCTGAAACAAAAAGGGAACCAGAGCCTTATATAGCTACATTAATATCTTTTACTAAATGCTAGTTTTAGTATTTAAGCAAATGCACATGGTAATTAGCTTCTACATCTAAAAATAATTTTCATTTCTGACAGTCATCGAGGTACTGACTGATACAACTAAAGAGTTTCTTCATCATTTTGTGTTTGGTTCTTTGATGGGCAGGTCTTCCAACTGAAGATCTGTCATCTACCAGAGCAGCAAAGGGAAGAAAAGGATGTCTTACAACGTGGGAAGGCTGAAAACAAAATAATAATAAGATAAAAAGATGTGTTAATACCCTGCTTTTAAATTCTAAACCATGCATGTCATGGGCCACCACTGAAGACAGGACATTGGGCCCAACCCAGATTGAGAAAGGACCCACATTCTAGCAGCCAAACTTATGCTATGCTCTTTGGTTTAGATAAGGATGTATTAAGGATGTACTTAATCTACATCTAATTTATTTTAGTCTGAGGTAAAATCTACATGATGGCCACTCATATTTAAATAAAGATAGCACTTCTCCTCCAGCTTTCAATGCAGCAAATGTTAGGATTTTATTAATATGCTGAGAAATGTATTTGCATTATATTCCATAATGGAATCTCAATCTCTGCTAGGGTGAAAGTAATTTGAAAGCTACTGCCTTATAAAATAGTTTTACAGACTTATTAAAGTAATTAAATATCTCTAAAAGAGAGACAGAATTGCTCTTATACAAAAGTCTGAAGCACTTTATAGCTGTATTTCTTAACCAGAATAGTGCTTTAAATCAATTATATCCTGTTATAATGATCTTTTTGCTAAAATACATAATTTGTGGCATTTCTGTAAAAGCAATTAATAGTAGCTTTTTAACACATATTCCACATATTCTGCATACAGTATATGTGAATGTGTGAAACATACCACACCTTTACAAAGCATTTTAAAATCATTTAATTTCTGCCATAAATCATTTAAATGAATCTTAGTCTGAGCAATTACTTTTGATTGGTTCAATGTTCTGTTTTACTTAATACATTGTGTTTTTCTAATTGGCCAAGATTTTAATAACAAATTACAAAAGAGTGTGGGGGAGGATGGGTAGTACAACTCGTAGTTTTAATATAGGTGGTATCCTGAACTCAGTTAATTAATCCAAACAGCACCATTTGAAATGGCATCTGGTTGATGCAACTGGAAGTGCTGTTATAATCCTAAAATGCTCTTTAACTAATCTGTTCAGGCTTCTTAAATATGTATTTTTAATTATTGTTATTATTTGAAATAAAACTTTTGGTTAAAGAAGTCTATGGTGGCTGGTATCTTCAGGGTATATTCTCCTTACACTTTTTTTTTTTTAATTTAATTTGGAATTCTTCCTTCTTAAAGAATTTTGGGAATTACTGTGATTTAACTTTTTGTCTTGAGGGAAAAAGCAAGCTTGTGACTACAGTGTCCTTGGAGCAGATCAGAGAACTTGCTGTGAGACTGAGGGCTGGGCGGGTCAGGGATGCTCTTCTAGTATAACTATGCCAATTCTATTCCTTTTTCAGATGGTCTGTTCTCAAATAATTTCTTCCATAATAATTACTCTTTGATAAAAGCAGAGAATCAACTAGTATGTCAAGAGGATAAGCCAATTTGTTCTCTGATCCTGGAAATTGGAATATTTCAACATTCTAATTTAGCTGTTCCAGGTGGACAGTTTTCTATGGAATAAGTCTTGGACGGGACTTCCAGAATCGGGAATGCTGACTATGCTAATACTGTTTCCACTCAGGATGCTGAACTAAGACTACTTTGCAAGAAAGAGACACCAATTCCATTATCTTTGGCTCATTTTATAAATTGAGGCTCTACACACTGGAGAATTAAGAACAGAACTTTGTCCTTCATATAAGCACAGCTGATAGACAAAACTAGAGATTTATATCCCCTGCAAGTTGCATTTGCATCTCTTTTAGATTATGGTCAGGTTTAGTTACTGTGGCAAGAGGGTGACAACATCTTTTTGAAGATTCCTCCCAGATACTGCATTCAAACGTCCCATGGAGCAGGCTTTCTTGCCACTCTTAGAAATTGTGTTTTTCTCAGGAATTAGGATGGTGAAAGACCTTGGCTTTTGTTGCCTTCTAGAATATTGAACAGGAGCATCTGAAGTAGGTATCATTGAAGTAGGTATCACTCTAAGACTTATGTTCTCATTCTAATTTATTTCTGTTAACTAGATGTAAAACAATGCCTGCAATTGAAACAACTCGAGAAAGCTTTAAGCTACATGTCTCAGGTCCTGCTGGCTGCCCAGCTGGAGCAAAACAGACCTCAGTTCATATCAGCAAAGACATCCAAGGAACAGAGGCCATATTCAAGATGCAAGCAGCAGCCCCAGTATAGGTATGTCCTGAAGCATTAGAACATGGCTGGAAAAGTTCTTTAAACACTTTGATTTTAAAATCCCTGACTTATTTTTAAAAAGGAAATAAAATTAGTAAGAACAGGGTTCAAACTGCATTAAATTAATTAAAAATAAAATTTAAGAGGTAAAATTTAAATTTGAAGCTCACAGTCCTCTTCCCTGCTCCCAGCTTTAAAAGGATATCACCATCATCATAAATGTCACATGGTAGTGGCTACCATAACCACCACATCTGGTGTGGGATCTTGTGCTTAGGCAGACCTCTTCACACCTTTTGGGTTTCTTTAATGACAGAAGACCCAGTACTTAAAATCAGAGCTGCCTCTTCATATAAGGCACTGCTGCCCCTACTTCTGCATAGCCATAAGGCAAAGAGGAGTCTCCCTGAGCAGCCCTGGGTGGAGCTATATCCTTCCAGTCCGTGTCATTATGTTTATTTTTAGATACAAACGATTACCAGGGAGTTTCAGATTAAGAACGTCTCACTCCACCCACAACTCTCCCAGGGCCTGGTTATTTGTCAGGTTCTCAGAAAAGGCTGTGATCTCATATAACAGGGCTATCCAGAACAGGGACTTCAGTCCTAGTGGAAGCCTTGGCTCAGGATGTTCTGGTTTTTTGTTAGTTTACAGTCAGCTGGTTAGTGTTGCTCAACAAAGTTTGTGTGTGTGAGTTGTTAGACTCTTGCTCCTGCTTTGTTGCTCTGTACTGTATTATAGTTTGTTGTAATAATTACAGGCTAATGTTTTAATTATAGACTTCTTAATTTTAATGTATTTACATGGCAACAGCTCTGGTGTGTTTTTTATTTAAAACGTAGACACAAATTATAATGAAAATAATGTGTAATTTAGGGGAATATATGCAAACAGATCAGTAAAACATCAAGTTAATGGTCCAGATAAAAAAGCAACCAGGTACAGAATAACTTCTCCAGGTTGGAAGCAGGTAAAACAATTCACCTCTTCCCACCAAAGGTTTCAACATTTGGTCAGCAGTAGATCTCTGCATGTGCCAAGTGCAAACAGGAAATTCAGTACCCTCAGCTTTCACAAAACTAAACCACTGGGCAGAACCAGATGTGATTGACCACATAATCCCTTCTTCTCATCCTTCCAGGATCCCTTTCTCTGAGGAAGTGAAACTCAGTGATGATGGCAGGAGTAGCAAGAAACAAACAAAAGAGCTTCCCAGAAAAAAAAAAAAAAAAAAAAAAAAAAGGTAACATCGGAAATTCCAAAAAAGATTAACAGCTCCTGCATGTATAGTGCAACCTCCTTTCAGAAAAGATGTGTGTACCTGGTACCTGGTTTTATGTACTTTGTCCCAAGTCATGTCAGACCATGAGACATGAGCTATATCTGCAGTAGGCTACCTGAAGCCATCTGTTTCCATTGACTGTGCAGGGAAACAAAGTTTATCAGTCCTGAACAGTGAACCAAATCACTCACGCACCTGATCACAGCTGGACTATATGGGACAGAAGTCACTGCATCAGCTAACTACATATATACCTCCCCGCTGCGCCAATCACCAGTCTTTGAGGACCGTGTTAGCACAAGACGGATCACTGAGTCAGTTAGGTTGAACTTTCAAATGTGAGTTACTTCTTTCTGTGAGAAGCTGTACCAAACCAATCACATTTTCAAACCTTAAGAGACATACATTTGAGAGAATACACTTGATAATATAGTAATAGGCTGGCTTGGGTTTATCTCTGACATGTTAGAAAGCTGGAACTTCAAAGAGGATTTTCACCTTTTGTATTTGATATAACTATTGGGTTCTTGTCTCTGTCTTTACTACTGAGAATTTTCCATTAAGATTGTAAGATTGGACTAACATCTTCTGTATTTGATGGGTTCCTGTTCTTTCTGTAGAATGGTTTTCTGTAAACACATCATTTAAAGCACACTATATGCTATTAAAAGCAACCTTCTCTCCTCTCCCATGTTCCATGTTCTCTCTTCATGCTCTTAAAAAATGAGTTTCTCAGGTAAACATGTCTGCCTATATTCTGTGGGTGTTGACATTCAATACACATTAAATCACATGATTAAAAAAGTATCAACTAAAATAAATTCTGTAAATGGTACATTCAAATGATCCATCTGAAAAGTACTTTCTTAATAGAAATACTTTCTGAAACTTATCATTGCAAGACATGAAGCATTTAGATTATACTCAAGATGATCTTTCACTGAATCATAAGACTGCAAGTACTTTGTGGACTTCAAAAATTATTAATGTTATATACAAGTATCAGATCTTCTAAATAAAAAAATAATGCAAACAAATCTAGGGTGCCAGAGGCAGTTGTCTCCCAACATACGATAATAATACTATTCACAGGTTTAGGGAAGAAATTAAAAATAACACTGAATTGAAACAGCCAAGGGAATTTAGGTAGGCAGAACGTAATTACCCAAGCTGGAATTTGGCCAAGACACTAGGGCTAACACTCTTTTCCTTTTGAAAAGTGCCAGGAGATCTTTAATGAGAACAAGTACCCAGGGATCCCTAATGAGAACAAGGTCAAGACCTTCATTTGATATCTCAGCTGAAACATAGCAATCTCAGCAGCACCATACTGCCTAACACAAGGCTGGGGCATAAGTTCAGATATGACTCAGAAAGAAGAGTGACACCAACAACATCACTACCACCTTCTTCTTTCATACATTGCTCTCCATGGTTTTCTCCAGCTCCACAGCCTGGCAAAGTGCTATTTGTCAGGTAGAGCAGAACACAGGAAGACTGGTATTTCTTTTTAAACGTATTTGGCTCAGCCATCATTGTTCCCATTTGGTATTTTCTGCTGGGTTAATCTGTCAGTGGGTATTGGCTGACTATGAATGGTGAGCTAACCAAGGACAGTAAAATGGAGTCTACTCTTGGCAGGAGAGAACATAATTATGACCAGAAACACAAGAGCAGAAAGTGTACCATTCAAGTAATTTTAATCAGTTGCATCTGTTAGTAAAAGACCTTAAAGTAGTTTTGCAATGACAGTTTTATATTGTCAGAAGTCTCTTCTATTCAGTGAAACATTAGTCAGTCCAAAGACTTACTGTCTTTCTGACTGCTCCAGTTCTGTAGGTTATAAAGGTGAGAATTTGATTATTACATTTCCATGGTTCAGGTATGACATATTACAGTCTATCTGCATATTGTAATGTAATCAGTTCCAAAACAATCACAAAAAGAAAGGGAAGGGAAGGCCAAGCATAATTTTCAAATGCTACTGAATTCAAACACCACATTAATAAATAGTCCAGTTTTCACAGACACTGAGCACACTCAGATTCTGTTTGTTTCAGTTTACTCCTACTGATGGCACATGATCACATGGTAAAAATGTGCTTGGTAAAATTAGGCCCCAAGCCGAAACTAATTAATATAAAGACACTGCAATAGTATTCGCAAGGGCAGCAAATATTATCACAGGCAGTTGCTCTCTTACCTGTCTTCCATTTATTCCTACACAACGAGCACAGGTGGCCCCAGATTGTGCATGGCTTGCACAGCCAGAGAACACTGTCCTGGTTTGATCCATCAAGATACAAAAACTTTAGTGTTACAGGTGGCAAGGTGTGTCCTTACCCTTCAAACACTACTGGTACCACCATAAGAAAGGCTTAATTGAGCTCATTAAACTATCCCTCTTCCTACTCTTTTCTGCTCATCATCTATAAGCCTATGAGCCGATCCTCAAGATAACAGCCCCATCATAGAAGGCCACCAAATTGGTCAGGCAGGATTTCCCCTTAGTGAAGCCATGCTGGCTGTCACCAACCACCTCCTTGTTTTCATGTGCCTTAGCATGCCTTCCAGGAGAATCTGCTCCAAGATTTTGCCAGGCACAGAGGTGAGACTGACTGGTCTGTAAGTCCCCGGGTCATCCATTTTCCCCTTCTTGAAAATGGGGGTTATATTTCCCTTTTTCCAGTCGTCGGCGACTTCACCTGACTGCCATGATTTTTCAAATATGATGGCCAGTGGTTTAGCAACTTCATTCGCCAGCTCCTTTAGGACCCGCGGATGGATGTCGTCAGGTCCCATGGACTTGTGTACGTTTAGGTTTTTAAGATGGTCTCGAACCAGATCCTCTCCTACAGTGGGCCGAGGGTCTTCATTCTCACAGTCCCTGCATTCGCCTTCCAAGACTTGGGTGGTGCAGTCAGAGCATTTGCCAGTGAAGATCGAGGCAAAGAAGTCATTAAGAACCTCAGCCTTCTCCAAATCCCGGGTAGCCAGTTCTCCTGATATCTTCTGAAGGGAGCCTATGTTGTCCCTATTCTGTCTTTTACTCGCTACGTACCTATAGAATCCCTTCCTATTATCCTTAACATCCCTAGCCAAGTTCAATTCTAACTGGGCCTTAGCCTTCCTTACCAGGTCCTTAGCTTCCCGGACAACATCCCTGTATTCTTCCCAGGCCGCCTGTCCCTGCTTCCACCTTCTATAAGCCTCTTTTTTCCTTTGAATTTTCCTGAGCAGCTCCTTATCCACCCAAGGAGGTCTCCTGGCCCTCCTGCTGCACTTCCTTCTAGGTGGGATGCAACATTCCTGAGCTTGGAGCAGGTGATCCTTGAATAACAACCAAGAGTCTTGGGCCCCCCTGCCCTCTAGGGCTGTATCCCATGGAACCTTACTAAGCAGGCTCCTGAAGAGGCCAAAGTCTGCTCTCTTGAAGTCCAGGGCAGTGGGCTTGCTGCACGCTCTTCTCACTGTCCCGAGGATCTCGAATTCGACCATCTCGTGGTCACTGCAACCAAGGCTGCCCTGGAGCGTCACATTTCTAACCAGCCCTTCCTTCCCTGTTGGTGAGCACGAGATCAAGCATGGCACCTCTCCTTGTCGGCTCCTCTATTACTTGCAGAAGGAAGTTGTCTTCCACACAATCGAGGAACCTCCTGGATTGCTTGTGCTGGGCCGTACCTTCACTCCAACAGATGTCAGGGTGGTTGAAGTCTCCCATGAGAACAAGGGCCTGTGAGCATGAGGCTGTTCCTATCTGCCTATAGAGCACTTCATCCACAGAGTCCTCTTGATCAGGTGGTCTGTAACAGATCCCTACAATAATGTCCCCCATCGCTGCTCTCCCTTTAACCTTGACCCACAAACTCTCTGTCGACTGCTCACCCGTCCCCAGACAGAGTTCCATACTCTCCAGCCTATCCCTAACATAAATAGCAACTCCCCCTCCCTGCCTGCCAGGCCTGTCTTTTCTATAGAGCCTGTAACCTTCCATTCCAACATTCCAATCATAGGAGCCATCCCACCATGTTTCTGTGATGCCTATTATATCATACTCCTGCAGTCGTGCACACATCTCTAATTCCTCTTGTTTGTTTCCCATGCTACGGGCGTTTGTACAGAGGCATCTGAGCTGAGCTCCAAATGAAGCTGGCTCATTGGCTGGAGCAGCTGGAATATCTCTGCATCTCTCCGAGCATTTATTGTAGGTGCTGGCAACTGACTGGGTGTGTTGGGATGGAACGATGCCCTTCTCCCCCAACACATCTAGTTTAAAGAAATCTTGACCAGCCTGGCAAGCCTCCTGCCAAAACCTCTCTTCCTCTTCTTTGTCAGATCAGCTCTACCAGCCCCCAGTAGACCTGGCCTACTAACTTGGGTCCCATATTCAAAACACCCAAACCCCTGACTATGGCACCATCCTTTTAACCATTTATTAACTTGGCCAATCCTCCTAGCTTTTTTAAGGTCTCCCCCTGCATCCTGGAGAATTGATGAAAAGACAATCTGAGCTCCAGAGCCCCTAACCACCTCTCCCAGGGCTCTGTAGTCCTTGTTTATGTTCTCCAGGCTACTGCTATCAACATCACTAGCACCCACATGGATCACCAGAAGTGCGTAATAGCCCGTGGGACTCACTAGAGCAGGCAGCCTCTCTGCAACATCCCTGATCCGTGCCCCAGGTAGGCAACACACCTCCCTCGAGACCGGGTCAGGCCGACAGATGAGTGCCTCTGTCCCTTTCAAAGGACTTCTCCCCATGCCTAATGGATCCTAAAGATCCTATTTCTGCATCATTTACATCAAATGCTACCTTCTTTCAGACTACCTTCTTCGTCCATAGGATCCTCCCTTGAGAAAAAAAAACTACAAAGCAATGAAGAGTCAGAAATGCAAGCTAGCCACAACTTTCTGGGCATAACAGTATGATTCTGAGTAACGCACATCAGGAACACAAAATAATTTGTGCAGCATGTATGGTACTCATGCTAAACACTTGGTTTGACAGAGGAACCTGAGAAACAGAATAATTTGTCTCAAAGGTCTCATTTGCTATGATATTTGCAATTATTGTCTTTTATCTGACATGCTGACAACAATGATATACCTAATCCTACCTGGTAAAGAGAAATTAAAAATTTGTTTTGAAAATTCAGCATTCCAAAGGCTTCAAAATAAAGGAATTCAAGTAGGATCCACCAGACACAGAAAGTACTTAGTGTGGCAAGGAACCAGCACCTGAGATAGAGACAACTGGACATGGGAGAGACCACACAAACACACTGCCAGTCCCTCCTCACCTGATTACAAAATATGCCATCACATCATGCAGATGGTTGGAGTGGGAAGTTCAGCTTCCCTCATCCACCTTTTCTCCATGTAAATGTTTCTCAGCATGATCAAGGTCCTTTTGTCCAAAGTCCAGGAGGCAGTTCACTGAACTCAGGTGATTGTCTTGCAATCTATTTTAGTTCATTTGTCCTACCTGAATTTTGAGCTATTAAAATTTGTTATTTGATCTTTTATTTCCCAGTATACATACATCTGTGGGCATACGTCCAGTTTAACATGGAGGATTGTAAATGAAAGTCTAAGCATCTAGATGTTTCAATGTCTCTATGTTCACATTATTCGATTTTCTTCATGCTGTACTGTGTAAACGAACAGACACTATGTATATCATATTCAGCTCATAACAGCATGAAGCTCGCAGCTAGGATAGCACCCAAATTTAACTGAGAACCTGTCAGTGACTGGACAAGTACTTGCATACCTGAACTATTACAGATTACTTCATTAGCAGTGTCAGAAATTCTCATTTGCAAGACATCTGTCAGACATACATTTATATTCTCAGCTTGCCGCTGAGTAGGTTTAGATAGAGAGATAATAGCTTACACATATAAGTGTATATTTGTACTTTCCAAACACATGTTAAACCTGAAAATGTTAAGGGTCCTAGTTTGAATAAGCAATGAAAAGCCCAAGGGAGTCAAGAGTAATGAGGGAGCCAAAATGCTTGCTGAAGTAAGGATATGAAGAAATCTAAAAAAAAAGATTCTTCTATATCTATGCAAAAAGAGGAAGAAAAGGCATAGTGTTATCTAAACGAGACCATCCCTTTCCCTGGGCTGAGTTACAGCAGTTACAGGTAATTGTCCAACCAAGAATGTTCAGGAAACAGGAAGGTCCTGTGTCATGCCAGACCCATGTCCCACTCAGCAGGATAACACCTCATTGTTGCCCATTCCCCCCGCAGCTCTTTCAGCAGGGTGACGGGGATGAATCCTGCCTTTCAGCTCATCAGCCTGCTGTGCTCAAGTGTTTCCCATGATTCCTTTGCTTGTGTCTAACATCTCTCTCACCTATTTTTTTGATAGGTCCAAGACAACTTAGCTTCCAAGACTAGAGGCTAGTAACTAGTAACCCAGCATGGCCAAGATCTCAGAAGATACCAAAGATGTCTGAAATATCTAGCAGTCACTTTGCACTACTCATAAAAGCCTAGCTTCAGTTTCACTGGCCTCTCCTGGACACTAACCAGAAAATCAGCAAGGAACTTTCAAATATATGGTAAATCAGGATGCTGTACTGACAAGAATTCATAGTGTGTCCAGCCCTAGCCTTGGTTCAGAGAAGGGATTTACTTGGTTTCACATTCACCATAATATTGACTTCACCTCAAAGCAAGGTCTGTTACTTTTGTACAAGCTGTCTGACCAGAGATAAGAAAAAAATGTGCATGTTTTTACCTGCCCACCTATATACAAGATTAGTGATAGACAAACCTCAGAAGTGCAGTGTCTGTTTCAGAATAACCCCTAGCATACTGGCATGAGTATCTGAAGTTTGCTTATAATTTCTTGCTATAATTCCTTGGATCTGCAAAATTAGACTTGAAGAACTGTAAAAACAAGATTCAATAGCCTATTGCTGAGAAAAGATGAGGGCAAAGCTAACATTTCAGAGCCTTCTAAAAGGTTTAGTTGTGGCAATTCAGAAAAGGGTTAAAGGAAAAGAGTTTGTATTTTCTGTGCATTGCCTCACCTATTCTTTGTTAAGATACTGACTGAGCCTCAATATGATAGAAAAGAAACTGAAGAGGTCTTTGCTTGGCAGTGGGTCGAGAACAGCTGTGAAAATAAATGATGACTAGAGAGAGAAAATATATGAGGTACCAGTATGCCTTACTGTACTTTTAAATTTATGCTGCAGATGGTGGAGTGTTTTCGAATCTCAGCACTCTGAAATAACTAACCTGGCAGGTGCACACCTGGTGGACTTCTAAGGGGAGTGATCCAACCATTATTATCATAGATGATCCAGTTGTTAAAGCTGAAGAACTGCATGGCCATGCACTTTTTGGTGTTTTGTTGTGTTTTTTTTTTTTTTTTTATTTTAGCTGCATGCCAAATCTACATATCAAACCACAGGCAGAGATTAAAGTCTGGATGAGAACTCATGCACACATGCACACACACACACATACTTGTCCATCTTCATGTGCTTTTCATGTGAGTATACATTTGTGAGTATCTGGAGTTAATGGGAGATTACAGCATTCCAAGTATTTTTAGGTTTCTTTATTTTTATATTTATTTCACTTTATTTGGCATATCATTATCAGAAGTACTGATAACAGGAAAGAGACTCTACCTTCAGTTAAAAAAATTATAAAAATATCCCTCAACCAATGTGATTCTTTTCAACATCTGCCTCTTTTTTTTTTCACGGAAAGCATGCATGAATAATCAGACTATAGTGCTGCTGTTAATTGTAAAAATCATTAGTAAACTTCCAGGTGCTGTTTACTATATAACCATTGTAATTTTCTATCCTAAAATCAGCATCTCACCAACATCATTGTCTGCCCTGGGGCATGGGGATTGTGCAGCTTTTACATTGTCAAAGGCAGTTGCAACCCCATTTGCTAGCAATGAAAGAAATGGATCCACACCTGCAGTGTTTGAGGCAATAATTCCTAATATTAGCCAGACCTCATGAGGAGAGGGCTTTTTTGCCAATCCTTTATGATTCAACACTTTACAATCCATTTGAAATCATTTAAATATTCTTTTATTTTGTTACTCCTACTCCATGTTTATTCTTCCCTTCATTTCTGCCTCCTCCTGAAACAGATCTATGAGTAAGAGATATTCACTATACCATACCTACGTGGCTAAAGAAACAGAAGAATTAAAAACCACCTCTTATTTCAGAGCATGAATTATTAGATCTATCCAAGAAAAGAGCAGAAAAATATTCCACAATACAGTATGACTAAATACAGATGAAATCCAAATCTTTCTTGGAAATAACACCTGGTTTCTACCCCCAAAAAAAAAAGTTATTTCAAAGTCAGAATTGAATCTCTGGGCCAGAACAAGCTGTATCTCCTAAGCCAAACTCCAGATAACATGGCCTTATCTGGTTCAGATCAGAATATTTTCCCTGACTTCAAGAGGGCTGCACCTGTTTGCACCTACCTGGGCACTGCCCTTCTGTGTTCTCAGCTATAACATGCCAGCTTTCCACAAGTGTCTGGTTCTGTCAAAAATTACTTTGGAATTGACAGATTTATCTGTGTCTCTGAAATGCCTGAACTGAATTGTCATCTTCAGTTTCCACAAGGGACTCTGCTCAGAACAATTCATTCAAAGAGAATTCAAACCATCTCAACCATAATGTGGTTTCTGAGAAACTACAAATGATGCTGGCTGCCAATCCAGAATTTGCTAGAGATTTAATAGAATTATTTTCAACTTCAGCATCATAAACACAGCATTACTATGGCTAAAATTAATACTAAAACAACCATTACAGTTATTTTAAACATAGCATACTCCTGGTGGGATCAGCTCTGAGTAGCTATTCCTAAATATAAATTTATGACTTGTAGCATAGACAAGAGGAGAAGAGCCACCTGAATATACTTAATCAGATGCAGCATAAAAATAATGTGATTTAGAATACTCCTACTTGTGCAAGATGGCTTGGAAGCCAGTGAAACTGCAGGGAAGGAATAAAGATCACACCACCACAGCCCAAAGAATACAGTGGAAGCCCTGACTTTTACAGTGCTGAGTCCCCCAAAACCTTTTGGGGTCTCAGGGACCTGGTGAATGCAGCCAATCTGAAAAGAAAAGAAAACTAGAGGAGTTTTTCAGCAACAGCAAGAGGGGAGAAGGCTGTTAAGAAAAGGATGCATTGTTGGGGCTTCATTCAGCATGGCATGCTTTAAAAACAGCACTCTTCAGCAAAGCATTTAACTATTTATTTAATGGCTGATGCTTGATTAAGATCAAGTCACTGGCACATAACTCCTGCCAGATTTCAAGGTTGACACACTCTGAAGTGCTTTATTGAACTGGGGCCCAAGCAATACTGACTTAATTAGGAAGTGATTTTAAAAACTCTAAAATATATCAATGTCTTTGTAACAGATTGTATTGTCTTCAATTATGAAGAAGGTTCTGCATTTTCATCAAAGAAATGATAAATTGTCTGGTAACATTTTCTTCACAAATAGACATTTTCTAAAACATTTGGTCTCACCTTTCAAGAATTCATCCACATGAACTTTCTTCTGATAACAAGGAGAATTGATCATATAAATATCTTCTTCGAAAGCACATTTTAATTTCTTAGAAATATTTTTTCATAATATACTGTCTAAAGGATACAAGTAAAATGTACCAGAGCTAGTGCTGGGGAACAGTCATCCACATCCTGAAGGACACTATTTTCACATTTCTTAGTGTTGACCTATTTCTACTTGTGACCTAAAGGCTTTACAGGACACTTCATCAATTCTAACAAAAAGTCAGAGTTGATTTAGAGTTTGTAAACATATCTATTTCCTGAATCACCTTAAGGCAAAGATCATGTATTTGTAAATATTTGTCCCTACTTTTACCTTTTACTCAATAGGAAAATGCCTTGAAATATAGGCTGAACTCATTTGGGATACCCTAAGACCCCTGTGCATCTGTGAAGGCTTTAATGCAACTTCTCAAACTGCTAGTTTGATTCCAAGCACTTTGAAGTAAATGAAAAAACTTTAATAGACACCAATAGGTTTGATTCAGACCCATTAGGTCTTCAGAGAACTTTTTTTTTTTTAACAGACTGGCTATTGTGCTCTTCAACTTCAATACTGACTCTCTTTTGCATCACTAGGAATTTATTTAAAATCTGGTCCATAAATAATCTGGTATTTACAATAAGTAATATACAGTATCATTTCCCTCCTTGGCTTCCACATAGCATTGTTCCAGATACTCGACTGGAAGTTTTTAGCGGGTTTAATTTTCATAACTCTATGAAGTTTGTTCCAAGATTTCCAGGTGTGTCTGATCACTGAGTTATTTGTCTTTAAATCTTTCAGGGTGAATTCTTGGTAGGTGCCAACCTTGCATGTGTCTGTTAATTGATGCTCTGTTTTCACCCATGGCAATTGCACTTCATCAGCCTGCCAGACTCTGAAAGCTTGAGCCAAATTAAAAGCCCACTGCTAGAGCTTTACATTTGGTAATTTTAAACCTCCATATTTAAGGTTGGGAAAATGTTTTGTACTTACCATCTTCAGAGTATGCTTTGGAGAAAGAAAATAGATATGGCCTTAGTCACTTGCATATAAGCTGTACAAAAGCAGTCTTGGAAATGCACAACTAATTTGTGGAGCCGAGATGATATGAAATGTGAACTTGAACAGATTCTCATGTCTGAGATCTTCTTTTACATTCTGATTTACATTTACAGGTCTTGTGACTTTAAAAGTTTCTCTCTGAAAGTATTTTCTTATCTTCCATACATTAAAAGCAGCTGAAAGGGTCATATGCTACACTTGAAAGAGTTTTGATTTCAGACCATTTTATGTGGTAGCTTGATACCTGGGTAAAATCAAATACCACTTTCAGATAGCTCAAATGTATGCAAGTGTATGGCCACATCTGCACCACCCAGCAAAGCTAGCTGGTTTTGTGGGATCGTCTTTTGTTTTATGCCTCTTTTGCGATATCATATCCTGTAGATTTCTGTATAATTGTAATTACAATATGTAAAAGACAGCAATTAGTTTACGTTGATATGCATGGAAAAGTGTCTTGATCCCAAGCCAAAATTAACTTGATTTTATTCTTGTATAGAGGAAAGCCCACGGAAAATGCAGATATTTTGTTGTGTGTTGTAGTCATCATCATGCAGATGTCACTTCCTCTGCTAATCTTGGAAAAGGTCATTGTCTGTTAGTATGTGAGGGTGGTACAGGAATATAAATATTACTACTAATAATAAATTTACGACACTTCTTCATCATGCATAATTTAAGCAGTCATCCAATAAAAATTTGTCAGGGCCCTAAGGGTACAACCAGCACTGTCACTGCCTAGCCCCTCTGGGACCTCCCCTGACCCTGCCCATGGTTCAGGACCCCATTGCCAGCCATGTGGGACTGTGCCCTGTGGGTTAGGGCATGTCCAGCCCTGAGTCACCCTCAGGTCTGGTCGCAGGACCGCAAGTGACCTTCCAGCCCGTGCTGCTCCCTAATGTAATTGTACAACATACAGTGGAGATTAAATTCATACATTTTCTACATATAAGAAAACATACCTAACTTACCAAGCAGCTCCACCAAGTATTACACCATATTATAGAGTTCCTTGGGAAATTTGGCTCTGTTTTCTACATTGATTTTTTTTTTTTTTTAAGTTATATTTTCAGTTCACTGAGAAACTGGTAATGACACACTCTGCAGACTGAACATGTTTGCAAATGGTTTCATGTTATTTTTAAGGCCAAACTATGTAAGGGACAGAAGAATATCCCTTTCTACACCTTAGGAAAACAGCAATGACCTGATTCAGCACACCTGATGAGACCTGTTAAGAACATGGCAGCATTAGACCTCCCCTACAGTAATTTAAGAGAGCTCTAAAAAGCGCTTATTAGGGCAAAAGAACTTGGTTTTCAAAGAGATGGGGTTTTGCAAGGGGAAAGCTATGTCCCTCCATACGATAGCCACTACCATAATTGCTGCTCACTGCAGAAAGCAGGTGGTAAGTCCCAGAGGGCTCTGTTTTGTGATGATCCCTCCACACCCTGATGGCTTTCTCAAGGCACTGCTTAAATGAACTTTCATTAGAGACACAGAGAGAGGAGATAGGTGCTGACTTTCACTGCCTCTACTGAGATATGAACCAGAGGCTGTCAAGTAAGGTAGGAGGAGAACGATTCAGGAAAAAGCAGGCATCAGCATGTGGCTGACCTGTGCAACTCCTCTCGGTATGAACGTGTTCTGTTGTAGGCTGTACCTGCAGACTGCTAGAGGTAACCAAATGCAGCAGCATTGCCACCCATGGAAATCCCTCCCATCCTATGATCCCTCCTCTCTCCTTTAGATGTGAGGCTGCCACAGTGCTTGTGTCCCCAGGTCCAGCCAGTGGCAAGGTGGCTGAACACGTATTCCCAGCAGGTACACAGGCACAGGACATATAGCGGGCCACATGGATCAGCACAAAGAACAGCGCCTTTGATAACACCCACTCCCCTCAGAAAAAACATGAATCACACAGAGGCTCAGTCCTGCTCCTCCTCTCCAGCTATCAGGATTTAAATCCACTGATGGAGTACGTACATGCGCAAGTTGGGTCTCCATGGTAGATGTTCTTAGACACTGAATGGCACTGGGACCTGTGAGCCCCTTAGGTTGACAGCCTCTCGCTCCAGTGGCTGGCACTGAAACCTCTCCTACTCACCAGCCAGTCCAACTTGAAGTTTGCTTGCTGTCATATACTCACAAGCTTAGAATACAGTACACCCATGCAGAGCATATATATAAATAGCATTTAATAAGTTTATATGATAGACTGTAGAGAGCAAACAGACTCAGTCAGACCAGTCTCTTTTATCCCTTTTATCTTCAATTTTCCCATGCTTGTTGGTATCCGATCCGCCTTTATCCTTCTCTTTCCCAACTTTTGGTCCTTCCCCTAACAAACCCATAATAGTTTTTGTAATCCATCTAAAACATCTGTTAAGTCTTGAACAATCCCAAAATTCTCTTCCCTCTACAACTCACAATAAGTCTATGCTCCTTTAGTCAATGACCCTCATTATTCTGTATGGCAATGCAGGAAGGCAGTGTCTTTTACTGGCTCAGCTCAGCATTTTCTGTTGTGTTTCACACCAAGGACAATGGTCTCACCATTCTCCTTGCATGGTCTCAGGAATCAGGAAAGTTTATGTAAAAAGAAGGAATAGCTGAACTAATTGGGGATAAATTCATTGGAAATTCACATACAGATATATATATCAAGCTCAGGAAGACCCTGAGCTGCAAGTGATTGAAGGCTAGAATACTAAAATGAAGTATTATATAGACTTGTTTTGTTCTTAAACTCTTCTCTCAACAGCTGCTTTTGGTTAGCGTCCTAAACAAGGCACTGGGTAGACAGATCTCCAGTCTTATCCGGGATGGCTGTTCTTACAAGGCACCACTCCAGTATTAAGGGCACTGCAGATCTGTCCCTTTCTGACACAAAGGAAAGACTTGGCTGCCATTGTAATGAGCATTCATCTTTGTCATGTCTTTCTCTGCTTTAGTCCTATTCCATGAGAAAATATCTCAAATGTCTAACCCAAAGGAAATTACAGAATGGCAGGAAGAAGGAAGGTGTCATTTATCACTTGAAAATACTGGAAGCAGAGAGGAACAGTGAGTGAGAGGGCAGGTAAGAAACATAAACTGACTTGGGAAACATTTTCTATGTTGCAGATTTAAGACCAACCAGTACAAGCTCTCATTTTTGTGAGCTAAATGTAAGATCTGTCCTGTAGCACATGATTTGCCATATTTTTTGCAAAGCTTATTTTAGCCTTTTTTTCATCTGAGGATGGAAAAAATATAGAAAACAAAGTAGAGCAGAACAGTGAAGGTGAGTTATGCTGCAGCCCCTAGATCTGTTATCACAAGCTGTTTCTTCATTTAACATCTCCACTGTGCCTTTCTCCATAAAGCATCATGCTTTTGCTCTGAATTAAAACTGAACTATTTGCTGTTTAATGTGAGGGGATTTTTTACAGATTATTTAAGGCACAATTTCTGTTTATGGTCCCAGGGTATATTCTAATCACCTTTGTTTACCTCATATTCCTTTCCTAATTAACTGACAACCTATTAGCATACATTTTTTTATCCCAGGAGTATTAATTATACATAATTTATATCATAAGCATTTATTCCTTATCAGTCAGCTGAATAAAACATTTACCTGTTTATAGCTACTTGAGGTTAACACTTTTATACAAAAAACTCACCTGAGACTTCCAATCAAATTATCAGATTTTTAATTTTCTGTTACATAATGATACTGTATTAGTCATTGTAGTATTTTATTCCACTCTAGGCTAAACAATCATTTAGTGGAGCTGAATGTTGGCAGCATTAATTAACCAATGATACATGCTCAGTTGAACAATACACTGCAAATAATAAAAATGCAAGATGAGATAATGTATAGACCTTCTGAGTTAATTGTTGCTGGAAAGCAGTACTAAACCCTGCCCTCAACTGTACATGTGTAGCTCAGTGACAGCTATGCATCTGAGGGTGGGCTCTGGCTGACAAGGGAGGACTGAACATCATATTTTCACTCTCAGGCTGCAAAATTAATCGTGCGGATTTTATCTAACACTCAGCCATTTCTGAATGCAAGCTGCAGAGGAACCAGGTGGAAAAAAGGGTCTATTCTGTCACCTCAGGAAAATAAGTCAATAAAGATACCATGGCAAGGAGCTTTGCATAAATGCAATAAATAAATAAACCAAATCCAGACAGTCTATGGGTGAAGGAAGCTTTATAGCCTTAGTTTAGGACATTGTGCTCTCATAGAGTTGGATTATAGGGCTGGAGTCAATTAGTTTATCTCAAATCACATCTTGCCTTGGTTGTCCTGTTTGCCTCTTTTTTTGCCTCTCGCCTCTCACCCCTCACCTATTTTCTTCTGAGTGTCTGGGACTTTTTTCATCCTTCTGTGGTTTTCTGAACTACTATGTTATCTATCTTCACACTTCATTTTCATAAGGTATCTTTTTTCCCATTTGATTTTCATTTTCCTTTTCCCTTCCACTCCTGCTGCAGGCTGACTTTTCAACTCAGTCTCCAATATGTTTCTCACTGCCTCTCCTGATTTTTTCTCCCCTTCCCTTTGTTTCTGGTCTTCTCTCATATCACTGTCCATATACTCCTCTCCCTCACAACAGTTCTCTATTTACTTAGCTCTTACTTCATTTACTATTCATTATTCCCCTGTTCTTTGTACAACCATTGTGCCTTAGAGCACTGGCCATGGAGCAGGCTCCATTGCACGCACTATAGAAACACAAAGCAAATCATGTGTCTCTGACCCAAGCAGCTAGATACAAGAGGAAAAACTAGGGGAGACGACTGCCTGATCAAAAGAAAACCTTCTCCTTTCACCCCTGCATATAGATCATTCAATTTACTTTAGAAGGGGGAGAATAAGGACAGTGTTCTTAAACAAAAGTAGTCAGGGTTGGAAGCACATGAGGATTGGGGGGGGGGGGGAAGTCAAGAGAACAACACAGAAGGAAAGCTGAAAAATGTGGGCCATAAACTTTCATGGTGGAAGATCTTTAAGAGCAAGAAGCGCACAGGAAAACACTGAAAAGGCCATAAAACATGCATGACACACAGTTAAAATGACAAATACAGAGACTCATAATGACTAATGACCAGTTCTGTCTTGGGGTCAAAATTCAGCTGACCAATTTAGCCAGCCAAAATCTGAGTCAGTTACTTGATTTTTTCTGTAGTCAGACAACAGAGTTTCTGGACTGCAACTCACCACTAAAGTAAACGTCTAAAATAGTGTTGACTGAATCTTAAAAATGTGTCCACCCTTCCTTTGTGACAGAAAATGGGCCTGACTACTTCAAATATTGACTCTGAAAACTTAAAAGCTAGGCAAGAGAGACTTCTCAAGGAGGTCCATCCTGGATAATAAACTGGCCTAATTTTGTCCTTTGTGCTCCTGCAAACCCAGCAGCAGAAAGCCCAGGTGTGGCTGGGCCACCCAGGTGCTGGAGATCTGTGTGGGGCCTCTGACCAGGTGTATGTGGGGTGCACATAACCAAGAGTAACAGCAACTCACCTCTGCCATGCCTTCCTCCTCCATCAGGCAGGATGGTGACACTGGGCTCCTAGAAGCCAGGCCAGCTAAAAGGTTCATTTATCTTCTCTATCTTGTTTCTAATTTTAGGAGCCACTCTGGCCTTCCCAGGCAAACCTACTGAAACCACCAAGGCTGTAGCATCACCACTGATGCTTTTGAATACCTTTGATCTGGTTTGAAGTCATCAGTGTCCTTGATCCCCAAAAAGGTTCACAGTATGTTAGAAAAATACCTTCTACTTGTGAAACTAGTGCATTCAATGAATAAAATTATTTCAAGACCACCAGTATGCAATATTAGCAATATATGACCATACATTAAATATTGTACAGTCACTCTTAAGACAGCTTTTGAACCACACTTGTACAAGTCTGATGGAACTGTGAGAAGTAGTGAATGAAGACAGTATTTAAATGCGCAAAGCAGAACAACATCCTCCTCTCAAAAGGAAGTCACAAGGTCAACTTTTCCAATTTCAACTTTTCTAATTTCAGCTCCTTAAAATGAAGCATCTTACTCTACAGCAAAACATTTATGTGGCTTCATTTTTACCGAGGTGCATCGCATAAAACAGCAAAGGTTTTAAAAATAAGAAAAACTACTGACTAAAGTCACTTTGAGCAGTTTAATGTGGGATATGAGGCGGGCCCAAAGCCTCCCTCCGGGAAGATGAGGCGACGCTTTCCCGGACCGCAGTTCCTGCCGCGGGGCAGTGCCACCGCTGCGGGGGTCTCTGGAACCGAGCGCCGCTGCTGCCGGGCGCCGGGAGTACACCGCGCTGCGCTGCAGTGGCCCGGGCCGGGCTCCGCACTGGCAGCAGGGCCCGGAGATGGCGCGGCGGGCAGGCTGCCCAGGCCTGCGGTGGCAGCTCGCCGCCACTCATCAGGCCTGGCTGCGGCCTGCCTCGGCCTGCCCCGGCCTTCCCCTCTGATCCCGCTGTCACGCCGCGGCTGTCCCTCACCCTCCGGCTGAGGCTGCCGGGGTCGCTGGTTTGGCAGGCTGCCTGTCTGCTTCCCTGCTGCACACCTGCTGCAGGACAATTCACCCGTTGTGCGTTCAGCACCGTGCTTACAAACTCTGCTACTATTTTCTCCAGCTGAGTTAAAAAGTACGCCATAGGGAAACCTTCCTTTTGGGAAAATAGCCAGTTCTCAGTATCATTCAGATATTGGATATCTCATAAAAAGCGAAAGAGAGGGAGAGGATGGGGCACGTACCTCTTGACACCCAAGTCACTAACCATTGATAGTGACTGTGCTTCCTAACACACACTACTAAAAAATAAAATAAAACAAAACAAAACAAAAAACAAATCCAGCACAATAAAACAAACCATACACTTTAAACCTGCAGAGCCCAGAAATGGAGGAACCCCAAACTGTTGATCATTTTTATTTTTTTTATTTTATTATCACACATTTCTTCAGCAGCTTTACAACAGTTAAGTTAGTCTGCACTTAGCAGAGCTTAGGCACGATGTTGCGTCTTTTGCTATAAGAGCCAAAAGTTCAAATTACTTCATAAAAATCAAAAAGCACCTAAGGATCTGAGAGAAGAAATGCCACATTTTAAATAATAGGGTTTAGTCCTCAAGAAGACAATGCCTCTGGCTGAATTAGAATTAAACTTGGTTAGGGATGTTAAGGATAACAGGAAGAGATTCTATAGGTACGTAGTGAATAAAAGACAGACTAGGGACAACCTAGACCCCCTCCGGAAGATATCAGGAGAACTGGCTACCCGGGATTTGGAGAAGGCTGAGGTTCTTAATGACTTCTTTGCCTCGGTCTTCACTGGCAAAGTCTCTGACTGCACCACCCAAGGCTTGAAAGGCGAACGCAGGGACTGTGAGAATGAAGACCCTCGGCCCACTGTAGGAGAGGATCTGGTTCGAGACCATCTTAAAAACCTAAACGTACACAAGTCCATGGGACCTGACGACATCCATCCGCGGGTCCTGAAGGAGCTGGCGAATGAAGTTGCTAAGCCACTGGCCATCATATTTGAAAAATCATGGCAGTCAGGTGAAGTTCCCAATGACTGGAAAAAGGGAAATATAACCCCCATTTTCAAGAAGGGGAAAATGGATGACCCGGGGACTTACAGACCAGTCAGTCTCACCTCTGTGCCTGGCAAACTCTTGGAGCAGATTCTTCTGGAAGGCATGCTAAGGCACATGAAAAACAAGGAGGTGCTTGGTGACAGCCAGCATGGCTTCACTAAGGGGAAATCCTGCCTGACCAATTTGGTGGCCTTCTATGATGGGGCTACGAAACTGATGGACAGGGGCAGAGCAGTTGACGTCATCTACCTGGACTTGTGCAAAGCGTTCGACACTGTCCCACATGACATCCTTGTCTCTAAATTGGAGAGACATCAATTTGATGGGTGGACCACTTGGTGGATAAAGAACTGGCTGGATGGCCGCACGCAAAGAGTTGTGGTCAATGGCTCGATGTCCAGCTGGAGATCGGTAACGAGTGGTGTCCCTCAGGGATCGGTGTTGGGACCGGTCTTGTTTCACATCTTTGTCAGTGACATGGACAGTGGGATTGAGTGCGCCCTCAGCAAGTTTGCTGATGACACCAAGCTGTGTGGTTCGGTTGATACGCTGGAGGGAAGGGATGCCATTCAGAGAGACCTCGACACGCTTGTGAGGTGGGCTGATGCCAACCTGATGAAGTTTAACCATGCCAAGTGCAAGGCCCTACACCTGGGTTGGAGCAATCCCAGGCACAGCTACAGGTTGGGCAGAGAAGAGATTCACAGCAGCCCTGCAGAGAAGGACTTGGGGGTGTTGGTCGATGAGAAAATGAACATGAGCCGCCTTCAGTGTGCGCTCACAGCCCAGAAAGCCAACCATATCCTGGGCTGCATCAAGAGGAGCATGAGCAGCAGGTCGAAGGAGGTGATCCTGCCCTCGTGAGACCTCACTTGGAGTATTGTGTACAGTTCTGGTGTCCTCAACACAAAAAGGACATGGAACTGTTGGCACAAGTCCAGAGGAGGGCCACGAGGATGATCAGGGGACTGGAGCACCTCCCGTATGAAGAGAGGCTGTGAAAGTTGGGGCTGTTCAGCCTGGAGAAGAGAAGGCTGCGTGGAGACCTCATAGCAGCCTTCCGGTATCTGAAGGGGGCCTGTAAGGATGCTGGGGAGGGACTATTCATCAGGGGCTGTAGTGACGGGACAAGGGGTAACGGGTTCAAACTTAAACAGGGGAAGTTTAGATTGGATATAAGGAAGAAATTCTTTACTGAGAGGGTGGTGAGGCACTGGAATGGGTTGCCCAGGGAGGTTGTGAATGCTCCATCCTTGGCGGTGTTCAAGGCCAGGTTGGATGAGGCCTTGGGTGGCATGGTTTAGTGTGGAGTGTCCCTGCCCATGGCAGGGGGGTTGGAACTAGATGATCTTCAGGTCCTTTCCAACCCTAACTATTCTAATTAGAGTTCATCAAAAACCTGCACTGGTGCAAATTAACCTGACACCATTTGTTGAACACAGGCCTGAGGTATGGAAGGATTTGCTTTCCATTTTGACTGCTCCCTAATGTTCTGTGTAGTAAAACAAATATTTATGTTCCACAATCAAAGCCAAATTTCAAAAAGCATCCTACAAATTAAACTTTCAGAATTACAGCACGATATTAATTAACACAAACTATATTTAATGCTGGGATATGACATTATATGGAGTATTGAAATAGTTTATATTTTCAGTGTTCTGATTGTATTTTATGACTAAAGTAACTTTCTTGGGTTTAATATTAAAATCAGGTTCACTTAAAATGCCTGAAGGAAGCATTTTATTCCTTTTGCTTTCAGAAACTAAACTGCCAAATTGGTATTTAGGGTATGAAGTGTAGAGGGAAACCTGTATACGTGACCAAGAAACAAAAACTGCACTTGTCACAGGAAATGATCGGTTAATAAGGGGCTGTCCACAAAATGTACACAGCAATTTGAGGTGTCTTCAAAAGTCAAGAGTGTTGTGCAATTCATGAATTTACTATGAATACTGAAATATTTGTCATTTCTCTTGAAAAATGAAATCCTGAAGTAACACTGCATAAGTGGAAATCTGAACTTCCAGTATAAAAACAGCAGCTTTCTAGCTCTGGCCAACAGGTTGAATCATACCACATGGAGATCAGAAATTAAGTTTAAAAAAATATTATCTCACAGTTTTTAAGTTTTTTGGTTACTGAGGACTTGAGGTTGATAATATTACAGCCTTTGATAACATTATTTCCCTTTAAAATACTTTGGAAGATACATATGGGCTACAAACAAGTAACAGAGTGCCCAGTCTCATTATAAATAGCCTATTGGGCGCACTTACAAAAGAAGGTTCACATGCTCGATACACACGGTATGCAGGAAGGTGATGCTGTCTCTAGCACACTGACGTTTCAGTAGAGAACTTCCACTGTACTATAGAGGCTACGGAGAAAATTAAGCCATTTAAGTACTTTGCCTCCATCCCTCAGTTTATTCTTTGGCTGTTCAGTGGACTATGAAATGTGTATATTTCAGTAATAGCTGGGGATTTAAAGTACTGCATGCTCAAAACATCTAGTTCTGGCAAACTGTTTTCAATGACAAATGGTAGCAGGAAATGTGGAAGCTTCCTCTACATCCACCTTAGGACCTAGAAGTCCTGTTCACCCACCTTTTATTATTAATCTCTTTTTATCTTTTTGTCCATTCTTCCTTCCTCCCCAGATTTTGTCCTCTTCTTCCTCCCTCGATTTTTGCTTTCCATTCTTATCTTTGCATAACTAGCAATTCTCAAGTCCTTTGGTGATTGTTTTAATACTCCCACCCGAACAGGAGCTCTTCTCTTTCTGCTAGCTGCCTCCAGGAGCTGGCAGCAGAGCAACCTAGATGAAACAATTGCTTTCAGATAAGCCCTCTTGGATTCTGTTCATGCAGGAAGGGAATCCCAGTAGGCATTCTGGAAACTCTGTGGGCCTTTCTAATTCCCAGTGAAGAGACTCCTAAGCCTAATCCATCAGAAATCCGTGTTAGCAGCTGCTGGACCACAAATGTTTGGCTGCTCTACAGACCACATATGGTAGCTGATGCTTCCATAATGAGTGAGAGATCTCTTGTCCACATCAGCTGTACAAAACTTAATTATATTTCACCTTGCCCCTTTCCCAGAAATAGGTCAGCTATGTGGAAGATAAACTAATATCTCTGGACAAAGGATGATGGAACAGCATTTAGTCATTGCATATATTACTAGAAACAAGGAGAAAAAATTAGTTTCTGATCAACAGCTTTTTCTAATATTACCTCCTCTGTTGAATAATGACAGGTAAAAAAGTATCTTTCCACCACTGTTTTTTGTGCAGCATTCGTTGGATAATACATATTTTTGTGTTTTTTCAAACAGAAAACATGTTTTTCCATTTCTTGAAAAGTCACACAATTTACACCGGGAATTTCTGCCTATCCTGATTCCTGTTCCAGAACCACTCAAATTGAGAGAGCTGAGTACATTCCTTTGTATAAATGTATATGAAGCTAAACTGGGGTATTATGAAAAAGAGTTCACAAAGCCAGTAGAAAGCTATATATAAAATGATATTCTTATTTCAGATGAAGCTTTAGACAGAAAGGATATAGGTAAACACAGCTGCAACATTTTTAGGCATATAATCAAAAGCACAAAAAAATATTGGAAAACTATGTTAATTATTGTAATTAAATTGTGAACAGTATTGATAGAAAAATATCTTTAAAGCATCTAAAATCAAAACAAATCTTTTAACATATGGGGATTTATTCTAGAGGAAAGATATGTCAGAACAAAAGTACAAGTTACCTACTTGCTGCTGACTGCTAGTAGAAGTTGAAACTTAAGATAGAAGCAAGAAATGGAAGAAATATTCTTCAACTGTGATTCACTGAATCCCTTAGTTTATGACGAAATAGGAAATTAGCATCAAAACAATAACAGAGTTTTTTAAAAACATTCTATATTAAGATATTTTATTCTCCACCTGCAGCTCCAATGTCTGCAGATACTGTCTGCTTTTCTCACTGTGAATGTCACAGAAACTTAGTGGATGCTCACCTTTCATCTGGACTTGCTTCCACTGGGCTTAAACAGAAGAGTAAAATTGTATTTGTCAGTGGAAGACTATGAAGTTCCCTGTGCAGTCTGTGGAGATAGGCAGGCTCTCCCCAGATGGAGTCACATTCGGAGTAGAAACCAAACTAGACAATTTGGTCTTCCAAAAGATGCCATGACTGTGCTGGCAGCCTGAGGCAACCAGGCTCCTGAAGGAGGTCTCTTGTCAGCTCGTGGTCATTCCATGGAATGCAGTCAAGGCCCCACAGCAGAACTTGCCACTGCTTTGGCTTTCTCGGGTTCATACATTTTATTTTTTTTTAATAGATATCACCAACAGTTTTCTCTCCAGAGCCCTTCTATTCAACAGGATTCTCTAAATTATGTTGTAACAGAGGAGGAGGAATAATTTTGAATCCTAATATGTAATGCAGCATATACCCACCTAAAGACATTAGGGTAGTCTAAGTACTAAAAAAGGCTATATACTACTCTAATATCTACCCCTTGCCATGGCTCCAGCCATACCTTAATAAAAACAGCTGTAGACCTGCTAAATCCCCTTTCAAAGTGGGGAGTGGGTGCAGTGGCCTTGGCTCCACCACTACCGGTGACTTGCAAATACAGCTAGATGCTGTGGTGCAGAGCATGTGCTGCTTTTCAGCACAGCCCCGATCCTACTCCTTGCTGCTCGGAGGGGAGCCCCTGTGCGTTTTATGGAGCGCCCCTCACGCCATACAGATTGTAATGTCTCAATACTCCTGAGTGCAGTGTGAGGAGTAGAATGAGTTACCTGCTCCAAGAAGTCAATCTAGCCTTAAAGCAGGATGTAAGAAGGTACTGATAGTTCCACAGATCTGAATAGCTACCCAGTAATTGTTTGGAGAGATGTACTTTTTCTGTTTTTCCATTCACAAACTATTTTTCTCAATTTATCTTTTGGAGGCAGAGTTGACATCATCCTTCCACAGAGAAACATTTAATTTTAAGATAGTTTGCACATAATACTTTGCTTTTGCATTTTTTTGAACAGAACAATTTCCCATTAAGATAAAGCAAGGATGAGCAGCCTGTGGCCTCTGAACAGAGTGTGAGAGTGTGCTGGCAGAGCAGAGTAGCAGTATAATGACATTAAGACTTAGATTTTTTTAAACTGTTAAAAATTAAATCAAATTACAAAAAAAAAAAAAAAAAAAGGAAAAAAAGAAAAAGACACAAACAAAAACCAACAGTCCAAAATTGTCTGAGCAGCACAGAGTCACTTGGAGGTCCTTCCTTAGCGGACTGCTGTGCAAATGCATGGTACAATTAATTAACACTGGGACCAAAACCAGAGTCTCCAGCTTCCAAAACAAATGAGCAGCCATGTAGCCAAAAGCACAGCTCCAATGGCATAAGCCAATTTACTCCCTGTTTTATTAAACTTCCACAGTGTTTAGAATCACTAAGTCACAGCAGGTCTGGCACTTCATGTGATGAACCTTAGTGAGCATTTCCTTACCCACCCAAACACAATTGTAAGCCTGTATCGCCAATTCCTCTATCATCTGAGGCATTTCAGTTTTACTGCAAATCATATGTAATGGTGTGAAATTTGGCAACATACATAATGGTGCCTGAGCCCAACTGAGACATGTCTGCTTGTATATGTGCATGTGTCTGCTTTTCTTCTAAAAGTCTGAAAATTATTTTTTATTCTATGTGTTTCTCATGGCACTGCCTGAGAGCACTCTGAATGTGGAGGCCTCTAGCTACAGACAGCCATAGTTGTGGATGAGAAATTGTGGATGCCCCATCCCTGGAAGCGTTCAAGGCCCAGTTGGATGGGGCTTTGAGTAATCTGGTCTAGTGGAAGGTGTCCCTGCCCATGGCAGGGGGTTAGAACTAGATAATCTTTAAGGTCTCTTCCAACCCAAACCATTAGATGTTTCTGTCTTTCTCTGCTGAACATTGATGTAATCCACATCACCTTACAAATCATAGAATCATAGAATGATTAGGGTCGGAAAGGACCTTAAGATCATCTAATTCCAACTCCCCTGCCGTAGGGCAGGGACACCTCACCATAGACCTTATCAACAAAGGCTCTGTCCATCCCGGGCTTGAGCACTGCCAGGAATGGAGCATTTACCATTTCTCTGGACAGCCTGTTCCAGTGCCTCATCACCCTCACAGTAAAGAACTTCTTCGTTATATTTACCCTGAACTTCCCCTATTGAAATTTAAACGCATTTCCCCTTGTCCTATCAAATAATCAAGTTTTTCAGATAGCACAAATCACCTGAGAGGCATCCCTTCCTTACATGCTATTTGGCTTCCAAATAATATCTCAGTTTTATAATTTCATATTAATCTCCCTTCTATAAATAGTGGGAGATCAAAGAAACTAAGAAAAGTACCTTTCAGGATATAATTTCAGTTATGTTCAAACACTGTACAGTTTAAGAAGAACAGACACAGGTGAATTCTAGAGCAAAACTGTGCTTTTTTAGGTTTTTATTGATGTTATTTGCAGGAATAAATGTTTTTGAAATACTGCTTGGACTCCTTGCAGTCAGAGGTATGTCCTGCTCTTTGGTTTCTCTTAGCTCTTCTCATTCTTCAATGGGAGGGTAAAATAATTATTCCACTGAGACTTTTGTTCTCTGTTCTTCTACCTGTAATGTGTAAATTGATCAGAAGAGTGCTTGTAGCAAGGTGAGAACTCAACATTATGACCACAATTAATTAGATTTCAACACCACCTTAGTCACCCGGTCAGCCTCACCTCCATCCCTGGAAAAGTGATGGAACACCTTATCCTTGATGCCATCTTAAGGCATGTCAAGGATAAGAGGGTTATGAGGGGCGGTCAACATGGCTTTACCAAGGGGAAGTCATGCTTGACCAACCTCATAGCCTTTTATGAGGAAATAACAAGGTGGATGGATGATGGCAGAGCGGTGGATGTGGTCTACCTTGACTTCAGCAAAGCATTTGACACAGTCTCCCACAGCATCCTCATAGCTAAACTGAGGAAGTGTGGTCTGGATGATCAGGTAGTGAGATGGACTGCGAACCGTCTGAAGGAGAGAAGCCAGAGAGTTGTAGTCTATGGGGCGGAGTCTAGTTGGAGGCCTGTATCTAGTGGAGTGCCTCAAGGGTCAGTATTGGGACCAGTATTATTTAATATATTCATCAATGATTTAGATGAGGGAATTGAGTGTACTATCAGCAAGTTTGCTGATGACACTAAGCTGGGAGGAGTGGCTGACACACCAGAAGGCTGTGCTGCCATCCAGCGAGACCTGGACAGGCTGGAGAGTTGGGCGGGGAGAAACTTGATGAAATATAACAAGGGAAAGTGTAGAGTCCTGCATCTGGGCAGGAACAACCCCAGGTTCCAGTATAGGTTGGGGAACGACCTGTTAGAGAGTAGTGTAGGGGAGAGGGACCTGGGAGTCCTAGTGGACGGCAGGATGACCATGAGCCAACACTGTGCCCTTGTGGCCAAGAAGGCCAATGGCATCCTGGGGTGTATTAGAAGGGGGGTGGTCAGTAGGTCGAGAGAGGTCCTCCTTCCCCTCTACTCTGCCCTGGTGAGACCGCATCCGGAATATTGTGTCTAGTTCTGGGCCCCTCAGTTCAAGAAGGACAGGGACCTGCTGGAGAGAGTCCAGCGCAGGGCAACTAAGATGATTAAGGGAGTGGAGCATCTCCCTTATGAGGAAAGGCTGAGGGAGCTGGGTCTCTATAGTTTGGAGAAGAGGAGACTGCGGGGTGACCTTATTAGTGTATATAAATATATAAAGGGGGAGTGTCACGAGGATGGAGCCGGGCTCTTCTCAGTGGCAAGCAATGATAGGACAAGGGGTAATGGGTACAAACTGGAACACAACAGGTTCCACTTAAACTTGAGGAGAAACTTCTTCTCAGTGAGGGTGACGGAACACTGGAACAGGCTGCCCAGGGAGGTTGTGGAGTCTCCTTCTCTGGAGACATTCAAAACCCGCCTGGACACATTCCTGTGTAACCTTATCTAGGTGTTCCTGCTCTGGCAGGGGGATTGGACTGGATGATCTTTTGAGGTCCCTTCCAATCTCTAGCATACTGTGATACTGTGATACTTTGATACCCTAAGCTCCTTTTGTGTCCCTCTAGTATAGAGAAATTGGCCTTTCGAGGGAACAGTTTCTCTCCCTAAATGACAAGGAAAGCTTATGGTGGCTCCATCAATATCTTCAACATAGATGGCAACATTTCATCCAATAAGCCTTTAGGTCTGGGGAAGGGTCAATGTATTTCATATTTAACCACTTCCTAAATGGATTGCTATTATTAAAATAATAGTAGCCACACATAGGTTTTTCTCAAACAGCCACTGTGATTTAAGTTGTTACTGTTCCAAAATAACCATTCAGCTCATCACAGAATCACAGACTCATAGAATCATAGAATAGTTACGGTTGGAAAGGACCTTAAGATCATCTAGTTCCAACCCCCCTACCATGGGCAGGGACACCTCACACTATACCATGTCACCCAAGGCTCTGTCCGACCTGGCCTTGAACACCGCCAGGGATGGAGCATTCACAACTTCCTTGGGCGACCAGTTCCAGTGCCTCACCAACCTTACAGTAAAGAACTTCTTCCTTATATCCAACCTAAACTTCCACTGTGTAAATTTTAACCCATTACCCCTTGTCCTATCACTACAGCCCCTAATGTCCATCTCCAGCATCCCTATAGTCCCCCTTCAGATACTGGAAGGCTAAGAGGTCTTCACGCAGCCTTCTCTTCTCCAGGTTGCACAGCCCCAACTTTCTCAGCCTCTCTTCATACGGGAGGTGTTCCAGGCCCCTGATCATCCTCGTGGACCTCCTCTAGACTTGTTCCGACAGTTCCATGTCCTTTTTATGTTGAGGACACCAGAACTGCACACAATACTGCAAGTGAGGTCTCACAAGAGCAGAGTAGAGGAGCAGGATCACCTCCTTTGACCTGCTGGTCACGCTCCTTTTGATGCAGCCCAGGATACAGTTGGCTTTCTGGGCTGCAAGCGCACATTGAAGCCGGCTCATGCTCATTTTCTCATCGACCAACACCCCCAAGTCCTTCTCTGCAGGGCTGCTCTGAATCTCTTCTCTGCCCAACCTGTAGCTGTGCCTGGGATTGCTCTGACCCAGGTGTAGGACCTTGCACTTGGCATGGTTAAACTTCATCAGGTTGGCATCCGCCCACCTCACAAGCGTGTTGAGGTCCCTCTGGATTTCATTCCTTCCCACCAGCGTGTCAACCAAACCACACAGCTTGGTGTCATCGGCAAACTTGCTGAGGATGCGCTCAATCCCACTGTCCATGTTGCCAACAAGAGATGTTGAACAAGATCGGTCCCAACACCGATCCCTGATGAACATCACTCATTACTGTTTTCCAACTGGACATTGAGCCACTGACCGTAACTCTTTCTGTGAAGCCTATCTATCTGTTTTAGGGTGAACTTAATGTATTTTTTGCACTTCATTCACTAGATTGCTATTTAGGCTGCACTGCCCTTATTGTTCAGATCACACATCCCCCATCCCCCATGGGAGCTGACACCTGCCTCACATGGACAGTGCATTGAGGGGAATAAATCTGAAGCCAACTATGTATTATTGTTAAATGTTCAGATTTTACAGCACATAATCATGATCTCAACAGGCCTAAAAGATCAAATCCTACCTGTTATCTGGGTTTACCTCTTATCATTTCATATCAGTTCATCTATATCAAGAACATTGCAAGATACAGGTTTCCATTTATAATACACAGATTAACATTAAAGTAATTTTTTCACCAAGCATGAGCTGGATCTTTGAACATTTTTAATCATCCTACCCTCCTAAAACACTATCTCTTTAATGAACTCTTGCTAGACATGTAAAGTAGAAGTGTGACTCTTAGTTGCCACATATTCAGAATTTTACAGGTTACTGGAATAGCATAAGCTGGAAATAATTTTGGTCAGCTGGCATAGTGCAACAATTCCATTTTAGTGCATTTCTAGCCTGTACTTGTTTATAAAGCGTCTTGTTGTTTTAACATCTGTTGCTTTCTAGGTATAATTATCACTTCAGCTCTTCTATTTTGCTTCAAAATAATCTTGAGCAAACAGAGGTTATTTATTTGTCCTCCTTTTTCATTCACAGTTGTAGGTGATTGATAATTAACCAAATTCTTCTCCATTATGTGTCATCACCTAAGTCAGATCCTCTGGTTGCCCTATTCTGACAGAACAGCAAGATCGGTGTCTGTTTCTGCCATAAAATGTGTTTTAGTAGTTCTACCATACCATCTTTGACAATATGTACATATGGTATTGAATTTTCTTTTATAATGTTAATAGTCACAAAAAAAGAATATTAAAATGTTCCTAAAGAAGTTATCTTTGCTAATAGAGATTGCCTGTTGCTCTACGCTGGCAAACTTTGTTTATGATAATAAACTGGCACTTATAATGTGTATTGATTGCAAATACTCCCATCATTAAAACCACTTTGATGGTATTCCTGAAAGTTGTGTAGTGTACCTCTAGAAAGAAAAGGGGAGAGGAAGGAGGAGAGGGAGAGTTGTCTGGATTTCTGTGGAGCACTTACCCTAGAGCCCTAAAAACATCTACCAGTGTCCAGATTTCTTGAGAACATGAGACACTCTTGGAGTGAGTAGAGGCCATTTGGCTCATCATGTCTCATTCCCTTTTCCATCTACACCATGATGTCTTCTAATTGTTTCTTTAATGACCTCCGTGGTTTTGCCTTAACTATCTTGCCTGGTAAGCCATTCCACACATTTATGATTCGCTGCTTGAAAAACATGCTTCCTGACATCTGTTCTGAATTTGTTTTTCTTTAATTTTCATTTATGCCCTCTTGTTCTATCATCTGTGTTGGGCTGAAAATAGGAACCCATGTTGACATTTTCTGAACTGTTTAAATTTTATGTACTTTAATTAAAAAATCCCTCTTGACTAGATGGAAGTCTAGCCTGGTGGCAGAGAATATAATACTGTATTTAAAACATAACTTTTATAAACATTAAACATAAAAATTCATTGATATGTTTATTTAATATTCCATAGATCAGCTCATTAATGTTTCCTAAAGAGAAAATTCCAACATTTGCTAAGATTCACTCATGAAGTAGGTATGAAATGCACTAAAACCACTAGAAAGTGCCAGGACCTAAGTTGGGGTTTTTTCTGTTTTTGTCTATGACATCCTTTGATTTTATGGTTTTATTCTTCTTTAGACGCCCTAGTGTTATGGGCATCATTGGAACTACAGGTTTTCCTTAGTTGGAATTTGTCATAAAAAATCCAGTTTTCAAAAAATGCTAAATGTTTTACCTTTTCAAAATTAGATTTTTTTTAAAGATTTCTCAGCTTCCACTGACACAGATTGGAACATCCCCCCAGTCCTTCTTAAAAGAGGGAAATAATTATATGTCAGTTTAAGAGCTATCAGTACATTAATCACCAGGGCTTTGTTGACATTAGTGGGCCATTCCAAGCTCAAGCCCTTTACACTGTGTTTCTCTAATTGGTGAATGCTGTGAATTTATTTAGGGTCATGTTGTTCAGTATGTGTTTACTTCCTGCTGTTAATCCCTCTACTTTTTCACTCATTACTTTCTCTCCTTCCCTTTTGCAAAACAATGACCAAGGTGTCAAGTCGAACCTAATGTTCCAAAGTTTCAGTCCCTACAGCCAAAAAGGGTATTAGCGCTAAAAGTGATTTTAGTTGTGACCATCTGATGTAACTAATGAACAAATTTCTTGTCAGTTCTTCTACTTGGTATCCTCAGGCACACCTTTCGTACTATTGGTCCTGAAGCCATTGCCTATTCTAGCCTGGTATGCAGGCAGCCTCCCTGGGAAGAACCAAAACAGTAACAACTATAGTTGCAATGAGAATTTAGATTATGAAAGTCCTCTCCTGGGTCTCAGTGACATTTTGATACATCTGAATGCTATTTAGAGGCAATACACTATTAGATGCTGTAGCAAAAATCTCGCCTGTTAAAAGCACAGCTATTCTTATTAATTGAATACAGAAAGAAGAAGAAAAAAAAGTGAAGATTGTAAGGCTTCAAAAAAATGAATGAGAATTTTGACCATTCTGAGAATTTTTTTTTCTGTTATTGGTCAATAGCAAATGCCAATTTCATGCATTTAAGCAATATTTCTAGATATTTCTGAGAATGTAATTGATTCATGAGAGAAAAATCAAATCCTGGCACTTCTCTGAGCCTGTATGCAGTATGGAAAAGGACCCCTTGATCTTTCTATGCAGATTAGAATTGGCTCAAAAAGCAAAGGACAAAGCATGTGCCGTTTGCTTTGACCTGAGGGCCATAGGTGAGAAACACTAACCCCTACCAATCAGTTTAAGCAATAGCCTTTTTCTGCTTCACTTTAGCACCTTTTTGCTTAGATCTTAGCATCCTTCTGCCAAATTCTTATTGCCTTTCTTTCTTATCTTCTTACCAATACTCTCTGATCTTTTCTGCCAATGTTCTAAATGTGTGTCCTGATGAGGTCATGTATTATTACCCAAGCAGATAATAGGACCCAGGAGTTTCACTGTGCCGTGTTTGAATGCCATATATCCTCTGGAATTTTGCAGTTTCTCCTGCTTTTGGGGCCAAGTGCCTCGACTGAGCATGCACCAGTGGAATTTAGAGCAGTTTCAGAAACTTGCACAGAAACTAAAGAATGCAGAATCAGTTTAACAGAATGAGAAATGATAGCTATCCAGAAAATTTTCCAGGGTAATTTGGCTTGGTGCTTATGCCTAAAATTAATTTTGTTAGAGTGAGCGATCTTCAGTAGAACTGTGTAATGAATGGACAGCTAGGTTAATGTCAATGTGCCTCTAATAGAGGCAGAAGCCAAAAATTCTTTTTAATGTCATCTCATTAGGAAGCTCCCGTGTAAGCATCTTTCCCGGAATACTGTGAGAATCTGTGCACCAGAGCTGGTGGGAGGGATCCTCCACCAGCTGCCAAACATGACATTTCTGGACAGGCTGCTGAACCCTCAGCAGGTGACATCTGTGAAGCAGCCTTTCATCTTCCTGTCTCTCAATGGCTGAATACCTGCATGGGGCAGGGATCCCAGAGAGGCTCTATGAATGCAGCCTGTCTCTTTCTCCCAGCTGGGCTTCCACAGCCACAGGCTGAGGATCCCAGAATTTGAGCTTCCAGTGTCAACATCTGCTCTCAGAGCCTCTTTTGTCCATTTCTCTCTTTATGTGCTGACAGCTAAAGCCTGGTCCAGCCAATGTAAACCGTCTGTAATCAACAGAACACAATCTACTGACTGTTTACAGCTTACAAGCAACAGGTATATTTTTTCACTTTTCTGGTATACTTAACTAAATGAGAGAGTGATGAACCAGCAGACGGGATTGAGCAGTTCAGAAGTTTTTCAATTGCTGTAAGAAAAATGGGAAAGCTTCAAAGCATTATCAGAGTGAAAATTTACTTATAAACGATAATTACATCAGAGGCATTTAAAATTTTAAAGTATTGATGCAAAATTTGTGGTTTTCTTGCATCAATTCTGCTGTTAAAAGAACTGTTTTCTGAGATGGGAAAAATAACACAAAAAGGAAAAAATAGAAAAGTGGTTTATTTTTTCCTTTTCACAAAGACATCGAAAAGGCAAACGTTCTTTTCACAAAATTCCAAGTGATGCTAAATGCAATTTATTCACCACAATTAATGTTACCTTAATGAATACCAAATGAATTGCTAATCATTGGCCACCCTGTTTTAAAGTGTTACCTATCCATCTGTCTGTTTTGCTAAAGGTACTTTTCACAACATATGTTTCTTTTGGCTCTTTGAGTGCCACTAGCAAAGGCGTAGTCACCCATCAGAAGGACATTGAAATAAATAATAAGCAGAAAATTGCTTAAGATTATTTCTATGTCTTTGCTAGATGCTTCTGACTTTTCTTTATGATGGAAGCAAAGTTTTATTTCAGTGCTGGATAAATATAGATAGTAAGGTTATTTCTTGTGGCCAGAGAATAAAGATGGTAAACATGAGGTCTGGATGCTTACTTCTGCCACAGGCAACCTGGCCACCATGATCTTTAGCCTTTCAGAAGAGAAAGAGAACCCAAGTAAGTATTTAGGAGTTGAAACATCATTCAATTTCACATTGAATGGTGGTCCTAAATTAGTGACAACCTTTGGCTTTTCTTGTTTGCTGTTTGTAAAATGAGCATCCTAGCAAGCCTTTAAATGTGATAATTAATTTATGGCTATTCACAACGTATATTGGGAGCTTAAGACTAAAGAAGGTCAGTAACTATCTCAATTGGAATAACTATCTTGATGAAGCTCATCCTCCTGACCCTGGTGAAATGAACAGTGTGATGACATTTTCTGCTACCACTTCTTTTGAGTTGAGATCAGTGCCAGAATTTGCTAAAACACATATAATAGTTGGTATGGACATGGCAGTACTTGATAGGGAACATTGCCCTATGACCAAATACAATCTTAGCTTAGCTGGAGGCCTGGCCTGGCTCTTCAGCAGGGTTACTATACCAACAGCTCTGCACCTACAGCCTGCCTCAACAGCCGCTGAAAGTGACAATAAGGATGTGACTCACAACTTAAGGAAAGTATAGAAGCCTGAAAAAGGTCCACTCTAAAAGGACAGCTGTGAGCAGGCTAGGTGCCAAGAGGTATCTTCACTACAGGAAAATAAATAGTGAGTTTCTGCCTCCACAGAGTTTAGAAAACAAGACTGTAAACACCTGGGTGATGTATGTAATATGAATAGAAAGGAGGTGATATGTGAGCGGACTTGTAATCCTAACAAATAATACAGTTTTATGCTATAGCTGGAAGAAAAAGAAAGATGTTTAAAGTTAAAAAATATATAAATATGTGAATAAAAGTATTTACAAATTAATCTAAAATTCTGAGGACTTCTGAGTGCCTGCTTGTGTATTTAGATCCTGAGGATTTCTGAGTAAGCACTGAGTCTTTGTATGTGTGTACAACGCATGGGTGAATGTTACAGCATATAAATACAACTAATAATATAATAATAATAATAATAGCTATATGCATAGCTATACACTTAGTTGTAGCTCCAGATCACTATAATTACAAAGTAATCTCCCAACTAGAATTTAGATGCAACTTCAATGTTCTTAGATCCTGAGTAAATTTCCAAAGCACTATAATGAGAAGAACTGAAATAATTCTGATTTTCATCACTCTAAAAAGTTGTTATTGCTCACAGTAAAGCAAGACTGAATAATTCAGATGGAAATATAGCCATTGTCTCTGCCATCATCCCACACTTTCTGAGGGGCATTTGGAGTCAAATTGTGAAAAAGCACAGAGAAGAGCAGCAGTGGCTATTTCTAACTCCAAGACTGTGGAAAACACAGACATTAAAGGGTACCTTTGTAATGCTATCTTCTTTAGCAATATATCATGTATGTAGGTAAGAAAAGTGATTTTGTCATAAACCTTGCTAAATTATATTGTGGAATCAGTTAGTGAATGCTAATAAATGAATATCAGCCTCCATAGATGTATACACCTGAGTGCTATCTTATATCTCTACTTACATTCAACCATATCTATTCAATCTCACATATCTGTTAAATTTCCACTCCACAAAATCAATGTCCTGGTAAAGCACCTTCTCAATGAATAGATTCTCTGAGAGCACTGATAGTCTTTTGCTTGATGTTCACCAATGTGAAGGCAGGGAACAACCTGTTTATGTCTGAAATTCTGCTTTTCAAAAACTGTTGTTTTAAAATTACGTCATCTCCAGTTCTAAGAGATTCTTGTAATCAAAGTAGTCTTAATTTCTTGCAGATTTTTTTCCTAATGCGAGGTATACAATTATTTTGTCATTTTGAAGTGCAGAACTTCAGTGCAGTACTTAAAAAAAAAAATCAAAATAAGCAAACAAACAACTGGGCAAGGAGAAAATACAAATTAAAAACAAAAATATCAGGTGTCCAGGATATTGAAAACTGATTGTTAAAAGCACTTGTTAGTAAAGAACATCATTTGCCCAAGGACAGGAATACAATATCAGCTTTAAACAGAACTTCTTTATGTCTTTGAATTTACTGGCCAAATGCATACATATTTGTGAGAAGTTTTATTTTTTGAAAATATTATTGTACAGGAATTCATTTGCATGGTAACGTTTGTGGAAATAATGATACCTTCCATCTGATTCTAATTTACTGTCAGAAATATGTCAAGGAAGGAAGCACAGAATCTTTTAATGTTTATTTCTGCTGTTTGAAAATGCTCTAAAAAAGGCATTATGACTGGTGGGGGCTCTTTGATGGAAGTTTTTATGAAGTTAATGTTGCAGAGAGGTGGTCGGAAGCCCCCAACAAGTGGACTGTGGCATGTCGAATGGTCAAACGATTCCATCTGTAGTTAAATCTGCTACTGGAAGCATTTATCAACATCCCAGTTGTTTAATTTGGGATCCTGCTGCTCCCACACTCTATCTAGATTTTGTCATTTACTAGAACAGCACCCTTGCTAGGTTTGGAAGGAAAAGCAAAACCATGCAAGTGTTTCAGCTGCTTCAGGTACTCAGTTCAGAAACCATAAATACTAGATTCGTAAAACTTCCTAATATAATTTATTTTTTAGATAAATGATTGGGGTTTGTGTGAGTGATTCTTTGGAAACTTTAATGACAATGTTAAGTAAACTTCACTAACTTCATCGTAAGCCTAATTATTTTTACTAGAGGGACCAAAAGCTGAACTGCAAATGGGAGCCATCCTCCTTTCAACTTGTAAAAATCTAAATCTTGATTTTATAGCTCCGTCCTTTTTCTCCAAACAGCTCAATCCATCAGCCCAGTCAGCATATTTAACACTTTGTCCTCCTTTCTCTTGGTTTCCATTTGTGCCTTTCTTCCAGTTCCACTGCAGGTCTGTCATAGCTCTCAAAACAATGGGACCTATGAATTTCTTCTGTCAGACTATTTCCTTTCTGTGCTTATCAGATGTACCACAAGACTACAGCTGAAACACAAAACTTGTTGACCTGAATAGAGTTAACGAATATTTTTTTTCACACAAAGGAGTTTGCAGCCCCAGAGAGCAGTCTAGGATCCTTTCCCCATTGCAACAGTCACTCTCCTTTATGATATTGTGAACCTTAAGCACCTTAGCTGGAAATTGTGTCTTTAATACAACATCCTACTAGTGCACCCCAGCCATGCTGCATGATCCCTTCCAAGGGGAGAAGGGGTTCATCACCATTTGTATTTCATCCTTCTTCAAGCAGGAAGGGGGCAGCACACAGCACCCATGAGGGAGATTTAGAGGTGGAAGGATCCAGTTCCTGTTAGTAGACATGTCAGCGAAGAAGTCTTGTTAAACACCATCAAGTTACTGGAATCAGTACTTCTTCCAGTGGTGCTGGATCTGCAATGCTATAGAAGAGCTGAAAAGACCAGCAACAAAAGAAGGATGAGTCAATGGACATTTAATAACAATGAACATGTCACCCCCAAAATGGCACATGAATGAGGAAGAGAGAAACACAATGAGAAAGGAAGTAATATATGAAAAGGCATAACAAACAAGCCCATTTACATGACTTCTAGGTGGCAACCATACAAAATATGCTGATCTAATGGCTCTTTGGAATAAAGAGTTACATTATTCATTCCAGTGCTGGCAGTCTGGTTAGACTATCCCATTGCATGATGTGATCTGGATGCCAAAATCTTACTGTTGGAAGCATCTAACTAGGGCTAGTTTCATATTTCTTTTCCTATGGAACTGATAGAAGCAAGAATTAATTTCAAGAACAACTTGCCTTAATGTATACTTAATGTATATATTTGAAAGCTAAGAAAAAGAAAAAAAAAGAAAGAAAAGAGAGAGGGAAGGAAGGAGAGGTAAAGATTATAATAAAATTCATTCCTGCAGTAAATTTGCTCCAGCTAGCATCCTAGCACTCACCCAGGTGCTCACTCACTTCTTTCTTCCTCCAACCCCAGCTGAACTGGGGAGAAAATAGAAGAATGAGAGTGAGAGATTTCATAGGTCCAGGTAAAGGCAGGGCAAAGCATTTGCCAAGTACTGTCCTGGGCAAAATAACCTTGAGTTATTTAATTTATTGCCATTTTGCATAATTATTTAATTCCTGATTAGAGTGTTTGCAAATAAACATATGACAAGTATTAAAATACTTAGGGAAAAAAAAAATCTTTCCTTCCACTTACCCAGACTTAATGTCACTTTAGACTCCTCCCTTCTTCCTTTTTTCTACTTCACTCATTCACTTCAGACTCCTCTCTCATTATTGACACACTACATTCGGTCCCCTTGATGAGCCAACAAGCAGCATCAGAGGTGGAGGTCAGTGCACAGTGGTTTCTTTCTTTTAATTATCACTCTTTTCCTATGCTCCACTGTGGTCTTTCCTCAGGACACTGTCCCTTCAGCTGTGCAATTGCTCTGCCACGGAGAGCCCCCTCCTCTGACTTTGGTGTTCCCTCTATCATTTCTCCTTCTTTTGCTCCTCCTCCTCTGCCTCTGGTATTTTCTTTCCACAAAGGCACCACCAACTCAGCTGATGGGCTCAGCTGTGTCCTGCATTAGGACTGTTTTGGAAATACTGGTTGTATATGACATAAGGCAGACACTGGTTTCTTCACCCAGAGACCATCCCTGCAGCCCTCCTCTCTGCCAAAAATTTGTCATTTATACCAAATACATTTATGAAGAAAATGAACTTTTGTAAGTTGATCATGAGAGTTAAACCTGTACTTCCACTGATACATTTGATGGGAGTGTCAATCAGTGCCACAGGTGAAAGAAGACCCAAACCACTCTGTGTGAAAGGACGGAAAAGTGGTGGAGGACCCTCCGACCTCCAGACATTTCTCGTTGATGGGTAATTCATTTCCTTCCAAACCAGTTTTTGTCCTCTAGGTGCAAGAATTGCTGTAGACTAAGACAAGACATGGCGGCAACTTGCCCTATATGCAGTCATTCAGAGCTGGCTGTATGTAGAAAACAGCTGCCTTACAAAGTGTGGTATTTTGGTCTCATAAACCCAGTGAAGTTACACATAAAACTAAACTGACTCATGTCATCAGTACTAAAAGAATGCTTCTACTTACTTTAGTCCCCAGATCCCACTATTTCCCTAAAACAACAGCCAAAAAGCAACATTTCTGCATTAGAAATGTTCCTCTGAGCCACCTTTTCCTTCATATCTCTACTGTATCCTCTGCCAACTCCTAGCCTGCATATACTACAGGCACTGATTTGACTTCCTGTAAGTCCATCAGGTCAGCCAATCTCATTTAGAGTACTTTAGAGTAGGCTGTGAGTTTGCTTGCTCATGTTTTCAAACATGAGAATTATTAGAAAGCCAGTTATCAATTAAAATTAAAGTAATTTGACTTTCCTAAAGTTATATTCATAATACCCATATTTACCCAACACTAGGAGTCTGTTTACAGTGTAATATCATCCTTAGCTCTGGTTAGCTAAACCTAACCTGTAACATCATCTTAGCTCAAACTCTGGTTAAGTAAAGAAGTGGAAATGAAGACCCATTCCCAACTCCTTTTCAAAATTAAAGCATTAGCACTGCTGCAAATAGAGATTATTGCAGCTTTGTAGCTGTGGGAAGAGCAATATAGTGTAAAAGCTAGATAGCCCATATATTAGGTGCCCCAAGACAGAACCAATAAGTGGTATAAATGCATTCTATATGGCCTTTTGTAATTAGTAATGAAATGCCTGAAATAAATCCAAAGCCTTGCAAGAAGTCAGCTTTCCCTAGAAAACCTGTTTTCAAATGGTATCATACTTCAGCATTCTTCAACTTTGCGAGTTCACAGCATCTGCTGCTTAAATATAACAGCACATATGGCAGCATCATTTTGGAAAGCAATGTAAAAAAAGACTGAAGAAACTATTATGAGGACTGCTGTCGTGCTCTTGGGGCACAATTGCAATCTTGTGTTCCCATACGGCACCACTGGAGAAACAATGTGAAGTTTTAGTAGGGTAGATAGGGTCAAATACTGTATAATAAACTGACTCAAATGTTCCCTTTTTGTATTTCTATTTTATTAGTTCCAAATGAAATACACAATATCATTTAGGTCCTGACTTTTTACTTGAGACTAAAGGAGGTGCTTCAAGTTTAGCATGAGTGTAAGTGATGTTTTGAAGCCTAAATCAGCATTCATGAAAAACCCAGCAAATGCTGACATTCTATCTCTGGAAATCCAAGTGTATAATTAATTTGCAGATCACCATACACCACTTTTGTGAACTGATATCAACATCTAACTATTCTGCCACTGGGTAAACATGTGGCTTTCATAAATTAATCTTTTTTTTTTTCTCAGTCTGACTGTATTATAGTAGAGAGGAGTTGTGTCTCTCAGGGGTTAACACATTGAGCCACAATTCCACTGATATTTCATTATTGAGAGAGTTTTATGACATGAAAATGACGAGGGCGCAGTTATGCCATTAGGGCGCAGCCTCCATCCAAAGGGAGAAGTATGCCCAAGAAGTTTATGAAGATACAATTCTTTCATAAATATCTGGGAATACTGTATAACTTTAATGATATTAAGGCATGAGATTATTATCTCCTTTTGAGGAATGTGTATCTTTGGAAGAATGTGGAGGAAGCTGACCCGTCTCTCTTCTTCAAATATAAATATCTATGGCCACTACACAGCAAAAATACTTCCTTTCTGACACTAACCAAATGAATTTTCAGGTTTTGGGGAAAGTAGATTTGAGAGAGGACAGTAAATAGAGTTTCAAGGTGCTAAATGAGCTGAGCACTGTGAATCTTTACTGAGACCAAACAGACAGAATCTATCCTTCTCTTGGTCCGTGGAATCTCATTCGATTTGTACTGTGATGGCTGATACCCCTGTGTCCTGCTATAGCAAATGAATGCACAAGGAACATATTTAGTAGCAAGCAAACAGCATGAGAAGTATTACTAAGAGATTGAGGTAGTCATGTACTTTCTCTGATGTTATTCATCCTTTGGAAGCAAATACAATAGTGGCCAGTGGAACTCCTTGTCAACAAGCATTAGTGAGATTAGCAAGCTTTTCAAAACGAACTAAGAAACAATAAGGTTCAGTGGCAACTATTTTTCCTTGTTTCCACTCCTCTTGCAAGCAACTTAAAATTACTTTTTCACTAATTATTAGGTTATTTTTAGGTTATCATTAAGTAATTTTATGACAGAAAAAGTCCCAGAGCATCAGAGTAGCACTTCATGTAATTACTGGCAAGTTCTTCTTCAAACCACATTGTATTTTCTTGTCTTTCTGCAACAGAAATGCACTAGAACAAACAATCTCCCTGCTGCTGCCTGAAAGAGTCACAATTTTTACCATTACAAATGCTATGCTTGAAGTATGTTTTCTTTAAGAACTATTTCTCATTTCCTCGTCATCCTCAGATTGAGGATGTCAAACTGACATTTTTAGCTCTGTCTGTAACTTGTAGACTGAATTAAAAACCAAAGGTTTATCCCATAGTGTGAGATCTTGAGCTAACCTGGTAATCATCGTTAGCCTGTAAACTAAAATCATTCAAGCAATCTACTCTGGAGATTCACATTGCACTGTAATTGGTCCAAAATTTGGTCTGCCATGCGGGAGACATAAAAATTACAGTTTTGTTTAAAAGAGGCATGTACCTAACAGTTTCTTTCTTGAGGCATTATATTTAGATGAGACACTCTAGACCTCAAAGGTTTAAAATTATCAGGGTAACATTATGGTACCAAAAAAGGTTTGTTTACATACCATTATCCCTAATGCTCTTGATCACATATGGGTAGAGAAGGATGTATTCAGTGTCTGTGTCCTGCTTTGCTATATAAATAAGTACCCACCTGAATACTTCTCAGGAGTACAGGACCTAAGACCATTTTTTGATAGAAAAAGAATACTGGAAAACTGGAACTGTTTCACTAATTTGTCTTCAAAAGATAAGTTTAGATCAGTTATTAGCACAGCAGTGAACATCTTTGTTTCAATAATGATAAAAGGAAATCATATAATGTTTTAAAAGATCTCATCATGTTCTTGAAAAATATCAAGAGCTGAGAATATTTTAGATTGCTTTTCTCTTTTTCTTTTTTACTACTTCACACCTCCTTCCTTTGATATATGGAGTTTGTTTTTTATGAATACAAAAACAGGAATTTCATGCTGTGACCCAGATTTCTATCCCATCACATACATTCCCCTGTCCATCAAGTTTAAAAGCTAAAAAGACCCAGAGTTTTGCATGAAATTTGCAACTTGGATTTTTTTTTTTTTTTTTTTTTTTTACATTTGTATTTTTTGAAAATGAGTCATTTTGCAGCAAAGGAAAAAGTTTCTGAGAAAACTGATCCTTTTACAAGTACGGCATCTATAGAAAAATGTTAAGGAAATTCTGTGTTACAGACAAGGAAAATCAGCTATCTATATGCCTAATGTGCTAAAGAAAGCTCTATCTTTGCTCTAATGTCAAGATCCTTAATTTGTCTGGGCTTTATTGTGATTCAGTTAAAAGCCTATCGCAGTCCATTGCACTGTTCAGAATAGACAGAGATTTTGAGACTGAGTTCAATAAAGTAAGAAGATTTAAAGCAGCTTCAAGCTGTGATAGCAGAGGAGGCAATAATTTAGCACAAAAGAACAATATTTATACAGTAAGGAGTTGTACAGAGTGTCTTTTTTAACTTTCCTGCACCTATGATTTTCTCCTAGTAATTTCCTTCCTTCTAGGCTCTTGTTTTGATTTCTTTCCTTCTACTTTGTGAATGGCTTGTTATCTGTCTTCTGAAACATGAGTTTCAGAAGATGCTAACCCACCTTGTTGGTAACCAGTTCTTCATGACAGTTTCTGTGTGTTAAACAACTTTCCTTCTAAAGGATGAGCTCTGCAAATATTCTCGATTTTTTTCAGAAATAGGTACATGGAATAGCAATCTTAACCCAATACATGAAGCTGTATGTGATCTTTTCCTAAAAAGCACTGAATGCCTAATAATGGAATAAAATTTTATTTGAGGTTCTCATTATATCAGTCTCTATGTTTATCTTTACTTCAGAATGTAAACAGTGATGATGACTGAATTAAAAAATCTCAGGCATTCCTTCAAGAACTAGAGTCTGTATCTTCAACCATGAAAGAAAATAAATCAGATTTTTTTTTTTTTTTGATCAAACCATAACAATACATTCTCTCCTTATTTTGAGGGATGAGGATTCTTCCGTGTTTAGAAACAAAATTTCTTTCTGTCTAACACCTCTCTTTGCTATGGTAGCTTTCTTTGCAAAGCTGTCTTTTAAAGAATAAAAGGTTGGACTCTCCATGATATGCTAGTTTCTCTCATTTCACTTGGACCATGTAATACTTTTTACATTTGCAGAAAAGAGCAGGGTTTGAATCGGTCAGTCAAATAAGAGAGTCACATTGCCTCCAAGACAACTGCTAAAGACGCTTCGCAGTTTAGGAAGAACGTTACAATTCGTATAGAAAATGGTCCCGATCTATAATTTTACTGATTACCAGATTTTAGCTCTCTGCACAAGGCAGATTCTCACACAGTCATACTGTTCTGTCTTTAAGCTTAATCTCTGTTTATCACAAATGTTCAATGTCAGTAACATTGTTTTTACTGACAATGCCCATATAGTAAGCTGATGAGTACATTGTAAGAATTTATACAAATAAATTCACTTCTAAATTAGTTAGACTATTTATTTTTTCCTTAGGCAAAAGGATAAGTGTAAAATAAATAAATGTTTCTCAGAACTGAAACCATATATTGCCAGAGTCCTGGAATGATGCAGGGCTATTAGTGTGAGAATGCCATAGCAGCATTCTGCTAGGAAAGAAATCTACATCCTGCTTGTTTGGATAATAGTTCTTCCATTAGAGGCAATATTAGAATTTCAGCTTTTGATCTCTCCTTGTGGACTCCTTAAAATCCAAGCTGTGAAACAGCAGCTGATGCTTTACATACTATAACAACAGCCAGCAATATACAAAACCTGGAAATGGCATGCAAGGGAAATTAATGATGGGCTGTTAAGGGATATACAGTAAGTCACGTTTTCATTACACAACATACAACAAATTAAAGCTGCCTTTCCTTTGTTGTGCTGGTGGTAGAGCAAATAAACATCAAACAGCAGTGCAGAATGGCAATATCTGAGATCACTTTTAATTGCTAGAAAGCCCAGGAAAAAAAAATTGATATATTTTTATCAGCAGCACAGAACAAGCTCAGAAAGTTACACTGATCAGTAGACAGAAAATGAGCTCTGCGTCACCATTGCTAGCCTGAATAATAGCATATGGTGCAGCAGATCCATCAGAGCAAAAGCCAGAGCTAGCTCTTGAAACTCATTTGTCAAATTAACAATTGCTAATAGCACAACAGTAACACGAATGTATTTATTCCTTTTGTATGTGTGTGATTTTATTATATTTTTGCACATGATTACAAGTAAGAAGCCATAAATGACATTTTAATTTCACAGGGACTATCTTTCATGTATTTTTTCATAATGCAAATGAATCCATGTGGCTAAAGGAAAGGACATCATGAGTTCAATGCCAAAAGGGTAAATTTTGAGGCTTAGCATTTATTATACTTAATATACCATGGGTTACACAGTGTTTGCGCTAAGTGTGGTATTTCAGCTTATATTTGACAGTAAGTGTCTAGTGATTTCTGCTTAATATTTTGTTGTTAGGTGCTTTCAGGTTGAACTCAAATTAAGGAAGATTTCTATAGATTCTCTATAAGGTGAGAGCACTTTAATAAGTTTGTCTAAGTATACTGTCAATTTCTATTGCATGGTCATAGCTTCAATTAAATCAAGTATCAGACACATAAGCTTAATTAACAAAAATATACAAAAAATCAGATTCTTCACCTAAATCACAAAGCATCAGAGGCTGTAGCCCTCTTTTAAAACAAATTAGCTTTTCCTGGGTGAGGTTTTTTGAAGCTGTCCACACCAACTTGCCTCAGCTTCTATTCACCTCAACAGGTGCATAGTTAGACATAGGTAAAGGTTCTCTCACAGCAATCTGAGCCTCAATAAAGGAAGCACATGAATCAAGGAGCCTCAGAACTCAAACAGATGGGAGTGTTATTAGCATTCTTCTTATTACTATTACTATTTTTACAACTGCTGTGTAAAATGTTGTGGTATTGAGTATTTTTTTAAAGCAATGACAAGCAGATAAGAGCTGAAGCTCCTTGTAAAGGTTGTGCTGCAGCAGCCATGAGACAGAAAACACTTTTTTTTTTTCTCCTCAACAGTGGCATAGCATGACCATGAATAAAAAGTGGTTTAACTCTGGCAAATGAGGTATAGAAAATGTTACCATGCCACACCAGGATTTCTGTAAATCATTCGGAAGTCTAAATTAAGAGTAGCAGTAAGAGGATGGGACACAGTCTTGTGTGCATGTGTACGAGCAAAAATTCTGCTCCTATCTATCTAAACTCCTATATCACCATTCCATCTTGCTGAACACTGGTAATGATAACATTTCACCACACAGCCATGTAAGGAGGATGTGTAGGTGTGCAGCACCATGCAAAGACCACTACATGGCAGTCAGTCCACAGCTGGCACTGGAAGGTGGGCTCAGAGCATTAGGAGAGGAGCCTGGCTCAGCTTGTGCTGTCACCTGCATTTGTCCCCAAATTCCTCCATTTTATCTCCCAATGGACACAGGACGCTAAGAGCATAAATCCTCTTGGTGCAGTTCCTAACAGAGCTACCCAAGATAGCTGTAAACTAAGCCAACTTGCAGATCAGAAACAGTTTGGTCAGTTGGTGGGGTGCCCTACTTAAAGTTGATCACCCTGTTTAAGAGGCAGTGCTTATTACTGTGCATTGCCATATTGACACTTCTTTCAGGTCCAAGAAGGTATCTTCTCACTTGACTCTCTGTCTCCTGTCCCACTGTTCCACATACACATGGTCATGTCAGGGTTATTCAGAGCAGCAGGCACTGTTAATATTTTACTCTCTCTGCAGCAGAAATTGAAGCACCCAGAAAATTTTACTTACTGAAAGAGCATGTCTCAGATGACGGGCAACAGCTGAAACAGGGAAGGAGGAAGGTGTGGCTGAGAATATGGGGGTTTACTTCTATGCCTAATTTGGCAAATAAGTACCTATGTCTTTCTGTGGATCTCTTGCTTTGTATGCGATTTCCCTGGTCCCGGTTCTTAACCTCTATCACAGCTGTGATGGAAAAAGTCTGCCCTGAGAACCTTTGGCTATAATTGATTTTATGTTACATTTATAATCTACCTATCATAAGGTATTTTCATAAATTAGATTTCATAGAAACATTGAATATATATTTAAGCTATGTCTAAAGCTGTATGTTTAATGTACAACCATCATTTTAATAAATCTGTCAGAATCAACACTTGACACTACTGCTGCATCAAAAAAATAAAGCTATCCTACTCTAAATGATATTCAAACAGACCAAATGATCCTTTTCCTGTTTCAGAGCAGGAATTCAAACCTTATTTGTTCAGGATGTCAAATTGCTGGCAAAGAGTACTTGGCTTGGCACACTCTAAATCCTGTACTTAAATTGAATGTGATACCTTTTGAGTGAAAACACTCTGCCAATTTTTAAGGCATACACAACTGGGATAAGAGACACTAATGGTGCATTACTTAAAGGTGTCACTAGTCACAGAAGAAAAGCAAAACCAGTCAAATGATTTTAAAGCATTACAGACTGATCTGAGACAGTCAGACACGGTTTGGACATGAGGATCCCAGAGTATGGACACTGTGCAATATACAGACATTTATCATGTAGTATAGGTGGCTGAAAGCCATACCTATATCTCCCTGTTCATGCAGTTCAATCTTGTCCAATGACATTCTTCTCCAAGAGCAGCAATAAAGTCCCTACTACTCTTGCTACTTCCCAATTTAGACATTAACATAAGCAAAAATTATCCAAACACCCTTTGCATGTGCACATAAACACATAATGCTGCACCAAGAACATGTACAGTTATATCCTGAATTGCTCAAAAAGCTGTCGCCTAAGACTTTTCTTAAGCAAAACATGGGAAAAATGCTTAACTTTAGACTTCTGCACTGTCAACAGTCTAAGAACTAGTCGTCTTAAAAAACTTCAACTTGAGTTTCCAACATAGGCAGTGGAAATAAAAAGGCATTTGTATGATGCAGTTTATCTAATCTGTTTAGATGTCTGTTTGAGGATGAGATGAATTGCACCCCAGAAGTCTCTATTAATTTCTATTGCTTACCAAGGAACTAGTGCACATGTAGATGGTGGATGAGGTGAATCCCACTTTAAATGGCTTGTGTTGCAGATATTTATAACCGATAAATTGAATCCCAGCTTTAATGTCTTGGTCCTACATTCAAAGCTTTATGTCCCACTTATAACAGCAGTAAGAAAGGGGAACTTGCAAGAATATTTTTCTCACCTACATCTTTGCTTGCTTACTTTTCCAGGTGCAGCTCCTACTAGCATCTCCAGCCATCTTCCTACTCCACAAACACGTACGTGTTCAAAAGTTGGATTCCTACATTCAGTTATACCTAATGGGTTATATGCTTTCATCCGCAGCTCTCTTTCAGCTTCAAGGGCCTTCTCCATCCTCTTTCACAAGGGCTTTCAGTACTATAGCCCTCCTCACTGGACTTTGCTTCCAAATCCATGATAATGGGCAGTTTTATAAAGAATTTCTTTTTTACTTGAGAACATTAAACTATCTCAGCTACAATAACTTCTGCTGCTTCTCTTAATGTTGCATGAAGTTAATTCATATAAAGAGAGCCACAACCAGGTCTATGCATCACTTCAGAAGCTGAATAGGCCTTGTGCTGGCTCTGCGAAGTGAAGTTCACCCTTTGGGAGGAATTTCTCTCAAGTCAGAAGAGAACAGAAGGGAACTCTGTTCTCCCTCTCCATCAAACTATATTCCCCTTATAAACAAACTTTGAATGTGAGACGCTCTGTATTGCCAAAGCTTCCAATTTTATTGCAAGCCCAAACACAGTGGATTCCCCCTGCACTCCCCGCACCCCCCCTCCCCCCATTAAATCCCAGCTCCTGGAGTCATGTGAATACCCAAGGAATTTCAGTTGTCTTATAAAAAGATTGCATTTCTGGCCCACACAGACGCAGAGGAAACCCTGTAAATGTGACCCCATTGCACCTTAAACACTCAAAACCAGAAGGCAAATAAAGAGAAGCCAAGTACATTCAGTTGCATGATTTTCAGGCCAATCTCATGATTATTTCAAGCCCAATTCAAGATTTTTGGATGGTTTGGGTTGGCAACACTGAAGACTTCATTATAGTTTCAAAGACTATAAAAAGAAAAAAAGTTTCCAAGCTGTATAATTATCAAAATGATGGAGAGTCTGAAATACAGCAGAAATGACAGGCACACTTGGGCCAGCATTTTCAAATGGGGCCTGATAGAGCATGCTTCAGCTATTTCATTTCCACATCCAGACACAGTGTACCTGATTGGCCTAAATATAGATCTCACTAGAAATCAATTGGCTTAGGCAGGAGTTCTGTGACACAGGTCTTGTTCTTGACAACTGCCAGGAGTGAATTTCACCCTGAGAAAGTTGAACAAGAGGAGGGAAGGATTGGTGACCTTACTCAAACTATGTCTTGAGAAAGCAATTTGTAAAATACAGAACAGAGATTTATTCAATAACATGTGGAAGTGATTTATGGATTCGATTGAAGATTTCTGGTATTTAAGCCTGGAAATAAGTGCTATTCCTATATTTTCGTTTGAAAAAGGGTTAAATTGTGATGTTTCATCTTTAAACAGGCATACTAGCTTCCTAAATTCCATTGCCCTTTTCACTCCTCTTCTGGTTTTCTGCATTTTCTTAATTTTGATTCCTGGTAGTCTAAGCTTCGGTTAAAAGACATGTTTCAGACAGTATGAAAGTGCATGCTCTGTATATTCTTATTTGATGAGAATATTCTGTCCTTACATTGAGCAGTTCCACAAGTGGTCCCACTGATGTTAACAGGCACCACCTAATGCCAGTGTGGGCATAATATGGGAGAAGAGAAGGAGGGTAAAACAGGGAAAGAGAGCTAGGAGGTAATTTAAAGGATGTAATGAGACAAACAAAAGCTTATAATCTTTCCATGGGTTTTTCCATGGTGACTTATTCTTTCTTTCATTTAAGTCAGTGGGAAAATTTGTATTGATTTCAGCAACAATAGGCAATGTTTCCCTCAGTCTATAGCCATAATTATGATATTACATTGCTATATTGAATTTTCCTATCTGTAATAGCATTCTTCTGCCTTTAAATTTAACTCTTACTTCAGCAGTACAAATTCTACACTGAAGACCAAAATCACAATAGTGTTCGCACACATCCTAAATTTTAAGCACACAAGCAGACTCACTGATTTATATTAAGGAAACCCACCAACAAATCAGCTCTGGTCATCAACAAGTTGGAACCTCCTTTGTTTATTCAGAAAAAAGCTATATGCAGCCCCATCAGCTCTGCTGCAGAGCAACACCAGAAAACACAACCCACAGCAAAATCATTCTTGATGGCAACACCAAGTGCGTGGTTTGCATATCACCAGCAAGAAAAAAAATGCACAGATGTGAGAGTTCATGACTTGCCAGGGCCAAAGATTTAACATCGGTTACTTAATGCCACATACGGAGGAAAGTCTCTTCACTTATTTATTTATTTTGGGGGAAGGAGGAGGAGGGCTCCTTCAGAAAACCTGTGGGCAGGAGGCCCCACATGGAGGGGGGAAAGGGGGTTATTTCACTTACAGGCATCCTGGTAGCTATTCTCCCTCCTTGAAACATTTTCCTGACAATCTTCAAAAGCAAAGTCCCAATTTGCATTTTTAATACTGAAATGTAATACACTGTTACCGGGAGACACCCCTGAGTGTTATTACTTATCACTGGGCCATTATAAACAATCATGAAAGATTACAGTTGATCTGCCTGGCCAGATGCATTCTTGAAAACCCAGAAAGAGGGTTAAATGAGAACCAACATATGTAAAAGATTCACAATGCTATATTTCAAATAAGAAACATGTAGGAGTGGAAAAAAAAAAAAAAAAAAAAGCCAAAGAGCATAGTGGTTAAAGAAAAACTGAAAGAAAAACACATAATTGCTTTTAGTCTGTCATTTCCCCCCACAGAGTAGTAAATAAGAGCTTTGATACATAAAAGCCGTTATCAAACAGTAACAAATTAGTTCTTCACCATCTGTGATCCACGCGAGGGGGGTGACAGTTATAGGCAAGATTTTAAAATATGAAATCAACTATTTATGAACTGGTTTCAGAGTCTTGCTGTCTACTTTGCCTCTTAAAACGTGGCCACAAGAAAGAGATGAGGTTTTCAAAGCTAACAAAAGACAGCAGTTGTGGTTCCACTCTTTAAATGATGCTAATTGCTGGCTGACATTTGTAAACAAGATGTTTCCTTTCCTACCACTGCCTACCATAGCTCAGCGTCACTTTCAAGAACAATAACGCATTTGAAAAAAAAAGAAAAAAAAAGGACTCTGACCTTACCAAATCTTATTACATCGAGCTTCTTTATGTTACACGTGATTGGCCCATTATTTCATGCTGGATCCAGTGCTTCAGAAATATTACAACTTAGATCAAATTTCTTCCTTTCCTTCCTTCTTTCTTGCTTGCTTTCTCTCACGCAGTCACGCTTTCTCACTTTCTTGCTTTCTCGCTGGCCTCTTTTCTCTATTTCCTTCTCTCTCCCTTCTTCCCTTTCTCTTTTTTTTTCCCCTCATTCATTTCTTAACCTTTTTTTTTTCTTTTTTTCCTGCAAAAGCACCTTCTTTTGGAGCTCTGTAGGTGAACAAATATTTCAGCTCCTGATCTGAACAAGGGAAGTACTGAAGTACTGAGTTCTCCACGATGTGCAAATTACTATATATTAACTGACAAGTAACACTAAGTTAATTTAGGAAAAGGAAAAAACAACTCAAACCCACTCATTCTTTACTGATTAATCTAGCATTTCTTCTTTTGTTCCATTCTTCTGTGCAGAAGGGGTGTTTTTCTGGAGTGAAAGCAATTAAATCTCAGAGAGATGGTGGTAATTTGTTTCTGCTTGGGAAGTGAGCACATTTGAAAAATGAGTTTGAATTGATCTAGGGGATTTTCCGTCTCCTCAGTGGAAGAAACAAAACAGAATTAAAGGCCTGAAATGTTTGGAGACTCCATTACTTAGAGACTGCTGAGAATGATTATTATTATTTTTTGAAAACAATGTTTTTTGTTGTAGTTTGGGGCAATATGAAAAGGAAAAAAAATTTTGTTACCGTGATGAAGATTGTTGTATTTCATGGGACAATCCAATGCCTTTGCAATGTGTCATTTTTACTTTCAGTGAAATACAATGGATATTTCAGCAGGAATACAAAAGTGAAAAAGGATTGACCTTATTCCCACAATCCCATATCCATTGACTACAGCACCAGGAGTGCTTTCATTTAGATTAAGCGGCTTTGACTGACAGCAGTATATTTCTCTGCTGTCATCAATTTCTTCCTAGACAATAAAATATGTTCATGTGGTAAATCAAAAAAGACTATACAAAGAGATAAATGTAGATGCATCTGCTTAGGCCCTTGAAAACTGGAAGAAGTACACACAGGCTTGAGTGCCCTAGGGTAATCTGATAATTGAATTATGTGAATTATATGAAGTAAGCTGAATTCCTCACTAAGATTTTGACATCTGTAATGGCATCTATCTGGCCAAATGTCAGCGTCTATAATGTACAATAGGTATAGGAGCTGGTCATCTAAGCCCGGAAACAGACTTATCACGATGCAGCAGTTTAACACATCTATATCATTGAATCTATGAGAAAGAGATAGGCAGACAAACAGCAAGTCAGCAGACTTGAGAGAGAGCTGCTTCTGCCGTTATTCACCTCAAACAAAAATATGTAGTAAACAGAGTAGATAAATTGTCCTGTGTTCTTTCATTAAAAGGCGAGTCTAGGGTCAGTCCTTGAATGCAAAAATGGCTGTCCAACACTCAGTGAAATGACCCCTATTGTTACAGCCTAACTGACCTCAGTCTATAGCAGTTATGACCAAGAATTTTTACTTCCAGCATTTAAAAAAGTAAACTGGAGGAATTCCTTTCATTAATTGCACAATCTCTTTGCTGGGTCTTGAAAAATGTTCAGCCCACTATGATCAAAGTCTTGGTAGCACCAGTAGTACGATAACATCAATATCAAAACATAACCCTTTCAATTCCATTCTGATAACTTAAATGATTTTAGATGCTATCATTTTTCTGTCATGACATAATTAATCTAATGGATCAATATATTTCTGAGATTATAACAATTTGCCAGCAAGGTGCAATTTACATTCACTGCATGCCTTGTTAGAATACTCATGACTCAGAGATGAAAAGGCTGCAATCTCAGCTGGAAGCAATTTGTACTGGTCATTTCAGTGCTCCTGGTATTTATAATGATGCTTCTGTAAAGGATATAGTGTGCCTTATTATTGCCTCATTTTTTAAAAACTCAGTTTTTAAACTTTTCCTCCAATTTCAAGAGCTCTCTGAGATTTCTGTAGTATTTCAGCTGATTCCTCCAGTATCATTCATTCTCCATTTCTACAATACATGACTGTAGCTCTACTGAGGCAGTAATGATTTTTGCTGGCTTCCAGCTGTTCTTGTTTGGTCTCAGGTGGCCTGGCTACCAGCCTGGACAGCAGTTTTCTGTGTCTGTCATAACATTTCTGTTTCTTTTGCCTTTCAGCTGGATTTGGAAATTTGGTATTTGCTCAAGTCTGACTTTTGTGAAAAGAACAGCCAATTAACATCTGTTCAGTAGAGGGAATTTTAGTTTATTTCTTATATTTTTTTAATGTGAAGGAGAACTTTTAAGCTTTGCTTTCAGTTTCCTCAAATATCTAACTAAATAGCATTCAGGAGGATAAAGCCAGCAAAAAGCTTAAACCATTGCCTAACTTTATCACAAGAATAGCTGCAGTAACTTCAACACTTTCAGTTATTTTCTTGCTTTAAAATCCCTTTGCTCTTAAAAAAGTTAATACCTGTGGCTTCCCATGCGGGGCAGTTTTAATTGTTTCATTCTGCTAATAACTAAAGCTTCTTTAGGGAAAGGTATAGCAGTAGTTAGGCTCTTTGCTGAGTGCTGCTGGTCCTTCTGTCTCAATAGAATTTGATTAATAAAATCAGACTGAAGTTAGTCCATTAGTCTCTCCAGTGGCCCATTTTCAATGCACTGATCTATATTGTCTGTCTTACTTTATATAAAAGTACATATTGTAGTTTTCTATAAATTATTATCATTCTAAATATTGTGCTAGTATTGAATTTGTACACAGAAATGTTTATGTTTCTACATTTTCAAAAATCTTCTGTCACAACTTTTTTGGAGTGTTTTTATTTTTCATAAAGAAAGGTCTATTTTTATTTGATAATGTAGTTTTGACCCAAACAAAGCAAAGAAATCAAGAGTCTTTAAAAGTCCTTTGTCCTTAGCAGATTGTAAACTAGGCTTCTTCACTTATCAAAAGTATTCACCTTTGATTCTCTTTTGTGATCATGTGATCCTTGGAAGAAAACAGCAATATCATTTTATTAATATGATAGGACATGAAACAAGCCATAGCCTCTTTCTTCCATCACATAATGTGTATCTAATATATTTGGATGGCCCTAGAAGCCCCTTCACTTATGTAGACTTTTCTACACAGACAGAACATAAACCTACTTTTCAGAAGCAAAAAATGAATGCTTCATCAAACACTTTAAGATTTAATCAGGGTGCCAAGCTGAAGCAGGATCATCACTGATGAGAACATATTGAAACTCCATAATTAATCTGTTATCTGAACAACATGCAGATTGTTATCTGTGAATACGTGACCTGATACAATAACTAAATGTATCTTTAAAGAACCAAGGAATGTCTTAAAAAGTTTTGAAGTAAGCAATCACAATAAGTAATAAGTAATCACAATCTTCTTAGGGCAGTGCTAGTGATGGATTACCAAGTCGTTGCTAATATAGCACAGGACGTATTTAGCTTTCATCACTGCGAGGACACACAACTGAACTAGTTTAATCTGATGTCCACAGAGACTCACAGGTGCTGTTTTATAGATTTGCTGAACAATCAGTTTTCGGTTTGTACTAGTTTTTTTTTCCTAAATGCAAGACTTCACACTTGCTTCTGTTGAACTTCATGATGTTCCTGTTCTTTGAACCTATTGAGATCCCACTGTATGATGGTCCTGTCCTCCAGTTTATCAGTCTCACACCCCTAGCCTGGTGTTGCCCTCAAACATGCTATCTGTATGAAGAGTTTAGCAGCCCTGATGTCAAATGCAAAGTAATATTAGCCAATTCCCTCAATATGCTTAGATGCATCCTGTAAGGACCTGTGGTATCAAATGTAAATTGACATTAGCCAGCTCCCTTAACATGCTTAGATGTATCCTTTGGAGTTGTAAATGTGTACAATCAGCTCACTTGAGCAGTTCTTATGGGGATCCTCTGTGAAGCTTCACTGTGTTCATCCCCTCCACAAATTTTGTTACTTGGCATGCAGACCTAAGAGGCCTGAGAAAATACCTTTTCTGTAAAGGCTCTGAATACCTCAGCCATTTCTCTGCTCTGTGTGAGGTTGCCTGCACTCTTCATTCCAGCTCTAGATTTGCTCTGGTATTTCCTTCACTGATATGAAGCCCTGTAGAAGCTATCCATGCTGACCTTTGCATCCTTCACCAGTTTCTACTTAGCCAAGGTCTGACTCTGAACTCTGTCCCAGAGTGCTTGGGTGATGCTATAGTCCTCCTTGGTTGCCCATCCCTGCTTTCACTTTCCATCTCTCTCTTTCTGCTTTTGAATTCAGTTTAAGTAAGTTTCCCATTTAGTCAAGCTGCTCTCCTATTCTACATCAGGGTGGATAGTTCTTGTTTCTTGAAGTTATGTATAGATCAGCAAGATTTAAACAGTTCTTGGCCCTTCAAGGCAGCCTCACATAGGATTCTTCTGATCTTCAGAGATCATTTTTTAATTTTATAACTTAATTTTTTCAATATGTGAGGTTTAGCAGATCAGAAGCCAAAATTTCTTGAGCCAGTTAACTTACAGCCTGTTCTGAGATATCTGGCGTGTTTTCAAGGTAAATAAATGAGCTACATAAACTTCCCAATGGGGAATTGTCTTTATCCTTAGTCTTCTAGATCATCTAGTGTAAGTTCTCAATGTCTCATTATTGTTTAAAAATTCTGACAATTTTGCAGCTTTGTTGTGTGAATTTTATATTTATCATTCTTCCACTAAAAATGTAGCGAACTCTTTTCTATGCTGCCAACAGAATCTGCATGTATTTATTAATTCCTTACCATTTAGCATTTCATGTGGCAATTGCAGATTTTCTGTTTCAGCATTAGAAATTGGATTCCATTTGAAGGTGAAGGCAAAATATTTTAAACAAACTTCAGTTGCCTTATGATCTGTTTGGACACATGAGTTTTTCTCCCTCCACACATACAGATAGAAATTAACCATATGCAGTCATTGGGATCTTCTTTCCAGCCTTTCCTGACAGTCTTTCTTCCAGCTAGTTAAATGGCATCCTTCTTTAAATGTCTCTAAAATCTCTTCCAAAGTCCTGACTTTAGAATCCATAGTTAGCAAACTCTGGATTTGGTCCCTCTTATACAATCACCAAATGCTCCCTTTCTCCTTCAGATACGTTTTTTTCTGTCAAGGGAACTATCTTGGTTCAAAAAATAATATTTTTGTGTGCGTATGCCAAAACACCCGTTTAGCCAAGATATGCCTTATTTCAGCTACTCCCTGAAAGACAAACATTAACCCTTTCAAATCAAAATACAAAATCCAGTTAGTGAATTGATTTGAGTGGGATCTGGAGCTGCATAAAAATGTTAATCAATAATGACATAGGTTATTTTTAGGTAAGTATTTAAAGGTACTTATATTTATTTCACTGTACTTTTTGCAGTGGTTACCGTTCCATGCTTAGGAAATGATACAAATGCTGTAAGAAAAATACCACATGTGATAAACAGCCAATGTTTATGTTCATTCCTTTTCTTTGAGAAAGTTATTTGTTTCTTTTTAGAAAAAATATACAGTAATGATCCAAAACAGTGAAATCCTGTTATACCACAAATGTCTAATGCTGAAGTGTCTTTTCAGGACCCAATCTATTTATATTTATGTATACATATGACAATTATTTTTCTAGTATTCTCATAAATATGCTTCTTAAAAGATTTCAGCATGCAATCTAGAGTTTCTGTAAGTCAATATAAACTGTGCTTCACACAAGCGGTGCTTAGAAATCATGCAATTGAACTAGTCTAATTCAACATTTATTATAATGGAGTCTTATTCATTACATGATACTAATACAGAATTGCCCCATATATAGATCTCTTTATTGGCTGTAAGGGGTTACATTCTAACGTTTTCACTTTGGGGTTCAGTTCAGAAGAGCCTCAGTCAGCTTGGATGCTTACCTGAATGCTCTGTGTTTGCAAATTTAACTGGAAATCTTAAAAGAATCTAAATACTTCCTGGTCTAAATCAAGCCTGAAATATCTTGAGTACTGTCTTTGTTGTGGTATTTTGGTACTTAGATTTCGAGTCTCAGACATAAACCAGAAGTGCAGAAGCTTGTAAAAACTAGAAGAATGGAAAAAAGGTTAACCAAACATTTCAGAACACTCAAAAATGTATGACTGTTTGGAGGTCTGAGGTACATAGTTTAAGGTATTAGCCATTTATCTTTAAAAGAAATATTCAAAGCTATGCTATTTCAGAGACTTACCATCCCATGTTCGGTATATTATATGATATATAATTTGTGCATAAGTGTATTTGTATATAATTGTAAGTTATATGTAAGAGTGGGGTCCATTACATTTGCATTATATTTATTTATATTATCTCTTCAACCAGTATTATATTTATTACATGAAATCTTGTGGTCACCAAAAGATTAGTTCACTGACAACATTCACTGTTACTGCTAGAAAGGAGAAAAACAGAAGAAACATGGTGAGAGAGCAATCTGCCTCTAGAAAGGTTTCTAGCAGCCCAGATTTGAACTTGTACAATGGTGAATTACTACAGATTTTGAATTATAACTCATTCGTGCCTATGTTGCCAACTGACCCTGGATAAAAGTCCAATATTAACGTAGTGTCAATAGTAAGTGTCAATAGTGCCAATTTTTTCAGCTTCCCCAATTCTCATTTAAAAAAATGTTTATACTTCTAATGTTTTTCAGCTATGACTAAGTTTAATACTTACGTCATTGCAAAGACTTTCTGAGTTTTCATCATAACAGGGTCGCCTTGGACCAAATCCTACTCTTTGTCTTAATTGTTTACTTGTTACTTTGTCTTTCAAATCAGTGACCCAAATGCTCAGTTCTTCACCTATGCTGTCTGTAATGTAGTGTAGCAGAAGCCTACTGCAAGCTACTAGCAATCATGGTCAGCAAGCACGGTCAGTTTGTTCTAGGAAGAGAAGCAAAGACTTCTCAGTCTTCTGCACTTTTGACTTAGCAAGCTGCTGAATAGGACAAAGCATGAAAAAGCCATTGCTACTCATTGCTTCTGAACAAATCCCATCTCCTGTCCCTAACTGGCCTATTATTTATAGAGGATTACTTTGCAGCCGTACCTGCCTGTTCTGCATGTGAAGGCTTGAGCAGAATTCTCTTCCCTGTTTTCAGCCACACTCCAGACCCAGTGGTAAGAGGAAATAGGCACAAACTAACACAGGAGGTGCCATTTGAACACAAGGAAACACTTTTCTATTGTGAGGGTACTAAGCACTAGAACAGGTTGTCCAGATTGATTGTGGAATACACATCCCTGGAGATAAACATGGGCGTGATTGTGGAATACACATCCCTGGAGACAAACATGGGCCTGGACAACATGCTGTAGGACCAGATGACCGCCAGAATTCCCTTCCAACCTAAGCCTTTTTGTGATGCTGCAATTCTGTCTGACATGATCCTTCCCTGTGACTCCTTCCAACACAGAATGAGGATACGGGCTTAATACACAGTAGTCCTTGAAGTCACTTCCATCCAGACCATTATCTTCCAAGTCTTTTTCCTGAGACAGCTGAAGCTCATTTCTGTCAGTAACAAAACTCTACTGACAAGGATTTAACCCTTTACCTTCCTTGAAACAAGGTCAAGTTATAGGGTGGCTGCTGCCGTGAAACTTAAAAACTAAGAAGGTGTTCTTTAGCCTAGCAAATATAAACTTTGAAGTTAATATTGAGTTCAACTTTATGATCATTGCACTTAAGATTTTACATATTCTTCTTACCCTAAAAGGAATAAGAACAGGTCTGAAAGAAACAACTTCATTGTTCTCCAGACAGCTTGCAATCCAAATTTCTGTCATCAAAAGAGTTTTTACATATTCAAGAGAGAGACTACATAATATTGATTCTCACTTGCTGTTGCAAGAATACTTTCTAAACCAGGAATTTTCCCCTGAATTCAGCATTTCCACCTCTTTCTCTTCTATATTTGTATGGCTTCTGTGATGTATGCCATCTCCCTCTTTTAAAAGATAAAACAAAAGATTTCATATTTTGCTCATTTGGAGTTTTTCTCCTTCCTGCACATCTGCTGTTTTTTAAAAGTGCCCCAGAAAATTTTAAGTATAAGTGCTGTCTTTTTCTTTAAGAGTACAAGAGACATTCATACCTAATTCATTTCTGGACAAAGTCTAGAAACCATGAGGAGCTCATTGTGTTCAGTCAGTAGAAAATGAATAACTGATAGAATTTCAAATGTAAAATTCCATGAAGAGTTCAAGTGTCAACATTGTTGTAACATATGTCCCATATTACTGGCTTGTGTTTTACATCTATTGCAGGGTTTAGATTTTTTTTTTTAATTGTTGCAATTTTGTACAAACATAACGAAATCTGTGGATTATGTAAATTGAGATGTTTTGTATTTAGTCACTGAGGAAAGTCAAAACTGAACTAGATAATTACGTCCAGATCTTTTTTTTAATTATTTTCATGATCACTCTTCATACACCATATTTTACTACCTTTTTCTACTCATAACCTTGACTGAACATATGTTAGATAGTAATTCAATTCTAAAGTGAATATGACTTTGTAGTAACTGATGTACTATTTCAACAAAGAATTTCTACCACATGTATCATGCCTCCATCAGGATATACACAGTTAAAGGAGTCAAAAATAAAAAAAGAAATCCAAACTAAATGTCACTTTTCTGGTACAATTATCAGTTAAAATAAAAATACTGTGGATTCATTTTGGCCTTCAAGTTACAAAAGTACATTTTCAGTCCCTACATCAGCATCCACATGCATGAAAATGTAAAAACAAGGCCTTCCTCATAATTTGAATTCTCACTGGATTCTTCTTATTAATGTTGTGATAGAAACACTGTATCCTTTTTAAATTCATAATAAACTAATATTTTTCTCAATAGAATTCAATTGCAGTAGGTGGATTTTTTAGTTAGACAGTAAGGACTGTGCACCAGGACCCTTTACCAGTGTAAATGCTACCATTGCAAAGGGAATCCTAAGGGAAAACAGTACACAGTAAAGGGTCGGGTTTACTGAAAACTAATGAATTTCAAATGTTTTTTGATGGAAAGTGGGACTTTTCAGTGGAAATGTTGACCAAAAGAAATCCTATTTTTCAAAGAACTATCAGCTGGTCTGCAGGCTAGAGTTGATCCAGCAGTATGTGCAACATACTTTAGATACTAAATCTTGGCGGCAGAAATCTTTGTGATAGGATTTATTGTTCTTGAGCAATACATCCCACGATGCTCTTTGACACTGGAGTTTATTTAATAGGATCAGTCCCAGACTCATTCTTTCAGATTCTCCTATTTCATTGCTCACAGTGGGTTCTTAGAAGTTCATTTTTTTACATGCGACTTCTTCATAAATATGAGACAGAAAGGTCTTACTTTATTCACCATCTGTTTATACTCCTTCAGTGTTCCTTTCCTACATTAACTTCCACATCTGGTTCCATACTTTCTATAGCAGGCCAGAATTATGGCTACATCCCCTATCTTCATGACCCCCTCTCCATTTCATGAGTTTATCCACAGTAAAAATTGCCAGAGTAACAATGCAATTTGAAGTCTTTGAGGAAGCTTGTTCCTTCTGGTGGTTTGACTTCAAGTTTCTTTCCTCTTTTGCCAGACTGAGCAAAAACACAGAATATATGATTACTTCTAGGACATACCAAACTAATATTATCCCTGTGTCCCAGTTAAGAGTGTGGCGTAAGTGCCAAATGTCATGTGCTGTCCATCGTAGTGGTATGTTTAAATACACAGGGATTTACACACAGAAATCTGACTGAAATCTCTGACTCAAATCATGTAATTTCTGACAATTCTTACAGAACTAAGATTTACCACCCTTGTCAGCTGAGCCAGATTTGCAATGGTGGCCTAGAAATAAGCATGCCTATTATGCCATGACCATCAAGTTGGAAAGTCACTGTTTCCCTCTCCCACCATTCATTATAATTGCTTTAGATTCTTTTGACTTTGATCAAATGAGACCATTAAAAGTTGTGCAATTTGACTGCTCATGGCTATTCTTTTCAAAGCTTTCCATTTTGTTAATGTTTTATTCTAACCCTCTTTTCCTAAAAGCTAAATAGGAATAGTTCCCTCCCTCTAAGCTGTGCCTTTTTGTGGCTCACGCTGATGCTGCTCATACCTTCTGTGAAAAAATATACATGACTATGAAACTGGGGTTAGAACATCAAGCCAAAATATTTGAGGGAATAACTTGGCTGAAGGAGGTCAGCTGAATCAGCAGAACACCTGAAACTCAGCACATATTCTCTGTCCATTCACTTTCTGTCTCTTGAATGCTCTTTAAACATTTTATAGCTGTAAACATATTATCTGAGCTCACTCTTTGAAGACAGATCATGGAAGTTCCCACCTTGTAACTGAGCAGTTTCATCCCCAGGGGGTTATTTCTGACCAAATGTTACTTAATATTTTCTGGTTTAGACTTTTAATTTTAGTAATTTCAAAAATTTGTCTTCACACATTGCAAAGTATATTTTCCCATCCCCAGGAAGATTTTGAGAGATGCTGCGCATACATATATATATATATATATATATATGTATGATCTTCTAACACCTCCATTCAATGTGTGTTCAAAAAGCACAGCATGTTTCTTACTTTTCTGAGTTTATCATAGGAGAAGGGAGATAAAAAAATAAAGTCAAAAGTTGGGTTTGGTAGGTTGCTGGTTTTCTTTTTTCAAAAGAAAAGAAAATTTAATGTTATTTGTAACTTTAGGGAATCAGGAAAGAAGGAAATTCTCCTTCATTCACTCAAAGATAGAAGAGCTGGTTTTGATCCTGAGAGCTCTGCATACTTTGCTAATAGCAAAAATAATAGGCAGAAAAAGCAGAGAATGGCTAGGTTGATAGCTGTACATCCACAGAGCACTCTTAGTCATATACCAGTGTCACTTACATTTTACCTGCGATGCTATTAACACCATCTGCAGTGTCCAAATTAGAACCAAGTTAAAAGATCAGTTCCAGATACATTATTCTCTTTCCAGTGGCAACCAATTTTCTTCTACCCTAGACTGGCAGGGTTTTCAGTGAGACTAAAATTACCTTAGAGAATGAACATTTCTCAGTATTTCACAATTTGAGATCTTTATCACAAGTAAGTTTTGTGAACTGAATCATAGTCCTTCAGCTAGCTCTATACTGTATCATATGTCAATTAAAGTTATATATGTATCAGTTTTAAAGAATACTTTTTAACTATTCTCCTTTCACTTTCTGTAATTTTTTAAGTGCCTTCTTAACACACCCAGTGAAATTATCATGGAAATTCATGGTAATATTGTGATGATAAGATGTATGATAAAAACATGCTCAAGTAATTTCTCGGTATTATTTTTTGCAAACTAATCTCTTGTATCATAATGGGAGCAATTTTCACTCTTTTTATGCAGGAAAATGTTACTTCCAAGAGCCATGATATATGATCTGAATTAACTTTTCTCTTTTATGGAGGATCCAACCAGCTTTGTTTTGTCAGTGTCTCCAAAGCAATGTGTTTGAAAAGAAAACTCAAACCTGATATGTGGGTCTTTTGTAGACTTGATAATTTTTGGTCCTCAACTTCAAAAAACATCATATTATTGGAAAAAAAATGTTTTGAGAAGTAGTACTTTTACAGTGATGTTGAGGCATTCTCAAGAATACTTAGAATTAGCTAAGCTCTGCTCCAAATAAAGTCAAAAGATGTATTAACACGTTCTCCAACATGTGCTGAATTGAGCCAGCAAGCCTCACTTTTCAAAATTTTATTCAGAGTTTATGACAAAAAGAGTGTCTCTGAAAAATACAAATAGTGCTTGCTCTGCCAACTGTTCTGCAGGCTAAGAATCAAGCAGGATTATTTCTGATTTTTGCCACATCACCAATACCAAAATACTTTGCAAGCCCTTTTTTAATTCATTAACTTTATGCAGCTCCATTACACTGAAGAAGATTGTAGAACTCTTAGTGATGATGACAGAATTTAGCCCAGCAACTAAAGCTTTGTTTCCCATTATGATGATGATGTGAAAAATGGTAGACTATCTAGAACACTCCTCCCCTTTAACAAAATTGTGTTTGTCCCCATTCAAGCAGATTAGCCCTAAGTATACACAGAAAAAAATATGGTGTTTACTCATATAAGTGTGATTGTATAAATTGGCCTATTATTTTTATCCGTGAACAGAATTCCTCTTAGCATTAATAGGACCTGCTTGCACATTGTGGAAACAAACAGAGAGACACCACCATTTTGTACATATAAATATTTACTCATCATTTTAAAAGCAGCAGCACTATACTATAAGTCATTGTTAAGAGTGTGCTATAAGTGCTATACTGTGCCAATAAACAGAAGATAGACTGTGTTACCTCCCTCTCAGCAGTGGTCTGAGTGATTAGCTCAAGCTGTACGTACCTCACCATGATAAAGCCCTGGAGGTGCATTGGGTAACTGTTCTACTGGACTCTAGGAATGAACATCACTTTAATATGTGATCATCTTTGTATTGGGTTTGAATGGCAAGGGGGCTACAGTGGTGGCTTCTGTAAGAAGCTGCCAGAAGCTTCTCCCACATCCAATAGAACCAATGCCAGATGCCTCCAAGGTGGCCAACCCCGAGCCTATTCCCCATCCCCCTGCACTACTTTCCAGGAAGAAGGAAAGAAAACCAGGAGTAAAGTTAAGTCCAGGAGGAAGGGAGCCGTTGGACCATTCATTATTACAACATTTGTCTTCCAGAGCAACTGCTAAATGCATTGAAGCCCTACTTCCCAGGAAATGGCTGGACATCACCTGCTGATGGGAAGTAGAAAATAAATCTTTTGTTTTCCTTTGCTTCCACAAGTGGCCTTTTCTTCTGCTTTATTAAACTGCCTTTATGTTGATCCATGAGTTTTTCACTGCCATCCTGCTGAAGAGAGGAGTGATAAAGCAGCTTAGTGGGCACACTAAGATAAACCCAACAAAATGTAATATTATTTTGATGAGATAGTCATTCTGTTTGAGACTGGTTCGTTTTGCAAACAGTGGCAAAAAGAAAATCCCATCAGTTTTAAACAAGCAATAATGAAGTATTCTTGTATAATTCTTCTTATCCCCAAACATCCTGACGCATATACAAACACACACAAAAACTGCCTCACACATTACAGAATTCAAGTACCTCAGGGTCATTATGAGACAAAATTCTTGTCATAGCAACCTCTTTTGATTACATATTTTATCCTGATACAATTTTTAACCTTGTTTTAGTCTCTTCCTCAAGGTAAACAGCAGTATTCAGCAAAAACATATTCGCATATTTCCTAGTTTTGAAGTAAAAAGGGTTGAAGCACACTTTTAATTAGGAGAAGAGGGGGGAAAAAAAAAACCAAACCAGAAGGGTTTTTAAAGAATTTAGAGCACACTTCCTCATATTTCAAGAGGTTGCATATTTGTCCCTTGCATATTTGATGCAGCCTCCTCCTGTATCAGACAAAGATACCCCTCTCAAACGAGTCCTTGTGGAGCAGAGGTATAGCTCCGATGAGCTGATAATGCTAGATTTTATAGGTTCCAGGGATTTTCTTGCCCCTTCTCTCCTGTTGTGCATGCCAGAGGTCCCCTGCTTCCTGTCTCCAGCTGATAGTGGTGGGACTGGGGAGGGTCAGGGAGAAGGGGAGGGGGCTGGTCCCTCAGCGGCTGGAGGGAGCAGGGGGCGGGCGGCTGGCAGTGTCTGACAGCTGAAACAGATGATGCCGCACACCACCTATGTAAACAGAAATAGGCGCTGGGGCTGATGTAGCACAGAGATATGACCCTGCCCATAGAGCCGCTGAGTCTAGACTCCAGATGTGTTCTCACTGTTACCAGGCCAATTCAGATCCAACTGGTAAATATTTCTACCAGATGACAGTGGGCTCAGTTACAGAAATGAGGACAAAGGACAAAAATAGGCAGAAAATGAGTACTGGGCATTATTGCTGCTTAGAAAAATATTCTGCATAGTTTTAGAGATGTTAAGGGACAATTATTTAAATAGATCATATACATTCTTTTATTTTCTTACCATGTTCAACTGAAAAGGTTCCAAGCCAAACTGAAAGCTATTTAGCCAAATTAGTCACTTAAAATGAACTGAAACAGAGGTCTGTAAAGGATAAAATAAAATTTATACTAGGACTTTACCATATGGGCGTAAAGAAATGAGGAAAAACCATAGTGTTGATAACCTCAGGCTGGCAAACACCAGTTTATTGGAAAGTGAGTGTTATGTGATTTATTTACAGAAATGAGTGATTATAGAACAAGGGCACTCTACAGAAACAAAATTGAGGACAGAAATCCCTGTCTGTTGGTGTTTCATCTCCCCAGATGTAAGATTGTGACTCCTCGTCCATGTGTTGTTCAGAATGCCATAAAGTCCGTCAATTAAGCAGCAGCTGAGCACCACTGATGCAACCAAGGCTCTGACAAGCTTTAAGAAGTTACTAGTTTGCATCTGCCTCAGACAATGAGAGTGAAGCAACAAAGATCTGCAGTGCTCTGGGCTCTTTTCTTATGTCTTTTCTTCATGTATGGTATCGTGCCACATAACTGCAGGCAAAAGATTTGTCTTTGCAGAAAGCTACAGTCCTAGGCAGCGTATGCTAAGGGACAGTTAGCACAGGAGAATATTATCTATATCCTTTATGAAGACATTTGTAATTTGCACAAATATTATATGATCTCCTGTTTGAGTCCCATGTTCACAAGATGACTGCCAATAAGTGATTCCAGCAGGAGATATGTGAACAGAAGATCCATGACTTTAAATGGTCTTCTTCATTGACTAGGAAATATAAGAGTCTTACATTTCACATTTTGTGATGAGCCTTCCTAAGATTAAGTGTCTGGCTGATAAATAGGACCAAAATCACAGTACACGGATGTAGGTAAGACTTAGAGTTTCAGCTGTAAAAGGAAATTAATAAGCAAAGCTGGTTTTAAAATTTTCTTTCACATAATCAGAAGTTTGCATGACTGTTCTTATATTGTTCTGAAAACCATTTATTAAAGATGTTTCCTAGCACGTCTACTGCTGAATGCATGAGTACAAAATACATAACCTCAGCCTTGCAACAGCGTATTTTGGGAGTTTTTTTCCCTCACATCAGTAATTGGTAGCCAAATAGTTACTTTTATGACACACACATATGGGTCAGCAAAAGAGCATTCAGATCAGCAGAGTCTGGAGCATGCTATGTATAAAAGCAAAGTTAGAAATGGCTTAGCTATTAAAAAGATCACATTAAACCAGGAATAGCTTGGTCCCTCACTTTGAACTCATAAACCAGCAGAAGGAGCTTTGAACTGAAGAAGAAAGGCTACCCCAATCTAAATATTTCTTGAGATGATCTTTTAAATAGTTAACCTTCTAGTTACATTATAACTGCAACTTTTTCTGTGCACACCTGTGAAGCTATTACTTGTCTTCAAGAGACAGAGTGGATTTATACTTACTAATTGGCTCTCATTTCACTATGTTCCTTTGTTTTTTCTCTTACCTCTCATCTTCCCTTTGTGTTTGAGGCGCTCTAGCCAAATGTTAAATATTCCTGAGGAGAAGTTTGCAAGTGCTGGTACAAAATAGTTTGGCTGGGTACTCAGAGAATATCAGTACATACTCTCTGGTGAGCAGTAGTGTACTGTGAAATTGTTGCATTTAATTGGGTTACAGCTGCTGATCATTTTGTGCAGCTATAATGGGGGCTTACTAACAGATTCTCTGGCTTAACAGAGTTTCTTTCCTCAGACCTTTTCACCCATATGCATGGGAAAAGAAGGTACAAGTCTGAGAAATGTGAACCTAGACACGCAAGACACTTACTTAGGCTCTGTCTTTGTACAAATCCGCGCTGCTTCATTCTCCCAGAGGGATAGCATTTTTAACATTCATAATCTAATGGGTTGACACCGAGCTTCCTGGTACCAAAATAAATATTAAAAATGCAGATAAATTGGACAAATAAGGCCTGAAGACACTCAGGACACAACAGAAGTTTTCATTTTGGTGGAGAACAAAGAAGAACAGTGAGCAGACCCTACAAGAAAAATACCAACTTTTGGTTTCCTTCACCACAGGTTCCCTTCTCTTCCATCACTGTCTGTTCTCAACAGATCAGCATCTAAGAACTGACCCCATTCTCCACTCCTTTCTCTTCTGAGAGAGAGCTTTTTAAACAGTGGATGGCTCTTTGATCTGCTGGCTTCCTGTAGTTTTTCACACCATGGTTATTCAACAACTTCACCTCACTGACCAGGTCAATGAACACACATGAAATAATATCACATAGTACTGTCTGCAGGATACTAAACTGTACAAGATTCTTATCTCCCACAGCCTGCATCTCAGAAAATCTGCTGATTTCCCAACCTTCATCCCCAAGAACCATATAAGAATCACCTATTTTCAGCTTTCTAGGAGTAGGTGAGAACCTTCATGTCCCAGGAGTATCCAACTTCGAGAATGGGATACTACTTTCCATGTTTTCTGCATTAAGGGAAAATGCTAAATGTTTTTCAGCCTCAAGATTAGTTATTCCAAAGGTGTACACAAACCTTTTTTCTCTAGAAAAAAAGACTGGAAATTAAAGGATGGGAGAAACAGAGTTAGAAACCTGTGAGCTAACTTAAAGCTAAGAAGAACAAATGGAAAATTACTGACGTATTTAGGCACCATAAATGCCTTGCCAAGAACATCTGAAGTGCCACAAAGGCTACTGATATGGTCACATCAAAAAGTGGTTATAATGCAAACAGATATTCATAAACTTTTTTTTTCAAGCGAATTTAAACCTAGAATCTCAAGGAAGCAAATTTTGTTCCAAGATACTATTGATAATGATGATGAATCATATTTTTGAAAAACTGCCTGAAATATACTCATTGATTTTTTCAGTTCTGCACATAAATATTTGTTTGCCTATACAAATGCAATTTGTATAGATGCACTTATAGCAAGTAAAGGTACTGTCTAGACTGTGTAAAAGAACTGTTGCTTGTTATGATCTCTCCCATCTTTTCCCTTGCCTTTTCCCTTTCTCTTTCCCTTTTCCTTTCCCTTTCCCCATGCTTTTCCCTTTCTTTTTCCCTTTCCCCTTTCCTTTCCCTCTCCTGCTTCTTTCCTTTCCCTCACCTCTTTCTTGCTTTCCCTCTCTTTCTCTTTCTCTTCCTCTTTCTCTTGCTTGCTCTTTTTCTCTTTCTCTTTCTTTCTCTCTCTTTCTCTTTCTCTCTTTTTCTCTTTCTCTTTCTCTTTCTCTTTTTCTTTTTCTTTCTCTCTTTCTCTTTTTCTCTTTCTTTCTCTTCCTCTTCCTCTCTTTGTCTTTCTCTTCCTCTTCCTCTCTTTGTCTTTCTCTTTTTCTCTTTCTTTCTCTTCATCTTCCTCTCTTTCTTATTATCTTTACCTCTTTTATTTCTTTTTAAAACAGAAACAGTTCCTTTATTTGCACTTTTAGGCTTCTGAATATCTTTAGACATCCAGCTGTGTTCTCATTTACAACATTTTAGTTGTAAATTGAACAATTTAGTTCAATACTCCTCGCACATATGTATTTCTTCATTTTTACTCCAATTCTGAAAAATTTTCTTGCAGTCTTTGGTCACTGATTGTGGATAGGACATCAAAAAGTAATTAAGAAAATAATAGTGCTTTTGAGTTTGGGAAGGAAAAAATATATGCTGAAACCAGCACACTGACAAACAAAAAAGTAATGAATGGACGTTTATTTTAGCTTAACCATTTTTTACATGCAGATAAGAGCTGTTACAGTAGTACTGCGTAAGATGATCTACATATATTTTTTGAAAGGTTTAAGATATCTTTTGATTATTTTTAAAACAGTTGCATTTGTTATGGATTAAAAATGGTTGAGAACCACTGCTCCAGAAAATCTCCACCAGACTGATGGGTACAATAAAAGGTAATTAATGGCTATATTCATTAGATAGTTAGTATGCAAAGGAGAAAGCCTAAATCAGGAAGCCAGTTAATTTGCAAGAAAAAATCAAAACTATGATAGTGCAGAATTTCCAAAGGCAAAACAAAGAAGCCATGGCACCTGCAGGATTATATAAAATGGGACCACACAGGAAGTTTCAGGAGGGAGCTTGAGCTCATTGAGGAATCAGACAAATTCAAGACAAGCAGTCTAGGTTCAGAAAGAAAAACCTATGTGGTTCTGGAGAAAACTCATGTAGGGAAAGGATCCTGATCTACAAAAAGCATCTAAGAAGATTCCAGCACAAACCTGAAGAGTTATACAGACCATTAAACTGTTGAAAAATTATACAGACCATTAAACTGTTGGCCTATAGTACATAAAGACTGCATTTTTTGCTGTAATTCGGGGGGATTTTTTACTAAAGTAGTACAATTTTATCCTTTATTTTTCAAGTAAAGATGACAGTATTTAAAAAATGTTAATTCTGTTAAATTCTCAACAAGGTCCCAGTACATTTCTAGCTCAGGCCAACAAGCCCCATCCCAGACAATTCCTGGGCACGATGCAAGAGAGAGTATTGGCTAAAGACCACTCCAGTAGGCAGCTGGGATGAGGCCATCCTGTTTGGAAGGTAGGAGAGTTGAGCAGTGTGAGTAGCAATAATTTCATTCCAGTTTGCCTCAGTGCCAAAGAACCACATAATTAATTTGCTAGCATAGATATAGACTGTATGTTCATGTGCTGTATTTATCATGGAGCCCTAAAAAGGAAAATTATAAACTGGCAATATCAAGCCATTCAGCGTGATTATAGAAATAACATAAAAACTGCAAGAGGTATGGTATTTTGTTTCAGAGCTAAAACATCAGTGTCACAAGGAGGAAAAGATCCCATGCTTGATTGTTGGGATATTCACTTAAATCAGTTTCACAGAATCATAATATAATTGAGGCTAGAAGACACCTTTGAAGACTGTCTAGTCCAACCCTCCTGCTGAAAGTAGAATGAAGTACAGGAGGCTGCCTGGGAGCCAGTCAGAGTTGACTTATTCCCAGGATGGAGACTTTGCAACCTGTTCCTCTGCTCAACCACCCTTAGAGTTACAAAGGGAAAGGGAGGTTATATTTAAATTGAATTTCCTTTGTTTCAGTTTATTCCCATTGCTTCTCAACCTTTAACGGGACTGAGAAGCATTTGGCTCCAGGCTGATCATTTCCAGCTCTCCCAGCCTCTCTTCATATATCAGAGGCTCCAACCCCTGTTCATGGCCCTTTACTGGGTTCACCCCAGTATGCCCATGTCTCCTGTACTGTGAAGCCCAGCAATGGACCCAGCACACCAGAGGTGACTTGCCAGGACTGAGCAGAGGGGAAGGATCACTTCCTTTGACCTTCTGGCCAAACATTAAAAGAGGAAAAAAAAATTCAGAATAATTATCTAGTGATTTCTAGATCCTTCCATAGAATTATATCAAAATGGGAAAATACATTAACTCAGTTCAATGTGCTTCTAAATTAACTTTATAGCCTCTTGTGGTTTTTTTTTTTTTGTTTTAGTGGGGATATTTCTGGTTTTGCACCTAAGTTGCCTCATTAGATATCTTACATTCTCATAATAAGAGAAAAACAAAAAGTGTTGATGAAATTTTACATAACAAGAAATATATTTACCGTATAATTAAATTATGCTAGTAAAATAGGAGGATGGAAACTGATTAATATTAAAAGTAGTTACAAGGGATAACTGGAGTAACTTGAAACCAGACTCTCACTTTTCTGTTGCAATAGTCTATACAAGGCATAGGAACCAATTGCTAATGTTTACTACTGCATTGTCTGGAGCTATGTTAAACTTGATTAGGACTTGAATATTTAAAACTTGGTTTAGATCGAATCAAGTGGTACATAGGCACATTTTTGGTCCATCCTTTCAGTCACTGTTGACAAAGGCACTTCAGGATGTTCAGTATTTTTAAAGTATAAATATTTTTAAGCAAGTACATTGATTGCCTCTAGCAATGATCAGAATCATTTAGAAATAATCTGAAGGCTGAAAATTTGGTTTGCTGACAACATCCACTTCCTCTCAACTTTTAACTTGGCACATTTCATTAATAATGTCAGATTAACACATTACCACTGGCACTGGTACAATGGTAATGGAGGATAATTATCTCTAGATGCCATGCTTGTAGGGCTCTGTCTTATTATAGGGATTCCACAGTGTGCCCTCCAGCCCTCATAACCTCATAGACTGGATTATAAAATCTGCTAAGAGGTCACCATGACTGCTTTCCGTCAGATTTCATCTTCTTAGAGCCCTAAGTCTGAATAGCAGGGGAATATGTTGTGTTCATGGGTCTTGCCAGGTAGGAAATCACAAATGCAGAGGAAACATGATTCCAGCCCTCAGAGCTGGGAACTACAAATAAAATTCAAAATGTGCCACACAGCGATACCAGATCATTAAACCCTTGTGTCCATTTGTCTAAATCTTCTTCTTTGACAGTGCTGGAATACTCAGGGTTTCACTGGCAGACATATAACTCCTTCCTGAAACTACTATCAGTACTTTTCCTGGCAAGCAGACTTCTTGAAGTAAGGACAGGGAAGAAGATGTGTAGGACCACAGACACGACAAAGTGTGTCTCATGCTCCCTCCCACATGGTGTAGGAGTGTACTCCGAGCAGGGCAATGCCTCAGACACTATGCTACATCTCCAACAGTAAGTGAAACAGGGCCAAAGACATCATGCATCATTATAAAGTGTTGGCACATCCCTGTAAAGTTTCTGATCCATGCCTAGCTGGCGTGTCCTTTAGGCAACCCAGACATTGTTTAGTGCCACGGATCATTGTCAGGAGACAGTCCAGCCAAGACAACAAAGTTCAGCAAAACGAACATGAGCCTTGGTTCTGCTTTGTGCCCCAGTATAGACACAGAAAGTACAGCAACATCCAGCAGTGTTCTTCAACATCAGATACCTACATAACGAAAATCTTACATCAGATAGACCCTCCCAGAAGCTACTGTTGATAAGATAGAAAATGGTGGGGAAGGACTGTAAGACACATGTTAATAACCTATTTTTTTTTAATAAGTGCTGTTTTTCTGTGGTTTTGTGCAGCATTTAGCACAACTGGGATGTGGTCCTAATTTAAGGATATTGGAGGCTATAGTAAAAATAATGCACATAGGTCCAGCCAAATCCTTTACTTGGTTCTCTATTTTTATTGCAGTGCATTTGAAATTGCTAAGAGTTTGCAATTTTGAAGTTTTTTTTCCTTGTGAAAGACAAACTGACATATGGGTGACTATAGGCACCTTAGTATATTATTGTTACTGGTTTTTTCCAAGCAACCTTCCTTACTTTTCTTGCAAATTAAGACAAAAATGAAGCTTGCTATTTATTATGTGTTAGTTTCTGATTAACTGACATCTCATAAGGCAAAATAAGAAACCTTTACAGTTTCCACCTCCAAAGTCCTGCAGTATATAACAGCTATACTCTTAATAAATTCTGGTTTAAGTCTTACTGATAGATTTCTCTCTTTCAAGGGAACATTTGTTCACAGGACCATTCTAATAGCTGATATCCTTCCAGGTAATGCCTTTCTTTATCTCATGTCCCCATTAATTTTTTTTTTTTTGCGTTGCTCAAAAGTCTTCATGTCATCTGTCCTCAAGAATAACTTCATTACATGGCAGTTACAACTCCAATTTGTCTTTGTACAAAGAAAGAAATTCATTTGCACAAGGAAGGTCATGGAATTTTGCTTAAAGGTTAGCAGAGAACATGACATGGAAATTGCAAGCTCAGCCATTTAGCAAGTGGCCAGCCTGAACACTCAATAGCCGTCTGGCTATAATTTGTGAAAATTTTATGTCACACAATGCTCCTTCTGCCTTTCATAATCCTTACTGTATTGTGATTATGAAATTTCAACAGAAAGTGGACACCATTGGTCTAGGCCCCCTGCAAACATTCAGGTTCCTAAACAGCTAAACATGCAGAAGAGAGAGTAAAAAACTTAAAGCAGCAAAAGTATCCATTCCAAAAGGGTGTATTCCAAAGTGTGATCATTTGTCAAGCGGAGGAGAGGTTTCCAAGATTGCCTTTTTCTACAGCAGTGCTACAGGCATTGTAAAGCCTGCCTTCTGAATGCAATTTGAAAATGCTTTAAACAGATTTGAATGACATGAGGATGACTCTAGCTTACTGTATTATGACTTCATTATATTATTATATTGCAGTAGTATCTGGAGGATTCATTCACATACATCTACACTGTAAAAAATGCAGATAATTTTCTGCCCCATAACTTTACACTTAGTGGTGAACAACTGATATGAATTACTTAACATTCAAAATCATAGTTAGAAGAAGTGGAACTTCCGATTTTGAAAAAAAAAAATTAATAGTATAAATAAATCAACCACATGTTCAGGGCTCTTTCAAAAAGAACGGGCTAATTTCCAACCAAGCTTGATTAAAAGCCCTAAAATGTTATGTCAATTTTATAAAGACAGGTCTGTTCAGTCACATAAAAATTTTTGTGACTTCTGTTTCAGACTAATAAAAATATGAATTTTCCAAGCAATTTTCAGTATAAGAAGGAGAATTGATCTATTGCTCTTCTCCTATTAAACTGCCTATAATAGAGGCCAGATAAAGTGTAGTTTAATGGACAGTGACACTATTATCTTTTACCGAAAATAACACATTTTTTAATTGAAGCATTAAAGCCTTATCTTTCATATGATGTGCATTCATTGGAGTCAGCTTATACAGGCTCATCTATCAAAAACACATGTAAACCCAGGTCACACCCAGTATGCCATTGCGTACCACTTGCCAACAAACTTAACATCTGCTTTTGCAACCTGCATTTTGGTCAAGTTGTGTGCATATGTATCATTAGCAAATCCACAGTATCAGTTTCCTGGTCTGTGTACACTCCAGAAGAAGTTTTGTTTTCAAACTTACAATTGCAAAAAACTATCATTTCCAGAAGCCCATGGGCAAATCCCTGTTCCGCTATGACTTTATGGGCTGAAGATTTCCTGTTACATTCAAGAAACACTGAGTCCAACAGGGTATGATACACAATTAGGCACACTGTTCTGTTAAAATAATTGTCTAATGTCCATCAGATAAAAAAGAAAACCTAAATCATTCTCTGAGACCTGCTGGAATCAGTGGTTCTTATCTTACTAAATATATTTACAAATAAACCCTCAGAAATGACTTCCTGGGATTTTTCTTTTTATTTGTTTTTCTTCTTCTTCTTTTTTTTTTTTTTTTTAATTTATTTTTTTGGCAATCCTTCTCTTGTAGAGAATGGAAACATTGATTACCACATAATACTATGTGCTAACAATCTGAGTACTCAAAAAAACATAACAATCTCTAAATCCTTAAGGACTGTCTCAGGGCTTTCTTCAAGGCTTTCTGGCTTTTATTTCATTTAACTGAGGCTTGGAACAGAACTTCTTTGCAGTGGAGAACAAATTAATTCACTTAAACCTATTTAGGACCTTCTATTTTCCTGTGCTGACTACTAGCAGTGAGTAAAATCTGTATGTATTATTTTTCCCTCCTGTCAGTAGAGTTGTCGTTGTCCTGCAGCCACAAGATATCAACTCAAATTCCTACACTGGTATCATGACAAACTTAAGTTATACCACTCAGGGCACCAGTATAACACCCCCCACACTTTTCCTGTGATGCCAAGTCACAAATAATAGAATGAGACTGCAAATTTTGAAGTCACAGGGGTTAAAGAAAAGCAGGATTAAAGAAAAGCAAGATATCAAAAGCATCTGAAAGACAAAAAGGTTGGCATAATGGTCTTTAGCGTTGTCTCTAAAAATGTCAGTAAGGCACCAGTTGACACTTCCTTTGAGCTATCAAAGTTGTATCTGGTACACTGCTTTTCATGATGCAGGTAGTTTCTACAGTATAAGCAGACAGCGAAAGACCATGAAAACCATGACTGACTACAGTAAATAATCTTCTCTATGTAAGCATCTACAGGGTACAATATAGGTCTAAATATTCTTGTCACCTTTGGTGCAAATATGCAGTACTCCAAGGAAAGCCATGAATCTTCCAGAGCCCTTTAAAGCAAAGTTCATCATATCCCTATACTTTTACTAACCTTTTTCTCCTCAACACCTCCATGTGGGAAACAATTTAAAACCTATCTTCTAGATAGATTATGTCCCTGAAAGTCATCTCTGGACCTCTCTATGCAGTGAAGATGTGATTTTTTCAGCACTCTTTCAGCAGTCTACATCTTCCAAATGTGTCCGGAATGGAGGAGAAGGAAAATACTTGATTGAACATTACCCAAAGAGAGAAGGCTAAAGATCTAAGCAGAAGGGCAGAAGTTCTTGGAAACACACCTTTTTTCCCTTGAGGAAGTCATTACCGTATAAGTATGATTTGCAATGCCAACCTAGCTAGATTCTACTAAGACAAATTATTATAAGAAGTCTCTAACCCTAATATGTCTTTTTTTAAAACGTTAGATATGACAGTCATGTATGACTAGCGTCTCATCCCAGGTGCACTTCTGTCTGTAGCAAGGAAGCTACAATTCAGTTTATAATAAATAAAACCAATTATAATCAGTAAATTTTGAAATTTTCACTTTAGATGTGATTTATAAAGATTATATGCTATACATCAGGGTTCATAGGAACAATATAGAAAAGGCAATTATTAGAGCTAATTAAAAATTCACACATCTGGAACTATGGAAAAACACTTCAAAATAACTATTTATCTACCCAAATTGATATCAGACACAGTGAGAGTACAAGAAAGACAGATGGATGCTATGTTTCTGGGAACATATATGCTGCTAGATGGTAGAATGGTAGATGTGTTTTGCTCAGATGGCTGTTTCGAGATGGGGAAAAAACAGCCCTCAGGTTCCAATATAGAATGACACGAAATGATACTTGCTCGAATCTAACATGTTGGTGCAATTGAGAAGACCTCACATATGTTGAATTGACTACAACATGGCATCAGCCACTCGGGGCAATTGGTTAATGCATTTAATTTAGCACAGTAATTGCTGTATCAGACCAAACAAATTGCCAAGCTATTTCTTATTCTGTGTTTAAGACTAGTTATTTTCCTCTCTTTTACTGTGTACTATTTATTTCTTTGCTTTCTCATGTCTTCTTTATTTCAAGGCATTTTTCTATGACTCTAGTAAAAAAGAGAGACTCTGCAGCACATTTAGATATAGGAAAGTGCTTGTTTCTGGCTGTAAGGTTTCTTAGGTTGATGAGATTGACTGGATTGTCGTCTGAGTAATCCTGTGGCATTCCCGCCTAATTTGCTTCCTGACTTAACCTGCTTATTTGTTAGAATCAAATCAGCAGATACTTTTTCCTACTACATTAGTCAAGCCGAAGGAAAGGCTCCAAAGTAACAACAAATTGTTTCATTAATATTTATTCCATGAAAATATTTGTCTGACATATTTATGAACAGCTGAAAGTACTGAGTAGTTCTGCAAGTGCTTCAAAAGGAGGATGAATATGTCAAGTCACCTGTTCGAGCTCTCTGGCTCTTTTGTATATTATCACTGTGAAAAACTATCAAAGTTATTATGGGTTGAGCAAGGATGGAAAAATAGAAAGTTTCTACTCTAGAGTTGACAACTCAAGGAAAAAATAATACTAATACCTGAATCAAAATAACAGAAAATAATAGGATAAAAAGAATTGGCATAGGAAGCTAATCCTATGTATACTGCTGGTCTTCCAGACAGGTGGGGGGGAAGCTGCTTCCCGCAGTCTGAGGGGGATGAAGAAAGACTACAGGGCCTTGGGGCGGATGGTGAAAGAGTCTGGGGCTCAAGTGATCTTCTCCTCAGTTCTTCCATCTTCCGGTGATGATGTGGGACTGAATGGGAAAATTCAGTCCATAAACAATTGGCTACGAGACTGGTGCTTTAGGCAGGGCTTTGGGTTCTTTGATAACAGCTGGTTTTATAAGGCTCCAGTCCGGATGATGGCACGTGGGAAAGGTTTAACTCACAGAGGCAAAAGGATGCTGGGGCATGAATTAGCAGGGCTCATTTGGAGAGCTTTAAACTAGATTCGAAGGGGGATGGGGTTGTAACTGGGCTTGCCCCAGTGGGGCAGCACTCTAGAATTGATGAAGACTGGGAGGCCTCCTATAATCCGAGGGTGAAATTGGTGAGCTCAGCTCCCTCCTTGAAATGCCTATACACCAATGTGTGCAGCATGGGAAATAAGCAGGAGGAGTTGGAGACCTGTGTTAAGTCAGGAGATTATGATCTGGTGGCAATTACAGAGACGTGGTGGGACAGCTCACATGACTGGAATATACTCATGGAGGGCTATGTCCTTTTCAGGAAAGACAGGCCAGCCAGGCGGTGTGGTGGGGTTGCTCTTTATGTGCGAGAGCAGCTACAATGTACTGAGTTCTGTCCAGGGACAGAGGACGAGCGAGTTGAGAGTCTGTGGGTGAGAATTAAGGGGCAGGCTGGCAGGGGTGATACTGTTGTGGGTGTCTGTTACAGGCCACCAGATCAGGGTGAGGAAGTTGACGAGGCCTTCTACAGGCAGCTGAGAGCGGCCTCACAGTCACAGGCCGTGGTCGTCGTGGGGGATTTTAATTTCCCTGATGTTTGCTGGAAGGACTACTCAGCAACCCAGCCACAGTCCAGGAGGTTCCTCCAGTGTATGGATGATAACTTCCTCATCCAAATGGTGGATGAGCCAACCAGGAGAGGAGCGCTGCTGGATCTCATCCTCACTAACAAGGAGGGTCTGGTCGAAGCAGTAAAGGTTGAGTGCTGCCTTGGTTGCAGCGACCACAAGATGGTGGAATTCAGGATCTTGTGTGGTAGGACCAGTACAATAGCAAGCAGAATTGCAACCCTGGACTTTAGCAGGGCAAACTTTGGCCTTTTCAAGCAATTGCTAGGGGAAATCCCATGGGCAAGGCTGCTTGAAGGTAAAGGGGCCCAAGATAGTTGGTTGGCATTCATGAATTGCTTATTCCAAGCTCAAGAGCAGAGCATCCCGACACGTAGGAAGTCAAGGAAGAGGGCCAGGAGACCTGCGTGGCTAAATAAGGAACTGCTGGGTATGCTCAAGTGGAAGAGGAGAGTTTATAGGTCATGGAAGGAGGGGCTGGCCACTTGGGAGGAATATAAGGCTGCTGCTAGAGGATGTAGGAAGGCAGCTAGGATGGCTAAGGCCTCCTTAGAATTAAATCTGGCAAGAGGGGTCAAGGACAACAGAAAGAGCTTTTTCAAATACATGGCTGATAAAACTAACACCAGAGGCAAGGTTGGCCCACTGGTGAACGGGATGGGTGCCCTGGTGACAGAAGATACTGAGATGGCAGAGTTATTGAATGCCTTCTTTGTCTCAGTCTACTCTGCCGGAGGCAGTCCTGAAGAGCCCTGTACTCCTGAGACCTCAGATGAAGTCAGGTCACTGGAGCAGTTGGCCTTAGTCGACGAGGAATGGGTTAGGGACCAGTTGAGCAATCTGGACATCCATAAATCCATGGGTCCAGATGGGATACACCCGCGAGTGCTGAGGGAACTGGCGGAAGTCATTGCTAGACCACTCTCCATCATCTTTACCAAGTCTTGGGAAACGGGAGAGGTGCCTGAGGACTGGAGGAAAGCAAATGTCACTCCAGTCTTCAAAAAGGGCAAGAAGGAGGACCTGGGTAACTATAGACCGGTCAGCCTCACCTCCATCCCTGGGAAAGTGATGGAACACCTTATCCTTGATGCCATCTTAAGGCATGTCAAGGATAAGAGGGTTATGAGGGGCAGTCAACATGGCTTTACCAAGGGGAAGTCATGCTTGACCAACCTCATAGCCTTTTATGAGGAAATAACAAGGTGGATGGATGATGGCAGAGTGGTGGACGTGGTCTACCTTGACTTCAGCAAAGCATTTGACACAGTCTCCCACAGCATCCTCATAGCTAAATTGAGGAAGTGTGGTCTGGATGATCAGGTAGTGAGATGGACTGCAAACTGGTTGAAGGAGAGAAGCCAGAGAGTAGTAGTCTATGGGGCAGAGTCTAGTTGGAGGCCTGTATCTAGTGGAGTGCCTCAAGGGTCAGTACTAGGACCAGTATTATTTAATATATTCATCAATGATTTAGATGAGGGAATTGAGTGTACTGTCAGCAAGTTTGCTGATGACACTAATCTGGGAGGAGTGGCTGACACGCCAGAAGGCTGTGCTGCCATCCAGCAAGACCTGGACAGGCTGGAGAGTTGGGCAGGGAATAACTTAATGAAATATAACAAGGGAAAGTGTAGAGTCCTGCATCTGGGCAGGAACAACCCCAGGTTCCAATATAGGCTGGGGAACGACCTGTTAGAGAGTAGTGTAGGGGAGAGGGACCTGGGGGTCCTCGTGGACGGCAGGATGACCATGAGCCAACACTGTGCCCTTGTGACTAAGAAGGCCAATGGCATCCTGGGGTGTATTAGAAGGGGGGTGGTCAGTAGGTCGAGAGAGGTCCTCCTTCCCCTCTACTCTGCCCTGGTGAGACCACATCTGGAATATTGTGTCCAGTTCTGGGCCCCTCAGTTCAAGAAGGACAGGGACCTGCTGGAGAGAGTCCAGCGCAGAGCAACTAAGATGATTAAGGGAGTGGAGCATCTCCCTTATGAGGAAAGGCTGAGGGAGCTGGGTCTCTATAGTTTGGAGAAGAGGAGACTGAGGGGTGACCTTATTAGTGTATATAAATACATAAAGGGGGAGTGTCACAAGGATGGAGCCAGGCTCTTCTCAGTGGCAAACAATGATAGTACAAGGGGTAATGGGTACAAACTGGAACACAAGAGGTTCCACTTAAACTTGAGAAGAAACTTCTTCTCAGTGAGGGTGACGGAACACTGGAACAGTCTGCCCAGGGAGGTTGTGGAGTCTCCTTCTCTGGAGACATTCAAAACCCGCCTGGACACATTCCTATGTAACCTTATCTAGGTGTTCCTGCTCTGGCAAGGGGATTGGACTGGATGATCTTTTGAGGTCCCTTCCAATCTCTAACATACTGTGATACTGTGATACTGACTGGGTTTCCTATATTGATATTGTCTGAACAGGAACTATCTCTTTTCTTCTCTTTACCATCAATGTAGGGAGATGCATGTGAACTTTAGGATAAGATAAATCCATGACTCCTGTCTGACTTGACTACTGAGGGAGTTGCGACTAACTCAGGTGTAGCTTTTATATGAGGAACACTAATATTTCAGCAGGTGTATCCCACTCAAGCTGCCAAACTATTCATATGTTTCCTGTAAGATTCTCAACAGAGGAAAGTTTTTACAGGGAAAGTTTGGAGGAGGATAAGGAGATAGTACTATGAATGATAATTGTTTTTTCTTCTGTGTACTAGGAGAAAACACAAAAAAAATCAAACAAGGATATGCAGACATTGACATCAAATGCTAATTAAGGCCAGAAATCAACATCTCACCAGCAAATGAGAATGGCATGGGGAGAACCTGTGAAGGGCTTTGAAGATCAAGACAATGACTGATTCAAAAGAAAAAGGGAAACCACTAAATAGAGATATAATTTCCTTGACATAGGCAAAGCATGAATCTATGGAAATTATCTTTAGAGCAGAAGATAAAGAATAGATGTAAAAGTGCAAATTTTTTGTTTCTGAAGTAATGTTAGCATTAATTGATATTAAAGATGTTGTAATTAATTGAGATGAAGATCTAATAAAAAGTGTCTGGAAGAAAGTTTTCACGGTGTAGAACAATGGGAAAGAACACACCTTATGTACCTTAAAGATGTTCAGGAAAGCATTCACAAGACCTAACCATACCCTGGATGGCCAAACATGGAGAGAGGCCCAAGTGAAAAACAACACTGTATTATATCATTGACAAGCAGGTTAATGTCACAGAAATTAAGAGAAAAAAAATGTGGATAGTTAAAGAGGTAGAACTTGGTTTTACTTAGGCTGACTTTTAAAAAGCATCTGGGCCTTCACAAAGACATAATATAATAGTTGAGATTTTTTTCTGTTGGTAGAAAAGTAGAAAAATCTGAAGAAGAGCTCTGTCTGTGAGTCATCTACAAAGAAACAGTGGTTGGGCTTGCATGTGGTAGCCAGAGATGCAATATAGAAGGAAAGGATAATGAGAAAAAAAGAGTGAGTCTTCAAAGGGATATTCAAGGAGAAGAAACTATAAAAGGAAAGACTCAAGGAACTACTGAAAATGTAGAGGAAAACCCAGTAGATGTTGACACCCCATAAGCCAGGGGATGATCAGATTTTAAGAACAGAGCTGATAATTTCAAAGGCATCTGGCAAGACTGAGAAAACAGGGTACTGAGTATGAATGCAATTTGGCTAAAAGAGGGCATTTGAAATTTTACAAGAATGATTTCAAGTGAATGAAATTGGTCCATGCTGGTTTAGGGGAAGAAAAATAGAGTCACAGTACACTGAAAAAAACAGGACTGAAATGCAAAGTGGAGCAACAACTATGAAAAGAAATGGGGACAAGAGTGAATTGTTTTGAATAGGAGATATTAAAACAAGGTCACAAGAATAAGAAAGAATCCATCACTATCTTTGTTTTTTCAAGAGAAGACAAAAGGGTTTGTTCCTCTACTCCCACCTGGTCACTTGCTACCAAAATTCTTTAGTAATAATCCCTATTTTGTTATCTATGATACTTTATCGCATTAACAATATAGCAAAGGGACATTCCAGTATTCCACTGTCAGATTTCCAGACCCTTCCTCTCAAAGCTCTGTGCAGGGCAGTAGGGTACTTTTGCTCACAGATTGCCAGCTAGCATTCACTGATAGTTATATGAATAACTATCTTGAATATCTTTCAAGGGTTATATGAATATAAGCTGTCCCTGTCCTCCTTCAAGCCAAAGGTGTCTATCCCGGTCAGCAGGCTTCTGGCTCCCTAGCCACAGATGGTCTCTCTGGTAGCATAGCTACCAATTCTGATTTTTATTGATCAGCAGCAGAAAAACCTTGCTGTGCACACAAGCTCAACAGCTGCTATTTCTTGAGCAGTTCATAATTCATGCTTCCTAACTTACTTTACCTATAGCACACTAACAGATCTGTACTTAGCTTTTGTTGAAAGCAGAAAAGAGGGCAATAATACTGATGGCACTGGAAACCATGAAAGGCAGGCTTACATTATGTGAACGAAAACGCAGAAGAGTCATGCTGAGGTAAGACCAGGAGATGGTCAAAGTCAATGAATTCTGAATAGCCTTCCAAAAAGGAAACAACACCTGAAGACTGAGTCATGTGAATGGCAAGCTGGAGTGTTGTACCAAAGCTGAGGGTTAATTGAAGAGTCAAGTTAAGCAACACACAGCTACGGCATTAGATGTGTCATGAGTATAAAAGTTAATGTCAGTGATGGTGCAGAATAGAAGGCTATGAAGGAAGGAAGAAAAAGATGTCAAAATTAAGCTGGGATGTAGACGGGTAGAACAAGGTAGAGAGCAAAAGACATCAACATGTTACAGAAGTGGAACATAAAGTCAACCACAGAGAAGGGTATAAGGAAGGGAATTTGGTGGTATAAATCTATAAATAATGTACATCCTTCAAGCACTGTGTTTGAGATTTGGGTTTTGCATACTGCGAGTACTAAAACGTAGTACTTTATATGATGGCACTTTTTATGCTGTTTGAATGATCTCAGTTCTCCCTCCAGGATATCAATAATTAACATAGTTTATTGTTTCCTGCCCTTCCATCATACACCAGCATGACTGCAAACCCACTCTCTCTTTTTGTTAGGCTTTTGGTGTGTCAAGCTTTTTTTTGGTTGGGTTTTTTTTTAGCCATTTTCTTCATAATAATATGTTTATTAAATTTCTCCGTTCCTGTAGTAGTTTCCATGTTACCTCGCTGATATCACTCTCTGCCCAGGCTTAACCTTCAGTACCCTTAGTAGTGTCTGTTCTATCAAATTAAGTCTCAATCTGGAATATGTCCTAATCCAAGAATGCCTGAAAACTATTACCATTTTGGTGGCTGCTTAGTGCCCTTTTTGAAATGAACTGTAGCCCCGGTCCAGCTCCTGGTGGATGGTCCCCATCCCCCAACACTGTTACAGCTGGCGCTAATTGGCACCCTCATTTTCAGTCTTAGTAGGCAGGTTAAGCACCAGATTGTGCAATGAATTATTTTCCCACTCCTGGCTGTGATCTACCTAGGTCAAAGTTGAAGCAGAATTACAGAGGCAGGGAAGGAAAGCCTGAGTAATTGCTGCTTTTGCTGTACTTTCTCTGTGACTCAGGTCGCCAGGGCTTTTCAGATTTCGTGATCTCCAGGGTAAATGTAAAACAAAGTCACTTATGAGATGCCCTTGAAAAACTATTCTTGGACCATCTTTATAATTCTGCAGTGACTGATAGCGATCCGAATACTAACAAAATAACAGGTTGGCAAAAGCTTTCTATTACCTTAATTGTGGATGAGAAGTAATTCTGAAAAAAAAAAAAAAAAAAAGAGGGAACTTGTCATCCCACGCTTCAGTGGGATTCTCAGACATATTCACATAGAAGCTGAGTGCTATGAATGTCAGATGGTGGGTCCCCCAGGCTCCCTGGCAACCTGCATGCGACTAAGAAAGAGGCAACAGCTTGCTTCAAGTATCCTTCATAGAGATGACATAGTTAGATAAAACCAACAGGGAGTATAGCACGTGGAGGGAGCAGTCTGGTAAGAGGAAAGCATTCCCTGTGGGACTGGCTCCATATTGCCACATGAAATGTTCAAAACACTGCTAGCCAGGAAAGTTGAATTTATTGCTTAATGAGCAGAGGACCCGGAAAAGATCATTGACAACTGCAGTGTAAACACAGCCACTTAATAGGGTGTTACTGAATGCCAAGAGGAAATTAAAAAAATCTGTCCTACAAGCAACACTTTCTACCATATAGAATTTGACTGGAATAAATACAGAACACAGAAAGCAGCTGTAGAGAACAGATGACATATTAGATATGGTGGAAAGAAGAACTTAAATCCAGAGGGCATTTTTTAGGCTGCCTTGAGTATAAGAGTCATGAAAAAGAAATTATGAAGGAAGACAAGTTAACATAACAGCAGCAGAGTGACAGAGGTAACACAAAATGACACTGTGACATTATTAAGAAGCTCAGCAACACACTCAACCTCCATCACAATGTCATCAGGACAGATGGCAACAATTGGCAAAGACAAGGCACAGCATGTCTGGAAAGCAATAAGAGCCTATAGAAGAAAAAAATATTATGAGCAGCTATGGAAAACACAAGAGAATACTACAGATTTTTCTAGAAGTAAAACAACAATTTACCCTCCACCCTATGCATATTTGTCACAAACTGCTGGATGTGACATCATTTACCACTTTATCAAAGCTTTGCAAAGAATCAGGACTTTCATGGAACTCATTACTATTATTTATTATTCTTGTTGGCACCTGTGAGACTTCTTGTGAAGGACTGCATTATGCACGCTAGGCACTTACCTAAATCAGAATTAAAAAACTGTTATTTGTTTACAAAGATCTCACTCATTTCAAAAAGACAGAACAGCCAAGGCAAAGGTGAAGAACACGAATGTAAAAAATAATATTCTTATAGGAAGTAGAAACTTTTCAAATGTACAGTTATACCTGTGGTATCTGATGATCCAGTAGACAAGAGAAACATCTGAGGCAGGGAAAGCCCTAACTAACAAATTTTGAGTAACTGGCAAAACACCAGTTCAGCCAGAGCTGCTGTAAGACAAGCAGGACGCATTAATCTTGTTCTTTCGGCACCATTAGTGGTGTCCACCATGAAGTCCATTCAGTATTGCTGAGCAATATCACCAAAAATGGAGGCCCCACAAGTTGAGCTCCCACTGGAGGAGAAAGTTAATTTCCACTGGCTAATTTAGCTCCTGGAAAAAACTGCATAAAAATCTTCAGCCAGTAGGGCAGTAGGGTTGAAGAAGGAAATATTTTGCTAGCCAATAATTAGAATGAAATGGATTTTGGCAAGCCACCTTGTGGTTGGGAAGGGCTATCCACATATTTTTTCTGAGTAGAAATTCACATTGTTTATTTCTGCCTCTGTTTTTGCACAAAGGCACATTTTGAACATGAGTTAAGGGAAATTGACAGAAAGGTAGGGAGCAGCAATACATAACAAAGCAATGTGAGAAGCCGTATGTGGCACCAGGCCCTGCTGTTAAATTCCATGTGTGTTGGGTATTTGCTTGACCCTTCCCAGCTGTTGTGTACTTCCTGATCCCCCAGAAGATATGAGCCCCTTGCCTGATCAGCTTCCAGATGCTATACTGTTCCCAGTTCCTCCTGATCATAAGTTTCAACACCAACTCAGTTCCAGCTGCCATAACTCTCATCCTTTCTCACCAAAGGGCTCCCTACCCAAGTTCCCCCCAGATGTCATAACCTGCCTGACCCTCCCCAGCTGTTGCAGTCCTCCTGATCCCACACTGTAAAACCTCTTCAATTTGTCCCCTTCCCAGCTGCTCTGCCTGTTACCACTGAAACCTGTGGTCCAGATCCTATCTCCTTGAAGTGTCCTACAAGTGCAAAAATTTATAATTGTAGCTCTCAGATCCATTAGTTAAACAGTTTTTTTACAGGATATAACTTTTCAGTTAGACTTCAGACAAACCTTCCTGCTGCAGGTGCTTTACAGTGGTAAAAGTCTGACTTCATGCAGATTTATCAGCATCTGAAATATATAATTGCAAGCTGTAATACAGTGTATATTGTATAACACAATATCAATATTATAATAGTTGTATATTATATGCCAATATGTAATTTTACTATTAAAGTAGTACATAGAATTAACACAATTAAATAAATAATAATATGCATAATAATAATAAATATTAATAAACATGATACAATGCAATCAGGATCTTTAGGATTTTCTGTTAGATATGACAAGTGGAAGGACACTCTGCACAGAAACCTGAAGTACCCTTCACATAAGGGTTGACCCCAAAACATAGGCCTACTTAATTTAATTACCCTCAGGCTCCTTTATCTTATTATAACAGCATATTTCAAATCCTTCTTGTGTCCACTTCACATTGTAAAAATCAATGCAAAGAAGCGCTGGCATAAAAAAAATCCAGAGGTCCACAGAGTTTAACATTAGGGTTCAGATTTCTTTTGTGCATAGAATATTACAAGTCAAGAAAAAGAAATCACTGATTTTTCAAACAAAATTGCTAAATACATTAGGGGAAGAAGCTCATTACTTACATGATTTAGGTATCTGCTGAATATACATTAAAATGCTCACAAATCACAGCGTGATACTATTTCACATGAATTGTTTTCTCCAGAACTACTAAAGAGCTTATTACACATCATTTGTTATAGTATTCTTTAAAAATGTTCAGTTATTTATTTAAAGGGAGAAGGAGGAAAAAAACCAAGACAAAATGTATGACTCAGATCACCACCCCTTAAATTCAAATAATCTATTTTGAGTATATGGAGAAAGTATCTGCTCTTTGATATTAGTCTAAGTAAGTCAGTTGTACCCAAAGTAAATGAGCAGTCAACATAATAAGGTCTTCAGTTTTTCAGTATTGGGTCTACTCGAACTCTATCCACAATTTCCTTATTGTTTTGCATACACTGCTAAAAGTGCTTTGATAGCTTTATTAGCTGTCCTGCCATATTTCCTCTCATTCCATGTCCATCTTACAACACTGCACTAGTGACAGTTATGGCTGGTCCCCAGCTGGGTATGTGATGATTCAGTGCAATGTATGACCCAAAGGAGCAGCTATAGGTATCAGAAATATGCCTATCAGAGAATCAGTCCAAAGTCTTACAAGCACATCTATGCCATCACCTAGAGACTTCTCTACATGGAATCAACTGAGAAACTGATACCTGAAATCACCGTCACTTTAGACAGCTGTAGATATAAGGAACTTTCAGATCTGAAAAACTGATTTTCAATGATACAGGGGAAATACAGCAATGTATCTTTCAGTGTTGTTTTGAAGGGGGCGGGTTCATTTTTGAATAGCCCAGATTTGCTAATGATGTTGCACAGCAGCCTCTGTAACTAGCAAAGGACTATTAATGTCCTCTTCTAAAGAAAAAATGTAATCCAGAAACCATGGAGTTCTTTCTGCTTTCATGCCCCTCTGTGCATCCTGTGAACAGATAAGAATAAGCTTACCTCAGAACGATCCTCTTTCATTTAAAAATATCTCCTAATTTCACACATTTGAGATACTGGGCTGTTAATCTCATTATTAAATACATTTTGAAGGTTCTTGCATTTCTGTTGAGTCTTCAGCACAACAAAGGTAAGTACACAAAACAGGAAACTGGAAAACAAAAATGACAGCAGACCATTTTAAGAAATCAGACACATTTATGTTTTCTTCAAAACTGGCAAATTAGGTTGTTACCCTGTACATCTGAATTTTTAGCAAACTACAAAATAACTTGATCAAGGTTTTTGTGTTTGGGGTTTTTTTTCACTGACATTCTAGTATAAAACAAATTGTAGTCATGATGTAACAGAGTGAAAGAGCTAATGAAGGCAGCAATGCCTTAGTGTAAATTATAGAGAGGCACTATGGAGAAATGTGATATACTGCTGGTATTTCTCTTTCAGTGAAAAAAACCTTTCAGACAGTTTTTCCTGTATGTCCATATTAAAATACAATGGTTTCTACTTTATTCCCTAATAAGAACAAGAGCTAGCCATTTAGTTTGTAGGGAGAGTAGTCTTTAACACTTTCATTGCATAACGATACAATTTCCAAAAATTTTTCTGAAAATAAAAAGGCTAACAAGGGCAGAGCAGATTGGGCAAAAAGGCGAGGGTAGTGATGCAAAGAGATGCTATGTGGTAGATACTTCTCACAGCTGGTAGGTTAAATGACTGCCACAGACTTGGCAGATTCTATTAATGCTGTGGTCAGTGTTTTTATAGATAAGGGAATATGAGGAGAAGTAGAGTTCAAAAATTTAGAGCACATGTAGAAAAATCAGCTTTTGCTGATTCAAAGTTAAGGATTCAAAAGTTAAGAAACATTCCATTCTCTTTTAAAGTTTCTGTGTGTATCTGTGTGTGTGTAAGAGAGAAAAAGAGATCTCAAATAAACCACATCTCTGTGCCTCAGTTTCCCATTCATAAAAGAGAAAAAAAAAAAAAAAGGTAATTTGTCTTCATTTCACAACATGTATGATTCCTGATGCACAAATATTTGTCATCACCTTTCTTAGTGCATTTATTCTGTATAAAACTGAAAACAATTGTTCATTTTGTTAATAGAATGTGTTTCTGCTGCATCAAGTTCCACCAATTTTAATTTCAGTTCATATGTTTGAGTTATTGCTGAATACTTCTTTTCTGGCAAAGTGCAACACCTTTCATTCCTGTCTTTTGCCATTGCCTATGTGCAGACAAGTTACACCAAGTCCCTTGGGGTCAGAACAGCCCAGAAAGCCAGGCTGATTTGTTAGGCCCCAAGGCTTGGCCTCAGGCACAAGTATGTACAGTCTGAGAGCTTCATTCTCATCCTCAGCACATTTGTAATCTCTGTTATTGTTAATGGAAGCGATGCACAGACACTGAAAAAACAGATACTTTGTTGTTCCTCCATTAAAGAATACCAGAAATACATTGTGAAATTATCCAATCAGACTAGAAAATCTCTGTCCAGGGCATGTTTTGCAGTAAAGCAACCTGGGATCTAACTTTTTTAATGAGATCTATGATGTGATGCTTGATATGCATTAGTAATGAAAGCTTCTTCCAGAGCCCTGAGCAGTGACAGTGGACTATTCAAAGATAACTACAGGAGCCAGGGACATGGCATGGTAGGTGTAGTTGATGTTGACACATGAAGTTGTTGAGCAGAGGAGAGAGAAGGAAATACAATTGCTCACATCTCAAGAGGAGTCACTCTGAACTGGATTCAGCTCCTTTGTGCCTGAGGATACATTGCCTGCAAAGGTAATATAATCTCCAGTCCTGGTGAGGCTACCTTAAGACAGCTGGTTTACCACCAAAGGGGAAGAGAAAAATTAATTACTATGGGCCTCCCAAAGTCATATTCAAAACCTGATCCACAGTCCTTTAAAATCATTAAATTCCTTTTAATCAAATCCCTGATGTCTCATGATACAAATACCCATATTCCATTTCTCTAAACTTTAGTAAGAGACCTGGGTTTATGCTTAGAAAATATTCACAACCAGAATATCAGGAGTGTTGCTAGCTCAGTTCAGATCATCTTTAACAGTTTGCTCTACTTCACACTCTCCCCATTTTAAGGCAGCTAAGTTCCATGCACCTTCATTCAGTCATGCAGACCAACACTAGGAAGAGGAAGATGGCAGACTGGCAGTGCTGAGCACTGATTCTCTCGTGTACTTGCTGACTGAAATGAAACTGTGCTGGGCTGGAGGGTGCTAGTCCACAGCATCACTTAGTTTGTAATAGTTTGTCCTGGACTAACCAGCTCCAATTTATGAGCTTGTCAGATGGCTGTATCTGCCTGGGCTGCCTTATCATATGACAACTGGAAGAGTGACTGGCTTTGCTGGTGAGATGCTAAGGATGGGACAAATGAGAGCTGATCAGGGTGGCAGCTCCACTGAAGAGAGGACTGCAGGCTTGAATCAACAACTATCAGCCAGCCGATATAGCATATGCATTTAGTGTCAGTAATGAAAGGGAGGGAGGAAGAAGGAAGCCTGTGGTTTGACTGAAATATTGAGATTTTCTGATGAGCATAATTCCATTGGAAATAGGATTCAGTGGTTTTATAAGTTCTTACATATAAAAATACTGAAAAAAATTATTGTCTCATTATTCCACTGACAGGATTTAAATAATTTAAGAGCACATGCAGAGACAGTGAAGCAGATAGAAATGCAATATTTGTATACAAATGACCTTAAACTTTGTGGTTTTATAAGAGTTTATAAGTGTTTTTTACTAACAAAGTATTGCAGAAGTCCAGCATTTTCCCTGCCCATGGCAGGGGGGTTGGAACTAGATGATCTTAAGGTCCTTTCCAACCCTAACTATTCTATGATTCTATGATTTTCTGGCAACAAGTCCATAGAGATAAGCTAACAAAAGTAATTTATTTGCCCTTTCAGGGTTCAGGTAGAAAGATATTTACCAAGGGAGAAGGCAGTTGTGTATATGTGTTATTGTTGTTGTTACTGCTGAAATTGTTATTATTATTATTTAGATTTTGTCCCCAAAGTGAACCCCCCCCAACACATTTGGATGATTGGGTCACATTTGGCCTACACTCCACCAGTTAGAAAAGCCTTCCTCCTTTGTGTATTCAGAACAAGTTTCATGAGAAGTATCTCAGAAACATCTGCCTTCATTATAATTATATTTCTATTTCAGCTGCACCAAGCTATTTACAGATGAGCCTGTTCATAAAGAGCTTTATAATTAAGCAAACAGAAATATCTTTTTATAGGATGCAGATCTAGGGGTGATAATCACACACAAAATACACAGCAACAGTTGCAAATAGAGTGTTTAATGCTAGTTATATAGTTAGTGATGTGCTCAATAAAGCCTGACATGTCTTTGTTTCTAAATGTAAGAAAATATGGTCTTTGCTACACAACTGTGTAAACTGCCTTTTTCATATACAAAAGGCCATATATTTCAGGGGGTATTGCTTGAAAGCCATCATGAAAACAAGCCCTCATGTCTCCAGTGCAACATGATTACCAAGTTCTTGGATGAAATAAGCAGCTGACAGCATATATATGAATTTCAGAAGTGTGACATCTTCCTTACATATGAGGTATGAGCTGACACTTCTGCTGATGGACACCAAAAGACAGAGAATTTAAATGAGCAAATATTCACAAAAAAAAAAAAAAAAAAAAAAAACCACACAAACACACACACACACAAAAACCAATCTGTTATTTAATGAAATTAATATCTAAAGTCTTTTCACAGTGTATACTCTCCAGAAATCCAACCTTATCTCTTCTGAAGAACATCTTTGTCACTTCTTTCAAGATTGCAAGCTTGCTCTTTTGCAGCACTTTCTTGGAATTTTTATAACCAATTGTAGCCCAACAAGTGGGTTTGCAAACTGAACTTCTGTGATACACCATATGAAACCCAAATGTGAGCAACATGCCAAAGAAAACCACACAAAGATTAAATTAAACTATACATGACACCTCATTTTTCAAAAACAAGGTTTTGTTTGTAGGAATTTCTGTGCTGGTTTTTCTTTTTTTTCTTCCTTCACATTTAAGTCAGCCAAAATAGATGTCTGGAAGAAGACAGCAGAGAGCAGGACCCTAGATATAACCTAAAAAAATCTATCAACAGAAGTGATGTGAGTAGAATAACACCAAAATCTTTGCTAAAATCTTGTGGAACCACTTTAATATATTTCAGGTAAACTATACAGTCTAATTTAGTTTAGAATTGCTATTAATTTGTGCTATTTTTATACCCTTGAAGAGATTATATATATTCTGGTGAGATATTCCTAGAAGGATTTGAAAGGGAAATATGTGGAAGATTTGTCAATACCCTTTAATATGAGTTATTACAAGGGTTATTCATGCTTTCTACTTCAGGTTGATTTTACACATTTGACATGAGTGCTTTGCCTCGCTGGAGGACCTTCCCTTTGTCCACTGACTATACAGAGTGCCTGTGGAGACAGAGGTACAAGTGGGCAGAGTAAATACTCTTTTTCATTCAACTGCATCACCTCTAAAGTGGTTTCTTCATTGCTACACCATGAATTTCAGAAAGCATGAAATAGATCTTAGAATCATGTTAGGCAAACAGTCTTAAACTCAATGATGGTATTACAAAAGTGTTCTGATGCCTGACTGGTTTTGCTGTTTAACTTGAAAGGTTCTCCCAGTAAACATCCAAAAATTACTTCATTACGTTACTTGAAACCAAAGACTTGACAGCAGTTGAACACTGGGCAAACTGTGATATTCCCTTTTTTTCCCTATCATGCCAGTTGGTATTTTATTTTAATTTCTCCAGGCTTCTCTGTCTCTATTCACCCATTGCCTCTTGCCTTGTATTTCAATCAATTGCAAGCTCTTGGAGAAAGACATCTTCCTATTCTTTCTGTGCAGTGAAGCACCATGGAGTAAAAAACGGTCACTCTTAGGTGCCGCAACAATACAAATAACAAACAGGGCAATATTTCTTCATCCACAGAACTGCACAGAGCAAGGGTCTCAAATAAGGAAATGTTTTATGTAAAACAAGAATATTGTTTCTCTATTTTGTATTCATGCACTAAAAGCAAGCATGTCCTTTCAGTATCAAAGTTTTCTGGTTTAAATTTAGGGGGGAAAATAAATAAGTCTCAGTGAGAATACAAGATGTATGTTGCATACAACGTGAACAGTAAAATCTCAGAGCAAATAATGCCTTAGGGGATCAGTGCTATTAAAAATATGATAGAGACCATGTCTCAGCTAAGATTGGGCAAGAATCACACAATCTCCTCATGACCAACACAATTGGTTGCTGAAGCCTGGCTGAGTATGTGACACTTGGTTAAGAAGCAGGAATGTGTGAAAATTGGCAACCCTAAAACCTCAAGTATCACACACAGAAAACAAAAAGCATCGCTACTCCCTATTCCAGGTTCATTCCAGTTGTAGCTTCCTAGCACCATTGTCCCTTCCAGATAGACCCCAAATGAACTGATATTTCTAAAATCAGAGCTGCATGTCATTAACTTTTTAGTCTGCAACTTGTGAGGTTACAAACATGGTCCTAGGTTTTGTGTGAAATTCCCAACTGGATAAAGTGTGGAAAAAGAAATTATAAAGAAGAAATTAAAATTATTGATGGTTTCCATCATCTCTTTCCCTCCCCCTGCATGAAGTTGGAAGCAATGTAAATGCAGAACATCTGATTCTTGAAGTCTTTATTCCCAGAGGTGCTGGTTCTGGGTTAAGCATGCACTTTCTGGCTCACTCCCAGCTTGCTATCAACTCACATTACTGCACTGTTCCAGACCAAAATCCAACTCCACAGAAGAATGTTAAATACTAGAAATGGGGGAATTGTAATGGAGTATCTTTCTGTCAATTCCTCTTGATTGTGGCTGACAGATGAATTTACATAACTGTTAGTGAGCATCAATTACTGGTGACTACTGGATAGCCTTTCCAGCTGAACAATAGCTGAAAGTAATACAGATAGCTGTGTGCACATCAGGTAGGCTAAAGATTTCATCATAACCACAAAGGTGCTAATGAAGACCTGTCGCTATTAGGGCTGAAATGCTGGTAGAGTGTGTGGGAGATGCAAGTGTCGATACTGTGAGTCAGTGCTGTCCCACGGCCAACAACAAGGCAGGAGGTTTTAGGTGTTGTCATATTCTCACGTGTCAAATCATCTGCTCCATGTTGTCCTTATGATGTGGTCAGAGCCTTATTATAGAACTCTTTGATGCAATTCAGTGAGGGCTGGATGAAAGAATAACTTGTAGTAGACAAATAGAAAGCCTCTTAACTAGGGTTGTGATGTGTTCTGTGTGGGATATGTTTCATCAGCATATTCATAGCATGCGCCTCTGACAGATCTGAGTTTGATTCTCAAGGTGTGAAAGTGTCAAGCTATCATCAAGTCCCATTTTCCCATGCATCAAGTTTCTCATGTTTATCAGGAGAGGAGAGCTATAAAGCTCCTCAGAACGGGTATCTCCAACTGTGACTGCAAAAGGAAAAAGGGGAAAAAAAGAATAAGAAAAAAGATTAGAGTTGTAGCTGCCTGTATCAGCCTTCTCCTCAGCCAAACAAGAGGTTTTCACTTCCTTCTTCATGGGAGAAGAACCTGGCAATGCAGCATTGCTCCCGAATTGTTGTTCTCAGTATCAAAAGAAAAGGGATCCAGTCTTTCCATCTCCCTTGAAGTGATGGGAAATCATTATGACAAAAAAAAAGAAAAAAGGGCATGGAAGGAATTAGCTTGGACAATGCATGTTGTTAACAGGCTATCATCCACATTATTAATGCACCACATGTGGTCTCCAATATCTGAACTGCGGGAATAACAGCAGTATTGCAAAAATAATAATTTTTATCATATCTAATTCATGGAATGTTGGAAAGAGAGTTTTTAAACTATCCTCACCAGAGGAAAATGAGCTAATTAAGGCTGCAGCAGCAAACTTGGAGAAGGTGATAAGTATGGAGAGTCAGAATCTGAGAATGAAAGATAGCCAAGTCAAAATAACTCTTAAAACCAAATTTGGCTTATGAGCTGTCAAAACTATGTTGCCATTGGCTAAGAAAAAGAAGTGAGTTATCAAAATATGTTGCTCCCTATCTAAGGAAACTTAATTTTAAAAGCAAGAGAGAGGGAGGAAGTAAGGGACAGAAAGATTGTCATCTTGAAAGAGAAGCATGGTGCCTTCATCAGGCTTCTGTACTGCCTTTAAATGCAGATCCGGAAAAAGGTCCAGCATTCAGACCATAAGGTGAACAGTGGTCTATTGAGACACATCTTAAAATGAGGATTAAACAAATAGGAGGGGTATTAAACAAATAAGAAAAGATCTCGTATGTGTGTACTATATGATTGAATTGATGTTTTATTTAGTTTTTGCAAACGCCTTTCCAACTTCTTACTTAAGAGCTTAACCCAGTGCCTGGCTAGAATAAACTTGTACTTCTTTCATTCTTAAGTGTTTGGTTTAAAAAGTAAGTCCATGTAAAACTGAAAAATAGAGTACATGATAATAAATGATCAATAATAGTAAATGCAGGCAATATTCAGCTAAGCTGAGATAGCCACAGAATAGGTGAATACAGTAAGAAACAAATGAGTGATGCCTTGTTGGCTAAAATGTCACTTATCCTTTGACATTTGGAGCTCCAGGTTTTTTGGAGCAACTATGCAGGGATTAAACTGCAGGGAGGCAATACATCTGCTCCTATACAACCCAGCTCCCTCCCACCACCGCCCCAGCTCCCTTTTCTGGCAGTACCATCGCATGACAACAGTCAGTCCCCCACAACAATTGTTCTATACCATGGTCAGAAATCTGAAGAGATGTTTTTTTTTTCCCCCATGGCAACTCATGAGTCAGGGGCAGCCAGAACCACAGTGACATCAAGACAGAGCAAGATGTAAGCTTGGAGCACAAGGAAGAAATTGCAGAAAACTGGACAAAATAGCTTTCCTGGACTGCATTAGCCAGTATCCTTTGTGAAAGAACTGATTAATAACAGCTGCATCTGTACTGTAGAAAATAAAATTCTATTTTATCTATATATACTTGTTTTAAAAGAGCAGAAGGCTATTCAAAGCTGAGTCAATAGTAGCATTACTGGAACTCATTTGGAATGGACAATGTTTGGCCTATTGTGTTAAATTCCTGAGGGTTTGCCTATTTTTGTATCAGATTACAGCTTTATTAGGTACAACTGTTTTTACATTGCATTTTTGTTATTAATGATGCTAAAAGGATTTTGGCATTTCAAATGTTGTGCACAAACCTAATGGGCAAAATCTTCTGTAAACTTCTTCTAAGCTTTTGGCAAACTTTCCTCGGGAGCAAATATTAACTCCAGATAGTGTTTACTAGCTTTTATAAAATAATCACTGTAATAGTGGCATGTAATTGCTGGAGGTAAGAGAACATCCAGGCCAAGAATTAATCAAGTTTGAGCTCCTTAATAGAAACAGGTCAGGACTAATTTATTTCTTGCCCAGTTTGTATTTAAGATAATATAATTTTGCTCTTATTTTGTTTCATATTCCAAGAGTGATTTCATACACAACATTCCCTGAATAAACTGTGTTCTTAACTAGAGACGGGTCTGAACAGCAAAGTTCAGGACTCACTTTATACTCTGACAAAGTATGGAGGCATTCAGACTTTAATTTACATGACATGTGCTGTAGAACAAGCAAAACATTCAGATCTGAAGCCAACCCCACTGCCTTTTTAGCCCACTGCCCAAAGTCTGAATGCTTGTATAACCTCAAAAAGTTTTTTTGAGGATGTCTGTCAGCATCAGACAAATGGGAATCAAGTATTGGTTTTCAAAGAGATCAGAGCCAGTATGCCAGACTCATTACACTTTTACTTGTAATCAGTTCTAGATTACAGTTAACAAAAAAAACCAACAACCCAAACCTCAAAACAAACAAACAAACAAAAACCACCAAAAAAACCCAAAATGCATCCCCCACAAACAAAAAAGAAAAAAAAAAAAAACACCAAAAAACCCACACAAAACCCCACAGCAAGAGGAATACAACCATGACTTCTTGTATATGGTCTCTTTCATGTAATAGGCATAAAAGTATATATTGAACCACTATGTGTCAGGTTATTTCTTGAGCAGAAACAGTGCAGAAACAGTCTTTTGATGAGATATGTGAGGAATGGTTAAAGCATGAATATAGACATACCTGAGACAACACCAGGTGAAAAAAAACTACTGCAAGTGCCACCAAAAAAAAAAAGACTTAACCTGAGTTCAAGCCAGTATAAACATCACTAATATAGCATCACAATTTGGGATACTAAGTAAGCTAGATTTACCACTGAGGGTTGATGTTACCTCAGGGATTTCTGTTTCACACTATATGTACAGTGAAGCTGTTGGTCATGCATTTTCTTTGAAGTCAAAGCCATAGTGTAGGATGCATATCAGATGTGATCACTCAGGCATATCAAGCTGCATCAAGACATCCAAGTGCAGTTTCAACACAAGAGGTGAATTCTATTCATTAGCTCAGCTGACATCTCTGCAAAATCAAACATGCCCAGAACCTTTCTCTAGGTTCTTCCAGAACCAAGGACAATAAACCTGGAATGGTCTGTGTCCATGTTCAGCTCTCTAACTCTCCAAAACAAAGTGGTTGCATCTAAAATGCTCTCCTGGTAAAGTCAATTTTCCATTCCTGTCTGGAAATTATCTGGGAGAGTGCCAGCCAGCTTGGGCAAATACCATGCCTGTGACTAGCCTAACATTTTGACAGAACAGATAACTGAGTTCTAGTACCTGGCTTTGTACTCTGCAGCTGTATAATTTGCTATGAAACAAAGAGGTTTCATGTATACTAGCTCACAGGGGATTTTTTGGTCAGTTTGTTCTGGGAAACAAAGACATAATGGTCACAGGCCAGTCCTGGAATCTGCCATTTTTCTGTTTGCAAGAAAAGTGAGAGACTTGCCATTGAAGTTTTAAGGCAAAGGTCTCATCACCAACAACATGAAGTGCTCTGCTTTGCTAAGCAGGAATCAAAAGCGCAATACCCATATTGTGTAAATCCATCCATTCTCTAGTGCTAGAATTCATATTTCTATTAAAAAGAGCTCACTGAAACTAGTCCACTCTCCTTTCATAATCTGTTGAACATCAGCCATCAATCATATTTAATGTATATAAACACCTCTCCGCAAAATCTTAGGGGATTCTAATTCAAATAAAACCATTAACTATAAGCTTTGAAACTCTTTTTTCAAAATCATAAGATTTGCATTTAGATTTGTCTTGAAATCAAAGTTAATGTTATTATTTTCCTAACCCTAACCTTCTAGTATATACTGTGAAATCACAACAATGTACAGAGGAACACTGTAAATGGATAATGACTCACAGTTGTTACCCATTACATCATGGAAAGCAATGTTTCCCACTTCTCAGTACCAGAGCTCCACTTAGAAAACTTGCCATTTCAGTACCTCAAGGGGCTCCCCAGCTCCACAGGTGTCAGAGCCTTCTATTTGTCTAAATCACTTCTACTATCAGCTGTGGAAAAGGTAGTATTTAAACTAAACATGTAAGTCTGTCCACACCTGGACCTCATCCAGCTCCATGCAGACCCATGCAGGTGTCTCTGAACACTGATCTCCAGGGCTCCAAGGGAATACAGAGTAGAAAATCCTACACTGACCCTGCCCAAAATCAGTACAGGCTGCAGATTAGTTGATTTGCACGACTGCCCTGCAAGATACACCTCACTACATAAAATATAGTGATAATTTTAATAATCTTTTCTATTGGATAGTAACTTCAGAGGACTAGATGGAGGCACCTATCTGCATTCAAAAATATATTCAAGAAATTACCACCTACATAGGAAAAGAATGGAATAATTCCCAGGAGCTATTATTCAGCTCGATTCATGAAAATATAAATTTCTGTCTTTTTACCTTGACTCAAAATCCTAATATAAAACTCAATGCAATTTCCAGGGATTGATTCAAAATCTGTTGCTTCACATTCACAACTCAGTTTCCCCCCCAGCCAGAAAAAATGTGGAGTTACAAAACCAAGCTGACTTCTGTGCTGGAAATAATATCCCAGCTGAGACTAAATGAACCTAGTTTTGGTAGGGAATCCTAATGCAAGCAATTTTGTTTAGAGACCCTATAGCTAGAAGAAAGACAGAAAACCTCTCAAAGCTGTTAAGTGACATTTATAAAAGTCCACAATAAGTCAATTGTTTTCAGCTCCACAGAAAAGTCTTTAACAGGCCTGTGAAGAAACAAAAGGAGTTTTCTTACTCCTCTTCACAATTTAGCTAACCACAACTGCAGCTAAAGCAAAGAATTTACCTTTAGGTAAGAATCTCCACAAAAAGAAATTAAAAATGCAGCAGAGAAAAGACTCTTTCCCTCCGCAGCTGGCCAGCAGAGTGAGCCATTTCGGGCTTCAGAACCACAGCAAATGACAGCATGCGGCAGAGGTCCCAAGTTCTCACTTTGCCATATATATCTTCAGTCAAAGTAAAGAGTTCATCTCCATACCAAATTATGGCCCTAGTAAGAACAAATGCCACAGATTTCTGTTGTCATGCAATTTTATGTTACATACATAAAAATGCAGTGCTCACCACACAGCTGAGTAAAGCTAAAATTCCTCCCTTTAAAAATCCGTGTAATCTTCTGTTTGACAGAATTACAAATCTCATTCATGAATAAAAAAGAGGAGAGAAATGCAGAGAAAGGGTGAAGGAGACAATGATAAGATGAGGTATTAACTTGAGCAGGCGTTCATCAAAAATTACAGGTTTCATCCATTTCTGGTCACTTATTGTAGGTTCATGAAAAAAACCAAAAAAAGCTTTTAGAATGAAAACATATGTCTCAAGTAAACACAGCGTTCTGCCTGGAACAGGCTGCACAGAAGGCAGCACAGAGATGTAACCCAGAAATACATGTAAGACAAGACAAAGTTTGTTTCACATATGTAAAAACATGATGCATGAGAAGGCCTCCATTTAATCTTGGACCATCCCTGAGACCATTTTTGTGAGGTCCTAGAAAAGAGCTATACCTGCTGGCATATGTACCTCTTCACCTTCACCATTGGCAGTAAATTATTGGAAGAATAAAACCTCTATTTCCATTCCCTAAGGAATCTCTTCTGGACTTGCTGAGGCACAGTAACAGTCTCAAGTATGATGTCCAGAGTATCATGCCAAGCAGGCTTGCACACCAAAGTACTCACACACACACATAAAAGCCAAACTTCTGATATTGTGCCGGTTCACTTTTACCAGTCTGGCAGCATTTTCACATGTTGCCTTTGCAGCAATTGTGTCATATATGTATGTTTCAGACATACAGTGAAGATAGATAGGATGAAAGTCTAGCTATAATTTTATAATCACTCATCTAGAAACTATTGTTACACCAGTGTGACACTTACTTCAACAAGCAAATGCTGTTCACAGAATCTTTTTCTAAATATGTATTATCTACATGGCACTGAACATTTTACTGATGATCAAGAACCAAAGTCATTGCCACAAAAGGTTCATAATCTGAATGAGGTAGATTATGTGATATAAGAAGTAAGGCAGTAGGCAGATAAATTTAGCACACAGCTCTTCAGGTGTGGTATTTTTTAGGGAATAACAAAAATCAAGATTTCCTAAAGAAAAAGAGAGAAAAATCCTACCTATTAAAGCCACAACAGGAAAGCATTTTGGAATCTTCCATGTTTCTCAGTTATGTTCTTTTGGGGTCTATTTTAATCCACTTTTTGCAGAGCTTTCAGCCTGTGACTGAACTGAAAACAGCCAATCTCTCTTTCTGGTTCATGTATATTAGCTCAGTGCTGTTAGGTTTGTTTCTCCAAAACAGCAGGGTGCTGGGATTTTTTAAAGGTTTCCACAGAAATTAAGAGGAGAGGGATATAATACCTTCAACTCAAATTTATTTCTTTTAATTCATTTTATAGGCACTTGGGGTCTAAATAACTCAAGAGTAATTACTGAAAAGTAGCCTATTGTGTGACTTGCACCCCTTTGTGAGCAACTATTGCCTTAACTCCAGATGTAGAGTATTCTGTAACATGACTACGCTCCATATTCCCTTTGTGAAGCAGACAAGCAGTGGATCCATTTTTCACTTGCATGCCAGAATAGCTAAACATATGTGTACTGTAACCCATGTATATAAAGGCCAGCAATCAATTACTGCTACTAGAAGTTAGTACAAATCAGGAGACAGACATAACACCTCACAACCATCTCTCTAAATACTAGTGTCCCCTAAGCTTACCCCTATAATAGATCAAAGCTACTTCTGATAACGCAATGTAGTCCTTAATATTTTGACTAATAAGTGCCAAACTCTGGCAATGTGATCTCACATAACAATAGCAATGACAAGCAAGAAATTTTGAGCATTCATTCAAGTTGCTGGTCTCTATCTAAATTGTTACCACTCATAGTGAACGTGGCTTGAAAACTTTAAAACACACGTTCGTCTGAACAGAGTTTACTTTGTGCAGGGCAAAAAAGGCATCTCACACAAAAAAAATTCCATCAGCTGCACAATATACAGTCATATCATTATTATAGGTCTCCGGAGCCTGTGTGAAATACAAATGAATGTGCAAGTGTTATCAGAATGAACGCGTAGAAATGAGGAAAATCTGGAACCAGCTAGCCACATTTCACTGAGCTAGATAACTACATCTTTCCTCTCCTCATTTTTCCTCTCAATTACAAGCATCTGGAAAAAAAAATGAATAAGGTGTGTGAGGAGAGGAGTCATGTCTGAAACTGCTTCAATAAGCTAGAAATCTCAGGAGCTCCAACAGCTGAGGTTGTTTCTTCCTCGGACCAAAGTAAGGGGGATGGGCTTTTTTCCTCATTAACACAAAGATTTTTATTTTTTCATCCAGAGACTGGCACTTCTTTCTCTTAGAAATTTTCTGGGATGTTTAATGTTTAGGATTTCCATGTACTCATTAAGAAAATGTAATTCTGAATCTATGTTTCACTGTGTAATGTAGATGGACACACATCTGGCTGAACACACAGATACACTGTAATGTGGATTTGGAATTGTATTTTCTTAATGAATACATTAAAATATATGCAAAATACCTCAGTATTACACAAGCTACCAATCAAAAAAATAGAAAGCCACAGAATTAGTGTTGTCCATGAAACCTCAATTCATCACCCTTTGGGAATACACATCATGAGGCAGTACAAGATGGTATAACTACACCACCTCCTATTTTTTACACATGACCTTAACTCATTCTTCCCATTCTCTTTACCTTCTTCACTCAGTATGTGTCACAGCATGAAGTCTTGTGCTGAGGATTATTAATTTCCTTCTGGTGTGTCATAACAGTAGCTGAATTGTTCCCAAAGGTGAGTGAATATATCTGCCTGGTAACTCCAAGACATTAGCTGCTGCTATTATTATTATTACTATTATTGTTGTTGTTGGTTTTGTTGTTGTACAAGTTAGGCAAAAAATGAGATATTAAAGCTAAGACTTTCTATTTAGAAGAGTTTGTCAACTGAAGATCCTAGCTTGAAACATCTAGAACCAGATGTCTCAGAACAATTGACATTTTAGAGATCTTTGTGTATTCAAACACAGCAACAATTAGTATAAGTTGTATCTGCTAGCAATCAGCATTCCTGTAAATCTGTAACAGCTTTCTATGTTAAACTTCCTGTAAATAAGGAAGGCACAGTTAGCAGCCAAGAGTAAAACTGTAGGTTTAAATAATGTTTGCTTAGTTCACAAAAGAACACTGTGGAGAACTGTAATCACAGAGTAGAACTGCATGGCATTGTGGCTCGTGTGACAGAAGGTGTTCATCCCTCTTGCAACTCCCCAGCTCTTTGTGCACAGTTACAAAACAAGGTCCTTCAGAGAATGTTCATTAACATACACCCTTCAAGCAAGTGCACACCCTGTCTGATGCACTAAATAAAACAGTGATTCTTAAGGAAAAAAAAAAAAAAAAAAAAAAAAAAAAAAACCAAACAAAACCCAAACTATACTTGTTTAAGTAAAGAGCAGAGGTGACTTTTTAAAATAAGAAATATTCTGTAATTAGATGTGGTCCATTGTACCGTGTCAATTTGGGGGAAAAAAGTCTGCTGGTGCAGAGGCATGTTTCAATTCTAAACATATTTTCCATAATATTCTGAAAAAGAGGTATTTTTGAATGTCAAAACTAAAATTTCTATTTGAAAATTTGCAACTTTTTAAGAAACAGCCAATTGGTTTCTAGTCAATGTGACAATTAGAAGACACTGAGTGTTAGCTCCCTAGTCAATAAGAATTAAAAAGTCAGGGACAGTCTGAGAATATTCTAGCTTACATATTTACTTCCATACGTGCATGTACACTGGAAGAATAGAGGCTGACTTGAATATAGGTATTGTACATGTCTTTCACGGTTCTTTGTCCAACCCAAAAGCCTGGTTGGCAGCAAGCAGCTTTGTTTGAAAGCTTTAGGGCATCCGAGCATCATAAAGCAAATGCCCCTTTTGATCCTCTAAGTCCTTCTAATAAAGTATCATGCTTTATGCATTTCTTCTCGAGACTGAACATTTGCTAAAACACAGAAAAATAACTTGGCAGACTATGTATAATGGCACCACCTAGTGATTTCCTACAAAAGCCATGGGCTATTCCAGCACTGGTGTTACAAAATTAATATTATGTGAGACAGAAGCACTTTTAAATGCTTTATCAGTGATGCTAATCTATATAATCTATTGCAAATCTTAAATTATTTGTAAATTATTTCAAAAAGAATTATTCTTAGAATAATGTATTATCCCAATGATTCACGAGCAAGCCTACAGGAGATACAGAAATTTTTGGAACAGAAATGAAAGTACTAGAAAGAAAGTTTTGCATTACTAAGAAATTCACCAATGCTTAACCATTTAAAGGGAAGATGATATTTTTAATCACTTACTTGAAAATGTAAGATTATTGTTTAAATTAATCCTTTGCAGGAAAAAAAAAAAAAAAGATATTTCATTGAAAAGATAAATATGGTTTAAGGGAAATTTTTCTGCTTCTCATTGAAGAAGTATTTTCAATGGCGTCCATTCCGTGAATGTAAAATGTGATAGGATCGTACACAATGCAAAGTTCCTAGATTGGCAAATACTGCCAGAAATAAACTTCTCCCTGCAAAAAAACCCCACACATTTTTTGAATATGTCACAATCCTGAGTACTGAAATATCCTAGCAATTCCTTGAGGACTTTATTTCTTTTGTCTGTACAAGGAGATTTTATTCAATATATGACTACATTTGAATGTGGCCTTATGGACATCAATACTGCAGATATACCAAATCTTAGGCATACACGGAACACACAGAATTTCAGTTTCAAAAGAAAAGTTAGTGTCAATGAATACAAGGATGAGATAGGCTTTAGGTCCTTAACCTCCCCTGCTAAAAGCCAATGGAAAACCTTCATTAACCAAACTAAGTTCAAAAAAGGCACATAGGTATATGTGTATGTGTGTGCATGCATACCCCTATATATGCATAGATCTATATTTTCATGTGCATGTATGTATATATTGACCTTAGAGGAAATGAGGAAATCAGGCCCTCTAAAAATGCTGTAATGATTGTACAATGGGTTGCTTGCTTCTCCAAAGTTATGCATATGTCACAGTGTTCTAAAAAGTGTAAAAAAATCCCAAAGATTATCCTTTAAAAAATGGAAATGCCAAAACCGTGCTTCTCCTTGACAGCAGTTCTAACCCTCATCAGAGATAAATTAATCTGCAGCAGTAGCAAGCAACTATTTTAAGGCCAGCGAATGGGGCCAAAGCCATGGTAAGTGCAGGACTGTAGCTGTCACATCTCCAGTCACTGCATTCCTGTGCTCAGGATTGAGTCACCCACGCTACTTCTTTTGAACAAGGCTGATATCAGTTTGACGTTTTGTCTCCTTATCTCTGTTTGGCATCTGCCTGTACATAAATCTCAATTATGCCCCTTCCATTTGTGCATTATTTTAAATGCTTAGGTTTTGTTTTGGTTTAACTTAAAAGTTTTGAATCCAAAGATTCTCTGGAAATGCCTTGAGGTAAGGGATAAGAGCCAGAACCTGAGCTTGATAAATGGTGACTTAAAGTGTATATGATGGTTTTATTTCCCTGAATGGTTAACTTCTTTTTAATAAGACCTAAGAAAAAGTTATACCATACCATTAAGCCAGGACGAAGTTGCATGAACTAATACTTCTCAAAGCTGAAATTTTCTTAGTGCAGCAAGGCATTATGAAAGGATCCATACTTCAGCTGAAAAAAGCAAAATAGTGTCACACTAATTGGCATACCTGCTAATCCCAGACCAACACAGCACTGACTTTGTTGTACTACACACAATCATGAAGCTATCCTGGACCCCATTGCTTCAATCGCACCCGCACCATGGTCCAGTTGGGAGTGTGATCTTATAGTAAGTACTACACAGTGAAATGCTCTGCACTCAGATATCACCCAGTTGTTTTCTTTCCTTTGAGAAAAGGAATACCATCATCACTACTGCAATTTCCATCTCTTTCTGTAACATCTGCAGGAGCAGATTCAGGCTGGCTGCTGGCCAGTGGTGACCCTATGATGCCAGTGCTACTCTTCACCCTACAGCTAAACACCAGAAGGACACAACGTGGCCTCAGGGTGGTGACTACTCATGCTGCGGTACCCAGAGGGGGCTGCAAGAGCTATGTGGACAGTAAGAGCAATAAAACATCTGTGAGACATTCAGTTTCCTCTGTGACCATGGGACTCAGCACTTGGACACTGAAGCCAAAGTGTGAGCAGTATGGAAAGCCATATGGGCTCCTGCCCTGTGTGGGCACATGGCTTTTTGATTGCTCTTCTTCAGGTTACTCACCTCCCATTACTTCTTTTGGGAACATTAATATACTTTATGTATAGACTGTACCAACTGCAGTTTAGTACTCTAGAGTATACATAATCTTAAATGTGGATCTGCATTTTTCTACTATTTTTCTGTGGCATCTCTCTCACATTCTGTTGTCATCTACATTTTCTACGCTCTGTTTTCACAACTCATTTTCACCTTCCCACATGAAGGATATCTCTGGCAGGGGACATTTATATTGTTAGTAACCTAAACATCTCGGTTTGTGCTTACTACACTGAAACTGGCAATAGTTTTAGAGCAATGGGGAAATGCATGCCCCTCTGTGGCCTTGAAAACACAATATATTGTACATAGGACCTACAGTCCCTTAAATTCCCCACCTACACACTCCTGCCATTCTTTACATTCCCGTTCATCCATAAAATCTAGTCTTCTGTTTTGTTCCTGAGAACAACCTTGAAAGGCAAATGGAGGGCTAGAAGAGGGATGAGGTCTGTCTGCACATGATTCAATGGTGGCTTCAAGGAAGAAAACTTACCTGTTTTAAGATAGGAGAGAAGCAAAGATATGACTGAGTTTTTCCATCTGTTTTGGTTAGGAAACAAGCTCTAATATTACGGTGGCAATACTTTGCATGTTTACCTTTGAATTTTTTAAAAAAATGTAAGTAGGGAAAGACCTGAAAGAGCTTTGAGTTTGGCAGGGCTTAAACCATGACAGCAGTAAGAAGGGCTGCTGGGGATATCCAGCAACTTACAGCTTAATAGAAAAGTTTCAACTCCAGAAAAGGAGAAGTTGCTGTGCTCTGGTTGGGCACCTTCTCTGAGGACCTTGAAAGAAACCCTGGCAAATGAAATGTGAACTCACGTGGGAGACTCAGTAGATGGCACTCCTACCCCTGAGTCAACAGCACAAGGGCTCAGCTTTGGGTTAGAAGCTGTTCTTCCAAGGAGGATGGGTTGAAATCTCTTCTATAAGATATAGGATTCAATATATATATATACACATAAAAAACCCCTTACATATTTAAGTTGTATATATGTATAAAACTTAAGCAGTCTAGGACATAGCCTTACTTGGAGACTACCTTTCTCCCTATATCCCAGTGTGACCCTAAGTCCAGCCATTATACTGGAGTAAAAGGTGCTATGGGTCCTGGCATGCACAAGAGTAGCAAACAACAGGCTATTGCAATATGAAATTGCCTTGACGTACAAGGGGATTCTGTTAAATCTTCCTGCTTGCACAGGACAGGAGAAACACAATTTTTCAATTGCCTGGCATGGGTGACTTCTGTTTGAAGACATAAAATCATCCTTTTATTCTACCCGGGATATAATTGCAATGTTTAGATAGATAATTCCTGGGTTTGTACAGAAACTGTATATATCTTCATATACAAATGTGCATATACATGTATATATATGATCTTTACAACAAAAAGTCCACAATAAGTGGTTACTGTTGCTGTTACTATACTTTGCATACAGAGTAAAAATTACATTTCAATCTAGCTAAGTCAGTCCTCATGTCAATTTCAATTTACACTGTAGTTCCTTGGATTTTCCATATATTTTACTCTGCTGAACATTTTCTTAATACTTGCTGAAGCACTTAGGAACCTAAAAACATAGTTCACATACCTCTACATTATCTTCCAAATCAGAGTTTAAAGGAAAATTCTAAAGTGAAATGACAAATGATCTGAAGAGGGAGAAGTAAGAAGATCTAGAAAATAAAGACTTGTTGGAACAGATATTAGAATTTTCCATTGCAAATTATCACCACTAACCGGCTGTCTGGGAAACACTCCAACCTGATGTTGGGTTCTCTTTGATAACGTGGTGTTTCTAAGCAACATTTCTAGTCAGCCTGTGTGTATGAGTGGTCAGCCACCACTCTGCAACTTCAAAACATGAATTTCTTTTGTTAGATGCGGATCCAATTTGCTGTTTGGTTTTCATATGAAAAATACAGCAGGCTTTTTAATATACAGTTTATTAAAAAAAAGGAAGCATGCTAAATATTGTAACACATTTCAACACATATAGCAGCACATCTAATTTATTCAGTACTACATTAATAAACCCCTTTTTTGTTCTTGAGCTAAGCAGATGGGTATTCAGGTAGCATGTGTTAAAGTTGTCAAGAATTTATGTTCTAATTCCATTCACATAAGCAGCCAAAGGCACTTCTTACATAAGAATGACAGCGATAACAATTAGCTGGTCTCTTCTCTCAATGTGTTTCCACTATAATCCCAGATGAAAGATTTTTCAGTATTTGGACCTGCTCAACTAGAATTTCCAAAGTTCATTCTTTTCAAACCTTGTATGTGAAAAAGATGTGAATTCCAGTCCCTCAGAGTCCATGGTTGCATCTATGCTTTGTACACGCAAGGCGTATATAATGATTAGGTAATTCATAATCTAATTTGAAAACTGTTCCTATCTCACCCAAAAATAGTTTTAGTTCGATATGCGGGGATTCATATCACTGATAAATAAAGAACAGGCATGTTCCTGTGAAGAAAGCGATAATCAGCTCTGCAACAGACGGGATTTTCATACTGACAGTAGAAGAGAACCGGACCTGTTCTTGGCTGATGGACATTGAGCTAGACAGAGTCCTGCAGACTCCTGACAGGGATGGGGATACAGTGGAGCCACAGGAGATACTGTGTTCAGTGAAGTTAGGCCATTTTCTGCAGCTATGCTTGCATCTAAAAGAAACTGGCTTCAGATAGCTGGCAAGGACAGTTACATTCCACACTCAGGCAGAAAATATTTTAGATTTCTATAAAATCATCCTATCAAAATGAATATATTTTATCAACTCAGATCTGGAATATATGCATCCTAACGGTGCTAATTATAACGAGACATATGGTGAAACAGCATTACAGATTGAGACATTTTAGGGAATTTCTCTACCTATGATTTCTTCTTGACATTGGAATCTTTCTTATGGACATCTGTCAGGATGTAAGTTCCAGCAGGAGTGTGGCAAACTCAACTCCTCCTTCTGATCGTTTGCTTCCATATTGACATAAAACCCACAGTAGGTGACAGAAAAGTTGCTTGCACCTGACTTATGGCTAAAAATAGTGACCCATTAAACTTTGATGATCCTCCATTTAAATGAAGCACACTCAGATGAAAGATGGCAACTATCCAAAGCAAATGGTTATTTCAAGTCTGACTCCCAGGAAAGATAGTTATCAAACCACAGATTAGTTACCAAGAAACAGATCATCTGGTACGCCTTATCTAAAGATCAGCTGAGGTATAGGAAAGGGCCTTATAGACATTGTTTCCTCTGAGCTGACTTCAGAGGAAAGAAAGAAGCAGCAGAGAGGACTCAGATAAACTCAGTGGTTCAGACCTGAAATTGGAGAAATGTCACGGACAACCCAGAAAACTCTGACCTGAGGACAAAAACCATTCAAGCTAAAGAGAAAACTGAAGCAGGAGGCTGAATGTGGAAATGTTTTGTCCACAGATGTGTACTTCTAATGCTTGCTGAAGCAAGACATGATGCTTTTTGCTACCTATCTGTTCGCTTCAGCTATTCCATATCTTTGAGAGTAGAAACTGCAAGTTTATGTTACCCATAATGTGGAGTTCTGGGAAAAGATATGCATGAAGAAGTAGGGGAGGAGGTGATGGGCTGTAGGAATCTTGCTTTTCTGAAACAATAGTAGATAAAAAACATAGCAAAGACATCAGCTAGAAAGAGAGGCTACATCTTACTGAGACGTAAAAAAAAGCTTAAAACATTTAGATATCTTGTAATATTACCCAAACACAGCAGCTTGGAGCGTACAAAAAGAACTGAGTTTTATCAAGGCTGTGACACACACAGTCCTAGAAACATTAATTCATCTAGCCTGCAGCTATGTGTTTCTTTCTTAGCACACTGGCTCCCCTTGTTATAGTCACAAAAATAATTCTGTCATGTACTCTCCCTTTCACAACAGGCAGTCTTCACACACGCCTGAATTTTGGCTGTTTATGTGGATCGTGCCAAGGTACAGTACATGAAGGGGCATCCTTCAAGGACCCAAACAGTGCGGATTCCCTGAATGCAGTGGGAAAAACACCGAGTGCATCTTTTGTCATTTCATGGTTACATAGAAACATGACCAGACGGATCAGGGGTGCAGGCACTATCCCTCCCTCAGTCTGGCTGCAGGCACTGGGGACATCTCACACCATAGTACCAGTGCAACATTATTTTATGCCTTTCTCCACCAGTGCTGGCTGAGGTATAATATCCCTGAGGTTTCCTTTATCTTCATGGGGAAAGAGAGTCTCCCCTGGAGACTTACTGAAACCACTGCAGACCTGCATCATGTAGACAATATGTCTATCTTTCAGCATTCAGCATGAGCAGAACTTGCGTGACAGAGCTCATAACACAGAAGCCTCATTTAAATTCAGTTAATCTATGTTAATTAATCTTTAACTTTTTTGGGTTTTTTAAGCTGATGCTGAGTTTCTTGAGTTGTAGAATTGCCCACAAATATGTTTGTCACCAAATGCTGTGAGGAGATATGTGCGACAGTTCTCATGACTGACCTCCAGAACAACAGCACAAAGGTCAAACCAAGAATCCTTCTAGCACAGTCTCTAAATAGCAGTGAAAAGGAGATGGTTAAAGAAAATGCAAGTGCTAGGAAAATAGTATGATATTTTGTCTACTGTGTCATTCCAGCTTCTAGTGCTGTGTAGATAAGTGACTTCATAAGCCAGATGTTGTAAGTTTGTGGTTAGTACTGCTTGATTGATTTTCTGCTCCTGATTTTAACTAGTCACTCACTACACCTGTGGTTCAGACCATGGGCTCATTTCATTTCCTTCTCTCGTGAGCATTTCCATGCTTTCTACCATGCAGGCCACTACACTTGAAGTAACTTTAACCTATTACTTCATTTGATTCTCCCCATCTTAAAACTCAGCATTGCTCCAGAAAACCTCTGGGAAAGTAGTAACAAAAAGATTAATGAATGTATCTTTCAAATCGTGCATGTGTTCTAAATCTTGATCCAAAATCCCATTGCTGACTAAGCAAAACACAACACTGATTTGAGTCAGAGACACACTACCTCCAGTGCGATTTTTTTTTTTTTTTTAGCAATGCCAGCAAGTCTCAGGGGACTTGAAAACTCAAAAGTCATATAAATTGGGATTGAAAATTAGTTCTTACATTACTAGGTTTTGTTCTCTCATTTAATTAAAGAAATAGCATTTTCATTGCAACTACAGTTGTGAATTTGACAGTGACACTTGGCATGATTATTACACAATATGCATCAAAATATTTTTGCCAGTTAACATGCTTGGTGAATATTCACAAAAATCCACTATATAGTCAGAACAGAGTTTAGTATTATAGTACCAATTAACATTACAGTCTCTTTTGACAACCTTCATCATTCTCCTCGGTCCATGATTATGTCACTGAATACTGCTTAAAGAGTAGCAGAATTGCTGATGTTCCAAAAAGTCATTTAAACCTCTTTGGGTGTTTGGTAAACTCACCTTTTCTCATTGAGACTGCAAATATGAACTCAAGAGACCATCTTTCTGTACCATGAATGACACCCAAACTTTACATTCACCATATGGATCAGAGTCTTAAAAGATTCTCTTTCCCAACTTTGGAAACAGGATAGAATCCATTTCACAACTGATCGGCCTGGCAAGACTGCCATTTGTCGTTCCCCTTTTCATTTTCTCCAAAATTTCTTTATCAGATACCATAGGTTGAAGAAATCCTTACTGGGAGCCTTTCATTTTCTCTACCAGACAGTTGTTGAAGTCCTAACACAAAACCATTTTCTATGTCCTTTGCACATATATGCCCCAGGATGTACTTCAACACTGTTCCAAGTACCATCTCTTTCTGTTGGTTCCCATAGTTCCTTTTAAGCTTTCTTATTTTAAGATGGACTGCACATCTTGATTCCTTGCTCACCTCAGTCTCCACTGTGACGTTTTCACTCTTCTCTCCAGGACTAGTTAAGATATCAGCCTTCCAGTGGCTCTTCATAGCCTACTATCAGGAGCTTCTTGACACCAACACATCAGCTACACCAGCTAGTCTACCTTCTGCTTTTCCATTCTTCCAGTGAAAAGCCTGCAGGCAAACCCTCCTCTTACTCTCCAGCCCCATTTCTTTTCCTATGCTTCACTGTCCTGTTCTGCTGCTCTCCTTAAGTCAGCTTTAAGAGGTTGATTCCTCCTCCTCTCTTTCCTATCCTGCTCCCCCAGCTATCGGCTTTTGCCAAAATATCTTCTGATGTCGCCATTGAGTCCCCTTGCCAATTAACTGACTTCTCCAAAGAACCTCTGCAAGCCTATGACCCCTCCTGCCCCTCTTTTTCCATTTATTGGATTCAAACCTTTCTAATCAGTTCCATTTGAGGTACAAATGCTCAACCACAGGAAATTACACTTTGGTTTACTTGGCATCCTTCTGACAAACACTCCCCTGCTTCACAGGATTGTACAGGGTTTGTCCTTCCAGGATCAGAACACTTTCCAAAGTCTTGGTTTCATTACTCAAAACATTTTAGGGTGCAGAAACAAATTTCATTCCTAAAATGTTCCCATTCTTTTAGGAGTCAGGACATACTTTATTTGAACCTTCCGCCTCACTAATCAAAAGCTGTGTCCTAAACACCTTGTGGGAGATACCTGGAGCTCCTTAGTTGCATGGAGTCAATTAAAGCATGAACAAGTAGGGCTCAGCACATTCAGGCTCTCTTTGCAGTGATGAGGTGGTACATGCCCTGACAGTACCTTTGCAAACTGCATTGCTTTTCCTGCGTGGCTTTTTTTTTTTCTCTCTTTCTTTAATAATTCCACTGCAGGCTTGGCCCTTCAATGCGCTTAACGCTAAGCACATAAATAGTTTAACTGATGTGAAAGAAATCACCTACATGCCTGCACATGTGATTAAATGCTTTGGTGGATCAGGCCAGAATGCCGAACACATTGTTGAATCAAGCAATGAGTGTGAATATAAACAAGATCTTTACAAACTCACACAAACATAGCACTGCACTTCTTTAAGAACCTTGTAACTGTGTTCAGCCCTGGCCTAAATGCACTGGCTTTAGTATGAAAAGGCTAGCAATTAATTTAGCATTATTTCTATTTTGATGTGAAGATGAACTGCTTAGGTAACAGTCTGTGGTTCTAATTTTACTAGTTACAGACATATTTTCAGTAGTTGCTATACAATCTTATGTGATGATTTACAGTACTGACAATAAGCAAAAACTTTACAGACATTTTAATTTCTATTTTTACCAAGCCCTGATTGCTTTCATGAAGGATGGTATTTGCGTCATTGACCACTGGAGCCCAGCTAAGAACCTCGAGTCATTATGCTGCCCTGCCCTTGCAAGTAATGAACCTTTTTCCAGTCTGTAAAATGTTGGGAGATAGCAGCTCCCTGGAAGGGAGTGCCTGCTCCCACTGAACAGGATGTCAAGTTTGTGAGTACCAGAGATTGCAGTGCTGGCTGCCCTGCAGGAATTAGTGCAGAATTAGGGGAACAACCATTACATTGTTTTATTTTATTATCATTACAGCACCGCTGCAAGTAATCTCCAACTGGTATAGCTCCACTAATAGACAGCCTGTTAGCCACAATTCCATGCACCAGGACAAGTATCAGTGATACTTTTAAGACATCAAATGTAAACATGGATTTACACATACTATTTTGATCTTGATTCTGTTCCAGGTTTTTTAGCAGTTTATTTATTTTTAATAGTTGCCATGAATTTTCTTAAAACTTATAGCACTTCTTTCTTTGCTCCTACTTCAATATTGAAAGAAGTCACAAACCATCTTAAATGGGGTTAAACTATTCCTTCCAAAAGCCTTCCAGTGGAATTGCTAAGGGTTTAATTTTCTACTTTAATAGGTCATTTATTTTTCACTTTGAGAAGACAGAGCTTTCATTGATTGCAGTAAAATCACATAACGGATTACTTGAGTAGGCCAAAAAAACTGATAAAAAAGTAAAAGCAACTACTTTTGTAGATGTCTTCAGAAATATTCCAAATTTTCAGTGCTCACGTCCTATCAACAAGAGGAGGATGAGTGCACCTCGGACCTGCTAGTGTTAATGAAAATGACCTCTGCAAACTTGCTGTGTGTAGCTGGCTGGGAAAGGAAGAGACTCCAATGCTTTTGCTTGTTAACATTCTCCTTTGTTTCTGCCCTCCCCAACTCAAATGCTTTCTAGCTGTTTTGCTGGCAGCTTTAGCAACATTAATGTATTCCAAACTAGAAAAGTTTCTACTTTAATATCTTACAACTAGCTCAATATGTACTGACCTCAAACCCAGGATAGCAGTCATTTGATATTGCGGTTCATTATTGTTACTCCCAGCAAGTTTCCCCTTGAAAGTGCCTGATGCTTCCCTCTCCATCCCACACACACCCTCCCACCCTCCATTCAGAATTTGGTTTTAATTGTTCAGGAGAGAAAATTCAGACTGTGAGCCAACAGTATATTTCCAGGGGGTACAAGATATTAATAGAGCTACATCGTGGCCCCATATATTGTAATAAACTGTGCTGTAATTTGTTTACCCACCGTAGACAGTAACTAACATTCAGATAAATGGAGTTGGCGCCTGCGAGATTTATGATATACTTCTGTGCTTAGCAATGTTTAATCAGGGAGTTAAAATATTACAGTGTAAAATCCTTTACAAGCATGCACAAACAGAGAACTGCCATTAGAGGCTTGGCAGACATACTCGGTGTCAAATAGTACCTCCAGACACTCTCAAAACACAAAGAGGAATATTCAAAGCAGCTACTAACTGACTAACATTATTTAAGAACCACGTCAGAGCTCATTTTTTTAGGGGGACTTGCTTTTGAAGTGACAGAATGATAGGCAGGGACAAGTGGGCTTGTCTGCAGAGCCCATCAAGCTGAAAGAAGTTGGGGTGGATGGAAAGCATGGAGGGGTGGGGGGAAGGGAGGTGAATTTTGGTAAAAAAGGTGGTAGATGCCTGTCACAGAGCTTAGTGTGTTTGGATAAGACAGGCTAGCATGTGGGGGGATCAGCATGAAGCATCACACCTGGAGGAAAAGACAACTAGCTCCAGCCTCAGTGCCATAAGCCTGGCTCCACAAAGTCTAGCCAACATCTGGAATGGATATCAAGAGACACAGTGCAGCCCTGACTGGCGCTTTACTCTACCTTTGTACTTTTCACTGCAAATTGAAAAGCAAAACAGACATCAAGGATATATTTATATAACTGTCTTCAAGCTGCATTTTCTACTCCCATCTGCTGCACATGATAAGTTTCAAGTGTTTTCTAATAAAAAAAGGATTTTTTTTTTACTCCTTGTTCAGTATACAGACTGACCTTTTTTTATTCACAGTTTTAAAGGAACAGTAAATATTTTACAGCCAGAGGAAGTGTCAGCACCATAAGACTTTCTGTTACTGACATTATTTAGCCACACTGGCTATCAAGCCAAATGCGACTAGGGCGTGAGTTTGTGAGCGTACAGATGCCTGCATTTGCCTGAGTGTGTAAATGAGCTTACTCGTGTGCATTTATAAGTGCACATGTGCTTTGGAGAAGAACATTCCTGGGAGTTTTTCTCTTTATTTTCACATCATGTTGTTGTTACGTCGTTCAGAGGAGGGCAGCCCTGTATGTACAAACAGGAGACCCTGTGGTAAACTGCTCTGCAGGAGGGATATGCTGAAGGAATGCAGCCACAATATCAGAAAGGCTCTGTTTTTCCTCTCTGCTTTCCAGCTACATAGCTGATGAGACAGGTTCAGCCTTCTAGTCAGGTTGATTAATTGTGAGGAAAATAAACAGAATGAGAAATGGTTACATTTGACTGTGAAACTGCACCCTCTGACCATAAAAGTGGGCCTGGCTATACGTGGGTTTCAGCAGAGGCATAGGGAGCAAAAACCAGGTATCCAAAATATATTTGTACCACAGGGGCAATGACATATACAAATAGCCATAAGAAAGTACAATTATCTGAGGGAGTCAACTTCAACCCATGAGAGACAGTAGGAACCAGAGATACTCATCCAGCCCTAAGAAATATTTCCTCTTCAGTATAGAGCAGCAAGCCTGATCCCTATGTACCTCATTTATTGACATAAATGAGGGATAGCTGCATTTGTCAGAGTTATACTGGTATAAAAACTTCCAAAATGCTCTTTGAGTCCACTGGTGGGAAGGTTCACCAGTACTAATAACAGGAATAACAATTCTATAGAAACTGTCTATAACATCAAAACTGATAGTTGCTATTACTTATTGCTTTCATAGGGAGAAAGGAGAATGCAAAATACTCCATTTTATCTCATTTATATTGTAAAGTACTATCTTAACCTGGTTTAGTACTGTGAAAAGGAGATGGGGATGCAAAACCTACAGTTCTGCTGTGACTGCACAAATTCACCTTATAAACCAAAAGAATTAGTGACATCTCTGTCTACTCCTTTGTAAAATACATATAATTCACCCTATCAGGGAAAACATGAACCTTAAATAGTGGTCCTAATTAAGATAAACCTGAATTTTGTGTTGGAAATTTATTACTGTGTTATAGATATTCAGTGAAGCAGATACATTTTTCTTTTTCTCCATGGGAAAGGTACCTTTTTTCCACAAGACAGCCTTCATGAAAAAATATGTTGTCTTTAAAAAAAGTTTTATTTTTGTAGCAAAAATATTTTCAAAAGTGAAAAATACTGTTTTCGCCAACATTCCTTATATGAAAAACCCCATCATTCCTAATTTGCTCTACTTGTAATGTGCTTCAGCTGCTTCAGTGAAAAAGCCCAGTATAACAGCAAATACTATATTTATAGCATATGAGGAAGTTATACACCCTACATTGTGAGACCCCATGAATTTCAAAAGAGCTAAGAGATATTCATAGCTGAAGTTTTCTAAAGGAATGTCAAAATGAATGCAATCTGAAAGTGGATCATTTCATAACATCTATTGAAAATCATTCTCTATTAGCTAATGAAACATATTTGTCCTCTTCCATAATATGCAGGCAAATACAAATATCTGTTTTTTGATTGCCACTGTGTTATCAGCAGCAATTATTTTGTTAGGTAGGGAGGTCTGTGAGTTGGTTGTTTTTTGGTTTGGTGTTTGGGGTTTTTTTTCAATTAAAGGTCTATAACCTTATTGAACCTCCCAAGTTTTATTTGGAAAAAAGGGGGACATAGGATCTGTGAAGTGAAACTCAGTGTCAGTAGAGCTGTTGAGAAGTCACAGAAAGGAGAAGCCTTTTCTTTGTCTGAAACCAGTCACTGTGCATGAATCAGGCACATTTCACAGGCAAAAAAATAGGTTGTTCCTCTAATTCTGAAAATATGGATTTCCTTTGAAATCTCATTGGTAAACTTCAGGCATACTCCCAATGTAATTTCATAGTTTCCTACTCCTGAAGCTACGGTCCCAAGTGGAGTTATCATAGCAAAAGTAGCATATGACAAAAGATTTGCACATGCTTTTAGTATGGAAGCTCTGTGGAAAGAAACACTAGACCAGAGTTTGGACATAAAGAAGGCAGTGCTTTTTTCTTTCCATATCTAGACCAATTCACATCAGTTCTAGATATTTTATTTTGCCATGCATATCCATTCAAAACAAAAGCTCCATGAGTTTCCTTCCTGGAGAGTAAGATATTTCTGGTTGCCTTTTAACAGAAGGAATCTTAGATCAAAGGAAAACAGCAAGGTGGGTCGGAGGGAAACACCAGCATTTCTTGAACCCTGTTATTTGCTTGCAGATAAACACAAGATAGCTGTAAAAGTGACAATCTAATGTGTTTGCAAGAAAGAGAAGGAAATAAAATTGAAAGGATCTGAAGAAATAGGTGTACATTTCTAAATTTTACAATTCTTGAGCTTAATAGTAAATGTTTCCATAATGACTGTATATGTCTTGTATGTGCATTTGTGTTTGTATTGCCTCATTTGTTAATGATGCAAGGAGTTGTTCTCTACAGAAGGTCTAAAGAAACAAGAGAGTATCTGTACATAGATTGTAGTGAGAGGGATGGTCTGCAGCAGACCATGCTACCAAGTCATTTCGTACTATGCACAAAGTAATGAAATTAGCACTCTGTAGAGTTAGACATCCCATGCTAAAAGGCACTGTCTGCAAATTTATTATCAAGATTAAATTAAACCCCTAAAACTTGCTGAGTGAGGTTCAGTTTCTGAGTTTGTTCCTCCCTCAAATTTCATGTGGTATATTTCTCAAACAGGGAACCTGCTCATTCTCTCTGTTTATCACTGTCTGCCTGATAAAGTAGAACTGAAAACACTGCGTTGTACTGGAACGTGAAGTTTGGAGTTCAAAACAGTTGCTTGCTACAAAAATAAAGGAAGGCCTTTCCTATGAAATCTATGAACTCGAAACAGGGATACAGAACTAGTTGTTGCCAATAACTTTAACTTCATTTATCTATATTTGGCAAAAATTGTGCTGCAGCTGGAGATGAAATGCTGAGCTAAATAACTGCAGCGACGTGAGCTCCAAAACAGCAATTACTAAGCTGTGCTGCCTTGTGTAAGATTTTACTTTTATTTATTGTATTTAAAGCAACTCTCTAGCTATGTACAGTACAACAAGAACTGCCTGATCAAATAATGCCTGATTGCAAGGCATCTCAGCTCCACTGTCAATATAGTTAATTGTTGAGCATGGCAAACATGTCTCTCATGAAGCCAGATTAAAGTAGTGTGCATTGTAGTTTTACCATTCTACATACCTTTTTATTGTTTCTAATTGCAAGGGATTACTAATTTTAAACCTAAAAGCTGAATGTATTAAATTTTTATTTTCTTATTAGAAAAGCTATTTATAGTTTTAGAAGGCTGAAGAAAAGAGGCATACAGTCCCTAATCATTGCTGTATTGCAAACCTCTATTTCAAAGGTCTTGGTTGTTTAACTTTTCTTCATGGTTATGAGAAAAAATAAAAAAAAAAAAAACAAAAAAAAAAAAAAAAACAACATATTAATAAAGCTGTTGGAGAAACTGATTGCCAACATAATTTCTATCATCTACCTTTTTTAAAAAGGACAAGAGAGTTGGGGGGATTTTCTGCAGTGTCATCTTTTTCTTCCTGATAAATATCCCTGTTCTCGTGTGAAGCTCAGGTAGCTATAATTATGAGTGTTCTCCAGTACTAACTCCACACGTATGTCTACTATTACAGTGGAGCCTCACAGTAGCTTCTGTCTCAAGCACAAAGATGAGATATAAGAATATTGAACAAGTTTCATCATGCATAAACAGCTTCATCTAGGGAAAAGTTGACATTTCCGAGAAAGAAAAGGAGAAAATGAAGTGACATGAGTATCTTGCTAGTTGTTCTAGAAAATGGATGCTGATGCCATAAATCCAGCTCATTCCCAAAAACTAATGACTGAAATAATATCACAGTGCCAGAAAAGCTGACTAATTGCCTGGATTCCAAAAGTGACATAATTTTTCCAAGATGATGTAGTATTATTAGTAGTATTCAGTCCCTCAAACAGTGGATTTTGTCCTTATTTGCCGTATTCCTATGTCCTGGGTTACTTCCACAACCAGCAATCCTGATACAGAGCCTACCCTTCTTCAAATTTCTTGTTCATTTACAAGCTCTTTAACCAAAACCAGCACAAACTCTGAACTGCCTCAGTCATTTTCTAGATGCTGACAGCAGCTCTTTTTTGGGACATACTGCCTTTCAGCAGCGGGTTCCCAAACATTTAGGGCCAATGGATCATTGCTGTCACTCAAATTAATCAGAATCACTCTGCACACTTATAATCTAACTTCGACTTGAAGGTAATGCTGAAAATAATTTTTAATATAGTTCCAGATTTCACCTGCAGACCACCTCCTGTGTCTTCATTGATTGGCCACTAGTCATTGGTGAGTACAAAACTACAGAACTGATGACATTTTTTCCTCATCATCTACATCCTGGAAAGAGCTGTAAAGGAAGCAGCCACCCAGATAATAAGTGGGTCATATTGCTTAATTTGTCACCAACTTCATCTTAGGAGAAGCAATGTTAGATTTTTCTGTGCTCAGGGAGCAGTAAGCTGGCTGCTTACATTTCCTCAGATGCTTCATCATTTATTTCAAGACATTGAAACCTCCTGGGAGAGACAGAAGTGGGAGGCTGGCTTCTTGTCACCTTATATCAACTTCTGGGCCTGCCTCATTTGATGGAATAAATTTTAGTCCAGCACTATGCATATAGGTATGTCTTTTGCTCAGATTTTATGATTCCAGTCTAGATCTTGTGATTCCATCCTCTGCTAAACTGCTTGATTTCTTCGTAGAAAGGAAAGCAAAGCACGGCAAAACAAGCCAAGGAAAGCAATACAAGTCCTGTGTGAAACTTGAGAATTCTTGATGGAACTTACCCACCTTTGATTAATGGATATAGCCTGTCAAAGCTTAGCTTTTCTCTTTACTAATCCATATTATGGGTCACTCTTTCAGTTCTATAGGCACAATGTAGAAATATTTCAACATGTTAACCTACAGCTGTGTCACCACCATAATTATCTACAAGCTGTAGTTATTCTCACAGTACTTGTTACTGCAGGAGATCTTTCAGAATGGAAATGAAGACTTACTAAGGACATGCATCTACCAGCCATTTGCATCCCTAGACCAGCACTGTTGTACTGAGAAGCTAATGCCAAAGTCCCTCTAACCTTCTGATATTCTAGTCTGAGCAGATCAGTGATCAGCTGCTCCTCACAGCCAGGTCCTTGCACCTTGAAGGACATGAAACCATATCATAGTTTACTCTTCCTCTGCAGAGACACTTAGAGATGGCAGAACTAAACATTTCAGCAGACATCACTTGAAGTTCAGTAAACCAGATGAGGTGAAGCTTTCCAGCATCATTGCCAGTGCTTTTAAAGTACAGACCGTGTTTTGTGTTTTTACATCAGAAAGCTAATACTTACATTGACTTCTTGCTAAAAGACAGAGACTGCACACATACTTCCAGATAATCTACTTATATCAAAGGCTGCTAGAGATTAACTGACTGGGTGTTACTGATGTTCACACTCTGATATATGGCTCTCTGCTTCTGCTTTAATATCTTATGGTCATCGCACATGTTGAATGTTGTTTGGGCTGTCATGCTTCAACATAACATGAAGCAGGATCTACAGCAACATATAATTTACAATGCAGAGTCTATGTTTTACTTTCACATATAGGACATATACAGAATTCTTCCTTTCAAAGTAAAGCTTCCTTGTCTATTCATCACACACCACTAATCACCACCACTTGGGATTCTCAAAGAAAATGATGTACCATGTATCAGAAAAACTGACAGGGCAAACGCCCGAAATTGAACACATCTGTACAAATTGTGAAGAAACTGCAGGACTGCTATGCAAAAAATAATAATGGCAGCCACATTTCCTTTCTAAAAATGGAATCATTCGCCTGCCACTTACAACAGTTTAGTATTTACACACCTCCACAAGTCCTCAAACCACGCTTCCTGAATGATTCTGAGACCTAGATCATGGTTCTGTTGTTCTGGGAAGATCAACAGCTAGTCAAGCACATTACAGAAATAACAGTCTGACTAACTGCTTGTGTTCAGCAGGATAAAAGCACTGAGGAATCTTTTCCTTACTAACAAGATTATATTCTGGTTGAGGAAGATCTACGTGCACATGGATCTCTGATTGCATTTACTCTTTTTATTGAGTTCTGCTCTCTATTATCCAATTCACTACCCTTATATTCCATCCTGAGCTATTAAATAGAAAAGACTATGGTGCTGAAACTTGTTTTAATGTATATGATTACCATGGTAATGGAAGCATTTGGTATCTTCTTGAAATTTCTTATATGTATTGGCTGCTCTTGACTACAGTGTCACATTTTCTGTTCCCAGTTTCTCTACAGTAGACTGGTCATAAAAGTCTATGTCATCTCCATAACCAGTCAGATAAAGCCACAAGAAACACTAAGCCTGATAAAATAATGGGCTGCTTCTGGAGCTGAGAGCATTTCAGCCAAAAGCCAAGGGGTAAGATAAAGGCAACCCACTCCTGCCTCAAGCAGACATCCTGCTCTGCTTAGAGATGTGCACCTTGCCATGGGGCTCTGACATCCTATTTTCCAAGGATACTTGCAGTGCAAGTAAATTATTGTCACAGCAGTTAGGTAATTCCCATTTCCACACTTTTCTAATCTGCCTCTGCCTCATGTTCGCTTCGGCTCTTTATGCTGATTTCGAGACAATAATTCATTCATTTTAATGCCAGCTGAGAGCCAGTTTCCAAGCTTAGTTTATCATCCCAGTGAAGCTCATGTTCTTTTCGTTTATACTACAGAATTCAGTTTCACCTGTTAAAAGAATGACTTAGATCCATATTCAGTAACATCCTGCACATTTCCACCAAGCACAGATTTTTTCTGCCGCTCTAGCATAACTCTCTTGTAAATGACTACTCAGATACAGGACAGTTAGAAAACTCATGCGGAGAAGCTAAAGTTGATCTATGCCTTTTACAGGAATGTGCACTATTGATAGCTTGCAAGCTGCAGTCATTTAAAAGGCCAAGCAAAGTCATCATGAATTGTGGTTTCAAACAAGTAAATAACCGAGTAGTTCATATGCTTCAATGACAAACATTTTCTGAAGGGAAGCTATCATCCTAACCTTTCTAAATAAGAGAAAAATATGAAGAACAATTTATGAGGTTTATACCAGACCCAAAGCTCTCAATTCTTTATTATTTTGTTTGGCCTGTTGGGATTTTTTGTTTGCTATGGATATATTCTCTTTCTTTATAGAGAGTGCAATACTGTTAAAAACAAAGGATATACTGTTGTTAGTAGATCTGGCCTGAATATCATTCAACTAACATTAGTTATTAGGCCAGAAATAAAACTTACCCTGTTATTAAATCCATATTCTACCACAAATACTTTGCTAGTAAGAAAGCATATTTCTGCATATGGCAGGCAGGAGCTGAAGAGAGACAATGGTGACGGGTAATAACAGTGGAATCTCATTTATCCTAAAACATTGCATAAAACTTATGTTGTAATTTTTCTCTGCCTTATTGAACTGTTTTCCTTAAAATTCCCAAGAGAAGCCAGGTGAATCAGGAAATCATGAGAATGAAGATTAAACAGATTTCCTTTCCTACTCTTCCACTAAGGTGAGGGGGAAGGATTCCAAAAAAGAGTTATTTAAAAAAAATAGTTATTTTAACTGCATTTCATGGAGAGAAAGAAGGAAAAAATAGAGATGGTGCCTTTTCATTTACAGATTATTAGCAACTTTTTCCGTAGGGAATAGTGCAATTATGGGTCTGCCAAAATGGCTGAGATTATTTGATAAAGATTCATTAGAGAAGTAGAAAAATAGAAAGTAAAGGAATTAAGAACTTGGATAATCCAGCATGTTCTACTGAAGCCAACAGAGCCAAGGATGCACAGTTTCCAAATTTTTGTTTCCTGTATTTTCACACATTGCCTCCTAAAGCAGTCTTTACTTGCAACTCAATAGGTGCTGTGTGAGCTGATTACATGGCAAATTAAGATCAGGTGAATAGAGAATTTGCCAAAAAGTATAATTTCAGTAATCCCAAAATTATTTCTGGATTTGCATTGAAAAAGTGGAGTAAGGATTTGAGAGCTAGATGCTGATAATGCTGCTATCTATCACCATGGTTTTGTACCCTCTTCCAGTAATTACAGCTCTGCCCAGACATGTGAGACTGGTTCAGTTCTGTCCTTCACTAAACACAATTCAAACCCAAAATACTTTTCTCCAAAGAGAATTCCCTAGACATTGAACTAAGCATTCAAAGTATTCAGCCAGTCTTTACTGTTATTTTAATATGCCTTGAGTTGACAAGAAGCCTAATGGCTACTGAGCCTGTAGACTATCTTGGCTTCAGGCACTGTTCTGATCCAGTCGTAATATGACCTGAATGTGGCTCTTGCATTTTTTAAAGCAAATGTCTTAACAGACTGTCAATCAACGTAAGCACCAGCTTCCTCAACCTGTTTCTGCTGGTGTTTCAAAGTAATTGGTTATTCGTCAATCCAGTGAGTAAATCACAGTTTACATCAGTGGTTAGGGCATTGCTCCAAAAAACATTACAAGTGACTTCTCATCCTCTTCCACTGATTAACTCACTTATACAATTAAACCAGCAATGACTTAAGAGCATTTTTGCCAGGATACCCTAACCAGATGGCTCACATTTTCTAATATGAGTTAAGACACTGGGATTCAGTCTTCACTGGGAGAAAAGAAGGACTGTCTATTGCACTGAATAAATGCTCAGTACTCAAGACAGACAAAATGTAGGAGGAGGAAGAATCTTGGAATCATAGAATAAACTAGGTTGGAAAAGACCTTTGAGATCATCAAGTACAACCATTACCCCATGACTGCCAAGACCACCACTAAACCGTATCACTGAGGGCCTCATCTACGCAGTTTCTGAACACTTCCAGGGACAGTGATTCCACCCCTGCCCTGGGCAGCCTGTTCCAATGCCTGAGCACCCTCTCGGTGAAGAAATTTTTCCCAATACCCAATCTAAACCTCCCCTGGCGCAGCTCAAGACCATTACCTCTTGTCCTATCTCTTGTTACTTGGGAGGAGAGACTGACTATAACCTCACTATAACTTTCTTTCAGGCAGTTGTAGAGAGCGATAATGTCCCCCCTGAGCCTTCTCTTCTCCAGACTAAACAACTCCTGTTCCCTCAGCTGTTTTTCATAAAACTTATTCTTCAGACCCTTCACCAGCTTCACTGCCCTTCTCTGGGCTTGCTTCAGCACATCAATGTCTTTCTTGTAGTGAGGGGCCCAAAACTGAACATATGATTCTAGGTGCAGCCTCACAAGTGCTGAGTACAGGGATAAAAAGAAGGTAATGATGGAAAGCGAGCCTGTCCCAGATCAAATAGACAATAGTGTTAAAAGTAGAATCAAAATTCAACCTCCTGGCAGCCATGACACAGACACAGTCACTAGGCAGCCTTGCTGACCCTCACTTCATTTGCTGCTGTTTTCCTAACTTATAAGGACACATTCATCAAACCATCTCATGTGACTTGGCTTTAGAGCCCAAACATGGGTTGACAAGGTGTCCCTGAGCTCCATTTCTAGGCAATGGAAACCTTTCTTCCTCTCAACCTGGGACAGATTTTCAGATGGTTGAGATAAAACATACCCTCAGATTACATAGTTTTTGACTGTAAGAGGAGCCTAAGGTGATAAAACAAGGCTGGGATGACTACATTTCAGATGTCTGAACTACACAAGAGGAACCTAGACAACCTAGCTGCCCTGTCCAGGCACTACACCTGTTTGACCTACAGAAACATCATTACAGTTACTGCACATTCGAAAACCCTCAGAAAAAGGTATTAAGTATGCATTTTTTTTCAACAGCTTTGCAGACACATTCTAGTTCACTTATAGGCTGCTATTACTCTTCAGTTATTAAGAAAACCATCCTATAGTTTCACAAGTTTAACACTGGAGCTAAACTCAAAAAAACCCTAAGCTCCCACAACACAGTAACCATCCCAAACAGCTGGTTTTTTCAATAGCATCCAAGACAAAGAATAGGAAATTTTTCAGTGATGCTGACCAAAATTATGTGCCATCTCTTCATGAATAAGAGAAATGGAAAAGCACTCCACAACTGAGCGTACTCACCAGCTGGAAGAGAAGGAGAGGCAGCAGGCAGGTGCAAAATAGCCATTTTGGGGCTCTAGTTGGTTTTCTCTGTGTTCCAAAGGACCGACACCAGAACAGCTTTCTGTGAAAAGAGAGGTATCTAGATTTAGTCCAGAAGTGACTAGTCAATGAAAAGGGACAGTATCCAAACTCCCGCATTTTTAAAGATTAGGCCCCTCACACACACACACTGTTTTTCAATATTGTTCTCAATAAAAAATGAGATTGTTTTCTGAACAGGACGCCAGCTGCTTCCTGTTCATGCTACTAATACATAACACTGCCATTGTATCAAATCAAGGGATCCTCACTCTGATCATCAGCCAGCAGAACAAATGCACTATATTAAGTAAATCCTCATAAAAGGCTACAGCTTCAATTGGTGTAATTCAGCCCAGGCACACTGACTCCAGCAACATTTTACTCCTGCTTAGGACCTAATCTGCACTGAGATTTATCTTTCACATGATTAGCTAAGAAGTTGTACACTTACATGTAAGAAACAGTTCAGCACATAGTATTGGCCCCGTGGTTAGTCACTCTTAATAGTTATGACCTCCCTCAGACACACTTGCAACAAAAACATGCACAAACAGCGCAAAGCTCTCTGTACCATGAGCTGGGTATTGCTCTCCTTTGCTACAGAGAAGCAGTCTCCAACCTTCTGTAACTCTTGCTGTGAGCATTCCCTTACCTCTCAAGAAGCGATCTTCCCCAAGAAGCTACCGCCTTATTCCATGCAACTCAAATCTGCTGTTACCATGGTTAATATTTCTGACTTGATTGGCACCACTAGTAATTGAACTGCAGTCTCTTGAGTGCAGCAAGCTCTATTCATTAGCCCGTATTGTGTTAGGACACTGCATCAACCCACATTATTTTCTTGTGTTTAAAGGAAAAAATCAGCCATGAATACAAAGTTATGTTGCCATACAAGATCATGCAGTTTTGCATGATTATAAAATTAAATAAAATATTGCACATTAAACTTATTTATATTGAGTGGTTCAATATGGGTTGAGGCACCTTCATTTAGACTGCATAATGTTATGTATATCTAAAACATGAAATAGCTCAATATCAGCTTTTTAAGAAGAGTTCCAGTTTCATTACCATCCTAGAAAAATATTTGCAGGTTTTTTTCTCCTTTTTTCCACTTTATACAGAGTTATACTTTATACAAAGTTGCTGACTATGTGTGATAGAACACTATATAGGCAATGAAAAGAATCATATACTGGAAGGTTTCCTGTATGAAGAACAGGACAGATAAGCTTCATACAGTGGATTCCAGCTGCCTACTTAGATCAATATTTTATATATGATACCTCTTTTAATAGATTCTATAGATAAACTATTGATACATTGAACTGAATTAGGCAAATTAGAAATTACTTCATAAATCCAGATCATTTTGAGCTGACAGGTTTAATAGAAGTAGCCAAAATACGAAAAATATTTTGTATTCTGATACCATAAAATCTTTCACAGATGAATAACCTCTGATATCAAGGAAGTGGACATACCAGCAAGGTGTTCCAGAGTGATACTTCTGTTCACCCTAACACATTTTTACTGTAATAAATACCCTCCTGGTTTCATCTTTGCAAACTTTTCATGCTTTGTCTATTTTATTCTTCTCCTTTTCCCCTTTAGACAGAACCATTAGAAAGTCCTAAGAAATATTTGCTGAAAAGATTCTTTCTCAAGGAAAAAAAAAAAGAAAAAAGAAACAAAGATAAGTAAAACACAGGTGCCAAAGGACAAAGTTCTTTACTCCATCAGCTTGCCTTGGCATTGTGAGATGGATCTTGGAAGACAAGAAGACAAGGACTTTGTTGGGCTTCAGGAATGTGAGTTTGAGAAAGGTGGATGGGAGGGAGGGCAAGAGATACTGTGAGATACTCACAGTGGACAAACTGCCTCTTATCATAATTTGCTATTAGGTGGAATAAGCTGTTCATGCTCTCAGTGCCAAGATTCTCACCTTTCCACAATTCTCATCCTGTGTTGAAAATGCAGTAACATATATATTCCCTATTTCTTCAGTTTCCAGCTTCATCTGAGTCCACTGCATTATGTAAAGTCGAATAGGTTTACAGAGAGTGAGGCAAGTCACACAAAACAGCATGTTCTAGCAAAGACACACATACAACACAACAATGCAAAAGAGCAGTACCGTGAGACATGCATACCCAAGTCCACAGAATGGATGATCCTGTCAGTGGTTTTGACTTGTCTCAGCTTTGTCTGAGAACACCCAGTGCTTGGCACATCAGAAAAATATCCCATTTTATACAAATGTCTATTGAAGCACCCAAAATTGGTAGCATTGTATGTGTAGATTCTCCTCCACAGCATGCAGATAGTAACATTTATCTTTTCCTTTATCACTGTAAAGCTTATTTTGTATTTGCAAGGTACTCAAGGTGTCCTCAACATAAAAAGGACATGGAACTGTTGGAACAAGTCCAGAGGAGGGCCACGAGGATGATCAGGGGACTGGAGCACCTCCCGTATGGAGACAGGCTGAGAAAGTTGGCACTGTTCAGCCTGGAGAAGAGAAGGCTGCGTGGAGACCTCATAGCAGCCTTCCAGTATCTGAAGGTGGCCTACAAGGATGCTGGGGAGGGACTCTTCATCAGGGACTGTAGTGATAGGACAAGGGGTAACGGGTTCAAACTTAAACAGGGGAAGTTTAGAGTGGATATAAGGAAGAAATTCTTTACTGAGAGGGTGGTGAGGCACTGGAATGGGTTGCCCAGGGAGGTTGTGAGTGCTCCATCCTTGGTGGTGTTCAAGGCCAGGTTAGATGAGGCCTTGGGTGACATGGTTTAGTGTGGAGTGTCCCTGACCATGGCAGGGGGGTTGGAACTAGATGATCTTAAGGTCCTTTCCAACCCTAACTATTCTATGATTCTATGATTCTATGATTCTATGATTCTATGATTCTATGATTCTATTCTATGATTCTATGATTCAATTGATAGAGTAGCAGTTGCCAGAAGAAAGTCCATGACACTGTGAAAATTCCTTATCTGGTGTATGCCTGCTGCTGGGACTGTGTATGAGGACCATTATGAGCAACAAACCAAACAGACTATGAAATGCAATATTAACTGAACCTGCTTCACCCTGAGTGATTCTCTGATGTCTAATATGGTGATTGAGCCAAATTAGCAAGGTTCTGAGAACACACACTATCCCCCCTTCTCCACATCAAATTCAGATTAGATTGTCCAATAGATCTGATTAAATTGCTCAATAGATTTAAAGCCATTACAGAGATCACTTGCCAGCAGAAAACAACAAAAGACTCATTTTTAAAGAAAACAAGATTAAAACTAATTATCAGTCATCTGTCTCATGCAGCAATCTGCCCATGCCATTCGATAAATGAGGTAAGCACCCCATGGAAAGCCATTATATGTGGTAAAGTATTAGTTCTCACTTGGGCCAGTAGGCATAAGGCATCAGATTAAGACATGTGGCTGTCAGAATACTGACACATTCACACTTCTGATTACTTAACTTCACAGCCCTAATTTGTTTTACATTCAATCATCCCTTAATTTATCTTCGGGTGTGCAAAATCCAAACAGCTTCATGTCTTCTTACACTTATTCTGCATTTTTAGGTTAAACTGGTAACTTGGTGCACGAGCCCACACTCAGAGACAACAGCCACGTGTTCCCAGTGCATGGACAGACACACGTGCTCCTGTAGCTGTCTGAGTTCTTTCTGCCCTTTCACAGTCACCACCATGTGGGATATGTAGCGTTAAGTAGCTTCACAAATGGTCATCTCTGGTGTGCATTAACTGTGCACCCTTTGTTTCACAATTTATGCAGTCCTCTTCAAGCTCCTGCTGGGATCACTGCAAGCAAGACTCATGTACAAGAAGACTGGTTATTTTCATGCCCGTCATCTTTCATTCTTTATGTTGGCTAACATGCCTGCTACATAAATAATCATGGTTTAAGAATAGAGCTAAATTCTATTCCTCTGTTTAACATACTGAACTAACTGCAAATATTCTCAGCTCAGCTTTTTAAAGCAGTTTGTAAACAGCACAAAAACCAGATGAGACTCAGAAAGGACACTCTCATGTAAATATAAAAAGACATCATTCGATGTTAAGTCTCAGTTATTCACACCCAGCTGAACTTTACTCTTTGACGGCAACAACTTTGACCTGACAAATACTACCATGTAAATTTATACAAAATTGAGTACATTAGAGGATCTTAAAATCGTAGTCACATTATAATAATAGTGGACTTTTCCCTTGAGCACAGCACACACACACAGATTTTCTGAAGTGCCAAAGGAATGTAGGTGCATAAGCACTACTGAAGGTGAGTGGGATTTCCATGGCTAAATCCCTAAGGCATGTTGGAATGAGTCCCTTGCAATTACTAATTCAAAAATACAAATACAAAATACAGTTATTCACTTGTATATTTTAATGTTCACCTTGGATAGAAGAGCAGGCCACATTTAGACTGATCCTTAGTCACACCTGCTAGCATACCTTTCCAGTGAGGCAACGTGCATTGGATAAGTCATCTCTAATGGAAGAGAGAGCATCTGAGTCTGACTGTGGCTGTTTATTTTTATTATCTTTGGTTCTATCCTTTTGTTTTCTTCTCTTTATGTTCAGCATGTCCCTTTCTCAAGCTAATTTTTTTTGTGTGTATTTTGATATACGCAGTGTTTTCCTTCTTGGCCACGCACTCTTTTCTCTCTGCATCACCAGGCTGAATTCAGAACGGATTAGTGACTTAGCTGCCTCCCTCTCCAAGCTGTATTTATGATGATGACAGCACTTGGGTTAACTCCTTCTTGTTTTCTGATAGAACAGAAGCAAAATTAAATGCATTTGTTGGCCAGACAGCCACACTAGGGAAATTTCTGGAGTTAGATGTATGTCTATGGTATCAGAACCCTGTCAGGGGCACACAACTATGACCCTCCCACCATACCTATCCAGACTTACTCTCCCCCACTTTCCCAAACACAGAAGTGGGATCCTACTCTGGACAGTCTTGATGAACCCACTGATCAGCAGCATCCTTTCCATTTGAACAGCACAACATCCATCAGTGAAGGAGCAAATAGTTCTTAAGTCACACAAGGCAATATTGTGCCTACATTACCACGAGCGAATGCTGCTGGGGCAAAAATCAAGTGCCAACTGATCCCCCAAGAGACAGCAGATATGGATACAGCACAGTGCTGCAGATGGGCTCCACAAAGAAATGTGCACTGATCAGCAGCTGCTTTGACACACTGCTTGGTGTTAAGCTTCAGATTCCAGAGGAAGAAAATGGCCACTGTTTCACTCCACAAATGTGAGGAACAAATGCAGCAGAGTCCAGGTGTATGAGTGCTGTTCATTCCACTGACACCGAACAGGCTTTGAAATTATTTTGTTAGAGTATTCAAACAAAAAATAAAAATCAAAAACCATTTTGGTTAAACATGATCTTAGTATTTGGACCCAGAAGGTGAGGAGTGAAGCCTCAGCGTGAAGCCTCAGTGAAGGAGCCTCAAGCTCCTTCACCATTAGAAAGCAGTGAGATTTAATTATTTTACGGCTGGAAGACACACATACCAATCCCTATAGGAAACTGCAAGCAGTATTGCAAAAGATTAGCCTTATTTGGTTTTGTTTTCTTTTACACGCAGTAACATAGCTGCTGAATCATTATTAATAATTGTTTATGTTACAGTAATGCCTTAAGCAACCCTCCAGGACAAATGCTAAAAAGCATAAACCCTGAGCAATAGCTCCAGCAGAGCAAGGGGGATTTTGTTTTCCCTGGACCCTGAGCCTCTCACACCTGCAGTCGGGCTGCTCCCCAAGTTATACAACCACTCCTGTTTTGCACCTCCTGAACTGTGTGTGCTATGAGGGGTGTTGCCAAGCAAATGGTGCTACCATCCTCTACTCTGCTACCTAAACCCAGTCACCCCCCAGCTCTGTAACTCCCCAAGAGATCTGACAAGGAAAATAAAACAAGCTTGGCATGCACTCAGTTATGTTAGTCAATCTACATTAATTCCCTAGCTTTGGTATCAGGCACCATGCAGCTCCCACTCACCTCAGTAGGAGGGAACTGGCCCTGTGCATTGCCCAATTTATCAACATGATACATGAAGTCTGTCTGGAAGATAAACAAGGGGACATATTGTGGTGACATACGAACTCTTTTCAAGTTGCGCATCCTAGGAGATAGATTACATGATGAACATGTGCAGTATGCCTTTTCCAGCTCGGGCTTTTGAGCTGAACTGTAATGTTCTTCCTGAGGACAAGCTGCATTTTATCCCAGGGATAAAGCTGGCTTCCCTTTCTGGGGGATCCTTTCAGAATTCAGTTTCTTGGGGTACTTGACAAGTGCCCAATGAGAAGAAATTTATAACCTTTTTCCTAATGAGATTATGTGTTGTCTTTCTGTTTGGGGAGAGGTGGAGAAGTACATTTCTATTCAGAGAAATGCAAAGAAAAAAGAGCAAGCCCTATAGTATAAAAGTGTCCCTGTGTCCCTGTCGCTGCCTGCCTCTTACCACAGCTGATTGCAAAGGCTGTTTGAATCCACCTCCTTCCACACTTCCTCTCTAAATCACCATCACTTGAGAAAGAAGCAAGAGCAGCCAACACACAGTAACTTTTAAAAGGCATTAGGAGTAATATTGTGACAAACAAGTCAGCAACAATTCAACACCTCCAAACACAGAATGGCAGAAGTGTGCCCATCAAAGCACAGCTACAGAACGATTTCTGGACTTGCCATCCCCAATGCAAAATACAAAGGTAGGAAATCTTCACGAGCCTGAAGGATGCACAAGGATAGCATCCGCAGCTGAATTGGTCTGAGGACCTTTCACTCCTTCTGACTGAAAATCTCCCTCTTTAAATGTAGTTGATGTTAGAGTTACTATTATATCTGCCTATACCTGGGCCACAGTATTTTGAAAACAGCTTATCTAGAGATAGTAATCTTTTAATAGTGTCTTTTCTCCTCTTCTCACTGATATATTGTCATGCTCAAAATTCATTTGTAATGACACATTGACATTAAGCTTGAGTCACCTGGCTGGATAAACCAGGTTGGCATAGGAGATTTTAAGAGATATGTTCACAAAAAAAAAAAAGGCTTTTAAAAATGTATTAATGTATGGGGAATATATATATAAATCAGATAGCTGTGCTAAAAAAAAAAAGGCTGGCACTAGCAATAGACTGTGTCAAATCATTAATTAAGTAGAATTCAAATATTAGGTGCTGTAATCCAGCCACTTTCCTTACATCACTTACTCCAAGGCTACGCTGAGCTTGTACCTGACCTGATCTGGCCTACAAACAGGCAGAAGCCCATGTCCTGAGACTATGAGGATGCTAGAGAGAGACTTTTCATCAGGGACTGTAGCAATAGGACAAGGGGCAATGGGTTTAGACTTAAACAGGGCAAGTTCAGGTTAGATAAAAGGAAGAAGTTCTGTACTGTGAGGGTGGTGAGGCACTTGAATGGGTTGCCTAAAGAAGTGGTAAATGCTCCATCCCTGGTAGTGTTCAGGGCCAGATTGGACAGAGTCTTGGGTGATATAGAATAGTTAGAATAGTTAGGGTTAGAAAGGACCTTAAGATCATCTAGTTCAACCCCCCCTGCCATGGGCAGGGACACCCCACACGAAATCATACCACCCAAGGCTCTGTCCAACCTGGCCTTGAACACCACCAGGGATGCAGCCTTCACAGCTTCCTTGGGCAACCCATTCCAGTGCCTCACCACCCTCTCAGTAAAGAATTTCTTCCTTATATCCACTCTAAACTTCCCCTGTTTAAGTTTGAACCCATTCCCCCTTAGTCTATCACTACAGTCCCTAACGAAGAGTCCATCCCCAGCATCCCTGTAGCCCCCCTTCAAATACTGGAAGGCTGCTATGAGGTCTCCATGTCCCCATGAAGGCTTCTCTTCTCCAGGCTGAACAGCCCCAACATTCTCAGTCTGTCTTCATATGGGAGGTGCTCCAGCCACATGATCATCCTCATTGCCCTCCTCTGGACTTGTTCCAACAGTTCCATGTCCTTTTTATGTTGAGGACACCAGAACTGTACACAATACTCCAAGGGCGGTCTCATGAGAGCAGAGTAGAGGGGCAGGATCACCTCCTTCGACCTGCTGGTCATGCTTCTCTTGATGCAGCCCAGGATATGGTTGGTTTTCTGGGCTGCGAGCGCACACTGAAGACGGCTCATGTTCATTTTCTCATCGACCAACAGCCCCCCAAGTCCTTCTCTGCAGGGCTGCTCTGAATCTCTTCTCTGCCCAACCTGTAGCTGTGCCTGGGATTGCTCCAACCCAGGTGTAGGACCTTGCACCTGGCATGGTTAAACTTCATCAGGTTGGCATCAGCCCACCTCACAAGCGTGTCAAGGGCCCTCTGGATGGCATCCCTTCCCTCCAGCACATCAATCGAACCACACAGCTTGGTGTCATCAGCAAACTTGCTGAGGGCGCACTCAATCCCACTGTCCATGTCACCGACAAAGATGTTGAACAAGACAGGGCCCAACACCGATCCCTGAGGGACGCCACTCGTTACCGGTCTCCAGCTGGACATTGAGCCATTGACCACAACTCTTTGCGTGCGGCCATCCAGCCAGTTCTTTATCCACCGAGTGGTCCACCCATCAAATTGATGTCTCTCCAATTTAGAGACAAGGATGTCGTGTGGGACAGTGTCAAACGCTTTGCACAAGTCCAGGTAGATGACATCAACTGCCCTGCCCCTGTCCATCAGTTCCATAGCCCCATCATAGAAGGCCACCAAATTGGTCAGGCAGGATTTCCCCTTAGTGAAGCCATGCTGGCTGCCTCCAAGCACCTTCTTGTTTTTCATGTGCCTTAGCATGCCTTCCAGGAGAATCTACTCCAAGATTTTGCCAGGCAGAGGTGAGGCTGACTGGTCTGTAATTCCTCAGGTCACCCATTTTCCACTTCTTGAAAATGGGGGTTATATTTCCCTTTTTCCAGTCATTGGGAACTTCACCTGGCTGCCATGATTTTTCAAATATGATGGACAGTGCAACTTTGTTCGCCAGCTCCTTCAGGACCCGCAGATAGATTTCGTCAGGTCTCATGGACTTGTATATGTTCATGTTCTTAAGATGGTCTCGAACCAGATCCTCTCCTACAGTGGGCCCAAGGTCTTCATTCTCGCAGTCCCTGTGTCTGCCTTCCAAGACTTGGGTGGTGTGGTCAGAGCATTTGCCAGTGAAGACCGAGGCAAAGAAGTCATTAAGAATCTCAGCCTTCTCCAAATTCAGGGTAGCCAGTTCTCCTCATAGCTTCTGGAGAAGACCCACATTGTCCCTAGTCTGTCTTTTATTTGCAGTGTACCTATAGAATCCTGTCCTGTTATCTTTAACATCCCTAGCCATGTTTAATTCTAACTGGGCCTTCACTTTCCTAATCTGGTCCCTGGCTTCCCGGACAACACCCCTGTATTCTTCCCAGGCCACCTGTCCTTGCTTCCACCTTTTATAAGCCTCTTTTTTCCTTCAAAGTTTCCTCAGCAGCTCCTTATCCATCCAAGGAGGTCTCCTGGCCCTCCTGCTGCACAGCTGGGAAGCAACACTCCTGAGCTTGTAGTAGGTGATCCTTGAATATCACCCAACAGTCTTGGGCTCCACTGCCCTCTAGGGCTGTATGCCATGGAACCTTACTAAGCAAGTTCCTGAAGTGGCCAAAGTCTGCTCTCTTGAAGTCCAGGGCAGTGAGCTTGCTGCACGCTCTTCTCACTGTCCTGAGGATCTCAAACTTGACCATCTCATGATCGCTGCAACCAAGGCTGGCCTGGAGCATCACATTTCTAACCAGCCCTTCCCTGTTGGTGAGCACGAGGTCAAGCATGGCACCTCTCCTTGTCGGCTCCTCTATTACTTGCAGAAGGAAGTTGTCTTCCACACAATCGAGGAACTTCTTGGATTGCTTGTGCCAGGCCGCACCATCCCTCCAACAGACATCAGGGTGGTTGAAGTCCTCTATGAGAACAAGGGCCTGCAAGCATGAGGCTGTTCCTATCTGTCTATAGAGTGCTTCATCCACAGAGTCCTCTTGATCAGGCGATCTGTAACAGATCCCCACAATAATGTCTCCCATCGTTGTTCTCCCTTTAACCCTGACCCACAAACTCTCTGTTGATGGCTCACCTGTCCCCAGACAGAGTTCCATACTCTCCAACCTATCCCTAACATAAATAGCAACTCCCCCTCCCTGCCTGCCAGGCCTGTCTTTCCTAAAGAGCCTGTAACCTTCCATTCCAACACTCCAGTTGTAGGAGCCATCCCACCATGTTTCTGTGATGCCTATTATATCATACTCCTGCAGTCGTGCACACATCTCTAATTCCTCTTGTTTGTTCCCCAAGCTACAGGCATTTGTATAGGGGCATCTGAGCCGAGATCCAAATGAAGCCGGCTCATTGGCTGGAGCAGCTGGAATATCTCTACATTGCTCCAAGCATTTATTATAGGTGCTGGCAACTGACTGGGTGTGTTGGGATGGATGGAATGATGCCCCTCTCTCTCAACACATCTAGTTTAAAGCATCCTTGACCAGTCGGCAAGCCTCCTACCAAAACTGCTCTTTGTCAGACCAGCTCCACTAGACCTGGCCTACTAAATTGAGTCCCATGTTCAAGATACCCAAACCCCTGACTATGGCACCACCCTTCTAACCATTTATTAACTTGGCCAATCCTCCTAGGCTTTTTAAGGTCCTCCCCTGTATCCTGGAGAATTGATGAAAAGACAATCTGAGCTCCAGAGCCCCTAACCACCTCTCCCAGGACTCTGTAGTCCTTCTTGATGTTCTTCAGACTACTGCTATCAACATCACTAGCACCCACATGGATCACCAGAAGCGGGTAATAGTCATTGGGGCTTACTAAAGCAGGCAGCCTCTCTGCAACATCCCTGATCTGTGCCCCTGGCAGGTAATCCTTGAGACTGGGTCAGGCTGACATATGGGTGCATCTGTGCCTTTCAAAGTAGAGTCCCCTCCTACTACAACCCACCGTGCATCAGCCAGTTGTTTCTGGTGTAAGTGCGTTTCCTCATTAGCCCCTTGCAGGACAGCAAAGCAGTTTTGGTTGGGGACAACAGATTTAGGAAGAAGCCCCTTGCTTTTAATTGTCCTCTTCCTCCTTTTTTTTTGTTGCTTTTTCCCAGCTTCCTGGGTTAGAGGCCTTCTTTCCTCCATGAGCTACAGGGGACACTTGAGGCCCCTACACATTTTGGGCCTGGAGCAAGCAGTCCTGCTTCCTGTCAGCTTTCCTGACATCTTTCAGCCTATTGACAGCATTCGGCAGCTCAGCCACCTGCTGCAGGAGGACCTCCACCAGGGAGCACCGAGTGCAGCCCTGCCCATTGGGCACCGTTCCCTCAGGAGACCAGTGCAGGCACTCTCTACACTCTGAGCATTGCACTGCAGCCTCCCCTCTCATCGGCTCTGTCTGGGTGCCTACGCTGGCCACCGCCGGGGCAGCCAGAGCAGAGGTCCCAGACCAGGCCCTGGTCATACAGCGAGCACTCACCATCCCGCTCGCCTGCCCGCGCAAACTGCCTCGACCCGCCCCGGTCACTCGCGCTCCCAGGGGCAGGTTTTTACCCAGTCAGGGCTGGAGCCGCTCCTCGTGGCTCCGCCCCCTGTGAGTCAGCTGCTCGCGTCAGCTGAGCTGCCGGCTCCTGGGCAAGTCCTGTCGAGGATCTGAGGCTCCCTCTGTGGCTCTGGCTGCTCTGAGTTGGGGCTCCTGGATGCTGAGCTTCCCCCTTGGTTCCGGTGTTGAAGGTATCCTCTCTCGAGCTACTCACCTCGGCAATGCGGTCTAGTACGAGGCATCCCTGCCCATGGCAGGGGGTTTGGAACTAGGTGGTCTTAAGGTCCTTTCCAACCCTAACCATTGTATGATTCTATGACCAACTCACATCAGTGCTGCATTCAGGCTGCCTACAGCTTCCTTGCACCCTGGTGCTTCCCAACACTGGGGACTTTCTATGAAGGATGTTTAGGCTGGTGGCTCCAAGTCACTCAGGCAGTAGGTCAGCTGGATGCTGATCACTCGGCACAGAACATTCAGGCCTGCTCATGTGGAATATCCTTGTGCCTAAATGCAGTTCACCCCCTCAACCACTTAGCTTAGTTACCTCAAGGCTAGCAAGTTTGTGCATGAGTTTGGCCCTGTGGGGCTTCAAGGAAAAAGTAAGGCGGATTGGTAGTAACTTGCCTCCACCCTCATGGCTGCTGCTACACAGCTCCGCTTACATTATACTACAACTACATATACAAGAGCAGACTAGAGATCTTTTTCAGACTAGACTTCTTTTTTAAGCTCTCAAGCCAAGTGGCATGGTCCAGTCTGCATTCATACACACTCAAGAACCCTCAAACTGGGATGGCCATATCACAGCTGCTTTTTGGAGATAGTTCTTGTTATATGTTCTGTTCCCATCCATCCCCAGCTGAGATAACATGCTGGTTAATTCCATTACAGAGATCCTGCTAGCAGTTTAAGTGTGGACAATCACATACCAATGCTTGAGCATAAACTCTCAACACAGGTTAGTTTACCAACACACATATTATGTCCACGCCTGCCCAGGGAAAGACAAACTCAAGATATCCACTGTTGTCTTGGGCTGCTAACCCAAGGTCTCACCTGGCCCTGCTCCACTCGACATCTCAGGAGCTTGGGTCCACCTTATGGCCCTAAACACACTGCAACATGGTCCTCAGGAAAGCCTGACTGGCATCTAATGATGATAAGCCAAGATTGGGAAAGTGGTTTTGACGAGGACCAACTGGGTTGCTGTGTTTTAACGTCTATATCAAAACACTCTGAAAGCAGCAAAAGTAATGGGCTCTCACCATAATGGCAATAGACATCAGACGAGCCTAAGGATTAATGAAACAGAAGGCACAGTTTTGTTACTTTGATGCTCGGCTTCCCATGCAGCCTTTTAAATCAGCCTTTTCAAAATCCAAACACACTCCCTTTTGAACAGAACCACAATACACACAAAAAGGAATATAGGATGCAATTTGGAGAGACAATATTAGACTGGAGAATTTTGGCCTATTTCTCTTACAGACACAATCAGTGCCAGTTTTGTGTATCTTTCTACCTGCACGAACAAAATAATTACCAGACTACAGCATTCTGCAGTAATGATCATTAACTGCAGTAGCAATATTACAGGCTCTAGGGCCTTATTGTAATCTTTCTCATTTCAGTGTTAAACTACTCTAACTTCATTAGCTTCACTGAAGATACTCCACTTTACACCTACATAATTGAGAGCAGAATCAAGCCTCTACTGCTGTGGAAAATACTGTGTAGTGCAGCACTTTTCAAATAAAATGTAATTAACATGAAATTCTAGATCCGTATTGCAATTTGCAGAATGATCACTGTGGGTGCAACATGACTTCCAACTCCCTCTCTCATCTTAATTTAGCTAGAAATAGGACTGCCTGTGTAATATTTTCTCCATCACAGCAAACAGAGGCATATTTCTTCTTCTTTTCCTATTGTTATTTTTTTTCTCTTTATAAATCTTTGTCAACAAAGGATTACTGGCTCACCTGAGAGAGGCAGTTAAAGTCAGATACTTGCCCGTAATTAGGGAAACTTGGAATCCTTGACAGTGAACACCTGGCTTCTCATTACTACCTGAATTTTATACTTCCAAGTGTTAATCTCTCCTCAGGGTTTGCCTTGGAGTTTCATTCTGGTATTCGATGAAACCATCAGGTTTTCCAGGCACTGACACCTTTGAAATGTTTTCCACATGGGAACCAATATGAAACATGTGTGATTATTACCAATTTCTCTGTGTTGATTTCTATTATGGTAGCACCCTGGAAAAATAGTACAGACAACAGTAATAAAATCTTTCACTGAATGACTTTATACAGCAAGAAGAGTTGTGTTTAAAGGGGCTGGCTGAGTGGGGGGGGAGGCTGCTATGATGAATGGTGCTATCACGATTATAGCTGGGTTTAAAGGATTTGAAGAACTTCTTGCACATTTTTTTAGCTTTGAAAATAAGTCCTACCAACACTTCTTTCCTCTTAAAAGCCAGCACCACTGCCATTCTTCATAACTCTACGTGAAATACATGGGCTAGCTTGAAGCTGGGACCAGACTGAGCATGAAATCCCAGCTAACACTACAGGGCTATAGTTCAGGCAGATTACTATAATTTCTTCTACATAATGCATAGTTTTCTTGGCATCCCAACCTTTACCAGCCTTATGGGCAGGCAAGTTTTCACATTCTTGTGAGATGTGCAAAGAACTTTGTAGTTTTACTCCAGACACCAGAAAACCCGGGCAAAAAACTTTTTGGGGTTTATTTTCTGTTAACCAGAAGAACTATCCTGTGCTTGAATAAGAGTTGTTTAAAGCACTCCAGGCCCAAAGCTCTTATTGACTACTGCAAGGCAACAGGGGTCATAAGAAATCAAAATAATCTGAAAGAACACCAAAGCTAAGAGTTCCCATGGAGCTGAAACTCACTTAGAAACATGAAAACAAGTGGCTTTTAAACAATAGTTTGTTTGGTTTCCAAAAGCAGCAGGTGCCATTGAGGAGGAAAACAACCAGGTTGTAATCTCTATCAAGTCCGAGCCCTTATGCACTTGACAATTTTTAAATCAATGCTGGAAGAGCAGATTATGCAATTTACTTAAGGAGTAAGCAGAACACTCAGGGAAAGAAAATATGTAAATCTTGTTTGGAATCTGAAAGGCAAAAATAAAAAAAGGAAGAAAAATCTTGTGACTGATCTAAGCCTTAGTATCAGAATTAGCAATATTTTGCTGATAAAACAGCAGTTATGATTGAAACCCAGAAGAAAAATACAGACAACAACAGAGAAACCCCAAATAACCTATGGCGAGCTTTATATGTGAAAAGATTAAGTGAATGAAGAATGCAAAATTTAATTAAAATATCCAAAACTCAAAAGTGTTGATCAAAGTTGTCTTCGTGTTGCAGTTCAGTGATAAAAGTGGAAAACTCATTTGCCTGCTGCATTTCTCTTACACAGTTCAACTTAGACTCTGATGTCTAACACACCATATATGCTAAAAAAACCCTGAGGAGAACAAAAGGGTTGGCTCTTCTTAGAGAGAGATGTGAAGTTTCATGTCCCTTTTGCCAGAATTGTTCCATTTAAAACCAACCATAGTCCAGTGCTCACCACTGCCAGAGGACACCTGACAAATTTTCCCAGGAGAATAAGATTTTCTTTCTTCATAGCTTCACTGTTATGATTTTTTTTCTGAGCACAGCCCTGGGAGGGACTGATGCATATACTTTGAAGGAGACTAGATAATCTTGCTATCAGAACTGGAAAGCAAGCACGTTTTCCCAGACCCTTAGTGAGGTCCTAGACGCATGGCATTTCTGAAACTCCTTGGAGATATTCAATACTCCTTACCTGTCTCCTGGTCACTTGGGGAGCAGCTGCAGAGCACTGCCTCCTACTCAGCAGAGCTCAGGTTAAAAAAATCTGTATCTTCATAAATGCATGCTGCAGATCATAACTAAAAAAAAATTTTTAAATCGTGCCATTGTGACAGTGCATATCTTGTACATATAAAAGTCATGCAAGGGAAAGTTTAACCTAGGTGTTTTTTCACTTACCAGTTTTTCAGTCTCCATTGACTGTTTCAATTCCTGCATTAACCCGCTTCCCCTCAATTCCCTAAGGCCTGTTTTCTCTCTCTGTTGTAATACCCTTCTTGTCTCTGCCTCTGATTTTACGCAAATGTGGGTTATCTAGAGTGATAATTATAGAACTGAAAATAGAGTAATACAATAGTTCTGCTCTGGAGCATTAGACTGAAAGCACAGTGGATCACTACCTACTCTGCTGAGAGTGTTTCTTGTCACTTAGCTGCACCTTCTGCAATTCTTGTCTTCTTTCCCTCAGATCCCAGTATTTCTCTTCCATTTGTGTGTCAGGAATGAATTGCCTCATAAAGCTATAGGGCAGACTTGTGCAACAATTCAGCTCTCTGGGACTGGTGACTTGCATCACAGATGTGTCCCAGGAATGACGTGATGCCAGCTTGCTAGCACACAGTCTTCATATATTTTGTTGTATCTGCATATAGTTGCTTCTATCTGCCATTTGATATTTCTGCAAGTCCCAATGGGACTCTTCTGACATCAGCTTCTTTCATTATAGGCACCATAGTTCTCAGTTTTCTGTTTAGAAAAACATCCACAAAGGAGATGACAAACAATGTTGCAGCAGTGCCTTCTGCCATGAGTTGGTGAATCTGCTCCAGCACATCTCGTAAATTCTGGTCACTGATGAAGTGTCAAGGCAAATTGTTGGCCTCTGAAGTGTTTCTATGAATCTGCCTCTACTGTTCTCACAAGATGAGGAACATTGAGGAACTGCTAATCTTAACATCTATGATTTGACCATCTTGGCTTAAGAGACTGACTGATGAACCAGCTTTAACTGCCTGTCTGTCAAGTGGAATGAGGAATAGAAAAATCCCAAGAGGGATTTTAGAGGCACACACATAGTTGTGACAGAGAAGGGTCACAAAACACACAGAACAAAAAAACATGTACATTCCTGTGATGGAGAGAACCCGACTTAGCTAATGCATCCACTCACAGTTTCAGAAAACCTGAACTGAGTCCTCTAAGAAGGTATTAATAAAAATATCCATGCCCTTTTGTATGTTTACTATGTAAAACAGCGTGCTCACAAACTTGCCAATAGGGATTTCTAGGAAAACATTTTTAAATCTGGGAAGCCTAAAGAGTTGGTGTTTCATTTAGTGGAGGGAACAAAAACAAATGCTGTTTTGGATGAGCACAAATGTTTCATTTTGTGGGGTTTTTTTCAATTCAGTCAACAACAAAAATACTTCATTGTTAGCATCGCTAGAGAGTCAGGCATATACACAGGAAAACAAAACCCACAGATTTATTGTCCACTGTTGCAATGTAGAAACCCAAGGGGAAACTCTGTTTGACAGACAAAAAGAAAGAAAAGCAAGAGAATTCTTGTTTTAAGATCTCTAATAGTATTAAAGTGACAGAGAACAAATGACTACAAACCTCAGAAGCTAAGGACTTCCATCTTTAGGTATGCTGGTGCTTCTATTATGAGCCCCCCACTTCAAATACAACTACAGAGAAGAAATTGATTTTCTGGGTTTATGGCTTTTTAAAGGCACATTAATGTTCTACATAACTGAGTACTTCCACAGTACTTTATTATGTGAAATACCATTAATTTCAATGGGAGTTTGTGTAGTATAGTAACGATGTCATTAAGCAGGGCTGTTAAACTCATTGGGCTATATACCATCCTGAATTACACCTGTACACCCCACTCCCCCTGATCAGCATGCCCTTTCCCACACCTCTGTACCTGAGCCATACAGTGTGCCCCTGCTTCCCCTGGCTAGCAGGGGCAAAGACCAAAGCTCTGCAGCAGCAGCTGATGACTAACAGGCAGTTTTGAGACATAGCCCATGTTATATCCATCTGCACAAGAGCCAGATTTGTCCAAAAGACACTTACAGACCTTTATTTCACCCTGTGGCTGTGCCATGGGTTGGAATGGCTTCATTTATCACTTTATCCTAAAATGTCATAGGTTTATTTTCATAGCACTTTTGTGAAGAAGAAAAAAGCAACTTAATTCCCCAGAGTGGAACTGATGCATACACAGAAGATAAGATCTGCATACAACATATTCCCCCAGTGGCCCAAGTCCTGAGCAGCATCCTGGGTAGAGGCTGCTTTTCAGACCCCTTACTGCTGCAACCAGTAGAGACATCAGTATACGACATGCTTTATAGGTGACTATTACCATTTTAGTCCACAGATAATAACTGGCATGTCCAAGGATTTGCAAGACTTCATCCCTTTAATGTTTAGGGATTAAATCACATCTTCAGGAAAAGCTTGAAATAATGGATGGCAAGCTGCACCATCTTTGAAGTAGCTCCAGGAAGTATTGTGCTCAGAATTGCTTTTCTGAAGTATTGTCAATCCTCTTTCCTGTGTGTGCTGAGTCGAGCAAAGAAGGCACGTTTTCCTTCCTACCTTATCCATGCTGGTTGCCTTGAATAGAAGAGAGAAACTGATGTACATATAGATTGGGAAACAAGAGGCTGGAGTGCAGCCCTGGAGAAGAGGATCTGGGGACTTTAGTTGATGATAAACACAGTCTGAGTTAACAACATGCAGACAAAAGGGCTGACTCTGTGCATTAAGCACAGTATAGCTAACTGGTCAAATGAAGTGATTGTCCCACTATACTTGGCACTGGTGAAGCCTCATCTGAGGTACTGTGTGCAGTTTAGGGCTCCACAATGCAAGAAGGATACAAAAATCTTAGAATGTGTTCAAAGGAGAGCAACAAAGATGGTGAAAGGACAATAGGGCATGACTTACTTATGAGGAATGGCTGGGGATACTAGGTTTTTTCAGCTTAGAGGAGATTGAGAGCTGACCTCAATGCTGTCTACAGCCTCCTCAAGAGGCAGAATGGAGAAGGAAGCGCTAATCTCTCTGCCTGGTGTCCAGTGACAGGACAGAAGGCAATGGCTTAAAGCTGTGTGAGGGGAAGTTCGGATTGGGTATTAGCAAAAGTTCTTCCCTGAGAGAGTGGTCAAGCACTGGAACAAGCTCCCGAAGTTGTTGGATGTTCAAACCACATCTGAACAACACTCCTAGCAGAAACCTGGTTTAACTTTTAGGTTGCCCAGTGTGGAGTCAAGAGTTGGACTCAATGATCTTCATGAGTCCCATACTACTCTGGATATTTTATAATTCTGCAAAAATGTATCCCCATCCTCAGCTTTCCACTTGAACTAGAGGCAGCTTGGCAAAATGGACCAGGAACCAGCAAGGGCCTGGTATAAAGGAAGCTCTCACTTTCCATCATGGCTTGCAGCCAAAATCATCATTTTGACTTTAACCCCTGTCTTTTGCTCTTTCCCAATAATGGAACAAAGGATGATTTTGTTAGGATGGTTCTTCCTGCCCCATGAAAGTTAATGAGAGTTTTGTTAATACTTCAGCAGAAGCAAGATTAAACTCTTTATTTTTCAGTTTTTGTTTTGTTTTCTTTTTTTATTGGTATCTAATTTGGATTGCAGTTGTACTGATTGACAACTCCACTACAACTGCACTGAATTGCTGCCCAAATCAGTATATCTACTTTGTTGCCTTAATTAACTTGAGTCAAATTTGAATTGCATTGCTTTTCTTGGAGATATTTAGGGTGGCTGTCAACCCAAAGGTAAAGACTTTTATAAAATTGCTGCTGCTTTTTATTTTGTACAATTGCTTGAGATAAAGATATTTTTCTTCATCTCTTACCTCTCAGTACTTACATTTTCATATTTCATATTCTTTTCTATTTCCTTTTTTCATTTTTAATATATTCTTTTCTCCCTCTTATTTTTTAATTAGCCTTCTATTTGAATTTAATTATTTTTTTCCCTTTCAGCTAACTCCTGTCACACACAACACACTATCTCACCATCCCCTTCAATAAAGCTCTGTCTCTCAGCTTCACCTGCCTCTTTTAAGTCTCAACTTTCTAATTTATTTTTTGCATTTCTAATTTCTCTCCTCCCCTCCTCCCAATAATTCTTTTTTAACTCATGAGTTTCCCTTCCAGCCACAGGGTATAGGTTTCTTCCATTTTGCTTCTTTTACATCAATGCAGTGCTGTAGGTCCCAAATGAGCAGCACCAGATCTGTACCCTTCTAGTGTAGAGAAAAATCAGGCCTGCAAAACAAACCCAGTAAAGAAAACTGGAATGTTTTCCTGGGCAAAATGGGGATGTTTCCTTTTGAACAGACTGAGAAACAACTGTTCAAAGTGTGACAAATAATGGGAAAATTTTTCATATTCTTTATCCCGGGAAGGTGGGAAAGCATTAGAATAAACTGTTAATAAATACTCCTGATTTTTATGCATTCCCTACCAACATTTCTCTTCCTGCTCCTCTTCTTCCTCAAAATTCACATATACTATCTCTCTTGGGCACAAACTCTGATTTTATTTTTACCGCTTTTACACTGGCTTCACAGCACTAATTTCTGTTTCATTTCTCTTGAGTTATGCAAGCTTAAGCAAGAGCAGACTCAGGCACTCTGTTGGGCTGGGATTTTCCTTTCTTCTTTTTTACTTTTACTTTTTAAATTTGATGTCCCAGCTGATCTTAAACAGCTGGCTTTTTTCATTTCAGAAGTAGCTTAAGTCTGCACTCTCCAACAACATACAGCAGTTATCAGTTAATGAGATGACTTGTACCCTTGTCCACACTTGCATCACTACAGTTGCTTAAGTGAGCTGATATGCTACAACTGAGGATTAAACCGTCTCTCAATCCTGCATGCACTGCAGCACAAGTTACTTACGCCCGCAACCACAGAAGCAATTGCAGTCCTAGGAAAGTCAAGATGAGCAGAAACTCCTGTGCATTAAAGGTAAAGGAACTTCAGCAGTGGAAAAATTGAAAGAAGAGCACATCCTCTGCCTGCTGTTCAGATGTTGCTGAAATCCCCTGGCTTTTTTTTTTTTTTTCTCTTCAATTGTACATCGTTTTGTACATTTTCACATCCTTTTTTAATCCACCCACGCTTTAGTTTTGAAAGGTATGCTATGAACATGCTAGAGTTAAAAAGGACACTCCACCATTCACATCTGTACACTTCACCATTCTAAAGCCATGCACGTACAGTATAGGAAACATGTTCTAGAAAAACAAGAAAATTCCTAGTATTAGAATATGATCTTAGAATATGATCCTGGATACATACTTCCAGAATGAGGTAACAATTTTGGTACCTTGAAGCTTCAAGAAGAGTTAGAGTTATTTTTGTAATAATGCTACATTTGCTGACTCCACAAGGAAATCATAAATATTGGGATATGGTTCCAGAGAATTTACTCCAAGTGTTGGTCCCATGCTGAAGAATATTCAGCTATAAATGACTACCTGGTCATTTAAACTGGGGAACTGAAGATAATTACATACATCTTTTGGTTGTTATTGATTACAGAAACACCACAACCTAACTATTTCAGCCCTAGGGATAACTAGGTTCAGATGTACCCTCTTCTTTCTACACAGATGGTATAAATGAAGATGCCTTAAGGAAGGATTGGAAATTGGTGTCTATTTATCAGAGCAAAGGTATACTTTGTTCACAGAACCTAAATTAGTTGTTCCATTTCCATGTTACAGAGGCAAAATTTATAACATTTGTTACGTGGAGGCAACGTTTGCACTGAGGTGAGTATACTTGCCAAAACAAGCAAAAACCTCAGTTGCTGGAGATTTTTGCTGTCATTCACTATTACTCCCTTCTCTGCAAAAGTTCTGTTTCAGGCTTCTTTCACTTATTACAGTAGAGAGCTAAGACACCACTTTTTTAAGCTTTACGTAGTACCAAAACTCCACAAGATCCCAACATAGCTCTAGGCACTTTACAGACACCTACCCATAAGAAAATCCGTATATTCACTCAACCCTGAAAGATGTTTATACCAATGCAAAATGAAACTATTATATCACCACTCTGGTTTGATGGCAACTGAGGTCCATCAGTTAATCAATTGTGTGCAGTGCCAAAATAGTACTGAAGGGACACAACAGTCCCTGCCCTGGCAACATCACAAACTACTTTCCCATCCCTTCCACGTTAGACTTTTGTGAGCTCTGCACATAGGCAGCAAGTCTTCAGGCTTAGAAAGGATTCAGAATAAAACCCACACCAAAACAAAAACCCCATTGTGTACTTTCTGATTAATTTTTGAGTGCACCTGAAGCAATTACAAGAGTAGTAATGATATTTTTCATAGAGCCTGCCCCGTAATCTGCACCATAATTAAAGGAAACTTGGATCCCAACAGACATGGTCTCTAAAGACTGGAGGGACTGGGGAAGTACGGGGGTGTGAAAGGGAAGGGCATAAGGCCATTAAACATAGCCAAGGTACCTCTGCCTATCCCTCTCAGCACAGACCAATGCAAATATATGGTCTGAAAATTAACACAGCTAGGAAGGAAACATCCCACAGGGAGAATCAATGCCCAGCAAAGGATAATGGGAATCCTGTACAAGCAGCTGTGATCTGCCCTCTGAACATTAGCACCTGTCCACAACAGCAATCAATGCTGGTCAACGGGCAGCTCTCCTTACAGCTCAATTCACACAATGATCGTTAGCTGGAACCAAGGCGATGGCACCCCATGCTGCCAAATGGTGTCCCTTTCTTCCTAAATGCTGATAAACAATGACTTCCCAAATAAATGGCACAGCTCTTTCTAATCTTTCCTCCTTCCCTTCTGCTTCAGCCTTTTTGCAGTATACAAGGTGAATCTATAGAATCCACAGCTAGAAATGAAGTTATTCAGCTTAAGTTCAGAACATATCTTGCCACAAAGTCAAGGCATGACAGGCACTTCGAATCAGCCATAGCAAGGAATTCAGGCTTACCCATTTCTGTTGAGACCATGGTTGTCTTACACTTTATGATAGTTATTAAAGAAAGAGTCTTATTTATTACCCTTCCAAGGGCACTGGTAGAGAAAAACTGGAGATGCTCAGAGCAGGTTGGAATTCAAATTATTCTCCACGGGACAGAGAAGTTTTTCAGGCAGTGAGGTTTATGGTGGTCTATGGCTAAGTTGCATCACTTCTTGTCACAGCCTTTGTACTTGTCTCAATACAGTCACACTGTAATATAGTGAAAAGAGGAAAAATGGATATAAGCAAAGAGTCATGATCGTTTCATGGAGTCCACTGGACAGAATGAAGAATTAGTCTGATGTAATCAGAAGCAGGTCCTGAAAATGTTTGGGGGTTTTTTTCCCCACTCAGGAGAACCTTCTTGTTTCTGGTGCAAGTAATAGCAAACAATATGAAAGTCTGCAAGATTTGTTTTAAAAGTTTGAAGTATATAATTTTGACCCATGACTGTATGACTTTTCCTAATAGCCTCCAAACTCTGTTGTGCTTCAGTATCCCAGGGTACTGTGAAATACACGCAGGATGCTGAACTCTGAAGACATGAAAGCCTCATTCCTCTAAATGCCATGTGAATATTCACATGCTCAAAATTAAAAGTGTGCTTCATTAGTCTGGGGTCTGTGAATCTGCTTTAAATACTAAAAGCCAGAAGAATGTCTACAGAATTTTGAGGGAAATCGTAGTAGCCACCAAAAATTACTTCGGATCTTGCGGTTCCCAGTCCCGTGCTTTCAACATAATAGTATCCAGTTTCCCAGTACAGAATCCGGTAGCATTAGCAAACACAGAAATGCAGATTGAGCTTACTGAGATGCCAGCTATGCCTCTGAAAGGTAGACAGCTGAGCAGTGTACTGGAAAATGACCAGATATATTTAAACTGGCACGATCAAGTTCACTACATTCTGAACTGATGCCAAAAGTTCAGGGGCATTGTGAGCACATCTTACATAAGAGACATACATCTCTGCCATCTACTCCTGGTACTGAGCACAGCAGGGAGCAGAGGGCAGAGGATATCCTAGAGTGTTCTTTCAAACTTGACACAGATTTCCATTTTGTCACGTTCTTAGCATATGTGTGTTTATTTTCCTTGAATATTCAAGCATTTGGAGCTTTACAGTTGCCAGAGCTTATGAAAAGTGCATATTTAGCTCAAAGAGTTCCCAGATGTGAATTTCAAAATGACACTGTGTTGATTAGCTATAGAAGGCAGCCAGTCAAAAAGCAGAAACAACAACATGTGATTTGGCACTCCCCAGTCAGCCAGAAAATAGTCACACATTCAATTTTTTGTGAATTTTTCAAAATCTAGGAAAACAGCAAAAGTTAAAGGCATGAACAAATGTTTCTGTTTCCTAGTTTGCACCTAATGTCTTACCTGCTTACCTTACCCAACATCACTACTGTTTTGCCTCCCTCTGTAGGGAAAGGTCTCAAGAACACCTGTGCGGTCATCAGAAAGCAGTAACCAGAACTTCTGTGTTCCCCCATCACTGAAGTTATCCTGCCACAGAGACACCTGGGGCTCTGCTCCACCTCTTGGTGTGAGGGTAGAATGAAATTAGAGTGAAATGCATTTATTTGCTCTTAATGTTATGCATTGTTTGCAGCTGATCATTCATCATCACAGCTCACCCCTATGAATGATTCATGAGAGGACAGCTGTTCCTAGGGCTTCAGCTCCCGAGCTGCACATAGCACAGGAGGCATCCCCAGGTCTGCGTATGGGAGAAACTGAGCACCTGAGAATTGCTGACTTCTCTTAAGCTGACAGAGCTTCTTTTTTTAAATGAAGGCAAGACTACAATACAACCTTAGCAGTGCAATGACGAAAGGAATGGGTAAGTAGGTTACACATAGAAATAAAAGGTGCTTCAAGGTATACAAGCTTTAAGGAGAGGTAGTAGTAGTCTGATCAGCTGGAAACAGTGAGATTCAGTATCCTATACAGGATTTTTCAAGCTTCCAAAAAACACATGTATAAAATATACAAAACTTCATTAAAATGTTGACATGTTGTGCAGGTATTAATTGGTTTGTGTCCTATTTTCTATACTTAAACTGCAGACACTACAAAGGACACTCAGAAGGACTTCCTTCTAAGTGTCATCTTTGTATAGTAAGATGTATATCTCACACTTTTGTACACAGCATGTGTAGCTCTTTCTACTGCAGACAGAACTAAACTTCTCCTAATGAGGCTTCCCAGCTTTAAACTAATGACAATGTAAAAATAATGCCCTCCATCTTTCTTTAATGTTACCTCAACTGATGGAGAAAAGTGTAAGAGAATTTTTAAAATCTACTCAAAAACACAGTTGGCAATATTATAGTAATTATTATTACAAAACAGCTATTTTTTCAAATACGATGACAATTTTGACTTCAGAAATTAGGAAGCTGGCAGTAGAACTGAAGTGGCAAACAATTTATGCACTATACATAGATGTTGCATAGATCAGGAAAGCATCTTATGTCTTTTTCCTCTCTCTTATGTCCTTGCCCCTTTGAAAAAAAAAAAAAAAATCCAGGATGATATTCTATTAGCAATTTTAGGATATCCCTGGATCCCAGCAATTTGCACTGAAGAAAGAGCGGTGCTAGTCTTTCAAGCACCACACAAAAGATAAGATTGAATTGCCAAAATCTGATGCCATTCCTAATAAACAGGACAGATGTTTAGAATACAAGAGAAAATGCTACTTAGGATTTGTTTTTCAAACTCTTTAAAACCATTTCTATTGAAAAAACCTCACGGAGTGACCTTTCAAAAAATAGTTGCTAACTGGAAAGCCTCTAAATATACAGCCCAGGTTTAAAATTCATGTATCTCTCCCTTGTTTAAGGAAGAGAAGTTTTACCACAATGTAGAATGGTTTGGGGGGGTTGTGGTTTTTTAACCATACAGCTTCCTGTGTGAGATGTTCTTTATCCCATTTGGATAGTGCTTTCTCTCAGCCCTGTCCTGACCTTTCACTCCTCCCACCACAGAGTCAGTGTACAAAGTATTCAAGGTTATTTATACCACAATCAGTGTTTATACAGAAGTGGGCAAGAAAACTCAGTTGCTTGTAAATGCAGGAGGACAATTTAAAATAGAATGAATTTCAGCTGCAGTTATGGAATTCTTTACTGTGTCTCCATAAGAGATGTACAAACCACTTACTCTGCAGCGAACAAGGTTACAAGTCACACAACATACATATACTGGAATTACATGGTTTGTGGTAGACCTCTCCTGTGCCAGAGCCAAACTGTGTTGTCAGTCTCCTGAGACAATGGGCTTGTGTCAATATAAGATTGCAGAATTTGACTTTAAGTCAGTAAGCAGGAGCACCAGACAAAAAACAACAGACCTCTGTGGACATATGTCCTCGATCAGATATTACTTGCACATGGAAATAATTTTTAGTTACAGAATAAAGCTTTTTGTTGTCTCCAGAAAGACCAGTACTATGTCTAGGCAGCCAAATATTAAGTAGCTGTCTGGAAGCAGCAGTGGGCACCTTTGCTGCAAAGGAAGAGAACCTTGGGAAGCTTTCCTAGGAGGAGAGGCAGTGTGTTTAGCCATCTTTTTTCCCATTAACAACAGTGCAGTTCAACCTCCTCATCACATAGACATGTGACATCAACACCATCATACCTGCATGCAGCACAGAGAATAAATTATGCAGATCTTTGCTTCAGGGAGTTGGACTCAATGATCTTTATAGGTCTTTTTCAACTTGACATATTCTATAATTCTATGATTCTGTACATTTCAGCTTGCTTCATATAATAGTTTCCAATGGCAAAAGTCCAAAAGGATGAACCACCAACGCATTAATAATATAGCTGCAGCAGGATTCTTTGATATAAAAAAGTATTTGTCAGGCTTATATTTCTTTATTGAAGATCACTTTCAACGATATGATGAGAAAAGACCAAATTTGTACAGATCAGTAGGATCCTTGAAAGTGAAATAAGGGCAATTCCTTCAAGTACAGTGTGGCTACAACATAATGCCTGTCTTCTACTCAGATTCCAGCTATGTGCAGAACATGATACTATTATCTGTAGGAAGAAAAACAAAAAGACAAAGAGTGGTTGGTTGTCTGAAACAAATTACTACTGTCAATGGTGAGGCATAACAGAGCTCAGAGACCATTAACATTAGATATGTTGTGTATGCCCATGCTGATCACTTTCCGGGAAACTTGTATTCTTCTCTATCAGTTAAGTTCTACGTCTTGTATCCTCAGTACTGAAGATCTGATTCAAGCTGAACTCTACCAGATTCAAACATACTAAATTCTTAGTGCTTCAGCTCATAATTAAAACTTTGTATTACCTCTTATTATTTAATGTTGCAAGGATTTTTAATTATGAAGACAAAATTTTGCTCTTGGATAATATTTATCTGCAGATTTGCATGTCCAAAAGAGATAGAACTGAGCATCAAAGAAGTAAAGACAAACTTAGGAGAGCTGAGGTTAGATCCCTCAGTTCACTACTTTGTCCCTGTATCACTCTGCCAGTAGAAGTCAAAATTATAGAATTCATAGAATCATAGAATCATTTAGGTTGGAAAATATCTTTAAGATCAAGTCTAACTTTACACTGTCAATTCCACCACTAAACCATGTCACTTAGCAGCACATCTATACCTGTCTTTTAAATACCTACAGGGATGGTCACTCAACCACTTCCCTGGGCAGTCTGTTCCAATGCTTGACAACTGTGAAGAAATTTTTCCTAATATCCAATCTAAACCTCCCCTGGCACAACTTGAGGTTGTTTCCTCTTATCCCATCACTTGCTGCTTGGGAGAAGAGACTAGCACCCACCCCACTACAACATCCTTTCAGGCATTTTTAGAGTGCAATTATGTCTCCCCTCAGCCTTGTTTCCCCAGACTGAAAAACCACAGTTCCCTTAGCCGCTCCCCATAAGACTTGTGATCTAGACCCTTCACCAGCTTCATTGCTCTTCTTTGGACACCATCTGTGTCAGGAAATTAAAGCAACCAGCCTGGCTGTAGACCTCTATGCCCAGGGTTGACTTGTTTTCCAGTGTTTTTCGGTATCTAAGAGAGACAACACCTGAAGGTGTTGCCTTAATGAAAAGTGATGAAGAATAAGAAAGAAAAAAAAATACTGTGCATGTAATGGACATTAGTGGAAATTCTGTGAAATTCCCATATGAAATCTGTGGACTTAAAGCATTTTTCTGTGGTGCTTAATAAACCTTCTATCTACGACAAGATAAAAAACTGAAAGGTCAGTACTTTCTTACTTATGTTCACTGCAATTTTTTTTTTTTTTTTTCACAATGCTCGCATTTCTGTTCCCACAGTGAAGGGCTCTTTCTCACCTTTATTGAACACAGTAAATATTTGAGACAACACTGAAATTATTCATTCCAACAGATGCATATCTTGGAAGAAAATCCAGTTACATGAAAGTGGGTTAGAAAGGGAATGTTTTGTAGGTGCTGTTGTTCACATTCTAAAATATAACTTATCTTTCTGAAGGACTTATCCTAGAATTATTCCAGACTCTTTTCCCATATTTTTGGTAGACTTTTGTGTGTATGTTTTTATCCAGATGTTCCTCTGGATGTCCAGTCTTTTACAGAGATGTGTGTGCGCTGTGGCTCTCTTAAAGACCACTAATTCCTGCAGGTGAACTAACCCACTGCCCACCAGCCTACTGCCAAGCATCACTATGGGAGACAAAACTTCACCACTGCAAACAGATGCTGTAACTACCTCAGATCCATACGGCCATTGTGAATGTGCTTTCTATATAGTAAGTGGCAAAGAAAATTGCAAAGCAGAGGTTGGACTAAATGACTTCCTAAGGTCACTTCAAACCTCAGTTTTCCTGGGAACCTATGACAGATGGCAATGTAGTACCTGAGACAGAAGCTGCTCCTACAGCGTAAACCTGAGGGTTTACTATCTATTACCAAGCTGTTGTTACAGTTATGCTGTCTGATGTGAGGTGCTGCATGAACTAACTTCTTGATTATGTGAATTGCTTTCCTCTAATAAGCTTTTCCACAGAAAGTACTAATGTATTTTTATTGATAATATATAAACACTTAAAAACTATAAATAATATAATTCATTACATAGGCAGTGTGAGCAAAAATAAAACCCAAGCAATTCTTTGACAATTTAGCAATGTCTGTGCAGTGTGTTGCATGCTTTAAGCAGAAGCCCACACATGAAGATGAAGCATGAAGTACCTTTCCTGGGTCTTTACAGCAACCAGGGCTGTATTGCCAGGAACAGCACAGCTCTCAGCCATGTTCAACAGTTGTGCAACACTGATTTGGAGCAATACCACAATGAGACTCCCCTCTATGACAAAAATAGGGCTGACAAAGTTGTGGAAAGAGCCAACACTTAACAACAGACACAGCACATGGCAAAAGGGAATGCTGCCATGAGCATAACATAAGATTACACTCATACAGCATTGCTGTTTGCAGGAAGAGAGATGTTATCCCTCCACACTCACACATTGTAATGAATCACAGATTAACCATTACGTTATTCATGCAGATTCAAAGGGCCATTGTAGAGTAGGAGGCTGGGAGGGTGATTGTCCTACTTTTAACAGCACCAAAGAGTTGCCTCTTTTCACCTGAGAGAAGGAATTCCAGCTGTCAAAAAGACCCTTTTCCCACCTATGCTGTGGTTGCCATCATGAACATAGTCTTCAGACATTAACTATTTCAGACTATTTCAATAAAGAGTCATCTACCTGGTGTCAGTGGCCAAGTCCTCATACTCCACAGAGTGATTCAAAGCATGCACACCTCAATGGGAAGACATGCCCCAGTTCCCATCCTGACTCACATGGGCTGAGGGTTAGGCTCTTAGATTCTGCACATGGCTGGTAATTTTTAAATTATTACAATGAAAGGAAAGACTGTCTTTTTAATACCCAAGCACAACAGCTGCAATGTCATTGGGGTTGTGTTCTGAGATGCTCCTAGACTGCAGCCCAAATAAGTGTCTTAATGATACTTTGAAAATATGTAAAGCACTTTTTTTTTATATGCAATGACAACTCTGTCTGGGCGCATGGTCTGTTTGTCCAGCCAGAACGGAATTAGAATTAATTAACCAGATTCTACTCTGATTTATACTACGTGTAGCTACAGCAACTGCAATGAAGCTACACTGTGTGTAAATAAGGGGAGACTTGGACTAGTTTATTTATGGCAGTGAGCTTACAATAAGATGGAATCTTTCAGCTCCAGTGGACCTCCAGGTTCTTCAAAAAGTGATGCACTACAGAAGGCTCTGCTCTATTTATGTGCATTTACTGTTTAGCAGTTCTTGACCAACAGCTTCAGAAAGATCATAAAACAGTAAAAGTCAAACAGTCCAACCTACAGAAGTTTGGTGAAGTAGACTACAACTTCACAGGAATTTGAACAATATGCAGGAACTTCACCTCTACTCCTGTAAGAGATTCCTTTGGAGCCTTTAATAATCATATTTGATTATGGTCTTTTCTTGTTACCATATAGACATGTTCTTTGGCATAGTGTCCCAAAGGTGACAGTTTGAGTCACTCAAAGCCAACACCAAATGATGGTCCAAAGGTGTATACTGATTCAAAGAACTATTGTCTCTTAGTTATGTATGGTAATTATGTTACTAATTATTTTATATATGGCAATTGTAATATGGTAAATTATACGGTATTAGAAATATATCTGGTGCTAAACAAGTAACAAAATATAGACTATGTTCTTAATAAAAAGTGTAACAGAAATTACTTAATCGGGGTGCACAGCACTGTCTACAGAAGGAAGTGGCTGAGGTCCTGCAAATTACTACTGTTGACATCTCAAAGGAAGCGATGACCAAAGTGCAACATGAATGAAAACAGTGGTGGCTGACAAAACACTAATAACTGACTGTAACAGTGGGAGACAAATTAGACAAATGAACTGATATTAGTTCCAGCAATTCTCTCATATTCCTACTGCCCATATATTAGACCATTGTAAAGGCAGCAGCACCCCAGACAGTGTCTGATGTATCTTGAGATTAAAATTGCTGTCCATGCTAGACATTTGGCTTTTGTGTATTCTTCTAAAGTAGGTGAGGTATTATGAAGGAAGACATATGCCTTTCCAAAGCTCTTCCAGTCTGAAAGACAATCCACCACTGATCTATATATCTGAGGAAAAAAAGGAACTGCTTTATTCCAAAACTCTTAGCTCTTTGTATGCAATGTGTAGCTATATAAAGCAAGACAATCTAATGAATGATACCCGCTTGTCAGCACTCTGCACACTGAGTGGTAGGCATTTACACATGCTAATAAGCTCATTAAAATCTGGACGCCAGAGAAGTATGTAGCTCCTCCCATTCCGGCCTTTCACTTGGTTTTACCTAGAAAAAAAACAAATGCCCATTTTCCTTTTTCTTTCAGTGACAGTTCCTGTAATAAAATAAGATTTGGGTAGCAGGGTGCAGGATTGAGGGGAAGGAGGTTAATGTAAAAGTCCTAAGAAACTTTCAGAGACCTCAGCTGTTCATTAGGCGACATCTACACAGCTACCAGTATGCAGGTGAATAAGGGAGCTATTCCTTAGGGAAAAACAGCAAATCAAGTGTGACACTCCTGCTTATCAGATGGAGTAGAGGCCCCTGGGAACTGGCAGCATAGTCCTTGATAGTAAAGTGACTGCAGTGAAAACGTATGGAAGATAACCTATTGTTGTGTCATCCGACTCCTTATTATACTTTAAAGGACATAGGTCTGGTAGTAGCATGGGGTTCTAATGCTACAGCAGCCCACAGCGTACGCCCTTCTCTCCCAGTAAAAACTTCTGTCTCCTTCACACACCTATCAGGCTGTGTCTGTCTGATTGACTACAGCAAGTGACTTTGGCAGGGCAACATGCAGTCCTGAGGAGGAGGACTATAACATATTAATATAAGAATGTAGTTGATTACAGTATAAGCCGCTGAAAGTTAGCTGACTATAGCACAAGACTGGAAGAATGCGGCTGTCTGCAGGGCCCCACCAGGAGAATGCATCTATCTATACCTACAAACGTGTGGCTGATTGCAGGCAGCTGTCATGCAATCAGAGTGGTCTGGTGGGGTCATTACCTATCAAACAATTGCACTCATGCTTATTGTGGATTTAAATACACCTCCAGTCTTCTGCAGCTAACTAGTGTTTGTCTCCAGCGAGGGAGGAGGAGTAAGGGGTCTCACTGGTTTTGTTTAGACATTTCTGAAACAGAAAGTTTTGTCCTTCAATTGGCAAATGCCATTCAGCTCTTGCACTGAAGGGAATGATTCCATTATTAAGGATCTGATTTATTTTTAATAACTCTTCTGCTGTGTATATAGGAACACCCTAGATATTATAATCTAAAAAAATCCCTAAGGGTAATTTGTTTTGGAGCAGATACACTGTCTGGGGTTTTCTGAATAGGGGACAGTAATAAAATGAGGTGCATCTTATATATCTGATATGTTCCAAGGACACACTGAAATGTTTGGGGTTTTTCTTGTTTTCTTCTACAGAAGCCACATTTAAATAATAAAGCATTACAAAAAATAGATCTAAATAATTCTTAATAAAGGACAATCAATCCTGCAATCAGACCCGTCAGGCCCATCCTGCCTGAAAGCCAAAGAGTCCACCTGCTCTGAGCTGACTGCTGTATTTATATATATATCAGACGGGGATTTGCCAGTTACCCTCTGCCCTTATTTAATGTAGCTCAGCCCTGCACAGACTCAGAGAGGATGCTTAGGATAACTGCATGGGGCTGCAGCCTCCCTCTCCAGCTGGTGCAGCATACCTTCCTGTGCGCAGCTGCCCTTCGGAGCGATGGGCGCTTCCAGGCACCTGTCTCCTTGTCAGTGGGGCAGCCCACTGTCTTTCAACTGTCACCTTCCCTTTCCAGAGCTCCTGCCCCAGACACTTCACATGCAAGCACTAGCTGGCCTCACCTCTCTTCCTTCAGTACTGGTACATGGGGATCCATTTAAACATCCCAGGTTGGAGCTTTTGCTATCACTCTCCATTTACATGGGTCACATAGGCTGAGCTTTTTCCTCTTCAGTTGTAAGAGCTATTAGAATGTGAATGTTTTGTCCCTTTACTCCCCTAAAAAGCAAGCTTAAAATGTTATTTGCTTTGGATCCTGAGAAGTACAAACTCTACCACATGGTAGACACATGTGAATCCATATGCTAGCATGTCTGCAAAGCTAAGACAGATTAAAGCCTGAAGCTTCTATTAAATGCTCTCCTTTTTTGCTTGCATGCAACATTTTTAGATTGAGCTCTAAATGTTCACCAACACATGAATATTTTCGAGTCAGCTCTGTTCACCGTGATAAATAATTCTGCTTGTGTGTTGGTTAGTGACAGATACTTACCTGAAAACTTCTAATGTAAAATGGTTTATGGCCATTTGAGGGGAAAAAATCTGTGATCTTTGCCTGACTGCTGGAACAGTATGGCAAGAGGAAACACTGTATTCAAACCCCACAACATGCCAACTTTCTTTCTTTCTTCTAGAAATGGACAGAACTGAAAGGAAAATGACTGCTGGCATATTGTGAAAGTACTTCCAAGTTTGTACAAACTCCAGTGATAGATGCAAACAGAGACAAAACCTTTCACAGGAAAAGTTTTGCAAAGAAAGACAAAAAATACCCTATGAAAGAAACAGAACTATCATGGTTAGTCCTTCCAAAGAAAAGAAACAGACGCTCTCTAGGCTTATGTTCCAGAGCCAGATTTATTGTAGTTGCTTAACCAAATACAGTTATTAAAGAATGTTATTCACACTGTAAAAAAACATATATTTAAAGCAATGCAAAGAAACCTTTTCTTCTTTTAGAGATCTCAAGCACAAGGACTGACTTGTCTCCTTGAAAGTTAGCTGCCTTGAATCACCTCACATTACATGGTACATGAGCACATAAACAGGCAGTTGGTTAAGTTACCCTGCATGAACTCCTCTGTGATAGCAGTTATATGTACATTTCCACACAGCTGTAAATGTAGGACAGTGATATAGCTGATCCGTAATGGCCATCCAATTCAACCCTTAAATTAGAGATCCTTCTGTAATGGATGAAAAGTTGTTTTTTATTCAGGTGAAGAATAGGAAGGAAACTTCCCATAGACAGCAGAGAGCTGCTATCCCTCTCCATGATGTTGACTGAGCAGCAGTGACCTTTACTGGAATCATCATCAGATATCTTAGATCATGCACCACGCCAGTCTTGTGCTAATGAAAACAGAGACAGGGCTTTTAGTTCTTCCCCTGCCAATCCTTTCGTCTTAAATCTGTCCCAAAATCTGATGAGTTCTTCATAGAATAGAGGTTCTCCCAGTTCTGGAGACATACAAAAATTCATTCGTTTGGAATAGAAATGTTAGAGGTAAGGGAAAAAAATTCTTCCTACTGCTGGCTGGAAGTGCATTAGCATAACACAGGATTCTGTAGTAAGTCTAATAAACTGCATTTGTTTTCTTGATTAGAAGTAAATCACATCATAGTTATACTGTCAGCATTAATACAACATCATCACTGTGTGTATTTCAGCTTTGGGCTCTGAGTAATACCTGATAAAGATTTCTTGTTGGGTGGAAAAAAATTCCACTGTCTATTTTAACAATCAAAGTCAGCAAATCTAGACTCATTTTTTTTCAAAGCAATCCAAGATAATAAACCACCAACATACTACTGATTTTCAGTTAGATCTGGACATTAACTCCCTATAGATGACTTTGAAAATATTAGCCTGTAGCTGAATGTGAGCCTGTAGCTCAGCCAAGAGTGAAATTTTGCTCAGTAAACCCAGAGAGGTCCACTGGCATCAATTGCACTGAGTGGGAAGGATGAAGGGTAATTACGGCTCCAGCTGCCAAATTCACCTTGGTTGCAAGTAATCATGATTTGGACTGGAATTAGGAGGTGGGGGAGACAAAAACAATCTGAAAATAAGCCACTTTTATTAAATGGTAAAACATGGGCATAAGCACTTCATCTGTGTTTGAAAATCCTCACCTTGTTGACTAGCGAAGGTCACAGAGTAAATCTGTGCAGGGATGTGAATGATATACCAATACCAACTTGTTCCTCAAAAAGCAGATCATGCCTCCTCTTTTATTAAAAATATCATAGAGTACCTTGGTCTCTAACCAGAGTGGTACTATTGCATCATTTATAATCAGATACTGTTAACAATGAACTCCCCATAACCACCATAATTTTATTGATAGAATGTTCACATGAAGTTACATGTGTTTGTAAAAGTACTGTTGTTTATTAAACTATTATTATACGATTATACCATTGATTTTCCAATTGTTAAACTAGTGTATTAAAATAGTAGCCCCTCCATTAGAAAGGGTAAGAGCAGAGTAATGGAGCTATCTACCATCACTTGAAGTTCTCAGGGAACCCTGCAAGGAAGAAGGCACAGGGCTCTGCAGATGCAGATTCCCGACTCCCAGCCTTCTGTAATTCCCAGTCCTTTCCACGAGGGCAGTCTCCCAAAGCACTGCTGCTCAGCACTGCAAGCAAGTTCTCAAGCCAGCCCTGCAACAGCCGCTGCACACACTTGCTGTTCTAATTTGGAGGAAACTCCATCCTAGAGTGCTCATTATAGGAAATAAGGAGACAAGATACTTCAAGTCAAAAAATAGAGCTCTGTTAAGTCACCTAACATTCTTGGCATCAAAAGCCTGTTGGGGCCATTTTCATACTATGCCACTAAACAAAACAAAACAGAAACAACAGGTGGAACCAAAGATATTTAGGGGCGGGGGGGAAGTCAGACTATGTTTTGCAAAGCCTTTGGCTCAGCGGCGCATTGACAAGACTTAATATTTCTCTCACGCAATTCTACACATTTATCAGAAAATTTTCAATAGAGAACACTATTGCTTGCAGAGGCCTGGGACCAGCTATGAAGCAGGTATGTTGGCCTTAACAGAGCAACTGCTGTCTTATAGACAATCACTCAGAAAACTTCAGTCCAAAGTATCTTATTGTTCTCAGAATTGTGGTATCTGAACACCTTTAAGAGTAGATTCTTTGGAAGAAGTAGGTAAAGATTAATAAATTAAGGAATTAAGTAAACACACCTGGCCTTCCTCTGTAGCAAACATGAGTGATCAGTGATCTGGATCTAATCTGTTTCCTTTAGCGAAGCATAAATTCAGCAGTGATTTGGATCTCAGTCCAGATTTGAAAGTTAGATACTTAATGGGCCAAGAAGTCCATGATCTGCAGACATTTGGAATTCAAGCAAGAATATAACTGGGAAGAGAGTATCTTTTTTAAATTAGCCTTCTCTTTCTAATTTTCTCAGGTTGCAAGTTTCAACCTAACACAAAACCGGTCACCAGAGACAGCAAAATGCTATGTGCTACTGACAGTCTTTGCTCTGTATTCTTGCTGTTCCCTCTTACTAGTCCAGAGAAAGGGAAGCAAAAAGGAAAAAAAGGGAAAAAAGGAAAAAAAGGGAAAAAAGGAAAAAAGGGAGGGGACAGGAGAAGAGAGAGAAAGGAAAGAGAATCCAAGCTACATTGCTTTTCCCTGAATCATCTAGTTAAATTACCTCCCTACAACAGCTAATTGCTCTTTCTCTATGATTTTATATTCCCATTTCACCTTTGCTGGCTATTTCCTAACCACATTTCCTATCCATTTCCCAGAAGAAACACTTCACTGTTTAATGTTTTTTTTCCTTGAAGAAGCAGCAAAGTACCTTGAAGCTTACTCCAGAGTGAGTTTTAAGGACCTGAAATGAAAGGTTCTATAGCACTATTTTTTTTTTCTTGTGTTTCCTTGAGTCCGATGGGCCTCAATGGACCCCAATGGACTCCAATGGACATCCTACCCTTGACCCCTTCCAGCAGCCAGGTGAATAATCCTGAAGAGTAGCTAGAAAACTCCAGTTTTAGAAGAGCTGGGACAGATCTCATTATGGCCACCCCTCAGGCTTTTCCAGCCACAGCCGTTTATCTAATATCCCAACTCAGCCACAACTCATGGATTTGAAGCAGGAACTAATTCAGGTAAATCCAGGAAGAAGAGTCAGGAAAGGAGGGAAAACACAACACAGGTCAAATTGGATTATCATGATGACCCACTGTAGGATTAAAATATGTAAATACAGACCTGTTCTCCCGAGGTAGTCCTTTTACAGTGCTGTCACATATTTCCTAGCCACAGAGACTGCCAGGATTTCTTACGTGCCCCAAAATTATTGTTACCATCTGAGTAAAAAAGCCTTCTTCACTAGCCTATCTCCAGATTTTCCTCACATACCTGTAATATCAAGCATGCTATGATAGAAAACATCCTTCAGACAAGTTTCCACAATTCCACACACAGTCATAGTGGAATCAATAAACGTGACACAGCGATATGTGTGGGATTCACAGAATATCAGCCTCACTGTTCCCCTTTCAGCTACATATTTGAGGCTAAGATTGAAAGCAATCAGCACATCATAATACCTTCCCTTATTTAACATCCCAGGAAGCTACCAAAAGGAGCACAAATATAAAATTCCCATTCTTCAGATGAGATAGATATTGACTGCCATCTTGTAGGACAAGAAAAGTGGGGAAGGTGTTTCCATAAAGTTACAGCAATTGCGTCAGCTTTCAGTAGCCTGCATGGGTGAAATCAGTCAATTTAACTCAGATATGTCTGGCTTATAATTATTCAGAGCAGTTTTCTTTCTTCCAATGGAGTGTGCGAGTGTCTGACATCCTATTCTGATGTGACTAGCAGTCATATAGCCTCCTACACAAAATCACCCATGGCTGTAGCAACTGTAAACCCAACAACCCAAAAATGGCAGTTGTACTTCTGTACCTCATGCAAACAATGCCAGTGGAGAGCTTCATAAAATGTTGCCTCCCTATCAGGACAAAGTCTTTCATGAAGTACAAAGAACAGGTGTGCATGTGAGCTAAGTTGTCTCTATTGTTTTATAACATGCCCTCTCATTTTTTTGTACTTCAGCCCTGTGACCATTAAATGCAATTTAGTGGGCTCATCAGAGCTTGAAAGGGCAGATCAAACAGCGCAGAGAATCCCAGCTGTGCAGGCCCCAATTCAGAGTGAACATTAACATCGGCATTCAGCAATAAATTATTCTATTTAAGACAAGAAGATGCTCTATTTCTGTGTTGCATGTTGGTCCCATTGGTTTTTTTTCCTCTTGAAATAGTCATGCATGTATGTGATATATATGTGATATACTACAACAATTTATGTGTGTGTATATACATACATATGTGGCACAGAGAATTATATATGTCTCACAATTAATTTTAGATGTATTCAGGGCTGAACTAATATCTCAGAAGCCCTTCCAGAGGAGCAGACTATTTCTATTATTATTTTTTTACAGTGCCTGAGCCAAAAGAAAAGAAACCTCTGTAAACACAATGACTCTACAAGCTCATATTCATGTCTTTGTGGTACTGAAGCTGAAACCTGATGGCTGAGGCTGAGGATTCTGCTGAAGGTATTTATTTTAGGTCAGAGATGGTGACCAGTGATTGTACTTTAAAGGCGAACAGTGAAGCTGTGTTGTGTTAGGGTTTTTCTTTCCTTTTTAGTTCACTCTTAGCTAAAAGCTCTCAAGCAGAGTTTTTCCTAGCACCTGAAGATGAGAGATGTGCACAGAATGATTTGCCTCCGAGACAGGCTTCTTAGCTGATACAACAGTGTGAAAGATATATCTCTCCATTTTACAGTATATCCTTTCCTGACTTTTTTTTTAATATAAGTGAGACATATAGTGGTACAAAACCTTGAAAGCTGGTCAAGAACCAAAACCTGCAACTGTCCTTAAGGTAAAAGAAGGCAATGGTAAAGGGTTAATGTCTGTGATGCTCATTAAGCAAATTGTTAAATTATGTATTAGAGAAGCAATTGCCATTTTAACTACTAGTGACATGGCTAGTATTAAACCAGTAAAATTTCTGTTGGTAAACCCAGCACTGGAGACATCCAGGGAAAGGTCAACTCTAAAAGGCAAGTCATAGAAGAATTGCAATTACTGACCAAAGTACGGAAATAACCTGTTGGGGTCCTTTTCCTCTCTCTTTCTCTCTTCCTGTTCTTTGCTTCTGTACCAGATTGTGCTACATAAAACATTTTGCTTGTTTTGATTTTTCCTAAGCACTGAAGTTTATTTTGGATCAGTGAGGTGAGAAACCTTTGAAAGGCTCATGAGACTCCCTAAGCCCAAGAGTCCAGAGTTTGCACCTGTCTGGATCACGGTTTCCTCCAACAGATTGCTAACTTGGAAGTTTAGCAGACACATTTCTGCATTTATTTCTTTCTCTGCCTTAACAAGAAAAAAACCAGCATTGTGTAGGTAACATAACCAAAGATTTCACTTGTCAGATTAAGTGGATTGTGATTTTTTTTTTAAGAAGCAAAAAAAAAGCTGCAGCAAACTTGCTCTGCATTGCACAATTCCCCAGGTACACAAGCAGTAGTTCGCTTGTCTCGGAGAACACTAGAAGGATTAAAAGATAATGTACATATGTATTAAAAAAAAAAAAAAAAAGAAATGGGGTTACTCTGATTAAGGAAAGCAATGGTTGTCTGTGTGTTTGTTTAAATCTTCACAGCCACATTAAGGGCCTAATTACTTTTTAGTTAAGGATTCAGGTTCTACTGAGGAAAAGAACTATAAAGAGACAAAACTAATTAATGCAAAATATTCAAAGTCACGGAGCATGAAAAATTCTTGCAATATCCACTTCCCTTAGATACATTTAAGTTAGCACAAGGTACATCCAATAATGTCAGATGGTTTTCTTCTGCTCGAATATTGCAACATTGCTGCTTTCCTCCAGAAATAGTTCTAGTATGTAAATTCCTTCTACATATAATTATTCCAGATCCTGGGATCTGGACATTTGCAGACAGCACAGATCACAGTTACAGAAAGATACGAACAGAATTCAGTCTGGAGGTCAACAATTTCAGAAGCTCCTAAGCTCATTATCAGTCTTAAGTCCCACAGATAAGCCCCACTTTGAAAAGCAAGGAAATAAGAATTCAAGCTTCACCAAAATGGGATAATTAGTCTCCTATGTCACTTCCAGAAATAAGGTATAGTTGAATAAATTACTTAAGCTTTGTCATTTTTCGGAAATGTGTGTCTGCAGTCATAAACCCTATTGAAAATTAATATTGAGTGCTTGCATGAGCCTTCAGATACCTACATGCTTTTTGGAATAGAGACCTATGGCTCCAAAATATCTAAACCTGACCTGCTGGCTGGCTACATCTGAGGCCCACTGAACCTGGTGCTGCTTTGTGAAAGCGCCATTTGTTTTCCATTATATCAGAACTGCTCAAAAGCTGCTCCAGTTAATGCTTAGCTGCAACACACTGAACCAAAATCGCAAACAAGAGACAACGTGAATGAGTGTGATTGAGACTTTACATTGCTTTCCCTATTGTCTTCTCCCTTCAGCCATGCACTCTTTTGATGTTATCTCAACAACACTAGGAGAAATGTAGGTGCCTCACAGCAACTTATTATCCAGAATTACATTTATGCTGAGCCAGATCCCCCAGCTCTCGCCTTAGTTTATGCTGATGGTCCAGAAAAAAGCAGCTGCACAGTAATGGAGACTCCTGCCCTGTATTTCTATTTCTATCTAGCCCAAAGGAATCATAAGAGGATGACCATATCAATCATAAACAATCCAAATATATTTTGATGCATACTATGAAGTTGGATGAATGTTGCATTAAAGAAGGCTGTGTCTATTAACATAGATACCATGAATGAAATTACTTTGTGCTTTCTAAATACTCAGTAATGTTGTGCTGTTAAAATGTTCAAAGGAAGCACATGCATTAAAACATTTACAAGCAGATTTGTGCTAATGTCAATGGAGTTAACATTCTCACTGACATCTTGACATCTCTTCATCAAAATTTCATTTACCCAAATCAGGGGACAAAGACAATGGTATATGCACTACTTAATCACTCTAATATAACACATACCACAAAAGGTAAAAAGATTATGAAAGCTAAAGAGATTAAGCAAAGGAAAATAACAGAGGAAGTACCAAATATCCAATACAATACATAGAAATTCTTAGGTGAAACATGAATAAACAATCACGGGAACTAATTGACACCCATCCCCAACACATCACACTGGTATGGAGGACACAAGGACCTTTAGCAAATTATCTTTACTTTTTATGTTAACACTGGATACCAAAAGCTGGAAAACACAGTGAGGGACAGTCTCAAGGATCCTTTTGTCCAAAATGGACAAATGAGGCAAATAACAGGATGAAGCCAATATAGTTGCAGCTTGTAGATGCTCACACTAAATCATTTCCCAGCATGTAGAGATGTGTAGCAGAGGATGGCTCTCTGGACCACAGCTCTGCTTGCGGGGAGGTAAATTGTCCCAGGCTAGGAGATGGGCTGGGAAGCAGAAAAAAACCCATGCCCAGCATAGTGAGTAATTGGCAATCTGGGCATCCTGGTTTCAGATGGGATAGAGTTAATTTTCATCTTAGTGGCTGGTAAAGTGCTGTGGTTTGGATTTGGTATGGGAATAATGTCGATAACACACAAATGTTTTAGTTATTGCTCAGTAGCACTTACCCTGATCAAGAACTTTTCAGGCTGTCATGTTCTGCCAGTGAGGAAGGGCACAAGAAGCCAGGAGGGAGCAGAGACAGAACACCTGACCCAAAGTAGCCAAAGGGGTATTGGATAGCATAAAATAACATGCTCGGTATACAAACTGGCAGGAGTTGGCTGGGAGCCACTGATTGCTGTTCAGGGACTGGCCGGGCATTGGTCAGCAGGTGGTGAGCATTGTGGCATTGCGCGTCACTTGAGGTTTTTTCCTTCTGTTTTATTTTTCCTTCTATTTTATTTTTCTCCTGCCTTTTCGGTAGCAGTATTATATTTTACTTTGTTTCAAAGGTTGCACTGTTCTTATCTCCACCCACAGGTTTTACCTTTTTCCAGTTCTCCCAATCCCACCAGGAAGGGGGAATGAGCGAGTGCCAGCTTGGTGCTTGGTTCCCAGCTGAGGTTAAACCATGACATAGGGGAAAATAGAAAGAGGACAGAAAGCTCCTACATCTCTTCCCCTGTTAAATGCACGCCTACATAAGTCACAGAGAATTGAAACTATTTGTCCTGGTGGACCAGCTACAAAGCTAGGAAACTCCAGGTTTCCCAGCTCTCCACACAATGTGCTTTCCATTAAAGGGTATTTCTTCTAAGTGCTATTTTAAGTTAATGCTACACTTTAAGTGTTTAAGTGACCTAGTTCACAGCATGTCATCTGTTAACAGGTCACCCAGTTCTAGTACCATCTTTCCACTTCATCAATCTTTCCATCCAGACAAAAAAAAAGGGGGGGGGGGTTTATTACTCTGTATATTCTCTGTATTTCGTGCCTTTGAATACACCATGTCTAACAACTGTGATAGGAAAGCTCAGTGTGAAGGCTACAGAACTCAGCAGTAAGCTTGCATAAAATGTGAGCCACATATTCATCTCTGCTGGCCCATGTTTCATCACTGATTTATGCAGAGTTGTATGTAAACTACACTCACTCCCGAGGAACTTGTCCAATTGTAATTAGAATCAGCAAGAAGCCTTGGAGGTTTGGGCATGTGCAAGTCTTCTGAGAAGGTGTTTTTGCTAAAGAAAGAAAATGAACATGGCAAACTGGCATCCAAGTAAAATATGAACCATGTAGCATTTTATTTCCTAAGTCACACATTTCGTGCTGCCTACCAGCTTTTAAAGGTCAAACATGTAAACTTAAGAAGTGTGTGCAAGTGTATACTAGTTGCAAAGCTCAAAGCTCTTTTTTTTATCAGTTCTATGAAGCAATAACCCATGAAATATAGTTGATATCTCATGGGCACAGTTCTCCATGCCTGCAAACATTTAAAATTGCACTTGTGGTACATAAAAGATTTATAATGATCTCACCCACAAATATAAATTTTATCCCACATAGGACAAAAAGACCTAGAAGCAGAAGCAATGAACAGCTGAATATGAGCACAGTGTCATAAATTCATAACACTTACAGTTTTTTAACAACCAGTCATAAATGTGACTGATTTCAATTTTGTTTATGATACTTTGTCATAGAACCAGGATTACCTTCTCAAAACTGAGTTTTAAAACACAGTGTGTACAATTACGGCCCTACTAGGAAGTCAGTTGAGGCAAATGGGATTGGGGTAGCCATTTAGGAAGGTCTCTGAGCTATGCTGCATGTACAGGGTCAGATGGCTGGAGCTGAATGGGCTCCACCAAACTGTAGCAGAGATCCTACTTCTCAGCACAAACTACCACTAAGTGACATGTTATCGGGCTGTGCAACTTGCCATCACCAAACCTAGCATTCTTTTGTGTCCTGGGTTCAGCAACTTTGTATGGATACAGCTAGGCAATAGATGACTAAGACACATATCACAGTAGTGCTGTAACCATTTCCCATGCAGCTAGGTATCAGACTCACTTCATCTTCATCACTCTATCACCTTCCCCACACATTCACACAGCTCAGCCTTTGTCATATCTTACACATATTTAGAGAGCTTTGTCTGGACTGAATTTTTTAGTGGCAATTATTTGAAAGGAAATAGTTGTGAAGGGACTGGAAGATAGGAAACAGCACCAACCAAAAGGACAGTGGATGAAATAAGAAATGAGACATACTTGCTCAAGAACGCTTCCCCAGGCATCACTGGAAGAACTCATGTAAATCAGTTGCCATAAGTTAAAAACCTTTGCTTTCAATGAAGTATTTGCTCTTTCTACCACAACTGTATAATTTCAGTCCAGTATCTACGGTTAAAAATCCTTGAATTTCAGTTACATGAACCTCCTAAAAACTCCACGACAAGCCCTGATAACTGGCAAGTCAACAGAGCTGTTTATTTTCTTGGACATAGAGACTGAATTTTATTTTGGGTCTGGCAAGAGGAAAATTTTCGAATTACCCTGGGGAGTTGGGGTTTGCCTTGGAGCTCTCTCTTTCTGCACCTGTCAGAAGTTTGATTTATTTATTTTTTCTCTACTGTACATATTGGCAGCTTGCAAACCTAACAAACAAACAACTTGTGTATTTTTCCTGTAACCTCATCAGGAAAAAAGCAGGAGGAAGAAAACATGTTTTGCTACATAAGCTTTTTGCTTCCATTTTTATCTTGCACTGCACTTGTTCTTATACGTGGAAGATAACAAACAGTCCCTTGTGTTGCCTATGTGTATGCATTTGAAGGCAAAATATTATATCACAGTGTGAAGTTGTAATATTTTGCCTATTAAAACATCAAAACTAGCTCAATATAGAAAAATACATGGTAAGGTCAAGCTGCAGATGTATCCCCAATGGTACTAAGGAGGACATTTTAGTCCCAGTTACTTTTAAATATGTGTTGATAACTAAAGCATAATTTTTCTGGTTTTGAGGGATAATGTGTGAAAATAGTTGATGGCTACATCATCTGAAGAGCACTTAGATTCTCCTCACAAGAAGATCATTGACCAGTTAAGGAGACAAAACTTCTAATGACTGACAGGCTCATGATACTTATTAATTACTGGTTGATATCTTATTCAAACTAATTGCAAATTATTAGACAGCAAAATGGTGGTGGTCTGTAATAAAGAATAATGGCTATAGACACCACCACAAAGTTAGTGATGTCAGCACAGGCATCTGAGGAGATGGTCTGGGCTTTGTAGAGATGCATAGGGAAAAAAAAAGTTGGCAGGACAGCTCTAGATGGTCTGGGCTTTGTAGAGATGCATAGGGAAAAAAAAGTTGGCAGGACAGCTCTGAAGAGCTTGCAGAGCCCTTTGCCTCAGAATAAAGTGGTTAATATCAACAGCTCTTCAGTGTCTGAGGAGAGGTCCTCTCTGTACCCCACTGAAATTACTTCATTACCCAAATATTCTGGATGCATCCAGGATTGTGATGCAAAGTTGCAGCAGCCAAAGAGCTCCATAGCCTAAGACACCGCTGATCTGATTTGCCCAATTGTCTTTTCTGTAATCTGTTGTCCTAGTAAGAGAGAGACACCTTTCTCTACATACCTACCTCATTTAATGGTGTCCAGACCATCAGGGTTACTAGGAGTGTTGTTTTACACTCAGAGGACAAGAACGTCTCTGTCACTGAGAGAAGCAAGAGAACCAATAGGTATTCAAGAGTTGTACTATGGAGCAAAGCTTTTAAGGGTTTTTTGTTTTGTTTTGTTTTGTTTTTCTTACTAAAAGAAATAACATCATCACTCAAAATGTCTCACCTTTCCAAGAAGGCAAAGTGGGCTCAGGGTGCTGAAGAAAATTCCAGTGGAACCCTCACCTTATCGCCTTCAGTGCAATCTTTCATGCAAGCACAATTTGGGCTACAGTGATACTCCATTTATCTGGCCAAGGTGTGCACATGGATTTGGAAGCTTTTCTAATTTTCTGCAAGTATTTTATTATTTCTTATTTTGCCTCCAGCTAAGATGAAAAGAAGAGTCTGAAGCAAGAAGAAATAGAGTTGTTTGTGTAGTCAGCACATGTCAGTGAGCCGTGTCCTGCTTTGAGTGAGGCTTCTGTTTCAATGGCAGAGTTGCAATTCTTTCATTTGCACTTTCATCAGGAAATTAACCTTTATTGAAAAGAGGACTGTAAGATTTTTCTGCACCTGCCTTTACTCTTCCACCCATGACACCTTGGACGTTAAATTTACCCTTGCCTCTTTCAAAATAGAGTGAACCCCTAGGAGGGAGAAAAGGACAGATATTTATATCCTAATAGATGAAGGGACACATCTACTGCATTTGCACTGGTGCTTCAGCTATTAACTAAAAATGAATATGCATTCCTCAGAGGCTGAGGAGAGAGGGAGGATAACCTTTTGTTCTTAAATCAATGATCTGGAGAATTGACCGAAGAAAACTGAATAAGAGGTTTCTATGCTTTTAGTTCTTCATGGCAAAATATAATTGGTCATATTTACAGGGCCTTTTCCAAAAAGACTTTCAAATACAGCAGCCCCAATACCACATTTCTGAAACTGGCTTATTTCCACCTAAATTGGTGGGGGGAGGGGAAGGGGAATGGGGAGAATATGAACATATTCAGGTAGCCTGTATCAGAAGAACTTCAAAATGCCACAGCGTCTACCTTTAAAGGAGTCAGTGAGGCTTCATTACTTACTACTGTCGCTTTCTCTCAGTTCACTCTGCAGGAAATATCAGCCACAGCAGCCAAACAGGACATCAGGTGTAGACAGTCTGCAGAGCATGTCTTATGCCTACAGTCAAGACTTATTCAAGAAGTTTTCTATGTGCCAGTGTAAAAATAACGGACCCCAGAAAGGCTCCGAGACTGTAAATATTAGTGTCATCAGAGCTAAAGAGTTAGCAAATGAGTCACACCAAAAGCGTGGTTACTCATGTGTACAGTACAATTTCAGTAGTAGATCCTAAATTTACCCTGCTATAGTGACTAAAACATTCCCTCTAGTTTTTCAGAATATTATACAATTGTCATCAATGTCTGTCCACCCAGATTAAAACAAGTATTCATCCTAGCACTCTTATTACAGGTAGTAGAACAGCTATGGAGTTGCAGAAGACAAATAGCCAACACAGTTTTGCAGTGCTGAAGTAGGTGTTACCATCTTCTCTTTTTTCTCAGATGCGTAATATTCCTGTTTGTGCAATGTAAAGTTGAAACTGAGCTAGCCATCACACTGGCATCAAAAGAACAATGCAGGACTTTAAATGTTTGTTTGACAGCCTAGCAAAACTTCCCAGGTAAGAACTGATGAAACTTTTCAACATCCATTTAACTGTTCCACAGGTCTGCATGGTTCAGCTGGAAAATCATACAAGCCATTATCCAATGCAGAACATGTTGTTAGTTTAATAGTCTTCAAATTCTGTTAGGCATTGTCCATTTACAGGAGAAGCTACAAGAGATGAAGGAGATTTAAAAAATATATAAATAAATTAAATCAATTAGGTAATTAATTCTCATTATTTTCAGTACTATTCCAGCATCTATATGCCTTTTACATACATATTTATTGTGGGATCCTTGTATCTAGGATGTACCTCAAACACTAAGCATACCACATCTCTTGATAAATTTGCTGGTTTACAAATGCTTTTCTTCACCTTCCACAATGCACAGTAGGCATCCAACTACGTTTTACTTAGCTACCCTTCAGCTTGTGAGGAACGGTAAACCAGTCTTATTGTTCCACAAATGAATGGGTAGACCTGCTAGCATTAGTTGGACCTTGGCTAATGTAGACCAAGATACAATAAAAGTCCATGCAATTTACTGCTACTTTAACAAAACATATTCATACTGGAGAAGCGCTTTTACTGGCTCCACTCACTTTCTTACACAATCCTTCTTGCCCATGTCATTAAATCCACCACCTTTCTGAACCATAGCCTCTACAGACTTCTTCCACTCAGCTAATGAATATCTTCCAGACAACATTCCTTTTATTGGCATCCATAAAAGTCCTAGCTTATTTCCCTTGCAAAAGTTAGATCTTTATTGGCTGTGTATGCTCCATTTAGTTAATTAAGAAGTAACCTGCAACAGTCTTGGCTTATCCTGATTTTGATAACTTGGTCTGGGTCCATTTCCGATGCTTTAATATGTCAGTTTAGCATGACTTTTTTTTTTTTCCTATAGGTTTCCCATAGTCTAAAACAATGACTAGCAATCATTAGCTATTATATGTTTCTATTCTAATCAGGCATACTAGACTTCAAATCTGGTGTATCTTCCGAAACTATGACATGAGAAAGTTCACACTTTCCAGAAGCTCATGATACAAACAAGAAACAAAATAAAGTGGAAATGAAAATTATTCATTGTTAATGAAACATTGACTGATAAGGTGACCTGCACATGGTAACACTTGGAGCTCGTACAAAAGCCACAGAAGTCAGAATAGGCAATGTTTTTTTCTGGTTTCTGTGTAAATAGATATCAAATAAAGTTAAATTAATTTTAAATTCTGTAAAGAAAATTTGTAGTATTTTATCTGAAAACCAGTGAAAATGTTTCAGGTATTAAAGATCATTTGGTTTGTGGGTTGTTTTCTTCCATGTTGGGTTTATTCACACCTCTGAGTATTCACATAATGATTGTCAGACAAGCCTAGTAACTGTCCTGGGTTCAGCAGCAGCAGTCACTTTTTCTCCTTCTTAGTAGCTGGTGCAGTGCTGTGGTTTTGACTTTTGGCCTGGGAATAATACTGATAAAGCCGATGTTTTCAGTTACTGGTCAGAATGTTTACCCTGACCAAGGACTTTGTGAGTCTCATGCTCTGCCAGGGAGGAGGAGAAGCCGGGAGGAAGCAGGGACAGGACACCTGACCCAAACTAGCCAAAGAGGTATTCCATACCACAGCAAGTCATGCCCAGGGATGTAACTGGGAGTTACCCGGAAGGGCACGTCCTCTTTTCTCTGTCGGGCTCATTTCCGGCGGGCGGTATCGTATTCTCTTCCCTTGTTATTTCTCTTATCATTATCATTATTGGTGGTAGCAGTAGTGATTTGTGTTACACCTGAGTTACTGGATTGTTTTTATCTCAACCCGTGGGAGTTACATTCTTTCGATTCTCCTCCCCATCCCTCGGGGGGGGGGGGGGGTGGGGAGTAGACTGCGTGGCTCTGATTTACGGCCTGGGCTTAAACCATGACAGTTCTTTTTGCCGCCCAACGTGGGGCACGAAGGGTTGAGATAACAACAGATCTGACCGGAGTGTGTCTAATCGTATTTGTGATAAGCATTCAGTGTTTTGGATTAATAGTCACTCGTCACAATGCTGATTTATTGGCTCTCACAGTTGTTGGTTTTGATCTCACAGTTTCAATATGCCATAGCTTACTTAGAGCCAGTATTTGCTGTGTTAGTGTTTTTTAAGTGTGGGGCTTGGGCTAAGGTTATTGTCTCATTGTATTTTATGGTAATGATTTGTAATACAATAGAAAAATTGATCATGAAACTGATCTGGCTTATGTTCCCAGTGTGGTCACCACTTTTATACTTTGGGAAGTATATAATACAAGTGCTTAGCAACTATACATCTTTTTTCTCCTTCCTGGGTGGTTAACCTATGAAGGAGACATTCTTTTACCCTCCCAGTGCCCCTCCCAGACCATTTACAGCATCGTTTGAGAGTTTTGAAGTTTTTGAATGGCCTTTTAATATTGTTGAAACCTGTTTGCTGATTGTGATGGGGATCACCATGTTGACACGCATACAGAGTGTGTTTTGTCCACAACCATTACGTCTGATCTCAAGAGTTAAGCAGAGTCAGGTCTGAGTCTTGTCTGGGGTTAGACGACCATATAGGGGGACCGAGAGATTTTCCCCGAGGCTGGACAGCCATGAGTGGCAGGGTGTGTGGGATAGTATGGGCAAGTACCTAGGTCAGTGGGCCCCTCCAGTGTTTTGGAATTTCACCACCGAACAAGTGCAAAATCCAGAAGAATTAGTAAAACACTTAAATGAGGTGTGCTGTCATCCTGGTCATACCAGAGAGGGACAAATCATGTCAACGTGCTGGGGCTTGGCCTATGCTTACCGGGCCTTGTTCAACACTATCCAGCACCTTCAAAAGGGAAAAAATGTCCCTGGATCTAAGGACGAAGCAACAGACAGCGCAGCTACTCCAGCTCCGAGCACAGCAGCTACACCACCCCCAGCGACAAGTACAGCCACCACTCAAACTTCGACTGCAACAGACAGTGCAGCTACCCCAGCGACAAGTACAGCCACTACTCAAACTTCAACTGCAACAGACAGCGAAGCTACCCCAGCTCCAAGCACAGCAGCTACACCACCCCCTGTGAAAAGTACAGTTGCTACTCAAACCACAGTGATAATGACTGCAGCTAAACCAGAGGACCAATTCGTACCAATATCGGTTGCCCCTGTACGCAAGAGAAAAAGCAAAAAAGAGGCAAGAAGGGTGAAGCAAGATGAAGAAACAATGTATTCACCACCCGGGCCACCATCTGACCAGGAGTCATCATCACATGACGAAGAAGACGAAGAGGTGACTTCTTGACCTCGGACCTCAACTGAGCTACAGAATATGCGAAAAGATTTTACTTGTCAACCAGGGGAGCACATCATCACCTGGTTGCTACGATGCTGGGACAGGGGCAAGCTCCAGAACACCTGCAGTACATTGATGACATTATTGTGTGGGGCAATACAGCAGAAGAAGTATCACAGTATCACAGTATGTTAGAGATTGGAAGGGACCTCAAAAGATCATCTAGTCCAATCCCCCTGCCAGAGCAGGAACACCTAGATAAGGTTACACAGGAATGTGTCCAGGCGGGTTTTGAATGTCTCCAGAGAAGGAGACTCCACAACCTCCCTGGGCAGCCTGTTCCAGTGTTCTGTCACCCTCACTGAGAAGAAGTTTCTTCTCAAGTTTAAGTGGAACCTCTTGTGTTCCAGTTTATACCCATTACCCCTTGTCCTATCATTGTTTGCCACTGAGAAGAGCCTGGCTCCATCCTCATGACACTCCCCCTTTATATATTTATATACACTAATAAGGTCCCCCCGCAGTCTCCTCTTCTCCAAACTATAGAGACCCAGCTCCCTCAGCCTTTCCTCATAAGGGAGATGCTCCACTCCCTTAATCATCTTAGTCGCCCTGCGCTGGACTCTCTCCAGCAGGTCCCTGTCCTTCTTGAACTGAGGGGCCCAGAACTGGACACAATATTCCAGATGCGGTCTCACCAGGGCAGAGTAGAGGGGAAGGAGGACCTCTCTCGACCTACTGACCACCCCCCTTCTAATACACCCCAGGATGCCATTGGCCTTCTTGGCCACAAGGGCACAGTGTTGGCTCATGGTCATCCTGCCATCCACGAGGACCCCCAGGTCCCTCTCCCCTACACTACTCTCTAACAGGTCGTTCCCCAACCTATATTGGAACCTGGGGTTGTTCCTGCCCAGATGCAGGACTCTACACTTTCCCTTGTTATATTTCATCAAGTTTTTCCCTGCCCAACTCTCCAGCCTGTCCAGGTCTTGCTGGATGGCAGCACAGCCTTCTGGCGTGTCAGCCACTCCTCCCAGCTTAGTGTCATCAGCAAACGTGCTGACAGTACACTCAATTCCCTCATCTAAATCATTGATGAATATATTAAATAATACTGGTCCCAATACTGACCCTTGAGGCACTCCACTAGATACAGGCCTCCAACTAGACTCCGCCCCATAGACTACAACTCTCTGGCTTCTGTCCTTCAGCCAGTTCGCAGTCCACCTCACTACCTGATCATCCAGGCCACACTTCCTCAATTTAGCTATGAGGATGCTGTGGGAGACTGTGTCAAATGCTTTGCTGAAGTCAAGGTAGACCACATCCACCGCTCTGCCATCATCCATCCACAATGTTATTTCCTCATAAAAAAGGCTATGAGGTTGGTCAAGCATGACTTCCCCTTGGTAAAGCCATGTTGACTGCCCCTCATAACCCTCTTATCCTTGACATGCCTTAAGATGGCATCAAGGATAAGGTGTTCCATCACTTTTCCAGGGATGGAGGTAAGGCTGACCGGTCTATAGTTACCCGGGTCCTCCTTCTTGCCCTTTTTGAAGACTGGAGTGACATTTGCCTTCCTCCAGTCCTCAGGCACCTCTCCCGTTTCCCAAGACTTGGTAAAGATGATGGAGAGTGGTCTAGCAATGACTTCCGCCAGTTCCCTCAGCACCCGCGGGTGCATCCCATCTGGACCCATGGATTTATGGATGTCCAGATTGCTCAACTGGTCCCTAACCCATTCCTCGTCGACTAAGGCAAACTGCTCCAGTGACCTGACTTCATCTGAGGTCTCGGGAGAAAGGGAGGAAAATAATCCAAATCCTGCTGAAAGCTGGTTTTGACATAAAACAGAGTAAGGTCAAGGGACCTGCACAGGAGATTCAATTTTTGGGAATAAAATGGCAAGATGGACATCACCAGATTCCCACAGATGTGATCAACAAAATAACAGCAATGTCTCCACCAACTAATAAGAAAGAAACACAAGCTTTCTTGGGTGCTGTGGGGTTCTGGAGAATGCACATCCCAAATTACAGTTCGATTGTAAGCCCTCTCTATCATGGAACCTGGAAGAAGAGTGATTTTAAATGGGGCCCTGAGCAACAACAAGCCTTTGAGCAAATGAAATGAGAGATAGTTCATGCAGTGGCCCTTGGACCAGTTCGGACTGGGCCAGATGTAAAAAATGTACTGTACACCGCAGCTGGGGAGAATGGTCCTACCTGGAGCCTCTGGCAGAAAGCTCCAGGGGAGACTCGAGGTCGACCCCTCGGCTTTTGGAGTCGGGGATACAAAGGATCTGAGGGCAGCTATACCCCAACTGAGAAAGAGATACTGGCAGCCTGTGAAGGGGTTCGAGCTGCTTCGGAAGTGATTGGCACTGAAGCACAGCTCCTACTGGCACCCAGGTTGCCCGTTCTGGGCTGGATGTTCAAAGGCAGGGTCTCCTCTACACATCATGCAACTGATGCGACATGGAGTAAATGGGCTGCACTAATTACACAACGAGCTCGAATAGGAAATCCTAGTCGTCCAGGCATTCTAGAAGTCATCATGGACTGGCCAGAGGGCAAAGATTTTGGAATGTCACCAGAGGAGGAGGTGATGCGTGCTGAAGAGGCCCCACCATATAATAAACTGTCAGAAAGTGAAAAGCAGTATGCCTTGTTTACTGATGGGTAATTGTGGGAAAGCATCGGAGATGGAAGGCAGCTGTATGGAGTCCTCAACGACAAGTTGCAGAAACTGCTGAAGGAGAGGGTGAATTGAGTCAGTTTGCCGAGGTGAAAGCCATCCAGCTGGCCCTGGACATTGCTGAATGAGAAAAGTGGCCAGTACTTTATCTCTATACTGACTCATGGATGGTGGCAAATGCCCTGTGGGGGTGGTTGCAGCAATGGAAGCAGAGCAACTGGCAACGCAGAGGTAAACCCATCTGGGCTGCTGCACTGTGGCAAGATATCGCTGCCTGAGTGCAGAACCTGGTGGTGAAGGTATGCCATGTAGACGCCCATGTACCCAAGAGTACGGCCACTGAGGGACACCAGAACAACCAACAAGTGGATAAAGCTGCTAAGATTGAAGTGGCTCAGATGGACTTAGATTGGCAACATAAGGGTGAGTTATTTTTGGCCCGGTGGGCCCATGACACTTCAGGTCATCAGGGCAGAGATGCAACATATAGATGGGCCCGTGATCGAGGGGTGGACTTAACAATGGACACTATTGCCCAGGTTATTCATGAGTGTGAAACATGTGCTGCAATTAAACAAGCCAAACGGTTAAAGCCTCTTTGGTATGGAGGATGATGGCTGAAGTATAAATATGGGGAGGCCTGGCAGATTGATTATATCACACTCCCACCAACCCGCCAAGGCAAGCGCCATGTGCTTACCATGGTGGAAGCAACCACTGGATGGCTGGAAACATACGCTGTGCCCCATGCCACTGCCTGGAACTCTATCCTGGGCCTTGAGAACCAGATTTTGTGGCGACACGGCACCCCAGAGAGAATTGAACCAGACAATGGGACTCATTTCCGGAATAACCTTATAGACACTTGGGCCAAAGAGCATGGCATTGAGTGGGTATATCACATCCCCTACCATGCACCAGCCTCTGGGAAAATCGAACTGTACAATGGGCTGTTAAAAACTACATTGAGAGCAATGGGTGGGGGAACTTTCAAGCACTGGGATACACACTTACCAAAGGCCACCTGGTTGGTCAACACCAGAGGATCTGCCAACAGGGCTGGCCCAGCCCAGTCAGAACTTTTACATATTGTAGAGGGGGACAAAGTTCCTGTGGTGCACATGAAGAATTTGCTGGGGAAGACAGTCTGGGTTATTCCTGCTTCAGGTAAAGGCAAACCCACTTGGGGGATTGCTTTTGCTCGGGGACCCGGATATACTTGGTAATGCGGGAAGATGGGGAAGTCCAATGTGTACCTCAAGGGGATTTGATTTTAGGGGAAAACAGCCAACGAACTCAATTGTACGCTGTTGCCTGCTATAGCCATCAACTAGAAGTCTGCAAGGCACCAGCGACTGGCCCTGACTTCCCTCCGACCATCATCCCAACAGAGAATGAACTTTGATAGAACTGGACGAGTTCTACAGTAAAGGAACGATCAGCATCAGCAGGCAGCGATCCAACACTGCACACAGCCTCTCCTGCCCTGAAAGACTGTTACAAGAGATGGAGCCCAACATCATGGACCGAATGGACTCAGCAGCTTTATAGGAATTGGTCCGTGCACTATGATAACAGTGCACTGAGATGAGAGTGAGGGTATATGGAAAATGTGGGATCTGAGCATGACGTGAATGGTATGGAATAAAGGGTGGATACTGTCCTGGGTTCAGCAGCAGCAGTCACTTTTTCTCCTTCTTAGTAGCTGGTGCAGTGCTGTGGTTTTGACTTTTGGCCTGGGAATAATACTGATAAAGCCGATGTTTTCAGTTACTGGTCAGAATGTTTACCCTGACCAAGGACTTTGTGAGTCTCATGCTCTGCCAGGGAGGAGGAGAAGCCGGGAGGAAGCAGGGACAGGACACCTGACCCAAACTAGCCAAAGAGGTATTCCGTACCACAGCACGTCATGCCCAGGGATGTAACTGGGAGTTACCCGGAAGGGCACGTCCCTTTTCTCTGTCGGGCTCATTTCCGGCGGGCGGTATCGTATTTTCTTCCCTTGTTATTTCTCTTATCATTATTATTATTGGTGGTAGCAGTAGTGATTTGTGTTATACCTGAGTTACTGGATTGTTTTTATCTCAACCCGTGGGAGTTACATTCTTTCGATTCTCCTCCCCATCCCTCGGGGGGGGGGGGGGGGGGGAGTAGACTGCGTGGTTCTGATTTACAGCCTGGGCTTAAACCACGACAGTAACAAAACTCAGCCTTATTGAGTCCTCATTGTGTCCACTCAGTAATCAAGAGAAAGATGATTGAACTAAACAGCAATTCTTGATGGTCACTCATGATGCAATGTCATTATAGGATCATCCAGAGGCACTTCAACAGGCTTGAGAGGTGGGCCTGTGCAAACCTCATGAAGTTCAACAAGGCCAAGTGCAAGGTTCTGCACCTGGGTGGGGCAATCCCAAGCACAACTACAGGCTATGCAAAGAATGAATTGAGAGCAGCCCTGAGGAGAAGGACGTGGGGGTGTTGGTTGATGAGAAGCTCAACATGAGCCAGCAGTGTGTGCTTGCAGCCCAGAAAGAAACCCATATGCTGGGCTGCATCAACCAGCAGTTGACCAGCAGGTCAAAGGAGATGATTCTGCCCCTCTGCTCTGCTCTCATGAAACCCCACCTGAAGTGCTGCTTTCAGCTCTGATGCCCCCAACACAAGAGGGACATGGACCTGCTTGAGCGAGTCCAAAGGAGGACCACAGAGATGATCAAAGGGCTGGAGCACCTCTCCTATAGAGGCAGACTGAGAGAGTTGGGCTTGTTCAAGCTGGAGAAGAGAAGGCTCCGGGTAGACCTTAAAGCAGTCTTCTGGTACCTAAAAGGTGACCTCAAGAAAGTTGGAGAGAGACTTTTTACAAGAGCGAGTACTGATAAGGTAAGGGGGGATGGCTTTAAGCTGAAAGAAGGTAGATTCAGACTAGATAAAAGGAAGAAGTTCTTTACTGTGAGGATGGTGAGGCACTGGAATTCACCCAGAAGAGTGGTGAGTGCTTCATCCCTGGCAGTGTGCAAGGCCCGGTTGGACGGGGCTTTTTGGTCTAGTGGGAGATTTCCCTGCCCATAGCAGTGGGGTTGAAACTAGATGATCTTTAAGGTCCCTCCCAAACCAAATCATTCTATGACTCTAAAGAATCCACAGACCTCCAGTACATTGTTCTTTTCCTTATTATTACCTCCTTATAAGAAATCATACATTCATGGATTACAGTCAAGGATCTCCATGCCTTGGTTTGCCCTTGACTTGCTTTTGGAAAGAAGGAACAAAATCCAGAAATAGCTTTTCTTGCCTGTTTTACATTACCGTAATTTAGAATACTTTGTTGAAACACTGCACTGAACAGGAAGCCTCTTCCTGCCCCCTGAGAGTATTTCTATTGCATTGATATACATGCTAAAGAAAGATTTGTGTTCCGCATGGACCATGGCTTCAAAGCTGGTAGCAGCTCTGCAGTACAAAAGGTGCATTGCTCTGAGGGAATGTTCTGCAGTCAATCTGATGACCTTTCTCAATGTGATGAGGAGGATCGTAAGACCTACACATTGCCCCCTCAGTCCCTAGCCCCAGAGTTGTTGATATCTTGGTGAAAGCTGTAGCTGTACATATGTCCTTTGCAGCAATTGCTGTCTGACACAAAAGATGACTTTGAAGACAGAGCCAGGCTAGCCACAACGTGTCAAATCAACACAGTGTTGGCGAAAAGTTTTAGACTGGCATCTGTGTTCTGATAAACACATATTATTAAAATAATTCCTGAATTTATCATTGGAAAAATTAAATCTAAAAATAGAGATTCCTGGACCAATGGACCATAATTTTAAAGGGTTACACAGAAATCCCAGCAATCAATGATTGTGCATTGGGAGGGAAAGCTGTTTAAGTCTGAGGAGGAACAGCTGATACATCTGGGTTGTTTCCTAAGCTCTGCCACAGGTTTCTTGTATCTGCTGGGGCTAGTCACTTAAACTATAGGAAACTGTTCAGCAGCAGCTGCAGCCTGCAGCATGCTTTGGAGCCCTGGACCCTCACTCAGGGGGAGCCATCTGGGGCACACTAGGGCTCTCTCCTGGTATTCAGGGGAAAAGGTGGTTTCATCCACCAGCAGAGCTTGAAGTGAAAGCAAAGAAATCATCCAGGACCTGGGAAGAGTGTGCTTTAGCTTCTCTAGTACTGATTGCCTTCTTTAAAAATAGAAGGATAGAGGGGAGGAGAGATGCGGAAGGCAATATAAGAAAAAAAAGGTAGAAAGTAGTAAAGATGGGGAAACCTCCAGCCCCAGTAGGTCCTGAAGTCCCAAAGTATTTGAAGTCTTCAGATTAAAGAGACCACAAAGGTGCAAAGAATTATTGTCTCCATACACACGAGGAGTATGTATATTCATACGCTGTGTTTTTGTGAGTTATACTAAAGGAAGACTGCGTTAGCTGAAACAAGTCAAGAGCCAACAATAAACAGCAGCTTGCATACTTTGGGGACGTGAAAGCAATGAGAATACTCCCTCAGAGCTTCCCCTTCATTCATTTACTTGCTTGAACTGTGCCCCCAAAATCTGTACAGAGGTCTGCATAACATGTCTTACATTCTGACATTTCCAAACTTTAACTGAGAGCAGAAATGTTGTTGAAAAAAGGAGCATCAATGGTAGAGAGAGGAATATAGGCAATTAGGCCTTCACCCTGATGCATTTCCCCAAGCAAGAAGGCTTGACAAAGTCAGAAATGTTGCTTGAGCAGGGTCTAAGACCCCTGTGCAGAAAGCTTTTAAACACATGCTTTTGATTTGAACAAGACTTGACCAGATACTTAAGTGCAGTCTGATGAACTGAGATTTGATGAATGGTTGAAGGATCAGACCTATACACCATTCAACTCAAAGCTGCTTTTAAAGATCCTTCACTTCCATGTTTATAATGCTGCCTTCTAGAAACATCACCATTCAATATAACCCTTGCTTATTTTCCTTTACATGGGCATTAAATCCTGAAATTAAATTAATTAGTTGCTAATTTTCACTCTGTAAAAATGTGTTGACACAGGGAATATAATAAACAGTGACTGGGTCAGATAAATACTGAAGCATTTACCGACCCAGGGCCATTATTATAATTAGCTCCCTCTGACATATTACAGTTTGTTCTTCAATCTACCACTCACTGAACATCCAAAAGGACATCCACACAACAGCATCAGTCCATGGTCTCAGGCATACTGGGAAGAAGCGCTTTCTGTTTTATAAATAGCATAGCAGAATGCAGAGCTAAGTCTTCCCAAGGCTTTGAGCACTGTGGGAATGGCTGTTATTTCAAGTCTTGCCTGTTTTGCCAGGTTTTTTAATATCATTTTACAGGAGAGTTGAACATTCAGTGTTGTGTCAGGGCAAACCACGAACTTCAGCACCTCTAGAGCAGCAAACAGCAACAAATATCTAGGACTCAGTACAGAACTGCACCCTCAGCTGAGTCTTATAAGCCACTGTGTATCATGCTTATTTCCCCCTTGTCATGAATTTCCTCTTATTTGAATATCTGGCAGTGTTTGGGATGAAAAAAAAAAAGATGTCATTTAAAGAAGATTATCAGCTGCTCGGAGTTTTAAAGTCAAATGCCAGATCTTTCCAGTTTTCACTATAAAATACAAACAGGTTATTTTTATTATAGAAAGAATTCTGGGTTGTTTCTTTTCTTTTTCATTTTAAACAAAGGAACACATGATGTCACGGACAAACAAATATTGTGTTAGTTTGTTTCTAATAATGGACACATTTTTTAAAGGATAACAGGAAAAAAACAAGATAAAAGGAAAAAAGATGAAGTTAGTGTTGAATGAATTAATAGCAGGCAGGTGGCTGGGTGGGTGTCATGGCAGATAAACACTGAGATGAAGCCAAGGTAATTATAATTATAATCTGGCTAGTAATGCTTTCAGCTCAGAGTGTATAAAAACCTCCGTAAGTTAATACTGAGATGCTCAGGCCAACCTCCCTCTTGCCTGCTCCCCCAAAACACAATCTCATATCTTCAAACTTACCTTTTATGCATTTTTATTCTCCGAGCGTTTCAGTTATTATTTTTTAAGGGGGCTATTCTGTTGTAACTAGAGTTCAACCAACTTTCCACTCTCCCTGTGCAATCCTGGAAAACATGAGTATGTAATCAGTCGAGTCTCTCCTGACCTCCATGTTTTGCTGGACAGAATTCACCTCTTTCGATCATTCTCTTCCACAGGCTTTCCCTCCCCACTATGATATTCACAGGGGTATAAAATGCTCAGGCAAACAGAAGTCAATGGCAGATGTGTCGGCAGCACTTCTTTCTGTAATTTTACTAAATGGATGTAGCCCATAAAAGCAGCTTTAATTAATGGAAACATTTTAAAGGCACTTATAATAAGCAGAGAAAGCAACAGTTGCCAAAAGCAAACTTTATTAACAAAGTATGTTAAAAAATTATTTTCCTGAAGGTGTCAAAAGATTTGTGGTGGGTTGGTTGACCCTGTCTGGACACCAGGTGCCCACCAAAGCTGCTCTATCACTCCCCCCCCTTCAGATGGACAGAGGAGAGAAAATATAACAAAAGGCTCATGCGTCAAGATAAGGACAGGGAGAGATCACTCACCAGTTACCATCACAGGCAAAACAGAATCAACTTGGGGAAATTAGTTCCATTTATTACCGATCAAATCAGAGTAGGATAATGAGAAATAAAACTGAATCTTAAAATACCTTCCCTCTATCCTTCCCTTCTTCCTGGGCTTAACTTTACTCCTGAGTTCTCTACCTCCTCCGCCCTCAAGCATTGCAGGGAGATGGGCAATGGGGGTTGTGGTCAGTTCCTCACACATTGTCTCTGCAGCTCCTTCCTCCTCAGGGGAGGACTCCTCACCTCTTCCCCCGCTTCAGTGAGGGAAGCAGTCCTTCAGGAACAGAATGCTGCAGCATGGGTCCCTTCCATGGGGTGCATCCCTCAGGAACAGACTGCTCCAGCGTGGGCTCCTTCCACAGGTGCAGTCCTCCAGGAACAGACTGCTCCAGCATGGGTCCCTTCCATGGGGTGCATCCTTTTAGGAACTGACTGCTCCAATGTGGGTCCCTTCTATGGGGTGCATCCTTCAGGAACAGACTGCGCCAGGGTGGACCCCCACGGGTTCACAAGCCCTGCAGCAAACCTACTCCAGCTTGGGCTCCTCCCTCCATGGGGCCACAGCTCCTGCCAGGAGCCTGCTTCAAGCGCAGGCTTCCCACAGGTCACAGACTCCTTTGGGCATCCCCCTGCTCCAGTGGAGTCCTCCATGGGCTGCAGGTGGAGATCTGCTCCACCGTGGACTTCAATGGGCTGCAAGGGCACAGCTGCCTCATCATGATTCTGGACCACGAGCTGCAGGGGAATCTCTGGTCCAGCTCCTGGAGCACCTCCTCCTCCTGCTTCACTGACCTGGGTGTCTGCAGGGCTGTTGCTCTCACATATTCTTACTCCTCTCTCCTGGCTGTTTTTGCACAGCTTTTTTTTTTTCCTTCTTAAATGTTATTCCAGAAGCACTACCACAGTCACTGATTCAGCCTTGGACAGTGGCAGGTCCATCTTGGAGCCATCTGGCATTGGCTGTGTCGGACATGGTGCAAGCTTCTAGCAGCTTCTCACAGAAGCCTTACCTGTAGCTGCCCCACTGTCAAAACCTTACCATGCCAACCCAATACAAGACTTTATGTACATGGTAATTAAAAGATGTATTTATTTATTTATTCAAGCACCCTAAAAATCTTAAAGGACTCAGGTCTGGGACATGTTTTGTTTTCTTGCTCCTTCTTGCCCTCCTTCTTCCTTCCCCAAGGACAGGTGGTGGGAAATGCTTTTACTGTGCCTCCAGGGTCTTTTATTATTTAGAGGTCTGAACCTGAAAGGTACTGAGTGCTCTCAGCTCTCATTGACTTCAATGTCAGCCAGTCCTTCAGGTAGCTTCAATGGAATCTGAAGGAACAGCACATCCCACAGCAGATGTTCCCCCCACAGAATATCTCCTCTCATGCACCCCATCTTCAGAAACACCAGGGCCTCAACTGAGATTCAGCAGAGCTCTTAGGTGTCTGCTTAAGTCTATACTTAATCAAACACACTTCAGCAGGGTTTAGCTACATGTCTAAAAATTAGCATGTTCCTAAATATTTTACCTCCTTGAAAGGAAAAAGCATACATTTTTATTTTCTGTGGAAGGTATGAAAATATGTCCTTTTCTTTAAATATCAAGCCATTGTTTTGAAAATAAATAAATAAACACATGGGTTTATATATTCTCAGCAGCTAAATAGCCTGGACAAATCCCCTTGTCATTTTCTAAAGCCATCACAATTCATTTTTGCATACATACACAGTTTCTGTTGTGGCAGGGATGCACATGGAGAAACTGAATAAACCCATGTTCTTGTTTCATCAAAGGAAATGGCTTTCTTTAGGAAAATGCCCCCTCACACACCATCTGACATTGGCTTTCCAATCAAATATAAAAAGTAAAATCAAACTGTCCCCACCATCTGTAACAAAGTCCCTTTAATTTTTCAAACACTACTCTGTAAATTAAAAAACATACATTTTGCTACATTTATACATTAGAATTGTTTTCTTTCATTTCTGATTGAGACAGAATCATTGTATTATTAACCCAGAGAAGTTCTCTGTCCTTTTTAATTCCAGAATAATGAAACTCATTGGAACTTGGCGGCGTTTAGTCCTGCTGACTAATCATTGGCATTGGCTAATGGCAATTTTTAATCAAATCTTATTATTAAATCAGAATATAAAAGATTTAGAAAATGCAAGGTTGCAGCTAGAGGTCATTAGTCATGAGCACAAGAAGTAATCAATACAATTATGGTTGCACAAATTGTGTTGGATGGGCCAGGTGGCGCAGTGTGATAATGTGTTACCCTTTCACCTCTGGTGTCCCGCTTGTATCGCAGATAACGGCAAGCTAGTTTCCATCTAATCTCTGGTGGATGCTTGAACATGCAGAAAACATTAAAAGGAATTCAACCAAATGGAATAAATGCAATTCTTTGTCACACTGGTGCAAATTTTCAGTGGAGTCATTCCAGATTTATACTTGCCCCACTGGAATTTGTTTAGCCATCTCTTTTTTAAAAGTAAGTTATTGTACTGGATGGTAGGGATGAGCTGGAAACACTCACTTTACAAACCTATCAACATCCTAGTCTACTGTTATTCACTGTAGTGCAAGTATGGAGTAATTAAAGTCATTGCGGATTTATACTGATCTAAAGAGTGCAGAGCTGAATTGTTGAGCACTTCCCTTTCATTATGGGAATGTGATACTGAGGTTGTCTTATTTTGTTTGTCTTAGGAACATATTTAAGAAAACATCCTCAGAAAGAAAAGAGAGTAGGAAAAGCTAAAAAATTGAGAGTGTGGGTAGCAGGTGGAGCTACAAACAATCTGCAAAAAAGCTGCACTTCAACCTAATAAATGAATTTTCCATCTCAAACTGGAGATAGCTCAGTGGCACTAGAAAGTTTACACCAGCTGTGAATCTGGCCCTACTGGCAAGTGTTCAAGCAAAAATACTACCATCAGTAAACATTTACTTTCCAAAAGACATGCTTTTATTTATCTCCTTTTAACAAAATGATTGGCTCAACTCCAATATGAGGCAATTTTTTTAAGGATTTCACACATGCACCTACCTGGACAAGGGGTGCTGCTCTCCTACCCCTCTCATCAGGGAACACCATTGAAAAATGCCTGGTTACAAGCAGAGGTTGATGCCTGGGGCACATGCACATGAGGAGGAGTATTACCTTCACTGGGAATTTCAAAATTTCCTTAAATACTTATCTTGGAGATCATTTTCTCTTACAAAAATGCCATCAGTTTCACTTTGTGTCACTGTATTTCTTGCATAAATCTACACATCCACCCTCTAACACAAACAAAGGAAATTCCAACACTGAACAAATACTGTGTTCACATGAAGGTGAGATTTCCTTATGAAAGCCTGACAGGCCAAAGAAGTTAGACCATCCTGTTTTGTTTCTTTTAATTTTTGCAAACAGTGAAAATAGGTCTTTTTTCATACATAAAGCTTCATCCTGTGTGCGTTCATGTACGTATGAATAAGAAATAAAAATTCACACAGCAAGCGAACTACCAACCATACAGACATAATTGCTTTTGGAAATATTGTACTTGAAGACATTTTCGTGTCAGCTGTATGTGTTCGGGTATCATCATAACATGGTGTTTACACCAGATTAATACCATATGCTGTGTGGGACTTATGTCAGGTTATAAATGGAAATACAGTATAATATCTGAAATTCAGGAGTGCGTTAGAGTCTGATTTCTTTTAAAGTGCTGCTAATCAAGAAGAACATAAGTTTGAATAACATTACTTTTGATTTACGCCACCATAGTGTGGATAGAACCAGCTGCCTTTAACTTTCATTAAACAAGTGTTAAAATTATCACCAATTAAAACTGTTTCTACACACTATTAGTGGACTTGTAACCTCATTAAGGCAGCCAGGAGTGCTGCCACAAAACCATGGTAAGTCTTCAGATCCGATGAGAATAATTTTTCTAGCTTTATTTTCTCCCAAAATTATGCCACTTTTCCATGTCTCCTCTAGGCCTCTTGTGAGTCCTGTCAACACATTTTAGCTCAAAGCTGAAAGCACTTCTTTAATCTGCATTTTACTCACTGCCTAAGTAATTTAACAGTTGTCGAGCAGGTCAGGAATAGGAATAAAAGTATATAAAAGTGGGAGAAGATGAGGGATGCAAAGAACATGGCAGAAGTGATCTGAACAGAAAGCAGAGTCAAAAACAGACAAGAAAGGCAATTTAAGGAGCACAGACCAAGTACCAAAGCCAGTAAAATCCAAGGGAGCTTTCCACCAATTTTAATCAGACCCCCTGGGAACGACAGTGGGGCAAATTATGAAGAACTTCAAAACAGATGGCATCATTACAATAATGGAGCTTAGCGAAAGGAGAGCAAATGCTGACAGGAAGCAAAGGTTTACCAAGGCAGCATCTTCCCACACCACTAAAGAAGAGGCAGCAGGCTCCTTCATGAGCTATGCTGACCAGCTCCAGGAGCCAGCCAACCACATTAAGTCAGCATCATGCTCATCAGTCCCATTCTCTGTGGGGCTTGTTAGACACAATGCCTGGGTAGCATGAGGGATCCCACACGGAGCAGCTCCCACTGAGCTGGGGCAGAGTAGAGCTAGGCCTCCCATGCATCTCTGCAGACTTGACTCAACTTTCTTTCACATTCAGGCTGCAGAAAATTAGGCAAACACCTGATCCCTTGGCCAGCTGCTTAAATTCAGACTCAAGTTCTTCTGAACAGACCACCCTAATCAGGTTAATGAATTGAGCAAAAGAAAAGTACCACAAAATGACCACACATAAAGTCAAAGCTTTGAGTTTAAATAACAACATTACATTATTAGATGTACAACATTATATGAGAAACTTGCAGAAAATTACCATATATGAAAAGGTCTCAAAAGTGAAGGGTGCATTAATTCCTCAACAAATAGAATTCAGGCCTGAGGGTTATTTTTGTTTGAGAGTGGATACGCATGTTGTGTGACCACAGCTTCTCATGTAAGGAGTAAATTATCTGCAAAATACTCTATGGAGTACTTTCCTGTGCTGCAGTAAGTTCTCCTCTGTATTTTCCATTAAAACATGGTATGTATTCATGTTATTCATTTAAACATTACCTAACTCTCTTAGGGATGACAGATTGCCATTTTGATTAAAAATTTAAGGGTATGCTGTTGATTTGACCCTGATTCATATACTGAGTAGGACGTGATATCTTTTGTGCTAATCTAGTTCCAAGCAGATTAATATATATATATATACATACACACATATATAAATACATGTATATATAAAAAAACTGTTGGAGGATTGAATGTGGAAGGAGAGCATTAACTCTGTCTTTACACAGGACTTATTAATATGAAAATTACTGTAATATGATTAACTGCTTCTCTCAACACCAAAGAGAGTGAGTCTTGAAAGATTATTTTGCAAGATGATAACGTTTCCCTATCCAGTTTGTAACCCTAGGGAAAACTGAAAAAATATGGATTTTGATTTGAACAATAATGAAATGGTAAGTGATATAGCTTTGCTGTCTTATAATGACTGTATTAATTTGCAAGCTGTAGTGCTAAACCAGAATAGAGGTGCTCGAGGAGATATGCCTGTTATCTAGGCAACAGTTAATATGATGAAAATGCTATTTAGAAGCAGCTCCATGTTTTTATCATAAATATAACTTTAATTCCTTGAGAATCTCCATAAAGTCCTGATAGAATGTAATAAATGCAACATAATCTGAAAGAGAAGACTGTCATTTATAACCATCCCCAATATTAGTTATGGATCTCTTAAAGTTTAAAAGCACTTTCTGTAAGAGAATCTATCCTATAAATTCCATCCTATATTACTTTCCCAGTTTAGAAGAATGACTGAACTGTGATAAAGAGATTCAATTTTTACCTTTTGCTTGCTTTTGAGTAAGCTTGGAAGACCTTATCTATTAATTTGCCAGGGAGAATTTCTCTTCAATGGTGCTCTTTTCCCCAAAAGTGAAGAAGCCTTTTCAATTTTAATTTTAGTGTAGGAAAGAAGTACTCCACAAGCAAATGACAAAATGGAATTATATACAGACTGATGTTTTATCACCAGACTGAAAGTGCAAAGCTTCTGTGAATGCAGATTTTTTTTTTTTTTTTTTTTACAATTGTCAGAATTTTGTATTACAGATATTTATATATGACTAGGTTGAAGGAGCCTTTTTATTCACTTGTGTGGCTATACTATATAGATTTTATGTCATGTTCACTGAAGCTAAATCTAATTTGGCAAGACCAGAATCCACAGCTAATTTTTCTGTAACAACAGGCTAACTTCAGCCTTTGGAAAAAATTGTCTTAACTTTTCTTGGAGGTCAGCCTAGTGACCTGAGAAATATAGGACTGAACCAAGCAATAAACACAGGACACTGAGTTACCCACATTATTCAGTTCAGACCTCAGTCAGAGTGTCTGTTGTCCAGCTTCCCCATGGCATTCATGTTTTGTTTTGCCTTACTCTGTATCAAAGTGCAAATATGCTGGCATATTCTACACACATCTTTGTTGGGGCAGAAGATACTGTCATGAGGCACAATGAGAAGCAGCAATAGCCTCTACATGCCACAATACATCACCAAACTTGGTATAGTGCTGGAAAGGGTTGTCTTATTCACAAGCCGCTGTTCCCAGTGTTTCACTCCTGAGGACCCGTTCCACAGTAGCATCTAACATAAGCTGTTAGACGCTGTAGGCTGATGTTCAGTAAGGAAGAGTATTTAAAATGGCACTGTTAGCTGGTTGCTTTTGCCTGCCTGCATAAAATACACAGTTCTTTTTCTCACTTTTCTTGTGGAGTGCTGAATTAACTTTAGGTCTAGGTATTGTGAGAAGAGCAGTTCAGAAGCTGGGTTTACCTCATAAGGCAGATGCTGTTCGCAACAGGCTGAAGCATGTGATGTTGCTACAAGCTTTGTAGGCAAGTGTAATGTTATCAAATACATAGTGGTATGATAGAGGTAAATGAGGATTTCCTAAAGGATGGGACCACTGAAATCCTTCCAGACAAGGACAAATGTGAATATTATGGGAGGAGATTCTCTCTGCTTACTAGCCACATAAGCAGCTACTCTAATAAGAAGCTATCTTCCTTTCTGTATATTCTACATATTGACATGATAGTCACAGATTTCTGTGCCATTCAACACAAAAGCCTTTGTCACCTTCTCCTGAGATAGAACTGACAGAAAATGCTGGGAATCTGTAGGATATTCTCCCCACACTGGCATTTCCTTTAAACACTCTCTCCTGGGTTAGGGGAGCAGGAAGTAAGTTTTTTTGTTCAGTTTTGGTGTGCAGAAAGTCTTATTTTCTGTGCAGACTGCAGGATGTTATGGCATCGGCTATGTCAATATTGTCTGAGTGCATTCTTAAACCCTGTAGCTTTGTGCAGGTAGAAGTCTGTCTGTAGCTAAATGATAAGGCTGTATCTGCTATAAATATAATAACATCAGCCAGAGAGACATACAGATGGCTACAAAACAGTGAAGAGACATCTTGTTTTGCTATAGAACCTAATGCAAGAAATCACATACTAAATTTTAGCTCTTGAGACTTTTAATCTTTGAACTTTTCAGTTCAAGTTCTTCTTGGCTTTGATAAAATTCAGGTTTTTATTACATTATTTAGGTCTTCCTTCCCCCACTAAAATCCTAGGGCATAAAATAATTACAAATAAGAATCTTGGCCCAGGTTTCAATTTAAAAAGAAACTTTTTTTTTTTTTTTCAGCTTACTTTATGCCTTTTTTCAGGAGATCCAGTGAAGGGACAAGGTTAAATTAAAACAGGGAAGATAATTATCCTAGAAAGGTTTGGGAAAAAAAAACCCAACCAATTCTTCTAAGGTTTAAAATACTTTTCGAATACTCACTCCCAGCAAGGCTCTTTCAATACTGCTGTTAAAATATAAGTGACCATTTTCATTTAGGTTTATGCAAAAAGAATCAATTGTCACTTAAGTGTACTGCCAATTTCTCAGCTGGTATAAATCACCACTATTTTAGCTTGCTGGAAGTAACACTGCTGTACATCCAGCTCAGGATTTGGCTCCTATTTTTTATTAGCTCTAACACAGAGTAGCTGGATAAAAATCTGTGGCTTATCTTTTACAGGTAGTTAGGCTAGATGCTCTAATGGTCTCTCTTCTGCCTTTAAAATCTAGAAATCTAATGAAAATTATGTGTCTGTATCAAGGGGAAAATATACCTGTTCACTGCACAAAATTCTTGCGCCTCATTTCACAAAAGACATAGGAACCTGGCTATTTCTTAAGCCAGGATTTCTTTTCACAGTATTCATAATTATATTACAAACAGTTTTTAGCACACGAAATTAATAAATCTTTTGCTTCCTCGTTTACACCAGTTTCCCATATTGTATTAGTAACCACACATTAGCTAATCAGCAGGTTGAGGGGAAAGCTGCCAAAAGCAGATCTGATAATTGGCAGCAGTCAAACAATCATAGCAGGAAACTTTACACTTCCTGCAGACAAGGCTACTGATGAAGACAATGCTGAGATACAACTTTAGGGGAAAAAAATAGGATGTTTAGTTCTTTCATGTTTGATGATCTCTTGGAAAACTGGATTCACATCTCCCAGGAAGATACAGGCATTCTGCACAGCAGCAATATATATGACCACCCAACACTGATTAAGGGGAACTTGTCCATCTAGCGATCATCTAGAAACATTCATGAGATTCCTCTGCCAAATTTTAAAAGCCATTTAAAACACCTTTTCTGTATGAGTAAGTCCATAGAAGGTATATTATTACTGTAAAAAGCAAGTGCTTGACACATTTCTCTGCCCAACATCTCCCTGAGATTAACAAATATCAACAAATCCATCCTACAGGAAGGAATTTAAAAAACACGTTGGTTGAGTTTTAGACCCACGCAACCCTTTAGGTGCTTCAGATAGGATTCAAACCACAATTCAATATTCTAAATTTCTGCTTATCTATTGTTTAGCTTTGGCATCGTCGGAAGCCCTTCAAGTGTTTAAACTAAAGTTTCCCAGCTCCCCACAGGGATTCTCCTTCTAGGCATAGAAATGGTTCAATTTTTACAGTATGAAGAAGATGGAAATCCAAAGTAGCTCTGACCTCAAGCATTATCCGCAGCTTGGCATACTTCATTTATGTCATTCTTAGAAGCATTCTTGCTAATGTTTTACATCAAATATCCCTCAGTTTAAATACAGTAACAGAGGCTCAGAAAATTGCTAAGACCTTCCACTTCTGCCCACACCTAAGTGACACAGTCTCTCTGACCCGCATCTGTAAATATCTTTTACAAGGAGGATCAATTTCAACAGGAAAATATGAGATATCTTCACTGCAAAATACCCTATATCTGGACAAGCAGGGCAATTCCAAAGTGGTGGCAGAGGAATAAACATGTCCTGAGAATTGCAGCATGGGGCTTTGAGAGGAAGAACTGCTGCTTTCTATTCACTGTATAAAGAGATAGAAGGCACAAGATTATGAATCCTAAGAATTAACTTCCTATATTTTAATATATAGCACCTACATTCCTACAAGGCTGTTATTTAAGAAACACCCTTGGCACTAGAAGCTTTCACCCCTTCTCCCTGCTACAGATGTCTGATCAGTGCCTTCCCTTGAATTCTACCCCTCTCATGCCAAATTTTCAAAATAGAGATCAAATCCTAACAACTTTCTGATTATGCAGGAAACCACCCTCTTTAGGTTGCTTTTCTCTTCCCAAGTAAACAAACACCTATTTTCATGAAACAAATAGGCAGGTCAAAAATTAGGTGTACATCCTGAACTTGAAAGTATAGCAAAACATAGAATCGATTTCAAATGGCAAAGGGAGAAAAGAACTATGTCATTTGTCCTGCCTCGACCCACCTGTCTTACTCATGTTTCTACTGTTTATGCATATACAGGGCCCACAATACAGGGTCCTGATCCGCACCACAGTCTTCAGACAGGGAAAACATAAATAAACACAAAACAAATATAAAAATGACAGAAAACTAACAGCTGAACAACAGTAAGTGCACTGCACTCATTGCCAGGCACCTTATGAAGCTTGCAAATCTTCAAGTACCGTATGAGGAGTTCAGTAAGATGTACAAGAGGTGACATGGGGAGTAGGAGGCAGACGAGTAAGGTCCAGTCTAATCTTTGAAACCAGGCTGCCTTTGCAGCCATTGAAGGCTGCACTCCTTGGGAGGTGTGCATTTTGATGAGAGATCTGTAGTACCTACGCTGTCTTAGAATAGGATCACCATCTGCTCGTGTCTCTTGAATTTTGCCTCTTTAACAGATCTGAGATGAAGTTCTTTGGCCAGCATAGGGATCACTAATTCTGGGACTAAACATCATGCCTTCAGCTGGGATACCTCCAGATGGAAAATGAGCAAAAATGAGGCAACAAATTTGCACATTTTCCTTCTACTAAGTGCTGTATCCTTTAAGCTATCGAACATAGCAGGACCTCAAAGGATATTCTTATTAGTATTGAGTATCAAAAGCAGAAGGAAAATGCAGGGTAAAATGCCATCCTTGAAGTAATCCCTAATCGCCAAAAAAATCTATGAGAGTTTTGCTTTTACTTTCAATGCAAGCACACATGGGCCCTCTGGTGAACCATGTGTTACGTAGATTAAATGTTCACTTTTTTCCGAGGTTGAACAGCAAAATGGAACTATAGTCTTCCCCTACAAATTTCAAATTTACCATTTAATTAATTGACTTTGGCAGTTGGAACACAACCTTTTTTAAAAAAAACATTCTGAAATGTCAGCCTTGAAGGGGGGAAAAAAATCATTTGATGAATTTCATCTAAGTGCCAATGAAAGCACAAATGTTCCCTGTGGACCCGTTACAACACTGGAGTTCATAACTGATTGCTTGGGAATGAGCAAACTAATGCAGCAAAATATTTACTAGCTAAGTAGATGTAGTTTACTATATACACACTGCTCGCCAGATATTTATACCTGTACCTTGTAAAATGTTGAAATCTTCAGACTTGTTAAAGTAATTAATTTAATTAAGGTAAATAAATAGCAATACAGGTTGCTGTTTTCCCAAATCAGAAGTTTCACAGACTAAGAGTGTTCATTTATGATTTCATTTTTTGTTGTTTTGTTTTTTTACAAATGTGAGAAACCACAAAAAACTTGTTCTCCTGCTTCCTGTACATACATGTTGTGCAAATTAAATATAGTTTACTGGGTAGTCTTCAGCAGTGAACTTCAGGTACCATCTGTACATATTTCTGGCACTATTTATTTGCAATTAACCAGGGCCTTATGTTTTATCCCCTGCAACTTAAAAGTCTTAAATTCTGGAGGAGGTAAGTTTAGCAGAAGTGAATACTGAATTCAGCATCAGGCTTTCTAAAGAGCAAAACTTATCCCACTACTCCATATTTAAACCATTGTGACTGAGAAAGATTGCTCTTCATCAGAGAATAAAATAAAATAAATAAAATAAAATAAAATAAATAAAATAAATCTCTTGGTAAAAACTGTTTTAATAGCACCTGCAAGTGCAGATTGAAGTATTTGTAACAAATCATTAAACTTGATGGCTCAGACACTACACCAGTGAAAACAAGCTCCACTGATTTCAACAGAACACAAGGACTTAACTGAGAGACTGTACTAATTTACCCCAGGTGACTCAAGGTGTCCAGTCACATAATAACCATTTCATCCTGCAGACCTTCTCTTGAGGTCAGCGCTTAAAAAGCAGAACCTGTAAGGGAACAGATATTATGTGAGGCACCAGAAACTTTGTTGATGCTGGAGACCGTTTCTTCTCTTCTTTCACCCCACCATGCTCATCCCACCCCACCCACAGAAACTGCACATCTTGAAACTTGCAGATGCACTCATCTGTCTGCAGAGACACACAGCTTAGGGAGAACACTTGAGCAAATGCAGCAGGTTCAGAAAAATCCCTCTATTCATAAAATCACTTGAATTACCCATGTGCAGCTTCCTGTATGAGAAGCAGTTGTCGAAGATATGTCAAAGAGGCAGAGCTATGAACCATACTGACATTTTTAAGAAAGGAACAGGCAATAAAACACAGATAACTTCATCACCTATTAGCTAAATCACTTCTCTACTTCTGAAAATGGAGCTAAACTGTGCAGGCAGCAACAGTTTATGGCAGCATGGTGCACCCCAACTCTTCATAGCACTACTTTCACTAATGTTATTTCAATGTCCTCAATGCTGAGTGATAGGTGCTTTAGCACCCTTCCCAGAAACACCCACCTGTGATGGTAAGATTGGCGGAAATGACTCGTGATGCTGAAAATATAAACATTTCATCCCAGACATTGGTCACATTCTCCTAAGCTGAGTGAAATTCTCTGAAACCTGCTAGTATGTAAGTACCTCTGGGTGTAAGCATGTATAAAAGCGAGTGACGGAGTGGGTGGGGAAAATATGTGTGGTGCAGAACAAATAAACCAGAAAACCCCAACCTTATCTCTTTCCAGGCACAAGGAAAGTCTATTTGTGTCAGTGCAAGTACTTCTGAAGCAAACAAACAAGACAAGGGGGAGTAAATGACCGTGTTTTCCTCTAGTATTTTTATAGCATCCCTGAAAGTTGGTATCAACATATTGAGAGGGAACTAGTGAGTTGTACAATCAGGAGCATATGAATAAACATCAACATAAAACAGTGAGTCAAGTGATGAAGATCACTGAAACTTGATTGCCTGGTTAATTTAAACCAGGACAGAGAAAAAAATAGTAATAAAATAGGTGGAGAATAGGAAGAGAAAAAAAAATGCAGCCAAACTCCAAAACACTGGCCTCACCATTTCACAGAAATAAGTTTTAACATTTCTTGGCACAAATTTACTGGAATCAAGAGACACAGAAGCTCTGAATTCCCCTCCTTCTTCTCAGGTTCATTAGCACCCAAGAGCACAATGAGGAAGCTGTGACTAGGAAGCAGTGGCCCTGTTTTGAACATCTCCCCACTGTGGTCACAGCAACTGCCACACACATTTACACGTATGCTTCATATATCATATAGATTACAAAATAGAATACCTGAAAGCACCCTCCAACACAGGAACAGTTTTGCTGCATGAGATCAAGGGTCCTTACAGCCTTTTATCTCGTTTCCAGCAATTTAATAGCTCTCGACGGATTTTTATTCGAGGAACCCATTTAATAACTTTCTGTGTACATCTAAACTTTTTTTTGCACTCATGAAGTAATGAGTTGCACAATCTAACTACACACCAGGTATTTGTTTCAAACCTGCCATCCAGTAATTTATATTGACTTTGAGTTCCAGTGTTATAAGAAGATTTTAATAATAATTCTTTATTCAGCTTCCCCCACCTGTCATGATCTCAGGGATTCCCATCACTTCCTCCTTTCACACTGAAGAGCCCTAGCCTATTTCATCATTTCATCTGCAGAAGCTGTTCCACACATTTGACCACCTTTCTATCTCTCATCTGTATTGAATCCTAGGCTGATGTTTTCAGAGAATTCAAAGATTTCATCTGAGTGGTGAAAGCCAGCCCAAAAGCTGTGTATCTAAAGTTAGCACCACTTCATATTTATTATCATCTAATTGTACCTGACATTTTATCAGACAGTCAGTCAGGATCATGATATTCCTCTGCAACTATTTTTCCTAATAGCTTTGTATTATTTGTAAGCTACATTACTTCGATATTTCTTTTTTCAGATCTTCTACTAACAGGCCCTTGCATATGTCTTTGAGGGACATCACTGATGAATTTCTACTGGAAAAGATGACCATTTATTCCTATGCTTTCAATTAGTCCCTACAGAGGAACAGAGAACCAGAAGAATGGGATGAAATAAATATCAGAAATCAGTCTATTACAAATAAGTGATGGCAGTTCTGCACAGCTTCATTATTGGTACTCCTTGTGGTATCTGTGTCATATGGTTCACAAAATAAAGGTTCTTTCTAAAATATCCTGCACTACAAAGCTAAGGAACTATGATCCAACAGCTAGGGTACAAAGTTAAAAAAAAATCTTTGAGCTTAAACCACTTCATTAAATTTCTTATTAATAGCTCTGGAAAGGTTTTTGTATTGGGCTACTGTCAGTTTTCCACAAAAGCATCTGCTTCTTCTGAAAATAATGATATTCTTAATAAAATACCTCCAAACTCAAAGTGCCTAAGCTTGGAAATGATGCCATGGTGGTGACTAATAGCAGTTGTATGTTGTTTGCCTTATTTCCTTCCCTATGCACAGGGCTCTCTGTCTGGATACTGTTTTTCAGGATGTACCATGGCTTCAGACTTCGATGATGGAACTTCCAAATTCAGTCCCTGCTCTCCCCTTCAAAAATAGCTGCAAAACATATGCAGAAAACCCAAATTCTCACATTACTTTCAATTCTTGTACTCTCTTTTCTTTTTCTGAGCTGAGTAATTTTAGAGTTCAAAAGAAAGCTAATATCCGAGGTCCAAATGCTACTGAGAGCAGTTTAACTGATAATTTGGATGTACATTTTTAGAAAGGCTGAAGCTCCTCCTTCATTTCCTTTTCCTCCTCTATAGGAAGTGCTAGTATACCCATTTGAAGGAAATGGACATTCTCCATCCCATTTCAGTTGCTGACTACTGATCATTATCGATTTTTGCAAATGGTCAGATTGGTTTTGGGACACTATATGATCAGTAAGCTGCACTGTCAAGCCATAAGGTGATACCATAATATAGATTAACTCTAAAGAAGCATTTGACAATGCAGAGGATGCACATATCTTACCAGATTAATTGTTCTGCGTTTTCCAATATCATGATTCTCTCTTTCTTCTCACAAAAATAACCTGCTTCATTTACGATAAAGCTAACGATCTGTTTTTGCTCTGTAGATCACTGCCTGCAAGGACCCTTGAACCCTTCACCTGCCAGGATCATATTCTGCAAAACTGGTGTTACTTCTTCTCTCCATGTTTTAAGCCTTTGCGATGAGCCTAGGTGGCATGGAAGTGCTGGCCAGAAGTTATCTGGAATTAGGTGAATTGAAAACATGAAAGAAACAGATCTGTGACCCCTGCCTTCTCTGTGCCCTACTTTTCCTTTTGTAGTGAAACACAGAGTTTGCGTTGATGTTATTTTTCTTTCAAAACACTTTTTTTATATACACTGCTGATTTCCCAAGAGTCTCTTCTTTGCATGTCTTGTGCCAGAAACCAAAAAGAGGAAAGGAAACTCGGTCTTTTGGGGGGGAATATTTTCCTTCAAAAGATGCATACCAGCAGCCCAGTAGAATTTGTATTTTCTTAGGGTTTTTTGATTAGTCTTCAACAGAAATGGTCAAAATGCAAACTCAGAAGGCCTGGTATGAGGTTATTCATCCCATCATCCATCTCTTAAATATATTAGTACATATTCATGATAGTCTGTGAAGTGACAGTATGGCAATCCTCCCATTTCCTTCTTTGTCCATAACTTAGTAGTTAGACATAACTTAGTCAAGCTAGAGTGACAATCCCAAGAAGCAAGGAAGTCTAGAAGCTATGCCTGATGGTGCCTAAAACTCAGGGCAAAATAAATCCAGAGAGGAAGTCATGTTTTGAACATATGGTTCCTTTCACCACATTCGTGCCACAACCAGCTCCTTTACCATTTGCTTTGCCAGTTACTCTTGCAAATTCATGGGAAACATAATAAGCAAGCATAACGCAGGACTGGAAAGTTTCTGGATGAGATAGGTAACTATCAGTTCTTCCTTCAAGCATGGTATGCATGAGATTTATTCATTAATAAGGCTTAATTGGTTAGGCATTGCCATCACAGTATCTACACACGAATTCAAGATGCTTCTGCCAAACATGCAGGGTCAAGGAGTGGGAAGAAAGGCTGTGGGCAGGGGCCCCATGGCCAAAGGAATCCCTTGTGGGAGAATATTCCACTATTGCAGACATACATACTTCCCTTCTGCACTCAAAATAGACGGAATAGATAGCTTGGAGGGTCTTTCATAAATTTTATTTATTCTGGCCTGGTATTGGTTACTTATGTAGTCCCTTTTATAAAGCACTCTTTTAACAGCAAGGACTATGCTTCGCATAGCAAGCACTTGGCCCCTGCTGCTGTATGGACATTACTGCCATATCATAATACCATTATTCTGTAAAATAAAGGCAAACTTTGAAAATAAGTAGCATCACTTCTTCTTCACAGCTATTTTTAATGAAACGTCCTTTTCATGCAGTGATTTAATTCCAGTAAGACTAGCCCAATAGGTAAGGTCAAGCTCTTGTAAGAACTATGGAGGCTAAGGCTGCTGATCTTGACAAATTACATAGAGTGTCATAGTATTAGTGTAGCACAGCAATACCCCTTGCATTAGTGTAGGAGGCAAATAAAACCATTGCAAGGGTTTGACTTCTAGGTAGTAATACTAAAACCAGTGTTCCTATAGTTTTATAGCTAATACAATCCTTTGATTTGGAGACTTGAACATGCAATTTGGAAATTGGAAGGTACTAAGCTCTGTTCCTTTCACTGCTAGCAATGGTTTGTGTGGTCTTGAGGACCATCTGCCTTTATAATAATATCTTACCTGTTCCATAGAGGTACTGTGAGCATTAGTTAGTAACTGCTAAGTGCTTTGAACACAAAGCCCCATGCCTCACATATATATTTATTATGAAATATAATAATGTAGTTATTGGAAAAGTCTCTAATTGTCTCTTAGAAATAACTGTCACTCAGAACTACTATACATAGGGAGTGACACATAATGATGAAGCAGTTAAAACTGAAAATGATACTCTTGCTTCTAGACAGAGCATTTGCATTTTTTTAGAATATTCTTGTTTTCTTTTAGGGATTGACATAAGAAGCTTTCAGAAAGGCTAAAAATACCTTTTATATTAACTAGCTTTTCTTTGGGCTAAGCACACAGAGGTACAAAACGGTTTTGATGAGCTTCTGAATATTGACATTAGGGCTAGAAAACTGCAAGTGATAGTATTTTATATAGGCCTAATTTATGTAGCAGTAGGGAACATTCATTATGAAAGAATTAATGTATTCTGAAATCATGATTGTATAGGTTGCCTTTGAGCACAACACATACCACAGCATTTGACCCAATGAGTGTAAGTTCTGGTCAAGGCAGAACAGGATTTAGCGAAGATATGTTTTAAAAATCTCAAAATAACTGAGACTCTACCAATACCTGAAGAAAAAACTGTCTTAGCTGCTACAGTCTCATACTTGTTATAACTTGTGTGAACTTGTCCAGATTAAGCATTCAATCACTGGATCTTGCTATGGTTTTGTCTGCTAAATTAGAGATTCCCCATGTATTGGAAAACTGTTTCTCAACTTGGGACTTTGAGACCATGATCATGTCACCTCTTAACCTTCTCTCAGATAATCTAAGTACACTGAGCTTCTTTACTCTTTCAATGTCAGACAGGATTTTCAGACTTTCAATTGTTCTTGCTGTTCTTTTCTGCAACCTTTCGAGTTTGCCTTAATCCTTCAGAAGTAAGAATATTCAGCAAAAGGATTACAGGATTCTGGGATAGAAATCCATGGGAAACATCCCTAGCTCTGGAGCACCAACCATGGGAATGGTATTAAAATCAGAGGCCATCAGCTTTTTGCATGGCTCCAGCTACACTAGGCAGTGAGGCTGCTCTTAGGACAGAAATTGAAGAATTTTTATCTACCCATTGGCTGGACATGAGAACAAGACAAGGACCTTCAGAGCCACAGCCTCTAAAACTCAGTCTTAAAAAGAAGAGTTTATATTTTAGTACATTTTTGATTTTTTGCAATCTGAATTAGAATAAAAAATTTTGGTTTAAATCTCAGAATTCTCTATGAAATTGAATCAGCTTTCCTCGCACAATTTTAATAATGATATTAGCACTTTTTTGTTCTTTATTGACCGCATCCCATAACAGCATTTACAAGATCTGAGACTGAGAAATCATCTCTTCAAAGACTGTTTTGTTAAATCAAGTAGAAAATGATGTTTCTACTACAACCAAATGCTAGCAGTCCAGACTACAATGTCAGGGCAATTAATGGTTGAGAATGCCTGTACAAATTAATAAGAATACAGCACAGTTATGAAGCATTCTGAGTATTTGAAGGTCACCAATTAACCCAAAACCACCTTGGTGAGGCAGACAGCATAGTAGCGTCACAATTTATATATCTGTGGTCTAGCCAAGATCATACAGTTGTATCAATTAAAATTACTACTATGTACATAGAAAAAGAAAACGGAACTGAGTTTTGTTGGGAGAAATTTCTGTGCCAGTGCTCAAGGGTCCCCTTCCTGATAATTCTGACTTCCCAATAGATAACAAACAAATAGTCATTAATAGGTTAAAAATGAAGTGAATAACTGAAATGATTAATAATGTTGTCCTCATTCTCCCCAGCTGTAATCTGTAAGCTGTTGTCTAGGCTAATTCATCATTGCCCTAATGCTTGTTTACTTGTTACTGGAATGTGCACATAAAATGCTCCTGAAAGAGAATAATGCATTGGTGCAAATCAGATTACACAATGCTCAATAACAGTGAACTGGGGCTTGGGTTTCTATTGTCTATTCACCTTCTTACTTCTCTTGTCAGAACCCACCTGTGTAAATCCAACACACCCACAAAGGGATTTGGCAGTAACTGTTTCTGAACCACACTAATACTATGCCCTCTGCCGTGAGTGAAGAGTCAGGGAAGATCCTGAAGAGACCCATTAGGTTCCAGTCTTTCTGCACACATCCTCCTCTCCTTAACCACCTACACTGCTTTCATCCCTGAGAACCAATGTAGAAAACCTGGGCCCCCAGCCCAAATCTTATACAGCTGTATGTGGTCTGCTCAGTTCAACAGCACTCTCTGTAACCCCAAACAGTCCAGTAAGCAATAATGTAATCAATCGGTGCTTGCATCCATTTCCCTATTGGAAGAAATGTAAACAACAATAGTAATAATGCAGATGTACAGCTTTCCTGCAAAAAGGTAGGAAGTCTCATGATGCCCATTGCACTGATGGCTGTACTGGGCACGCTACATCCGGAACATCAAATGGTGGCTTCAAAATACAGCCATGCATCATGTGTTTGAAAAAGTCATTATTAAAACCACACACCTAAACACAGCTCTAAGATAGCACCTTTAAGCTTCCACCTCAGGAAAAGCTAGCTTAGGGTCTCAGCAAGGTCAGCCTGCACTCAGAGAGCAAAGCCCAAGAAGCTCCTTTGCCTGGGGGAGCAAAGCCCAACTTACAAAAAAGCAACTCTAATTTCAGACCGAAACTCTAACATCCATTCTGCTTCTTCTATGTCAAACATTAAGATAAAGGACAGGAAAAGAAAACTTCTGTTCCCTTTGTTTTTAATGTATTTCTGTTTATCTCTTCATTGCATCGTTTTGTGAGGCAGCTTCAAAGCTTTGCAGGCAGGCTGAATATTAACCATCTACTGCCATCCACTCAGTCACTCCTGGCACAGGTTAATCCCTGTATCATAGGCTGCCACCAGTTTGCTAAGCAGCTTAAAAGGACATGTTATAACTTTGACAATGACCTGCTAATGGTTTTACATTTCTCAGAAGTATTATGAGCTATCTTTGTCATTTTTATCTTCTAATGAGATCAATAAATTTAGGAAGCAGACATAGATGGTGCAAACTGCAATGCCACAGCCAAGGACGTGGCATGTATAACTGCAAAACTATAAATAATAATGCAGGAACTATAATCAAACCTTGACTTTTACAGAGGCACATTTTGTCGCAAGTACCTCAGCATTAAAAAAAAAATCTCATTTGTTAGGAAAACAGTATAACCCCTGATTTCTTCTTTCGTATCACACCATGCCAATCTCTTAATGAAAAGCTTCACACTGAGAAGTATGTTTCACTCAGTGATTTTTTGTTTTCCAGTGGGAAATAACAGTTTTTGATGTTTTAACCCTCCCTCGCAGTCTTTGGTGCTTCTACAGGCAATATGCATGTCAAGTTAAAATTTTTGCATAGCTGTACAGCACATCTTACTGTTTCTAAAACACATATTATTAGCTCTGCCTTCGCCCTTGCAAACAACTGCTAAAGCTCCTAGGATTTAAAAAGGCAAAAAAAAGACCTTGGGTTGCTTTCAGTGCAGAGGACCACAGCTTTGGGCTGTGGCAGGGAACATGTCAGATCACACATCCCACCTGTTATGCCACACCATGCCCAGTTTGGGGCTGGGATGCTAGGCCATCTCAAAGCAGCATGAACACTACAGAGGCTCTTTCACCTGCTGATCCCTCTGGGAACTGCAAAGTCCAGGTGGTCTCCAGAGATAACAAACCATTCTCAGTGTGTTTGCAAACAGTGTAGATGCACACAACACCTGAATGGCCTGGGAGCAAGGTACATTTACTCTCCCCTGAGTTTTACACCTGTGGTTATCCTCCAGAGCACATACCTGTCCCAAGCAAGCCTGAAAACAAAAGAACATTCAGTGGGCCTAAGACCCACATCTTATTTTACAGTGCCTGTAGTTTCTGTTTTATATAATGAATCAAAAACTTACCAAGTCAACCTGAAAAAGGCATTTTGGCAAATCTTTTCACATCCTACCTGCCTATTGTGTACAGAATGATTGTCTTCAGTAGGGTTTGTATCTGCATTCTAGTCAGATTCAAAACTCTTTGACTATAAAACTTGATGGATTTTTGCCTTGTATAATAAGGATATCTTTAAAGAGATTACCCTTGCAATATTTAGGAGATATTCTGGTAGAGCACAGGTACTCTTCCCCATAGTTAAACACAAAGCAAACTGTACTACCAGATTACAGAGCCTTCCTTTAGAACACTATTTAAGCAGCAATAGTGTCAAATGTAGAAAGAGATTCACACCAGCTGTATATGTGTCTATAAACAAAGAAAGGACTAGCTACTAATCTAAGTACCCCAGGAACGTACAGCTTGACTTGGAAAAGATTTTTCTATCAGAAATAGAATGGTTTGGATTTTTTTTTTCTTCTTTTTTTTAGCAAATGATCACAGACGATGAAAATTAAGGCAATTGAGGACCTCTGAAACGCCAGCAGCTCCCGCCTCAGTGCACTGCATTGTTGCAATGTCAGGAATGAGCCCCAGGAAGGCTTTCAGTGGCACTGCAGCCACGCTGCTCTAACTGCTTACTGCTGACACTGGTGCAGATGAGCCCAAGCTACATGTGAGCAGAAAATCAATTACAGAAACTAGAGAATGAGGAAGAGAGAAAAACAAGTCTTCAGTTATCAAATACCTTTCAAAGTGCTGTATACTCACAAACCAAAAGCATTTTTCTGCCAGCTTTAAAAAATACTGTTTCTAATTTGGATGACAAAACTGAATTATGTTTTCTAATAGGTGTGCATGATATCTGTATCCAAAGAGGACAGGAGAGTCACATTGCTGGTTTGTGCCCAAGAAAAAGCATAGAGTTCAACACACACATTATCCCTCAAGCATATGTGAGCAGGACTAATGCAAAGATACATGTGCACTATTTAATCTAGGCTTTATTTCTCCAGCAGCATCTGCATTCTGCTCTTCACCTGCACTGAAATGAGGTTAATAAGGGCTCCAAAATGGAAATGCTGGGCCCAGCTCTGTCACATCCCTCTCCAGATGCAGTATCAAAATCTCTTTGATGTCAATAGAAACAGAATAAATAGCACTGTTTGTTGGGAAGTTCATGTTGCTATATTCCAGAAACTGTGAAAACCCACCTGGCCTTTTGTAGAGGGTTTCTCTCCTGTTTTTATTTACCAGCACAAACAGCTCTTTCAGACCCTTCATTCACAGTCAGATATTGTGCAACGGATGAAAACCATGAGGGGTGTCTCAAGCATGATCAGGACACAAATCACCTCACCTGTTTCTGATTATCTATAAAGTAGGTGTTCGTTCCTGACTGAGTAGGCTACACTCCCATCTTCTAGTCAACAGACAGAAACAGAGGTTTCACGAATCTGAACTCAGATGTCAACATTAGGGTAACACAGATCATGCCCTAGTGTGCTTGTTTCAATTTGATGGCTGCTAAGTGTGTCCAGAAGACGAGCTTAGACTTCGAGCAATCACAGTACACTCATCTATGTTCTATCGTGTCCTCTACCTCCTTGTTTATCTTTCATTTCCGTGGACATGGTTGCAGAGGGTCCTGTTCTTCCTACATCCTTGCTATTTTTAGTCATAGTTTTAATAACTTTTGATGTTATCTATACATCCAGCTTCCATTTTCCCTGGAACTACCTTCTTTTTGAGACACACCCCTCTACATATGTAGTTGCTAGTGATTAATCTCATATGACAGCTTGGAATCTAACATAATTTGACCCATGCAACATGTCTCCAGATTTTGAAGTACCAGTGAAAGCCAGTTACTTTTACATACCTGCGGATGAGTAGACCAATGGAAGAAAAACACTAAACCCTGTTCTGATCTCATTCTGTCTCCATATCACATCCATTTTGACGCTAGCATTTGCAGAGGATTTTAAATCCTGAGGTGAGAATCACCAAGCTGATGCTGTGGGACTTCCCAAGAGTTTTGACATAATAGTCTGGAGGATTAGGAGGAGCTGGGAGAAACAGAGCCTCTGGATATTCTGTACCAAAACAGATCCAGGAAAATGATAGGAAGGAGACAGAAAGGATCAAAAGATTTTACAGCTATTGCCTTCAGCTGCGTTTCACCTTGTTTCCAGTACTTCATCTCAAAATATTCATCTCATTTCTAATAAGAATGCTGTCTTTGTTAAATATATGCATTTTAATCAATTATTTGCTGATAAGGCTATGGTATGATATAAACCAGAAAGCACAGTAGACAAGCAGTGAACGCATACTGTTGGAACATCCTTGGTATGTGGAGCTTCATGACATTTGAACATTTAATATTTCAACACAAAGATAAGGATTTATATTTTACAATTGCTTAAAACTTTACACATGTGCTTCATAGCTTTACTAATAACAAGCTACATACAAAGGCCCAATATTATTATTATGGATGAAAACATAATATCTACAGAGGCCATTGACCTAAATACATATATAGAGCTACCTAAATGTATTAAGGAAGGTCTGCCTTTGAAAATGATACCGAAATGCCACACCACCTATTTGAGAATAAAATATATTCCCACAAACACATGGAGTACCAGTGACACTGATGAATGAGTATTAGCATTTCAATGATGAAATGAGGAGAGATGAGTGAATACCACCTGATACTGTAAATAAGCATGCTTCAGAGAGAAGAGGCATAATTTTCTATCTACAATCTAACCATGACCTCAGTCCTGACCTGAAAAGACCACTTTCCCTAGTGATTAGATCAGAGATAATCCCACTGTGGCATGCACCCAGGTGTGTTGAACTGAGCTGAAGTGGTTTTGTGACAAACCCTGAATTTTTAATATTCAAAAGCAGGACCAGGAATATCTTGCAAACTGAACTCAATTTGTGCAGTGAGAATCCATTATTTTTCACTCTGTTAACCAACTACACCTGAATTTCAGACAGCATATTTTAATACCTTATCGAGTGTTCAAATCTACTGGCTTTTTTATAAACATTACTCATTACTAGAACTGCTTTTTGATCTTTAAAACTCTGGTCTGGCAAGAAGATTTACATGATGCTTTATATGTCCAGAGAATCAACACACTATTGGGCTGGCAGAAGTTTACTGATAGAGGTACTCCAACGGTAATTCAAAGCTCCAAGTTTAGCACTTAGGACACCAAATACCATGCTCACAATGCAATTATTGCTGCTGCCTAAGCTTGCTGCATATAAAAGCACATTTCAGCTCTTGATGCAGATGTCCATTCCTACCAACTCATCTACAGAACTTTCAGCTTCGTGCCTTCAGACTTTTTTTCTAACTTCACACACATCAATAACCTCTGATCCCCAGCAGTAATACACTTAAGCACCTGAAATGTTTATCCTTAAAGCATTAAGCAGAAAAGAACTATGACCCATATGTTGCAAGTGAGAAAACAGAGAGAACTCCTGCAGTCATTCAGGAGGACTGTGTCTCAACCGAAAGTTCATCTTTTAAGTCTCATATCTTAGGCAGACAAGGTATGACTATGAATCTGTGGTAATATACACAAGGTCTAAGATTCAGCAGTGTGCCCATGCTCTAAAACCAAGGGTGAGCACATCTTTAACAACTTGTCACAACACCTTGATCACACAGCTCAGCCCATAGACTAGCAAGTGGATCAGTAGGTGCTGTTTCCCTCCCTTCCCTGCTTTGATCCACGTGGCTGTGGACCTCCCTTCTGCTATGTGCAGAGCCAGTGAGCCTGGTGCTGGCTGCAGGCCTGACATTCACATTCCCTTATCTTTGGCATTTATTATCTTTTAATTTGTTGAGCTGTTTCCATGTGTAAATACCTGGTTCTTGCAATGGGAGTTTGTACACCCCTATTTTACCAAAACATTCTGAAGTAGCAAGTGGTCTTCCAAGTTTCACCTCTGCAGCAGCAGGAGGTTCCAGACTGCTGAGCAGTTTCACCTGATGCAGCACCACGAACACTGAGGTCTGATGTGAACATTTTCTAGTTAGCAGTCACCTAAGTGGTTCTATTTTAAATGTCACTGCCTCAGTTGCAAGAGACAAATCAATTATGATGAAGTATCCCATCTACCTGTTCTTAGGGTCAGTTTTCAGACACAGCCTCATCTGAAATGAATTAATACATATATTTTTTAAGTACAGCATTTTCTCCTTACTTTGAGTAACCATCAATTTGCTTTCAGTATTACACTTTGTCACTGGATCCAGTAATAAGTCCACTCTCAGGAAAGAGCTAAAGCAAGTCAACTGCATTCTGCATACCAAGAAAAACAGTGAGCAGTAACAGAAATTTTAGGCACCTAAAGGAGTATATCAAAGTACCGTCATACTTACGCATTCTCCTTACTGTAGCTCAGCCTTGCCAGACACAGTATTTCTTACCATAAATATCATCTCCCTCATGTCAGTGGGGAAAGAAAGCTAGGTCCAGAAATACACTGATGACATCTGGAGAGCAAGCAGTCCTCCTTCAGTACTGATACTGACCTTCCCTCTGGCTCTGCACCCTTTGAACCACTCTGAATTGTTTATCAAAATCACAAATGAGGCACAAGTCAATTACCCTCTTAGAGCATAAAGCTCTGAGTCTTGATTACATGTGCAAGAGGAATATTTACTTTTTAATCAGGGTTGACTGTGGGGTGTGGAGGTAAGGCTATTTTGAAGATTAATTAGTTAGTATTTGTACATTGCTTTGAAGATGTGAGATACCAAGTATTTTTATGGCATCCAGCTAATGGCCTTAACTCTTTCAGCCATACTGATGTAAAGGCCTTGAAAAGTGGTCTTCTGAGTGATTTTTATGTAAACCTTTAGTAGGCCATATTGACAAAATGCAAAGATGGAATTTGCTCTTTCTATCCCACTCTTCCATCTCTGCCAAACCCTGCAAAGAAATGGTACATTTTTAAAACACCAATAGAAGAGGCAGGTAGCTGCAGAGCACATGGTTTTACCTCCTTTTGATTCAGTGTTTGGGCTTGGCAAAGATAAGCATTTTGTATGTTACAAACGTGGTGCATCTGTTCTCATGACATCCTGCTGAGGAAAACCGTGAGCTTCCATGTTCATTTTGCAGATGAAAGATGTAGAATCTTTGAAAATTTGGACCTTTCTCCTATCCAGGTGGCTAAATCCCACAGTGGGATTTAGGTGCATAAGTGTTTTCTGGAACTCAGCCTGTCTGACTTGCTCAAGGTCAAGCACAGGGCATATCTATACTGTAAAGGGAGAAAAAAGTTCCATGCTACTGCTTTAACCGCTGTCTTATTCCTCCTTTCCTAAACAGGCAGCTGAGCTCCCATGTTCTTTTGCATCAGGACAACCATTTTTTTAATACACAAGCTCAGGACTTTAGCTTTATTTAGTCTCCTGAACAATCAAACCCATGCAGACAATCTGGGGTCACAAGGAGACAAACACAATCCTTTCTTAGGCAAGCACAGACCATAAAATCACAGGGGATGTTCAAACTTTGGGATGTACCAACTGCATCCCTTTTGTATACCCCACAGCAGCTGGACAGAGCGCAGTATCAAACCCCAGGAGGAAAATGGCTATTCTGTCAGCCACAATGCTGGTGTGCATCTGCCACTGTGAGAAGGGGAGATTATGAAAACAGGAAAAACAATAAAGGTGGCACACTGACGCCAGTCTGATATTCCAAGATCCATCCTCAGGAAAGTTAAGAGGCCTCTTGGCATATGGCTTCAGCTGAGACGATGGGCAAGAGAAAACCCCAAGGTCTCGAGCTGAAAATACAAATGACAAAGAGAAATTTCTGGAGGAGAGAGAATGGAATGAGCCACCATGCATGTAACTAGCATTTAAAATCAGATAACAAATGGCAACCTTGTTATCATCAATTATGACAAAGCATAATGTCACATAAAAGCTCAGATACGTAATAAGAGACAAGGTCCTTTGACTGAATATGCTCTGGCTGCATCCAGCACAAATTACATAGGCTGGAAAACTAAGCAGCTTCTTACAGGATCAGGTATTATACGAAGTGCTCAGGATTTGGGTTAATGAATACAGCATTCTCCCAGATGTTCCATCATTGTTCCAGAGTGGGAGGAAAGCTGGCTGCAGACCAAATCAAATTTTTATATTCCTCTTAGATAGTGCCAGACACTAAGATTTCATCAATATAACATCTGAGGCACAGAGGCAACGCATCATGGTTGGATAACCCTATATTCAATCCATTTTGCTGAAGACAGGACAAATAAACTAAGAATCAGAACATTCAATGAGTCATATCAAAGGTATAAATTGAAAGTCAACACTTGTACTGCATATAATCTAGCTGAAAAAGAATTTATAGCCTGGAATTTCCCATTTAAACACTGCTGCTGCCTCTTGCAGATATACTCCAAATGCTAACTTTAAATACTGCCAGTCCTTTCAAGTTGGGTTTTCTGCTTACTTTATAATATCTTTAGGATGCACATCCTTCTCCAGGGTAATGGAGAGTTTCATAAAATAAATTAATTGCTGAAAATGCCTAGAAAAAGTGCACCATTTAGTTTTTACTAAGGAGCTAAATTCAGTCTGGTCTTTTTTTTTTAACATACCATTTTCTGTAAGCAGAATCAAACAAGGAAGTTTCTGCAATGTGCACCTTTTTTTGGTGGTCAGCATAACACTCTAGAAATGCCTTAGAGCTGATGACAGGAATACAGAGAGTCAACATCTATGCTGGCCAGCAGAAACCCACCATGAGAAATAAACCAAACTTTTCAAAAAATACACAGAAATTAATAATCATTTGCAAGTTCATCTTGAGTGCATGGCTGATCCTCATGCCAAGCAAGAGGCAAGCTGAAATCAGAGAAGAGGGTGTACTTGGAGAATGAGTTTTAAGTTTGAGGCATAAAAGCAGACTGGCTGAAGTCTGTGTTTATAAAGCTAAGATCCAGCTCAGTTACACTAATCTGATCTGGTCCACACTTCTGCTTATACTGGTCACTTAGCCTAGAGGATTGTGCATGTGTGCTTGCTTGTGCATACACATCCATGAGACCTAAACACCTACATGGATTTTTTTTTTTTTATACCCTCTAAAAAAGCAGGTCAGGACTGAGCATTCACTGGGCATGAAACAACATTAAACTATAAAATGTTCCCTGCCTGGTGCTAGTGAGGATTTCAGGTTTGGGGCACAAGCAAGTATCTGGGAGTGCTGTAGATATATTCACCACAGGTATTTGATGTGCTGCTTCCTAGGTGCCCTTTCTTAACAGACACACATCTGGCGTCATACAGTAGGAGAGAAAACAAGAAGGCAAGAAGGAGATGTCATGAGGCTGCTGCCCAAGAGTGGGTCCTGCCTGTGGTCCTCTTTAAGCCCAAGGGCCACACTAGGAGTGCAGTGAAATGCCTTTGCAGCTTCAGGGACTTGGCAGAGCCTGGAGCTAGGGAGCTACTGCATCATGGCAAACTCATGGTACATGGGAGACAGGAGATGGGGGACAGATGACCGAACACCCCACTTCAAGCACAACAATTAGCTTGCGCTAAACTTAGGGCTGCACCTTCTCCAGCTATAGTCACACCATTGATAATTCAGGGAAATGTATCTTGTTTGAGTTTACAAAGCTGGAATTCAGCCAGTGAAAACAACAAAATGAAAACACCTTTAAGCTTTAAGGGGACCAAGAAAACCTCACCTTCATTTACCTCCTATGTGAAACCTTTCACTTCACCAGTTACAGAAACATGGCATGTAAGTGAAAAGGTATTGACTTGTTCTTAAAGGGAAAAATATTTTGCATAATATAATATAATACTTTTGTGAAGCCTATTTCTGTGTGTGTAACATGATGACGAGTTGATAAAGAGGGAAATGTATTCTTGGAAATGGAGATTTCAGATCCTGTTGATAATAGGTGAAAAACTTGAACTGCATTTATTCATCTAGGGAATACCCTGTCTCTTTAGCATAAAGCCTGTTCTCTTCTGCCTGCATTTGTCTAAATATATCTTGAATTTCCATTCAGCTCTGGCTTGTTGGTTTGGTTTTTTTTTCTTTTTAAGTAATTATTTACAAATTAGATTTCTTGAGAGTAAACTATCAGAGGAGACACACTCCCCTCTCTTCAAATGTATGCAATAGATCTAATTATTTTTCTGTAAAACTACAAACAACCTTCTAAATAATGACAATCATTAGAAAACATTAGGGTCTGTCACTTACAATCTCTGCCAACTGCTGATAACATTTTATTACTGCTTAGAAAGGTTGATTAAAGCTTGTAATAGATTTATTGAGGGTGAAAGATTAACAAAAAGGTATTTATGATAGAGACACTAAAACATAATATGTTCTCAGTAAACACTTGAGAAAGCCCAGCCCTGTGACATTTATAGATGTTGCTCAAGACATCGCTTTTCATCTGCACAGTGAGACCAGTAACAAGTTTCTACATGCTGGGGAAAAAAAGAATAAAATAGAAAAAGACAGAAAAAGAGAGAGGAGCACATTATCTTTGTATGTCTCATATCAGGGCAAGTGAGAAAGCACTCTTCTAAAATAAGCCAGCTGAAACCTCGGAATAAGTTCCTGGGAATGCTATTGTTTGACCATTGGACAATCTCCTTTGATATTACACCAATACAAAAATAAAAACCAGGTTGGATCATAAGGTACTGACTAAGGAGCAGCTATTTATGCCTGGTCTTGGAGGAGGATGTCACTAACATCCCTCAGTCCACCCACCCGACATCCCTGACTGGGGGGACACACATGCTGAGTGGGGCTCAGCGCTGTAGAGCACAGCACTGAATACATCATAGCTGGCACTCTGTGATGGGCTGGCAAGATGGGCATCAAAGCTTTCCTCTTTCCTCCTGCTCAGCTTTCACTGAGAGAAGGCACAGCCAACAATAGGCTAGCAACTCTGAAGAGCATGTTTCACTATGGAGCTACTACAAAGGATGGAGAGAACTGCAAGTGCACGTGGAGGCACCCACATCCCTCAACAGCAGTGAGGTCCATCATCCTCTGGAGATGCCAATCTTGCAGCACAGAGTGACTTCATGATCTGCACTGAGCCTAGATGCCTCAGGTGAGAACATGCATTCCTGTGGCATAGTAGAGTCCCCCTGAAACATTTGATTATTCATCCAGACATAGGGACCACTTGCAGGTACTAATTCAATGGACTGCAGGATCATCTTGCTTCTCACGTCAGAACAGCCTTTGCTGAGACCAGCTACGAAAGACCTGTTGAAGCTGAGAAGCAGGTGCCCAAACTCACCAGTTAAAACTCAAGCCAAGGATGAGAATGCACATGCCATGGCAGGGATCTTCAGCTGTCCTAGTTCAGTCCTGACCTTCGGTATTCTGCTCTGCCTCTCATCTCCCCTAGTCAAGGAGATAGAGCAGGAGGGTTTGCCTGGCTTCCACAAGCCTGCGGCTTGCCTTAGCAAAATAAACTGAGGTCTATTCCAATAAACTGCGGTGAGTCAGAGGATGCAGAGCATCCACACTCAGACATTAGAGAGCAGAAAAAATCTCCAGTAGGGAGCTGGAGCAGGCAGTGAGGGGGCTAACTGATTCAGACTGCCTACCTTAAGCTAACACAGCAGGACTAGATGACTTCTCAGGGTCTTTTTCTGACCTAATTCTACAACACCTCTCATGAATGATCTCTCTGTTTTGGTCTGGGGTTGTTTTTTTTTTTTTGATGATGGGCCAGTATTTAACAGCAAACCTCAACAGTGACCAACTGACACCACAGAAAAAATTTGTCGAAACAAGTGACCAGCGAGATCACAGCCAAAAGTAAATGCATCGGAAAATAAAAACAATTTCTGTGCTGTGCATGCCTTGACAAGTCTATACCAGATATACATACACAGTCTGTAAACACATTAATGCGCGGCTAATCAGAGAGGTCAAACTGTGGTGAAGCAGAATGAGCTTGTGGTTAATCCAAGCAGAGAGCTACTGTCTGCAGCCTGTGAAAATGCTTGTAAGTTAAAGTACTGCAAAGTGGATGACAGATTACAGAACCCGTGAACGCAAATCAGCCTGCCTCAAACCGTTCCTCAAATGCACTATGCCGGTGACCCTCACTTCAAGGATGACTCACATCTTTCATGTTGAAAAGTGGAAATTTTTTTTTAATGCCAAGTGATGGTCAAAACTAAGATTGTTACTTATTATGGAAGATGTAAGCCCAAATTTGTCCCTCATTTAACCATACTCCACTGTGTCATAGCCGACATATGAGCCCAAATGCATCTTCTGAGATTTAGACAGTGATGGTTTTTCTCCCTCATTCTTTCATACCTGGAAAATGAATAAGGCCTCAAAAAGAAAATATTTCCAGGCTATATAAGGACACACAAAAAACAACAAATGTAAACAAAAATACCATATTTATGTGTTGATGTAGTGAGTCAGAATAAACATGACAGCTTTACCTGAGAAGGTAGAGTCTGAAAACAAACCCCGCATGTTTGGCAACAGGCACAGAAGATTTTTGCAAGAAAAACAAAAAATAAGCCTAGCAACATACTTTACAACTCCCACAGGTAAGCCTTGTTCACCCAGGCAGGCTCACCAAACTCAAGAAAAAAGAAGAATCCTATAATGCTGGGTGCTGAGCACCCCTCATGCCCTGTATTCCACATGCTGCCTGTATACTACAGAGCTTCCAGCTGAAAGCTGTTGCTACAGGGCTAACCTGCTCAAACAGCTATATTTCTCCTGGAAAAAATAACAAATCAGAAGTCCAGCAAAGGCTGGCATAGCAAGCTAGAGCCACAGAGCACTGGGACAGGCACAGTTCTTTATTTCCAGCATTTATTCCTGATCCCTGTGGCATTTGAATATCTTCAATATGATCCAGAAAGATGATTTTCTACCAGGATAACAAGGATAATAAGCTGATTGCAAAAGACACTGCTAACACTTGATTGTGATGATGAGAAGTTAATTCTACACAGTCTGAACCATTTTGGAGTAGACAATGGATAGAGGACTTCCACCTGACTGAATTTCTGGTTTGATTATGACAAAATTAGTCATGGAAGACATTGAGGGAAATTTTGAAAGCTGGATGGTGTGTCCAATACATTCAACTAAAGGATGGAGAGAAGATCAGAGGAACCATGAAAGCCATGAAAACATCCATACTGTCAGTGTCTGAACAAAGCTAAATATCCCGAGTGCTGGTTCATCGGCCGTGAAAGCAGAAGATTAGCAGAGAAATCCAGACAGGTTTGACTTAGTAGGATTTTTGCCTCCAGCCTCAGATAGAGGCAGTATTGCAGGTTTTGCCTCCCAATTAGAAGGTGCCACAGCACAAATTCACATTAATAAAAAATGTTATTTTGTCTGTATCCCCTTGATTCAATAACACTATTTTGGTGAAGGGTTTTTTAAAGAGGTTAAACCATGGTGTTTTATCAAGACTTTTTGTTCTTGAGAGCCAAAGCATTCTTTCTTCTTCTAGCTTGGGAAACAGCTGCATAGGCAAAACTATGGCTTGTACTAAATGCTTTTAAAGAAATGCCATCCCTTCTCTTTCTTTTTGCATAGCACAGACATTTTAAGAAAAGATGCTGAATTTCTCAGATTAAACAAATACATTCTAGCAGCAACAGAATAACAACCTTTCCCAGAACTGTGAACTCTAATTTTTGCTTCTTCTGCTTCTAGTGTAGCACCATTTCCCACACCTCAGGAATCACACATTCCAAAATAATTTGTCTCAAGCTGGAGAAAAGGTAGGCATAACATGTATGTTATACCTGGTGTTTTTTATAAGAAAATAAATGAAACTTTCACACTCCAAATTCTATTGACTAAATGACCAGGAGTTTATCTTCCCTTGAGCTCTGTTTGCCATCTCTTGAAGTCAGTGAGAATTTTTATTTTTTTCAGTGGAGACTGAAATAAATCATAATGAATCAATAATTATCCACAACTGTTTGATAGCTGCAACTTCTGTTATATTCCACAGATATCAGGAAAGTTTTCAGTTATGTTGCTCAGTTTCATTTTTTTTCTTGCTGCTCCCTGTCCACTCTGTGCTTGAAGCCAAATTTCCAGCATAACTTTTCCTGTTAAAGGCAAGAGATTATTCTTCTAGAGGGGTTTTCTTTCTCTTGGTGGCATTTTAGCTACTGACAAAGTCAATGTTCTTTGAGAATTTTGGGCTCCACTCTTACTACCCTTAGGGCAGGAATAAACTTCCTAGAAGAAATCACTCCTGGGGGTGTCGGAAGAGGCCTTGGATGGGCTGGAAGCTCCTTAGTTCCCAGCTCAGAGTGCCCGCTGCCCCTGACCCTCAGGCACTGTGGTGCCCTGGCAGCATCTTCTCTCAAAATCACTCACCATTAATCTCCTTCTACTTCTTGAAATCATGTTCATGTTATCTTTCTTGAGGAAAAATCATTTAGCTTGAAATATATCCTCATGATTACTTGCTTTCTCCAAGTTACTCCAATTTCATCATTTAGCAGTAGGAAAAACTTTAGTTCCTAACCTTGAAGTAAATCTGATTCAGCAGCAGCAATCTTCTTCATCTCCCTCCTGCAAACACAGAGTCCAAAAGCAAATTGGTCAGAAAAGAAGAATTCATATCATATCAAATATGCTCAGTCCTGCACAAATTACCAAATATCTTTCAATATACAAGATGCAGAGCTCTCAAACAATAGCTAAAGCATGTTCCCTGCTTTTTATGTGTTCCCCAAGAGCCCTAGAGAGGAACCCAAACCTGGAGGATCAATATGTTTTTTGACACTCTGTGTGTGCATAAAACTTCCTGGTTTGTGCTGGTCAAGTTAAAATTCTACATTACTATAGTCTCCCTACTTTACCAGCTCCTGTACTGTCCCATGCACAGGCGTCAATTTGTGTTGATCACGGGTTATTGTGGAGCAATGTCTCAGAGACTCAGATGTTACTAGACTGTGCCTATATACCAGCTTCCAGAGTAGGTTTTTTATGCTAGCCATCATTAGAAATCATCCTCAGCACAAGCCAAGTTAAGCCAAAAGCAAGGAAAAATACTTATTTATCCAATCCAAAATAAGCAACACAGTTGCAGAAATTTGCAACATATGGCTGAAAAGAAGGAAAGAAAACTCTGGCTTTCTTGCTCTAAAATCAAGTCCAAAAGGCCCATCATTCTCTCTGTCTCGCTTGGCATCTATCTGCCAAACAAGATCTAAACCACATCTGATTCACATGGCCAAGGTCTCAGGACTGGTGTATACACTCCATTTCAAATATATATTCCCAGGAGAGAACCTGCAGCCGAGGAAGGCAGCTAACTTACAACCCTGTACTCCTTGGTGGAGTTCTGCGATGGTTCAAATCCATCTCCCCTCCCACATTCAGGGCTTGGCTTCACTGTCCTCTCCCTGGACTATTCACTGGCCTACCTTCTTCAAATGCAAATGTCCCTTCAATAGGCCAGGTGCAGACATCCCTTATCCTTCACTGAACTATTGGTAAATCCTTAACCCAGAGAGGAGCAAAACACTCCCCTTACCAGGACAAATCTCAGTGTGAAGCTTTTCCAGGCTCCAAATTTCCTATTTCAAATCAATGTATACATTGACAACCACAGCTGATGCAAACTTGTCAGCTTAATCTGTGCTTTTGGGGTAGAGATCCATGGAGTCATTGATGGACCCCACCTTCTCTCAGAGGGTTAGCATGAGCCTGATGTGATGTAGTCACCTGGAGTGGAGCAAGAGCAGAAAGAGTTCCTGTTGTCAAGTGTGACAGGGACAAGCATTTGATCACTCTTCAGAATTTTAGGCCACTGGAATCTGTGGCATCTGTGACAAAGAGTCTGAATAAATACATTCTTTCACCAGATTCTGCTATGTATTTATTAATAAAACATAACAAAAGAAGTAAAAGCCACAACAGAATCTAAGAAAATCATAAACCTCAGTGCCTCTAAGTCACCATATAAAAACTGCCAGAGACAGCCAGACAGGCTGCTGACTTGCAGGCAGCATCTCAGACAGCCTGAGAACACAGACCCTGTTTGCAGCTGAATGAGGGGCAGGTGTGCGAGTATCAAAAAGAAACCTCTGCTCTGCTGTGCCCGCAAGCAGTGCCTCAGCCTCCACACATCACCCGGCCCCAGTCCCGCGATCAGTCATTGGAAACCAGATCCAGCACAGAAATGTGCTGAATGCGGAACTGCCGGCGCTGAGTCAGTCTGTTTGGGGCTGCCCCCACATATAAAAACATTTTGGTTATTGATCTAAAGATTCATGACTCACGGGCTCAATATAGCACTGGGTTTAAAAGACTGCTTTGTTCTTGGAAGTGACACAGTCTCCTCAGGGCACCAGCCCTCTTCTGTGACACCTGCTCCCTCAGAAGAAAATCCACAAGGACTTGAAGAGTTGCCCAAAAAATAAGTAAGAGAGGAAGTGGGATGTGCAGCTCTCACTCCATCCATTCATCCATCCTTCTATCCATCCATCCATCCATCCATCCATACATACATACATACACCCACCCTTTCCAACTCTCAAGGCTTGGATGAGGCAACTTCATCCATGCTGTGGTGTGTCACACATGATTTTCATAATGTGTCTTCTCACTAGCAGATGAGTCTGAGATTCCCCTCACCATAAGGGATAATTCACTATGTGAAACTCTGCCTGATAAGCAGCTTTGGATCAAAAGATCTCAAGTCAGACTCTTTACACCTAAAAATGTGACTGTGACCTAAAGAAGTACTTTCTAAAGCCACAGAAATATTTAGGGGCCAAAATTCAAGGATCTCATCCAGTTCATACATGGAAGCTGTAGAAGCTGCAAGTGACCTTTTATGGTGCTCAGTCATTTACAGAAAACACAAGAGCATACCCTCCCAGTGTACTCTAGCATACTTTCCTTGCCTGGGGAAATTCATTTTGGATGTGTGATGTCTCTTTGAATTAACTGGCACCAGTTTTGTAATCAAGTGCTGTTGAGCCAACAGAAAGACAAGGACTTACGGTATTTTCATGTGGAATACATGAAAAAAAAAACAAACCAAAAACCCTGAGAACTGGCCCAATATGCTATAAAAGACCACAATACTTGCATTCATTCATGCAAAAATTAAGTATGTAATCACATGATGAGCAAAAGACTTCATACGATGGTATACATATTTAAAACACATACAACCCTATTTAAATAAACTGCACACTGTGCTAGATTCCAAAAAAAGATGAAGTTACAATAATTGTCACTTTCAGTTTTATATAATTTTCCAAATAAAAATGTGAGAGTTGCCATTAACTAGTACTGACAATGCACATACAGTACACACATTTGTCAATTTCATTAACCTTCCAAATTAGGTATTCACAGGGAGCTAATGGCAGCATAACACATCATTACAATATTCAATGCAATTTCATGGATATTATGTATGGGGAGAAATTTTAGGCTCTCTTGTCCTTACAGCTGTTAGAAAATATTATACTTTGCAAATATCCCATTAGGGATCGGCAAATGCTAAATAGCAGAATCTGAATAGCATGAATTATGTCCCCCTCTCCCACCTCCCCTTGTCAGGAACAGGGTGCCTCTATTTGTGTCATATTTGGCCATAAGTAAGGAATACAAATCATTTGCCTGGACTTTGTACCCTCCTTACAGCCTCAACAGCTAGGATAAGGATCAACGAGGTTTGAGCTTAATTTACCCGTTAACTTTCTTTATGACCTTGGGCAAATCACTTAATTTCTTGCAACTACAATTCCTTTCTTCACAGGCACAAGGTAGATAAAATCTAGTATGGATCATGAGCAACTGACATACCAGTAGAAGGGTTACCATCCTTCTCATAACAGGAAAAAAAAAAAAAAGGTTTTATTACAATAAGAAGAGGAGGTCTTCCAGCTGGGAATGAAAGTGGGAAGGTACTAGGTATGAGAAGAAAAGTCAAATATGGGCAGGTGTGGGAATGGGAAAAAAACAAGAGATACTTTGAATTATCTAAAGACATTCAGAAGAGAAGCAAAATGAAAAAATCTTAAATAAAGGGAAGATTCTTACAAAGTCAGAACTCAGGAGAAAGTAACTTTGTGGACCACAAAACAGAGAGATGGGTCGTAGCACCGTTCACCTCAGAAAACAGTATGTTCGTATTAGCAGCAAAAGAATATGAAAGGAATGTGAAAGTCCTGCAAGACAATGATGTGAATGACAGAAATCACATTTCTCAGCTTTGATGTACTTTTAAGGGTCTCTTTTCTGGGTCACTTTGTATTCCTCAAACCAGTCACCTGTGAGTCAATGGTTTTCATGGAGATTGTTCTAGTATCATCAAAGAATCCTTAACTCTAAGGTTACAAAGATGTTTGCCTCTCTCTTGAATTAGAAAGACTTCAGAAAACTAATAAGGCGTAGTAAGTTTTCAATGTTTTTCCTTCTGATCACCAATAAAGTGTTTAAAAAATAAAAGCCATTAGCAGTCACATTACAGGAAAGTAAACACACACCTATGCGTGATGGAGAACAACAAATTCCCATGCAAGCCATCCCCTACAGAAATGGGCAAGGCTATCTAAAGCAGTTTTAATTGAGCTTTGCCTTTCTGCTTGATGCTGTTTTCCCTGCAGGTCCTTAATGGAGCTCAGTAAGGATCTGTTCACCTTGTCAAACAGGACTAGAGCAAAATGCCCCTGTAGCTTACCAAAGAAAAACAATGTTTTCTGTAGGTGGTGGCATAGTGAGCAGTGTCAGCAGCAGCCCTTCCACATTGTTTCTAACCCAGTTGGCTATATTGCATCTTACACTATCTGAGGTTCTCTATTCATGGGAAATGCTTTGGATGGTCCAGCTTCACAACAGCCAGCTCATGTTAATTTGAATCACTTTGGTTTGCTTTTCTCACTGTTGCTATCACTGCCAAGGGCTGTCAAAACACATTGTCCTGCTTTCAGAAAAGAGCCACATACTGTGTCATGAAGAAATGATACAAAACACAGCTGATAAAACTACACAGAAGAGTTCAGCTGTCTTCCTAGTCTATGAATTTAAATAAGCATTCTCCTATAGAAATGAAGCAGTTTTTACATTAAGTTAATTTGTCTTTTTTCTTTTTTTTCCTCCATATGGAGCACCTGTTTACTTTGCCACCTCATTTTCTATTTAGTTTTCTCTTTTAGCTCAGTTTTCTATTTTGGAGATTTGACATCATCTACACTACCAGAAAGGTGAGCTTTTAGGCATCTTCTTTTCAGAAGAGTCCATTCAACCAATTCTGGTGGTTTAAAAAGTTAGCTATAGCGGTAGCCTTTTATTGCTCTGTGTCTTAATTTCCCATTATAACATACAGATAAAATGTAGAACAAATGGGTGACTCTACATCTCAACAAAGTAATGTTCCAGCCTGTTTCAATTCTGGCCAGCACAAAGCTGTCTGATAAGTAAGGGGAGGGGAAAGTGAGGGGGGAAGTAAAATAAATAGAAAAATGTATTCTTATAGTGTCAGATTTACCACAGATAGAAAAGAGTAATCTTTGACACAGGAGAGAGGGAATATTTTTAATAAGGTGCCGTGCCAATTTGGCTTGTTATTCCTATACATAAAGTATACTGGTGTCCTTTAAATTAAAAAAAGTCCAAGCTGGACGGAAGTGCCAGCAAATGTTATAAACCAGTGGATGGTGGGTGGGTGGTGTGAAAACGTTTCATAACTGCTAACAGCAACCCTGTTGTGAACCAAACAGCTGTGCACAGAACACAGGTGTGCTAGCACAACAAGGGCTATTCATGCCTTCCCACAGGGCGCTGGCCAGGTTTGCAGAGCCACAGCTGACCACATAAAGCATCGGGGATGGAAAAGGCTGAGAGTGAAATGTCCACTAAAAGTGTAAACACCGGATGCCACACAGGCACGCACACACACACACACACACGTACATTTTTAGCATGTTCTGCTCGCTACCGGAGTGAAAAGAGGTAAGGAAGTTTATTCTATTGTGGGAAGCTGAGAATATAATGACATAGGAAGTTAATAGGAGTGTTATGTGCAGGGAAAAACAGGCAGGTAAGAAAGTATTGGGATATGGCACAAGCCAAAATACTCACAATTTAATTGATCCTGTTTTTCCAATAAATCCTTCCAACAATGTATCCAAGACATTTGTAATTAAAGAAAATTTAGAAGAGATTCCAAATAAAGCTTGCAGAAGGGTTACAGATCCTCTTTTCTTGTACAGAACCTCCAAGAGAGAAGATAAATTCCAGGAAAGTAAAATATTATGGTTAAACATTAAAATAATTTACCTTTCATATGTGCTGCATAAAGTGTTTTTGCAGCTTTTCTTCCACAAATATCAGGGCAGTTAAAGGCTGGGGGGAGGGTTAGGTTTTGTTTCCCCTTTTTTTAAACAGGATTCTTATAAGATGGTTTAAAAAATAATTGATGTGAAAAAGCAATGGTAATTAAGAACCCCTGAGTTCTAATTCTGGATATAGAAATCCTGCTTTGGGTATTTCGGTTGAAAACACAAGCAAATGTTACAATTCAGTTGAAAAAGGTAGAATTCCTTTGTGGAAAAGTAAAAGACTACCTGCCCAAGATCTTCCCTATTGTACTGATTAGGAAAAGGCAATTATTTCCTAAAAACACAATTTCCAGACACAATATTTGTATCCAGATGGCCCACATCAGGAATGAATGCTTTCCAATTGCGGGTGTATAAAATCCACCTTTCATTAAAAAAACATGTCAATGAAAGTACAAAATAACATAACCATGATGCTGACTAATATCTCCACATTTAAAATTCTCACCACCTAATCCAAGGCAAAATCCTACATGACACCAGCTTTGACACAGCAAAGCCCTGATTCTTACCGGTGCAAATGAATCCAGTATTCCTGGATTAATTTCTGCTTTCAAAACGGAGCACAAGCTATCCAGATTGAACAGTGATGCTGTGCCAGCTAATAAAGCTAATGATCAAGTGACCCTGTGAACCTAGCAATTCTTCCAATTCTCCAAGTACGCTTCTGATTAAACAAAGCGAAGAACCCCGATATCTCTCTTATATGAAAGCTGGGTTTCAAAGGCATTTAAATATTGAGCCAAAAATCTTGTTCCTAGCAGATGTAGGGCCTCAGTACAACCGTTAGAAATGCACAAGAGCAGTGACAAAGATACATTCCCCAAGTGGCTTCAGCCACACACTTTTGGCTCCCGGCAGCGGTGACCTAGATGTGTATCTCTGTCCAACGTTCAGAGTGTGGCTGTTCCACTGCTATTAGCAGCAGCTAGTGGTCAGCCTCCCCGAACCACGTTTCAGAATATAGCATGTGCGAGCCCTGCTGTTTACACGCTATGGCTACTATCTGGGGTAAACTGAACATCCTCTCTCATCAACTACAAAGGTCTAGAGAAATGCTTTTATCACATTGTTATCATTGCTTTCTGCTAAGATGGTCTCAGCTGTCACAGGAAAAATAGGTCTTGAGATCAACCAAGATCAGCAGTTTGCAAGTGCATTTATTGATGCTGCTTGAAAACCTGATCAAAATCTAGTGTTTATCACCATTAAAACACTTGCAACTGAAAAGTGGCTTGCAGGTCTTCACTCATCCAGTGAATGCAGGCAGCTGTGCTCCAGCAGAACACGCATTTCCCATTAGTCACAACTTTGCCCATAACTCTCATGAGAAGGAGCCATCTCAGGGAACCAGAGCATAGTTTAACCTCTACCTCCATTCAGTCCCTGGCCTCTGTGCCAAGTTGGTGAAAAGCGGCTGCAGAGGATGATCACCCAGATTTTGCCTGAGGTCCCCAATTTATCACCTCTAATCCAAGAAATAATTATATTCAACTGGAGGAGTTAGTTTGGCTTCTTCTTACTGTCATTCCTATATAAGTCTACTGATGTTGCAGGTATTAATTAGTCATGCTTTTTTGTCTATAAAATATGCTGTAGTAATTTAAGCAGTACTCAGGGAAAAATAGTGTAAAGACTGGCTAGCAGCTTGTAATTACAAACATTTCATTCATCGCAGTTTACTTAGAAGTGATTTACACTTGCCTCAAAATGTTGAGCAAACCTGAAGCACACACTCGCAAAACTCTCAAGTTCGTTTTTGAGATTTCCATGTAACCAACAAACCCAGCTTCTTTCCAAAAGCCCCAAAATTTGGGATCTTCCAACAGAATGATATCTATCTGCCATGCAGATCTGCTTTTAACCAGCATCCTGTATTTAAAGAGTCAGCCAGGGAATTACAGAGCCATCGGATCTGTCATCTTTCAGTAAGTGCTGGTACTATACTGGAACCAAAATTTTTGGCTTATAAATGATGTAAATTGTTTCAACTCCAACAACCTTGAGAAAGGTTTAAAAAAGCTAGAAGAGCTGAGGATATGGCCCATCCTATTTGTCAAGAAGTTGTTTAAACCAAGGCACTTACTCTCAATTTATTTGACTGCTATGGGTTTACACTAGCTATGCTTGTGCAAAAGCAGGACCAATTTCAGCCTAAGCAGATCTAACACCTTTAAAGGGAAACCTTAACATTGACATTCTCATCTAAAACCTTCCAATCAGTCTTACAGAAACCCTATTTTTGTGCTTTTTCATGTGGAAATGAATGACTTGCTGTTCTTTTGTGTGATAATTTAGCTAAGCAACAATTATTACTTTGTGTCCTCAGCTGTGGAAAGGACAGAGTTGAGTTACTTCAGTTCATTCCCTTTTCTCTCTCTTTGGATTTATAAATTATATATTTTTGACTTTATAGGCAGTTTGCAACAGGAAATAAATCAAACTCATCTGAGTATTAACCTCAAACCTCACCTAAATATTACTACAGAAATTCAATTTCTAATCTTAAGCATAGACAAAACTTTGCACTCATATTGTTTCTTTAAAATTTGTTATCTGTTTTTCAAATTCAGACCAAATTCTTCCCTTCAGCCTCTTAGAGGGATGTGCACACAAAGGTTAAGAGTAAAAAATGGACAGAACTACTGCTGTGGAAAGGAAAGATACAGTGTGTGGAAAAGAAAATCTTTAGTCCTTGCTCGAAAGATACTTTTATTCTAGAACTGTAATTTTATAGTTTTTAGAGAAAGCCTATAGGTAAATTAAATCATGGATTACTATAAATTATACAAAGTTATCTTTATAACAATAGATTAGTATACTATTAAGTCACATATTCTTCTCAGTATTTATTACAGTGGTGAGCCCATAGCACCAGCATAGCTAAAGCCACTGCAAAAATTCACAGCCTAGTGAAGCCTTCCATGTAAAAAGTGGACTAATCGCTTCTTAGAAGCAGATTACCTTCAAATGAGAAAATGTGAAGAAATAGCAGCAACTGCAGCAAACAAAAAACCCGCTAGTTATTTAAAGAAAATTGCACACAGCAATGCTGCCAAGATGCCACAGAGTCTCCATCACAGCCGGAGGTGGATGGCTTCTGTAGGCTTGGGCAATTCACATTTCAGATTCTTTTCCCACTGCCCACATGTTCAATTTTACTCAACAGCAAGCCCTATTTCTCCCTTATTTACCTTCTAAAGCAAAGCCCACATTGGTGGGAATGAACACCGAAGTGACACTTAGAAACAGCAACATCATTTGAACAGCTGTAGACAGTCTGTTATTTATCAGAAATTTTAACAAAGGCCAAAGGAAAAAAGCAGCAGTTCAGCACAGAGCGAGTCCTGCCCTAGCACAGCTGTTACACAAGATGCGAAAATTTCAAAATGAGAAAGTAAACACCACTCTATATTCTAGCAAAGAGGGAAGAGATTTTTCTTCCCAATCCTTGGAAATGGCAAACTTAACGCTAATGAAATGCAAACATCCCCCCCTCCCCCCATCCCCTGAATATAAAAGCTGGGATCCAGTTGTGATTCTTTCCTTGTGGTGTTACTTTGTGCACACTACCCACAGGGCAAAAAGCTATCAATGCTGAACCAGACCCACAGCAGCAGTAAACTAGGATTGCTTTATTCATGTTCATGTCCACTGCTCTGATGTTCTGCTGGACAGGTGCCGAGTTCACAGCCAGCATCTGCCAACAGCTCACTTCTTGGTGTACTGCGATTTGGGGAAACACCCTTGGGTGAACTCTTCCTCCAGTAAACAGATTTGTTAAAAGCAATGGAGAGATCTGTTCAAGGCTCCTTTCAACAGGTTTCTTGTTGAGGGCAGGAATTGGTGTCCTGTGATATCAGTATTAGGAATTCAAAACTGTCCCCATTCTGCATCTGGAGACTAACTGATGGCAGCTCTAGCACGAACCAGTTCAATTTGGCTGCTCCACCATTTAGAGGCTCACATCCCTCATCGCTGTCATTTATAACTCAGATGGCAAATGCATATCAGAAAAAAACCAACAAAACTCCAGCTGAATGGAGTACTTAAAAAACACCCTCCTCACAACAGTAGAAAGCAAGCCAAGCACAACACAGCTTTGCACCAACAGTGCAGACAATACATAGGCCTGCTGTATTGAAGTCAGACACACAAAAAAAGCCTTACATGGAACAGTGATACTCAAAATGCCCAGCCAACACTGTGGAGAGGTGAAGTGTCCCACAGCTCACCCACCTGGATGCAGGGCTGTACCTGATATACTGGGGGTAAGCAGTGCATGGACGAATGCAGAAGCAGAAGGTCCCGCTCCTTGGGGATCGGTTCTCTCAGCACCTCTGACATCATCTTTCCTGGTAGCTGGCTCCTAAAAATTTGAATGGGCCAGTTTTCCCAAGGCAAAACATGCACCTGAGAAGCCTTTCAGAGTTATATACTCTGATTCATCAAAGGCACATCTCAGACTGACAGAGGATGTTGGGAAGTGGAAAGAGGGGCTCCTATTTGCTAGCACAGGCATTCACCACCTTCACTCCCTGTTTATGTCCTGATCTCTGTAAAACAGGCTCGGGGCACCAGCATGTCCTACACATTGCATTGGAGCTCAGATGCCCAGACCTAAGGCTATAAAAACCTGCTATGGGAGGCAGACAACATATCTCCACTGGAGAGGATCATATGTAGGTGCCAATCTGTCCTATTTCAGATCACGAGCAGGCAACAGCCTCAGGAGACTGAGATGGCTGAGCTCCATGTCAGGCACACCCATAACTAAGTGACCTTCCAGCAAGAGTGGTGCTGGCCACCAGTGAAGTGCCCAGGGGTCCCTATACCTCCAGACGTCACAGAGGCAAACTGCCTGGTAACATAAGAGATGGGAGATATCACAAGAGTGGCAGGGGGATTCTTTTTAAGTTTAATCAGTACTGGCAGTTTTCTTCCTATTGTTATATCTGAGACAATATGGGAAACAAGGAATGGATATCTGGGCATCTACAAGAGCAGCTGTGTTGTACAGATGCTTGTGCCCCACACAGCTGTGACAGCAGAAACCAAGCACTAAGCAACACTGGCTCTGGACTATTTCTGAGCATCACTGATATCCTTTGAATATTTTTCTTACAAAACAAAAGAAAAAGGTAGCGCACCCAGGAACAACCGAAACCCAATAGTTTGAGGACATCTAGGAGACATTAGATGCAGGTTTGGATATTAAACCTTAATCTTCTACCATCCTTTGAATGTCTGAGTCACTGTTTCAGGGATATTCAGGGCTCAGCTCTATCCACCTCATTTGCTGGAATAACTTAATTTTGTGTAAACAATCACATATTCACTGGAAACAGAATCTCAGTCATCTTCCACCGAGTTCTTCACTGTATAAAGTCCATCTTTTTCTCCTTCATTAAAGGTACATTTATTTGTACAGATAAGAACAACTTCTCTTTGGGAAGGTGAGAGGCCCAGAACAAAAAGGCTCAGAGGTCACTTTGGAGAGCCACACTTCTTGCCCACCTTTAGGCACACAGCTGTTTGTTACTGGGGTACAGGCTGGGGCAGGTGACCAGAAACTCTTTGCCAGTGTCGTCACAGTTAATGCATCCTGGGTTACAGCAATCTGACACTTGCCAATGAAAAACTCTTTAGTCAGAATTTTTTCTGACCATCATTCCCCTTGACTCCCTTGTACAGATATTTCTCCTGGTTATTCAGTAAGCAGCAATCTGCTGCAGTGCACTGAATGCTCTGTGCCTTATATCATACCCCAAAGTTCCAAAGCAGTACGCCAAAGAAATAACACTCTAGCTGTGTTTCTGAATTTTAGCTTAGTTATAACACCGTGGGCAATAAAAAAACTCAAGGTTCCAGTAACTAACAGAAATTTTATTAACTTCTGAAAGTGGAATTTTCAATAATTCGCTTGCAATATTTTCCTTTTTAAAACAAATATTCAAGTTTCTAGGAATTGCTGACTACTGTGCTTATAAAATGGAGCCCATTTTTGCTGTGTCTAGAGAAGGATAAGGAAAACATGATGCACAAACCAGGAAAACTGTAGAAAAAATATTGGCTGGAAAGTCTGTGTTGCTGAAGACAACCAAGGATAACATTCAACCAGAGACTGGTTTTGACATTGAGCTGTCAGTAGTTCCCTTAAGCACTGGAGCCTCTCAGTCTGAAAATAAATTCCTGATTCACACAAATGCATATAAACAAATGGATGAATCAATTAAGGGTGTGTTGGTTTGGGGTTTTTTTTTCAGAAAATTTAATGAGAAATGACCCTTCAGAAACTGATTCCAAAGTCTGTTTTTATACGCAAACAAATTGCTATATATATTTATTGTATATAATGTATGACTTTTGTATGTTTCGTTTCATTTTCAGTGTAAATTGTACTTCTTATTAGGAGAGAAGGATTAGCATATGCACATTAGCCAGGTGGTTACAGAACTTGCCTGTATGAAACATGATAGGTTAAATCCCATCTACACCAATTACATCCACAGCAGCATTTCTACATACAACTTCACATGTGGTTCAGTTTTGAAACTTACCTCAAAGTTAACTTAGGACATCAATGTCTTTACCTGGAATAAGCTAAAGCATTTTTTGTTTTATTTTTACTAATGCATCAGCTGACCACTAGAGATTCAACATGTATTTTCATGTTCACAAATTCTGCCAATTGAAATACACATGTTGCAAAAAAGAAGAGAGGAAAACAAAGACAACAAAACTCCGACCATTGGTCAATCTGCACATAAAATTACATATCAACATAATTTACAAGAAATGACCTAACGTCCTCCTCAGATCTAACAATCTTCAGTGGCACTTGATATATTCTTGACTTCTGAAAAAATGTAGGTGAGCAGAAAATACTGCCTACTTCTTTGCTAAAATAACTTCTAGGTTTTCTTTCAAAAGGTTCTCCTATTACTGGTAGGTAATTCTGCCATATGTGTAGTACATATAGTACTTCATACGCTTTCCATGCAAAAACCTATGTATATTTCAGCTTCATACAAAATACCAACAAAGTTCTAGGATCTGTTACTACTACTATTTTATAGTATTGCAAACAGAAGACAAAAAAAAAAAGGTGTCTCATTTCTGAAACCTAAAATCTAAATTTTAGCTAAAGTATAAACTAGGGACAATTAACAGAAGAGACAAGGCAAGGTTATAGCATCACCTTTACAAGCCAGACAGACTTCCAAACTTAGGAAAAGCAAAAAAAAAATTGCCATTGTCACACTTACTTTAAATTGATAAATAGAGGGCATAGAGGTTCTGAGCTAAATAGCAGCAGAAAGATCCATAATGGCTACAGTGGCATTTTGGGTCAGAACTATTATTTTTATCTAATTTAGGCTAAGGTCATAAAGCATTTTAGCTCACTCTGTTAAACTCAGTGAACCTTACAATTTGCAAATGCCTAATGAATGTCTTTGAATAAGCTATGCTATGAATAAGGTGAGTTTCAGGAAGATATTTAAATGGATAGCAACAGCTTTTCCTTGAAGAGCACTTTATTGAAGCGAAATCCCTGAGCTGTACATTGCTGGAGGCTGGGATTGCACACTGTGTGAGTGCCCTGCTCCTGTACCATCCATGAGCATCTCCTGTCAAAAAGAGGACATCAAGCTGGGGGGCCTTTGGCTAAAATGGCCTTTTAATATTCTTATGTACTACACAGAAAATCAGTCAGGTATCTTTGCAAAACTTGCCTACTCCCTCACAGTTACAGTATTCATAGTAATCATTCCATAGATTTTCTTTTCAAATATTTTTCATTTTAAATCACTGTCAAATTTAAATCAGACTCAGAGGATTGGCTATATCTGAGCACAACAAGCAAGTGGCTTAAGCTTATTTCTTCTATTAACAGGGTAGTGTAGTGCTCTTCCTGCCTAGCATTTTAGCAGAGCATCTTTCAGAAGCATTAGCAGAAGATTACAGTCCTCCTTGATTATCTCAGACCTTAAATTTATTATGCCCCTATCACACACAGCTATTATAGTCAACTGCAGGTTTGTAATTGCTCTCAGTGGGAGAAGGTTCAAGCCTTTTATTTCTTCCTCAGAAGGTATTGGGCCTGATCCAATTCAGGCCAGGCTCAAACAGTTTTCTTCTCTAAAAATCTATTTCCTTATTTTTAGATTAATTCAAGCTATAAAATATCATTATTCTCTCTGGCCCTTGACCTTCTAGATAACCCTTCTTTATGCCACAAAATAAATGTGCAGGAGAACATAGCACTAATTAAAAGACAGCATACCTTTGATTTAAGCATCAAATAAGAACATGATAATATCACTGAACGAAAATATCTTTAATATAGTTCATCATATAGCCAGAGAGTAAAATCAAAGCATAGCTATGAGTCCATGTTAACAGCACAGGCATACTCCCCTCTGATGCAGACACAGTCACTCAGCTTTGTTATCACTCAATTGAACTCAGGGGTAGGATCCTTGTCCATACGTGAGCAGCTTCCATTTGCCTCAGCATCCCCCCAAGGTTCTTGCCAACCAGCTCTGAAAAGACAGAGCCACTCACTCCAGGGGACTTCTCTGTGGAAGCCCTTGACTTGAAAGTAGTATGAATAACACGAGACACTCACCCCTACACACGCATGTACATCACCTGTAACTGTACTTTCAGTACAGTCTTTCCAGTTAGTTGTCCTCTGTGAAAACACAAATTTTCATGCTTATATTTTCAAGGCACATAAGAAATATCATTCACTATGAATTAATACAAATAAAAAAACGAAACTCAAGATTTTGTAAAAGCTACAAAATAAATAAGTGTTTGACGGGGAGGTAGAAATCATGCATTTGCTGCTACTTTTATTCCAGCTTGATGGGGTTTCCAGGAATTCAGGGTTTAACAGTATCTCAACAGGGCAAACAGTCAACACATAAGCTTGGCTTTCACACATTATGAAACTACAAGTTACCTCTGCAAAAGATGCACTTGCCACTCAAATTCCTCCCCTTCAGAATCTCCCACAAAAATTGCTTCCAAAACAGGAAAATCAGGAGGATTCTTCATTGGACAGAGAGATGCTATAATCAGGTTCAGGAAGTGATTAATATGGAAAAGATAGTTGATTTAGGAATTAACTTTAAGTGACAAGTCCCCTAGCATTTGATTTTTTTCATAATCTGCACTGCAAAGGCAACTGCTCTTCCCAGTTCCTCACTATTGAGTTAAAACAAGAAAAGGACTAAAACCAGCTTACAATATTTGCCAACTCCAGCTGCTGGTTTTGTCTTCTGTTTAAATGCTATTCATTTCTCCTTTACTACATTCTCAGCAGAAAACAATTGGCTCTACAAAACTTAGATTCTATATTTAGAAATCTTTCAAAGCTGAAGGCTTTTGGATAAGGAATTTTCATTTAATGATATCAGAAGGATTAGAAAGCATTTTTATAAAGAAACTAACCAAGCTAAGCTGGAAGATGAATACTAAAATGCCTAATTTTAATTGGTAAACTAAAATGCCTAACAGCCAAAAGCCTATTGCATGATATATAGGACTACTGAGCAAAGTTAATATTCTTTGGATGGATGTCATAATTGTTTATTTTCATAACGTAAAATGTTTTTATTTCATAGATGTGTCATTTTAGCACTAAATTTCTTGCCTTGCATACTTATTGTAGGGTGAATTTCCATACGTGTATAGTGTATATTACACTTATGTTATTAGAACATACTGTCAATTTTAATTAAAACTTAACGTTCTTTTCTACTTCAGAATACAAATCAATCATTGCATTCTCTCAGTCTCTCCATTCAGCTGCATCATAAAATACCCGTAAGACCCCAAATATTGGTGTTTTATAAATCCTAACAATATAAGAGCTACAATGTTTTGGTTTACATGTACTGTGACACACCTGAGGCTTGATATTTAAGGACTTCTACATTAGCGATGCACTGAAATTTGGACTATTTATGTGCTGAACTGCCAGAGAGGCTCTGGGAAGGCAAAAGCTCAGCTTTTGTAAAACGGTGCTGTGGCATGACACAAAGATCCAAACTGAGGATGTTTGTGAAAAGGCTTTCACTGAGCCAAAGAGATTTTATGAGACTTCAGCACAGTATAACATTATTATGGCAGGACTATTAGAGCAGCTCACTGTTTATCTACCAAAATCACATTTCTGGTGTATGCAAAAAAATGTGAAAATAAAGACTATTTAGGTTACAAATACAAAATCTACAATCCCCAGAAATTTAGGGAATTTTCACTGTTTCCTATAACAACCTTGTCACACTTTTTCAGAACTGTCATAATAAGGAAACAGTTACAGCATTGATTTCCTTCAAACTTTGCTACTGAGAACAGTCCATTTTACAAATTGCCAATTAGTCATGCTCAAATAGTTACTATTACAAATTTGCTGGAATAAATAAATTAACAACTGCTTTGATTATTTTCTTTCTTTTTCTTTTTTTTTTTTTTTTTAATTTTTAATCATCTGGAACTTGATCTTTGGGAAATTGAGATTTTAAAAGTGCTCTACATGCTGATTTAAAATATGGAACCTGGAATTTGCCCAAAACGATGATATCCTCATAAAAAAAGCAGGCTGGTCAAATTTGCTAGTACAAAGCATAGACATCCAGGCTTTAAACACCCATGTGCTGAGAGAGTCTCACATTGACATGGCTTTAAAGGTCACATACATACTCTGCCTCAATTGAACCCCAAGGGATGCTGTGGCTAAGCACACAAGATGTTCAGATACTACAATTAGGTTTAAATGGGCATATGGCAGAAGAAATCTGTTCCCATAGGAGGAGAAAAAGGAGAAGTAATATCACAAGTGAAATTAAGAAAAATCAGGATGACAGCATATTACTAAACTAATAGAAGGGGTGATACAAAAGGGAGGAGGTTGAGTTGCAGGGAGAGACTTGAAATTAAGAAGACAAATCTGGGAGCACAGCAATGCATTCAGTGTTCACACTGACCTTCAGCTGGAGAAAAATGTCATTCCTTTTGCTTCATTTGGATTTTGGTATATTTCACATTTATCTAATGTTTTCAGTACAAGGCGAATAATCTCAAAAAAAAGCTTGATTTGAAAACTTAATAAATGTGGGAGTTTACACAGGGCAAAGTAAATGAGTGAATAAGGAAAAAGATTTCTTCCTCCTGTTCAAAGAGAAGCTGTCTTCATACGTATACGGTCTCTAGACCTCATAATCTCTCCAACACTGCTGCCTGCCTCTGTCAGGCCTAGTTTACTGAGCAGAGGTTAATTTTGCTAACAAATCTGGACTCAAATCTTTCTCAGATATTTTCTTCCTGGGCTGTCCTTTCCTCTGGCTAGTAAGATAGAAATCAGCCTCAGAAAGAATGAATGTTTTGTGCAATAGTTTTCCTTCTGCCACATCTACGCTTAGCTCTAAAAGTGAAGCTGCAAATGCAGAAAGCACAGTGCAGACTGCAAGTGCCATTGCAGTGTTTGGAAGGACTGGATCGGGTCCTTCTTTCCAAGTATCAAATTTTTGTGGTTCATTTCTTCACTTTGTTTTCCTTAACAGTACATTCTAACAATATTATTTTAATTAAAGTCATATCTATACACAACTTTGACTGAATCTTAATGAAAGACTTTTTGTTGTTGTTTTGGGGTTGTTGGGTTTTTTTCTTCCTTTTCTTTTTCAGGCTGGTATTTTTAATTTGTAGTTAAAATATCTAATTACCAAAGAAAATGTAATGAAATCCACTAAATGTGAAACAACAAACAGCAATTCCAATTAGCAGGGGGACAGATAAAAGAATTTACATTTCCAAAGCTGTAGCCAGATACTTTTTCTTATTATGTTACCTGTTATTCATTTCATGCTATCAAAGTTCTTTTGCACAACAGAGAAGCATTTATAAATTCCAGCCATGATTCTTCCCCCAGATAAGCAGCACTGAGAGGGAACAAGGAGTGGGCAGCAACAAGAGAAGAAATCTGGGAAGTTTCAATGAGAGTTTGTGGGGAGAAAAGTAGGAGATTTTTGCTCCTTTCCATTTTTACTACCTGCTTAAATCCCATACACAGGTTTTATTCACAGAAGCACACTCAAATCCTTTGGACATCTTTGTAAATGTTGACTATAAAGCTGGCAGAAAATTGTGACGATGACAGCTCCTAGGACTCCTGGAAAACACCTGATCTGCACAAAGGAAAAATTATGCCAGAAGACATCTGACTACTGCTGCTTTCATTGATTTTGCTCCCAAGAAGACTAATCACCTACCACAATGTCACTGTGCATCACTCTGCTAAGAAACTGCACCTCAGCTTTTGTTTACAGACTTTTTTAATTACCTAGTGTGTCTTCTACAAGTGAAGGAACTGTTATGCACATGTAGCAGCACTGTCACCATCACTGCATTCAGGCAGACTCTGGAAATGATTAACTCAACATGATTTCTTACAAGAGTGAATGTCAAGCTATCTATTGAAAAAAGAACAAAAATCTTTTCAAAATAAAAGTGGACATTTAACAGAATTTAGGTGGGAAGCAACAATTGTAATGACAATACTTGAGTGCTTATCACATAAAACCCCAGTCTCAAAAGTCAGTTCTACGGAAAGTTTTAGTGTTGTCAGACAGAATTTTCACCTGATGTAAAACCAGACAGAGTGAGGGATTTTCTCATGTTTCAACTTTCAATCCTAAAAGCCTGAGGGGAAAAAAAAAAAAGGTATCTATTTCCAAACATTTATGAGAAATCCAAAACATTTTGTTTAAAGAAATAAATAGGATTGTGAAGGACTGTTGATTTTTGTTGAACTGGTTTTGTGGGAAACACTCTTCTCCTGCTATCCTTTATTTGGTTCCTCCTACTCTCTCTGCTCTGGAGGACTTTGGCGGCACAGTGGCAGCCAGAAGAGCACTCCCTCTAAGGATAGTGGTGAGGTTTGATCCCAGTTCCAGCTCCACAAGTAGTCAACCCTGTTATTTGATGATGGGGTGATGGGAGCAGGGTAGGTGGCACAGGAATCAAACTCGCTCCTGTTTCAGGAAAATCAGGAGCATTCCCTTAAAGAATCACATACACCTGGGGCATAGGTACCCCAGCGCCTTTCTACCAGGGGTCTTCCTTGTGGGAACTTGGGCATACAGGAGGAAGGGCTGCGGAGAGAAATGGCCTGTGAGCCAGAAACAGAGCAGTGCTGTTCCCTGCCCAGATACCCTTTCTTGCCCAAGTCCTGGGAACCTTCTTGACGAATATTGTGAAGGTCAGCTATAGCTATCAATAACAATATGCATCACCAGCTCTGATGACACTATCAAAGAAAAACATGGAGCTGATTTTACCCTTTTCCTCTGAATCTTAACTTCTATCTGCTACCTCTTTACTTATTTTGTTATTTACCTTCCTTTGTATTTTCTGCTTGCCATTCCAAAATGCTGGGTAATGCATTAGTAGAAAGACGTTCTGCTCCCCAGAGCTTCCTGTAATTCAGTGGTGTGGGAACTGATTCACGTAGCCACATGTAATTTGTATAGCACTTTGGGACCCTTCTGGAAGAAAGACACTATAGAACAGTCAGATCATTTGCATTATAAAGGTTCTGGTGGCTGTTTCTTGGATTAGACACTTTAGGTTTGTATTATGTTTCTATGTCATTAGAAACAGGAGCCAAAAGGGAGAAAAAAGTATTTTCCTCACAGTCAGATATGTATTCCATATATTAAGTATTGTATATTTAGTAGGATTCTGATTTTCCTTTCCACTTCCAAAACACACTTATTTTCCAGATTCTGTTTCATTGTTTAAAATCAAACCTTTTGAACACTCAAATTAAGGTGCTGCTTTTTGAGTTTAACATAAATATTGCCCTTTCAAAGCAGTAAACCAAAACTCAGAGGCAATTCCAAGCATCCAGCTTCCCAGATCATTAGATGAAATAACACAGTTCCTCTGATGGGAGAGTTCTCCTTTCACAGGGGGAAGCATTCACCAATGCCTTCTACAAACCAGTATCCAGGAAGGGTCAGTAAGGTTGTTCTAAGGGAAGATTTCATATTGCCTCTTCCTGCAGAAAAAGCACCTGCAGAAAGGGGGGCTGAAGGAAATGTGAAGAATCTCAAGTTTTGAATGAAGTAAACACTGTAAGTAAAGAAGGGGTTAATATGAACAGAAGCGTAGAGAAAATCATTTTTGAATCCTGTGGCCCAGGTGTACAACTGATAAAAATAAGATTAGCATCACTGACTTCAAATTCCAATTTACGCCAGATAAGGATCCAGCTGATTTAATTTTACCTCTTACTTCTTAAAACAATAAAATTACACTATCTATAGCCTTGCCTTCAGCAAGAGGTGAGCAGAAAACATTCTCTACCAATTATAAGAATCCACCCCTTTTCAAATGGCTTTTAGCTTTTCTCGATAGTTTAAAAATGCCCCACAGAGTGGTTTCTTGCCCATATTGCAGCACGAACTTCTTCTATGTCCAATAGGGTTATTCCAGACTGTTGGAATTACTCCAGATACATTAAACAGCAAATGACAGTTCAATCATTCAGTATCCCTCTGACCAAACTTATATATACATACCATACGCTGCTCTGCCAGCACAACACTAAACTGTCACATTTTGCATGTCATTTCACATAAACAGATCCTTTTCCTTTTTTAACTAATTTTTTATAGTGAGGAAGCTGTGCAAAGTGATACTTTTGAGTAGGGGACACAGAAATTACATTTTACATGTACAAAAAGAGCGTCCTATTTTAAAATATTCTGAAGAAGTCCTGCAGTTTATATACTTGCAACGGATGGACTGACCTGATCTGCTTCCTTATTGCATGACGGTCTAATTATACTGCACTTTCTCCCACTTGGAATCCAACCAAAAGTCCACTGCAGTTACCGCAAATCTTTAGGTCAGGACCTTATTTCATAAGAAATGGTCTGTCTGCAGTAGGACTTACTGCTGGTGCAAGCAGCTATCCAGGGTGGGTAAGGATGTCACAGTCTGGTCCCAAGTATTTTCAAATGCATTCTTCCACAGCTTTTCATGCATGTTTTAAAAAGTTTGAGCAAAACCATCAATTAAGATGATGCTACAGCAAGCTACTCTAAAGCATACCACAGTAGAAAGTGTGACAATGTTATCAAATAAAACAAGATAGACGTGTTATTTAAGTTATTACAAACCATTTTGTGTCATGCTCAATAAGTAATAGTCCAAGAAGTTTAAATGCAATCCTGATGGACATTTAGCAAAAAATAATTTTAAAATGAATAGCATATGTGGAGAGTATCTGATGGTTTTCCACTCCAAAAAATGAAAGAGAGCTATTTGTGCCAGAAATTGACACTCTTCCAGTTATCGCCGTGCTAGGGTAGCTGTGCTCCAATACAGTATACTGTGTGCATAAAATATTCTCACGGTTTAATGTGGGCCAGAAGTGTAGGAGATGGGGGGGGAAAGAGAAGAAAAAAACCCCACCACTGATGTAGTTAGGAATTCCAGGCTGCTGGTTATTAAAGTGCCCTTTGGTCACCTGCTACATCCAAATCACAGTACGGTGATTGGCGTTTGCTCTCGTAAGCGGGTATTGTGTGAGCAGTGGGCAGCTGGAACCCTCCGAGAATCTTCACTTGTCAGAGATGAATCAATCATCTCAAAAGATGTCAGCATCTGCCCAAACCATTTTATATTAGAATAAATGGCAGATGGTGGTGTTTTTATATTTAATCAGTTCCACCAAATGCAGTTTCATCTCTTATAAAACTAAACCATCTGCAGTGTGTAGGTGTACAAATCTAGCTAAATGCCCACTGCAGAGCCTTTCCTCTTAAAGGTAAACTGTACATGTTTAACATTTGTGGATGCTAAGTTCAATACATTTTAAAAGCTTTATAAAACTGCTCTGTCTTTATAAATACCCTTATTTTATTTTTTGTATTTTAAATATTTGGTCTCAATGGTCCATGCCTAACTCTCACTTCTGAATCTTATTATGTAAACTGCTCATACTTGACAGTATTAAAATACTTTCTATGAAAGATCATTCCTCCCTTCTTTCTATATAACTGCTAACTTCAGGTCCAGCCTCATAAAACATGGCACAGAAAAAGACTTAGTAACTTGTCCAGGGCAAAAGACCTCAACAGCAGTATAATTCAGAAGATAAAAGGTCTGACCTGGCGGGATCAGTCCTGAAAGTCTTGACCTTAGCACAGCTTTATCTTGATTTTAGCATGGCTTTCAATACCGTCTCCTGTAACAGCCTCATAGACAAACTGGTGAAGTACAGACTAGATAAACGGACAGTGAGGTGGACTGAAAACTGGCTGAACTGTTGGGCTGAAGGGGTTGTGATGAGCACTAGGAAGTCTAGCTGTAGATCAGTCATTAGTAGAGTACTATGGGAGCTGATACTGGGGCCAGTACTGTTTAATCTCTTCATTAAGAGCCTGGATGATGGGCATAGAGTGTGCACCCTCAGCAAGTTTGCAGGCAATACAAAGTTGGAAGGAGTACTTGACGTACCAGATGCTTGCGCTGCCATCCAGAGGGACCTCCACAGGCTGGAGAAATGGGCCAACAGGAAACTCATGAAGTTCAACAAGGGGAAATGCCGAGCCCTGCAGCTGGAGAGAAACAATTCCATGCACAAGATTATGCTGGGGGCTGACCAGATGGAAAGCAGCTTTGCAGAAAAACATCTTGATCTCCCTGGAGAACAGTAAGTTGAACACATACCAGCAATATGCCCTTGCAGCAAAGAAGGTGAACAGCTTCTCGGGCTGAGTTAGGAAGAGCTTTTGCCAGCAGGTCAAGGGAGATGATCCCTCTCTGCTCAACACTGGTGAGAAACATCTGGTGTGCTGGGTCAAGGCCTGGGCTCCCGGTTCAAGAGCCGTGAACATACTGGTGCAAGTCCAGCAAAGAGTCATGAACATGGTGAAGGAACTGCAGTCTGATTCTGTGGAAATTAGTGTTCTTTGACTTCAATTTCGTCCCAGTTTGTGGCAGGTTGGTGCTGTCAGTTTCATGATTTTAAAACAATTTCTCCAACAGCACCTGGGTGAAGTTTGACCAACAGCAGTCAGGGCAGCTGATTTCCAATACAGACAGATGAGATTTCATGGGGACAAGAGGAGCAGCAATAGAGCAGTCACACAACTTGGCACTGACTTCAGTCTTTGTGCTTTTTCCATTTGATTCAGTCAGCACTGATGCCAGTGTGCAACAAACAGTACAAATCAGAACTACTGACATATATTGGACTTTGCTCAGACTAAAATTAATAGTGAAATCCCTTGGAAGGTCTAAAAGTTCCCCAAGTTTCATAAAGAAAAATAGTTAAATTCTCTATCAGAAATAATTACAATCAAACAATGGAAAATATTAAACATGTATCTAGCTATCTAATATTTCCACAGCTTTGGAAAATAATCTAAAAATAAAATTTGCCTTAAATTTAGAAAAAAGATCATTTACACTGCCATGAACTTGCTGCCCTAAATATAACATTTTCCTTAGCACAGTGGTAATAAACATGGTGTGAGGCTTTTGTGTATTACTAAACAACCCTTACTTTTCAACTCCAGCAGTGGCTATACTTTGGGGAATTGCTATGGTCTACAAGAAACAGGGCTGGTGAAGAGGAGGGGAGCACTTTGTAGCCTTTCTATTTTTCTATAAAAAATGGAGATGTGAAAAAATTAAATGAGACTGAAATGCCCTTTAAAGGTACTACCCAGGCAGCCCCTGGAAATGTAGGCACAAAAGATATAAGTAAAGGCTGCAAACCACAGTCTGCATAGAAACAGGCTTCACACAGAGAGACTGGACACCCCCATAGCATGAGCAGGATGGGGACAAGACTGTGCCAAAAGAAGCTGAGGGAAGAGGGAAGAAAGGACACAGCTCAGGAGGATTTATATCTCACTCATCTTCTACCCTACACAGGAGAGGAGCAAGATTTGTGTATGAATAGTTCCTTTCTGGTGCTGTATCTGGGGCAGAGCCCTATACTCAAGGTCATCTCTTATGGCTTCATGCTGGTCCATAGGGAGTGAGCAGAAGGAGGTATCTCAGCTGGGAAGTAGGGCACCCATCTAGGTTAACGCAGTGGTTTCCGTTTATAGCGAGCGATTCATGGAAAGCTTTTCTTCAGTTTCAGCCCAAGCGCATTCACAAACACTCCACTCGGGTTTCAGTCTGAGTTTGCCTGTCAAATACGGCTCATTTGAAACTGAGTTACTCCTGAAACTCCTATTTACTGCATGAAAGTGAAAACTGTCCCTATGCTGCATTGTTTAAGAGCAGGGGGGTTGTAACTTGAGAGCTCAACACTTTTTTTCCTGGTTACTAATTTAGTTTGGGGCCTTGTATTCCTCTTAGATCAGTCTTTCTTTCAAAACCTTTTAGGAGTCATTCAGGACACATCTATACACCTTACAAAATCCTGGTTTCAGTGTAAGAACCTCTTATACTTTTGTATCTGGCTGTCTTCACCATACCTTGGTTCAATACAGTTCGTACTAATAAGCAGGAAAGTGGGGCCAAAAGAAAAATCTATCTTTGAAAAAGTCTCTTGTAAGGGTTGTTGTCTGAGCACCAGGGCAGCACAATGAGAAGGCTAATATCTAGGAAAAGGCAGATTGTCTGCACAGGCTGCTGGAACTGGAGCCTGGGAATTTTCCTAAAGGCAGAAGAATGAAATAAAGCATTGATACAATCCCACAGAAGCACATATTTTGCCTTGATAAAATCTCACACATTAAGAAGCTGGGGAGGGCAAGCTGAGCAAGAAAGAAATCAAGACAAAGAGATGGAGAAGGCAGTGGGCCAAGGAAGGAAGTAGGAATCAAATGACACCAAGCCTATGATTCAGAGGAAGAGCTGTGCACCACATGAGGACTCGGGCGGACAGCCTGGAAGGCTCTGACATAGACAACTCCTAGGAGTGATAGAGACAGAAGAAAGAAAAGGCAATGGGCATATATATTCTTTCTTCTTATTAGAAAGATACACATACACATTTTTGTACATAAATAGACATTTTTGTGTTCATAAACATGCTTGCATACGTATATATACACATACATATATGTGTGTGCATGTGTTATTTCTTGTGCTATTTCAGTAGAAAAGTGACTGGTGTGCAAAGAGTGCAAAGAGTGTTTGCCTGTTTGCTATCAGATGTCACATGCCCAAAGAATAAATTGTAAACTCACTTTTCCAGTAGGACCAACATTCTCAGCAAAGATGAGCTGATGTTAGTCAGCAGCTTGGTGGGGAGGAGAAAGGGGCTAATACTGCTGTGAAAGCATAACAGGCTGACAGGCTGTTTATTGGAAAACTGCCAGAGAAGCCAAAAGAAGAGACCATGTTTCAACCACCCAGTCAAAGTGGTTGAAAAGTCAACTCCTAAAGTTCACCACAAACTTGAAAGCTGAGTTTAGCACCAACTCGGGGGTGCTCTACCAATGCTCTGAGACATTTAAATAACAGTTTGGTGTTTATATAAAGTTCTTGCTTGATTCATTCTAAGCTACCAACAAACCATTGGTCCAAAGAGTCTCTGCAATATTAATTTAATCAAAACTGCTACTTCACAATTTCCAAACAGAATTTTTTGTTTTCTCCCAGAACCACACAAATGCATAAACACTTCATCTACAATATCTACATGTTTAGCTGCAGTGGACTGCTGTAATTACTTCAGCCACAGCTCATGCCATGAAGTACTGGTTTCAGCCCCTGTTCTCACACAAATGAAAATAAGATATATTCTGAGATATACTCTGCTTTCAAAAACACAACACCACAAGAATAGTACTGATCTTAGCCACCCAACATGTATAAATATATAGCATCCACAACATAACAAATCAAGCTAGGGAGAAGGCAAGAAAGGGATGGTAGGTGGGCACAGAACCACTGACATACAGAAGCAGGTCAGTTTTCTGAGGAAAAATTGTGCCAGGGATAGAAAATAAATGAAAGAAAGCACAAAGTTGTAGGCAGGGGACAGATACAAAGCTGGTAAACTAGTACAGGAAGGCAACATAGCAGTGAAGGCAACATCTGTAATGCCTTGAAGATGAGCGTGGGAAGATTCCATGTGATGCAGCTAAACAAGAAGAAATGAGTGGCATAAAAGGAAAGCAAAACTACTACTGGATCACTTCATATACTGTCATGTCAAGTCTCAATGCAATTCACAGCTTACAGATTTACCAGCTAACACATTCCTCACTGCAAATTTCTAACTGAGCCAACTCCACAGAAAGTTTTCAATTTGGCTTCACCAAGAACACCGTTTTGTTCACAGCATGAAGCAATGTGGGAGAAGAGGTCTCTTGTTTTCTGTCATTGCCACTGTGCAGCATTCAGCACACTAATGGTGGCATCCTTACTGAAATGCACCATGGTTTGTGCAACCCTGTGAGAGACAGTGATGCAGAAACACCACCATGTCTATGCTACCAGTAACAGACACCAGGTGTATTGTGGTCATGAACAAATTTATCACTGAGGAGAGGAAAGAGGACTGTGCTGGTTGCTTTGCCTCAACAATACTACTTCCTAGCCTATTTATAGTGCCATTTTAACAGCCATGGAGGACACTTTATTTAACTGCCCAACTTGGGGAATGCAACTAGCAATAAAGGAGGGAGAGGAACAGCAGAGGTACTAAAAATCATAACACATAGGCTACAAGATCATGACAAGTCTCTTTTGTAACTCAGTACAGCAAATATGGGTAAAGAAGGGGAGTTTCAGGGTTCACAGTATAATCTGGAGTTCACCTCACCCAACAAAATGCAAATAAACTCCTCTGGGAGAAGTGGAGCTGTTCTGCTTTTATACCAAATATAAATGAGAGCAGAGCCTCAGCCAACATGATAGCTACTTCTTCTGATTTCTTTTGGCTTGTTTCTTTCTCACCCTACAAAATGCTGTGTAATAGGCAAATGAACATGGAGTTCTCTTGCAATAAATTGGATGAGTGAACAGAGGGAAATCAATTTCTTTATGATGGCTTCTATTATGAACAAAACCAGAATGCCTAACGAGTGCTGGAATGATAGATGGAGTTCAAGGACAGAGTCTATTATTACATTATGTTAAACTAAAACAGCTTTGTTGACTTCAATCCATTTATTCCAAATTTTGCACAGATAGAGACTGTGACTGGAATATACACAGTGTACAAAGTTGTGGAGCAGGTTCTGGAAGTTAGAGGGGTTTCTGCTTCTTTTACCACTTAGACTTATCTGGATCAGTCACCAACTATGCAACACATAAGGAAAAACACCCTAACATTGCCAACAATGGATATACCAGATGAATTAACAGGAAATTTCTCTAATTTATGAGGTTTAAAAAATAAATTCTTACCTGGGTTAGAACTAAATAGACAGAAATGAAACTTCATCAGGACATTAAATAAATCATTTAGAAATAGCAAAACATGCTGTCCCATAATTTGCAGGTGACCAGCAGAAGTCATGTGTATAAGATATTATCGAGCTCAGAGTCTAATTGAAAATTAAGATCAATGTCATATACAATAATTAGGACAGGTATTCTTAATTTTTTTTAAACATTTCCCTTTGAAGCCATAGTTTTATATGCTATTTTATACTCTTGACACTTACTAAACTAAAAACATGCATATAGAATTACAAACAAATCCAGAGTCCTGCTTTAAAACTCTACCTCCAGCAGTTTGAGGTGGGCTGTGCAGCAGGATCCTCCATCCCTCTCATATCCCCCACCAGACAGCCTACTCAAACCTTATAAATCACTAGACTTCAATAATTTATCAGAGGTACACTAAAGGCAGAAATTAGCATCTGCATTAATGCCTAATCAGGGCTTTTAAAGAAGCTTCCCATTGCCATACAGTGTTGCCCCCTGGCAAACCTGAAGATAGGCACCAGACCAGAAAAGCGCTGTTATCTGGAGCATCAATTCCTAAATTGCTGTGAAAGAGGGCTGCTCAACTAATGAACTTCTTTTGTAAGAGAACCTCTTTCATATCAAAGTTAAAAAAAGCACTCAAATACTTAAAAATTCAGGAGCCATCCACAGACCTTAGGATAGAGCATTTAAGTAACATCAGGAAGTTACCATTTCTGGGACATTCCTCACGGTGCACGTTTCTGAGAGCAGAAAAGGATGATTGGGTTCTTCAGTTTGCTGTAGCTGAGAGATAGTGATGTTTCTGGTCTGCAGACGGCAAGGGAGGAAGCAAGATACTGCTGCTGCCAATGGCATGTTGAAGCAAAAGAGGTCCCATATTCAGACTACAATCATCTTTGTGGAGTGGACTTTGCAGAACTCCACTAGCAGCACAGCTGAAGATGGCACTTCTGTCACCATTAGGGTCTAGTAACAGGGCATCCTCCAAAGCGCTTATTCTTATATCTATATTCCTGACAAGAAATAAAAAAAGTCTTTATATCTGATATTCATCGTCCCTTTATTCCAAATGTCTTTATTCATTGTCCCTTTATTCCTCTTGTCTTTATTGCATCCTACAGGACAATATTAGAGGAATGGTGGAGCATATCAAAATATGTGTGCGTATTTATTTGCTTATTTTACATTTTACAAACCCATCATCTTGGAAAAATGACTTAGAAAGGGAATGTCTGTCTGCAGGCACATGAACCTTGAGGGTTACAGATGGCTGCAATCTTTTTTTGAGTTACAATTTTTTCACTACATTTTAAAATTGAAATATCAGTCTTCCAAAAATTTTTCCTTTTTTTAATATCCAAATGTTAAAAACACTACTTCTGCTTATTTATACCTACTCACATGTTTAGATGTTATTTTAAAATGCATTCTAAAATCTCCTGCTAACTGTTCACCACTAGTCACGGTTTCCAATGACACCTCCTGTATCAGTCCCTTCATGAGTAAAAAGGGAGAAATCTTATACAATGAACCAAACATTCGTGACTAATTTTCCCATCCAGAGGCCGAAAGTTGAAATGCAGTTTTGCAAAAGCAGCTAAACCCATATTTAATTTTCATTTCTGTTACAGGAGCATGTACTTAAAGTTAAAAATTTTGCTGAATGGGGATTGCAATAAGCACATCTTCAATGCTCTTCTGAATCAAGTCACAAATGCTGCTTAAGTTGGAAAGCTAATTTTCATCACAAGGAAGTTGAATACCATCTTAGAAAACATCTACTTTTTAGGGCCAGATTCTAAGCTCTGATATACAATTAATAGCTGTAACATCTCAGAAGATGTATAAACACATCTGACAAACGGGGATGCACGTCTGTTGGCCACTCCCAGTTACTAGACAGGCTGTAAGATTTGCATCACACACGTATGGGCATTTCCTGGCTCCTCTCAGCACATGACCTACTTGAGGTTCCTTATGTGGAAGGTTATGGTTTAACAAGCAAAGTTCATGAATAGCCCTCTATAAACCCTGCCCATAGAGAGCATGCTAGAGTGAGAAAGCTACCATGGAACATTTCATGCTTGCAGCCATTGAAGCAGTTTGAAATGCCAACACCTATCTGAAAGTAAAACCATGCTGTTAGAATAAATTCAGGACATTCCTTTTGTCAGCTACTGAATACAAAAAATTCTCCTGTAATTTTACCTCAGTGCAACACCCATTGGCTTAATAATATTCTACATTGAGCAAACCATGGCAAGGCTGGATTCAAGATTTGCAGGGAGGCATTCAGCATATCAGCCCTGCAATAAGAAAAAATATTCATCAGCTTTGCAGGAGACCTTTGTACGTAGCACAATGCCTCCTAGATCACTGAACAAGTCTGTCCCATCACCTACAGCATATATGTAAAATACACACTGCCTCCCGTCCTCTGAGCACAATTTGAGGGGCAAAATCACCTCTCCTTCTGTCAATCCCAACTGGGTAATGAAACCTGTTATTACCTCACTCCTCACTTGGCCTCCTCGGAGAGCAGTGTTCAGGTTTCTTTTCTCCATGGTACTACATCAGTCGCTATTACCAGCCTTCAGTCTTTGCTAGATCTATTACACATCGTTCTGTATATATGTTCACAAAAATTACTTTCCATCCCAGGTCAGGATTCATTGTGTATCAAGAAGACCTATAAAACAAATAAAGCCATCAGACGTCACGTCATTCTGAAACAACCCCCAAAAAACAAGTCAGCTTTTGGAGGAGACAATAGGCTTTGAACTTGGTAATTACCAGCTATTCCTGATGACTGTACATAGGAAAAGCCACAACCTCCACTGTTCATGAAGGCTGCAAAAGTAAACCCTTCATTATTGTTTCTGCTATATAAACGTTCTTTTGCTTTTCCATCTATTTAACCTTTATGATGGCAAAGAAATTCAATGCTTAAATCAGCTTTAATTATATTTTTTCCCAACTGTTGCAACAAGGTCCCTTGAGTGACATCTTTATTTGTGTAAAAGGCAGAAGAGTTTGCAAAAATGGGTTTTAAAACACTACTTCTGGCCCACAGAAGTATTTCTCTCACAGGACACAACAGACAAAGAAAGGAGACAGAGTGTTTGCTACAAAAAAAAAATCCCTAAGATGGAAAGAGGTTTCAGGAATCCAGTTAAAACACAAATGTTATAATGATTACAGATGGCACTGCAACCAGAGAGGACTACAATACTTGGACAGACCCATTTCAAGACTATCTACCTAAATTGACTTTAGTGTCCAGGACAACTTAAGATTCATAAAGCATAAAGCCATCTTCGCTCCTCTCTCACATAATGTGCTTTTTGTGGTTCATTAGATTTTCTATGTAAAATAACGGCATTTTTAAAAACACTTAAGCACCCTAATCTTTGGAAAACAGAAGCCCAAATTCTTCTAAATGTCTGGCCCATTATCAGCTGGAAGCCTGGTCAGATTCAAGAAATTGGTAAAAGCAATTTCAGACACAGCTTTCTTTTCTCTGTTCACCACCAATATATCTTTTTCATATATTGGTCTAATTTAGACTGCAAGCTTTTCTGAGCAGGGAATATGTTTTTATATTCATAGAGTGCCCCATAAATTTATGGCATTGGATGCATTTTTATAATAAATAAGAAAAAAAAATCAATAATTTCAGTTAAATTATACTCTCCTTACACTAGCAATTGATATTAACGCCTCCAGCAATAGCTGATGCTGGCTATATCAATATCAGAGCCTCAGAAAGACCCTTGAAATGTAGCTTATATATTTCTATAGTGTTTGCATTTTGGACTCTTGGAAAGTAATAAAGCACTGCAATACAAAATGTCTCTTGGCTCCTTGCTGACTTAAAGGCACTCTGCTTATCAGTGAATTAAAGGCAACTTCTTACATTCACATAGCTAAATCATTACTGATGTAAGACCATTACATCAAATGACTAGAACACGTGCAAGTGCAAGGCACACAGCTTTTGTTCCATTATAAATGTCTTTGAACGCTGATATTACTGCTGTACTTTCCTTTATGTAGGCCTTTTGTCCTTTCAGCTTTTTTAAGTGCTTCTCTGGCCCATGTTGCAGGACACACAGTGTGGTTTCAGGCATAGTTTGCTCTAGTGGAATGCATGCAAAATGAGTGCAAAATATGCAGCCAAGATAAGCCCTGGCAGATCTGGAAAGCAGAGCAGAAGAAATAATTTTGCTTGTTACCTTTAAAATCTCTTCTATTTGATAATTATACAACCAATAGAGGGAGAAAAGCACTCTTCTTTGCCAGACGTGTGTATTTTCCAGTAATCCAGCAGAACTGCCCAGGATACCTAGCCTCTATTTGAATCCTTAGGAATTAATTGTTTTATCCACCCATTTCCACAGGACAAGGCCACTAAATAATGAGACCCATCAACCTTTATAATTAAGGAAAAATACAGATAATATAGAAACAAGCAGAGCCTTTGGTGGCATAAAAGGACACTCTGGCTAGTTAACAGGAATAGCCAATGCATTCCTGATCCTAAGTGCAATAATTTTAACAGCTGGTCTCACAAAATAGACTCCATGATTAATACATTTGAAACAAACTTGAGTTGCTAGATTAGGGCACTCTGTTCAAGCAGTGGGAGCATTCGTTCAATCGCGCATCAGATAGCCATTGTCTGAACGTGGTACTGATAGTCGCATTGTAAAGCTGATTCTCTAATATTCTTGGGATGCAATGTACTGCATTTTTTTCATCATTTCCTCTACATGTAAACTGATCTCCTGCGTTGAAGCAGTACTATTTAAAACAAAAGGGTTTGATTTATAGCCAGTCCCCAGCCTCATAAATCACACCTGCAGTGTGGTGCTCTGAGCTCCCTGTGTTCTGCCAGCATTTACGTTTTATAAATGATTTGGGTTTACCTCCCATTGTGATGGAGCCTAATACAATTGCATTCTTCTCTCCCAGCATTCACTCTTGCTGTTGCTCATTATTCCCACTGGGAATTCAGACCTAGTTTTTGCAAGCTTGTCAGGGGGAGGGGATTGGTGGTGGTGTGGGTTTTTTTAAATTAAGGAATGTTGAATTAAAAATTTATGTTCACATTCCGTAGCTTTTTCTATTGCTAGACATACTACGCAGTGGACTTTCTTTCCTCCCCATTGACTAGGCTTATATTTAAGCTCCCATTTGCTAACCTAATGATTTGGAAGTTAGGACAGCAGCTTGAAATGTCCAGTATAAAGAGTATTTGACCTTCACAGCAACCCAGGTATGCACATCAGCCATTCTACAAACTGCATGAGGAGCTTGAATTCTCATTTAAAAATAACAAAATAAAAAGTAATTACTCGAGCCTCCCAAGAGACTAAGTGCAATGATTTTATTTCTAACTCTCAGAATCTCCCAAAGTGCCTAAAAGATGCTTATATAATATTTTGCGATTGTCTCTCAAGTTCTCAACCATATAACAGTTCTAGTTGGTTAAGCACAGTTCAGACACACAGAGATAATGAGACTTGCTTCTTAGAGCTGACAGCCTTAAGTCCTAGTTCAGAGAATTATTCCTAAGGCATGGCACCATTTAACTGAGATTGATAGGATTTGTGCACATGCTTTGATTTCCTCTGTACCAAAACAATCCATGATTTAATTTGTTCAATTAATGACCATCATCACTGCCATTTTTACTGTTAAAAATACTGCTACTACTATATCTACAGCCAACAAAGAATTAATTGTAGTTTGAAGTTGATAAAAGCCACAAAAATCTAAGTTACATTTCTGTCACAAGTACACAATACAGTTTAGGTTCAGTTCTGAAGTCCAGTCTTCTGAGCACTAAAACTGAGTCTGTTATTTGAAGAGATAGTTGCAAAATTTAGGCCTGAGATTTGGAAGGCTGCAATGTGTGCCAACAGAGATCAGGCTCAGACCTAACTAGTTGGAAAAATATTTCTGAAATGAATAATAGTTATTCAGAAAAGCTACTCCCTTTCCAGCATAACTGACAGGTGGACTGGAATAAGTGGACCTGTTCCAGTTCAATGAAGGATTAAGCTAAACACTTCTATTTTCAAAGTAGATTAAGTGAAACAAGAAGACATTTTGATTTCCAAATTAGAACTGTCCACACATGCATTTATGCAGGAAGAGTTTTTGCACTTTAAAAGCAAACTTTGTTTTCATCCAAATTTACTTTCAAATGGAGGCAGAAAGCCTTGAATTATTGTGTCTACTGTCTGAAAACTCATATAACAGTATCTGTATGAAAAGTAGGTTTCTGAAGTTCATAGTGTGGGCATAAAGATAACCAGTTGTAACAGATCTTTCTTGGTAATGACTAGTCTAATTCTTAGAACCTATTTTGGATTTAGTTACCTATTTTATAAAAACTAGTGATTCCAATAAGTGCTTCCAAAATAGAATTTAGTGAATTCAAATGCTCTGAACAACTGTTTAATTCTCCAGCAGTTCAAAATTAGACTTTATTCTGAGAACAAAAAAATCCTAACCAAACAACTAAAACAAAAACAAATTTATTCACAATTACTGAGAAGCAAACACTGAACTTTTAATGCCAACATTTGTTACCTAAAGTTTACATTTCTTGGATTTTTTACGCAAACATGATAAAGTATGAAAAAAGATGGTAACTCTGCAAATATTATCCATCTGATATTTTATCTTATTGCAGGACAAGGTAGCAAAATGACTGCATGAACCTGCTCCCTCACTGCAATTCTTGTTTACCATTGGATCTAACTGCAATAGAATGCAATTATGCAAATCCTGGTACACATGCATAAGGTTAAATTACACCTTGCTGTGTAGCCTTGTGCTGCCTCAAAAGCAACCCTGCAAAGTATGTAATTCCATGCACTGTTACAAGTCTTCTATTATGATTCTCTCTATGAAGTATCTTCAGATCACCAGCCTCGCATGAAAAGAGGTCCAGGATTATGAGCGTCCTTCTGTAGTAGCTTCACGTGCAACCATGTCTACGGAAATATGAGTTTCATTTTGGGTTTGGTCCACCAGTATTTCAAGTCCTTTTTATCCAACTGCACGTGAGGCAGCATAGTTGTGACATATATCCTTATGCATTTGTTTCAAACAACCCTGAAATTCCAATGTTTTTTCCTGAAGGCAAGGTCTTTATACAAGATCTTACCAAAAATAAACCTGCAATAAAAGTGCTTATGTAAAAAAACGGATCTTTAGTTGAATGCATAAAGCCTGCTCCCCTGTCAAAGTAGTCATTTGGGTAACTTTAAAGTTTGATTTAAATATTACCAAATGTGAAAGATTTATTGTTGTCTTTACACAAAGCAAAAGGCATTAAATGTGCCCCAATGTCTTCAATGAATGAAATTCATTTCGGTAAATGTAGATACATTTCAGTTAATGACTTTGCTTATAATGTGAAGCAGTAATTATAAGCTATATCTGGAACACTGATAAACTCACCCAATCACCTCTCAGATACTGGCAAGTCCAATTTAAAGGGGACAACTAAACTTATGTCTGCTAAATTTCCATTTGCACACACAACTGGATAGCTGGAAATGGGTAGCTTGATCTGTGTACACAGCTTTTACTTATTCAGCATGGACAGTGCTGAAAAAAGGTCTTTGGCATTCTACTGGAAAGGTGCCCTCTGATACTTTACATGCTTGTATTCTTGACATGAACCATCCAGCTGTTTTCTAGAGTCCTCATTTATATAATAAGACATCTTGCAATCCATTATGTTATTGGAACCAAAATGCCTGCCCCAAATGCTTCTGTAATAGATATATACATTGAAAATACATTTGATTATCTAGACCTGCAGAAGAGAACTGCCTATTTCCATTTCTACAGCTCATTTATTCCTGAGAGAAATCAATAAAGAAAATTTAACCAAGAAACTTGCAAAATAAATATCTGATAGATCCAGTAATATGCAACCATAATCAATAAGGGGAGCTTTTCTGGCAGTAAATGACTACCTGCAAGAATCATTAACTATGAGAAATTCCCAATGCCGCGTGCAATCTGATCCTGAAAACACTTATTCACATTATCAGTCCTTATTCTTACAAAATAATCCTGGTTTGTGAGAGCCAGAATTACTTATTAAAGTAACATCCTGTCTAAGTTCCATAGTATACCTACTGCTTCTTAGCAATATTGCTTCTTAGCATACCTATTGGTACGTTAATAAAGTACCATTTTTAGACCATTTGTTAAAAAAGTTCTGCAAGTACTACTTACAAAATCACTTTAAAAGAAAGAAATAAAAAAAAAAAACCAGTTGCTTTCTTAAGAGATTTAAATTTTAAACTTGAGTTCTATGTTCCCATGGATACACTGCTTTGTTCCTATAATGGTCTTGCTTCAGCATGGTAAGCAATAGGGAAACAGGACTTACTCTCAACATTTCAATAGACTTAGCACCTTCATCAGCTAAGTGGTCCTCCAGTGGAGCCCAATGGGATACACAGTTTTTTTCGTTTTCCATTCTGAGAAAGAATTAGTTGTTTTTCATGGCCCCACAGTTGATCTCAGCACAATAAATACACAACTGTGTCATTTCAATCCAGTACAGCCCAGACACATTTCTTTGGCTGGGTCACACAGTGTCAGATAGCTGCAGACTACTTATCATCATCCCAGATCATTTGTACAACAGTATTATCACTGACCTTTCCCCCCCAACCCCCACAAGAAATGTGAAGTTTCTTCTTATACAGAAAACCCTGTTTTCTACAAGAATTCTTAGAATTATGGAATGATTCTCAATGCAAATAGCAATCATAGAATCATAGAATAGCTAGGGTTGGAAAGGACCTTAAGATCATCTAGTTCCAACTCCCCTGCCATGGGCAGGGACACCCCACACTAAACCATGTCACCCGAGGCCTCATCCAACCTGGCCTTGAACACCGCCAAGGATGGAGCATTCACAACCTCCCTGGGCAACCCATTCCAGTGCCTCACCACCCTCTCAGTAAAGAATTTCTTCCTTATATCCAATCTAAACTTCCCCTGTTTAAGTTTCAACCCGTTACCCCTTGTCCTGTCACTACAGTCCCTGATGAAGAGTCCCTCCCCAGCATCCTTGTAGGCCCCCTTCAGATACTGGAAGGCTGCTATGAGATCTCCACGCAGCCTTCTCTTCTCCAGGCTGAACAGCCCCAACTTTCTCAGCCTGTCTCCATACGGGAGGTGCTCCAGTCCCCTGATCATCCTCGTGGCCCTCCTCTGGACTTGTTCCAACAGTTCACAGTATCACAGTATCACAGTATGTTAGAGATTGGAAGGGACCTCAAGAGATCATCTAGTCCAATCCCCCTGCCAGAGCAGGAACACCTAGATAAGGTTACACAGGAATGTGTCCAGGCGGGTTTTGAATGTCTCCAAAGAAGGAGACTCCACAACCTCCCTGGGCAGCCTGTTCCAGTGTTCTGTCACCCTCACTGAGAAGAAGTTTCTTCTCAAGTTTAAGTGGAACCTCTTGTGTTCCAGTTTATACCCATTACCCCTTGTCTTATCATAGTTTGCCATTGAGAAGAGCCTGGCTCCATCCTCATGACACTCCCCCTTTATATATTTATATACACTAATAAGGTCCCCCCGCAGTCTCCTCCTCTCCAAACTATAGAGACCCAGCTCCCTCAGCCTTTCCTCATAAGGGAGATGCTCCACTCCCTTAATCATCTTAGTCGCCCTGCGCTGGACTCTCTCCAGCAGGTCCCTGTCCTTCTTGAACTGAGGGGCCCAGAACTGGACACAATATTCCAGATGCGGTCTCACCAGGGCCGAGTAGAGGGGAAGGAGGACCTCTCTCGACCTACTGACCACCCCCCTTCTAATACACCCCAGGATGCCATTGGCCTTCCTGGCCACAAGGGCACAGTGTTGGCTCATGGTCATCCTGCTGTCCACTAGGACCCCCAGGTCCCTCTCCCCTACACTACTCTCTAACAGGTCGTTCCCCAACCTATACTGGAACCTGGGGTTGTTCCTGCCCAGATGCAGGACTCTACACTTTCCCTTGTTATATTTCATCAAGTTTCTCCCTGCCCAACTCTCCAGCCTGTCCAGGTCCCGCTGGATGGCAGCACAGCCTTCTGGCGTGTCAGCCACTCCTCCCAGCTTAGTGTCATCAGCAAACTTGCTGACAGTACACTCAATTCCCTCATCTAAATCATTGATGAATATATTAAATAATACTGGTCCCAATACTGACCCTTGAGGCACTCCACTAGATACAGGCCTCCAACTGGACTCCGCCCCATAGACTACAACTCTCTGGCTTCTGTCCTTCAGCCAGTTCGCAGTCCATCTCACTACCTGATCATCCAGGCCACACTTCCTCAATTTAGCTATGAGGATGCTGTGGGAGACTGTGTCAAATGCTTTGCTGAAGTCAAGGTAGACCACATCCACCGCTCTGCCATCATCCATCCACAATGTTATTTCCTCATAAAAGGCTAGGAGGTTGGTCAAGCATGACTTCCCCTTGGTAAAGCCATGTTGACTGCCCTTCATAACCCTCTTATCCTTGACATGCCTTAAGATGGCATCAAGGATAAGGTGTTCCATCACTTTCCCAGGGATGGAGGTGAGGCTGACCGGTCTATAGTTACCCGGGTCCTCCTTCTTGCCTTTTTTGAAGACTGGAGTGACATTTGCTTTCCTCCAGTCCTCAGGCACCTCTCCCGTTTCCCAAGACTTGGTAAAGATGATGGAGAGTGGTCTAGCAATGACTTCCGCCAGTTCCCTCAACACCCGCGGGTGCATCCCATCTGGACCCATGGATTTATGGGTGTCCAGATTGCTCAACTGGTCCCTAACCCATTCCTCATGGACTAAGGCAAACCGCTCCAGTGACCTGACTTCATCTGAGGTCTCAGGAGTACAGGGTTCTTCAGGACTGCCTCCAACAGAGTAGACTGACACAAAGAAGGCATTCAATAACTCTGCCATCTCAGTATCTTCTGTCACCAGGGCACCCATCCCGTTCACCAGTGGGCCAACCTTGCCTCTGGTATTAGTTTTATCAGCTATGTATTTGAAAAAGCTCTTTCTGTTGTCCTTGACCCCTCTGGCCAGATTTAATTCTAAGGAGGCCTTAGCCATCCTAGCTGCCTTCCTACATCTTCTAGCAGCAGCCTTATATTCCTCCCGAGTGGCCAGCCCCTCCTTCCATGACCTATAAACTCTGCTCTTCCACTTGAGCATACCCAGCAGTTCCTTATTCAGCCACGCAGGTCTCCTGGCCCTCTTCCTTGACTTCCTACGTGTCGGGATGCTCAGCTCTTGAGCTTGGAATAAGCAATTCTTGAATGCCAACCAACTATCTTGGGCCCCTTTACCTTCAAGCAGCCTTGCCCATGGGACTTCCCCTAGCAATTGCCTGAAAAGGCCAAAGTTTGCCCTGCTGAAGTCCAGGGTTGCAATTCTACTTGCTATTGTACTGGTCCTACCACACAAGATCCTGAATTCCACCATCTCGTGGTCGCTGCAACCAAGGCAGCCCTCAACCCTTACTGCTTCGACCAGCCCCTCCTTGTTAGTGAGGATGAGATCCAGCAGCGCTCCTCTCCTGGTTGGCTGATCCACCATTTGCATGAGGAAGTTATCATCCATACACTGGAGGAACCTCCTGGACTTCAGTTCCATGTCCTTTTTATGTTGAGGACACCAGAATGCCTTTGCTCCAAAAGAAATCAGTTATTATCAGATGTAGCATCAATCCCATCTTATCTAATTGTATATGTGAGGCGTAATTCCCTGATGCTACAGGTTGTTCTGCTTTCTTGTTCTTTGAAGAAGATCATTATGATCCCTAGGACAGGTCTCAAAGACATTTTTAAGGAAAGTGCTTGCAAAAGGAGAGCAATCTTGGAAGAAAAAGAGCCTATAAAAAAAAAACTTTTCTTTGGATGCAAAGGAGGCAGAGAAGGCTCAGTAATGGAATACACAGCTTTTCATTTCTGTATCACTAGTTCAGATATAGCTGAGGCTGTCAGTAGTCAGAAGTGGTGAGTGTACAAAAGCTGGTAAGCTGAAAAACATCCAAGACACAGAGCGATAATTTACCACAGCATCGGAGACAAAAAGGAGGCAAAATAGGGTTAAATTAATGTTAGTTTTCAAAATAACATGAAAACACATATCCAGACAGCATACAATTAAGAGTAATCCTATCTTCAGGGTGACGTGGACTAATGAGCTAAAAGCTGTTTTCTACAAGGTTTTTTCAGATCTAACATTGCTGCTGGCCTTTCAAACATTTATCACCTGGTCCATAAAAAAAAATAGTCATCTCTGTTTGTTAGGTTCAGAATGGCCAAAGTTCATTAGAAAATTCTTTTTAATTAAAATATTATTGTCAAGTTCAATATCTAAAAAATCAGTATATTATATTCATTATTTTCAAGGGGTTCAAAGGGGTTCTTTGAATCTCAAGGACTGTAAAGCTAGCTTGTGCATCCTGTATCACCATCCACACCATTGTTTTTCCTTTTTACTGTCTTCTTTCAAGTTTCATGTAGCCTCTTCAGACTTGGGGCTATGTCATCTCTAACTACTAACTAGTACATTGGATTCTGATACTGCCTGGGCTTTGAGGACACTGTTGTAGAACAAATCATCATCGTGATCAATACCTGGGAAGCTGTGACATTGTTAGCTGTGAGCTTGGCTCAATGACTCCATTAGTGCCATCAATATACATCCAATGGCCAGTGAGCAGCTATGCGATGTAGCAGCAGTCACTTCAGAAGAATCATTGACTGACTCAGTGCACAGACACAGAACTGACAATTAAATGAACTAACAGCTTCTATTTACTTTCCAAAATCAATTCAAGCTACAGTGCAGTCATGCAGGGAAAGGTTAGGAACAGCATGACCAAGACTGAGCCACAGCTCCCATTTCGTGGCACATTCTCTCCCAATACAGAGTTTTCCTGTCAAGGGCAAATAAGACATCTTAAAAATAATTTTTCACAGTTAATCTTTAAGGTACCCTTTCAGACATAAGGAAAAAGATTGTGGACAAGAAAAGTATGCAACAATTAAGTGGAGCAGCTGCTGAGTGGGCTGCAGATCTTGTTGCAGTGAGCAGAAAAACCTGCATCTAGAATGGAGTCTACAGAGAATCTGCATATAACCCATACCTGGGTCTGATTCTTTGCTGTCTTTCATAATAGGTATTTAGATCTGTGCAAAGACCGTGAAACATGGTCACTCTGAGCAGACTTTTACAGCCACTTGGCAGCCCACAGAGCAACACAGGGGAGAGCTGGTCCCCAAAGCTGGCACAGCAGCTCTGTGCCTTTACATGCAGTAAAACCTACATACATGCGTGTATGCTTCTCCACACTCCTCCTCATCCACTTTTTTTCTTCATCCTGGATACAGGAATGGTTTGTTTACTTTTCATATCCCTTTCCTATCTGAAAAAGGTACAGAACTCTTTAAACTGATAAAACACTAGGTCACACTGAAGTGGTTTTGTGAAACTCATCCAAGTTCCTCAGTACAATTGACGTGATTTCCTTTTAACATAGATGTGGCAGAGTTGAATAGATTCCCTAGAGACTCCACAGTTATTTTCAGTAGCGACAAAAGCCCATCCCAAACATAACTTTCAATCTGTTCATCCCTCCTTGAATACTAAGTAGAGCCTTTTCCTCTTATAATAATGTACTGAAATCAACTCTGTACATCAAAAACACCTCCAGCACTTCAATACCACCTGATTTACTTTCCAATATATGTGTCCTAATGCCACAATTACCCCCCCTTGTTGGATGAAGATCAGGCCAGAAGTATCGTACAATGCCTTTCATCTAGTCCTACCAAGATGGGAAGTAGGAGATACACATTTATGTCAGGGGCAGCATATAGCACCTTGAAATTTAAAAGAAGCATTAATGAACCAAGGATGGACCAGAGGAGAGCACAGATTTAATGCAAGCCAGAAAGTGTTGGGAGTCCTTAAAAAAAATCAATTAACTTTTAAAATAAAGTGCCAACTTAGTAGCAGTTCTATTTAACAGCATCGGTCAAAAGCAACAACAGAGAATTTACAAATTTTTTTGGCCAGGCCTCAAGTAAGTATGAGAATTCACCACCATTGGACTTCTAACCCATTTCATTTGTATAGATACAGGATTTCTGCAAATACAATGCAAACTGAGTTTTGGCAAAGCCATGGTTATTATGGAAGCAGTAACTTTGATTTTCTCAGTAACTGCATACACATAATTTCACTAAAGTCTTATAATTTCACTAAAGTCTTACACTACAACAATAAAGTTTGGAAACTGTTTTCATGGTGTTCATGTTATTTTCTCCTGGACTGCAAGATTATTTTCAAGATGTATTTTTTGATTGTGATCACTCATTCAAACAAATGCATCATTTACAGAACACATTTGCCTCACAATTCACATGCTACAAGTTTATACAACAATGTACAAGCTCTTTCCAACAACTTGCATGCAAAGTCTGAAAAATTTCCCTCCTACAAGGAAAAAAAACCCTACCCATATACATGCTAGACCCCTTTTAATGTCTTTTCAAAAGGAGATGGGTCTCAGGATAAAATGCAAGACATGAAAGGCCTGAAGACTGCATACAATTCTCTTGTGAAACAAGAGACATGATGCTCTGACAGCACAGCCAGCCTTTAAGCATTACTATACGTCTGCAATCCAACCTGTCTTCAGTCCCACAGCACAGCTGCAGTCCCAGGGGGTGGTTTCCCCCAGGACCACAATGCCAAGCTGGTCACTGGCTCTGACATCCCTGGCACCAGCCCTTTCACAATTCTGCATGTCTCAGCCCCTTTTCCGAGAGCAAGTATCTGAGCGCCAGTGGCTGATCAGCCACAGTACCCAGCACAGAGGCACCGTGATGACAGTGCACACCTAGAATGTAAAAGGGCATCTGAATAACTTACCCTGACAGATAACAGAGCCAGTTAAAAACAGTGACACAATGTATGTGCAGCTGTACAGAAATCTATAACAAAGGAAGAGAAGTGCAGAACTATCCTGCTATTTCTGCTCACAAGAGAATTTCTACTGACTTTGCTGGGCACTCTATCAGCCAAAAAGCAGCAAATACACAGTATTTTGTTGTCTTAAGAGATTTCTCAGTTGCATGACACATTCATTCAAAAGGTAATTTTGGTTTCCTATTACTATGAATTCATTAAGCTAGGTTCAGTAACAAGCACAGCATCACAAATATTCTTGAAGCCATTTTGTTTATCTTCTGGCATTGAATTTGATATGACTAAAAACGTTTCAAAATTTGTGAAAATAATTTGTAAGCCAAGTATTATCATCATGGAAGCTCATAGAAGTGCTCAAGCCTTGTACTGGAAAAATATGAATACCACAATATATTTGGCATGATTACTGGGCAGAAGAGGTAGTAAAAACCATTTAGAGTGGTACTGAATGGTTGTATTATTAAATTTCATTATATTGCTTAAGACAGCAAGTTCATGGTCTCCTATTTTTTAAATTACTATCTACATGGACTTAGCTGTCCCCTGTTAAATGTCACGTAACCATTGACCCAAAAAAGTAATCGATCAGCTGAACAACATAGAAAGATTTAGCATCTGTATACAACACAGCAGCCTTTTTGCAGTTTGTGTACCTAAGATGAAGTACTATATAACACCTTCAGCGCTGCTCCAAAAAGTATGTCTTGAAAAGGAAATTAATTAGAATTACTTTAGCTGCCCTGTTCTAGGATTGCAGCCTAATGCCAAATTTTGCCAGGACACCAGTCCTGATCTCTGCCTATTCCTATTACTCACTGGGGGCAGACAGTAGATGCAGGGGGGCAAACGCTTCATTTTGCATACATTACTGACTTCTCAGGTCTCAGTTCACCATCAGGTTGACATCAGTAGGAGCAGTGACCAAAAAGAAGACGAGGCTTGGTGTGTGACCAGCACAAGAGACATTTCATTCTCTGACTACAAAGGATTGCATAGAACATTAAGAACCAACTTTTGCAAAACCCAACTAGTATACACTTTGTTGCAAACTGCTGAAAAGCGTACATCACCAATGTTTACACTACTAACCCTTTACTAGGTTCACCCTACCTCCCATAGCTTCACACGTCCTCCTTAGAAAGCTGGTCTCAATACAACGGTCCCTCTTGCACACCCAACAGGTACACCATCAAGTATTAAAATAGTTCCCCCGCCTATTCTGTCCTGAACAAACTATTAAGTTTTAATGTGCCACACAACCCACTGCTGACACCAAAAGCAACACTCCCAAGAACAGATTTTGCTCAACACCTTTGAGCCTTTATATGATAAGATGTCAGCAGCCCTGATCAAGCAGTCATAGAATCACAGTCATAGAATGGTTGAGGTTGGAAGAGACTTCTGGCAATCATCTGATTCAACCATCAAGCTCAAGCAGGGCTACCTGAAGCAGGTTGCTCAGGACCATGTCTAGATGGCTTCTGAGTATCTCCAAGGACAGAGACTTCACATCCTCTGGGGAAAACCTGTGCCAGTGTTTGACCACCCTTACCATGAAAAAGTTTATCCTGATGTTCAGATAGTTCCTCCTGTGTTCTAGTTTGTACCTGTTTGAGTCTATAGCCTGATAGAGATAACAGGGAACAACCAGCTGGGGTACTGGGCAGAGTTGCAAGACAAGTAGGCATTGCTACATGAGAAGACAGAAACTACTCCAAACCTTTCTATGCACAATTATAAGCTCCATACACATAGGGACCAAATTTTCACTTCTTTAGCGGTCCCATCATGAGGTTTGTGATACAGCTTCCGACAAGCACAATTTGCACTCTTCATGCTCTCCTATCTCTATCAGAAGATCAGCCTCAATCTCTGTAGTGAAACTTCTGCAAACTGTCATCTGGAAAGGGCCAAAAAACCTAATTTTCTGCATTACAGAAGCTTGGGGGCAGGAGTTTGAATCTTTGTTTTGTTTTCCTTTTTTTTTTTCGGTAAAATTTCAGTTTAATGTTTTTGGAAAGATTTTTCCTTTTTTTTTTTTGGTGGGCATATCATCAAAGCCTATTAGTGTAATACTTGCTATCATTCATTTACTGGAGAAAACTCGTTAAACATATGTCACTTCAAAACTGCGTGACATAACACGAAATTGAAATGACCTTTATTTTGGCATGCTACTGCACTGAGTTAGAGTATTACTAAGTCCCAAGCATTGCCTGTTTACGAATGCCAGTCAGGCTTCTACTATAGCTCTAATGTGCTCAGAGATTGTACAGCCAATGAGCAACTGTAACTAACTGCAAAAAGGGAAGTAGCTGTGAATCCACAGCTTACCAGGGGAAAAGCCACTACCCTGAGACAATAGATTAATTTATGTTGGAAATTTGACTGAAGTGGAAACTTTGACCAATTACTCACTTTTGTCAGATGCTGTTTCAGTGTTTGGCCTCCTGTCTTGCAATCCATGAACTTGCATCTTGGGTCTAGGTTACTTCTTCCTATCCATATGGTTCTCACACCAAGTCTGTAAGAGTGACAGCTGAATGAGTCACAGTCATGCTTAACTTCAAGCACAAAGGTGTCTAATTCTTAGTCTTAAAAATGCAGGACTGCACCATAAAAAGCCACAGGCTACATCACAGATCTTCAAAGCACTGCCACAGAGTGAACAGATGTGTATGTCAACCCTTTTGCACCCACCGTCCCAGTTTCAGGACTCAGCATAGTCAAACAAGAGTCAGATTTCCACTCATTTCCTGAGGTTGCTCAACAGCCTTGGACAGCATGAAATGGATGCTGTGGATCACTAAGTTTCTGTCCCCTGGACCTTTTAACACACATTCAGCCGTCCCCCTTTCTCATCAGGGGACTCCTCCTGAAAGGTGCTGAGCTCCAAGACAAAGGCACAACTGATTCTTATATCTGTTCCAACAAGGGCCTCCATAGCTATAGCAAATGCAGCATTTCACTATGTCCAAGTGAGGTCCTTCTCCTGAGGCCTAACAACACAAAAGGCATTCTGTAATAGCTCCCTTTGAAACCAAATTAGTAATGTTTCAAGGCATGACCCGTAAAGGGCTGCTGTCCAGAATCTACATGTGTCTAACAGACACATCTTCCACCTAACAGGCCTCTTCAAGAGTACAGATGGAATCAAGATGTGCTAACAGAGCTCCAAAAAGAGAGCCATGGGATATATTCTGTGATATCAGGATACACAGCAAAGCATTCTATCTCAACAGATAAAAAGGAAACAATATCAGATACAGTGTAAAGTAGTTCACTCCAGCTGTCAGGACACGCTCTGACACCATTATATAGGTGAAGTTATTGCAGAGGAAGATACTATTCCATATGTGCGAATGCTAGCAAAATATAGCCAGAGTGAACTATATAGCCCTGTGCCATCTCCTTATAAAGGTCTTACAAAGTCATAATCTCCTTTTCACATATGTCCATACACTACAGAATGCTAAAAGTTACTGTGGGCTGTAGCTGCATATACCCAGGTACCCTGGTGGGCTGGAGACTAGGGTGTTGTCATGGTTTAAGTGGTTCTGAGTTACCAGCTGGGCTTAAACCACAAAAAGTCTTTACAAAGCAGTTTGGTTTTACCTAGCCAGCTAGCCATTTGTTAGGTGAAAGACTAAGCTTGGTAACTTATACACAGTGTGCATCCAGTTTCAAAGGGCTAATAACGATCAGGGACAACATTTTGGAAATAAACACTAGTGTACCTCATGGCACAGAAACCGTGGGTTTTGAGGGTAAAACAAAATGAACAGAAAAGTTAGAAAAGATGAATTTTCAAGTTTGCCATGATGAATGTCTTTATTTGCAGAAAAGTAACCACCCCATTGTCCTGTAGGGTGAATCTCCCTGGAGCATGAGTATAAAGATGAGAACCCCTTTCCACAGTGTATGAAAATGAGAAAGCATTTAGTGGTTGGCCATTCCAAACATCCAAAGGTCCCATTTGACCATATAGAGAATTAATTTAAAGCAGGGCAACTTCCTAATGCAGGCCAGGCCTCAGCTGCGTAATTCATTTTCACATAAATTATGGAAGAAAAAAAAAATCACAGTAGTATATCAAAAACCCCTATAACAGCCAAATAAAATGAAACACCTGTTGGCAGGAACTCCACCAGCTACTTCTTGTTGCCAGTGTCTCCCATGTGAAAAGGGGACATGACTGGAGATGAACTGTGTGTATCATACAAGATGAAAAAGTCCAAGGCAAGGCCCTAAAAACAGGTAAGTTGTGCAATCTACACTATGTGTCAGGGGCAGCCACTTCTGAAAAGAAAACAGGTACTTCAGGCTAGGATTAGGAGCCAAGGCTAAAATACCACAGAGACATGCCTGTGACTGACAACAGGAAAGTTCACTGATGGTATAACTGAACTTATATCAGACTGCGACTGGCTTGTTTACTCAATGACCTTCATGTCCTGTCTGCTAAAACAGGGAACAGCAGTCATTTCAGGAAATTGAACAAATTTTTGCCTTCTCACAAAAAGGACAGGTGAGCATGCAGCATCACACAGTTCCGAGATAAGGTTATAGCCAGAATTTCACCTAACCTTTCACTTATCAATATTTTCAGCTGCATTTGATTACATAAAAATGCCATAAATCACTAACACATATGATTTTCACGTTATTTTTCCAGGGAGTTCCTTTAGTGACCAGGGAGCTGTCACAATGATTACAGACTATATGCAAATGCCATCCTGATAAATGTAACATCCTCCTGAGACATGCACAATGTGAGATTCAAATCCTGATATGAAGGACCAACCCAAAGGAGGTGGGGAATTAGCTTGCTCTCCATGTTCAAGCAGACCTTACTGATGGGACTGTGAAAGTGGTAACCTGTCAAGTTGATTTTGGTCATTAACAGCTGTCCCTCAGGAGTGAGAAATTCAAATCACTATCACTAGAATTTGATGATGAATGACTTAGCACATGAATCCTAGTGGGGCTGCAGCTCTCTCTCTCGTATTATAAACCTACTTACACCTTCAATTAAGGAGTTAATAAATGAATAGTAACCTCATCATTCTCATCAGTGTATCTGCATCAGCAGCAGAGTAAACACTCTCTCATTGTATCTGAAGCTAGTAACTAGGAGTAACTAGTATTCTCCACGTGACTTGTAGATAAGTTTGGCCCTGGAAACTGTGCTGTTGAAGCAGCGGCTTAAACACTAGTAGAGGAAGCTTTTTTCTCTAAATAAAAAAAAAAAAAAAAAAAAAAAAAAAAAAAAAGCAACAAAAAACACTAAAAAAAACAACAACAAGAAGGAAAAAAAAAAAAGCACACAAAAAACCCAACACATTAAAACTAGGACTAAAGCCTAAAGATCAGTCTGTCTGATGACTGTCACTCAGGTTAGGGAACATGAGCCGATGCTTACATACAGAGTTCCCCCTAGAGTGGTACCTCTTTCTTTTCAGTTTATCATGACACATTTACAGCTTTGTCTTTCAGCAGTCCCTACAGAGACTCCAGGGATCCACACTGGCCGGTCATGTTATATTTCTTGTGCTACTACTGCTTAGAGCCAATAGAAAATATTCAGCAAGAAATTAAGAGTCTGTGTTAATGTCATTTCTGTCATCCCTATATATCCTGGATTAGGTTAAACATATTCTTTCTCTCCTTCCCTGCTTCAGCACTGCTTCCAAATGTGTATGGTATACAAGTAAGCTTGCATTACTACATCTGCACTAGAAAATTGAACCAGCCTGGGATTGTTCTTCATGATTACAGCTACCGGTTGCAGACAGTTCCTATTCATACAATTTAACCCTCTTAGCCTCCAAAACAACATGGTCAGCTACCTGTTCAGAATTGAATTAATTCCTGGCTGGAATTAATCCCTGAACAGTGCCCATAAATTATTTGTGAGAATCCTAGTTGGCACAAGTCCAAAGTCTGCCAAGGATTCTTCTAACGCTTTAAGTGTAGACAATGCAGTGCCTGGGAATGTTTCCTCACAGTTTTTTTAGTAGTAAAGACATTGCTGTAGAGAACAGAAAAAGAAACTCAAAGTCATACACAGTCCAGTCAATGTCTAGTGCTTTGGTTTTACAGTTGCTTTCTTTTGTTTTCATTTAAACTCCCAGTCAAAACCACCTAAGAACCCACCAATATCATAGAATCATAGAATCATAGAATCATAGAATCATAGAATAGTTAGGGTTGGAAAGGACCTTGAGATCATCTCGTTCCAACCCCCCTGCCATGGGCAGGGACACCCCACACTAAACCATGTCACCCAAGGCCTCATCCAACCTGGCCTTGAACACCGCCAAGGATGGAGCATTCACAACCTCCCTGGGCAACCCATTCCAGGGCCTCACCACCCTCACAGTAAAGAATTTCTTCCTTAGATCCAATATATCATATCCTACTGGTTTACAAAACTACTTAATGCTTCTACGAATATCCTGATTAGCTCTAAATGTACTATCAAAATTAATTATATTAGACATGATAAACACTATGGGTACATATTATACAATCACACCCATAAGTGATACAACCCTTTAAGATCAGAAGATGTCTATCTGTCTTTCAAACCTCCATGGAGAAAGATAAGAGACTGAGTCTTTCCTAAGGGGGTACCCAAACTGTATTGTTAGCAGATCTAAAACAGAAACTGAGTTATATTAGAAAGCAAGCAAGCGTTTACAGCTCTCTACTCAAGGACAGACTTTCCCTACTCTTGTCTGAATGTGACAGGTCCAACACTAAGGTCACTGGGTTTTGGTTATTCAAGCATGTTGGACACAGCTCTGAGCAACCTGGTTTAGAGGAAGGTGTCCCTGGCCATGGCAGTGGGGGTGGAACTAGGTGATTGTTAAGATCTTTTCCAACCCAAACCATTCAACGATTCTATGATGATTGTACGATTCACTTTTGACACAGAGTTGATCTGTTCCCATTCAGTTATGCAGCTAAGCCACATCACCCCTCAGTTTCACTGTCCTTTCTCAAACAGATATGCAGACACAAGGACAGTGGCTTTAAATCCTTACAGGGTGGAAAAGATCTTCTGTGCTCAGAGACAAAAATCCCCATCTCTCCCTGGTATCATTACACAGTAGCAATAACTCCAAAGTGTTGCGACCACATTTAGCTTTACGGAATAAAACATAACAAGCTGTCAAAATGTGCATAAATAAATTAGAGTCATTATTCCAGCTTAAGGTTCTGGGGACATAAACAATTCTCTTGAAGTTTGCTGTGACATATTTTGCAGTGGGAGCCAAGCATTAAAATTATGTCCTGTATACAGAGAGCTGTAAATGCATTCTGTCTTAGGGCCTGGCACTACGGCGCAGAAATCAACAGGCCTGCCTCGGAATAGAAAATAAAGCAGTCCAGGGCCAATTTCCTGACCCTGAGCACAAGTTTTATGGCACAGCTGATGTCCATATGGCTAAACTCTGTCCTTCTGCTCACTCTCCAAAGAGGAGTCCTCATCCATATCTGCCAGCTTGGAGTAGTCCCTGGCTCATGCTGATGCCTTAACCCATATCCTGACACCACTGCAGAGAGTGCTGGCTGGTGCAGACAAAACCAGGCAAGGGAACACGCTAACTGTTAAACACCACAGGTCACAACATGCCACAGCTCCTGGCCCTGTACAGGCTACCAACACAGATATATCCTGGGACTTCTGCTAGGATATTACCCTAAAATGTGCTTACCTTTCCGTAAGTGACTTCCAGTTGCAGAATCAGAAATGTGGTAAGCGACATCCCAAAAAAGGCATGAGGAATGAAGACATATACACCTTTTGTTTGTAGAACATGAAAGAGCTGTACCAGGTGAGACCACAGATCCATCATGCCTCCAGCACTAACCAATGGCACAAACTTAGGAAAAAATGTAAGATCAGGGTAAGCTTGCAGTATTACTTCCTCAGTACACTCTCCTGCAGCACTTTGTGATTCAAGGACTTCCTGAACCAAAAGTACTATCTTGGTATTTAATAGCCCTCTGAGGGTTCTTTTGAAAGAAAATGAACTCTGGATTTAAATGCTGCATAATTAAGAAGTCAGTGAAAATAGGCTTTAGCAATTTGAATTATAAACAGGGAGCAAACTTATTCATTCAGAAAATGCATTTTACATCAAAAGAACATCAAAACAAGGATGAGCAAGAGTAGTATCATTAAAAGACAGCATCAAGCTGAAAGCTACAATCTCTTAGAGCAAATGGCACTGACACTCTCACAGAAGGCTTTTGCTTGGGCTCAGTGCACACAAAACCAAACCAAAACAAATTTCACAGCATATTCAAGGCAGAACCTGCTGTGACAGAAATCAAAACAAATGGCTAATAACTCAGTGGCAAAATGTAAGATCTTTCCTATTTTGCAACCAACAATTTTATAGCAAAGTGTTTTCCTGACATTTTTGGGTATGCCCCTTTAAGGTTTTCAAAAACCACCATAGCAACTGCGTCTTTGGGTCCTGATGGGTATTTTTGAGCTACTTGCTAAATTCATATTAGGAGCTGAGGCAGCCGTGGCAGTATGAAGAACTGTTCCATTCCTGAGTGGGAAATTCCATGAGATAAAACATTCTTGCATTTTGTCCAGCAGAAATACTGTATTTCCACTGAAAATGCCATACTAGTAAGCTCACTAATGACGTTTTTTCTAGAAATAAGACAGAAAAACTTCTGACGCTCTCTCTCTGTCTCCCCTGGTTTTTTCTCCCACTTTTCCCTTCTCCTCTTCAAAGTGTGAGCAAGTTGGACGAAGCAAAAATCTAAATGCACTTTTTTCCCCCCAATAATAAAAAAATAAATATTCCTCTACTTCTGCCTCGATGTCTAAAAACATACCAAGGGAAAACCATCCTGCTTTCCAGAACTTGTTGACTGTGGAAAGGAAAGACTCCCTAGATATGCACCTAGCACACAAAGGTTCTTGCCTGGTCTGTGCTTACCCACAGCTCAGTCACAGCCATGCATGTGCAAGTTTTAACATCCATGATCTGACTCCTCCAAAACTTCCCTCCACCTCCATGTACATTGTAAACATGACACAAAAGTATTCCAATATTTTTATTTGGGAAATTAGAGAAAACCTACAGAAATTAATTTGGAGCAGATGACAGAGCAATTCAGACTAGGACAGAAATCAAGAAAAATGCAAAGCCTTGGGAAGGATGCATCGTGCTGCAACGCAGAATTCCCACATTCTATACATCACCATCTGATATATATTAGAGGAATGCTGGTTATGTCATTTGATTCTGTTTTGCCAAAAATTCCCTCATCTGCAAAATGGTGACAGCAGTACTGTCAACCTCACAGGAATCCTGTGTGGACAACAAACTGCTTGACAGTTTGGTTTTCTCATATGTCAGAGAAGCACATAGGGCTTTTGGCATGCAAAGCAGTTCTGTTCCTTCTCACTTGTAAATATTGTTGTTATGGATTATCAGCTAATCAAAAGAGCAAGATACAAGCCCAAGGTTTTGCCAGTAAAGGCCATGAAGCAAAAGCAGTTGTAATCTAGCTGTGATCACTAGATATTGGTCAGAGCAACAGAAGAAACACAACACCCACAGACACACAGCAGTAGATGAGATCAATTTATCAGCCAACGAACTTCATATAATTACCTCTAGCTATAAACATGCTGATTGCAGTACTATTTAAATCTAGTAAATTAGATATCATTTCACCAGGAGGAACAATCTTTGCTCTGGTGCTCTACCATGGAAGAGGAAGGTAGGGAACCAAACACGCCACTGGGGAAAGATCTATGATCATTTTACCTAAATCACCATTGACCTGGCTTCCTCAGATCAGTAGTCACCTTCACATTACTTAGAACTGAATTTATTTACTTACAAAGGATTATATCTCATTTTGTACTTCCTTGTCTCAAATCAGAACACAACCACTATATCAATGCAAGTTATAAAAATATACTGTTTACAGTTATACGTGTAAGATCAAATTGAAAGGGGAGGAGGGGAATGCAGGACAAATGAATCTAATGAAATCACATCAGAGTACATCTGGATTGCGAAGCATTTAAGAAAAAGAATGGGAGGAAAACAGTGCAAAATGATCCTTCAAACTAAGCAGTAATTCTAGTAAGTCAGCCATACAGCAAAGGCTCGATGCTCAATATTAGCTTTATAGGGAAGAAAAGTATTTTTATGACATGGAAACTACAGCGAAGGTCACAGGTGACACAAGTCCCTCAGAAACATTGCATTTTCAAAGCAATTTCAAACATCCTCTCAGAAGGAACAGTTTTATACGAAAATATCCCCAAGCTGCTCACACCCCATAGTACTCTCCATGTCTTGGAACATACATGGAAAAAACACAGGGATCTCTACAAGATATCCCTGAAAACAGGCAACACAGGAGTGGCAGCTTTACAGAAAGACCCCATCAGGCTCCCCATTTCTTTTCCTTTCAGCCTATGTTGTGGCAGGAGGAAGGGCAGACATAATAAATATGGGAATCCCCCAAAGAACTAAGAAAGTCTTTTCTGAGAATACTGTGTGTACAAGATTATATCCTACTCCTGTCCCCTCTGGTGGTTACAGTCCTGATTACACAGGCACGCCTTATCACTGAAGACAGACAATTAAATATGGGAACGGCTGTCAGTAAATGGGCTGTGTTCTTGTGAAACCATTTCACCATTCTTCCACACACAGGAAAATATTTAGCAAGAGGTGTGCAAACTGTACAGATGCAAGAGTGCGATTGAAAGGTGGGTATCATCTGCTGAAAGCAGATCTAGTCAGACAGATTTGGCAGGAAAATATTTCCTTCGTCCTCCAGACTTAGAATTTTCTTCCTCTGGCCTTAAAATGTTTGTTGCTTTTATTCTGAAATTTTGACTGTTTTCTATTCACATTTCCAAAAACAAACTGCCAAATGCAGTCCCATATTTACAGTATTTCTCAGAAAAACCTATTGACCACAGCAAAACATTCCCCTGTTTGCTCACTTAGACCAAAGCATTTGAGCCATTGGAAAATACAGCACAGAATAAAACATTCAGCCATCAAAACCCACTTACCCAGTTAGTTTCTCTCTAATAGTCCTTCAAGAGCTTCTCTTCAGTGACATGAGAAACTCCCATATCTGGAAAGTGGTCTGTCTGCAGAGAAAATATTTTCCAACTGCCTTGATGTGTTCTGGTAAGACTCTACATTACTCTAGAAGCCCCAGGGACATACACTGCAGTAATGTAAGGGTTGAAATTTGTCCTAATATTTTTGTACCACTAAAATCCTGCATAATCCTCATTTTGAAGACTTAAGTGAGACTTAAGCAGTACATAGCCTCATACCAGGTCTTCTTTGTATTGGCACAAATATCACCCAGGCAAGACAATATTTGCTCAGGTGCAGTACCTCGGGTAAGAGTTAATCCCTTTCATTTCTGACACAATAGTTATTATGTACAATAACTAATAAAAGCCACTCTTGAGATCGACAACCTACACATTTTCAATTTCCTCTCCTGTACTCTAGCCTTTCATAAGCTACTTTGATCCTGTATAGGTGTCAATCTTTGCATGTATATAGGTCACAAGAAAGTTCATCTTATGTTAATAGCCCAGTCACCTTCGGATGCATTGATTTTAAACCGTTTCCATTTCCAAATTTCAATTTTATCATTTTATTTCAGTCACTCCATCATTCTCAAAGACATAAAGCCACAGGGATTGTGATTTTGCTTAGACTCTTTATTAAAGAGGAAAAAGACAAGTCAAATATCAAAGCTTCCTTCTTGCCTGGCCAGTTGGAGACACGTGCGCACACTGTACCCTTCCCTCTCAAGGGAAAGGTGGGCTGTGTAAGGCAGGGTTTACTGGGGCTCCAAAACCAGGAGCAATATTTCTGAGACAGTGATTGTACAGAAATCACACAAAACACAGGATTGAATCAGGTAGGCTCAGGATGCCTCATGAAATCTGCATTGAGGACTTCTGAATAAAGGCAGAGGGCTGCCTGATGCAGGCACCCCTAGAAGACCTCTGATGAAGTCAAGTGGCTGCCTTGGGTTTCTGCACGGAGCACAGCTGTTCCCTCTTCTCTCTCCAGCCCCAGAGGCTGAGCACAGCCCTTCATAAGGGTACAAGCTGGACGCTGCTGAAGCCTGGACTCCCCCTCCCAAAGTAAGACATCCTCAATAGTTTTTCCCCTTTTTCCCCAAACCACCAGTACTAGATCAGTGCATTGAAAGTCCTCCCTTCTTTGCTGTTTCAAGCAGGACCAGATACTGCCAGAGACAGCATGCAAGGCGAGAGGGACTGGACTTAATCTTTCCTGGGAAGGCAAACCTTATAGAAATGTTTGTTTTCACTTTGCTGCTTGACATTCCAGCTAGTGGGACGCTTCAAGAACTTGTTCCAATGGGTTGTTTCTCCTGCTCCCTCCCATGGCAAATTGAAATCAATATTTTTAGATTCTTGTCATTCCCTTAAAGACTCATTCTCTCTCTCCTCCTCGCTCCCTTTCCGAGGTCACACAAACTTTGCTTTGGACTCCAAACTATTAATTTTTCACATTACTCATTTTAGGTGTCTGAAAAGTTTCTTACTCATCGGCCCATAGAAGGAAGAGTTCTTTTATTTTTTTTTCCTTTTTCTTAAGAAAAATAAGAGATACGTATCTCAGCAACAGAAATGAAGTCTCCATGCCATCACAACAAGATGTCTTCCAAGTCTGGTTTGCAGTCCCCCCTCCTGGCACACACTTGCTGCCTTTGCTTCACGCTCACTCAGAGCCCTTTATTTCTGCAGGCACAGAAAAAAATGTGCCAATTGAGGAAATCTGGGGTGTCTTTTCAGCCAGATAAAGTAATTGTAGGGAATTGTAGTGAAGTTGAACTAATTTCTCACAGGCCACCAAACACTGTGCCATATGTTAATGATTTTTGGTAGCCATGAGCTTAAACTACATTCTCAACTAGAGCTTAAAAGCTTTATAGCCCAGTGTCAGCCTCCAGAGCTCAGCAAGGACTCCTGTCAGCAATGCCTGGAAAAGAGATGAGCGTGTAACACAGGAAGTGGCTTGTGAAGCAAGAAGCAGCCTTCCTCATTTACCAAAAGTTCCCTGTTCTACTCAACTCCTCTCCCGGACTCGTTTGGACTGGCAGAAGAATATACCAGTGCAGCCGTACCTGTCAGCAAGGAAGAATGTTCGTGCATCTGATTCCTCTATCTACCAGAGCTTTGCTCTTGGATCTCCTCTGGCTCCTGATAACCTCCTGATGTTACTGCAGCTGTTTGTTTAACAGAAACCCATAAAATTCTTGAGGTTGCCACATCGCCCTTTTCTCCTGTCCACACCCAGGACCTCCTCATCTTCTTACATACAGTAAACAATTCCCCGCAGGGTCCACATTTATTGTGGTAACTAACAAGCCCATTAAAACTCCAGCTCTGACGCACGCTATACTGCAAGCTTCAGTGCACTGCTGTCAGGTAAGACTTTGCTGAAGCATTCAGGCTTTACCAATAAAATAATAATTGTGTTCTCACAACCATCTACTGAAGTCTCCCAGAATGAGACTGGAAGAGCTGCAAAAAAGAAAAAAAAGAGAAAATATTTCTCCCCATAGAGACTTACTTCACCAAGTGTAAGTTTCTGTAGATAGGGTGGAAAGCATTTTGTAAAAGCACAAAGCAGATGCTGTCACAAAGCAAGTTCTGTCCAGCTCACCTATACAATTCCTTCGGTTCAGAACAAATTGGATGCAAATAGCACCATAATCAAGTATTTCTGGTTTGGCCCCTGGGTGGACAGAATACATCTGAAATCCAGATGATCCGCATTTTTTACATCAGCCAAGATCACATACAGAGCAAAACAAAGCAATTTGCAAATGCCCCTATCTAGACTTCAGGTCTGAAAAAAATGCCGAGCTGCTGCTGCTTGTTTTTTTCTTCCTTTGCTGCTGCTAAGAATCTTAAGTCAGTAAAGAAGGTGTTTACTTGCTGCACTGCTTCATGCCCACCTGGGAAAATGTCCTATGCAATTGCTTTTACATTCATGACGTCTGTGTGAGGTGTGAATCCCGATTCCACACACACACACACAGCGTGGACAATTGAGAATATATTCTGTGACAGACTGTATTAGGCACAGTTTCTTCATTCAGTTTGCTCTCAACCTGGGACTACTTTATAATAAATATGGTCTATGTTTACACAAATGCACTGGCATACATAGTCAAAAGAAAGAGAATGAAGATACTAGTCAATCTGTATTAACAACCTTTGTTTTAATAATACAAATATCTGAAGGCATTTCTTTGTACATACCTTTCTGTAAGTCCACAGCCTATTTCCCAATCAAAGACAATATGTTGCCCATGCAACAGCAATAAAGCTGTCATACCGCCTTTGGCTGTGACTTGCAATCTGTCCGTATCCAATACTTCACTGAAAAAGAAAAGGTGCAGGCTCTAAATCTGGATTACTTGACTGGTGAAGGGCTGTGCTACCTAAAGTTCAGCTCACTTTTTTCTTGGCAAAAGCATTTAAATCTTCTAATGTAGATTTATGTCATTTTGTCTGGGTGCCGCCTTGCCCACAGAGGCTTCAGAAATTAATCATGCTTCTTCCACAATCATGAAAACAACCCAGAGTTAGCATGAATCTACTTTTCTTTTTTTTGTCCCCCTCATTTTTTCCCACTTCTTACCTCTCCTACAGAATGCCTGTCTTGGCTGAAAATAACACATAATACATTTTACTCTTATGGAGACTTTTATCCGTGATAGTTAACAAGAATCTGCAAATAATTAAGACTGTATCATCTTTAACATTTCTTACATTCTTTTACGGACTTTGCTGCTGTTTGGACACCTGTAAATTCGATATCTTTAGAGAAATTTTCCTATTTCACAATTTCACAAAGTTCCAGACTTGTGATTCACTTTAGAGATAAACAGCCAGCAAGAAACAACTCTTTTTCTTTTTTTTTTTTTTTAACTAAGTTTCATGTTTCATTAGAAGATGCGAAACCCCCTGACAAACAGGAACTGAAAAAGAAAATATTGGAGCAGGGAGCTGTGTTTGTAAAGATGTCAGTTTAACATACACAGAATGAAAGATATTTTAGAAACCTATTAATAAAAAATATTCCCAAGCCAAACCAAGGTCAACTGAATACTTCTGTTCTGCTTTAAACAATATTAGTTTCACAACCAATTATCTCACAATTACTATTTTTCCTTGATGAACTCTGTGCTGCCTCATCCTAATGAAAGTGCTGCAAGGTAATACAGCCGTTACATGACAATGCAAATAGGACCCACTCAATTTGCACAAAAAAAGGTTGCAAGGAGCAATTAGCACTTCATTAATATGATATAAAATGATAATCTGCCATATATCCCAAGTGACTCAAAACTTCTTTCCATCCATATGTGCAAATAATAGATAATATGATGCAGTGTGTGTGAACCAGGTTCATGCTGCATTAGCTGGAATCCCTGTGTCAGTTTTCAGTATAATAGCTATTAGTTAATATGAACAGTAGCTCAAATTTAACCTATGACAGCAGTGTTAAATGATAAAAGGATCTGTTGGCAGCGATATCTCACAATTCCACCCCTGTAAAGTTCTCCCTTCCTTGCTATCCAGAATGAAGTATTGGAAACTGACTTCTAATCTAATTTATAAAGCAGATTGAAATGAAGTGCTGGTAGCACTCGGCTCAGCTGCTCAGCATTTTGAGAGGCAAGATCATTCCTGGTGAATCGCACAGCTCAGGCATTCAAGCACGCACTGGCAGCTTCTAATGATCAAAGTATTTGACTTAAATAATTGATTTATTTATACTAGTAAAGAAGCTCCAGGGGGTTGTGAATATTATGAGATATAATCACATCACTAGGGAATTAGAGACACTCAGATGTGCCTTGTGCCTGCTAATGCCCTGCGGGTGTGATTAGGATATCACACATCAAAGGAATTTGCTATAAAATTTTTCATATAATAAATTAATAAAAATAATTTATTTAAATAATTCCACTGATTTAATGGGACAGATCGGATGCAAGATGCAGTATGCAGAGAACTACAATGAAGTGTGTTGATCTAGGACAGTACAGAAGCCCTGACCATCTTCAGTTAACACCCAAGCACCAAGTTCCTCTGGCTAGGAGGCCCCCTATGAGGCATTTGCATCATCTCAAAGCTGACTGTCTGTGATGAGCATTCCCAGAGATTTTAGCCAACCTGCACTGTCTGAAGTGGAGTAAAACAGTGCTCCTTTAACAAATCTTTTCAGGAAGGGAAATGATTAACAGTGACATACAAGGCAGTACAGCATGCTGGAACACAAAGACAAAGCAATGGCTGCAATACCTCACAGAGAGGCTCTTCTGGTCAGATTGTTTATTCAAGTATTTTAACAGCTACTTTATTGGTACAAATGGCTTGACCATTGCAGACTACAAGTATTTTACAGTCTTTAATGCACTTCTCACCATAAAAGGACTATGGGGAAGTGTTCTCATTTCAGCTGTACTCATAAGAAACTGAGTTACATGGAGACCAACTAATTTACTCAAAAGCACCCTGACAGTCTGCGTAGATCAGGGGATTAAACTTGTACTGACTTTCTGCAGTATGCTTCTGTTCCAGAAATTCACTAGCTTTTCCACAAGGATATTACAGCAGCAGGCAATTAAAATCATGTTATCTTTAACGTGGCATGCTGCAAGGGAAGTACATAGATGTTCCACTTCCAGAAGTACAATACTTTCCTGTCCTATATCCCAGGACCTTTAGGGAAGCATTTATGGCAGTAACAGGAAAAACAAGACCATTCTTTCAGAGAATATACATGTGTAACCCATGTAGATTTTTTCAGACCCATAGAAAGACATGAAGATGGAAGGCAATATTTGGGGGCAACTTGTGCCTTGGACAAAGTAGCACTCCAGGTGCAAAACATGATGGCTGCCCTTGAGTTGCAGAAAGAATGAGCAAATAAAGACTTTTTGAACCCATGTCAACTCCGCTGGGGTCAAGCCTAGTCTGTCTTACATTACTTTTGTACCCTCCTAAGATGTTACAAAAGAACTCCAGAACTGCAATGCTGTTTAAACAAGTCACACAAGTTCTAAGTAAAGAAATCAACAGCAATTATAAATTCCTGCAAAAGCACCAACTCTATCACTAAAATTAGAAAGGGATAGGCTTCAAGGGATTTGTTCTTACCTATGGGAAAAGATAAGAGACTGCGTTCAACTTTTCCACATCTTCATTCCCACCCTTGTGTATCTGCTTTGATTTTGGAACAACAAGCATTGTGTGTGCTGGCCCATTATCAATTTATAGAATCATAGAATAGTTAGGGTTGGAAAGGACCTTAAGATCATCTAGTTCCAACCCTCCTGCCATGGGCAGGGACACCTCCCACTAAACCATGTCACCCAAGGCTCTGTGTTATGCCACAGACTGAGGTACATATCACAAATCAAATGTCCACTGTATAATACATGTTTTTATTGCAAGTGTCAGATCTGAAATCAATTTCAAATGCACCCAAAATTCAGTCTTTAGAGAGACTCAGTGAGTTTAAAAGAAAACCTCTGCTGTCTTCGAATTTCAGGATTTGAACTGAGCCTGGAGTCATGCAGTCCACTACCAATTAACCTCACAGTGCTACATGTAGCATGCTGGGTTGAAAACAAATATGCACATTTTTTTATGTTTATTATCTCTTTCCCTTTCTTTACCTCATTTTCCCAACATGCACATAATAAATTCAGTCTGTCCTACAGATACAGTTTCACTAGAGTGCACCACAAGGGGACATTTTTCTCCCCAGCACTAGAAGATGAAGCACTGTTCATTTGATGGGATGTGGCAGAGGCTCTGTGAGGGTGCAGCCCCCATATTTAGGTAAGGCTGAACCTGCCCATACAGTCTTGTAACATGATGTGTATTTGCTTTGTACTACTTACATTTGTCTTCTGCCTGGGCTCTTCCATACCAACTTGCCCTTGTAGAATTAAGCTGAATACAATTACCATGAGGAACAAGAAAATGTTGGAAACAGCCTTCATATCTAGGCCCACCTTTAAAAAAGAAGTACAAAACATCAGCAAATCCCTGAGATATCTATCATTGTTAAAGACAGAATTACATCACCAACTCTGATCCCAGTTTCAAATTCTTCCTGTTTTCTGTGATTGCCAACTTGAGCTTTGACAGCTATCTGATCTGAGGGAGTCCTGTGCTGACTGGGAAATCTCAGATATGATCCCAGGTTAGATTGTAACACAGTTTTGTAATTCTGATCCTAATGATATCTCAATATGTATCCCACAGCATGGCTGCCTGTTAGTTAAAACTGAAAATACCAACAGTCTACCCTTGAAGCACACTGTCAAGTTTGCAGGCAGGCAGTGAAGATCAAGGATTAACAACCCTGGCTCTCAGAACTGAGGGGTTTTTTTTAAACAGTGTCTGCTTTGTTATCTATATCAGCCATGACCTGTGTGTGTTACTCTCAAGGATATCAACAGCTACAACATCTTGAGCAAACCAACTACTTGAAGCCCAGAGAAGTGAATAACCAAGACAGCGTTCACACCAGAAAGCAGCCTCTGAGGGTTTCAGCAGTGAAAATACCTGTTCTTGACTGGAGACAAAACTAGAGCATCAAGAAACATACAAATATTAAAAGCTGAAACTTACAAATATGCTTGAATTTTCCATGTTTACTTATAACTACAAATATTATTTATATCTATGGTCTGTGAGGGACCATAAAATTCTCTCTCTCTGCTTACAACACTGCCTTTTGCCTGAGCTGAAGTGGGAGGCGGATAGCATTTCTCGAAGCCAAACCTCAGCAGAACAATAAGCAACATGGAGGGGCCTGGCGTCTACTATTAACGTAACAACAGCAACTTGCCTCCATCCTCATCCTCCATTGCAGGAACTCAGTCTTATGGTAACAGAGCCATGAATTGCCATGCCAAATCACACATAAGTGGCAAATGCAAAGTGAAAAAAAAAAACACCTAGGTTTGAGAAAGAAACAGTATAGGGCATAAGAAACCAACAAGAGACTCTGTAAGGGTGTGGGCTTTGTTAATGAAAAGCAGGACCAGCTCTCCTCCGATGAGCTGCCTTCCCTTCTGCAGAAAGTCAGCCTTCCTTACAGCCTCCCTCACTGCCTAAATTCAGTTAAAACCCACTCTCCTTCATCCCACTGGTTGTGTCCCAGGCATTGTGAAATCAGTGCTGGCAGCATTTGCGGCTGTAGGAAGTCAGATAGAAGCCCTACAGCCATCAGCACACTGCTGGCAATGGAGCCTGGCAGCCCTATTACCAGGTAGGGCCTTCGGCACACAAAAAAAACAGTTACATAAACCACAGACAGGGTGATCAGCAACAGACCTGCCTGCTCCTTCTGCTGGGAAAGGAAATTCCCTCTTTTTGAGCTGGCTATTAAAGCAACACTCTTCTCTGAAAAATACCTGAGGTAATATGGCATCCTCCACCTGAGCCAGCCAAGCTCCTCAGCAAAGGTTTTAGATCCGGGACTTAAGTTACACGACTGAATCCACACTTACTCCCCTGAAAAAAGAGAGAAGGACTTTAAGGGGCACTGACTGCTCAGCAGCTCTGAAAGATGAGTGAAATGAGAGACAGAAGTGCCAGCGTAAGGCACAGGAGCTCAAAAGTATCACTCCGGGTACTGATCTCCTTGTCTGGCCACTCCTAGCCATGGAGGGAGACACCCTACCTTGCATGGCTGCCTGCTCTATACTCCTCCTCCCCACTCTGTGGGCCAGTTAGCCCTTCATTTTGAGTAGAGGTTATGTGAATTGAGCAAACAAAACGTTAACTGCAGGGCCAAATTCAGTCCTTGGTGTATGCTTGTAAAGATACAGCCAAAACCATCCAGGGAGGAACCCAATGACACACTTCCACGTGAGATAGAAAGAACTTTACTTATCTTTTTAGGGCTTTATACTGTTCCTGATAAAATCAATAGGAAATTTGTCTTTGGTTTCAAAGGGAGTAGAAAGGTGTGCTATAAATTTTAAACAGAGTTTGCAAGGTGTTGGTTTTTTAAATTTTGCCTTTTTCAATAAACTTACAAAATGAGAAAAACTTCTTTGCAACCAATAAAAAGACAACAAAGGTAGAACTCATTACCCCTTAGCAGCCATTGTACATCACAGAAGCACTGTTTTTTAAAGGGCATTCCCCTTTTGATAAAGAACTGCAATGATTTCTAGTAAAATGTTTAAATCTAATTCCTCATTACTCCAAGTTCCCTACCCCGCTGACAGCCTGACAGCCTTGGAGCCTGTGAAAGCAGGAATGTAATGAGTATACATTAACGTTATACACTTTCCACAGCTCTTGTTCTGGTGTGACTAGATTTATGTATGGAGTAGTTTGAATGTAATCCATCACGATTATACATAGCATTGGCTTCAACATTTCTGCAGGTAGCACCATCTCCAAACTCTCTTAGCTGCGGCTGTATGAAAGAAACTGAGATGTGGTGACACAATGTTCATTTGTTTTGGTGGCAAGACTCAATTAAAACAACGTAACAGGATTTAAAAAAATACTAATCTGTGAAAAAATGTGAAAGTGAGTTAAGTAAAACCTTCAAATATTCCCTTGTTCAGGAGAAGCTGTGTGGGCTGACAGCCTCTCCCAAGGGAGCAAGGGGTCTTAGAAAAAGCCCTGCTACGAAAGGACTGGCTGTTAAGACAAATCCCCACCAGTAGGAGCCTTGAGGAGGGTGAAGGACAGCTATTGATGCCCAAACACAGAGAAGACATTGTAAAGGAAATATGGGGGGTGAGAATGGCAGTGCAGGAAACAAAATAGGGACTGCCCCCCACACAAGGGAACAACAAACCTATGAAAATAAGAAATTGCTTTTTCACTAGACAGATTTTCAAGGAAGAAAGACATGTCCCATGGCTTTCAAAATGCCACCTGGGCCATTGGGGAACTCCATGCTACAACAGCTTGAGGCATGGGGCAGATAAGGCAGGTTATTAAAAGTAAAACAGAAATACAAGGAGGCTTCTTTGCAAGTAAAATTCATTTCAATTGCTGCTGTGTTCAGTGGGACAAAAAGAAATAAAGTGACCTCAAGTATTGCTGACTCTTCATTTTCATCCTGAGTTCTGCAATAGCCAATGCTGTTCCCAGAGTGCCAGGATCCTCAGGCCTTGTCACCAGGGCTCTCACTTCTTTGAAAACAATTGCAGTCCAACAAAGTCGCGTTTTAAAGCCTTTTCTTTCACACACAAGCTATAATCATAGATGTAACGCAAACCGTTAGAAATAAAGTCGTTCTAGACAGTCTCAATTGGGAGTGGGAAAGAGAGAGGAAGAAAATCCATGTAAGGAACTTAAGAGTCTTTGGAGCCAAGAGTAACTTCACAGAGCTAGGATTGCTGCAGGGAAGAAAAGCTCTCTTGTTGGTATCCATTGTCCAGAGCCATAAATGGATTGCAATTGAAGGCAATAATAATAATAAAAATCATTTCCATTTGGAGAGTGCTTTTCACTGAAGAACTTGGAAGCAATTTAAATATCTGCAGTTCTTATATGCCACTATACTTCTTTAGTTACTCCTATTGCTGTTTTATGGTATACTGTGCAGAAGCCCCGAAAGCCAAAAAGCTATGCGCCAGAACACAGAGCAGCTAACAGGACCACAAAAAAGTCCCCAACATATCTATACAGGCAATGCTGGTAAGTGATATGACTATAATGACTAAAGAAAAAAAAAGCATTTAAGACAGATTCAAAACTAAAGAAAGACAAGGAGTTTCCTTATTTAGTACTGTAACGTTCTATCTCTAAGTTTCTTGTACTGCTCCCAACTTCTTCTAATACATGAGCTGTGACAGAACAAATTGCTGGAGGCCTACACATGAAAGAATATGTCCCATGTGTGAGGCTGGATTTACTTCCCCAGAACTTTACTCCCCCAGAACCTTTTTCCATGAAATAAATCCACAAAGGGAGAGGAATCTATTTGCAACTGCCATTCTTCACAGTGAATTGCCCAAGATGGAAGTTATTCCCACAAATTAAGCAGAGTATTTAGCTGTTGAAGTATAATTAAAAGACATCTGTACAGTTCTTGGAGTCTTAAAGAGAAGATGTGGCCAGCAAGTCTTGAGACAGCCCATTAGCAGCCTGGTTTGCTCATGACATGAACTTTCTTGCATACCCCATGGCAGTTCCCATTAACAGCAGTGTTACATTTGTTTAAATTTGAATTAATGGTAATGCTTTGTTTCTTAGAAGGCAAGATCATCCCAGCAATTAGTTTACTAGACAAGCATCTCCGCTTTAATTTAAAAAAACAGAAGGAACTGTTTCTGGCGTGTGTGGAGAGTTGCAGGAACTACATGGAGCTATAAACACTGAATCTACCAAAGAAGTTGAAGGCAGCTCACAGGCCTAAGACAATGACAACAGGGCACTCACAGGGTGGTGACAATGGGATAGCCCTATGACCCTACAGTATCCCAGACCAGACAGCCCTTCCCTAACCTTCTGGTGCTCTCCAGAGAGTATGTGAGAAGAGATACATGCCCCGTGAGCACTGATCCGCATCTTTCCCCTTTTTTAAAGCTCCTGTCTGGGCCCGGTAATGCTGAAGTTCACCTCTTTGTGCAGTTAAGCAGAATAAAATGTTAGATTTAGCATCAATAATGGCTAATACAGCTCACCTCCAAACACTCCCACCCCTTCCACTAAGCTGCAGGTCCGAACATGACATGCCTCTCACACATACAACAGGCCTTTATCTTGAGACACTGAGACACAGTTGGGAAAGAGATGTAGCATGTGCTGCTCTAACATATTCAAAATTTCTTTTGGATCTCCATGTTCTGTGCTGGCACTTCAGCCCTCACGAACTGACAGCAACAGAGTGCACAACCCAGCTAAGATGACACTAGATGGACCACTGCATTATGAAAGTTATAAATTTGGAACATGGTGCTGCTTTGGAACTCCAGCCACCAGCCTCCAGCACTGTGGGCACTCTGTGAACTGCAATAAATGGGGCAGAACAGATCATTAGCTACTAGACTTATGACAGATCATTTCTTGTAAAGTCAGTATACATTTGTGTCAAAAATGGATGTGCTGCTTTTCAACAAACCACAGAGAGAGAGAGAGCATTGTTTCTGTTTGCAAAGACCTCACACAACAAACTAACACTATTTCCAAATAACTACCCTATCTGACTACACACCTGCAAGTACCTCTGTTGATGCTGATATAAAGAAAAGTGCATCAACACAGGGAGAGTTTGGGAATCCCAGACTCTCTTTTCCCAGGTCCCAGTTGTTACTTTATTACTATTACCATCTCAAAATCCTAGAGAAAGAGCTAGGGATTTAAAACAGATTATCAACCTTATAGCAACATTTGTGGAACTTGGATGTAAGTAGGAAAGTTGTAAGAGGGAAGATTTGGAAGAATTACTCAAAAGTCAGTCTGTGCACACCTCTAGAATGCTTAATGCTTCTCCAGCAAAGTTTCAGTTTAGTTTTACAAGCATGGCATCCTTTTCACATTAGCATATTATGTGAAGCATCATCCTGCTTTCCCAAAATAGTAACTCTAATGAGTTTCATGGTAGATGTCCTGCTGATCAAACATGGGTTTATGAGCAATACAAAGAATCAATAGGATGCTTGCGCTCCACAAATCATCCCAAGAACAAGCTCACTGCAGCTCTCTGCCTACACAAGTGCTGTTTGCCAGCTAATAAACAAGGAGACATAAATACAGTTATACCACAGCACATGAGTAAGTTCAGCTGAAGTAGCAACATACAGTTGAAACTGTCCAACAAAATGTTTCAAAATTCAATAGTCTGCATACAACCTTAGAAAAAGGAAGCTAAGACTCAGCAGTACATGGATCATGAAGTTTTAGCTTCTCTCCTCCAATGGATATATGAGAGAGGGAAGGAAAGAGACAAAAAGGAGGCATGCTTTCCACCCTCTCCCTTCTTCCACTAAATGTACAGAAGCCCCTCCACAAGCCAGCAATAAGCTTGGGCTCCACCTGAGGGCATCATCTTGACACAGGGACACACTCATGTACATATGCAGCACTGAATCCCCCAATGTGAATATTAATGTACATCCTCCATACTTTCAGGTTCCTGTAACTGGAACTTAGGCAAAGCAACACAGCCTGTGAGGAGATACCGATCACTGATATAACTGGAACTTCAAGAGCACTGAAGATAAATTTCTGGCAAAGTGGACCCCATTGCTTTTTATGGGAGTGTGAAAAGGTAGTCAACATATTGTGATACCCATTCCTATTATTATACTATGTATATGTATATTTTATATATATATATTATATTATATATATTATATATATAATATATAGTATATATATTATATATAGTATATATATTATTCTATATATATTATTATATATAGTATATATATTATATATGTACTATAATATATATTATATTATATATATAATATAATAGTGTATATATATATTATATACATATATATATGTATACTATATATATGGGATACCATTCCCATATTATGAGACACATCCTAGTCTTCTATTCGATAAAATATCACTATTTTGCCACATGACAAGAAACACACGCAAACAGAGAGAGAACTAGAATAACAAAAAAAGTCACCTTGGTCCACGGCTAGTGTGAAGGTACATGGCTATAGCTCATCACACAACTGAGAGAGATCCTGATTACATGGCTACAGCAGAAGCATCCTATGCACATGCCTGTACATCCAAAAGCATTTATACCACAGAGTCCAACATGCTTCCATCATATAAGGAAAATGTTTTTCACATATGATACTTACACAAGAGGGAGTGCCCCATCAAAAAACCTAGGCAGTCTTGCAAATCACTCCCTGCCTACAGCTACAGGGTCTCTGAGGCAGCAGGGAGCTGGCCTCTTTCTGGAAGAATTATGCAGCCCAGGTTGGATATGACTTGCAAGACCTTATAATGGGGAAACCGACCGCAGAGGACCAAAGGAGAAGTATTGCATATATTGCACAGTTTCTAAGCTATCCCCACCACACGAAGAAGCTCAGCAAGGTGAACTGCTGCATTCCCAGCAATTTTCCCTATGATATCTATTTCCCACGAGGCAGGGACTAGGCCTAGTTAAAATAATCAAGCCCCAGTTCGTAACATCTTGCCCTCCTTGCACTGGGAGCACCATTATGCTGGTATGCATTACTCAGCCTCTCAGTATCATACATACAATTAAGTTCAGCTGCTAAAAGCTCTACCTGTAATTGGAGCCAGCTGCAACCTTTCTGACACATACTAATTGCCAGTAATGATTTAAGTGCAGTAAATTCACATGCTGCAATTGTTTTAAATAAAGGAATCTCTCGCAGCTTTTCCCTGAGAAAAATCTGTTAATCTTTGCTGCTGACTTATCAAATCCTCCAGTCACCTGTTTGCCATCATTTTCATGAGCTGATAACGTGTTTATTAGAGCCATAATATGCAGGTGGAAGCGTAAAGGTCTCATTTGGGGGAGTATGAATTCTGTCTCATATATCTGTATGGAAAAGCTTGGTTTCATTATTCAGCTGTGCCTCAGAAAAGAATAAGCTCCAAAATAGTATCTTTTATTCTTTTCAAATGGAATATTAGTTCTTTTAAGCTCAGTACATATCTCAAAATACCATTTGGATGAGCAAGACAAGTTGGTTTTTGTTAAGCCCCAGATATCATCACTTCCTATGGAGAATCTATCCAGCCTTAGTCAATTTCAGCTTAATTGTATTCCCCTTTTAATTATGTTTCATATACAAAAGCAAGTTCTACAAAATAATAAAATGCCATATTCATTCTATTAGGCTGGTTTAAGAGTTTTTCCCCACAAACTATTTTAGTTTCCTGCAGAAGACCTAACCTGAGATATTGCAGACAACACATTTCTGGCAGAATGAACCCAGTATCTCCCTCAAAGTTTTGCTCTCCTTTCTGCAGTTTGGGAGGTTTTGGGGGGGAGTTTGGGTTTGTTTTTTAAAGCATGTTAATGGAATAACTACAGTTTGGAAATCAGTGCACAGGGTTTATCAGTTTACTTTTTCTAACAGTGAGTTACTCAGAGCGGAAATAGCAAATGTATTGCGCTGCTGCAGCTGGGCTCACCGGCCCTTTGGCTGGTATGTGATGTACTGAATGCCCTTAGCTCCTGGGGCAGGATGTACCAAAACCCAGCCTTCAGTGGGGTCTACCCCAGGTGCCTGCCAATTCCAGAAAGATGTTCATATCCCCTGCTTCCCCTGTGAGATTGCAGGAGAAAAAAACCAAAAAGTATGTATGAACCAGATGTGAAGCAAGGATGCTCCACCAAGTGTCTTTAATTGTATGAAAGAGAAGAGAAATAAAAACCAAAAGTACTGACCAGCGACTCAAGGAATCAAGACAGATTTTTCATGTGAAAGAGCAAGCCTGAATCCAAAGAGAAAATATAAGAGAAAGAAAATAAACTGTAAACAAGAAGCCAAGTGAAAACTTAAATTATGTTTGGGACAGCCAAACTTTCCAACTGCAAGAGGAATTTCATGTGAATTAGGACTCCTTGACTTGGCTCCTGAGAAGACGAAGTAGGGGCCTAATTCTAGGACAGTAAATGGTTTACTATAAAACAAATCTAGCATATAATAATTTCCTTCCACAATTCCCATGACTTGTGGCACAGACCCAAAACCTCTTCCATGACTCACATCCAAACCTCCCAGGGGAGATGTGATGGCCAAATTGTTAGTTTCAGTGTATGAGTAGTTTGGGTGAAATGACAAATGCTGACAGTCGCACTGTGGAGAAGAGATGACCACAGTTATGAGAGGACGGCAGAGCTCTACTGTCAGTTTATTATTAGCATCTTAAATGTGTGTAAAAAACATTGTGTTTTTTTAAAGTAAATAACATTTTCCTACCTAACTGGCCAGTCCTCAGGGACCGTTTGTTAGTCATTCCACAGCATGGGCCAATTCCTCTTTTCCAGAGAGGAGAACAGAATGTCTCAGCAGATCCAATAGTCCAGCAGGCTGATCTTCTGAGGTGCCTTACAACTCCTAAAATCTGCTTCTGTGCCCAGTAATCTTCTGAATCTGCATATTATACAAACTCTGAGCCAGTGCTGACCATGCCCAGACTAACACCTCCTGGAATAGCTTTCCCTACCGCTAAAAACTTTGCCAGGGTAAATAATGCACCAGTTTGCTGATGCAGCCTCTTCCAGAACTCCTCCTAGCTTTAACCTTTCCAAATAGTCTCTGAATTTGAAAATACAGCTAATCTGTGGCTTCAGCTAGTTCAAATTATGCATTCCAAATTTCATGTTTATTGTTATTTATCCCCTTTTTCTTTCTGTTTGCAGATTAATCACAGATCAATCCATCAAATCATGCAGAGAAACAAGTCCCAGCCTCATGGTCTCTGCTCACTACTCATTGCTTCTGACACAAGAAAACACCATGTGTTATTTGTTCCTTGTCCCTGACTGCACGGCTGAAACTCTTGAATTGAGGAGAATACCGACAAGCATTAAATAACATATGCACCTTTGGCACAGATTTGCAGAAAAAAGAAAAAGCATTTCCACTAAAATTTGTGAGCATTCTGGATCCATCAGTCTTTCTAAAAATACCTCTTAGATACCCCAGTATTAGCAAAAAAAAAAAAAAAAAAAAAAAAAAAAAAATTAGAGAATACAAAGAGGAAAAAGATGAAGAAAGAAATGGAAAAACCTTGCAACATCTGACTGTAAAAGCTGTCACTGGAAAGATCATATTATGCAGTTAGCTGTATCTAATGACCTCACCTAAAACTTGTGGCAGTTAGAGATAATTCAACAGTGGAAAGCAGAAAGGCAGAGGTATGCCTCAGATGACCAGCAACATCCTTTTTTTTCTCCCTGAGGAGTTCCTACTTCATGTGTGGTGTCCGGCACACTCAGAGAACCAAGAGCTCTGAGCAGGAGCAGCAAGCCAGTTATTCCTGTTTTTGAAAGGGAAGTGAGGGCAGAGACAGGAGGAGGCGAGAATAGTGGTGACCACTGGAGAAGTAGAATTTGAAGAGCAAGATTTCCTGATTGAGGTTAGAAGAAAAGATGACTAAAGAAAGAACTATATCTCCTTGGATATTTTTCTGACACCTCCCAAAAATATATCTAAACAGCATCAGTCTTATCAGCTAGAGGCACTGAGAAATGGAGGTAAGCCAGCGGACAGCCACGTGAGCAAAAGAGGGCAGGGGACAGTCAATGCAGAAAGCTCACACTACTGCACAGCAGGGAAAAGCATCTGGTGCTTACTTCCCAGGCAGACCCTCTAGCATGGAGGAGAGGAGTACTTTGAGACAAAGCGGGCCATACCTGAAACCCTGGATGCTAAATAAACAGTCAGGGACACGATGGAAGAGTGTTCCTTAGAGCCATTACAAAACCAGCAGTGCTTATAGGATTAGGAGTTCAGTCTGGGCCAAGGAACCCCAGCCCAGCTTGCCAAACTTGGAAGTGGCTCCATATGAAGCTAAGCAGCCTCTTATCTTCCTATCTGATGGGCTCTTAATGCAGTTCCCGTCTCCCATGCCAGAACAGACAGTTGTAATGTTATGTTCTTACTTGCTGTAGAATACCAGAACTGTAATAGCAGTAGAAAGGCTGAAGAGAATTCAGGACAAGAACCAAGGATTTAAGAAAAATGCCTGATTAATTGTCATTAATAAAACACCCTTCACAGAGTGGCAAGTTTCTGTATGCTATTTATCACGTGAACTTCCCTTGAAAACAAACAACTGCTAGCCCCCTGAGGACTTTTCCAACACTCACAGAAGATATCTAATGAGGCAATGTTTAAGAGACCTAATTATAAGAAAAAAATAAACCTTGATAACCATCTTATCCCACATACAGCTCAAATATGACTCAGAGTTTATTTTAATAATCCTCACAGGTTAACACAGCACAGTTGCACTGTAGCAAACGCAGCTACTGCATGATCATGAAGAGCTGGGAAAGCACCCACAACAGGATGCCTGACCAAGCAGAGGTGAAAGAACACAGACGTGCTATGAAGGGCTGAAAATAGTAGCCTTGAGAAAGCAGGGCTTCGCATTGCAAACTAATATCATTATACCAATTTTGGCCACTTTGCTCTGATCACCTGTGTCAACAAGGCATTTCCTCTGTTCTGTACCTTGAGCCACATTGCTGCACCTGCCCTTGAGGGAGGAGTTACTGGATTAACCCAGCTTCCTCTTATCTGTGTTTACTCACCAAAACTACTCTGCAGAGAAAACTCCCTGAATCAGTCCTGGAGCTGCAGTTTCACTCATATGCAAAAACTCAGATGTAGCATTAAACAGGCAGAGCTGAAAAAAAAAGAAAAAAGAAAAAAAATATGACTTCATTGTGAGTAACCACCACAAGCCAAGCTGGGTGAAGTCACTGGGGATTTTTCTTTCCAGCACGCCCACACGGCTGGGACTCTTTCAGAGGGACAGACACCTGCAGCGCTGCTGAGCACAGGAAGACCTTTCTTCCCCACTTTCCCTGAACTAGGGGAGAAGAAAGAGGGTAACCAACAAAATAGACAAGGAAATGGGTACAGACATATTACTTTTGCTGTCTGTGCTGAGCCAATTGGGTGAAAATAATAATAATAATAATTAAATAATTAAAAGAAGGGGGGAAAAAAAAAGGTGGAATCATAAGAAATTCTGCTTGCTAACTGCTTGCTGGCTTTCCTCCAAACCCATGACCCTTACAACATGCCACTGTAGGATGGCTGGGCAAGCTGCTACAGTCACTGAAGCAAGAGAGAGAAGTCCCCAGGTTTCCTACTGTGTGTAATTTTGTATATCAAGAGCTAATCATAAACCCCCAGAGACAGCTCTTGGTTTTAATCTTAAAATGGGACCCAAAGAAAAAGAAACAAGGAAATAAAAATAAATAAATAAATAAACCCCACAACCTTTAGTTTTAAAGCAAATAAGTTCTGATGGCCAAAGATACCAGGCTTCAGCAACATTTTGTTAAGTAAAGCAGCCATTCAATCCAGAACTGTGAATAAAACCTCAGGGCCAACTACCCAATTGCTGAGATGGAGTGAAATGAAGTTCCTAATGAGTCCTCCCACCAAACAACCGGCTTCTTCAAGGTAAGCAGAGATTTCAACTGAAGGATAAACAGGAAACTGTTAATGACAATCTTAAAAGGTTAGATAAGAAAACAGGTGCCAAAGTACCTTATATTTATCTACTTGGCTTTCACCTGCAGCTACTTGTCACCTCTCACTGCCTCCTCTGTGGACCTTTAATGACCCACCATATTGCTTACAAAAGCCTTCATGTAAGTCGTTTGTGTTAAAGAACTGTAAATTCATATCTACTTGTGGAAAAAAAAAAAAAAAGAAAATGTTCTCCTTAAAGGCAAAGGAAGCTTTTGGCCATTTCTCTCACCTGAAAATGGTATTTTGCCTCTGTTGAGACCATTCTCTAATAGTGTGAGTGTTGTACTTACGTAAAAAGCAGTGACTTTCATCTTAAACCCTGGAAGTCAAAAGTTACCCATTCAATACATGCACTGAAGCCTTAACCTACTGATTTCTAACTGGCGGAGTTCCCTTCACAGCATCCTGAAGCTCAGGAAGCTCTCATTGTGACATGTGGACCAATACAAATTCACCACGGACAAAGCAGACTGATGCAACTGGTGCAAGTTTAAAGCTGCATCTTGCAGCTTTCAAAGCCCTTGTGCCATTTCTACTGACAGACCAATGAACCCTGGTCAAAATCAGCCTATACCCACAAGTATGCCAAACTGCAATTTCAAACAAATATGCCACCATTTACCCAATGCCAGCAGGAGAGTAGCATATCAGCACACTGAAACATTTTCTCAGCCTATATTTCTAAGTACTTACAGCACTGCTTCTGAAGTCCCCTTCTTCTATCAAGTGGAAAATTTCTGAGATTCCAAAGGCCCACACGTGACTTGGCTAGAAAAATGCAAGGCCCAACCTTTTAGCACACAGGCCACCCACATGAAGAGATCACTCACAGAACCTGGGATATGAAGCCTGAACTCACAAATAAATCAAGAGTTTGATTTTGGGCAGGTTTAGCAGAGCTTAGGGTCACATCTAGGGAGTCAAACAGAAGTGACCAGAATACTCTGGCCCATTGCAGCTAAAGCTTTGTGACAGGAGAAGACAATGATCAATACTTAAGAATAACAGGAACATAGAGTGGTGGCAGAGGTATACTGGAATAATAGACATTTTGTGTTGTTACGGAAGAGGAGATGGGAAAACACAATTTCTCAGGAAGGGTAAGAAAATTAGGACAGAAGTGAAAAACAGTAGTTGGCAAGCAAATAGCAAGCTCAAATAAAAACTGAATTGAGAGGTTCTCCATACCTAGAACACAGAATGTATATAAGGTGTTGTGACGCCTTGGTACTGCATCATTTTCTGGTTGTCTGTAAGTTTACATAGCTGTAAGGCAACAGTTTTTCCTGAAAATCATTCAGCAAGAAGGTTTCTAGTGATTCACTTGACTTCTAAAATAAACACTAGCACAGTTGATTATAAGCACCTACCTGTGCTGTAACTGCTGTCATGTTCAGATACACAGGAGTATAACACTACCTTCAATAACAATACCAGGAAAATGACATTAGTTTTCTGAGTCAACTGCAAGGTCTTGCTTTAAGCTCGAGGGCATTCATCTGTCTGCCTGTAATACGGGAACTTCTGAATGTCATCTCCAGGCAAGCCCAGTGTTCAAGAGAGGTTCTACAAATCAAAGCACAGACCATATGATTTTGATGACAATTCGTTCACCCAAAGAGAAAAGTGCAGGATGTGTGCAATTCCTCTCCTCTCCCCAGCCAAACCAATACCTTTATTTCCCCCTGCAATGGCTGAAAATCAAAATAACAATTGCTATTAACCATCTGCTTCTCATCCCATCACAGCTAAACTGTGGGCAACTGAGTAATTTACTTCTTTTTGCTCTAGCTGGGAGATAAGAGTGGTGTGAAGGAAAAGTATTCCCAGCTCTTAGCACAGGACCAAATAAACGACCTTCCGCAAATGAGAGGGAGGTGAGAGAGAAAGAGAGAGAGATAAGGAAGTCCCTACTTCCTGGTAGAGAAGAAAACTCCAAGCATAAGAGGGTAAAACTGCAGGCAGCAGGAATGCTTAAAGAAGCAGTAGATTGGAGAGGAGCCTAGAAAGAGCCCACAAGGGGAAAAGCATGATGCAAGGAGCTCTCAGTGCCACATTCAGGGCTGCAGAATACACACCACATGGTGATTTCTAACAATATTACATCTTTCCAAAACTAGTTAAAAGGGCCCCTCTGACAGCCTGAGAACTTTCTATGAGCCAGATTTGGTGAAAGAAGTGTGTTGAAATGAATTCAGGAGGGATGGAGGACTTACTCTGTGTCATGAACAGCGCTGGACAGGAAGAAAGAGATGGGGTAGGCAAAGATACAGGCTGACTGTCACACCTGGGGACAGTCAAGGAGCACAGTGTTGGCCTGCACGTACACATCTAAGGGCTGATGCTTGCTGACAGAGGCTACACTTTCACCTCAGGGTAGCTAACACACGTCAGCTACCTCGAGGTAAAAAAATAGTGACGATGAGGCACTACAAGTTTTACCATGAGGTGACCTGCCAAGAAGAGTGTTATACCTTTGCCTGGGGTTGACCTGAGGGAGTTTACCTCATGGTAAAACAAATGTGTGCTGTCTTCACTAAGCTTTTGTATTCAGACAGTTGACATGTACCTTCGTTACCCTGAGGAAAAACCACTCAGGTTCTTCTGACAGTGAAAATATGATGATTCACATCTAGGTGCCCTATTCAGGAAACTGAAACTATTTTGCACTGGCTTTGGGTGTCATTAGTATTTTTTCTTCACTTACTTTCCCTTAAAAATAATTTTACTAAAACACAGATGTATATGCACACTGGCCAGCTTCTGCAAATTCTGCAGAGAATTTTTTTATACACTGCAAATTTACTTCACAAAGACCTACAAGCACCAAGCAAGTCAGTGCAGTTTTGATTTCTGCGCATTTCTAAATGTTTCACCATGTCGTCTTGCAAACAGTTAAGAGGAAATATTACACAAAGCAAATTTTTTACCACTATCACTCTGGAGGAATAGCCCATCTTCTTATTTGAATTTAGAATAGACCTGATCAGCATTTAAAAAAAGTAATTAGAAGTCAACATGCAGGTGAAAACCCTTTCATACATACATAATCCCTTAACATTCTGCTCATGTGCCAGTATTGCAACATACTCAACAAATACATATTAAACTTGTCACAAGCAGTAATTATTGAGAAGAAAGCTACATTTTTGCATAAAGTCCATATTATTAAAACATTATCAGAAGGTTCCACACTAAACTAATTGGGGATCATTTTCATATTCCCTGTATCACTCAATACATATGCTGGACAATAACTGTAAGTGCTTCAGGGTAAAGGCTGGCCCTTCCTTATTTAAGCCGGTACTGTACATATGTTTGCTCCTAGTTCACTCTGAACAATGATCAGTGACAACTAGCAGCAATCTTAGTGATATGTAAATCTTTTATAAAGGATTTTAGAGAGGTCTTCTAAAAAGAAAAAGGTCTTTTACTTAAAGCAATCTTGGCCTTTCTGTACAAATACAGAACAGGAATTTAATTGCTTTTAATGTATCTCATTCAACCAGGCAAGATACAACAGGCTGGTCAAGTTTCCTCCGAATCCTCTTCCACATTTTCCTACCCCAGTAAAATGACCTTTCCCATTCCTTGGTACCACAGGCAGCTGGCTGATGGATATAACTGGTGGCTGCTCCAAGTACAAATCTCTAAAAGGTTGTGCATCTGTACACAGCCATCAGAAACACATGGTGTGCCCGCTACAAGCGTCTCGTACTCAGTGGTAGATAAGCTCTCAGCTGGTGCCCCTGGCATTTCCCACCAGGATAACAGAATGCATCTGCAGGCACATCCTGGCCAAGATCCAACACTTCACGTCTGCCCTGCATCAAGTGAACCACCGTTTCAGATGCCTGTATCCTTTTCATGACCAAGTTAGGACTTCAAGAATGTGGGAGATCTCTGCAGCAACATAAGCGTCCAGGAAGCTGGATCATGTACCAGGTAGGAGTTAAGCAGGCATATGTAGCTTCATGCCTAGATTCTCCGCTCAACCACCCCACCCCCCCCCCGCCCCCAAAAAAAAAACAACCAGGTTTCTAGGCCTTCAGCGACATGAACACTCAATGTCTGGGTAAAAAGAGTTTTGCAGTTGCAATTAGTGCAGCCATGAAGAACATGCAAACCACCTTATCCATCTCTCAGAGTGCTTCAAAGGTCAGCAGCATTACCCACTTGATTCATTTTTTTCACTACAGAATGAGGTTATAGATTACGTAGTTGCTCTGAGTTGGGACATGCAAAGACAGTATTAGCAACCAATATACAACGTAGTAAAATATGGCCTGGATTTTCTCCTATTTCAAAGGTTTGGGTCAAGTTTCTAAACCTTACTGCACTGATAAAAGAGCTAAAAAATCAGCATACTGGTGAGGGCCAAGATTCTCAATGCCATTACCTTCATCCAGGAGCTAGAGAAACACCAAATATCGCAAGAATCACAATAAAAAACCACAAGGGAAAGCAACAGACAATCTAAAGGAAGACCAAATCTGCCATGCCACATTAGTCAATCACTCATGTCCAGCATCACACTCCTAGCAGAGGCAGTTAATCACTGCCTCAGATTTAGAGAAAGACACCCCATAATGCACCTGGCCAATTACAAAATGCTGCATATGGATAAGGGAAAATCCTTCCTGATCCCTACAGAGATTAGCAAATGTCCTGAAATACGAGATTTAATTAATTATTACTTCAAATGCTACAACTGCTCATAACATTTTCTAGGCCCCTTTCAATACAGCACGGCATTCATATTTACAACCTCCCGTGGCATGAAGTCCGTCAGCTGAACCTCAAACTGTGAGGCACCTTCTGTGGTTGAATGAAATTTACTGGCGCTTTTGCCTCATTTTCTTAACATAAAGCCATACCAGGCAGAAATCTATGGCTTTTCTTATAACATCACCTACCTCAGACAGTCATCCCCAATTCCAAACATCTGTTGGTCTGGTGATAGAGCAAGGAAGGTTAGAGAAGGAAAGGAGGCTGGTTTAGATGGTGAACCAGCAATACAGCCCCTTCTCAAGCTTGCCCAGAAAACTCTGAGTTTACCTGCATGTGAAAAATTAGGATTGTATCTATAATGGAACAACTGCTAATAAAAACCAGTAACTAATTATAGTACTGTTACTTTAACATCCCCTCTGGAACATCCTCTGCTTTCTGCCTCTGCAATCCCACAAAAATTCACCATTAACATGTTGAAAGCAGCAGATAAGAGAGAAATGCTAAACCTTAGGTCCAACTATAAAGAGAAAAGGAAGGAAGGAAGAGGGAAGGCTACAAGTTAATAATTGTTCGGAATCTGAAGTCTACAGTAAAGAGGGAAATAGTTTTGTTCTGTTAAACAAACACCTCACTAATGACAGGGTCTCCTGCCCATTTCCCACAATCCTCTAGGTAAATTAAAATAAAAGGATTTCTAGGTTCAGCCTGTGCCTTACGCAAAGTCAATTCTGAAGCAAATTACTTCAGGGGGGTGAAAAGAAAAAAGGGAACTGAAGGAGAAGTCAGTTCAGAGAAGAAAATGTTGCAGTCTTGGAAATTCTCCTCCCTGAAATTACACAGTACCTCATTTTGGAAGCTCCAGAGTAATGTTTCAGCAGTCCTGGAACTGAGTGAGACCCTTGGCAACACCAGCTGACAATCAGCCCCAACCGCGGCTGCAACACTGCAGAGCCAGTGAGGCCGGAAGCCCTGCAGCTCATTGCCTCCATACTGCAGGGACCACGTTTGAACTGGAAACAGTTTTCTACAGGGGAAATTGAAAATTCTCATGGAATTTTTTTTTTTTTTTTTGAAGGATTTAGGCTTTTTTTCCTGTAAATCTTCCTGTAAATGACAGAGAAGCAGCATATCAGCAAACCAGAGTGAGGTGCTGAGCAGGACACCATGGCTGGAGCAGTTACCCAGTGAGCAGAAGCTGAGCTAGGTGGGCTTGCTCAACCTGAAGAGATGGCTTTGGGGGCACTAACAGCAGCCCCTAATTCTTATGAGAAGGTTATCAAGCAGATGGAGGCAGGTTCTTCACAGCAGTACATAGCAGGATGACAAAAGAGTAAGTTCTAAGAGGGGCTCAGACTGGATCTCATTCTCATCATCATCAGTGACTCTTGATCTGCAGTTTGTATGACTAGAGAGCTCATCAAGCACTTCTGTTATCTGACACTTGTTTATAAACATTTCTACAGCATTCACAAATGCTGTGCAAACAATGCAATAACAATAATGAATCAAGGCTCCTGGAACATCCAGAGCACAGCCTGCAGCCACTGACTCCCTTCAAGGCCTGAAGAGTGTCCACCCCTCCTTTTGGTTGTCTTGTCCTATGAATGATATCGCCTGTGATACTGAGGGGTCTGTTTGACCTCCTGTGATGCAGCATGGTATTGGTAGGCTTTACATTACTATTGTTAGCTATCTAAAAGTTTTGAGTAGCAAGTGGAGCAAATGGAACAATCTTTTTTAGGTATTAAACACTTTTCTTTCTGTTACTGTCATAATATCTAATGAATGTTCAGCACACAACAATATATTGGTCCATATGGGTCCTGAGGTCATTAAAGTCCAACACAAAGTATATGAAATCACTGCAAAGATTCTAATAAGACTTTACAGGCTTTGGAGCACTCAGAGCAGAAACTGCAGATTGCTGCAATTTTAAAGAACTCTGTGATTTTCTGGTTTGGCAAAGCAAAACATCAAGAATAGGAACCCAGGTAACAACAAATGTACAGCCTTCAGACTTTTCACTGTCCTATACAATCACACTAATTGAGCACATCTCACTTTTCAATGCACTGATCTCCACAATACCTTCTGCAAGATAAACACAACACCCCTGTTTTACAGAAGCCAAAGTGAGGCAGCAGAAAACTGTGAGATATGTTGAAAACCATACAATGAACAGAGAACTGAATCCAGGTCTCCCAAGTCTCAGGCCAGTGTCTAGACCTGCTAGACATTGTTAGCATATATTTTCTTTTAAAAATTAAGGTGTTTTCATCCTCAGAAAAGGTCTGCAAATTCTCTCAATTTACCAAGAGCTCAATTTGTCAAAATTTAGACATTTGACTGAGATGTAACCCAATAAGTGTTCAAAATATATCAGTTTTGAACACTGTGAAATAGAATCACCTTGGAACTTTTTAACTGTATGTGCTTTTTCTACCTTTTTATTTCCTTTTTTGCACAGCAAGAATAAACCTTTGCTTGTTAAATAAATACAGAAACTGGGAAGATGGTGTCTAGAAACTGTAAGATTAGACAAGTAAAATCTACCACAACACCTGCTGCTCTTCTAGATGCCCCCCACACACAGCATTTTTAGCAAGAATTACTGAGTCAAGAGATATCTAATTAAGACTAGTTCATGTGCTTTCTGAGTCTGACCCAGGTGCAGCAGTGAATATGCTAAAGTTTCAGTTTTCTAGCTCACCTTTTTTAATGAAACAACTATTTTTCTGTGAAACAACAGTTTTAATTGAAGTTTTCTTGAGCAGTCCTATTGCCAAGTGCTCTCAAGCCCTATTAATTCACTGAGTAAGGACATTTAGGATCTCTAAGTGCTCGATACTTTTGTACTTGATGCTTTAGGATCAACATAACATCATACTTAGAGCCAGAAAAGTAGTTCCAAGTAGCACAAAACCTAGAAGTGTTGATTCACATTCACTGGCAGATTTAACTGGGATGGATGAAGCATTTACTGTTGACAGCTGCTGCCTCTGTCCCTCTGTTGAAAGCTGCCATCTCAGGGACAGTTTAGCAGAACAAGTATCCCCCCTTGAGTCAGCAGGGTTTACAGCCTAAAATCTGCAGGAGCTCACATAAGCAGAGAAGGCTATAAGCTTTCCTGGCTGGGGTGCAGGCACACATCCCATTCAGCCAGCCCTGTGGCAAGGCAGCATCCCCAGTGGAGGGTGTGGAAGATAGCTGGGAGCCGTTTCTACTTCGGCTGTCTCTGACTGAACTCTGTCACCAAGCATGAGTCAACACCCAAAGCCAGTTAGCTGGCTGCTGGCATATAGCTCTGCTGGTTTATAAAAAGGAATGACCCTATAAAAATAGCTAAGGCTCAAACTTTCAGTGTGCACATCTGTTCTTCGAGATGGACTCTAAGGTCACTTTGAATCATGGAATGAAATATATGGATACTGAAATCCAAGAAAAATGACTGCCTTTCCCCTTGTGTCTGAACTATCTGCTCATCTGAACATTTTGCAAAAACCAACAGAAAACCTATTACAAAGATTGTTGGTGCATGAAATGATTGAGAAATATTTGCAGTTTGAAAGCAGTTTCACTTCCTGCCTGATACCACAAAGAAGCTTTTTAATAAAGTTAACACCACTGTTATTTGTTTTACATCTATGTCCTTATTTTGTCTATTTTAGATTTCTTGAATTCTTATGCTAAAACAAAAATAAAAACAAACAAACAAAAAAAAACCAAAACACACCAACCTAGCTGCTAAAGCCAGAAGTTCATGGTTTTTCATTGTAAGCCACACTGCTTACAATAATACATTGTGCTTATATTGTAAAGCAGTTTCATCCAACTATTTTAATGCATGCTACCATTTTTAGTTAAGCTATCTAAATATATGCATACCATTTTACAGGTGGGCAGACTGAAAGATTTTGTGACCCCTTCCACAAACATAGAGGCTGAGAAACTAAGTTGTGGAGTCCTGAGTCAAAATACCCCAGGAACCATTAAACTACACTGCCTGTGCAACACCTATTCACAGCAGTTAAGTTCCAGAGCTGGTAGAATACTAATTAAATTAATTTTGCGAATGCTTCTGTGCTGCAATTTGTGAGGTTGTGTTCCAATATGCAGACAAGCTGTTAGATAGTCATAAAATATATTTGTGAGTCCTGAAAGTAATGAATTTCGGCATGAATAACAAGCTAAAGACTGTCCTATGAAATAGAAATCATAACAAAAAGCTATCGTATGTTCCTACTATTATTTTTGGTTACTTAAAATGTTTCAGCTACCCACTCAAACAGCCACGTGACCAGTATCAATAATCTTGCAGGCTGTCTCTTTCTAGAAACTACTTGCACTGTGACTAGAATAAAAAGACTACATTTGCTCATTACAGTTTTGACCAATACAGTTAAATACAACACCAAATACCATTCTGACTCACAAGGGAATTGTCACAGGGATGACTGACCAATAGATCTTGCTTTTAGCTCAAAAGAAGGGTCACTGCTTTCTATGACAGGCTCTTCCAAAGTTGTGTCATTGGGAGTAGTAGTGTGGCAATGACCCAATTAAAATCATATGGCCAGTCTTTGTTAACAATTTGTGATACTTCAGCCAGTGTTCTGTATTGCATTCAAGGTCATGCTTCTTGCATCTTCTTCTGAAACCATCTGGGGGCACCTGCTGGTCTGTTGGACTTGCACGACCTTGGGTCAGTTCTTGCAGGATACTGGACTACATAACTAAATATTGTAACATATATGTTAAAAGTCCTTTTCTTTCACCATTTTTTTTCCAAAAGGGAAAGTCAGACATGCAAATTTAAACTCCAGGCTTTTATTGCTACAGGGCTAAATGAATTGCAAGCCCCACACCAAAACATGATTCTAGTTAGTGACAGATGTGGGAAAAACGCAGTAAGATGGGGTGTCAAGGGCAGGAAGCAAAGATGGTATCTGGTCAATTCATGTGTGCCTCTTTCTTTCATACAAAAATTTTATTGCCCAGGGATAATCCCAGAGTGAGCTGAAGGGTGTGAAACCATAACAATGAGCATATTCCTCCTGCATAGGTAGATCTGTGTAATTTAGATCCTACCAGTGTTGCACATTGGAAGGTTTATGCACGAGGACGTGAAACAACTGAAAACAGCAAAAATGCTAGAGAAAAGCTCTTTCTGATGTGCAAAGACTTTCTCCCTCCTCAGGGAGTCCCCACAGCAGGATGAGGCTTTCATTGCTCTCTGTTTCAATTGTCACATTGCCTACTGGCCACTGCCCACCACGGAGCAGGGAAAGGCCTCACTGCCATTGGGCACACAGGATTTGCAGCACATGTTTCCATAGGGGAAGTGTCACTATACGACCTGCACAATCTCCAATGCTTTGAAATTCTGTTTTCACCCTTCTTTCTTTAAGCATACCATTCCTATTTTGTTCCCTGATCTTGATCATGCACTCAAACACATTAAGATGGTCCAGCCACTGGAGGCAGTAGCCCTCTACGCATGCAGATGTGCGTACGCACATATCTGGCAGGATGACCATGTTTCAAACTGGAAAGCAAGACATCAACAGTGGATGATCATTCAAGTGGAATGTATCAAAGGAAACTTGGAAAACAGAGGACAACCTTTCCCCGTTTCAGCAGGAAAAACAGGGTCAATTTATAACAAGGGACAAGGTTTTGTAATGACGGAATTATCACTGTATGACATTTTTTTTCCTGCCAATTCCCAGCATTTCCAGTGTCTATGCCAGGACATCTTCTATACCCATACCCTCATCCTTGCATCACAACCTACTAACATTAGTCTTTCCCATTACCCTCATATCCACTACTCCAGCTTATTATAACTCTAACAGCTCCATACAGACATATACATATGGAACATATGGAACACATAGAACATACATACCTCTGTTTCTTTTCACACATGTGAAGAATCTTTAGGCAACATTCTCCACTGCTCCGAACCTCCTGTGCTCACCAAATCCTCTTCTCCACATTATCCAGGACTGAGGATCAAACTTTTTATCTCATTTTAGAAACAGACATAGGCATAAACTGCAATATTTAAGGTGCTGAAAAATGCATCTCTTCTTACCTGCTTTCCACTAAACCTGAACACTTGTCACTTAGGGTATTAGCTTGGCTTCTTAGGTGTCTGGAGCTAAGCTGTATTTGTTCACACTGTTTGGTTAACATATAAAATATTTCTGTACCGAACATATGAAGAATAGATGTTACTATGTTGATGGGCACTGTAATAAATAACAGGTTACACAATAAAATGAAACAATCATCCATGCCATAGGAATAACAATTGGTAAACATGCTGGCTCCCTTTTTATGGAGCATTTCAGGTTTTGTCTGGGTTTTACTGCACTGCAAGCAACATTTGCTTTGTGTTAGGTTAGGCTTCTATTTTATTCTCTTTTAAAAGTAATGGAGTTTTGTTCTATAGTTACTGAATTTTTATTCTTATCTTATATTCCACTGCACTATCCATATAAATGCAGGAAGATTAACCGTTCAAGTGTGACTAAAGCAATCTTGGAAATAACAGGAATAAAGTGATATATTCCCCAACCCCCACTTCAGCACACAAGCAAAAAGTCGCTAAACAGTATAAGCCAGCCAACACAGAAATCTCCAGCATTGTTCCCTTCTTGATCTTGATTTAAAAGGCAGAAAAATTGGAAAATGTGGGGAAAGAAAAAAAAAGAGGCATAGACAAGTACAGTTATGAGGACAAAGAGAAAATCTTATATAGTGCATTATATACAATTTCCAAAGCTTTTTCTAGTGTATACCAGACACCTCCTCTTCTATTCAACTAACAGGAAACCACATTCTATTGATCCAGTTAGGATAGCTGCAAGTTGTATGTGAGCACACAGACACACATTAAACATATTTTGAAAACCAAAAGTAGTTTTTAGTACATCACCCCTTTCAACATGGCTGTAGCAATGCTGCCAACTGTGCTGCAGTTTAACATAGATTTCCTATGGGAATTAATTCCATATGCTGATGGCTTAATAGTTAATACCTACAAGTTACTCATTTATCTGTTTCGCATTTATCGACTGTCAATTTCACAGAATAACCCCCACCTTCTCATGTTATGAGACAGGGTATAGTAGCTCCTCATGTTTCCTGTACTGGTAGTTTCCAGTAACTGTTTTATGCTTCTCAAGGACATTTTACAGTGTTTTAAATGTCTTTTTATACAGGCCTGTTAACTAGGATCATTGGACTTGTGCTTAGTCAGTTTTATTTCATACAAAGTTTGTGAGGCGATCAAATAGTTTTAGTGTAATTGGTAAGCTCCTAAATTATAGAGGATTTGGCTCATATTTTCCTTATCAGTCTGTTTCTTTGCAGATAAAAAGCAGTTGTTAGGTGAAGACATGTAAACATCATTGCTAAAATGAGAGGGGACAAGCTGTTTATTCACTTTCTCCATGTGAACTCACGTATTTCCGTAGGACTGACTGTGTGTTAAAGCTATAATTTGGTTTGAGATCTAGTTTCGCAAGGAGAGCATTGTTAACCAAAGCTGGATCCTCTTACTCTGCTTTTTATTTTGCTTTGTTCCACTCCAGGCACACTTTACCTGGGAGATTAGCAGCTCAGAAACAGCCTGAAGTCATTGTCTCACATTAAGGAAGCATATCTAGGGAGACGAATTTCCCTTCAGTATTATCAGTGCTTTTCATGAACGTGATAATCATAGGTCAGGCCCTGATTCTCAGCTTACCACAATAATACTGAAACTCTATTAATGTCCACTGAGTTGCTCCTGATACAATAGAGATTTCCAAACCCTACAATCAGTTTAGATAAATATTACTATTTTGTGAATGAACTTGTGTGGATCTTGGTGACCATATGTTTGAATTTTAACATGCATGCTGGACAGAAACATCAGCACATTTCAAATAAATTGTGAAAGTGGTTTTGTTAAAAGCAACATTTGGTAAAAAGTCCTTTGTGGATGAATTTCTGCACTTAACAGAAAGCAAGAAAACAATTGTTTCTTGTAATTGGACAGTTTGATTAGAGGCAGGTGGTTCTGAGCTGAGAAAACTGGAGCCATGAAGCCAATTTTAGAATCAACCACATTTCCTTTGCTTTAGGATCAAGTATAACATGTAAACTGCTTCCCCTCTCCCAGGGGAAAAAAAAAAATAAAAAAGGAAAGGAAAATAAACAGAAGAATATAAATTTAGTTCCTATTTATTATCCCTACCAGTACTCTAGCCATAGTAGAAGTTGCAGCTTGGAAAGAGGTTCATAATACACGATGTACACAAACTCACAGGTATAAAAAGAACACAGATGTAAGAGAGAAAAAAAAAAAAGGGTCTTTAAGATTTCCTTGAAAAGGCAGGCAAGATGTGGTGAGGATCTGTTCTTGTAAACCCCCAATTCAAACAACACATCCTCACTAAACTATTATCAACTATAGCTTTATTACTTATTATTTTTATTACCAGTGCACTGAGAAGTCCCAGTGATGGACCACTGTGCAGGGCACCATACAAAGCAGCACCTTTGACTGCAAGTAGATTAAATTTCGTTCAACTCTTGCTGAGATTTCAGTGGGTATCAGTCTCCATTACTACACAAGTAAATACAATAACCAGGTCTACTCAACCAGCCTCAGCCCACATTAAGCCAGACACCATATCTAATCAAGGAGAAACTAAAGTCCTGCCATGGGATGAGAAAGACCTTGATCATTTTATATACAGCTGATTTAAAGCATAAAGAATACCTGACACTGGACTGAGATAGAATTTTCTTCTTCACAGCCCACTTCACACTGATCATTCATAAGAATATGGTTTAAATAACAGAAGGATGAAAATGCCAGAGGTAAATTCACTGCTAGTGTAGACCAACATGTAACTTTGGTCAGTATTTGGTGTAAGAAATAAGTCTGGACAAAGCGAACTTCCTCCTCAGAAGATGACAGCACACCAAGCACTGCCCGTGCCACCAAACCTCTCTGGAAGCTGACTCCTCATGCACTGAGATGGGAGATGCTCATCACTCCCATTCTGATATAGTACAGAGGATGTGACCTCATCCCACCCTCTCCGACCGAGAGCCCGCTGCACATCTTGACAGCAAGCGAGAACAGAAAAACCCCTCTGCTGGGCCCTGCGCGTGGGAGCAGGAAGCCGTCTTGGTTAGCTGTCACCCAGCACGACTGCGAGTGACTGCACACTCCCACTCCACCACCTGCATCCTACTCAGGCAAGCTACACCTCTGATCTGGACTTAGATGCTGTGTGAGCACAAACTCTCCTCCCCAACACTGCTGGGAAAGGGGCCAGGGTGGCACTAAACCACTAAGCACTGTGAGCAACACACAGGCAGGAAGGAGCTCAGCTTCTGAAGTGCATGGCAAAACCTGCAAGGGCTACTCCTAGGCTTGTGAACCTTATGTGTCACATGCAGCTCACAGCTGGGCCTAATGTCCCCACCTAACCTTGAGCATGGGAGTGTCTTTGGGTAAAACTTCATCCAGAAGCACTGCCTAGTGAGGTCCCTTGATGAAACACACACAGATCAAGTTAGAAGTGTCAGCAATGTGACCACAGGAACAGCTGACACTCATACAGAATATAGGAGGGTGATGTGCACCAAAGAGGCACTGCTTACTTACATATGTGTTGGGCAGAATGAACTTCCCCAGCTCATATTTGCATGAGAGATTATTGACACATGTGGATATATGGGTACTATTACAATAGTAATATTTTCAAAAGGAAGGTAAGTACTGAACAATATCTTTACTGTACTAGGCACAAATATAGCTTCAATCAACATCAACCATACATGACCTCTTCTCCATCTATTCTTCCCCTCAAAGAGATATCCATTGTGGGCAACATCAGGCATACTTTCAAAGCAAGTGACTTTTTGCATCAGTACTCAGGTCTTGTGAATGAGGATAACATGCTGTATATTACAACTCCAATATTTATAAGTTAGACTTAGTAATAAAAAAAAAATAAGGCAGAATAGATATTCGAACTTGTTTCCTAATGTCAGAAAAAAACTGCTCTTTGTTAAAGAAAATTACAAATTCTGAGAGATAGAAGTGAGGCTATAGAAATCCAAAAGTGCCTGTGTGTCTCTGACACACTTAGTGGTCAGCGCTAGTAACTTGTTAGTTCCAGCTAAAAATACTCATTGGCTATTTTTAGTTGTCCAAAAATTGTTCTTACTTTGGACACTAACTCTTCCAGAGCAGTCCAAGCGGGATCTAGCAAGATGATTGTCAAGCCCATCATCACTTCAGTTGTCATCAGACAAAATGATTTGATGTAAAAGGAACAGTCATTACGAACAACATGGAAAACAAAGTACTTTTTAAGCACCTCCTAGAGCTCACACCTCCCCTGGCAAGCCTCTGTGACATCCACTAAGAAGAGAGAGAAAGGATCAGTTCTGATCATAACACTTTGGATGCTAGTCTGGAAGAGGCTCCCTAAAACTAGGAACCTGCTTCTCAGCACTGAATAAGCTTGACCACCCTGTGTTACATTAATAATATCCAGTTGTTCTACAAGGTTCATAAGTTAAAATCTAATCACAATGTCAATACACTGAAATCCTTTACATTTCCTCAGAGAAGTCAACCAAACAGATTCTCTTTGGTATTTTTCATGCAATCATCCTGTCTACGAATAATCAAATCACAGTATTTAAGATGTCTCATTATACTCCCCTTCAGGTTTTCTAGCCTGCTCCCCATGGCTATTGTCTCTTTTCATAATACAGTATTTACCTAAATGATGCAAAAGCACAGGGACACCCTTATGCATTTGCTACATGGACAAAATTGGCATAAAGTCAACACAGATTTTAAAGATGTTTAGGCATTTAGCTCCCACAGCCTCAGGAACAAAATATTCTCACAAAATCTGGTTGTTAGATTGAGACTGGAACAGAACTGCATTCCTCTGTACAGCTGGAGTCTGATGGTCGTGTCTGAAAAGCGTCATTTTCACAAAAGTGGGGAGAAAGCAGGCACAAATCAGCTGGACATAAGGTCAACTGCTATAGAAAGACAAGAGGAACTCCGGCCCTTAGCTTGCTAAATGTCCAGCAACTTCCAGTCCAACCTTGTTGAGCAACCAATACTGTGAAATGCAGTCTCCTTCCTAACCTACAGCTTTCCAGTTCAGGCACCAGACACATTTCTCAGCCCATTCTGTTGCAACAAATATTCTACAATACATATGCTAAGAATAACAAAAAAATGCTACTGAACCAAGGTCCTCTGAGACACATTTGTTCTCCCAGGAGGAGAGGCTTAGAGAGCTAAGACCACACGGCTGATGCTACTGAAGTGCTCAGATATGCCAGTGATGAGTATGGTGCAGAAACACAGACAAAATAGAAACCACCCAGCTAACAATACTCTGACGTGCTTTGATTCTCTCCAGGCCATCACATTACACTCTTACCAGTCATCCAGCACCTCCCAGTTTTCTCCTGTTGCCCCATTTGCCTCAGAATTCAGAGAAGCTGGTTACCTAGGCACGGGTTATATCAACCTTGAGAAATTGAGTTTTCAGGCATTTCCATTTCACGATCACCTCTGCAGGTCTGATCTTGATCTTCTCCAGTAATTTTCTTTTCTCCCTTGGGAAATTTCTGCCATCTGTCCTCTTATTTCTTTCTAAAATGGAGGGAAAAATATAGCTTTTAGCAACACCCTTCGCAAATGCTTTCACTTTCTCTCACAGGCCCCATCATCCCTGTCAGTAGCCTGTTATTCTAAATGCACTGCAAGCAAATACATTTAATTCTCTTTAAAAGTGAGCAAAGGTTCCAATTACTAGCTTCATTCTTGCCCAGTGCATATATTTATTTCAAACACTTATGCACATTTCCTTTCATTCTCCATCTGTCTTTTTTTATTTCCATTCATTCTTTCTGTTGTGGATTGTCATCTAATGTAAAGCATTATAATAGAAGTCAGGTTTTCTAATTCAGCTGCTCATCCATCAAACTCCTGGTGGGACACTGTACGTGTCATCGAGCCTGAATAAGCCTCAGTCTCCTACCTTTAAAAAGTATGTTGTCTGTTTGAACCATTATATTGAAACTGATTAATTTAATCAGAATAGTAATACTTTAAAAATGCTAACTACCATTTCTGAGTCATGTCAATCATGCCACCCACATTAATAAACTCCTTTGCGTTTACGTCTGGGCTGATAATATATGTCACAATCAACTGTCAGGCTCTGGGTCCACATTGAACAGGTAACTTTCACTTCATGGAGATCTGTCTTGTTCCTGAACCCTTTCCCATCCTGCGCAACTTTCCTCCAAAAATTACCCTTCATGAAACCACACAGAGAAAAACCTGTTAAAGAGAAACTGAATTTTTAAGCTGAACAGCAGATAATATAAATAGTTTGGTTCCCTATGCTGCTAATCATTCTAGGTTTTTAGAGGTTTCAGTAAGAGCATCTGAATGCACCCATTTGTTCAAAGCCTTCTCAATACAATGCAATCACATTGAAGTGAGGAAGTACAGATAGTACCTCGTACAGATAACTGGGGGATGAATCCCATCTACTGACTGTGGCTCAGAGAGATGCAGCAGAAAGTCCATAACATTCAAATAACATTAATGAATTAAAAATTAATACATTTTGCTTTGGTTTGTTTTGGGTTTGTTTGATTTATTTCTAAACTTTGGTATGATATTATTAAAATCAATTGACAGAAATAGGCTATTCTTATTTTAGTTCTGAATGGTCTTGTTAACATTCAGCTTCACAAATTCTAATTTCTTTTCACAAAGCAAAATCTCTTTCCTACTCAGAGTAACTCAAGAAACCCTCATTTGGTTACTGCCACTGGAATCTTTGTAGTCACAAGTCCAGGGGGCCTTTGTGCTTCACGCAGTAATTTGCTAAAACCTGTTACATGTGGAGCCTTAGCTATATTCCTCACATGCCTAAAACTCTTCACAACATTATTTTCACATTAATATTCAAGAAATGCAGAATCAGACCCAAGGACAGCTGAGCATGTTTGTACAATTCATTGGGATAGAAACATCTCAGTCATCATTTGTTCTTGCTTATAGGAGGTTGTATTGCCTTTTCAGCTCTGACTGCCCTAGCAGAGAGAATCGCCTATCAGTTGCATTCTATTATAATGTCAGATAGCGTCTGCTCTGGGCACCTTCAGTTACATACGTCAGTGTGAGACGGTTTATAAGTGTAAGAGTGTGAGGATTTTCATTATTCCTTTGAAATACAAAGGCTTGATCAACAGCTTATTCCTAGCTATTGAGAGGACTGAAGCAGAGCTCAGTGCCTATTTCTTGTCTGGAATTTCTCTCCTCTGACCAAATAAAAACGGATAGGGAGAAAACACAGCCATGATGCTCTGCCTCAGTAAAAACCTGTCAGGCAAAATGACCCTCAGCAGGAGCCCTCCAGAAAACTTTGAAGTTCTGCAAACCACAACTTTTTCTGTAAGATGCACCTCACCTCTTTTTTCTTTTTAGGTTTTCTTTAGTGATTCCTGGCTAGGCTGTTACAAAGATCAACACATGCTCACAGCTTCCACATATGTTTCCACAAAGATAATGCTGCTTTTGTGCCCTGGCCCCTCAGACATTTCCCCTTACCAAACTTTCATGACTTTTTTCTTGGTTTCTGTTTTCTAAAACTCATTTTCTCCCTTCAACATCAATGTTACCTGTTCTTCACATCACCTGGAGCCTCAAGTGCCCACCACTAGTTTCCCCTGTCTGATTGTCTAAACCTCCTGCAGAGATCTCTGCCTGTCTCTTCCCACTAACCAGTATTAAAAAGCAGGTAGGGGCTGCAAAAGATGCTCTTACCTTTGCATCCACACAGCTTTGGAGGCCTGATCCCAAGGCACATCCTAAAGCCACCCACTTTAGGTTCACAATTTGCAGACTTTGTTTCACGCACAGACCTTACGGGCTCAGCTTATCTTCTGGTAGAGAAAAAATATTTAGAACATATATTGCTGCTATAAATTGTAGATAGTTAAAAGAAAAAGAACCCTGTAGAGATATATGAAATTTTAACTCTGACAGGCAGCAATCTAAAATAAACTACAGCCGGTGTTTCAGCTTTGATTCTGCTGCCACCAAAGGCAAATGGCACAATTCCCATTGATTCCAATTAAATCATAGACTTGGTCCTCTTCTTACTCATATTTCTTTTTTAGATGTTGCTATCTGCTTTTCAGTAGTAAGATTCCCTGCAATACTGTGTGGCTCTGAGGACCACGAAAACTTTTTAGTGTCGCGCAGAAGTGCAGATCTTGGTATTACCTTTTCTCATATAGAAAGTGGGTAAGATTTTAAACTTCCCTAATTAGAGGCAGGGAATAAAAAGCAGCATGGTTTTAGGCTCATGATTTAGTTTGTTAATCCATCCTAAAATCCAACGTACTTTCTGTACATCTCTTTAATTACATTTATTAATGTACATTTTCTTCCAGTATCTGAAGGGGGCCTATAAGGATGCTGGGGAGGGACTATTCATTCGGGACTGTAGTGATAGGACAAGGGGTAATGGGTTAAAATTTAAATAGGGGAAGTTTAGATTGGATATAAGGAAGAAGTTCTTTACTGAGAGGGTGGTGAGGCACTGGAATGGGTTGCCCAGGGAGGCTGTGAATGCTCCATCCCTGGCGGTGTTAAAGGCCAGGTTGGACAGAGCCTTGGGTGACATGGTTTAGTGTGAGGTGTCCCTGCCCATGGCAGGGGGGTTGGAACTAGATGATCTTAAGGTCCTTTCCAACCCTAACTATTCTATGATTCTATGATTCTATGAATTAAAAAAACCCACACTCTCTTATGACACTAAATACATAAATGCTAAAATGCAACCCTTACTCATTTTGCAGTGAGACAGGTGTTCAACCCTTACACATCTAGCTTGACCTTGACATGCCTTCTCTCAAAGCAGAACCTGCACACACACATTTTTAGGCTGTGCTTTGCACACATGCATGCAAGGAAGCTGTGCTGATGTGCAACATCCCTGCATTGGTGCTGCCATCCTGGTGGGAGTTGCATCACCACAAGCTATGCAGCTCTTTGCTTCATTCTCTGTTCTTAAAAGGACAGCGAGAGGGTCTCCTGGTTTACACTTCAATGGTGACACAGAGTGTGACTGTGCTGTGACAAATCTGTGCTGTGGGCAGTTCAGTAGCAGCTGTTTCGAGACATTTTGGGGGTAAAGTTTCAGGGTTGTCAGCTTCCACATTTTGTTGGGCTCACAGTCCTCTTTCCTGGAGGTTATTACCTGCTGTCCTTGAAATTCTGGCCTTCCTGGTTTCAGAGAAAAACCAGAAAATATGGAATCTTACAGTATTCTGAAGTGTGACTCATGATTTTTTGCCATGATGGGCACATACTATTGCCTTCTTTCAACTTCCCTTTGTCTCTTTGCATGTAGCCGCACCTGCAGATGTTCAGGGAGGAGTGCTTGTGCTCATGCACCCTAAAAGCAGCTTCTGTGTATGCAAAAGTCAGCACCCGCGTGCACAGGTGTCACTATTCCCAACGGGTGAGTGCAGGGGTTCTGCTTGACAGGGCCACATGTGTACAAGCAGTTGCCCATTTGGGCAAACTAGTCTCTAAGTATCACATCTTATCAAAGTAGCATAGCTTCTTCCATGTGTTCCCTCCACACAGCATATTTTCTAAAGTAATCTTATAGTGTTAGATATACAAATGTCTACCTCAGACTTTATTTTTTCCACCTGTACTATCTGACCTTGTCAGTTACTTCGTACAAAGCCCGGAGCTCAGTTAACTGTCTCTAATTGCTGCTGAGAGGGCTCAGCACACAGAGGAAGAACCAGCCCAAATAAATGGCTAGGATGGAAAGATTTAAAAGTGTCCATCCCCATTACTACTGGGGCTTCTTCCAGGGCTGTGGGGACACATGGCCTTGCCCCATAACCAAGGTGGCTGGGATGCTGGCCAGCCAGTACAGTACCACAATCCTCAGCTCCCTTCCAGAAGAAGGGCCCTCTTGACTTCACAGCTTGCCAGGGTCATATAGCAATACAAAACCAAAAAGAGTCTTAATTTAAATTCATCTTAAGACAGATTTTTAAAAAATGTACCAATAAAAACATCAAAGAGCTGTGTCATTTTGCCTCAAAGACAGCAGACCAGGTTTGCTCCTTTTCCAAATTGAAAGGCAGGAGCTCTGTCCCTCCAGAAGAGTCATGTCCTGGGACTCTGCCGCCAGAAGACCTTCTGCAAGTTGGCAACAAGTTTTCTGCATCAGGCACATCACTCAAAATACTCTTTCTGCTTTCAGAGCAGTACAGAGAGAGCACAGATCCTCATTTCTCTTTATACTCCCTGGATCATTTAATCAAGATAAATACTATGACAACCCTAGGGGAACCTGACCAAAATGGCCTCAGACACCTTCAGCATCAAGCTGCCCAAAGAAGTCATCACTCCAGATACCTTTAATACCAACGCCTATGACTCAGATAGCACTTCTCATCAGTAAACGTCGAAGGTAGCTAAGCATCATTACCCCATGCAGATGGGGAAAACCAGACCCGCTGGGCTAAGTGATTTGCCTGCAGCCCTGCAGCACCTGGCAGACCTCAAAGCAGAAACCAGGGCCAGGGCCATGTTGTGCTAATTCACAGCAGAGAGGAGGTCCATTCCACCTGCCTCAGAAGGGTTACAACTCACTTGCTTCTCTGCATGCACGAGCTGAGCATGACCCCACAAAGTCTTTTGCCTGGAGACCGGATGAAATATAAATTTAACTGGTTATTTTTGCTGTTAAATGTGTTCCACCAGCCTAGTCCCACTGTATAACATACATGAATATAAACCAAAACAGAATGTTAAAAAGTGGCTGAATTCAGTAAAGCTAATAGTTGCATTCAGTAAAGTAGCATATTTGAGATTATGGAGCTTTGTTAGGCACATTTTTAAGATAATATCTTATTTGTACAATATAGTTAAAATGAATGCTTAGGCTAATCAGTGTGAGGGTTTAAACAGTCTTAAGTGAATTAGCATAATCACTCGTAAAGCACATGTAGTTTATAAATGAATTACATGTAGTTTATAAATGAATTAACAGCTACAAATTAAAGAAGAAATGTCTGCTTTTTAAAGCATCCGCCCAAATTAAAGGTGGAAAAACCCCACAAACCAACTCAAAAGTTGGGCATTCTGACTTTCAGATGCTCTCAGGCTGTGCACCGTGGAAATGCCTGCTTGTGCTCTCCACTCCTGCTTGTGCCGGCCACTCATGGGGCTCCAGGGGCAGCTCACAGGAGGCAGAACTCCGTGCATGAATGAAGATTTGCAGACCCCAGTTCTGAACTCTCATAAGATCTACCCTACTCAGCTTCAAGAGTTTCTACGTTATGTTGTGTTGAGATTAAACTGTTCCAGGTTTTTAAAGTGCTTATACCTTCTCAGAATTTAGAAAATGTGTATTTTTATTAACAGGATGATTTTACAGACCTCTTGAGTCTTCTGAAAGTGAGCAGGATGCATGGTTCCTACTCTGTGCTCCCTCATCCCTGAACTTCTTTCACATGCATTAGGAAAACAAGGATGCCTTCTTCACTGCTCCCTGAGGTCAGACACACCTCAGCTGACCTGACTACCATTTCTCGTGGAGTTGAGGAAGACAAGTGCCTACACGGCTGCTCTGCAGTCAAGGAAGGAGCCACTTTAAGCCTATACTGAATAAATTTCCCTGCTGGAAAGACCCTCTGCAGCCCCATATCACAGACTCCATCGAACATGCAAAGGTGCACACATGATGGGGGTTCAGATGTTTAATTACCTGGAAAAGAAAATTAAGGTGTATGACTCTTGCAAAAAGTGACACAGAAAAGGTGAATAAGAAATGCTCACTAAGAATGAAGGACACAAAAGAGAAATCAGGATACAGAAGTACCTCACCTCCAAAATGAGGAGAGCTACTTCTCAACAGAACTGGTAGTTCTGCCTTGCCAAAGGATATTGTGAATAGTACATGGTCTCAAGACAGACATCCGTTTGGGTAATAAACAGACTTCTGTGGCTTGGAAAGTAAGGAAATTTGTAAGGAAATATTCCTGCAGTTGCCCTGTGTACCCTTCCCTGGGCATCCAGTTGACCATTATCAAAAGGCAAAGCTGGACTAGTCATTTTATGTTCTAGTATTTTTTACTGGCACAAGTTGGAGGTAAGAAGTACATGTTCCAAAAGGGAAAGCAAGGGGGGACATCTTACGCCAAGGAGGTAGGATGTTCCCTCAGTGGTTTGCTGCACAAGCCCGTTTGAACCAGCTCGTTAACTTTCCCTTCCTTAACATCCACCCCACCCACAAAACGCACTGGCAGCGGGTGTGCTGGGGCTGTGGTGAGCACCTCTTGTTCCCAACACCCCACCCCAGCCTCCGCAAAGCCCTGATGGAGGAGACCAACAGGGTCATTAGTCCTTCCTGTGCCACGGTTTCACTGTGGGCAATTGTCAACCACTGTGTGCAGAGCAGAAATTTAGTAAACACATTGTCCTTCTGGCTCCACTAATACTACTGGATTTTTTTTCTTTTCTTTTTTCCTATGAAAAAAATACCATACAGCATATTTAGCCCTTCACACACACTAAGTCATCAAAGGTGAATTTGCATTTTATTTTGGATGAATATGGTTTTTAATTTGTCTTCCTGACTGACTGGTAACCACTGGGAGTCAGTAATCAGGAGCCTTGCACTGGAAGTCCAAGCTTCTGCCTCAGCTCCCTAGTAAATTTACTGCTATTTTCATCTCAGGCTAAGGGCAGCCCAGTTACCACTCACAGTAAGAGGTATTAAAAGTACTTCCCCCAGTTCTCAGAAAGAGAATAATCTAAAGTCTCAAACTAACTGAAGTGAAAAAGAAGAAAAAAAAAAAAGAAAAAAGAGGAAGCCTTAACGTGAAGAGCTATTATTATGTATTCTCACATTTTGCTGTAGCTAAAAGCATGAGTTGTATATATAACTAATGCACCGCCCACCCAAGCAAAAAATACTTGCTTGAAAAAGTAAAAGCATGCCTGTCAGAACTCATCCTCTTCCATTCAGTCTCCATTGTGTATTTTTGATCCTGTGATAAATTAGCACACTACTTCTCAGGTGATTCTAGTATTTCAAATTTGAACATAGGACATACTCAAGTGAAATCATCAGTGCTTTCTTAAATTCACTAGCAGGCTGCAGTCACAGGGCATCTAGTACTCAGCAAAGCAAAACCGAAATGTGAAGGTAATGGGGTGAAAGTTTGAGGCCTGCCCTCCACTTGCACTCACTCACACACATAAATGTTTCCATCCCGGCAGCTATAAACACTGTTTACCATCAAACACCTGCAACATATTTCCAATACTCTCATGCTTGCAGTCTAAGTTAGGATGTAATCTGTTTTGTATGCTAGCATGCAGCAGAAACCTGAGATTGCCCTGGAGGGTTTACAGTTTGTAGGTGGAGCTGCCTGGTCACATCTTGCTTCGTAGTAGTCTCATTCCTTTCTCCTTCAAAATTCTAAATGTTCTTCTCAGGGTCAGTGCTGACTTAAACTCTTTTTCCATTAAGAATAGCTAACCTCTACTTCAGTCTAATATGTAGTCTTTTTCTGGTGTATGCAGGCAGACTTTCCAGCCAGTGAAGAGGAACACAGAAAGCTACACAGAGCCACCTCTCAGTCAGCAAAATGTGTGCCTTTGCACCAGCATCTTGCAATTTTAGATCTAGAGCCATGCTTACAAATACAGAGACCAAAACAAAAAGATTTTACTTTACCTTTTTGTGGAAAGATGGCACACTTAACTATTATACTTTTGGAAGGCAGTGGTGACAAATTCTTGGAATTTCTTTGAATTGTAAGACAAGGCTGAGAATTTCTAGACAAGACTCCAGAGATTAAAAATATTTATCAACTTCACAGGTGGTTTTACAGGGATATTCCAGTCGATCTTTGACCTTTGCTGTGTGCCATTACTAAGACCAGGATAGAGAACAGGTCTTATCACTGGTTTTGCTGCTCTCAGAATCTCAAAATGAACTCAAGTTCAACACACTTGGCACAGCTCCTAACTTGCAGGCAAAAGGAAACCATTATCCTGTAAGATAATGTCTAGGTAAAATCATAAAATCATGCACCATTCCTGGACAACACCATCTTCCCAGCCATCATATGATTCTTGATCATGCCTTTATAATGCACTGTAATTCCTCCTTAATGACCCACCACAGAAACCTAGGTACAGCGGTCTGAGAAGCCATTACATCATTTCTAGGACAACTGTTCCTCCAGTATATCTGAGATATATAGCAAAGCTGCATGGGCTTCAAGGAAGTATCTGGACTGAATTAGAAAAGGTATAAAATTTGGGAGCAAGACACTCCAGCAAGCATCACTGTGTCTATATTTTTCAGCTTGTACCTGAGGCCAGCATTAACATGCTGGTATACATTAGCTGATGGCATACAAGGACAGAATAAACCTTTCCAGAAGATCTCTTTGAATATGAAGTATTTGAATCTGCTCTCTAGTGCTGCAAGGTATAATTGCACTCAGATATTTATGAAGTTCACGAAATTCAAAGCCATTCCAAGCCTTTGCTGGGTCACAAGCAGTGATAGATGTGATCATACAGTAGAAGAAAACTCAGGTTCGAGACTTGTGTACTGGTTTGGTTTGAAATCACAGTCATAGCTCAACTCCACATGAGAGGAGTCCCTGGGATTATTCTTTACGTATATTTTTGCTATACAAAGCCTGTGTTTCCTAGATCTGGGGTGCACAGTGAGGCCTATGTGCTACTGAGCCCCTCTGAAAAGTGGGATTTAGTTTCCCTATGCTGATTTTCCTACCTTTGTTATGATGTAAGTTTAACACTTTTAAATCACGTAAATGTGTCTAGAGATTGCGATGGGTGCGTGTTTGAGAAATCCAAAAATAAAATAATGCAATGCAGCCAAATACTTAATTACCAACATGTGCATCTGTTGTCAAACCATACGCTAAGTGAGTGGCACTGCTCATTAGTTCTGCTTTCAGGAGCTACCAGGCGGTCATGTCATCACTACCAAGAGTCTTCTGAGTCTGAATCATCTCCGGAAGGGACAGATTCTGTCACTCATGCAGTCACTGTTAACAAGAATGCTGATGGCGTAGCAGGTGTTTCCTCCACTTCTCTAAACCTGGAAAGGTTCTGGCACCACTTCCCTCCAATTTTCCCTCTTCAGAAAGGAAAAACAACCTTTCTCTCCTGCCTCACATGAACAGGCAGGCATGTTCCAATAAAACAGGTATTGGATACAATTGCTCCTATTCTTTCTGTTGCCTACTATACTGTGTGATTATCACACCATGCTATGTCCTCAGGAAAGACTGTTGGTTTATCCAGTTCAATTCCTTTTCATGCAATAAAACTCTAGGTCCATTGAAACAGAAGGTGGTCTGTGACCCACAACATTAAAAAAGATCAGCTGACTGTTAACCTGACCCATTAATTCTGAAGCACTTCTGAAATGCTCTTGCAAAGTCACTGACTGATCAGAACTGTCAAACCTTTAAGGGGATCTAATGTTCTGAGATGGACTTTGAGAACTTCCTGATCTCTATCCACTTCAAGTAAACGGCAGCTGGGATCCAAAGTTAAAAGCACAGGATCATTTCTACCAAGAAAAGAACACTCAAGGACCAAACAACAGTAGTGGCGGAGAAAGGATCTGAGCAATCCCAAATATGGGTCACAACCTAATGAAACGTTACAATAAAAGCTCTACTAAACTGGCTGTTCCTTACAGCCTGAAAACCCCATGGCTTTGGATAAGGAGCAAAAGGCATTAATGAGCATTACAGACTGAATGTAGCTTCTGCTTAGCTCTTGCAGTACTGAGGGACTAGGGCTCACCCACATCCTTCTGGAGATTGCACAGAGATGGGGCTGACCCTCATGGCTTGGGCAATTAATGTGGCCTCCTGTGGTTTAGGGTGGGCTGTAGAAGGGCACTGCCTCACACCTCATTCTGGCTACTCTCCTTTGGCAGTTAGCCAATAAAAACCTTCTCAAAGAATTTAAAACTTCTATTCCACTATTCCATGTCCTCACTGTCAGCAAATCTCAGAACAAATATAAATTGTGCCATTCAGTACTAGTATAACTGACTCCTTCATGTTCCCCTCATCCTTATTCTTTTCATATCAGTCCTATGGAAGATGAAACCAGGTAACTTCTGTTCAACCTAGGTATGGAAGCCAACACTGCATGATGTGGACAAGCAAGGGTCTCCCTGATTTCAAATGAAGTCTGCAAAACCAAGCAAGACCAGTCCAACACCATCAGTCGCAGGAGGAGGTTCCCCACACCAGTTTGCAGACATCTCTTAGCCGTGACCTGCCTCTTCCCTGCTGCTGCAGCCCTGGGTCTTTTCACACCAAAAAACAGCCCTTACGCCAAATTGCAAAGTGGTTTTAGAAGGTAAAATTTAGTGGATTTACCATCTACCATAGTGTGCAAGAGCTGATCTAGCCCACAATGGGGACAGAGCAGAGAGCAAAAGCAGGGCTTCAACCCAGACAGGGCTTTGCTATATGTGAGTTAAATCCAAGCCCAGTTCCACTCAGCTCTCCCACACTGCCACTAAGCCAGCACAGTCTCTTCTCTCACTCATGAAATGCCTCACAGCCACACAGGGCTCTTTATGCAAGGGGAAACTTAGCAGCTAGCCAACACTGACAGCGGCCAAGCCCAGGCTGTGGCATTTACATGGCCACAGCAATTCCAGGTTGCACCCATGTTGATACTGCAGAGCTAGAGGTGGCAGGGATTCTCTCTCCTTCCCTTCTTTCCTCCCTCCCTATGCCCCACTTTTCTGTGAAAAAAAAAAGACCAAATCAAATCCCTTTTTTCAAATTGCTGAAGATAGCTCAGGCACTCCTTTTCACTCATAATCAAATACACATTTTCTTTTCAGTACAGTGGCTCCCAAGAGCCAAAGTTCAAGTGGAACATTGAAACTCACATAGTTTAAATCACCAGTGGGACACCTCTGGTGCTGATGCTGATGTACCCAGCTTGGACCTGCTCAGGGCTTGGACAGTACTGGGTGCTTGTGCTCCAGAGCTCCCCTCTGGAAGCTTTCCTGTCCCTGCCAGCTGCAGCAACCAACACTGCCTACAGCAAATGTGTCACATGTAGGTAGGTCACTAAATATCATGCCCAAATGCAACACAGGACCAGATGCCATTAAAAAAAAAATAAAATCCTGTTGATGTAAGCACTATGCTTTTACTTCCCCAAGTCTGACAAGCCTCCTACACAGCCAGCAGCAAGCAGCTATTTCCCTTGTAATATCATCAGCCTCCAGTAATGTTCACTTGCCTGTTTTCAATCCCCTCTGCAGCCCCTTCTACCATCCCATGATAAATCCTTTCCCCTCTACCATTTCACAACTGCCCAGATCTTTTCCTCTCTCTCCCAACCACATCTGGCTTCTAGACTGTTCTTCACTTCTTTCTGTTAACATTTTCAAAGTCTATCTAGGGCTCCACAGACTTTTTTTCCCTTCTAGGTAGTGGAAGGAGAAGGAGGGGGAACCTGCTGCTCAGCTGGCTTTGGCAAGCCTGGGGCAGCTCTAGCTGAACTCCCCAGCCCTCTGCCAAGAACAGTCTAAATAGGAGCACCAGAAACATGTTTTGATGTAATTTGTATTAATATTTTTGAAATCTTCACATGCACACTTGAAATTGCTTTAAAACCATGAAAAATAGAAGCAAAAGGGTTGGCACCAATGTGAAGCTCAGACTGTATCACACACAGTACTGTCACAGAGAAGCGGCTACAGAAGGCTGAGGGTCTAAGCCATTTGTATCAAAAACCTATTTTTCCATCACTTTATTTAATAAAGTTATTCTTAAAACAACAAACTGCTCTCAGCCTTTGGACAGAAGAAACCATCCCTGTCTTTGCCCATCCTAAGCAAGGTCCATCAGCGGTGTACATGTTCTTGAAGAGAAAGAGAACCTATCCTCTTAAGGTATTTCCAAAAGGAAAAGACATACCAGGATGAAAGGGACCTATATGACTTTTCCCTCTCCAGCACCATTCCTTACTCACCCGTTCGCCCAGCCAGGGAAGCAGGGTGGGTCTCTGGAAGGCCCCTGGCTAGCTACCCACAGTATCAGGCTCAAAGAGCTCCTCAGAATTTCACTCTGCTTTAACCTTGATACTGTAATCATTAGAGATTTCCTGTGTACCTGCTGAACCACCAGCTTTAACATCTTAGAGAAGCAGCACTCAAAAAGCAGTTTTAAGGAGAGATAAAGCCATACAGATTCCTGGTGCCTTCCTTCCTTTCCAATCTTTGGCTTCAGAGGGGTTACAGAGCCAGCACTATGGGATAGATTCGAAAGTTCACTTTTCTAGGAGCACAGTCTGGGTTTCATGCTGGTTTTCCCATGCCCAAAGCAGAGTACAAACCAGGCCAGGAAAATTCCAAGTATGAGGGAACTGGAGATACTTCCCATGTTAGACATGTGGCCAGATGGAGAGAAGGGTTGTTGAGCCTTGGACCTAGGGCACTGCATAGCTGACAAATTCATGCCACCTTCCCCTTCTTCCTCCCATACACAATGCAACCAAAAGGCTTCAGCCCCTGCTGCAAGGGTGTCACATAAGAGCCCCAATAAGATCAACTAAAACCCTAGCACAGAGGTCTGCTATTGACTATCCTCAGCTTGGGTCTGTGTTTCCAATACAATGAACACACCCATCTCCATGCCTGAACTCCAGATACAGCCAGCAGGTCTACTTTGGGACAGGCTCTGCAGCAACTTGCAATCACAAGTCAAAAGCCTCCTTAACAATAACAAAACATAGGAACATAGGTTTTGAAGCATGGAAGGAAGCAAAATAATTTGTATGAGTAATCTGCATATATATGCACACTTTAGGAGGGAAAACAGATAAGAATCTTTCAGGTGAATTAGAGGGCATATACTTGCAGAGAAATAATGCTTCTTGAGTCTACAACCATTTCATGATTACATCTGCTTTCCTGGCCAAGGAATGCGCGTTTCTCTTTTTCCATGGCCCAGCCCTTGTTCCTAGCTTTTAGACGGGCTTTTGCATTTAGTTATCCCAGTAGGAGACATCATACTCATTCCAGCTCAGTTTGCATTTCACAGATTTCTCAGGCTCTTAGTTGTCCCCTTCAATTTATTCTATCTCAATTAAAGATTACAAGCAATTTAAAAATAGCTAGATTTATGCTAGACTTCTGATCATCTGTCTCTCAGTTGCTATTATCAGTACGGATCACAGTACAATTTATATTGTCATAAGCAGGAAAGAAAGAGTCTGTGACTGCCACATTATTCAGAAGTCCCCCAAAGCTTGAAAGAGAATTTATCAAATCCTTTTAAATATTTTGGCCTCATCATGTGATTTCTCCCTTCTGAGGAAAGCCTTTCTGAGGTCTTTGCAAGACTGAACAGTTCCTTTTTCTTTCTTCAAAGAGAACACCCTTCTCTTAATGAAAAACTAAAGCTGCCTCACAACAGGTCTTGCAATTTGCAGGTTGGTCTGGGATAATGTAAAACTTGCCTTTGACTTCTGTGGCAAAAGGCAGACCAGTTCAGTAGATTAGTTAAGTGTGTGCCTAATTTATGCATGTGACCTAATAATCTGCAGAACTGAAAAGCTCTTTTTGCTAAGAGGACAAGAAGGTTGTACACTCTGGCCTCCCTCCCATGCTTCATAGGAACTTAGAAAGCTTAAACATGAATGACACAATCAGCACTTTTCTAGAAAGCAATAGGGTTTGGAGCTTTCGGGTTGTTGGGTTTTTTTTCATTTCTTTCTGCCATATGCTAAAAGTGACTATAATTTTACATTTATTGTAATATTTTCAGGTTTTATGTGCTGTACATTCTTTCTCCTGTAAAACAAGATCTGTGCAGAAAATCTGATAAAGTCATTTTATGTTTTCGATTCATTGCTATTAATTTCACTTGCAGACAAATTAAACTTCAGTCATCTGAGTCAGCCTCTAATTTCAGGTCATCATCTCATTTTCCCATTGTTTTGTCAAATAAATACACATGTATTTGTGTAACTACACACAGAAACCTACAAATTATCTACATGATACTGTCTAGCTTTGCGAATTAGAAGAAATTAGTTCTTCTAGAATAAGTTATTTAGGTTTTGTAATCACTTTCCATCCTAATTTTCAAAGCTATAGGATTCCCAAATTTGTATTGCCTTCTGCATACACAAGGCATTTTGTCAGATGAGACCCACTTCCTTGCTTCAACATTATTACAGCCTAAGAGCTTGGCTATGACTGAGAAATGACAGCTAGGAGAATTGCCCTGTGAATGCATCTGCATCGTGGTCTGTACATGCACTAGTGTGTTGAGGCAGGGCACTGACCCTTCTACTCTTCACGCACCATCCAGCCAAGCATACAGCCCTGCACATCCCACCATGCCAAAGGACTGCACGTCTCCCTCTGCTCATTAAGCAGCCAGTGATGGGCTGCGTTATCTGACCCACTCCAGAAGGCAGTTCAGATCCTGCCAATGCTATTCTGAGACAAACAAATAAAACAAGAATTCAAGCCAAGAATTCAAGAAAGGGCTGAAGGAACAGGTGGATGCAGCCTAGAGTAAGAGACATATGGGCTATCTGCACTAGGCAACCAAAGAGGGCCAGGGCATAGGCCCAAGTACTGGCATAGCATCACCCTGCTGCTCGACTATCAGTGCAGTCTTTGGCACAGACTTGTCCAATGGCAAACAGCTCTCTTGCAAACAATACCTGGACACTTCACCTATAGTGAGGGACAATTCCCAACAGACAGTTTGGATGGGCCCCCTTGTTGGGGTGGGAGAGGAAGGGAAATGATGGTCAAAAGCTGTGACACTCCAGCTGGCCCTGGGGCCAGCAAACAGTTCCCTGGTATGTTTTATTTACTAGCGTAGAAGTAATCTTGAATACCACAACTGATTCAGCACAGGGAAGCTCACAGAATGGGCACTGCCTCTTCCTAGGACTGTCCCGACTGCTCCAACAGAGAAGACTCGGTTTCTTTGTATTCTTTTCTTCCCTGAGATATTGCTGTAGATTCCATTTAATCTCCCCAGTCTTCATGCATTGTCTGGACTGATTTTTAATTGACCAGAAAATCAGATGAATGCATCTATTAGGCCAGAACACTATTTCACCTTGATCTGGCCCTCAAACTGAGATTATAGATTGCATCTCCAAGCAGCAATCTACTATCTTACAAAACCCTCCTCCTCTTCCATGGTCATTCTGTCCCTGAATCTAAGCTTCTCCAATTTGATTGAACTCCAAATACATTAAGTACAAGCTGAGATTAGCAGAGGCAAGTTATAGGAAAGATAAAGATCCTGTTTAACAGAAAAACAATTTCTGATTGAGTTAATGCTACTTAGCAATTTCTATTTTCCAGGTTCATTATAAACATGAATTAATCTTTGCAAAATCCAAGGGATAAGAGGTGTTATGCATCTTTTACAGATGAGGAAAACAAGACTACCTGCTTACTTAAGGTTCCTTATTTTTTGAGCACTCCCATTCCAAAAAAAAACCAATGTCTCACCTCATAGACCACGTGAAAAACAGCTTTCTTGTCACTTTTTCTATGACAGTGTGACAATCGCTATCCTAACAAAGTTTCCACTGCTTGACAGACACAAGAAATACAGAACAAGCTAGGAAAAGAACCAGGACAAGAAAATACGAGGAGTTCCTGACTCCCACCCTACAGCTCAAATCACTGGACAGTGTTGCCTCTCACAGCTGGAGAGATTCACAAGTCCAATGAGAGAAAGGGCGAATGCACCCTACAGCAGAAATCTGCCTGCCACAGAGCATATGGTACATCTGCGTAAGGTGAAAGAATAGATGTGAATAAACACTGGAAAAAGCAAATGGCTGTACAAACACTACAAAGACAAGATACGTTTCTGTGAACACTGACCAGGTGTTTTTTGCAAATCTGATCTCATAAGGAATTTCTTATAAATTATCAAGGTGGAACAATATTTAGCTTATAGTATTTTTTAGCAAATGTAGACCAGTCAGTTTTTCTGCTTGGGTGCTTATCATCTTTACTTTCTGTGGTTGTGGTCGCTCTTCCTACTGCTCTTCCACTCTGTCATACCTTAGCCCCATAGTCCTGCTTAACTCAGATGCTGCCCGTACCAGTCCTGATGCCAGAAGGTGTTTGTAACTGAATGAAGGTGGCCAACACAACCTTTCTGCAGATCTTCTGTCTTCCCAAAGCTGCAGCCTTCCCTGTGCTGCAGACTTTGGCTTGCCTATGGCTTGAAATCATTATTCACTGGTTTCAAACAAACATGAATAAATTAGAGTAATATTCAAAGAAAGGGAAGAAAAAAAGAAGTATCAGGAAGGGAGAGTGGGAAACCAAGGAAGAAATGCTAATTAATTCAAATAGATTGATTTGCCCTATTTGCTAAAAAAATTAATTACAAAAAAAGAAGAGAAAAAAGTAAATTAAGAATTAAAAGCTTCCAATAACAGGAGCCAAAAAGATTTTCTCCGGAATCTATTACGAGTACCTGAAAAGGGATTGCATCTAATTAGACATTATTTTGCATCAAGATGACCTCATATTATAATTAGAGATAGGCTAAATTACTTGGAAATAATTATAATGATTGGATATCTACCATGACTGCCATGAGCTTTCATGTTCACGCTGATTCTACCCACCTCAGTTTCTTTTGGTCAGCAGTTGTATCTTTAGCAGGTATCCAACATAAAAAGCCCAAGCATTCTTCAAAACCTCCATCAGGTGTCACTTCTTCAGGCACTTAAAAACACAAGAGAGACATGCAAATTTTCATGTAACAAAACCACAACCTAAACATGTGGCAGGTACCCAGGCATAGTTATTTGCACTTCATTTCCTAAGCAGGGCACTCACAATGCAAACAGATGTTATTAATTTTTATCTTTATAATTAATATATCCATAAACACTCCAGGCTTCTAAAATATACTGCTCTAGGACCAAGTTCAATTTTCATCTACATATTGCAAAAATATTAGCCCAAACTCTAACAAGTTTCAGTGACTATTTCAGTCCTATGGTCTGTCTCAGTGAATCAACTGAAATCCAAATACTTCACTGGCTACAGAAAGGGAGGCAAGACAAGTCTAGCACACTGAGTTGCAGACATGCTGGGCTGTGTGATGTGGGTAAGAAAATGCTAGCCATGCTAGAAAGTATTCACAATGAAGCTATGTCAGAAAGTCATGTCAATGGCAAGGTGAGAAATTGCAATAGGGCAAGGAACAGCTATAGGAGATCCTCCTGTATGTCAGCATCTTTCAGATCCACATGGAGAGACAGATGGATCAAGCTGCAGTGAGCAAAAGACTGAGATAAAAGTGAGCCTTCATACCCTGAAGTGCCACCTGAGGAAGGGAACAGCTTCAAAGTTGCCCACAATACTGTGAAAGGCACAAAGGATAAGGGCTTGCACAGCTCCATCAGCCCCAGCATGGGGCCAGCAAATGAGTGCAGCTGCAAATCCCTCTGGAAAGAAAATTACTGCATAAGTCTTCATGTCAGTGTGGCAGCAAAGTGGACAAGATGGGCAACTTCTTTTTTGTCGGAACAGCTAAGGATGTCATAGGGTGGGTACAGCTGGTATAACTGGTCTCAGGAAATGCAATTACAACATATCTCCCTGCTCAGTGTCTGGTTTTGAGCCTGTTTCACAAGGCATGGATATGGATCTTCCTGAGAACCAGCACACAAAGATGGCTGGGTTTGAAAGGAAGGTTTACAGACACTGCCTGTGGTCACCTGGAGAGAAAGCAGTCAAGCAGAAATGGGATTCATGTGAAACAGCTACTTACTGATGTGGCAATGAGGAGGACACACATCTGCTCAGTGAAGGACTGTCCTCTTCTGTCTGAGGGATGGCAGCAGGCTAGAGGAGAGGCAATTACTGAAGCTGTAGGGCAAAGTATGGCAGAGAGTTAAGGGTGGTGGCCAGCACCAGCTCCCACAATCATTGGCACAAAGGGTGGAAAGAAGGGCAGCAGGACCCCAAAGAGCTCCAGCAGACTAGCACCACCCGAATCCTGAGGAAAAGTACAAGTCCACTGTCATGGTTTAAGCCCAGCCGGCAATCCAGAACCACGCAGCCGCTCGCTCACTCCCCCCTTCCCTCCCCCCGCTCCCGGAGGGATGGGGAGGAGGATCGAAAGAATGTAACTCCCACAGGTTGAGATAAGAGCAGTCCAGTAACTAAGGTATAACACAAACCACTGCTGCTACCACCAATAATAATAATGAGAAGGGAAATAACAAGAGATGAGAATACAACCGCTCACCACCCACCAACTGATACCCAGCCCAACTCGAGCAGCGATCTAGCCCTTCTGGGTAACTGCCCCCAGATTATATAGTGGGCATGATGTGCTGTGGTATGGAATACCTTTTTGGCTAGTTTGGGTTAAGTGTCCTGTCTAAAAATGACTGCTACTGCTGAACCCAGGACATCCACGCAACTCAGACCTGAGTACCTGGGCACCTCAGTACCCATGCTGTTCCATGCCTTGAAATTTCAATATACAGATTAAAAGATGATATGATTTCTGCAGTTATAAACAGGCCAGTGCCTGAGCTAAGAAGAGAAGGAACATTTTTCAAATCCAGGCCCAGTGCCTCCATCCACCAAACTGCCGGGCTTTGAGTCTCACCACTGATGTGTGTGACTGTTGGCACAGCCCAGCCGCAACTACTACATTCATTTCTAGCATGGCTCCATACATATAGGCTGCTGCAGAGGTTCAGAAACAACACTTCTAATATTTTGTGGCATTGACTTCCCCACTCATTGTGCAGTGACATTAGCACCCATGAATAATCATAAAATTAAAAAAGGATAATTAATATTTAACTTTGCCAGAGGGATGTACTTAAGGGAGAAACCATGTTTTAGAAAAGAGCAGCTGATATTTGTCAGCTGGAGAACGGGATTAATTAGATGCATCAGGCAGTGGTGACATGAAGTTGGAAAACAGCTTGTCAACTCTAAAATGACTTATAGCAAATGATTATATATAAAGATGCTTTGTTATCCACTCACACACAGGTGTGTTCCTCATTTTCCAAATACTTCCTGTGCTTTTTGTTCCTGTGATAAAACAGGTGCAAAGCAGATTTCCCGCTCGTAGATACACCATAATTATATTTTAGGTAGAGTAGATATGTGGTCCATTTCTTGTGACCAAACCAACAGGGTGTTGAACAGTGAAGCACCCTCCATTCTCACTGATTTCAGTGGAAGATGTTCAACAACTTGTAGGATCAAAAGCCTGATGTCTGAACCACATAAGGAAAGTGATGTTGTAGGGGATGTGGCAACGAACCAGAAGGCCAAATTCATGTCTGTTGCAATGTTGGTTGAATGCAGCCAGACAGTTCATTGATCATAGAAAAGCATTTGCCCCAGGGTGTTTTAATTTAAAACAGATTGACATTAATCTGAAGAACAAATCACCCAAATCCTAAACTCTGATCTGATGCAAGTCAGATGTAGTATGACAGCAACTCAATCCTCTGGGCAGCAGAGCTGCTAGCTTCAACTTCATCCTCATTTCTGAATGGTGTCTGGAAGTTCTTGAATGCTGCTGCCATAGGCCAAGCCAGGAATAATTTAACCCAGGTAGAAGTACACATCCTTCAGGACATGGAAGAGCTACCAGGAAAGTGAAGCTTCAAGGGAGAGTGAAGAACAGGTACTGAGAAGGGAAAGGGGCCACTTCAGGAAGTAAGTGCTTGACTAGTGAATATTAGCAATACTAACACTGAACAGGCAAAACAAGCATAAATTCCGAGACACTGGTTAAACTGCAGTCATGAAGTACTCAGAAAAGTTTATTAGCTTACCTAGGAAGCTGAACACAAACTACTCATTTGGATTGAGCTTCTCAGACAATAAAAACATTTGAGATGTCCTGGGAGTAATTTGTTAAACACAGTATTTGAGCTGTCACAATCATAAAAGACAGTATTTCTCTCCATCCATAACAAAATCATACCAATACACACACTTTGGCACCACAGAAGAATATTTAAGGCTGAATGTAGCACCTGTAATACATTGCTTATATTTATAATCCTGGTATGATTAGTTTCTAAAGAAAAATTATGTCCACAGACAGCATGTTTTGTTCCTGCTCGTTACTCATATGCAAGAATGAAAGCTCTATTACAACATATCTTCCTTCCACCTGCTTTGATGAACTGCCTCAAAGCTCTCTGGGGAGACTGCTGCAAAGCTTGCGACTTAAAGCTTAGGCTCAGAAAGACCAGACTCTTGGATTGCAAGAGCAGACTCAAAGGTCAGTTCAGAGCAGCAAGGGCAGCAGACTGCAGTTCCATTTCTAAAAGCAAAGGATACTGCTGTGGTCCAGGTGACTTCCCTCAAGCCTATACCCTCACAAAGAAAAAACTCAACAGATCTTCCTTTAGGGACAAATGTAAAAAGTTCAACTTGGAACTGTTAACACCTGTTTTACAGAGACTTCTCCAGATTGCCTATTATCTAAAAAACTGCAGTTCACCTCAGCACCATTTCTCACTAAGTCAGTTAACAATTTCTACGTCTGCTCAATTTTCCAGACAGTGTATTTTGCTCTGCTCAGGTTTGTATAGCATACCCATCGTTGTGATATCTCAACACCTCCCTGCAGTGTGACAACCCACTTCCCTGATGTGCATCTGTCACATGCTGATCTTTCTTTTTTTCTCTCTCCTCCTCCCAGGGAGAAATCTTCATAAATGAAAATAAATATGAATATATGCAGTTCACTTTTCAAATATAGCTATATAATGCATTTAGACTTTCATACATTATATATAACATTTTAAAAATGTGGTTATCGATGCCTGCCATTATCAGTGCTTTCAGTACTAAAGGCAGAGTTGAAATGCATCTTAGCAAAGTACCTAGGTTTCTGGTAGGTCATACATCTTACTGAAATTTTTTCCACAGACTTATGTAGGAACCTGAGAAATTTTAGCAGAAGCAGAAAAGGGAAACATTTGAGCTCACACAATCTATCAGGTGTTCATGGAACACACTTTGCAGATAAGCTCTGAGATCTCAAAATAGACTTAACAGATACTCAAATTTAATAGCGAGGAAGATAACATTGTGGCTAACACCAAGCTTTGTACCTGGCATCTCAAAATCACTTTTAACACTGCAGCACCGACTGATTCACACAGGTGTGTTGTCACCCTGCTTCGTTGACAACGCTGACCTGGAGAAGTCCTTTGTCACATGCCAGGCCACTGCAGGGTCACAAACAAAAAGTGGGGCATTGGGACACAGTCTCATGCTTTAATTATGTGGCAACCAGCATCTCGCTTACACAGACTTACGTGCATCTGCAGAGGCGATTGACACATTTCCCATTGCGTTTTTTGCAAGCAAGCATGCAACTGCATCACCGAATGTGCAGCACCTATCCATGGCTTTGAATATTTCCTCTAACTTCTTTTCCTTTAACCCTTCCAAGCATGCTGCTGACTCTGGTTAATTACAGCTTTAGAGAGAAACCTATCAAAACACAGCAGTATATTTCCTCGAGATACAGAGGTTTCAATGCGCACATCTGCACAGCATGCATCATTTTCCTGACCAGTCCTGTACAAAACACTTCTGTCATTGTATTTTTAATATAACAATTCCCACAGGAAACTGCTGATGAGGACTGTGATACAGCTGAGCAAGAGAAAGAGTGCAAGATGAAGGGCTGTCCTCAGTCCACAGAGAAGTGATGGTTCTTGTAGGGGCTTATCATTAAATACAAACAAATGGAAAATTCTGACGTTTTTAGTACAAACTACTAAACCAACAGGAAGACTGGATTTGATGAAGATATTTTTTAAGTGAGGGTCTTTCATGAGTGTAAGAATATGTTTCAGATTTCAGGTGTGGAAATCATCAAAGTCCATGGATACTGCCAAACTGATTCTTTTGGCTCCTTTCCCATGCCTGGACCCACAGAGCGGATATCTGAACCCCTACAGATGACACCACAGGGGGGAGGACTTTAACATAAGGACACAAGATGCTGTGATGGCCTAGGAAATCAGCTGAGCCATGGCAAAGCTACCCTAAGGCCCCAAAACCACAAAGTTTCATGGCAGTTTGTACTGTCATGCACACCACTTGAGCCTAGAAGCACATATCCTGTGAGTTTTCACAGTTCACCTCACCATCGGTAACTCATTAACCCAGATGCTTGCAACTGTCTGCATTATAGTTTGACCTTGGGAAAGCTACTCTCACCTGATTCCTGGGCTAATGGTTGGACTTGATCTTAAAGGTCTTTTCCAACCTAACTGATTCTATGATTCTCTTACTCTATTAATTGCTCCCTGGCAGGTGGTGATCTTCCTTGTCTTTTTGTGAAATGGAGACATGGTGGATTCAGGCTTTAGATGGCATTGTGCCTCAGATTCCTCATCAGAAAAGTGGAGAGAGTAACAACTGCCTACCTCAGCAGGTAGTTTGAATGCTTAATTAATCCTTTCAAAGCTTCTTAAAATATAGGTAAGAAGTAAAAAAATTAACTTTCAATTTAGTTTTCATTGTGTAACTAAAAAAGCACAAAAAGTTGTTTTCCCAAGCAATAAGTAGCTTGTTTAAAAGAATTTAAAACTTATCAAACTATTCATTACTTTAAGACCTGGTACAAAGGCAATATTCTTTGAGTAATTAATCTGACTTGATGTTTGATTAGAACAAATTCAATGGCAACAACTCACTTGTGATTAAAATAACATGGGTTTCTGTTTTTTTTTTAACCAAGCTCAGCCAAAATTAGTATTTTGTAGTGGGTAATTCAGTTAAGGGCTGTTTAAGCCTCTGAATACAATTTAACAAGAGTTGGCTCGATAAAGGCTTGGGCAAAACGTGGCTGCACCAGGAACTGTGTCAATAAGATGTGGCTACTAATGCTACCAAAATTCCCATGCTCTGTGCAAGATGTGACATGCACTGTGGTGGGTGGCCATGTGGGTGATCAGATCAATCGCTGGGTTAGTCAAATCAACTCAGTCAAAATCAGATGGAGGACTTACGCATGCAGAAGGAGAGGGCTACAGGCTGTCTGTCCACAGAAAAGTCTGTCATACAGGTCCACACCTGCTCTTCAGTGCAATACCTTCCATCCAAGGAGTCTTGACCACGGAAGGAAGTGCAGGAGGCACCTGCAAGGTCCTTTGTGCAAGGAAAGGTAACAGGGTACAGTGTGGGGGAGCACAAGGACAGAGGCCATAATCAGGAGCGCGTGCCCTTCGGTAACAATAACTTATATGAGGTGTTTGCTGTTAATTATTAATATTCAAATATTATTTAACACCTTTAACAGTAACACCTCTGTATGCATACAGGTAGGACACAGTTAAGATATGAAAATCTTTGATAAAATTTTGATTTTCTCACACACACATCAGCACAAGATATGGCTGTGTAGGACTGTGAATATGACATACAACACCAGGAAGGGTTCGCTTTAAGAGAAAAGATTGCTGTTGAAATAATAAGGGGTGTTAACATTGTAGGGCATCAGTGCACTGGTTTGAAGTGTTTGCTAACAAGATAAAAGAATGGTTTACAGTGTATCCTAAAAGACATGCACAAGGTCAGGCTACGTTTTTCGGTGTATTTGTACTGTCAATGTTTGAGCGTTCAGCATCTTTGGTGACATTACAATGTGACATAACTGCAGACATGATGTTCAGCAATAGTCAAAGTTGTATGAATTACAACATGAAGTGATGGTTACAGCACAACAACATTAATGCACTAGGAAGCTTCCTCAGTTTAAGAAATACTGCCATTTCTCCTATGGGAGCAGTCAGTTTTGTCCACAATAACTTTTACATGACTTTGCAAAGAATTTCAAGCCTATATTTAATTGACTTAGCTTTGGCTCACATTCCACATCAGCTTCATGCTATCTCCCAGTGGGAGAAATCACAAAAGCTGAAGCAAAGACTGAGGACAAGGACTGGAGAGAACCTTCTCCTGCTCCAGGCAACCATCTCATATAATCCTATTTCTCCAGCCAGGTAGCTGAATTACAGAATCCATTTTGCTTTGGTTTTTAACCAATCATGTTTCAGCTCAGAATGCCCCATTATAATATAACAGGTAAGTGATTAAGGGATGTATGTAGAAATAAAAGCCCAACGTTAGTAGGAGGGACATGATGCCAATGGGACCTGAGAAATCCACAACCCGCTTCAGCAGAAGTCATCCTGTGACTTTTTAGTCATGTACACCTGTGCAAAGAAGATATAAGAACTTCCTGCTTTTCCTTGATGAAGTTTTACATCTATTTTTCAAAGGTATAAAGGATTCCACAAGGCTTGCGGCACTGAATACTCATGGCCTATATATTTCTTATTAGCTACTATATAAAAAATATTTTACTAATTTGACAGACTTTATTAGTAGAGAGGTTAATTGCTTTTCTCTGACACATTTTCACTGCCTACATCTATGTCATAACATTATTTGCTTCATTAGTTTTTAAAGTGGAAAAGCTAAAACTCAGGTTATTGAAATAATAACGTGTCTATGACTGTGCTTCTGCACCCACTATCTGCTTGCAATTCAACTGATGAATCACCTATATTTCAAGCAAAGCTGGCCTTGCTTTTGGAGGATTGCCAGGAAAATAGGTCAGTGTTATCAGCTGTAGGCAGTGCTACCCCTGTTTATTTCCCTTGCCGTCTTGCAAAAGTAGTTCTTTCCTGCAAGAAGGTATTAAGAGTTAAGATGACAGCAGCTGAAATATTCCTTTCTCTTTATTGGGAAGTTTTATTTCTTATTGTGCCAATTTTTCCAAGTTTGAGTTGTGGTTTTAGCAAAATCAAGTTTTGGCTACAAGTTCTGGTCTTTAGGCCATTACTCAGAGATACACACTGGTGCTGACTGAATGATTAAGTACGAAAAGTATTAGTTGCTTGTGCTGAAAAATCACCAGGAACCTCAGACACACACCAGCACCTACTGATCAAAGGACAACACAGAAACATGGGTTTCCTGCTGTGAAAATGTGCCTGTCCCAATGGAACATCTCTATCTCACAGCCCATGTCCAAAAAATGTCAGCGGATATGTCTGAAGTGCCGACGCGACAGTCTACATGATACTGGCCCACGGCAGCAAACAATGAGAGGACAAGAAGACCACTGCTGCCCCAAGCATCTAACAACCCAATTAAGGCCAGTAACAGAAAGCAGACATACAGAGAGCATAAGGAAACAATGAAGCAACATGGGCACAAGGCTGCTTTTTTTTTATTTTTTTAAGCTTGTGCTTGATCAGGAAGTACAGGATACGATAGCAGAGATTGAGCGTGCTGTCCCAGAAGGCTCTGTCCTGTCCTCTGTTCCCATGTAAGATGAAGGCGAGAGTCACATGTGGCACAGCAGCTGCCTGGCTATGGCTGCGTCGCTTACAAAAGGGATAACTCTCACGCTATGAATGAGCGCATGAGTCAGCTGGAGCATGTCCTTTCACTTTCCGTCCTAAATGTGCTTCTGTGCACAGCTCACTACCTAACTCCTGCTCATTTGGTATCTTGTCCCCCAAACAATCACCTTTCACCACTGATGATAAAATGCATTTTAGCACTCCTGACTTCGTCCCCTGGACAACTGTCCTGCCTACAGCTCACCTTCCTCACATGATTTCTTCCCTCCTTTCTCTCCGTTTGTTCCCTGTTCAATGTAAAAAGGAAGCTAAGAACATTTCCTGATGTTTTGTGCCTTCAGTAATGTAAGAGTGGAGAAGAAAAACAGATGGAGGACAGCACAGATGCAACAGGTTCAGAAAGGTGCATCCACACTGTCCATGTGGCTTGTCCTGCACAGCTCCTGGATGCGTGCAGCGTCAACACTGTGGTAGTCTGCTCATCCCAGGCTCCAGCCCTGGGCCAACATACTGCAGGAGAGCTGAGCACAGCCAAGGGGGACAAGTCCCTCCACTCACAGATCTACTTTGGATAGCTGCAGCTCACTCTAAAGTGCACGGTGAGCATTTATGTAGCAAGCCTGTCCCAGACTGACTTTGCTCCCGACAGCATGAACACGAGCTACTCTGCAACAACTTGCTGACTGGACAAGGCTTACTCCTGACTGTGAGTCACAAGGGTGATACGGACAACCTCCAAATGCCACTAGCCAGACTGTCAGTGGTCCTGTCCCAGGTTACACCGCAGCTTGCATGGGTGGCCCTGAGCTGGTTTTGAACAAGCTTGCTGTGGCACAGCCTGAGACCATCCCAGGAGGGCAGCACAGAACTCACTGTGACCATCTGCCCTGCTGTTTGTTCTTGGGTCCAAGCAGCTGAAACACAACTGTGCATTGCTATGGCTGCACTGAGTTTGAAACCCAGGCCAGCTTAAAGCACACCTTCAGATTGCATGATAAACCCAGCACAAGCAGCACTGCTCCACATTCGTCTATTCCCCTTCACATCCATTCCTCCCCCTTCCACTCACTGCAGAACAAAATCAGAGTACAGTGCAGACGGGCAAGAAACATAATTACACACACACTATCTTGAGCCCTTCATAATTACATTTTAAATTGCTTTACTCAGAATCCTTTCAGCTAATCATTTTCACCCAACTCTAATCAACTCTAAGCACTAAAATAATTATAGCAGCATCTTTACCTGGTGTTGCCCCTCTCTTCTGCCTTAAGCCCCCATACTCCAGTTTGTTGGGCATTGAGACTTTGAATATGGGCAGGTTTAGATTCAACTTTCATTATGAGCAAGCAAACAGACTTTCATTCTAAGCCACTGAAATGCACTGGCAAAATTCACATGTGCAAACCAGTAGTAGCTTCAGTCCCCATGGAATCCTACAAATATTTTCTTCAGTTTCAGTTTCCATGCTTCTGGATATCTCATAAACGTACAGCTGAACTGGAATTCAAAAACCTGACGCAAACAGATGCCTGATTCTCATTCAGAATCAGTAATTAGCTTGCTTTCCCTTAAAACTGAGCCTGAACTGAAGATGCCTCAAACTAGGTCTGCATCAAGGAAAGAAGTTCACAGCTTCGTACTTGCTATGCGAATGTTCTTACACACACAACTGTAAAATCTGCATTTTCATGAGCAAGTCAGCATTTCTTTGAGTTGCTTCTGGCCTATACTTGCCTGCCTGTAGCTTGCATTCACAGTTTAGGAAAGAAGGCTTGAAAATTCAACCCCAAGTATCTTCAACTTGACTCAACAGAGCTATGTATTTCTCATATCCTTCTAGCTGCCCTTCATAACACAACCAGTATCCCTCTCCTTCATCTTTCCGGGTAAGTCCTGTGCTGGCTCGAGCCAGGCTGCTGGTGTAAAACCTTCAGGGCTGTTAAAGAGAAGGGCAGTCATTCTCCCTCAGTTCACACACACCCTTAATAACTCTCAGCAGTGCAGCAGTGTGAATCCAGCTCTCAGCAAAGCTTTAATAGCAAAGCTGAAGGTGCGAAGCTTCATTTCTTTTAAAATATACTACACAGTTCTGCGTACTCACTGGTATACATAATGCTCCATCATACAGCATCGAGTGCCTGCTAGCCACTGAACTCAGTGCTTTTCTCATAATAAGGAATTACATTTCCCGGAACTCTGTAAGATTGACCATTATTTTCAGCTTCTTTTTGTGGGTGGTGAGGGAGCAATCAAGAAGTTAACTTCCTCGCTGGAGGGCTTGGCTTGGGCATCATCACCTACTCCCACATAGTTGTCCAGGACCAAACGCAGCAGGGTATCCCAGTCCTTAATGCCAGTTTCTGAGGTTTCACTGGTCCAGGGGAGGTGGGAGGAGAGGTGGATTGCTGTGCTCCAGAGACAGAAAATCATGTCAATATTTTCATCACTGGACAGAAAAACAAGTAAGCAGGAAATTAAGTTTCCAAAAGACTTTTTTTCTGTCCACATCATGAGTCACCTCACCTGCTACCAGCTGGCTCACAGGGAATCATTTGCCCTTGGGCTTTGCCTGCTCTTGCTACATGCCCTCCTCAAGCACCTGTGACCACATCACATTCTCCTCAGCACTGACTCTCACTCCCTTGCCTGAGCAGCTATTTGCCCTCAGTCAACTCTTGTTTATGGTTTCTGATACAAAAGACAAGTGTTCATATGGCATACTGTATCTAGGAAAATGTCATGCTTCATACATTCAGTTTATCAACCACTATGCCAAGTGCTTTATGTTATCTACAAAAAGCAGACTTCAGAGGGAAATGAACTACAGCAAATCAAAGTCTATTACTGGGAAAGAGAGGAGAGTCGTAAGCCAGGCTTGCAGCGTTCTTCCAGCTGCATAACTTTCTAAATAACCTTACTCAGCCAAAGAGTTAATAAATGGTCACCCAGTTGCAATCAGAAATAACAACTCACCTGCTGTTCCCTAGAAGGGCTTTCTTAAGTCCCTGGGGTGCAACATCCCATGCAAAACTACAGTCGATGGTGCCATCCTGGTTCAGAGACAGCAACAAGAAGGGTGAAAAATATCTCACACCCCCCACAGCAGCTGGGCGGGAAGCCATGAGAAAGTCCCACTCATCTCCCCCAGTGTCCTCATTAGTCACTACCACTCACCCCCAAATTCAAAGCAGGGCAGCACTTAGGCTTACCCTCCTATCCATACACCCAGGGCTGAGCACTGCTGCAAGTGACTGCTCAGTGGGACAGGGAGGTAACTTGCATGGCCTCAGCCTTCATACAATGAATTCATTACTCCCCCCTGTCCTGTTATTTCCCATGTGCCTTTATTTATACACACTGCAGCAGCACCTGGACCCACATGTGAGTGCTTGGCCTCTGTATTTGACAGCTGCTCCCTATCTGCAGAAACCCTCCAGTCTGCAGCCAGTTCTGCAACAGGTTTGAGCCTTGCATGGGAGCAGAGAACACGCAGCTTCATCCACCAACTACCTCTGTAGCCAAGTCCATACTCATCACCCAAATAACAATCCAAAATTGTTAATTGTTAAAACAAATCCAAATATTTTTGTCATAGTACAAATCAGTTCGCTCCTGGTTCATAGGAATGAAATGAATGGGATTTTTCTTTTTGTTTTCCTAACCTTGATGCTGAAAGACTGAGAGCTACTGAATAAAAGGTGGCTTTGAAATATGCCAGTTTTTCTGGATTCAGTGGAAAGGGATATGAAAGTCTGACATAAAACCTCAATTCAAGCTTGACAGCTGCTTGTTTATATTGGGTCATGACAAAAACAGGGGCAAAAACTTCATCAGAACTTCAGTGGTTTGGACTTCGGACTTGCATCTGGATTTGACAGTGTGGGTGTACATATATCAGCAGTGAGGAAATTACCATAGGAAATTAAAGGCACCAACACACAAATCTGCAGCCAGCAAGAACAATAAAAAGGAACTGTTTAAATGTATCAGGAACAAACGAAATCTTTACAATTGGATACCTCCACAGCTAGACAGGAATCTCAAAATTGTCAGTCATGATGCATAAAAGCAGAGGTATTTAATAAATATTTCAGGTTTGTATTTGGAAAGTAGCAGGATGATGTCTTCTTATCTTACAGTGATAAGGAAACACTTTCTATTCCATCAGTTACTTAGGGGAAAGTTAAACAGCAGCTATCAAAAGTGAACATTTTTCAATCAGTAGCACTTGGTAACTTGCACTGCCGCATATTAAAGAAATGTGCCAAAGAGTTCTCCAAAATGTGTTGATTTTTCACACATCCTGGACCACTGGGGAACTTCCAGAAGACTGCCAAAAAGCTCATAAGGCATCACTATTTACAGAGGGTAAAACAAGCAGCCTAATACTGATCAAGAAATCAAGTGGATTGATGAGAAGGGTTAACAAGGTAACAGTCTTTCTCCCCTTCATCCTTTCATGGCTAGTACTACCCAGTGCAGCTCCTAGCCTGGGGACAACACAGCTCAGCAAGTCCCCTCTGCCCTCATGTCTCATTCGCATTGCAGCTTCATCATGCTCAGACAAGCTCATGTGGGTCAGAGTTGAGAAAGGCTTAAAAGATGGCAGCATAATTAATAGTCATCAGCATGGCTTTGTGCAAAAGTCTTGTCAAATAAGCTTGGCGTTGCTTTTTAGTGAAATTACAAGTTTAGCTGATAAAGGTAGCTGTGTCATGGGTTTCAGCATCTGTGAGGCATTTAACACAGTCCCACATGGCATTCTGATTAAAATAATTAGCACTATCCAGAATTAATGTACCTCATATTAAATCGATTAAAAGCTAGTGAGCCAATAGCACTCAAAAAGGCAATCCTAACTGAATCATCCCCATCTTCAGAAGATGTCTAATGGGATCCCACAGAAACCTCTTCTTAGCCCAGTGCTGCTCATTCTTAGCAATTATCTGAAGAAAATGAAAAAAAAAAAATGGTATTGAAAGCTAGATATGATTTAAAAAAATTTCTGGAGGAGTAAGTGCTGGAGACATTAACAGTTATGCTGGTAGATCTGCATTATTGGGCCAAGTGGATTCACTGGAACCTGAGTTTTAATAAGCCGCATGCGTCAATGCCTTAAAATCTGTAACTCCCTTAATACATGGCAGGAGCCCCACAGCAGGCACAGAAAAATCTAATGGGTCATTTCCATCTTAGCATTCTGTGGTCCAGTTGGACTGGATTTTTCCTAGGTTTGTCTACTAAAGTGACCAGGAGAGAAGCAGGCAACAACACTGAAAATTGAACACAGAGTACTCACACTTGCTGGCTCTAATATAGAGAGAAAAACCTCCCCAGGCATCCTCAATATATTGCTGAGATTGCCAGGCTCCTCCAAAAGGTGTTTCAGAACAAGAAGACAACCCTCACCCCCAGCTATCATCATTAGGTTTTGGAATGAATGCAGAATGGGAAAGGATGGAAGCAATCCTTCCTAACATTTGGATGGCAGGAAGACAGCTCTGCTTTGCTTTTCATTTGAGAGACTGTGCCACGAATGTTCAGCCTCTCAGAAGCCCAGCAGTGAACTCTGCTGTGTGAGCCCAATTTCTCCTTCCCCTTGATTTTCCATGTGGTCTGCTTCAGCCTTTGGCCTAGGCGCTCCTACTTTCAGGCATGCAGTTAGCTTGCACAGCTGAACAGGACACTGTCATGGCCTTATTCATGCTCTTATCCATGCCCTCCCTACACTCAATCATAGAGGACGTAACTACTGACGGTATGCGTCAGGACTTAGCAAAGAGCATACAAGTCACAGAAACTTCCGCACTGCTCCATATGCCTGTATAAGGATCTATCACATGCTGACTCATAAACCTCATAAAGGTGTAAAGTGATTACTTGTTCCTTAAAAAAAAATAAAAATAAAAACCCCAGGAAATTCCTTGGCCAAGGCTTTGAGCTCTGCTTTCACTGTTCAAAGCCTTTTTTTTTTTTTTTCCAACAGGCCAGAGTTCTGGAGTTTGGGGTGCTGATTTCTGCCCCAGTGAACACTCATCTCATTTGGGGCTGACTGGGGCACTCCCAGGAAGGGAGCTCCCACCCAGGAGAAGTCAGGGCAGAGAGAAAATCCTCACTTAATAGCGCTGAGCTCCAAAGATTTGGTTCCCCCAGACCAGGTGCTTCCCAAAATGCCTCAGCAGTAAATCTAAAACCTGACCTGACAGCAACAGGAGCAAGGGACACATCCATTAATACTGACTCACCACAGCTGCTGTACCCTGCTGTGGCAACAGGGACACCTCCAAAATGGTGTCACATCTAGTTGACAACCTGTCACTGCTGGTGTCCCTCAGGGCTCAGTGGTAGGACCAGTGTTGTTAAACATCTTCACTGATGATTCGGATGAGGGAATTGAGTGCACACTCAGTAAATTTGCAGGTGACAGTAAGTTGGGTGGGAGTGTTGATCTGCTGGAGGGTAGGAAGGCTCTGCAGAGGGATCTGGACAGGCTGGATCTATGAGCTGTGGCCAATAGTATGAGGTTCAACAAAGCAAAGCGCTGGGTCCTACATTTGGACCACAACAACCCCAGGCAACACTACAGGCCTGGGGAAGAGTGGCTGGAAAGCCGCCAGTGGAAAAGGACCTGGGGGTGCTGACTGACGGCTGAACATGAACCAGCTTGTGCCCAGGCAGCCAAGAAGGCCAACAGCATCCTGGCCTGTATCAGCAATAGTGTGGCCAGCAGGGCCAGGGCAGTGATCGTCCCCCTGTACTCAGCACTGGTGAGGCTGCACCTTCAACGCTGTGTTCAGTTCTGGCCCCCTCACTGCAAGAAAGACGTTGAGGTGCTGGAGTGGGTCCAGAGAAGGGCAACAAAGCTGGTGAAGGGTCTGAAGAATAAGTCTTGTGAGGAACAGCTGAGGCAACTGGGTTTGTTTAGTCTGGAGACGAGAAGGCTCAGGGGAGACCTTATTGCTCACTACAACTTCCTGAAAGGAGAACAGAGCAAGGTGGGGGTCAGCCTCTTCTCCCAAGTAACAAGCAATAAGACAAGAGGTAACAGCCTCAAGCTGCTCCAGGGGAGGTTTAGACTGGATATTAGGAAAAATTTCTTCACTGAGAGGGTGCTCAGGCATTGGAACAGGCTGCCCAGGGCAGGGGTGGAATCACCGTCCCTGGAAGTGTTCAGAAACCGTGTGGATGAGGCCCTCAGTGACATGGTTTAGTGATGGTCTTGGCAATCCTGGGATGAAGGTTGGACTTGATGATCTCAAAAGTCTTTTCCAACCTAATTTATTCTATGATTCTGTGACTCTATGAAACCCAGCTCAGCATGTGAACCACACTTCAGTGCTGTCAGCTCAGGCTCAGCTTGGAGAACAAGCCATTTTCCAAAAGGTTTAGGCAGCAAAATTATCATCCTGCAAAATACCAGCTTCTGGTTCCAGAGCAGGGACTGTGTCTCAGATGCTTTAACATCTCCACAAGACAATGCGGCAAAGGAGGGAAGAAGGATATCAAATGCTGGGCTCTGTGTGCTGAGGAAAAAATTGTTGTTAGAAACAATTTTCTGCTTGTCAAGCCTTAGCCATAACACTGCAACCATGCAAGAATTGAAATAAAATTAATACCATGTCATGAACAAGAGGTATATTTCTTAGAGTGACATTCTTTAATTGCCATGACACTACATAAGAAGAAATCGTGTATATAAAACTGCAGAGCAGCCTTTGCAAAGCCTGCATCCAAGAAATAATGCAGCACAAGGCTCATAAAGCTCACCATTGCCTGTCTGCCTGGCAGAGCTGACTAAAAGACCAGTAGCAGCTGGCAGGAAATGGGTAAGAAAGCTGACCACAGATAAACTGTAGGATGCTAAAGAGTAGCAGAAGATATACTCTGGGAGAGGAAGCCAAGTTGTCAGGTCACGCTGCAGTCTAGTACGTACAGTACATACAGTCCGCTATTGAAGTATGCGGCCACCAGATAATGGTCAGGGGACACAGCTGTCAAGCGACGATGAAGTAACTCCAAGGAGCCCAAAGCAGAGTGTGGTACAGCTGCGGATGTTTCTGTTGAGCAGGATAAAGCCTGCCTGTCTCAAGGGTACCATGGCAAATTCAGTGTCATGTGAGCGGCACTAAATAATTAGGTTCATGGTGCTTATTTAAATTGGCATTGATCGAAACAGGATACCAGCAAAAGCTCCTCAGCACTGGGCCTGATCTGTGCATACACAGAAGCACACAAATACTGCATAGCCTAAATAAAACAACATTTGTGTTTCATACTCTTTTTGCAGGTAACAATGACAGCAGCAAGGGGGGGATTCTCTGTACCACAAAATTGGGAAGTCGGTGGCTGTGGGGAGGCAGTGGGGGATTTACCACCACTTCAGTGAGAGCAGGACAGGGCCTCACGTATCATTTAACACTGGAAGCCTGTGCCCAGGCTGGGTGCTAGCGTATCCACTGTGCAGATACTGAGCTTTCCTCATTATATGAAGAAGGTAATTATGGGTCATTAATCTGCTGGGTGGCAAATGGTGTGGCATGCTAAGTGGATCCAGGAGAAATGTGATGACAGAGCAGGGCACATTTTGCCGAACAGCCAGAAAGCGGCTGGATCATACAGGGATCAAAGAGCAGGAGTTTAAAACACAGAGTAATGGCTTATAAACACTGGTTCTTAGTCATGCAGCTCTCCGGGAGAGTATTTCAGATGATCCATTGGCTGAAACCTTGTTTCAGGCTCAGGAAGCTCCTGAGGTGGAGGAAAAGAGTGTCATCCAGATCCACAGCCGTGTGTTTAACAACATTTGCTCGATGAGAGAAGGCAGGCACCCTGACGGGCAGGCAACATTCAGACCACTCCAGGAGACACCTACCCTCGCCCCCAGTGCCTGAAGGAAAAATTAACCACGCTCCAGCTGTGCAAAGACATTTCTGCACGAGGGAGAGCCCCTGCCTCGGCAGCACCTCTGCAGCTAACAGCAAGTGGAGGCCTATGAGCCCAGGACAGGTGCTGACCTTCAGCCCTGAAGCAAAAGCAAGAAGGATGAGCTCTATGTGGTGATGATCAGCTTTTCCCTTCTCACTCTGCAGGAGAGGAGTCAGTGCACTAACTAATGCGACATTTGCCTTGATGCCTGGGTTGGGTTTTTTTTTCACATTCCAAGTGTCCTCTAAGTAATGGAAACAACAAGGGCTCTGCACCTGGGAAGGCCGTTGTGCATTTCTCTCCGATAGGCAGGATATCAGGGTTAGCTAAATATGAGTTCAGCTGCGGGACTGACTCACCGCTTGTTCCTGGAACTGTCTGAAGGAGGGGAGGATGCTGTGGGCAGGCTCTAACTGTATCATCTGGGTTAGGGCCGGTAGCAGATGGTCCTAAAAACATACTTCCATGTGGGTTTAAAATAGCGCAGCACCCACAATCAGCTGAATGGGGAAATGTGAAAAAGGCTTGTCACACAAGGAATGCTGTTGTGAAGATCTGCAGTCAGGAGGGGATCCAAAGCTTCACCAGCCCTCGCAGTGTGGCAGTGCCCGAGACCCAGCTCTCCTCTCTCACACCGCCTCACACTGCTGCCCTGTCCCACCAGCCCTGGCAGCAGCATTCTGACATCCCCATCATATTTTCTGCTAGAGAATGATCTTTTTTTCCCCCACCATAAAACAAAATGAGGAAACTTTCTCTTAAAGGAGCTTTTCTAGTTAAGTGGCGCTCCCTGTCCACTGCGGAGCAAACGCTCGAGCCTGAAAAACTACATTTAAAAAAAGAATCCCTTCTCCTTCCTGAGTCAACCTGCTGTACGTGTTGGTCAGCTGCAACAACAGCCCTAAATAGTCAATTCTATAGTTACATCCTGCTGGCTGTTCTGATGCCACACACAGAGTAAAAGAGGTGGTGACAGTGGAGGAATCCAAGGTGCCGAGAGGCCCGCTCTGCCGCGGAGCCAGGGGATCGGCAGGGAGCACCCCGAGGAGCGCGGAAAGATCCCCTGAGCGTGAGCCCTTCGATGAGTTTTCACACCGCACAGCAGCCCCAGCAGAGGGTCTCGCCGGCTGTGAGGGAGGCACAGCACACAGGGAGCACGGCAGGGCTGCCCTCTTCCTTGCTCCAGCCCACCCGAGGTCGGCCCAGCGTATCAACTGCTAACCTCATCTTGGAGGTGCTCATTTCCTCCCACTCCCTCTAGGGCAGTGCAGGGACCCCTTCCCAGCGCACATCTGAGGACCCTGCGGGCTGACGTTTTCTGCTTGAAGAGAGCTGGGGTGACTTGCTTCTCGGGGCTCCGGTTAACCCCCAAAACTCCCAGTGCCTGCAGGAGCACGTTGAAGTGAAAATCAAGGAACTGCACTGCTGTTTGTGTGCCTAGCTTCCTTGGGCTGATGGGTACAGAGATGTGGGGAAGAAAAGAACACCCTGACATTCCCTCAGCCTTTCCCCCATCCTCCCTGCCTGCAAGGGCTGTTACTGGAAAAAAAACCCGGATTCCTCCTCAGGCCCTATATTTGTGTCTCAGTAAATGTGCAAACACACCAGCAAAGGTTTCTTACTCCTTCCCCTCTTCCCTGCCTCCTGCCTTTTTGCTATGCAAGCACCAAGAGCAATCTGGGCTGTAACCTTTAGAGGAAGAGAAATATCACAGGCACATCTGTTTTAACAGCTAATTGGCCACAGTTTTTGAAATGGGCAGAAATAGCTCACATGAACAAAAAGAGATCCCTGGGAAGCCCTGGCCCCTGGAGAGGCCTGGCTTTAGCTCCTAGAGCAGCTTGTGGCAAATGTCCCACTGCCACCAGACAGACATGTCAAGGTTAGCTTGAGATTGCACTGACTGCTAGCACAAACAGGTCCAGCCCCATTTGCTCTGCTGGAATCTTGTGCAACTGCACAGCCCTCTGTTTAAAGCATATTTCAAAAGCAAAGATTTTCCTAGGCATTACCCCAGTCTTAAAAAGCAAACACATGGTATCTACATCTTGCACTTTGTTTTCAACATCTCCTGTAAACTGTTTTTAGCTCTATAAGAAAGCATTTCAAAAAACTATTTTCTGTGTTCGGCTTGACTGGGTTTTTATCAGTACAAAACTATTAGGATAGCACGGGCTTGCTATGCACTTACTGCCATTACAGTAAAGGCTGTAACAAGAGCTGTTTTAAATGAAGATTATTTATTACTGCCAATGGGTAGAAAGTGCTCCTTTGGGCAGAGTGGGCTGAGGGAAGGAAGGGCTGTTCTGGTGTTCGCTGCAGCCTTCTCTTCACCTTTTTCAGAAAGCATTAAGCTTTCCGCCTGCACTTGCACTACATATCCCACACTGCTATCAGGAGAGAGTCTCCAAAATCTAGACTCAGAGATTTTAAGAGATGGGAAGCTATCTGAGTTCACACATGGTTGCCCTTTCCACCCATGTTTTCACATTTTGGTTCCAGCCAGCTGCAGCAAAGGAGCTTCCCTCCACGTTCACCACCTACTAGACCCCACTGAACAGACATGTTGTCACTATTCTTCTGTTCAAACTGTAGTTGCACAAATTGGGCAGGGCACTTTGTAGATGCAGAGAAATGCACAAATGTATGGTCTTAAAAGATCTGAATAGCACTTCTGTTTCTGCCTCCAAGTACACAGAGAGGAAATTCTCCAAAATCTCTAAAATAATATCTTACCTTGTTGCTTAGGCAAACTACATGCCTCTTTAACTGGAAATTGTCACCTCCCCAGGACCCTGCTTATTTTTACTACCTCTCTCATCTCCCCTCAAGAATTCAACTTACAATAGTGAAGTAGCAAGCCTAACATATGCCACAGTATGAGTACATAGCATTTTTGCAATAAATGTAAATTATATATATGTAAACAGAAAGAGCATGACTGTGAGAAGGAACGACCATACCTACTTCCCATTCATGTTATGCAAACACCTTTCACGTGTCTTTGCTCACTGAATGCAAACAGTGAGTATGCATACAGCCATGCCCACAAAGCACACATTCCTCATTAAAATCCATGCAATAAATTTGTATCTGATTGACTTTTAAATCCTTCACCTTCCCACAACTCCATCTTCCCCAGATCTAGTGATCCAAATCCTGTTCACTTCTTCAGGCAGCCTGTCGCAGTCAGGGTCTTCTGTCTCTATTAGTGGAAAGCATCCACCCATCCCTGCACGTTACTGGCTTGAACCCCAGAACTGGTCACATCCAGTCTCACACCATCAGCAACAACATGAAGAGGTGATACACTCAGTTTGGTATCACGTAAAGGGAATAGACTGCACTTTCCAACAGGGTGCTATTTTTTTTGAGAATCAAAGCACATGAGGACATTAACATGCTTCATTTTCACACTGGGGAAAGTTTTTCTCAGGTTATTTTTAGAAAGATTTACTGGTTTTAATTTTGGTAGTTGGATCCTAAAAAAGGAAGCAGGGCACATGGACTCTTAAAAAGTTGCAAAACTCACTCTCAATAAAATTTAATATGCCCTGCCTTGGCTTTTCTTTAATGTGCACTGTGTGGACTGCAGTGGTATAACATTTTTAGCATCAATCATTTCGGCACACTCCTGAGTAATGTGGCTACCTCACACCTCTGCAGATAGGACGTTTATTCAACAGTACCACTTATTTATTCTGTGCTATGTGCATGTGCGTATACCCACAAACACATGCATTGCTGGCAGCTTTTCCTTGCCCTCCAGTGTTAACTGACAGGAGCCATCAAGTGCACAGAGATCAAGAGAACTATGCTGACACAAACTCACACTAACAGACCAGATTGTCAATGCAGCAAAACAGAAGCTCTGACGAGTACATGCAGGTATGTACTCACTTTGTGTGCTGCTGCATGTCTGTGTGTATGTCTAGGCAAATTTCCCATCCACTAACTCCTATCCCAACCCACCCTGATGAAACAAGGATAGCCAAATCTGCTGCTGCAGTGAACTGATGGACTCCTGTGTAATTTGACAGAGCTGTAACAGGTTACACCAGCTGAATGGTTGGCTCAGATGCTCTGGAAAGCTGCTTCAGGAAAGAATTTTGCTGCCGTATCCATTATATGAAGCACTGCTGCTATAAATTGTATTATTTAATGCATATTTTGTGTCACTTGTGCAGTCAGGAGAGTGCACTATACAATGAAGAGAAGCAGGACCATCTAGCTCACCAAGTCTAGTCCCTCTAAGATCACATTAATGATTGTTCTGCACAGAATGGCCTCTGAACATTTTCTCTATAGCACACACACATACACACACTAAAGCACAGATCACAAACACTCCTAGCAACCTGAGAACAAAATAAAATTGTTAGGATACAGTACTAAAATAGATAAAAACTATAGTGTACTGCAGGAAGCATGAGAGATCAAAGCATCACCAGTATCCAAAGTCCCAGAAGTAACAGGGAATTTGTTCCCATCCCCTAAAAAAGAGTCTATGCAGGTACTACCATATATCCCGGATACCTGGAGCTTCAGCTTTGTGAAGTTAAAATGTGCTCAACAGGGGAGTGCACCCATTATGGCTGATTTTTTATTCAAATAGATGCTGACCACTAACATTCTGGCTAACAATACAGACTTCCTTGAACTGCAAGCCCTGCTTTCTACTGGGTGGGTTAAATACCAAGACCATCCAAAAGAGGACTTTGAGAAGAAGCCCTTGTTAGTGAGCACATCGCTGCAAAACTATATAAATAAGAACATATTCCCCCATAGGTAAGGTTATAAAGTGGCAATGTGAAAAGTACTACTGATTTAAAGCAAGCACTCCCACTTTCCTAAAGCTAGTTTTCCTCTAGGTAAAGTTTCTCATCAAAAACACAGAGTTCCATAACATTTGGGGGTTTAGTAGAGACAGTTATACCAGTGCAGCTTTGAACCTCCCACATGAGATATTCACTGAGCTTTGCAAAGGAACAGGTGGATTTGAAGGCAGAATTAGGCACTTCATATTTAATCATCCAGAGTTATCACCTAAGACTGATTTTCAAACAATTGGATGTGAAGTGGCCACAGGATATGGTTAAAAGGAAGCTCATAGAAAACAGAGCACATGAAATCTGGAGCCAAAATACATATGGCCTAATTTAAAAACAGGATTAAAGGAAATTCACAAAGTCATTTTGCTGCCAGATTTAATTAGTATCTTTAATATGTGAGATCACCTGAATCTACTTTTACTTGTTTTGTGTCCCATTAGGAGTTTCACAGGAGCAGTAATATGATTGAGTGGCCCTTGTGAAGGATGAAGCTTAGGCGGCTTTGAAACAAATTGAATTAATTTGAAATGATTCTTTCCAGGTATGACATTCTTGGAAACAGATGTGGGGATAAAGAGAGAGGGCACCAAAAGTACAGACAGATAAACCTGTAACCATACCCACTTCTTTTTGTATATACATTGGCATATTTTTAAATATTTGCAGGAATATTGTAATGTTAGAAAGCCTATTCACATAAGATTACAACTGATGGTACTTGCTAGAATTAAGTTAGCATTTGAGATACTACAGTGGCATGACTCCTCACAAAAGTCTTCCATCTCTACCAGTTCCCTAAGATGTGAAAATTTTGAAAACTGGGTCATGGGCCTTCTTTAGGAAAATGTTAGAGGGCAAATTTGGGACCCTGGCAACAGAGGACACAGAGAAAGGACAAACTTGACGTCCACAGGTCTAGGGGGACTGACACTCATGAGTGCTGATGGAGCTGGCAAACATCACTGCTAGGCCACTCTAGATATAATCTTTCAAAGCTCATGGCAATCAAGAGACGTGCCTGAGGACTGGAAGAAAGCCAGTGTCACCCCAATCTCAAATAGGGCAAGAAGGATGACCCTGGGAACCACAGGCCACCTCAATCCCTGGAAACGTGATGGAAGAGCTCATCCTGTAGGCCATCTCTAAGCACATGGCAAACAAGAAAGTGATCAGGAGTAGTCAGCATGGATTCACTATGAGAAATCACGCTTAACCAACATGATTGCTTTCTACAACAGGACAACTGGCAGGATAGATGTGATGTGTTGTCATTCAGAAGAATCTATAGACAGGTTGGAGGGATGGGAAGAGAGGAACCTTTTGAAATTCAGCAACAGCAAGTGCAAAGTCCTGCACCTGGGGAGAAATAATGCCATGCACCAGTACAGGTTGGGGATTGACTTACTGGAAAGTAGCTCTGTGGAGAAGGACCTGGGGGTCCTGGTGGACAACATGTTGCCCGTGAGCCAGTAATGTGCTCCTGTGCCCAAGAAAGCCAATAGTATCCTGGAGTGCATAAGAAGAACATTGCTAGGAGGTTGAGGGAGGTGATCCTCCCTTTCTACTCAGCTCTGGTGAGGCCTCACGTGGAGTACTGTGTCCAGTTCTGGGCTACCCAGTACAAGAAAGACATGGAGCTCATGGAGCAAGTCCAGCAAAGGTCTACTAAACTGATTAAGGGTCTGGAGCATCTCTCTTGTGAGGAAAGGCTGAGGGAGCTGCTCCTGTTCAGCTGAGAGAAGATTAGGCTAAGGGGGGATCTGATCCATGGGTATAAGTATATGGAAGGAAGGGTGTCAAGAGGATGAGGCTAGACTCTTCTCAGTGGTGCCAGGTGACAGGAGGAGAGGCAATCAGCATAAACTAAAACACAGGAAGTTGCACATGAACAGAAGGAAGAACTTCCTTACTGTGAGGGTGACTGAGCATTGGAATAGGTTGCCTAGAGGCATTGTGGAGTCTCCTTACCTGGAGAACTTCAAGACCTGTCTAGACACAATCCAGAGTCTGTACAATGCTGTAGATGACCCTGCTTGAGCAGGGAGGTTGGATTAGATCTCCAGTAGTCCCTTCCAGTCTCAACCATTCTGCGATTCTGTAAAATCTGTAACCAAATGCTTTTGCAGTGACCGAAATGAGGCAGACTCCAGGTCACCGGCTGAATTAGAGCCTTGGTGGAGGAAAGGGGGCCTTACTTTGAGTGACACTTACAGCCTTTCCACTTGATTTCACTACTGTTGATTGATTTTACATGGAAGTCAGTCAGGGATTTACACTGCTACTCAGCTCTAAGTGGATAGATAGAGCAGATTTTACACTGTTCCCCAAACAAATGTTTTCATAAATTATTCAAATAGTACAGTTTCATAGCTAAAATACAATATAACAGCAGAGACAATGAAGGCAAGGGCAATAAGGATAGTACCAGGGGAAAAAAGAGTCCTGAGACTGATTTCTGGAGACTCAGAACATCTAAAACTTGCATCCAACTCTGCAAGCTACAAGTGCTCAGCTCGCGTGAAAACAAGCCCATGCATATGCATCCTCATTTTAACCTACAAAAATATTTCAAAATCGAGGCCCTGATCTGGCAAGATGCTGAATGTTTTTCCCTTTTCATCAGACAAGCCTCTAAAGAGATACTGAAGTGTGTGTACTGTAGAAGCCGGAGCGCAGCCACAAATGCTAATTCACTGAGCCAAAAAGCAGTCACTGCTGCAAGTGCCATGCAAACGTACCCACTGCCTTCAGCAGAACTTCAGTGAAGACTGAGGGCACTTATCACTTCACAGGGGACACTCAGTGTCACCCGGGCTCACACTGGGTCTACATATGCATGAACCGAATATTTCTTGCTACAAACACTCTTCCCCTTCCAGGCCTCCTTCGCTTTCAGTTCTGAAGGGTGAATTCATTGAAAACATCTGCACTACTAGAAACATTCTTGTTTTTTCCAAACCTCATCCCCCTGGTGGCTGTGTAGTAATGGAGAATAGACAGAGCTGCATAACATGAGCCTGCAAGCAATGAACTGCAGTAGAGGAAGGATGCCGAAAGAGGAGCTTTGCTCTTACTCCTAGGCACTACCCATAGGCTCCTTCTACCTTCTGCACTGTACTCAGCTCTCCACTGTATAGCCAAAAGTTTTCCACAGCAACTGCCACATCACACCACACCACTCTTCCTCCACAATACAGAACACCTCTTAAACAAATTTCGCTCAGCAGTTTATCATGTTAACTTCTGCACACCTACGAGTTGCTACATGCTCCCATTGGCATCAAGGCCAGTTCTGAAATTGTTTTCAGGGGATCTTACGTAATATATATTTCTCTTTCTTTTGTCCTTTTTCCCCCTTTTCACATTGCAGACTTGCAGCAGTAAAGGAAGGGCTCTGTAAGCGTGTCAAAACAGCACAGTCAGGGCACAAATGGGACTGATCCTGTGTCATTCACAAGCAGCAGCAATATACCCGGGCAAAGACTGCAATGGCATGTTTATGGCAGTAAACTTGAATGAGCCACATGAATTCTTCAAACAAGGGAAGAGAAAAGATTTATTTTTGTTTGGGAATAAGGGATGTGGACCAGCCTCCAGCAGGCCTACCAGGAAGGAGTGTGTAAGGCCTTGCATGGCCATCTGTTTCTCCTCCTTATCAGCACTCCGGTGCCAGCTGCCTCTGTGGCTGAGCTGTCCCACGTGCGGGCTCCCCTGCCCAGTCCTGCACTGCCGTCTGTCTGCTCCTCACTAATCCCAAGTAACCGTATGTGCCTGCTTCCCACCGACCCTGCTTGGCCACACCCCACCCTAAACCCCATATAAATCACAGGAGGGGAAGCTGGCTGTCTCCCCAATGGTACCAGTTAGCTACTCTGCTCCCTTCCCTTGAGCAGCTTCTGAGACAAGCAAGCGGATGCTACACTCGCTTGCTTCCTGCATCACCTATCCCCGCGGATCTCCAGCACACAGAACCTCCACTTCCTGCAACGCCATAAAAGCATGGTCCAAGCCTGAACAACTACAGGATTTATGGCTGCTGATGTAGCATCCACATCCCAGTGCTGCCATGCCCAAACTGCAGTTAAAGCTGCAAAAGCAGCCCAGAAGTTGATACCCTCGGTAGGCAGGCAAGATACAAACCTAATACCAGACAGACAGGCTGATCGGCGAGTTTTATGGCTGCAGCCACCTGGGAGACATGCACAGCGATGCAATCCAGCAGTGGCAGTTGCCAGAGTCGTTCTGACAGCGGAGGCCAAAGGCGGGCAGAGTGCCTGCAGGGGCGCCACAGAGGGGAGCGGGGTCCGCGGCCTCCATCTGCACAGAGGTGTGAAAACAGACAGAGCCACAGCCAAACTCCCTTTGGGGTGTCTTGCAGTGCTGGCAGCGTAGCTCTCCACTAAGCCTTGTGCTCAGAGATCATGAGCAACCAGGATTGAAAAAATATGTGTAACCTGGCGAAAGGACAGCAAGCTGCTGGGGGAACGGAAAGGGGAGGCAGGAGATTGTGGTAGGCTGTGAATATCTGAAGGATGCTGACCCCAGCAAGGGTGTGGGGGCCAAGTAAAAGAGCAAGAAATCATCTAGGATGATAAGTTTTGCATTACTGTTCCCTGAATGAATTACTGGATGAAATTAAGAGAAGGAACAATGAAAGCCAGCCAGGCAAGACAGGCTGGCCGACACACTGGCACTTCTTCTCCTTCTCATTCTAGCACCCCTGTAAGTTGGGTAACAGAGAGGAAGGCATGAAGGTTGTTCCCATGGCTCATCCAAGAGCCAAGGGAACAGCCAGACTTCTCAGAAAAATTGCAGAGGTAGAGAAGATCCATCTGTATCATTATAATATCTTTGAGCCCAGGAGACACGGCCACAGACCAAGCACGGACACAATTCAGAACAAAATTATGATGCCGCTCCCCAGAGAATTTACCATCGATACAAAGTGTAAGAGAAGTAACAGCAATTGGATGTAGTTTCTCCGCCAGGGATTTAGAAGTTTACAGTGAGTTGCCACAGTGCTTTCATTAGCTTTCCAGCCTCCTCTTCAGATTTACTTCTCTCCAGCCAACAAATTAGTCTCTACAAAACCCAATATTAAATACAATTTTCACTTTAACCTACATGTTGAACTTCAGCGTCTTCAGTGAACCCAGGACTAGAGATGGACTGATGCACTTTTCAGGGTAAGTTTACAAACTGAAACCTGGCCCATATTATTATGGACTAAAATCCATAATAATAACAACAACTTCATCATTTAACTGTTTGTCTGGCAAATCACTACACAAAGTCTATTTCCTACTAGTTCCCTAGTATTGCTACCACCACAGCAGGCTGTGGCTTTGTGACTGACCTCCATAGCAAGACTAAGGACTGAGCTGGACTGAAAACTGAATTACAGGACCCTGCTAGAAGCACTTGCTTTTACCCCAGTGTTGAATGATACAGCAACGTAGCAACGTTGAAGGCACCGTGGCAAAGGTCACACCACTATCACCAACACTCACTCCAGAATAGTGCTTCTTTTTCCTGGAGGTCAACTGAACTAGCTATTACAAACCTCTGACTACCTCTCGTAGAAGAGCCAGTGGTCTGTCAAACTTATTTCTCATTTTAACTCTTAAGTGGTGACTTGTATTACAGAACAAGCTCTGACCCTGACTCCCTTGTAACTAGGCACTGTGTGAAGTTTTTTGAGGCTTTTTTTGCAAAGAGAATCTGGAAAATTAAAAAAAGAAAAAAATTAGGAAGAAGGCGAGGAGAGGGAAGGAGAGTGGAGGAAAGATGTTCTATCACTGAACCAAACCTGAATTCCTATTGAAAAATACATTCTCACCTGAAGAAGTGCTTGAAAAGCCTAGTAGAGTTCATGATTTTAGTGAAGTATGAATTTACTAGAAGTATGAATTATTCAAAACAGGCAGGCTAAAACTTCCTGACCAAACACCCTGAACAATGTACAAATGTGGATTTAAATAAGATATGAATTCAGGCTGGATCCAGTCCCATGAGGGTCAATTCCATGTCATGCAGTACAAAGCGTAACTTTGAGATTAAAGAGAAGTGAAAATAAATCCTTGTTCTGCTTTGGTAATTTTCATTTACTGAGATGCAGAGCACAAATGTTTATAAACAATATTCTTACAAAGGTATTCTTCCCTTTCAAATAATTACTACTTAAAGAAATTCTGACCTCCCTTAAAATGAGATGCAGCATGTAAGCATGCAGAGTTTTGTCACAGAAAACAATACCATTAAAAATAAAATTAGTGTTGGAAAAACCTCAGGCAATAATCCCAACCAATCAGCCTGGCAGGCTTAAAGGCAGACATGCAAGAAAGGCTCAGATAATGCAGTGATGCAAGATGCAAAAGAATCTGCTTGCTTGGGTAAGATAGAAGATCACTATTTAACACCACCAAGACAACACCTCCAGGCTCTTTTATTTAAGTACTAAGCTAACTTGGCTCTGTTTAGCTCACAAAGTCTGCTGCAACCAGATGATGATAAAGTCAGAGGCAAGATAACTGGAGATTAACCTTAACAGATATTTCTGTTCCTGAAATTACTTCCCTTTCTATACTCTCCTACTGGCTCTGGCTCACAAGTTTCATATTCCCTCTTAATGTTGATAAAGTTAAAAATAATACACCCAGCTGAGGATCGGGCCCTGAATTTTTGTTGCCCCTGAGCATTGGTTTGTTAGAACCAAAAAAAATCAGTGGTGCTCACAAAGCCTCCAGAAGGTCAGTGAGAGGTGCACAGAGCACCCTGTGACTTGGTATTAAAAGAAAAACAATTCCAGCCCCAGTTCCTCAGCCACCTTAACTTCAGAGGCACGGGAGGCATCATATGTATGTAAAACGCAAATAAGGAAAGGGATGCATGCAATGGGCTGGAAGGGGTAGGTCACCACTCAACAGTACAAATAATAAGTAGGAAGAAGGGCAGCAGTGGAAGAGGGGCTTTAGAAGTGCAAGGAGGAAATGCAGCTACAAACTGAGGAAATGCGGCTACAAACCCATTGAAATACCAGTGCTCTCTGCATGGTTCTATGGTGAGTGTTATCCTGAGGAGGTGAGGAATGCGAGGCAGGGGGTCTGTGGTCTATGGCTTGTTTTTCCATCAATACATATGTCTGACTTCGAGTAAAAGATTAACGAGACAGCTAGCAAATGTCCTAGGAGACAAATGGATAAAATGCTGTTTGTACATGTCATTTTCGTCTCTCAGTCTCTGAATGAATCTGCTAGGATGCACACCTGCACCAGGAAGATTTCCTTGACAAGGTAACCCTTTCCACTGCAGAACGCATGAGCACGTCAGCATACAGCTTACCTGACACGTACATTCTTTCGGTCAATGTGGTTTGGAAAGAACCTTCCACCTACTTTTTTTCTGCATGTGACGTACATTACTGCATGTTACAGAAAAGCCCCAGGTAAAATAAATGGAAACTCTAACCAGCAGCTACGCACCTGGTGTTTTTGCATTTCCCAACAGATATTACAGTTGCTGGAATGATGTGTGAATCTTCTACACCACCTCCTATTGACAATTTAGTTTAGGTGTGGCATGAGAGAGATCTGTGTTATTGATACTAATGACCCACAGCCTATTGCTAAAGAGAAGGAAGAAACCAACTGAGGAACTTCATAGTTTAAAAAAATCCAAAGCAATAAAACCCCTCAAATATTTGCATTCTACTACATTTGGCAGCAACTGCTCTGTTATAGGCTGAAAAGATTGCAGACAGGCGTGCTGACATTTTCATTTTCCAGGGATGGTCATGGCAGCGGACAGAACAGCTAGACTGTCACTAAAGCTCACCCTTCCTAGATATTAGAAACTCTGAAATGTTTTCCTCTTCTGTTGGCAATCTGTGCTATTGGTGATCCCTCAGAGTTGATGGTGTAATGCCACTGGCCTGAGTCCCGATGCAAGGAATGCAGTGGCGCCCAGTCAACCACTAGCACTAACCACAATCTCCCTGCAGATCTTAACTAACTTGGCAGCTCAGCTCTGTGTAGTAACACCATAAAAAATGGGAGCACCTTTTCCTTCCCTCACTGCCTTCCTCTTCTTTTCCTGTTTTATTTTTTAGGCTTTTTTTTTTTTTTTTTTCTTTTTGTTATTTTCTGGAAAAATCCTAGGGGGTTAAGTAGAGTCCCTAAGGAGAAAAGTGATCCCTCATTTATAACAATTCAATGTCTCTCATGTTCTGATTTCTGCTTTACCTGAAACCTGTGAAGTGTGAGTCATATCCATTTTCCTTGTGCCATGATTGGGAGGAATGCTGATATGTGGGAACTGACAAAGAAGCATGAGGGAACCGATGTTCACCTTTTCATCCTGATGAAATCTGCTGGTGAATCATAGAGTAAGAACTTGACCTCACCCATGAAGCTGCATGAAGATTAAAAGAACTTCCTTGTGTCTCTTTGCTGTTCCTCTGACTACCAGGTTTGTTGGCTAGAGATGAGCAGTTAAACCACCCCACTAAGCTCAGGGAGAACGAATTAAAGTCTTGTCAAGTGCCACCCTTGACAACCCAGCTCTAAAATACATAAGCTATCCCTTTTGATGAGTCAAGAGTAACCAGTCTTGCGACTGGACACACCAGACAGATGTGGTTAGCTAAAGAAAGGGACATATTCAACCATCCTGAAGCCCTTCATATTAGTGACATTGGATATATTTTGTGAGAAAAGTTTGGAGTCCTGAACAGGAAGGTGATGCTGCAGGAAGTCAACCCTCAAATAATGTTTCTATCTCAGTTAACCCTGCCAGCATGCAAGAAAGCACAGGATAAGCTTGTTCAAAAAAGCTGGAAAACAAGTAGGAAATTCTAAGGCCATCTACAGCCACCTCCAAAAAGCAGGAAAAGAGAACACCATTAAATGAATGTGATTTGTTATGAACTGAACAGCCTTCTCTATTTAAGGCTATTTGTCACCTAGGGATTAAAACAGTCCTAATACTTTAGCTTTCTTTCCACTCCTGAGGGCAGCTCTTGAACTCTTGAGCATTTGACCCATAGTCACTGCCAGGTTACTATGTCCCCCCTCCCCAAGAGTGCTGCTAGAATGCAGGAAATAAGACACATACTGTCCCATCCTGTACTGTACTTTTACTTCTATTTTTTTTCCTTCTTTGCAGCTGCAAAATACAACTGAGCAAGTTAAATTCCACTTCCCTTGAACACGGAAGTGCATTTTGTCACATGGTCACATCAGCAGACTGCAGCAACAAGCACAGTCACCTGGTGAAACAATCCACTTGGAGATTTGGAAGGAAAATTTCCGTAGGGCAGGTGACACTGGACATCTGGCAGCCCTCTACTTTTGTTCTGAGAATAACACCTACATTGTCGGGTGTGTTGCCAGAAGCTGCACTCACCTGGGATGCAGCCAGCCCAAGATGAAAGGGAACACCGAATCCAGAAGGGATGATCAGCTTTTACTGATGCTGTTCAGGACAGAGGTACCTGGGAACATGCTAGTTCCCCTTAGGTGTTCAGTACTGCTTGGTAAAGTCAGGGAACTAAGAAGAATAATCAGGTCAGAGCCAGGCATGCATATGCTTTCTCCACAGGGATTACAAACTACTTGCCAAATATTCAGATTGGGTAATTGCTACCTGGATTACCAAGGGTATGCAGCCCAAAAGAAGATAATTGCTAAGAGTTTCTGATAGATTGCATCACTCCCTGCCTAAGTGTATGGCAGAATGAGAATCATCAACACATGATGTAAGGATACAAGCCTGCGTGTAAGTTTAGACAGTAGAGCTGAACCCATTGTGACTGCCTGGAGCACAAGAAACATTAACCCCCACACTCCATTTATAGGAAAGCAGTAATTTGATTTTGAACTCCAGAAGCATTTGTGGAATCCAGAGATTCCCCAAAATAACCTTCTCTTTCTTAGGACACGGGGGACAAGCACCCATCCCTGCTCTACAATGTAAATTTGACCAAAGCTAATTTTACTGCAGCGTCTAGCTATGAGATCATTGTTCTACCAGCATACAAGTTTAGCCTTATGCTGCCACATATTTTATGACCAAGTGCAACTTGGAGCAAAGCCTGTGCTGTCTGTCAGGGGTGCTACTACATGATAAAAAAAAAAATCCATCATCTGTTGTATTTAACTATAAAGCTCCAGTGAAAATCAGTTTCCTTCTAATAAAAATGCTTAGGTACTACTAAGATTCACAGAAAGACGAGACATCCAAAGTATTACAGCATAATTATATGTGTGAGTATGAGATTCCCGAAGCATTTTAGAGGTGCTTTTCTTCTCTGAAACCAAACAGCAGTTTGGTTACAGAGAAGAGAACAGAAATTATTCAAATTTTTACTCTGTTCCAGTCAGCCATGCATACAGTGTGCTGACTCAGGAACAAGCATTAAAAAGCAGGAGCCATGCAGGAACTTACAAATCCAATTGTACATCTCTCAAGGGGGGTCATTACAACAGTGTCAAACAGGCCTTAAGCAGAAGGAATGAATGGGGGGGGGGGAGATTTGACAGCAGGGGAAAACAGTGCTGGTAGAAAAGGCCCAATAACAACAGGTCCAGTCAACATGCACAGCCTTCAAACTGAACCCTGATCCTGAGGTTTTAAGGAGGAAAGTGATAGCCCATATCAAAGTTAATAAGGAAGACATGGTGAAAAAATAATAATGAGAGAGCACACATTAAAATATCCAGTCAGGGCCCACTTCTGTGTGCCATTAGAAGATTACACTCCTCCTTGTTTTCTTAGGTCCATAATATAGTTAATTTTAGACATGACTGCAAACAAGCAAACAGACTCAAAACTACATGTCTAAGAAAGCTGGGAGATGGCAATATTATTAGTGCCTATTCAAGGTACTAAACCTGGCCGTAGATGAAATATTAATCAAAGGCTGCATTCAGTGACTTCAGAAAATGATTATTCAACACAGCAATGATGTTTTGCCTAATTGTGTAGTGAAGTTTTATCTTACTATGCAGTAAAGTTTAAACCAAAATGTTAGAGTAGGAAGATCACAGAGCTTTAATGATAGGCTGAAACTTGTGAAAGGCATGTGTGTATTAATATTTGTCTTCACAAAGTATGTAAATCACTTCAATAACACTCTGCTTGTCTTCTACATGAGATAATGGATTAATAGTCAACAGCTATTATTTCATTGTTGGGTAGATCATCAAATTAGTGTCTAAATTAAGGATCCAATTAATCTGTATTAAATAATTTGTCAATACAAATAAAATAATTGTAATTTAAGATAATCATATTTGTGGGGTTTTTTCCTCTTATTAGCATTAAGAACAGAGATTTTTATCAATGCCCAAATCGCAGCTCCCTTAATACTTGGAAGGTATCCAAGATTCAGATCTTGTAGTAGGCCTCCCTCTCCTACGTATGCATTAAAATGCTTCTTTATCTTTTGTGAAAATATCTTTTTTCTTGAGAAGGGAACTACAAATTCCACTCCTCCCATTCACACTGAGGAGAACATTACTCTCTAAACAGCGCCACTCAATCCAAAACAAACAGCAAGATATCTAAAATATCCCTTAGTTTACTAAGGGATGTAAGACTCAAGAGACAGAGTACCTCCTTCCTGGAACAAACAGACGCGAGACGGTGGATTCAAAAGGACTGTGTTTGAACTGATCTAGCTCATCTCCAAGTCCTATGGTCAAATTTATGAGTGTTTCCATAGGAAAAAAAGAAGTGTCAGGAGGACATCCCGGGTTGGAACGCAACAGAACTGATTCCCACAAGCCCAGGAATGTTGCTGATTTTCATGATAGAGCTGTTAATCTTATAATAAAGTAACTTTTGAATGTATTTTGCAGTCAGCAATAAAGGACCCCAGTGTAAGCAAACCTCCCTAGTAACAGAGCTGTGGAAATATTGCTGGAGGCAGGTCTTGCTCTGCTTTCTTTTGTCTGTCCACATAGTCTCTGCACAAAGATACTACCAGAAGCAGAGAAAGGCCATAAAACTGAAGACATCATTTTAAATCAAAAGGCTTTTAGTGGTTACATTACAGGAGCTATCTGTGTTCTCAATAGTGACTATAGCAATTACACAGTGAGAACATCTAGGCAGGTGCATAATTTAAAGAGAAAAAGGACTTCCCCCCTCCACCCCCCTTTTTATGGGAGGTCAGACTTTGTATTTCAGTAGGTCTGTTTTACTAAAGAAGAACCAGAAATGAGGGTAGGGTGAAAGGAGTGGGTAGGATAGAAAAAGAGATGAGAGAAGAGAATGGGCAGTGGAAAAAAAAACAGGGAAGGAGGATGAAAGAGAGAGATGACATCTGACTTGGACATGGGGTGAACCACAAACCTAGTCATTGCCAGTGTCCAGGAACAAAAATAACTCGTTTGTCCACCCGCAGCAGGGCAGATGCCAGTGCAGCAGGACAGTGCTGATGTGTTCCCCGCACTGCTCAGCGCGGCACATCCCAACCCACTCCCAGATCTGCTCATTTCACTGTGCTCGTGCGGAGCGACAGAGCTCAGAGTGTTCTCGCAGTCCCTGTGGTTGTGGTTAGGAAACTGCCGCATGTTGGGTCTCAATAGAAAAAGTATTTTAATACGAGAAAAACAGGAAACTTAAGCACGTTTTGGGTTTAATTCAATTTCAGTTCCCTGATTCCTTTATTTTCTATGGACAAAAGGCATGTAACAAAATTATGAACTGAGACATGAAGAAAGCAGAACTGTGCACATGACTGATAAAGCTGGCTCATTATGTGAAAACTGAAGCCATGCAAAACATAAATTCAGAACAGATTAAAACAACTCTCATCCAAAAAACCAGTTAGGGCCAGTCAAGCAAATCCCAGCACCTGGGCAGCCTTTGAGCAGAACATATATGATCTGGCACAGGTCATGGTTTCAGAAGAGTATACCAGATTATGAAGAAACACAAGTATTCTTTCTTCATTTTAAACTGAAAGCAACCTCTGGTTTAGGAATCTCCAGAGACTAGGTACAAGGTACTAGTTCAGTGTCAGCCCTACACTTTCTTTGCAAGATTGTCAGGGCATTTTACTGCTAATGTACTAAAGCATGACACTAGCTCAAGATAACCACATTCTATTGAGAAACATAACAATAGAAATAATGGAATAAGCACTTCATGCAATTTGCTAGGAATGTAGTTTGGACACCAACAGCCAAAACAAACTAAAATGGCAAATGCAAGGACTCTATTTTGAAAAGATCTGCAAACAGACTCAGCAGCTTTACAGGGGGTCATATTTTCCACAAGGATAAACTGTCCTTGAACAATATTTTCAGTGTTCTGGGTACTAATGCGCTTTCTTTTCCTATGGATTGTTCTCACCTCCGCTCCTTTTCCTTGAACAAATATTTACTGTGACCAATAAAATTCTGCTCTCTATTTATGAGTTAAATAGCATTGCATTCCCACGTGCTGGTTTATATACCCATACATAGAGCATATGTGCCCACAGAAATGACATCTCTAAGTCTGGTGGAATTATTTTTAAGCAATCATATTCACTGTAGATTTCAGTCCTGATTCATCAATACATTTAATTCACTGTGAGTGAGAGGAATGAAGCATTCAGCTCAAGAAAGGAGGTGACATATTTCACCAGAGATAAAGCATTTCTGTATGTGAAACAGTGATGCCTGATGTGGTGCCCATAAGCATGGGAGTAAACACATCATCTTCACAGGGAACTACTGACGTTTAATTTTAAGAAAGCAACCAAAAATATTTTTAGTGGATTATTCATACATTTCTAAATGTGTGCAAGGATTTTACCAGGCCAGAGATTGAGAGGGCAAATCACAGCCCGCAAGATGCAAGCAGACTATTAGCAATAAGCAAGCTGGACTACTATCTGTTATTAATTCATTATTCACCTATTGTTATATGCTGCTCATCATCTTGAAAATGTCAGTAAAAGACTCACGAATGGAAAGAATCCTTACATGTGAACCGAGAACATCCAGCACAAACTATGTACGGCAAACAAAGGTGAAAATTTCACAGGTTAACATTAACAAACAGAGCACATCATCTAAACCTCTTTCATTTTTTACAAGGGAGACACAGCCTTGGTGCACTGGGGCCCCCCAGCATTTTTACTGTATTTATATAGCTTTGGGGAAGCTGGGGACCATGCTCCACACGCAGCTCTTTTTGCTGAATTCCCCTCCAGGAGCACAGGGGCGAAGAGGAACACATCTCTTGTGAACACCTGCAACCAGCAGTTCCTTCCTCAGGCACTTAAATAGATTTTCCTCACACTACTGTAAAACAAGACACTGGCTGTTCCCCTTCATACACCCCAAAATATAAACAGTTGTACTAACAAGAAAGAAGGTGAGAACACCAGCGGGTTCCTCTGGGATGCAAAAGCAAAGCTACATAAAGCATTAATGTCTATGCTGGACTTCGCTTTAATTTGCAAATCCCAACTGCTCTGCAGTGCCCCCAGAAGAGGTTGAAGCTCAGGCTTTGTAGCATGCCTGAAGTCTGTCACATGCACACTTGTACTCAAATACCTTGTTTATAGAATTGTTCCTAGTCTTACAGATCTCCCTCAAGTCTTCTGCTCTTTACAGGAGAGGCTCAGTGGCCACAGACCATCTGAAACAACCTTTTGAATGGTGGAGGTGTGTACCCAGACATACAGTGACACAGGTGGATTTTGTCTGGTCTCCTAACAACTTGATTAGACCTGGACCTAACTTGGTTTAGAGCCTAGCTATGTCTATGGTTTGAAATGATTACCATAGGCATGATTTATTTGCTGTTTTACACTTATGTTGGTTGTGGACAAACTTTGGTTTTAGTCAAGATAACCGGGCTTCCAGACAAGGTGATGGCCACAAGGCAACCACCAGGCTGGGTCTGATGGTGAGGGAAGCACTAACTTCCCTGTTGGTGAACAGGGGAGAAATGTATCAATGTAGGCCCTTGGTCAAAGCAGAAGAGGGTGGGAATTCCTTCCCAAAAAACAGACATCTGTCCAGGGTAAGGAAGGACATGTTAAACCCTTCTTCAAGTAATAGAGGAGCCGACAAGGAGAGGTGCCATGCTTGACCTCATGCTCACCAACAGGGAAGGGCTCATTGGAAATGTGACGATCCAGGGCAGCCTTGGTTGCAGTGACCACGAGATGGTCGAATTCGAGATCCTTGGGACAGTGAGAAGAGCGTGCAGCAAGCTCACTGCCCTGGACTTCAAGAGAGCAGACTTTGGCCTCTTCAGCAGCCTGCTTAGTAAGATTCCATGGGATACAGCCCTAGAGGGCAGGGGGGCCCAAGACTCTTGGTTGTTATTCAAGGATCACCTGCTCCAAGCTCAGGAGTGTTGCATCCCAACTAGAAGGAAGAGCAGCAAGAGGGCCAGGAGACCTCCTTGGATGGATAAGGAGCTGCTCAGAAAAATTCAAAGGAAAAAAGAGGCTTATAGAAGGTGGAAGCAGGGACAGGCGGCCTGGGAAGAATACAGGGATGCTGTTCGGGAAGCTAGGGAGCAGGTGAGGAAGGCTAAGGCCCAGTTAGAATTGAACTTGGCTAGGGATGTTAAGGATAATAGGAAGGGATTCTATAGGTATGTAGTGAGTAAAAGACAGACTAGGGACAACGTAGGCCCCCTCCGGAAGATATCAGGAGAACTGGCTACCTGGGATTTGGAGAAGGCTGAGGTTCTTAATGACTTCTTTGCCTCCATCTTCACTGGCAAAGTCTCTGACTGCACCACCCAAGTCTTGGAAGGCAGGGACTGTGAGAATGAAGACATAGGCCCACTGTAAGAGAGGATCTGGTTCGAGACCATCTTAAATACCTAAATGTACACAAGTCCATGGGACCTGACGACATCCATCCGCGGGTCCTGAAGGAGCTGGCGAATGAAGTTGCTAAGCCACTGGCCATCATATTTGAAAAATCATGGCAGTCAGGTGAAGTTCCCAACGACTGGAAAAAGGGAAATATAACCCCCATTTTCAAGAAGGGAAAAATGGATGACCCGGGGAATTACAGACCAGTCAGTCTCACCTCTGTGCCTGGCAAACTCTTGAAGCAGATTCTCCTGGAAGACATGCTAAGGCACATGAAAAACAAGGAGGTGGTTGATGACAGACAGCATGGCTTTACTAAGGGGAAATCCTGCCTGACCAATTTGGTGGCCTTCTATGATGGGGCTATGGAACTGATGGACAGGGGCAGAGCAGTTGATGTCATCTACCTGGACTTGTGCAAAGTGTTTGACACTGTCCCACATGACATCCTTGTCTCTAAATTGGAGAGACATCAATTTGATGGGTGGACCACTCGGTGGATAAAGAACTGGCTGGATGGCCACACACAAAGAGTTGTGGTCAATGGCTCGATGTCAATGGCTGGAGAAAGGTAACGAGTGGTGTCCCTCAAGGATCGGTGTTGGGACTGGTCTTGTTCAACATCTTTGTCGGTGACATGGACAGTGGGATTGAGTGCGCCCTCAGCAAGTTTGCTGATGACACCAAGCTGTGTGGTTCGGTTGATACGCCGGAGGGAAGGGATGCCATCCAGAGGGACCTCGACACGCTTGTGAGGTGGGCTGATGCCAACCTGATGAAGTTTAACCATGCCAAGTGCAAGGTCCTACACCTGGGTTGGAGCAATCCGAGGCACAGCTACAGGTTGGGCAGAGAAGAGATTCAGAGCAGCCCTGCGGAGAAGGACTTGGGGGTGTTGGTCGATGAAAAAATGAACATGAGCTGGCTTCAGTGTGCGCTCGCAGCCCAGAAAGCCAACCATATCCTGGGCTGCATCAAAAGGAGCGTGACCAGCAGGTCGAAGGAGGTGATCCTGCCCCTCTACTCTGCTCTCGTGAGACCTCACTTGGAGTATTGTGTACAGTTCTGGTGTCCTCAACATAAAAAGGACATGGAACTGTTGGAACAAGTCCAGAGGAGGGCCACGAGGATGATCAGGGGAGTGGAGCACCTCCTGTATGGAGACGGGCTGAGAAAGTTGGGGCTGTTCAGCCTGGAGAAGAGAAGGCTGCATGGAGACCTCATAGCAGCCTTCCAGTATCTGAAGGGGGCCTACAAGGATGCTGGGGAGGGACTATTCATCAGGGACTGTAGTGACAGGACAAGGGGTAACGGGTTCAAACTTAAACAGGGGAAGTTTAGATTGGATATAAGGAAGAAATACTTTACTGAGAGGGTGGTGAGGCACTGGAATGGGTTGCCCAGGGAGGTTGTGAATGCTCCATCCTTGGCGGTGTTCAAGGCCAGGTTGGATGAGGCCTCGGGTGACATGGTTTAGTGTGGGGTGTCCCTACCCATGGCAGGGGGGTTGGAACTAGATGGTCCTTTCCAACCCTAACTATTCTATGATTCTATGAAACAGCCTATACTACCTGCTCTGTAGTAGGAGATGTGCACCATACGCCGAAACCCTCAGTGTCAAATGCCAATGAAGTGTTAAGCAGCAAGAAAATAGTTTTAACCAACAGCACGCTGGAAACAGCAAAACCTATTGGCTTTGGCACACGTGCAAAGCATATATGCCTGGGTTGCCTGGAATAGCAAGAGACACAAAATGCAGGACTGCCAGGAGTATTGGTGAGAGGGGCTGGGGACATGCACTGTTGAGCAGGACAAAAATGATATAATCCCATGTGCTGAGCTCAAAGGAAATCCAGATGGTTTCCTGACCATCTTGAGAGTGAGAATTTCAGATTCATCAGGCCAAGAAATGAGAACTACATAAAATCATAGAATCATGAAGGCTGGAAAAGACCTTTAAAATCATCAAGTCCAGCCTAACACTGCCAAGTCAGCCACTAAACTATACGCCTAAACACCACATTTGCAAGTCTTCTAAATACCTCCAGGAATGATCACTCAACCACTTCCCTGGGCAGCCTGTTCCAGTGCTTGACAACCTTGTTGGTAATGAAATTTTTCCTAATATTCAATCTAAACCTCCCCTGGAACGGCTTGAGAACATTTCCTCTCAGCATATCACTTGTTACTTTTGTTACTTGGAAGAAGGGACCAACACCCACCTTGCTACAATCTCCTTTCAGGTAGTTGTAGCGAGCGATAAGGTCTCCCTTGAACCTCCTTTTCTCCAGGCTAAACATCCCCAGTTCCCTCAGCTGCTCCTTATAGGACTTGTGCTCTAGACCCTTCACCAGCTTGAGAGAGCCGTATCACAACATTTAGGAGACTTTTGTGTTCACTTGGTTGCGAGGTTGTAAGGTGTTTTTTTGTACTTAGCAGCAAGCACTTTCCATACTAACACCTGTATGACAATTTGATATTTGAAAGCTATGTCATCTGAAGCCTTATCTGTCTCATTTCAGCAAATTTACCTCCTGTCAGACACCAAAGATCTTTACTTTTACTTTAAGATGACTTTATTTCTAAACTTATAATCCTGTTTACAGAGAAAACATATTTTTCATCTATTATTTGGCCACTATCAAGCAATTATCAACAATAGCACAGTACGAGTCAGACTCATCTGCACACCACACACTACATACAGAAATGCCTCTCTTTTAAACCAAGCCACAGTGCTGATTTCAGGGACTCTTCCAGCACTTCTGAGAAGAGACAGTAGGCTGAATTAGACAGCAGTGGCAAGCAGCCAGTGTGCAGGTGAGAAAAACAAGGGACCTCTACCTTCATCTCTGCCCAGCATCCCCATATGCCTGACCCCTTTCAGCCTCTGTATGATTTCATTTATTTTCATAAAAGAGATGCTATTGAACAACTGCTAGGAAGACACTAAGCATTGTAAATAAATAAAATAGGTATATTGTTGTCAAAAGACACTGAATAATTTCAATTTGTGATGCATGAGCTTTGCTGTGCTGATTATGTTAACTTAGTAAATTGCAAAATTAATTCAGCCACAAAAGGTTTCCCAGTCAATTGTGCAAATTGGCACGGTTCTGTTGCAATGCTTTGTATTTCTAATGCTGCCTTTAATCAGAGGATCTCAAAATATATTTGTGATCCATAATTAATAAGATGTACTATATTTCCTTAAGCTATGTAAGTATGATTGTAGCATGTACTTCCCTATCTCATTGCACTTTTTCACATCTGTAAAACTGTTGTACTCATGCAGTAGCAAAAATCTCTGACCACTGCCATGTTTCTAGTTTACAAATGTGCTAGTCATGTATATACATGTCTACACTGCTACTCTTTCCTTCCTGTGCAGGTACAAAAGATACAAGATGGTTGGAGGATATAAAACTTGCAACAGTCTTTTCCCAGATGCCTGTTTCTTGAACTTTTCTAGTGTGATCCTCCAAAGGAGGAGCAGTAATAGAACTGAAATGTGGCAGTGTTCAAGGCCAGGTTGGACAGAGTGTGGGGAAACATGGTCTAGTATGAGGCATCCCTGCCCATGACGAGGGCTGGAACTAGATGATCTTTAAGGTCCCTTCCAACCATGCAAATCAGTACATCACACTGCAGAATCATGTAACATCTGAGAATTTGCAGAATCATGTAACAACCTGAGACAGGTAAATTTAAAATTTACCTTTTAGAAACAACTGCATACCTAACTTGTCTTACTAATCACAAAGAAGATTATTCATGGTGAAAGAGATTTAAAAATCTAATTCAGTTTTAACCATGTATTCTTATTTAAAGGCTAGAAGGAAAGTATTATTTTACAGATAGTGATCAGAGACACCAGACTTACTTTCCCACAGTTGCATTGTAAGTCTGTGGCCACACTGGCAACTGCATCCACTCAAATTACTATTAATTCTGCTTACAACATCAGTGCCTAAGGACTGCTGAGAATGGAGAGCCTTCAGTCTTGCTAGGCTCTGTACCCAGAGAGCTGCAGCCAGGCCCTGCCTAGGGCTCTCACAGCCAAAACAAAGAACTATGGAGGAAAGGCAGTAACAAACCCAGCAAACTGTGTGATAGAAACAACTTTATAGGAGGTCCAATCATGGTTTTTCCTTAACAGGGTTTAGATAAAGTAGGGTGTGTAGAACTAAAAGAAACAAGGGACTGATGAGGAAGGAGAAACAGGCCAGAAAAGCTGAAGATAAAACAGCATAGACAAGGAGTAAAAATGAAGTGAAAGGACTGTGGGGAGCAGGAACAGGAGAGAACAGAGCTCCTGCAAAAGAGGATGGGGTGCAGAAAATCCTCCAAGAGAGCAAGCTCTCACAGCACCTAACAGTCCCTATTTCAGCAACTCTGGTAGCTGTTCCTCTCTGTGGTTCAGTGGAGGCACCGCTTGTGTCCTAACATCCTCTGAGCAAGAGCTCCCTGCACAACTCTGCATTGAGGGAAGGGGGAGGGATGGGCACTGGCCAGAGCCCATCTACTTCCCCATCTCCTCACAGCCAGCTCAGCACTGGCTGCCTCTGCAGCTGCTCTGCCAGCTAAAGAGCTCGGCCACAAGGCCAACCACAAGCTCAAACTTCTTCTCTTCCTAGTTGGTTCACCACTTGTATCTCTCACAATAGGCCTGTTGTGAGCACACCACGAACACGCTGAACACTCCTGCTTCTCTTCCATATCCACACTATTTCCCTTTCTGGTTCAGACGAGCAGAAATATATACAACAGATGAGTGAGGAAGATAGATAGGAAAGAGGAGAAAAGATGCATCTTTCTATCTCACCACCTAGATGATGTTTTAGGCAAGTGTGCTGACAAACATGCAATCCCTCTAAAAGCTGCTCCTATTAAACCAAAACTGAATTTGAACGACAGGTTTCTTATCTTTATTATTTTTTCATCAAAACTTTCAAGAAAACCACAGTTTCTAAGTCTACTCTACCAGAGGGTTATATCACGCACACTTTTCCCACAGACAAAAGGACACAGGCATACAGCAGATCATGTCTATGTTATCTGGAAACAGAAGACGGAGGCACTGCCACTTACCTCCACATTCCTGTCCCTTGTGGGAGGAAATGGAGTTCAAGGGGATGGATGTACAACCATTTCTCGTGGTATCTTGCCAATCCTCTGCCCCTGGGTCTATTATGATTAATGCTGATCCACCACCTGGAGTCTGTGTTGGCCGTTCATGCGTTTTTCGTGGCAAGTAACCATAGTAAGCATGTGTAATGGATCTCTACCCAGATTTTTTGAGAGTTCTGGGTCTGCTGGAAAGATGAAGCAAAGTTAAACCGGGCCCCAGACCTCACCATGTAACTGAGTCCCTCATTGATCTGCTCTCTGCTGAAGCACTTATAGCAAAGGCTCCCTCTCTCTGGTGGGCATATTAGGAGTAGCAGCAAGAAAGGTGTTACAGCGGGGTCACTTCACAACATGCAGCAGATAAGAGAAGGTATTTTCTGCTCCTAAGCCATTCTGAACCCTGTTCAGCGGCAAGTTTCCAGAATCCTTCAGACAGTGTGACACAGCTCACTGCCTCTAGAAGGGTGACCTTCTAACAAGAATATCAAAGTTTTCTGAACAACAGGTTTCTGAAACATTTCAAACATGTTCTTGTGAACCATCATTAAAATGGCCATTTGTGGGTAAGAATAAAACCCTGAGTAAAGGTTAGCCCTCGCATGCTTCTGAAAAGCCATGTGTTCTGTTAAACAAAACCATTACAGCACAAGCTGCAAACTATTTCCAACATCCAGAGCCAGAGATCATATAAAACTATCAGATCAGATTTGTATTGTAAAGTTTCTACTAAAATAAAGTCACGCCTGATAACATTGATATACTACATACTGTTACATAGGTAAATCAATATTATCATTACCCCCCTGAGTGCAATACTCGAGCTAAGGTTTGGTAATTAAAGCAGACTGCATTTAACAGAATATCAGAAATATTTATGACATCTTTAAACAATTGCCTAAAAGCAAGAGCCCTGGTGATTCAAAGTACAAAACCAGGATTTTGACAGCAGTCTGTGGAAAGAGAATTTTCTTTCTCCTTTTGGCACACCACCATCAGATCCCCTGCATGAAATCCAGCCCTACAATAAATACCCAGGCCACATACAACACATGTAACACAAGCAAACTACCATCGCTTGCTTGACTGCAGCACAACTGTCCACAGCATCTGAGGATCTGGCCCAAGGAACATATTCCATCAGAAACCGACCAGTTTTAAGGTGGCTTTTGACAGATTTAACAAGGTTGGTGTTATTTTTCAAATGAACATCCTTTAGGTCATGACAGGTCTTCAGCATTTTTATGTAACAACCACCATTTAAGCTCATCTGTAGACTGTTCAGGTCAATGCCAACACACAGGATTGCCAGACACTGGTGCTCAGGGCTTATAAATTATTACATTTCATTCTCCAAACAAAAGGCCTACAAACTCAGTTGAGATTTTAAAATTCATCCCACAGAAGGGCAGATTATGAGCTGGGGCTGAGACTGTGGCTGTGACAGAGAGGGCCTGGCTTCACAACAAGCCCCACCAATTCTCATGCCTCCCTCCCCACCTAGCTTTCCGAGATAGACGCTGTGTTTCCATGCAGACACTGCTGTGAATGGGAAGAACAGGCTCTGGTTTAACAGCAGGGTTTTCTTGTCTTTCTGTCCAGTTGCTAAAGTGGGCAGGTCAGTAGGATCACAGGGTTAGTAAATTTTACAAAATAAAATCTGCTATTAATACAGTTTGGGTATTTGGGTTTTTTGGGGTTTTTACTAAACCAGCTCATAAGAAGACTCATCTACTCATCTGTTTGTCCTCAAGAAATGTAAACTCCTTAATTCACTGCACGTTTAGCTGGAAAACCCATGGCCCTGTGATGTATAGAGAGCTCTACCACCGAGAGAAGCACTGCAATGTGATGACACATTGAACAGTATCACTAGTAGAAGCAACTTCCAGGTATAAACAGAAAATCTTTACAAGCAGTGGTCAATTCTTCACTGAAGAAACTGCTGTTAGAGGGTCCCCTCTTTGGCTGATTGCTACCATCCATATGAAAGAGTTAGCTGCCCCCACCGCAGAGCTCTCCTTCACTCCTACTACAAAGGCTAGCAGGTTAATTCAACCCAATGAAAGCTCTTTATTTTAAGCTGGCTGACACTTCCCAGAAGCAGATTCTCACTGTCTCTTTCCAACAAAGGACTCTGCTGAGGCAACAGCAGTACAAAAGAAAAAAAAAAAGAGATGTTGGTAACCAGCAACAAAAAGGAAAGAACATCTGAAACCAGTGTGCTGCTCAACAGTGGATGTCTACCACATCCTAAAACACAAAACATCATTCAAAGATGAAATCTGCAAGCAAAACCAATCTTTGCCCGCCAGTGCCTTTCCTTTGAAAGAGATTGAAGAAAAAGTAATTTCAGTGAAAAACTACTCCTTCTTTACCTAAACAGAATATGGGGGAACTCTAGGAATACAGACCTTGGAGAAAATGAATACTTACTGGAAATCATGATCTGAAAATTATTAACAAGTAGTCAACTTTTCTCAGGGCAATGTTAGAATCTGAAGCTAATGAAGAAGACAGTAAATCTCAGCAGATAGGTCTGAATTACATTTCTCTAGTGCTCAGACCCAAATGGTACCTTGATAGCAGTTTGGTCACAGCAAGTTTTTTGCCTTGATCTTTGTTTCTTCTTTGTTTTGTTTTTCTTCTGTATAACTGCCCAGAATGGTGACTGCTTTGTTCATATACACAAATTTCAAATTCAGTTTCCAAGGCTTTGTCCTGGAAAATGCCAATTTCCTCTAAAACACTCTTTCAATGGGGAAAATAAAAATTCTATGCTTCTTCTCTTCTCTCAGGATGGATCTCATTTCAAACTTGCAGTGATTTGTCACCTTTTATTCCAAGTCTTGAAACAGTCAGTGAAGATGAATTTCCAATTAGCCAGATTTTGAAATAAAGAGGATGAGACACTTCCATGAAGCCTGGATTGGCCTGCAGGTTCCCTCTGTAGCTGTTGATGAAGATCACCTCTTGTTGATGGCAGTGTTGGTCTTTGCAGGAAAGGAAGCTTAAAAGAGTAGGAATAACAAGTAGAGAATAAAACTTCTCAAAGAATTTAAAACTTCTATTCCACTATTCCATGTCCTCACTGTCAACAAATCTCAGAAGAAATACAAACTGTCCATTCAGTACTAGATAACTGACTCCTTCATGTTCCCCTCATCCTTACTCTTTTCATATCAGTCCTATGGAAGATGAAACCAGGTAACTTCTGTTCAACCTAGGTATGGAAGCCAACACTGCATGATGTGGACAAGCAAGGGTCTTCCTGATTTCAAATGGAGTCTGCAAAACCAAGCAAGACCAGTCCAACACCATCAGTCCCAAGATGAAGTTCCCCACACCCCTTTGAAGACATCCCTCAGCCGTGACCTGCCTCTTCCCTGCTGCTGGAGCCCTAGGTCTTTTCACACCACAAAATAGCACTTACGCCAAATTGCAAAGTGGTTTTACGAGGTGGAAAGGCACCAGCTAGGGGCTAAAGAAGGCCAATAAACTTTTCCAACTTGTAAGAAAATAACAGATTTAAACCCAGGTCAACTGAGGTGAAGGGCATTAATCGCCTGTATTAACAAGGCTCTGTGTGCCTGCGGCAGCACTCAATTGGAAAAGACAGTACATCTTGCTGTAAAGAAGACAACTAAACAGCAGCTACAATAATTCTTCCCCAAATTTCTTTTACTTTTCATTACATAAGTAATCTGATTTTTATTAAGTAAGACCTCCTAAAAGTCCGTGTGGGCCACCCTTTGTCACTGTGCCTGTTTACCCCAGTGTATGTACTCTCGCACATACATTACGCTCTGACAAATGCCCGGAAAGGAGCTTCAGCCTGTTTTGTTCTTAAGTGATAATCAAAGAAATCCTCCATCACATGTTGAGGCAGTGTGAGTTGGCCATACTGGGATGAAGAGTCATGCAGATGTTACCCAAGTGCTTCCATTAACTTAATCTTCCTCAGAAGAGCCCTTCTGCTGCCAAGTACTTAAGAGTGTCACTTGGGATTTAGATGCCATTTTTGTTCACTGCTGAAGACTGATCATGTGTAGGAATCTGCAGCCCTGATAATAGGGTTTACAGAACACCATGAAAATAGATTACTGGCTGCTGAAAACATTTTAAAAAGACAATGTTACCTTTTACTACTCTTGAAGCGATTTCAGGCATGGAAGGCTTAATGATTGTTTATTCCCCTATGTTTTCCAGAACACCAGCTTAGAACAACATAAGGATCATCATAATAATTGGCTGAGATGCTGATGAAATGATACAAGAGGCTATACATCATTAAATGTTTGCCTTCACATCATTTTAAAATATAAAACTGTACTTCGTGATCAGAAAATGCATCAGACTCTTCCAATTGTCCTGGCATACACTGTTATCTCAGTGATGAAACCAGTTTTACTTTTTTCCTTTTTTAACTCAGTTGTTATGTGGGAAGATGTAGTAGTATAAAATAGCAAGAAATAGTATGAGTAAATTTAACTTGAAAAGTTTAGTATGTGTTTTAGAGGAAAGATTAACAAGTTCTATTTTTTCAACTGCCTTTTTATCTCCATTTTTTTCATCTTGCATTTGCTTCAGCCAAGCAATTCCAACAGTTCAGAAGGACAGATGTTCCATCTCATTCTATTCCCAGACAAGTCACTCTGTAAAATTACATTTCTTTTGAAACATTAGTACAACAGTTTAAAGACCATCAGAAGTTTTAAAGGAGAATTGCAGAGGAATAATCAGCAATGTGTTTGGATCTAGTTTCTATACTGGATTTTTGTAGTTGCAGGACCATTCCTCAGTGTGATACAGTTTGGAATGTATTTTCCACCTTGTGGTTCTTCCTGGTTTGCATCTATATAAGTACCACAAGCCTCATCACAATCCATACAGACTATGTGAATTTATCATATTCAAGGGTGATGTGTTCAGGGATGTGTTCAGTGAACCAAGGCATAACAAATACACCTCACAAGGAGAAAAAAATGATTTAAAATACACTACTGTGCTGACTGGCTAATCAAAGCCTACTCAGTAAGGACATTCAGATCACACAGCTTCATTTCATATCATCACTGTTAATCTGCTCTTGCTAATACACTTCTACAAGAAGGCCAGAGAGGCAGAAACCTTTGGTTGACTCCCAGGAACTCCCCATCTACACTGGCTCTTCCTAATGGCAGAAGAATTAAACATAAAGTCTCAAGAAAACCAAAGTAAGGTTTAAAAGCAGTCACTTAAAGTGAGCATTGCTGATGCACAGATCACTCCACATGGGTGCACCTATATTACTGATTTAGCTTGGATCATAGGGACCTTTTTGAGGCAAACCTCCCAACCATCCCCATTTACCGCACTTGAGCTCACATTGCTGGATGGTCTCAGAGCTAAACCAGAAACACGTGTCCACATTCAGTCCACGGGACTAGGCTCACATCAGCCTGAAGCAGCCTCCTGAAACGTGCACAGTGTGGGCACCAGGGCCAGAGCACTGACAGTTCCTTTCTGCAGATGTGTTGCTATAATTTCCAGGTTCTTCATCAGGTACAAACACTGATGCTTTCAAAATGGAAAAAATACCTCACCTGCATCTTACATGGTTTAAGTCAGACCACACAAGCTTTAGGAAAGTACAGAATTAGGCCCAGATCTCAATAATAACTGATTAAATCAATTGACTATAACTCATATGATCTTTTACATATTTGATTATGGCATATAGAAGTACATTTCAAATTAGGCTCTTAAAATCCTATTCAATAGATCCCAATTATTTATCAGAAAACACAGACTTAAGTTCACAAACACTGCCAGTGTGAATTTGTTGCTTAAAGCCCCAAACCTGCAAACACTTACAAAAACCTCTTTGCACATGAGCATTTTATGTAATACCAGTGTTGCCTACACATAGTAAGTCTTAATGCATAGTAAGTCTTAATTTTGAGATCAAGACACATAATCAAAATGAAGAACTTCTCAAAGAAAGGTTCATGCTCTTATTCTGCTACCAAGATCCACAACATGAAATGGTGATAGATGAATTCAGGCCAAAATACTCCATTTAAGCCAGTTCATGTAGCCTCAGAGAGACACCCAGCTTTATCCACCTTCCCATATCAGACACAGCTTGTTCAAAGCACACTGAAGAATTTGACTCCTAGCTTTTGAACTTCAAAGGCACCACTAGAGATAGCGGCAAGGTGCTTTAACGTTTAACTTGGCCTTTTTTTTCCCTCTATTTGTAGCTATTTTGGAGTTAACCACCTAAGATTCCTCTACTGTCAATGGAAAGAAACAGGACACTCTAGGGTATCACCTTTATGTGATCTGAACACCACTTTTATGGAAGGACAGTTGACTGTAAAAATAACCAGGTGCAACAGTGGGAAAATTCCTGCCGTCCTAATGTCACTAGGATTTCAACATGAACTAATGAAATGAGATTTCAAGGTAATTTTGGATACCCTTTAGTTATTTTGCACTATTTACAGCAGCATTTTGTCTTCTCTCCTTTCTCTAGCAGCAATTGAAAGAGAAAAAAGAAGGGATGCTCATGTTTGAGTGCAGAAATAGAAAATTGTTATTGTGTTAGCCTCCCTGAAAAGCAAGACAGCACTCAGTGAAAAGTGCATTAGGTCAAATCCAATTATTCAGTAACTCCAAAGAGGTCAATGGAATTGCAGCACAGATGAATTTGGTCCACTGTTGCAAATTAAGAAAGTTGAGCTAAATTCTGCCCAAGGTACATGCACTGAAGTAAGACTACACATTTAGCAGATACAAAAAAATTACCTTGCACCACACAGGATCAACTCGTGCTTGCTCTGGCAATGTAAATCTCCTGCCAAATGCAGTGAAGCCTACTCCTCTAATTTGAAGCAGCAAGATTTGGATTTTTCTTTTTACAGTTACATATAATAATATGATCACATAAGGAAGATTTTCTGTCATCGCTTTTCCTTCAATTACAAAACAGAATACAGAGGGTAGGGGATATTATGAAATAACAGTATTGGACTGTATCCTGAACCAAGGATTATATTAAATAAAAAGGGAAATACAAATTTGTCTCATGACTGCAGAGCTTCAGTTTTACTTAGATAATTCTAACAAAAGTAATCACTCATGTCTGATTTACAAATGTGCATGCACCGAATATGGGATGGAAGATCTTGTTAGCCTTCCAGGAAAAATGTGTAAAAGACATGCTCCCTAATAAAAGGAAAACCTGCTTTCATTATTACATGACTAATCTTACTTATCTAATATCGGTACAACAATGGACTAAAACAACCTGTAGCTCCATTGCATATATATAGACCCTCTCTTCACTTAATTTCAGTGTGTTAGACTCTCCTCTCCAAAACCTACTCCTCAGCTAGAAAGCAAACTTTCACCTAATATTATCTTGCAGTAGTTACAGCTCATACTCTATGCTTAGAAGTTGCAAAACTACATCCCTTATCATTAAATGTAACAAAGCTTACGAACTTTCAGAATCCTGCAGGTATTCTTAGGACTTTGCATAATTGGAAATGCAAACTGGTATCCTCACAGCTACCCAGCTGCCCAGTTCTCGAATTTCACCGAACATGGTACTTGCCTACTTTTGAGGATGTAGACCCCAGTCTCTCTCAGAATAAGCCATCAGTACTCACAGAAAGAAGATATCAGTGAGTGCTTTTCAGGCTGAGCCCTGAATGAAAAACGTGGGGAAAAAGGAAATGAGATGATAGCAATTTGTCTTCAAGTATCATCTGCTTTTTAAATTTTCAGACACCAGAAGGACTAAAATATCGCATAGATGTTACATTTTAAAAAAGGAAAGTCCTGAAAGTATCAGAAATAAATGGAGTTCTCAGGGGCAAATTCTGCAGCCTTTCAGTGGGAGTCAGCCTGAGGGGGTGGGAGTGGAGTCACACTAATTGGTAACAAAGTCATTCAGTTCACTCCTAGACTGGTACTGATTTCATTATTACACTATAGAGAAAAGTGCAATTATTTACAAATAATTTCACAAATAGTCTGAATTTACACATGAATAATTCAGCCCAAAGTTACATTTTGCTCCGCAAAAGGCATTTTCCAGTAGCATACAAAGGCCCAGACTTTGCAAGAAGGGAGCGATGCAAACATTGCCTCAGTATGTTCTGTTGAGCTTACGTGAGAATTGGTTTAACATTAACAATATACGCCGCACAAAAACTCATATGAGCTGAACATTGCAAGGCTGCCAATTTAATTTGAAATGACTTGACAGAAAATCTCTAGGCCACCAAATGCTATTATAAAGCACTGTATTCTCATTAAAGGTCTGAGCCCTTTTTTTTCTCCCCTAGGGCAAACTCCTCGTGAGGCTGTCCCTCTGGCATAACATGTGATAGAGCTAATCTGTCTTCACTTGGACAGCATTGCGGATATGCAAACCCAGGTGGCACTAATAGGTTTACAGTAATAACTATGGAATTGGATACAGTATGTTACACTGTGAGAAATTCCCACAGATCAATTTTTGTGGTGAAGGTTAACCAACAGACACAGAGCCGTAATATTCTTTTTTCATGGGTCTGTTAACAATTTTATGGTTTTAAAAATAAAAGAAAGACTCTGCCATATTTGGACAGAATATAAATATTTAACTTTTCAAACATAGCTACAATATATGTGCATAAAAAATGCTCTCTTGGAAAGACAACTTCTGTTGTCAGCTATTCCAGCACAAATCTGGAGGAATTCCATTGGCTTCAAAGAAAGATACCAATATAAATGAGAGCAGAATATGCCCCCAAAATGTATTTAACATAATATCATGTCATACCATTTTGTTCGTACATTTTAGTGGCACTTTTGTAACTTTATTATTGGAAATTACAATGAGAATAAAATTAGCTGCATAATTATAATGAATGCACTATACAATTGAAAATACCCTTGTTGTAGTAAAGCATTATAGGCAGAGACATAAAATTGTGATCTGACCATTTGTGGTCATTAGGGATCCCATGGTACTCTTTGTAAGATTAGGGGTTTTAATCTCAGTGTGCTGGCCAAATTCCAGCACGGGTAATTACATTCTCTCTACCTAAATTCTCTGCATTTTACCCAAGGTGGTTGCATTTCCATGGTGCATGAAGTGTTCCTTGCACATGGATTTTAAAACTCTGTAATACCCGTTAGCATGAAAGGTGTTATACAAGATGTGATATCCTTGTTACAATTAAGTTAGAGTACATTCATTCCAGAAAATAGAAAAAGCCATCTGTCAATCAACTACAACATTTAATGTACTGATTAAAAACATCATTTCGGCTCAAGAGGCACTCCTGTATTGTGGTATGTTATAGCCTTTGCAGTCATAAATTCCATACCCACGTTAGCTACCACAGATGGAACATATTGAGAAGTTAAACACACAGCACTGGTGACTGAAGAGGATGTATACAACCACACTGCAAATTCACCCAGCTTGTCAGCCCCCAAACAGCACTATTACTAGCTCAAGCCAAAGCATCTGTCTCACTTGAGAATAACAAAGACATCTTCTCATAATCATCTAGGAGAGGGAGTTCTGAAATTAAAAACAAAGCCAGACAAAAGAAATGCATTTCTCAAAGCACAGCCACCTGAGCACTTCAAAAGCTGGGTACCTGTCTACCTGCAGATAGAATGATGGGTGACCGCCTACCCAAGCAATTTATTACTCCCTCAGATGATTCAGGTAGTGCCTCCTACTTCAACACCTACTTATCCTCACTAGTAAGCAAAGACATATGGAAAGAGGGATGATGTACTACGCAGCATTGCAAGACGGCATTCCAGCCCAGAATGCCACCGCCTGTAGGCCTTGTGCCTATGATTTTGTCAGCCATTTTGGTTCATCTTTCACATAAACAAATGGACTGGAAGAAAACAACACAGAATTACCAGAAAAAGCAGTCGTGAAAAATTCTTCCAAGCTTTCCTTTCACCAGTATCTCCGTCACATTTTCGACACAGTCAGTTTTTCCCATAAGAGGCCTGATACTCCTCAAGCACAGAATGAAATCATTAAAGTAGATTTGAGTTTCATACACCTAATTCATCTACTAAAGAGTAAAAAAACCTTTCAGGATTGTTCTAATCATTGATCCAGTAAGTTATGGGCCAGGTCCAGAGATGCTTACTCTAGCAGAATGGCATCTTCATTTGGACTGAGACTGTTGCACTGAAACTAGTCATGTACAATTCAACATAAGTAATGTCTCAGAGTCTAGCCTGGTGAAACCAGACATGAATATATATATAAATATATATGTTAAGTGATTAACAATTAACACACAAATCACTTGTGCTGAGCAGCGCCATGTGCAATGATTGACACTAAGTGCAGTTGGAAGCAGGAAATCACTGATTTTCAATTAATATTTAAGCAGGAAATCATTTACTATTGATTGTTATTAGGCAGACACTGTTGTACTGAATTAGTGCAAAATGATCTGATACATAAAAAAACTACCATTAATCAAGGTAGTATTAAGAGAATTTGACTGCATAAACAGTTCTTATTTGTTTAAGCCTTCCACAACAATCTACACAGCTCACTTACACAAGATACAGTTTACTGCTAAGATTAATGTTGTTTTCTATATTTATGAAAAGTCTCTTGTGTGGGCCCTCACATCAGAAAAAGACTTTATACAGTGGTTTCTGCTAAAAGGTTGTTTGACAACTGATACTATGCAACTGCCACAGCCAATCCTTTTTCTCTCTAGAGAAAAGTAGAGGTATTTCAGACTCAACATCTGATAACGATTTCAATAGCCTCTCTTTTTAACTCTGATTCTTCAGATTACCATACCATATCAGTATCATTTTTGTTTGATGTGGGATCATATTCAACCTGCTATGGCTAACCAATGTAATGTCCAAGTTCAAGAGAACAGCATCCCCCTTTCAGATCACCCGTAATCCAGAGCTTCCAGACCTGACTCCATGTGCAGGCAATAAAGAGAAGTTGTGGAACTTAAACACTCCATGACTGTATTCCCATTTATGCTTTGCATTGCACAGGCATATTAAGATCTGAAATGACCCTATGCAACATGGGCATATCTGTGAGGTATCCAGTTGGAATACAGTCTCCCTTTGATCCACGTCTTGGCAGTAAGGATGGAAAGACACCTCAAGAGCATTACTCCAATTGCTTCAGATCTAAATCAAGTCTGGAGCTGCCAATCTCTTGATGAGGTAAGCTAAAACCAAGACAAAAATCTTTCAAGGCTCATATCCTGAACCCATTAAACAGATGAATGAACAGAATGATGAACAGAAATAAACTGTTATGCCCATTGAGTATGAAAAAATGAGACCCAAATAGGCACCTAAGGACACAGGAATGGCTCTCAGTTCTATCAAGCTCTGGTTTGGTATCTTACTTTTAAGATGCCTTCTTACCACATGTGCTTGCAAAGACCCAGACTCCTCAATGTCTTACTGATCAGAGCCTTCAACTTTGGCAACATCTTTGAGCAACAGAGGAAAAAATATTTTTAATCCAAAAATTTAAACACAAAACTTTCAGTAGAAGATTTTTCCTACTTCTGAGGAAAAGGCCTAGCTGAATCTTCCGGCTTTAGAGAAAGGTCTGACTGAGTTTAAAGCCAACTAATAAATTAGTTAATTAATGAATTGGCAGCTCTTGAAATGGTTGCCACATTTTCAGTTACCCACATCCAAACCCAGCCTTTTATCTCAAATCTCTCCCCCTTTCAGTGAAATTCCACATCACCTGTTCCTACAGTACCACAGCATTAACCTCTGAACTGATCTCAAAAAGTTCTCTTTTCTCAAAGAAAGATACCCAATCTCCTGTATTACATAGACATTTGAAACTGCACCTTATGCATTTTTATTCTTGACCAGCTCATCCTCACCTTTCCAACTTTTCTCAGTCCCCAGACATCAGTAGTCATCATTTTCCCATTATGCAACCCACATTTCCCAATACAAATCACAATGCTAAAATCACTGCTCTGCTTTGTTCTGTACCCGCTTATCTTCGTTTACTACTCCCTTTCCTCCCTCTATCATATCTGTCAAAGTTTCCCAACCTCTCCTCCCTCCTTTCAAGCTATCTCTAAAATGCCCCATGTGAATCCTCCTCACATTCTCATCCCTCTACCCCCCTCGTTTAGGCTTTGCTCCCTTTTGTTATTCACCAAGTTACTTTTCTCCTCATCTGCCATTCATTTGCAGTGCATTTCTCCCACAAAGCATCTTAATCATAATGCTATAGAGAGATTTTTAAATCTCCATTAATAAGAAATGTGAATATATAACCCATGTATTTCACACAGCTCAATACCTATTGTCTCTCTCAGCCAAGCCTATTGTAGGCTCCATGGGGCAGTAGCATTTTCTCCTTGTGTATCTGTATAGTACCAAGTACTCTCCTGGAGCTCAGCAAATAATAAAGCAGTTGTGTATCTTAAAGAAATGAGATAACACAGTAATAATGACCATACACATATGCAGTAACTTTTCTCCAGATGGATTCCAAAGCACTCTATACCATTTGCCAATTAACGGTACAAAATAAAGTATTTACATAGGACTCATTTCACCCACGAACAATGGCATAACGCCAGCCATGCCTTAATTGCATAGAGTTACACAATGCAAATTTAAGACAGGAAGTGAAGACTCACGTCATATTTCAGGGAGAATTAAGGCTGGTGTATTATAATTACCAGAACTGGTTGTAAAATGCAAATAAATTCTCAAATTGATTAAAAAATTACAGTCTTTGCTAGAATTCTGGAAATATCCAAACCATTTTTATCTGGTCAATGAAGAGAAGACTTAAATACACCCCAGACTCTGAACAATTCCAAAGGTTGCTGCAATTTAAAGAAAAGGGGAAAAAAAAAAAGGGCAAAAACTGGTGTACTCCTGAATAGCTTTAATAATACTTACAACTGGAAACTAGCCAGGACCTGGGCCCTCTTCAACAATTGTTGAAGGATTTTACTCATCATAAACTGGGACTTCAGATGACAGGAAATATCATGTTGTGGAAATCTCAAAAAAGCAATTTAACTGTGCATTCACACAACCAGATTCAAATTATAACTTAAGTAAATGAGCTTAATAAGAGCTGAAGTAATTCCTGCTCATGTTTTTCCACACACCAACAAATTCACAGGCAAGCTTAGCACTAATATTTAAACCAAAGTTCCGTAAGTAAAAGCAACACTTAGTTCTCAAAAGACTTTCAATTGGGTGAAGCCTTGGCACTGGTCAGATCATTCAGAATGTTTTCACTAAGTTTAACACAGTCAGGGTTTCACCCACAATCCAGGGGATGGAGGACTGAATAATGAAAAAAAAATTTTGAATAAATTATTCTCTGATTGCTCAAAAATTATGAATAATTTATTTGGAGAAGAGTGTTCAACCATACATAAAGCTCATCGAGGAGGGGCAAATGTGTTTCTGAGTCATTTATTCAACAATTAATGGAAAGAAAATTATTTGACATCACAAATGTCATTCAAATAGCTCTAGACTATAGTAACTTGGTTTCCAGTTGACTCAGTATGACTTTTAGAAAAGTGCCAGGTTTTCACGCACACTAAGCTCTCCTTCATTATTTTAGATCCTCTTGTTTCTATTTTCCCCTTTACCCTAGCAAAATAACTTATTTTTCCAGTACCACCACCATTGTTGCAGGCCTGACTTGCTTTGACTGCAAGGCCAGAATGCAACTGCGGTACTGGGCTTGAAACAATCTCTCCCTTTGCCAGGAAGCCTGAAGCAAAGGAAAACGAGGCTATATACATTTGAATTCCTGACATATACTAGGTGGAGAGCAGAGAGGAAATCCACCTCAAAACAACAGCATGAGTAAGAGGAAAAACAGAAGAAGTGAGACAAGAGTAGTAGCCACATTCCTCCAAAGCCCCTCTTCCACACATGTCCATGCTTGGATCCACACGCCTGGAGGGACCCGGGAGCATCAATGCACAGTCGGAGTGAATTTCCATTCTCAAGCCACAACATGATTCATCATAACCACTGGCCAACTAGGTTGCTGTTGAAAAGAAACCCTGGCATTTGGTGTAATTATGCTTTCTTAACTATAGCAATGTTAAATGCAGGAAATCCATTTTGTTATCATTGTTTTTCCAATATGCATTTAAAATGTAGCATTGTGAACACTGGCTGGTGTTACTCCCTTCACGCGATTTTCTCAGTGCCTTAAGCACAGCATAATAGAGTGCACTCATCTTTCAACAAGTTGATAGTTTTCCCCCCTCAAATGAAACTTAAACAATAAAGGTTAGATTTAAAGACACAGCAAGACAAACAGCTCTGTTTTTTCCTTTCTTTTTAAGTTATTCGCTAGCATTTAACGAGGATTTCCAGGGTACTGTAAGCCTTCAAGGTGAAACAGAAATGAATTGCTAAATAGAATTTACCTGAGAAGGAGAGGTGGAAGAAGGGGTGTCTGGTGTTGTGATAAATATGGAATTGGTTCTCTTCATACACAAGGCATGCAGAAATTGGTGACTTATTTCTTGTGTTCTGAGTAAGAAAAAAGGCAAAGTGAAGAGGAAGAAGCAAAAACGATCAGAGCACAAGGCCATATAATAGCTATTCTAAAGCAAAAAAAAAAAAAAAAAAAAAAAGCCAGTACTTTTCAGCCAGATCTGCGTTAAAATAATGGCACACAGAACTAGGTACAATATTTTCTTAATTTAGAATTTTATAATACAATCTGATTTGGCATCTACAATATATAATCATCAGCAGAATGTAAATGCTATAATCCTTGTGACAACATCTATTCTACCTACTCTTTTTGCTGCTATTTTAGCTTGATTCTAAGAAATCATTCCACAGCAAGTATTACTTCTATTAAGAAAGGTTAAGCATTGCTGAGTACTGCTTAGCAAAATCTTATTTACCTGAATAAATAAGCTCCCTAGAAATAATGAATACACACAGTAATGTGCATGCTTTCATTTACACATAATATACATCCATTAACACTCACTGTGCAATAGAAAGTATCAAAGAGCTATGTGCCCTCTATCAGTTGAAAGAGATTTACTTAGCCGAGTATGATTTTAAAGGTAAGTTCTTTTTTAATACTTGGACTATTTGTTGGCCTGCATCAGACACAGAATCAAAGAATGGTTTGGGTTGAGATGAACAAGATCTGGAGCTGGAAAGAAGATAAAAAGCAGGTGGTGTGGTTTACAGTGCAAGTCACTCCTTCAGTGGCATTTATCTATGTAGGTCACACCTGAAGCCACACAGTGCCACAGACATGATACCACTGGAGGTGCTGCCTTTGAGAGGAGATGTACAGCTTGGTGTTAACCTCCGTGAAACCAGCAGAAGCATGAGGTCACTGCTGGGAACAAAAGGCAGCAATCAGGGGAACCTGCTGATCACTGAACAGCACTGGGGCTTACCACAGGCTTGGCGGGATCTCCAATCCTCTGACCTCACTGATTAGCAAGATGGGAGAAGGGAGGAGATGGAAGGGGTTTGTAAGGAAGATGAAATAGCAACTGAATCCTGACAAAGCAATATTCCTAAGAGCCCTGTGTCTAAAGTCAGCAGTTAGTTTGTATTTTCACATTTAATTTGGCCACTGCTGGACCAAAGTCTCCCAGGCACAACCTGTCACCACACTGATTTCAACAGTGTTAAAGTGGGATGCATTTGTCCTGTTGATTACATTTTAAATTGCCATCATCTCCTCTTTATGCTTGTAGCTTTAGACTGAGATTTCTTCTCTGCATTTATTTCAAGCAGCAGCCTTGCCACATATTATAGCATTCACACTACTGACCATTTAATCACCCAACCCCCTTGAAAGAAAAGAAGCCTTTCTTTTTCTCTCCCCTCTCTAGCAGATCAATGTTCAGGTCCTATCCATTCTCTATGGAAATGACCCCTCTGTCAATATCCTGTTACCTAATATTTACCACACTGGTGCAGAGTCCGAAAGGTAAATTTGAAAAGAGGTGATTTCAGCCCTCATAAACAACTAACCAAGAAATGCTTGGGGAAGGGCAGGCACGTAGGATTCGTTAGCTGTGGCAGGGCTACAAAAGCCATTCACAACACCCTTGTTGACACTGCTTTACTTCTTCGGGACTCCGCTTGCTAATAAAACTGCAGAAGGATTAACCAAGGAGTTTCACAGAAATCGCCACAAAATGCCTTAGCATTTTTAAGCAGAAACCCCTTGGCACCGATTTTACAGATGACATACTGAAGAGGTTGAGATTTTTCATTGCTTTTTTTTTTTTTTCTCTCTCTCTCTCTCTTAAAGAAAATAGGATTAGAGGTAGAGGCTTTTATATTCCACCACTTCTGAGACATATGTTCTGCTCTCCCACCAGTTATGAAGTGATTACTGGAGTGGCACAAACAGATTTTTTTAACAAAGTAAAGGTGTGATTTTCTCAGGTTCTGTGAGAACATGCACACTTATTTTTACCAACCCAATCTGTTTTCCAGTAGCTTAATGTCCGCAGGGTTTATAAGGCTATCTTAGGTGTTGGATGCAACGCAGCTTGCAGGATGCTACCTGACTATGGAACTTTAGAGAAAAAGACACAGAGAAAGCAGAAATAATACAAGACTCAAAGTAATCTGGAGACAGATTTAAATATACAAAAAGACTGACCTTTTTTGCTGCTTGCCCATATACAGTTCTCTAAAGCCTGAAGGCCCTCGTATCGTAAATACTTTTGCTTCAGTTTAGAAACCTCACTGAAGATTTATCCTAAAATAATTTACATATTCAGCCTGACTTTAAAAAGTATTATTTTTACTCCACAAAAAGGAATTTGATCTTATAAACACTCACTGCCAGGAACAGCGATTCCCATGTGGGAAATGGGACTTGATCTCTTGCACCTTGCCTACCTAAACTGACAGCAAAATGTTACCAAAGGAACAAGTGGAGAGATTTGATTTTATATCAATTCACACCATTTTTCAGGTATAGAAAGACTGACGAGATTTCTCTACAAGGCAGTATAGGGAAAGGGTTCACACCTGAACTGGACTGCTCAACCATTCCAGATTCTCAGCCAAAAATTTATAACCACACTAACAAAAGACATTTCTCCTCCAAAAGACTCTTAAAGCTAAGTTTTGGTTTGTTACACCAAGACAAATTTAGAATAACCACTTCAAATGCAGTGAAGTTACTCAGGACCAGAGGAAGTGAGAACAAAATTTGGCAAGGACTGTAAGGGAAGTAGTCAGTTAACATTTAATCCTTGATGAAAACCTTCAGGTCAAGTCTTCACACGAAGAAGTTACACTGGTTTAAAAACAGACTATCTGAAAACCCTTTCATGGATATATTTCAGACTGGCATAACATCAGTATAGCTCATAATTTAGCAACACAAGCTAAGCTGTAGATTTCCAGCCTGGTTGAAATCTATACACTTGAGCTTCTGCAAAGTTATGAAGTAATTTTAAGTATATAGTATGTCTGATAAAAACCCCTTTTGTTAAATCACTGAAATTTTACAGGTAGATAACAGTCTTTCTTACATAGGACAACATGCCTGAAATATGGTTTTGCTCAATGACTTTATCAGTGCTATTAAGACAAGGGGTTTAGAGGGTATTTTGTTGACAAAGGATAGTCCAGCCCTCCTAATCAAGATTTTTCTCAAGAACAGTCTTCATCCTTACCTCTACACTGAGGGATTGGACAGTGAGGTCAAAGTCATTAGTCCCTGACAAAAGCCTTAGCAGGTCCCACTAAGCACGCTCGGTAGGATTTTTTGTTGTTGTTGCTTGTTATTTTGGATGAACAGTACCCCCTCCTTGCAAATTGGGATTTTCAGCGCAGCCTCATACGAGTTAATCAGGCCACACTCACAGGAGCAACAAGGTCTTGTTTTCAGCAGCAGAGGTGGAAACCCTTTGGTACAGGCATACAGGCACTTCTGACCCCTTTGAAATGCAGCTTTCATGAAACTTAAAGCTTAACTGTAAAACTGATAGGAGAATAAATATTGGGAAAAATTCTACACATTAAAATTTAGCGAGCAGATAATGCTTTTGTAGAAAGCATCTACAGATAGCCTTGGTCATTTCATCTATAAACCCCTCACAGTTCCAAAGCCACCTCTGACTTCAAAGTTGTTCTTACAGCTTTTTTCTTCCCTCCTTGGCTGTTACAGTACTTCCTACTACTGAAAGAGATCCACAGAGATGGAATAGTGATGTTTCACTCTTTTTTTTTTCACATAAGCTCCCCATCCCCTCTTATCCCACCCATTTCTTTCCTTGGCTTTACCAAATTTGTATCAGACAAAGCTATGAACAAATAAACATTTCCCTTTTAAAATTTACTATGTGTGCTGTGTTATCCCATAACTACACGACGGTCATCTCAAACATCTTGCCTTGGTATAACAAGTTGTTTTTATTTTTACTATCTGCTTATTATCATCATTAAAAAGAAACAAAATACAAATTAAAGTGCAATAATCTATGGGAATGCAAAATGTTAAGTATCTGCTTTAGATCCACAGAGGCAAGGAAATTAAAAGAGGCTTAAACTCTGAGCTAATGCTTCATCCCTAATTCATTCTCTTGTGCCCATATATTGAAGTCTCAGCACAATGAATCTGTGAAAAGACACATTAATGTGTTGTGGAACTGCTGTACAATAAATTGATAGGGAATTTAATGTAACTCTGATCAGAGGCTGGGCCAGAGATTTCAGTGATGAGTAATAGCAAGCAAAGAATTTACATTTTAATTCAGGCTTTCCTTGAATTTTTGGCTTTAATTCATACTCCAGATACTTTTCAGAAAGAAGGCTTCTGCTGAGGCATCCTATACAAGGCAATGAATGTCTGACAGCAGTTAGTACTTTGTGATTTAATTGCACTGGTATTTCTTAAAAATAAAGGTCATATGTCACAAAACAACATCAGGGTCTGAACCTCTTCTCTTAAAGACTACTGAAAATTATTAAGTCCCCTTTACAACAGGAGGAGCATATCAGTTCTAATATTGCAGAGTATGTTTGTACTCACAAAGGGCTCACAAGATCTCATAATCCTATATTCTAACGAAGCAAAAATATCTTACATGGTATTAACATCAAATCAAACAGAAACTCATGCTCCATGATAGACTTTTTTCAAGAAGAGAAGCTTGCTTTTCAAAGTTCTTTCTGCTTCAAGCTTGCTTTTTAGATTTGCTATGAAATGAAACACGAATTTAAAGAGTGGAGATTCAGAAAAAATAGAGAAATGGTGTAATCTTTCCACTGTAAATACCCATGCTGAAATGACAAAGGAGGTGTATGCAAAATCATTGCAAATAAATTGCTACATGTGCTGTATCTCGTAGAACTGCTGAACAGTTTTTATTACATTTTTGTTCATTGGAGATTGCTATAGAGATCTCTGCATTGCAAGTAGCCACACCATTTCAGTGCTTTGCTGTTTCAGAAGAGCAGATTTTCTTGATTAATAACAAAAGGTTTTGTTGGGATCAGAGCTGTTTCCCACCATCTCTATGCAAACCCGGCAACACAAACTGTGTACATTAGCATTTCAAGGAGCCTCCTATTAATGATGGCAAGAAAAGCTCCTCTCGGTGGGTAAAATCCATTTTGTCCTCTCTTGTGACATCTGTTCTAACTTTTAAAGCCAGAAAGGAAACTAGATAATGCCAGAGAGTCTTTTGATTTACTGTATTGGCACTTGTGATGATGCTTCAGACTATAAAAGCATGTAACCCTAGTGGACATACATGACTGTGTAAATGTGAACATCTGCATATTCCCACAACATAGGGTGAATTGAAGAAGTAATTCCAAAGTTCTTTGTTAAACTTTTAACTAGCTTTTTTTTTTTTTTAGGATTTCATAATTATGCTTTCAATTACTTCTATACCGTACAAAATTCAACATTTTAAATTGTATTTTTATGTAAATGCTTACTGCTACATATGCTTTTTGAATTAATTTCATTTCCCAAAGCTTCACATTTTTTTTAACATTTTTTTGTGAGTAAAGCCTTAGAAGCAAATGGAGTTGGAGGAACTGAAATATGGTTAAAAAAATAAAACCCAAACAGCGTAGGATAAGAAAAAGTAAACTAAACCCTGCAGATTTCTTACCTCTTTACACCATCTGTGCAGTATTGCTCTTAGGCCTTTTACATTGGTCATCCTGGGAACAAAGCTGAAGGCAGATTCCAGCAGTTTTTCCATTCACTATTCATTCAGAGGTTCATCAGCTCCATATGGATCCAGCCAACTGCTGTGTTAAATCAGAGCCTTTTCCCAGAATTGACATGGTAATGAAGTCATGGTATTGCTCACAGAAAAGGCCTCCATAGGTATTTTCCTCTCTAACAAATCCAGCCTTTTCACCCCATTCACTCCCTAAAATTATCTCATAACGTTACAACATCTGTGAACTGGGTTTTTGCCTTTTAATGTCTAGCATGTTTTATTACACGACTATGCATTACATACTGGTTAACAAGACTCCTACATAACCAAGGAAATAAAATAAACTTGCTCTCTTCTTTTTGCAGCTCAGATTATTTCATCCCCTTTTAATTTATACCTGCTATCTTTATTTTTCTTCATATAGAGCTGTCCAAAGTAGTGATGTACAAGAAACTTTCATTTTTCTGATTTCTATCAGAAAATGGATTTAGAAATATTCCAGCATGCAAAATTCTTTAACCACAAAACGGTAAATCCATCAATACAAAAAATTGCTAAAGGGAAACTGTGTTAAGGGCAACTATGTTCTATCTAACAGTTTCCTTCACTTCATGAGATGTATGGATCTGAACTTTGTTTGAACAGCAATGGTTCAATATTTGATAAAGAATAAATATGAAAAAGATCATTTCTGTAATATGCCATCTGCAATCAATATGTAGATACTGCCTTGATAGGACAGCACGAAGTTGCTTTATTGGAAAACTACATCTTTCTCATAGTAATAATGTACTTCAGCAACTATGATCTATGAAACCAGGTATCATTATAGATGCATATGTCCAAGGTTAGCCATTTAATGACTACAGACAACAGTTAGTTACTCACAGTTAGTATAGCTTTTTGAGATGGTTTGTCAATATGTATTCAGGTTCCGCTCCACATATATCCCAATACTTTTTTGCTGTGTGAGTCAACACCATGTCTTGGTAGACTGCGGCATTTTGTATTGGAAAGCAGAAAGATATGGCACAGATGATCCCCCATCCTGCGCTCTAGCACAACATGCATCCAACTGCACCTATTGAACTTCTGGAACTTGTTGATGCAGAAGGCTGTGGAGGGCGACTGCATCTGTAGGATCACAAAAAAATAAAAGAGAGAACTTGATGGACCAAAAGTCCAGAAACAGACGCTGAAATGGCTAAGCAGGGCTACACTGCTTAACATATCTAATACAGCTGCTCTGAGCGCTAGAAAAGTCAAGGGGAATGGACTGCAGAAAGCGGCCAGGCTGGTACGGTCTCCCTAAATAATCTCTCTCTTGTTTCTCCTTCTGGAGACAGAACACTTGGGCAGCTGGACCTTGGTCTAATCTAGTTAATGCCAATCCCAAATTCTTTTTTACATCCTGTGCATGTCACTGAGCCATCACTCAGATCCCAGAGCTCAGCATTCATTCTACTCAAACAATGACTGCAGGACTGCTCGGCCATAACTGGCATCAAGCATGGACCTACTATTCAAAGTAAAGCTGTCTAAAGGTAGATGGAGCATAAGATCAAGTCCTAGAGAACCAGGAAGAGCTTTGGAGCAGAAACTGTGAGATTTCTTATTCTTATCCAAGACAAATATTTCATAGTGTCTCCAGTAACAAAAGACACACTATTAGTGAGCAACAATTAATGGTTGTCTTATGGGAGAGCTCCAACTGGGTATGAGACAACCCCCTGGGATATGTGGGATATAGTCACATATATGTTACATATATGTGTACATATACATATACATATACATATACATGTACATATACACATATATGATACCTCAACTAGATGCTGCATTATAGCTAGGTGACAACATCTGTGCTGAATTAGTTAGTGGGAAAAAGTATTGTTGCCTGTGCATAGTGCAGTAAGGTGCATCAGCATGATTCTTTAGTGTATTTGTTATTCACTTGGAAAAGGAGCACCAAAAAAGACTGGTAGACACGTGCTTTTCATAGGTGAATTAACCCAGAAGCATCCATTATTAGTGGGACTAGCCAAACAAACATCTTTAATCCTGACATCTTTAAGTTTGTCATATTTAAGGATACAAAGCTTCAGGTCTGAGGATATTCCTTCTGTACGTTTAATTACGGACAGCTGCAAGGCACAGTGACAGCTCCACCAGCACAGTTACTCAGAAACATCACCCTGGGTGCATCCAAATCTGTCCTGGGATGCACGACAACAGTCCTGTGAAGAATAAAGAAGCACCTGATGAGTGTGTATAACATCCTTAAAATACTTAGGGCAATTTGGGAAAAAGAATTAATCTGTTTGTATAGAAATTAAAAAAAATGCAAGAAGAAATAACATCTGCAAAAAAACACTGCAAAGAAAAAACATATGGAACTTCTATAGTAGATTATGCAAAAGAATACCCTTACCACAAGGACTGTTTTACCTATCCATGAAAAACAGCTGCTGTCAGAGCCTACTCCATTTGTCCATGCTTTAGCTTTCAAGTTAACTAAAGTTTCTATTACAGGACACGATTTTAACTGTTCAAGAAGGACAGACAGAGCAAACACAAATACAATGCAAGCTACCTACAGACTTCTCTGGTCCCTCTGAACTGAGACAGGAACCCATCCTGTGAAGTGATACTGGGCCTTGACGCAACAACTGCTGCAACAAAAATGTGGAACTGAGCACAAAGCCCAGTCGAGTTTCAAGTCCTGGTTAGTAAATCCTACTGCGGCAGGCTGCTGTGGCAGCCTTGTGCACCAACCAAATGGATGGTTTCTACCAAAGTTTTCCACATGCCCTTTGACACCAGGCAGTTACTAAGCGGAAATGTTGTCAGCATCCTCAAAAAATCACATGTGCCATCTTCACAGTGCGGTATGTCTCCTCCTCTCCAGGCAGGAGAGTTCCAAAGTTGTCAAAACCAAGCTCTCCTGCACAGCAAAGAGCTGAGATGTTGACAGACATCAGTGGCAGCAGAGGGCAGGGGGCAGTGGAGATAAATCCTCAGTGCTAACGAGAAAGATGCACTTGCTCCGAGTCTCTGAGGACAGATGCTAAAGAAGTTGGGCATTCTGTATGTCTGGGACACCTGCTGACAACTGGTCTCAGCCTTTCTCAGAAGAGCTTTTTAACTAGTCAGTGCACTTTAGACCTCTTTATTCCTGACTCAGGCAGAATAGCTGTTTAAATGCAGCCTGGGGCGTGGATGTATGGCATTGTGTTGCAACTGCCTCCCCAATATTTGCAAAGGGATTGCTTATCTATTATCCAGGTATTATGCATCTCCCCTGCTTGCTTCTTCCCATAGGCTACTATTGAAGCACAATGCAATTGTGCTTGAAAGTCTTTTAACCCAATATATAAACATTCACCTCCATGAACAGCTCACACAATGTATTTACAACATCACTACACCTAATATTCTGAGATTGCACTGTAGTATCTCTCTGTCAGCCACCTAGCTATAAACCCTTGGAGATGTATGCCAAAGGTAACTGATGGAGGGAAATACAACTGGTTTGAAGTAGGATGCTGGCACCTCCTCAACATGGTGTTTATTCCTTGGTCAGAGCTGCTCAGCCATGCTCACATGTAGCACTGCTCTAATCATGAGAAGCTGAGGAAGAACTGAAGAGGCAAATCTGTCTTCTCAGTCAACCAGACCTATATTTGCAGATGGAAACCTGTATTCCAGCTTCTTCTTGCACTCCTGTAAGTATGTATATATACACACTTGATTTTGTGGCACAAGACATGAAAAAAATTCCCTTGCCCTTCTCCCAGGAGTTAGAGCCATTTTGCTCCTCTATTACACTTATTAGAGCTGTAATGAATGAGAATAAATGAAAACATAATTTTGATTGGAATCAGACTCACAGGAGTTTGTAAAGGAAGGCACAAGCCTTGCTCAGTGCATCCCACCCTGTGTCTACTTCTAAACTACTCAGAGATTTGGTATGGCAAGTTGATCAGTTAATTCCAGTTTTACTAACGAGCTGGAAAAAATATACAACATGAGGACTAGCTTTGCTAGCCCCTCAGAAGAGGACACAAGCTAACAGGCACACAGGCTGGAACATTTTCCTAGCTAGCAGTAGCTGGGATTTGAGGTACAAAAGCACAAAGTCTGGAGGAGACTCTGCTGCTGTTACCAGTAAAGGAATAAGGAAAGACATTGCCAGGTCTTCAGTATAAACACTCAATTTACAGAATGTAAAACATTATATGAATCACATGTGCAAAATGAGGACCACAACAAGATAAAAACATTGATTTTTTTTTTTCTCCATGGCTCACAGAGTTCAATTCTGCTCTGATGAAACCAGCAGAAATCTTTGCCTTTGTCTTTCAAAGGACGGACATGTCCTTTTACTCTCCCCTCACAGAGTCCTCCAACTTCTCACCTCCCTTGCTTTTAGTCCAGCTTTCAACAACAGTCACTTAGTGATTCTTGTAAATTAGCAGTAAGCATACAGCATTTCTGTTTTTTATCTCACTTCTTTTCATCCTTCCTGCCTACTGATGGTGGGGTTTGGTTTGTTTGGTTTTTCATTTCTAGGCATGTCTTTCCAGCTTCTCCTCATCTGTTCCACTCTTGAGTTGCTGTCCTTGCCACTTTTCCACATTCCTGCTTTCTACTTGACATTTGGGTTTAGGTACACCTCATCCACATCATTGTTTCCAATCCAACTACTACCCGCAGCTTTTGTTTGCGTTGACCAACAGCTCCCTAATATTTGCTGCCTCTACATTTAATCCATCACAAGCCATAGGAGACCTGTTTTTCCCACGCTTGTCTAGCTCTTGAAATCAAGATTGCAGATAATCTGTAGCATTATAATCAATAGATATATAACTCAGTAAAGAAATGTAGCTCAATTAATGACCACCCATACTTTCCAAACTAAAAAAAAAATAAATAAAAAAATCAAAGTAGTAGAATACTGCACTGGTTACTTTAGCAGTTATTTTCTAAGTATCTTTTCTGGCCTTCCATAAGAGTATCAGCAGTTCAGACAAGCATGAGTGCACAGAACAAGAACACAGCCATAAAATTAAGTACTCATTAACTGTAAATTTCAGCATCCAGATTCCTTTCCAATATACCAAGAAAACCAAGATGAAGGACTGGCAGGGATTTCAGGCCTGCTGTATATATTTTTTTGTAATTTCTTTAAAGACATGGTGAAAGAAAATATGCTTGTTTGTACGACTCTTTAGAAAGAAGCAAGATTTGCTTTGAAGTTCACAAACTTGCAAGTATTTTAGCTGTGGCTGTTACACTGAACTGCTCGTTAAGTGTAGCAGGAACAATCTGTTGCACTATTAATTTAAGAGATCTATATACCTGCACTACTAACGATGCTGTCATTAAGAGAAGACGGAGTGCTTCCTTCATAAGACCTGATCCTGCAGTGATCTTCACATCAGCAGGTTATCCATCAGTCTGGAACTCACAGAGGGACCAGGCACCAATCCCCTACTTTCTCTTTACAGTTTGTTTACTTCTTTTGCAACTTGCTTAGTTTCATGTCACCTTAGAAACTTCAGTTGGACTCCAACTGATCACACAGCTAACAGTCAGAGGCATGTCAACGAGAAGATATTCGAGTTCACTCGCATTTAGCTGATTTAGCCATGTTAACTACAACCACAGCAGAGCGTGGGTACCTGTGCCAGGTAGCAGCAATGCCAGAAGCAGACACTCCCTGGAGACAACTCTTAGTGCACTGAGTAGATGTTGATGTCTGCTGACTATTGTTTGTGTCACCTGAGGTGCAATTGGGTGCCCAAGAAATCCATGCAGGGCTGGCAAGGATGGCACTCCAGGTATGTGACTCCTTTAACAATATGGAGCAGCAGCTGGAGTCCCAATGGGAGAACAGCACTTCCAATAGTGCTGGACTCCTACAACTAGACCAAGCCTTTGAACGCTGGTGGTTTAATCTGAGGTGAATCCCATGCTTACTTATTAGAAATCCTCCACAAAAATATGTAAGAAGATCTTAAGACACATCTCTCTTAAGTTTCATGGGACATAGTAGACCTCTGAGAGACAGCAGAAGAGTCACCATAGTTTTGGTGGTTTGAGGGGGATGAACGTCCAATGCACACTCAACCTTTATAATTGTTCTATATTTTCAAGGATTATTTTAGTAGAAAAATGACTGGAAATCTTTTTAAAAGAGTCTGGAAAGCCTAAACATTTTCAGAAGCACACAAACACAGGGAGTCAACACATCTGTATGAAGTGTCTCAACTGAACTCCAAAAACATTGCTTTTGAACGAGTAACTCTGGAAGACTTCACTACAGTCATCTGGACTTTGTAAGAGACTGAAATATAATTCCTGCCACTAACACTGTGTGACTGCACTGCAGTGGATGCTGCTGCAAAAGGTCTTCTGGATGCTTACAGAGAATAGAAAGGTGCATTCTGGAAAAACAGAAAAATCTTGCAAACCAGATTTTCTGGGCAGTAAAGCCTACAACCCTGCCGGAGATATTCAGGAGTAAAAGTAGCCTTTGAACTGTACTTTATATGCAGCAGGTTGCTGTCGATAAGCCTCAAATGGGAAAGCAGTGACAGATCAGGCAGCTTCTTGTCTAGCTAGAAAAGTATCTCAACTGCTTTTGGGCAAAAGAGATCCCCAGTTCTGTTTCTCATTGGAATTGATTCCTCACAATTAAGGCTAATCCTTCATTTGATGTTTACTCAGTTTATTGCCTTTCTGCACTTTACACTGTCCACATCTGGCATTATGCTTTGCATTTATTCTAGCCAATATACATTTATTCATCAGCTGTGTTTGTTCTAGCTATGGTTGAGATGGAAATTTCATTTTAAGTCTCAACATGCATTGATGGATACATTACCTTTCAGGTGAACCTTTTCATGCCTATTCTCAGGACAGAACTTCCTTTTTTTTTTCTGCAAGTTGGTCCCTTTCAAACCTGTCACATTTAGATGTGACAACACGTCATTTTAACAGAAATGCTTTTCGATATGAAGTGCTTTTTATTTCTGCCTTTGAGGCTTTCCATTTTAAAGCAACTCTGAAATTCTAGGCAGAAGTATTTCTTCAAATGTTACCATAAACGTGAAAAAGGAAGGCACAAAACCATATTTAGGAAAGGTAAGATTTGTAAGGAGAAGAAACACCACCACTCCTGTTCGTGCATGAACTCCAATGGGAGGGGGAAAGTGTGTTACTGTGAGACTGTTTGCGTCACGTTTGCATACAAACAGTTACACAGCACTGAAATGAGTCATGAAAATTCACATGGTTTCTAAAATGCAATGGTGAGCTTTCAATTCAAGATATGCAAAAATATTTACTGTTCTTATTTCAAAAGACTTTAACTTCTGTCCATTATTCCTACCTACTACAAAAGCCTATGTAACTTCACCAAATTCAGATTTTGCCAGTATTTATCTATGCAGAGCTGGATGGATATTTTTTTTTTTTTTTAAGGAAGGGTGGATTTTTTTGGTGCAATCTAACATATTTCTGATGAAATGCATCATATGTCTATCTTGTGGCCACAACATCATCTGCTTTGTTATTCCCCTTCCTAGAAACAATGCTTAAAAACAGCACTATGCAACATCTTGAAGGTTATCTGAAGTAGAGCACAGAGCAGTGCTAACACACTGACTACAGAAGGCACTGAAGAAGATACGACCCTTCTCATGAAGCTTTACTTCCTGCCTGCAGGAACCACTAAGGTGATAAACCTGCTCATTGCAAGCACACAGGCAGCCTAAAACTAGCATTCAGAGTGGGCAACAACGTCAGCTGAAGGAGCAACCGAACGGGATTTCTGGAAGCAAAAAAAAAATCAGATGAGCAAAAAGAAAGCTGGGGCAGGCTGAGGCCCGGAATGGACAGGATATATATTTATGACAAACATCTGGCAAAGGGGTAATAGTGGTATCTTATCAAGAAGTCAAAAATAAACTTAAATTCTGGTAAAAAAAGGCACTTGGCCTAAGATGCTCAAATGTGCTGTCCAGGAAAGCAAGGAAGGTGTCAGAGAGCTGGGCTTTGTGCAAAGAGAAAGATGAGAAAGAGCTACCATTTTTTGGAAGAATGCTTCAGTCCGTCCTTGCAGAGTTGTGTCAGGCAGTATGAGGATGACGGAAAACGAGTTGAGTACAGTCTTCTGTTGCTATAATGACAAATATAAAAAAACCCAAACATACAAATTAAAAACCTGAGTGCTGTTCACGTCCAAGACCCAGGAGACAAAGCAGCAGGCTTACCACAGCTTCAAGAGCTCACTCTCCATTAAAAAGGTTTATAAAAGCAAAGGTAATGTAACAAACAGCAGAAATAACAATGGATTTTTCTTTCTCCAGTACTAAGTGCAATAGCTAAACAACTCAGAAAGACAACTTGTGTTGGTAACTCTGTTCCTATACCAGCTAACCTAAGCACTTATCCATGCCATGGGTAACACTTCTATTGCTCTAGGAGAAGACATCACGTGAGGACTACAGGAACTAAGAACTGCCTGACTTCTGCATCTGTCATCCTCACAAGCTGCCTGATTTTAAAACATTAGCAAAAATGGCAAGGTAACAGCTTGTGTTTGTTCTGTCATCCCCCCACTTCAGGACCCCTGACGCACTGAGAGACAGACTGTGGGTCAGGTTCTGCTCTGCCCCGTTCTTTCTGTAGTTATTTACACCTGTACAAACTGAGTGGAAAACATGCAAAATGGTACCATTTTGTTTTGATAGTGTTTTACCCTCACTTCACAGGGGTGAGAATGAATAGACAGGGTGCAAGGCAGTGGAGAATCAGGGATTCTGTGTATTAAAAAACAGTGCAGACAGACGCAGAAAGTGTCAAACCCCATACAAAAGGACTGTTCGTGCGTTCATGCTCAGCATCTGTGATCCGGACAGTATAAACAGAAGTCAGTATCTTTGTGCTGTGGGGGGCTTATAGGGTTTTGTTTATATAAGTTAAAAATCAGCAGACCTGCAAGGCTGAATGTTGCAGGGTGCTTTGCAAACAGCAATCTCACCCGTTCACAGCATTTCAGAAGCCTCCAGAGCATACGCTGAGGAATTCCCTTATTGTTGGTAGATGGTGAAGCCTATTGTCAGATGCCTGACACTGGCTCTCTGCCACATGATGCTGGAGCCTACAGTTTTAATTAAAAACCCTAAAACAATGTGAAGAATTGCTTGTCTGAAGCTCTGATTAGCTAGGACACCTGCCCTTTCCATAAGCAGTTAGGCAAGTAATAGCAACTACGAAGGAAGCCCTCCTGCTACCCTGAAGGGTTAAGATCTGCAGCTGCACATGCAAGAAAGCCACCCCCCAAAAACCAGACCTTTGATGCTTGGAGCCAAGATGCGTTAACATATTCTGAAAGGGTGGACTCTGCATCAGTCCCCTAGTGAGGCAAGGGAGCTAAATTCACAGATGTGCAAGAGTCATGAAGAATGGAAGAAGCATGGTGGCTAAAAGCAATCTGGTAGAGCTGTGACTGAAGGAGAAGGAAGGTAACAACCAGCAGAGCTGAGAGCTTCTCTTATCTACGTCAGCTGCCAATGACAGCTGGTGATTACTAAACCGGCATTATGGCCTCGTCCTCCCCAGCAGGAAAGGGCTTGACAGCAAAACCACAGCAGAAATAACGTGAGTATGTTTCCATATAGGCTGCCTAGAAAACAATTTAACTTCCACTCTGCCTAGCTGTAATCAGCAATGCCCCACAGGCATCAGGGTCAAAGTGCATCTTAAGGAGTAATTTGAAGGAGAACGGCTGGAGAGAATTTTCCAGACCTTTGTTCCAAGCATGGAGGATAGCATGCAGGAAAGCATGAAGATATCTGGGTGGGAAAAGGACTAACGCATGGTAAAGGCTGGCACTGCTAGCAGTGCAAAGGTCACGTTCAGCAACGTGCTAAGTTAATAGAACTGGAAATAATGGGTGAAGAGTGTCCAAAGAAAGAGCAAGGTTCTTTTTTGTTTGAAGCATGGAAGATGTAATGGAGGTTAGATGCAGGTTTTCCTCTTTAGCTATCTGGTTTGTAAATTGATGGCATTTTTTGCTGTCTGGAAGAAAAAACATGTATCCTGGGATTTTATTTTGGTCTCCCTCATACTGTAAGCATGCTTGAGAACTATTAAGTTGAACAGCCACTAGTTAAGCAGTTCAAGCTGGTCTCTGACAGGTTTCCCAAGCTGCTTCTAAATGTATTTGGCAAATAAATTCCTCCTCATCTGCTAATTTCAGACTTTTAAAATAATTTAGCTCTCAAGTACATAACATAAAGTGATTATCTTGTTCTTTACAGTCTGAGGGCAGAATCTATTTAGAACCTGAGCAGGCTGGCTACATGCAAGTGGAAAGCTTTACACAAAATTCACTTGCCAACCCAGAGCAGTGAAACCAAATTCCCTCTCTGCTCTCACAGGCAACTGCTATACTACCCAACTAACAGCTACATCCCCATATACATTTACGAACACACCTGAAGCTGGATCCAAAAGCTGTCAACCGACAGGGAGAGTCTTCCTGGGTTTCACTGAATTTGCATCAGGCCCCATGTGCATAAAGCATCAAGACTACTGAGACTCCATCAAAGGAGTTTCCACAGCCTATTTTATGTCTAACCCACAGCCACCCCCATAACAGCTGATCCACGCAGACAGCCTGCTCTATTCTATACAGGAATGTACATTTGCAGCTTATACACATGCGCTCAACTCCACAAAACATTACCAAAATAGCAGAAAAGAGAGCAATTGGCACGCTGCAGACTGCTCCCTAAAACAATTCTGCAAGGTGTGTTGCTGCTCTCAGTACAGAGCAGAGAGTATCATCTCCCCAAATGGCAATGCCTTTACCAGGTTTAAAAAAGAAACATCTGCATTACAGCAAAAACCACCCAGACAACAGAAAAATTACCTAAACCTTTCCCATGACATTTGTTTTTCCTGGATGGAATCTATACAAACACTATTGAAATCAAAGTAGAAGCTCACATTAAAAAAAAAAAAAAAAGACAAAACCATTGAAGCAGAGCATGGCCACTCTGCACTAAATAATTTGTGTCTGCAAACAGACCCAAATACCCCAAAATATTCATCAGCACTTTAACGCTAGATATGTCTTTAAAGTGATGCTGGATACTACTGAAACATCCAGTACCCCAAATGATACTAAACAGATACAGGAAGAATGACTTTTCCCATCTTGTGAAACTCTTCACGATTTCAGCAGTCTTACTAGCATGCTTCAGAAGAAAATCATGAGTATTCTCCTGAATATTTTCTCAGGAAACTCTCAGAGAAGTGGTCTGATGTTTAAAAGGCCTGTCAAAAATCAAGACCTCATATTCCATTCTTCCCAGTTCAGACCATAACTCAGAATTTCCACTGTACCAGGTGAATGTCTCAAATGCCCACTTCTGGAGTGCCTCGCATGTGAGGGTTATAAGGATCTCATTGGATCAGTCCCGAACCTGTATCTCGCATAAGCTACAAAATTTATCTAGCTGGGGCTAAAATCAGCACAGTTTACTTCACAAGTTGTCCTAACAGGAGAGAGAAATATGGGAAACTTCTTCAGAAGCATTCACTTTCTGGATGGTGTGGCTTATTTTAGCTTGTCATTTCAAATGAAAGAAACATAAAGCAATGAACAGAGATCTGAAACTTTAATTCTCCCTCTCCCCTGTTCCCCTTTAATCCTTAGACTTCGTTGTTCCAGCTCCAAGTCCTCATACAGCTATGACTGGTGCTTTCCATGGTCCTCCAGCCTCAACATGCTCAAACCAACTCATCATCATCTGCCTTCTGCCCCTCTCCACCAGTTCCATCAGGTTCCTGACAGCCACCTTACTGGCTCTGCAATACCCTATGAGTTCCCAGCTGGAGAGCAGGATCTGAAAGCAATCTATGGCCCCTGAAAAGCCTTCTGGAAAGGAGACCAGAATGTCCCTTATTACAATGAACTTCTGCCACCACAGAATCATTTCCCACATTTACTGACATTTCCCCCTGTCTGTCCTGCTCTCAAAAGAGATATTCCCTTTTCAAGGAAAAAAAAAATTAAATTATAAGCTATAAGCTTAAAAGCTTAATTTTAAACCAGTGGTCACCTGTGAAACAGCTGACCAGAACATATACTGGTTAATAACTCTAGTTCTGGCTGCCAAGCTTGTGATAAATGGGACCCGTTCCTTCAGAGTGCTTGGCATTTCCATTACATGTTAGACATTTAACAACTCCCATTGACTTCCCATGTGGTAAACAGTCTTCTGACAAAAGTCTGCTTTAAATGACTTGTCCATCATCTCACAAAAAAACTTTGTGGCAGAGGCATGGATTGAATTAAGTCCTTCAGCTGGTTTATGGGAGTGTCTTGCCTCTTTCACAACCCTTTGCATACCTTCTACAATAACTAAGGCAAGGCTTCCACAGAAAACAGCCTCCCTGTGTAAGTCTCATCTATGCCACAAACAAATAAGCAGTCCTGCAATCAAAGATTACCATAGCTAACAACAGGCTGAACTATGTCGTAGAAAGGCACAGAGCTTACAGCTACAGCCATCTAGCCTAGAGATTGCACTCTGTGGCCTGTAAATCCCCAGCACTCCACAAGACCACAGCCAGAACAACTTCTCGGTATCAGTATCTGTATCAGTCACCACTCATTTTCTTGCTGCCGTCAAGTTTTTTAATTAAAATGTGTGAAGTCACACACACAAAAAAACAAAACTGGAGAATTGTTGGGGAAGTTTGAGACCACATCAAACCAGGGTGTTTAGTTAAACCATATGCCAGCTGGGCTAAGGACAGCTGGACTCCAAAGTCAAGAGAGTACTGGGGTAGATCTAGAGTCTTTTAGACTTCTGTATTAGGAAGAAATAAGTCACTACAGAAGCAACGATTTTCCCAATTGCCTGTAAACTATGTCTTGAAAGACAGGCTTAGATGTAGACATCAACCAGACACATGCCTTAAGTCAAGTGAAGTGAATCCCATCTCCAGCGCCAAGAGACCTGTAGAGCTGTGAAAGAGAGTAAGGAGCACAAAACTATTGCTACTGAAGTGAAAACAAAGCAGAGTGAGAAGGCAGGAATTCAAGAAACTGCAAGAAGTCCAAATTCTGACTGTTCAACAGAGAACAACTGAGATCCTCAGCTAGGTATAAACCAGCTGTTTTGTTCTGGTCCAAAACATTCTAAGAAGTTTGCACATCCTTTTAATGTTTTCAGACCTCTTGTCTCTGCTGGAAACAATAGCTTGAGGCCTTAAGTAATTTAATTTTGAGTCCATTCCCAATTACTTTAATGTTGCCAAATTTAAACATCTTGGGTGCACATATAGTTTCAGTATTTTGACAAAAGAAGTAGAAGGGTTTCTCAAGCATGTGTTTTGTAATAGTTGAAGGCATTCAGCCTTATGGAGCAATTGACATGAACAATGTGGCGGAATTATCTCCAAATGTATTTGTAGCTAAAAACCCATCAGGAGAACATACAACTTTAATTCCACCAAACTGTACTCTTGTTGTCCACCACTGCCTCTACAAGCTGTATTTTGCAAAAGGACTGTACGTAACCCTCTGATGACCTTTGACAAATATTAAATCATAAAAACACATAGCTTGTCTTTTCCTGCAATCATCCGTTTGCAAAGAATATATGTGCACTGAACTTCAACTAGCACAAAACCCCACTTGCACTTCTGCAATCTGGTAAGAAGCCTGGGTGACCTTTTGCTGATCTCTGTTGAAACAATGAGGTATGGATTTGGGATTTATCCTGTAGTGTACCTCAGCATTACTCCACATCATCAAAACTGAAAAACTATAGCTTTTTGAAACTGAAAATTACATGCTTATCTCTTCAGGGCTAGGATTAAAGGTGACACTTTTAAAGGCATCCAACATCCAGTTTTAGAACTTAGAGACAGATTTTTCCAGGTACGCAAGTGCATAAAATGCAATATAAACTTAGTAATATTTTCCATAGTACTTAACTTCCTTTGATTTAAATAAGCAGCCTTTCAGCTTTCTGAAGTTTCCGGTTGTAGCCTCTTTATATCTTCTGACATTTTTTATGCAGATTTTTATGCCACGGGCTCCTCTCTTAAAAATAGTATGTAGTGCCTCTAGTCACTTAGACCATCTGCAAAAGAAGTTTGCATGATGACATGTAATAGTTCCATACTGAACTTTCAGGCATCCAGCACCAGGATTCATGAGCGTGAACTAGGGGCACACATGACCTTTAGGCTCTACAGGCCTCAGAGACACATCATCCCACTGCATTTCACCCCACCTATCCATCTCCAGCCTCCCAATGGGAGGAATGACCATTGTACAGAGACAGAACTCAACTAACCAACTTCAATTACACACCAAATTTTTAAAGGCTAAAACTGGGATACGATGAATGAGAAAAATCAGTCATCTACAGTGCAATTCACCTCATTTGGCATCTATAAGTCAGGCTTCTGGTCAAAGTCAGTTGTCCAGCTTCTGCTGAGAACACTGGCCCCCAGTGAGGAGATTCATTCCATCCGAAAAGAGGTGTTGAACAGGCACAAAATGAATCACTCTTTGCAGGTGTCTCTTTTTCTCTCTTCCCACTGACTGCAGAGAGACACCAAACCTCCAAACAGCTGAGATAAAGTGAGATGAACCTCACCCTTGAGAATGGGTGAGTCTGCCAGGCCAGGCCCAGCATTCAGGCTTCTTGCCATTCAGGAGATGCCTTTACCCCTAAGCTACAATGTCAGGCTCCCTCTTGTTTATAATCCCTCTGGCCCTTTGAAATTTGCATCTGTTTCTTTACCATGGCAAGCTTGAACAGGATGGGTGGGTGTCCTCCACCTTAGCCTTATCTCTACTCTGGTCATGAGGGGTGCTTTGCAAGCAGAAAGGAGTTTATATCACCTCTGATGAGAAGAACATTGAATTTGAGCACTTCCAGGGCAAGTGCTCTCACGAGAAAAATTACTTATAAAAGAGCAGCAGTTCCTTTCTTTCACTCCCCCTGAACTTCCTGACAGCTACAGCTGCTGCACTTTGTGCTAAGCTCCATGCTGTCAATGTGCATTTAAGCATGATCTGAGCACACCTCCTGGACCAAGCCTCTCAAGAGATTCACACGCATACCTGTTTTGTGATTCCCAGGTGGGTCTGTGCAGGCGACAGTCACAAAGAAAGTCAGCTTAACCTAGATAACGCTCATTCTGGGCCTATAATGAAGCAAAGTTTTAACAGCCTAGGAAACTTCACTGGAACTCACGTGGTTCAGCAGGACTTGAGAGGGTGCACTTGTATTTAAGATGTGTTGCATAGTTTGCTAAGCTGCACTCCCAGTATCCAAACCCTGAGTGCAATTATGCTGTCCCGATCACAGAAAAGTTTGCCTCTACATATTAGTGAAAAAGGATTGAAAATACTGCGCTGTCCTAACATAACCAACAACAATAGCTTTGGTAAAGCACTAAACCAGCACTGCCTGCTACAAGGCTTTCCAACACACAACAGAGAGAAATCTACCTGAAGTGAACAGGAAGCCAAGATCACAGATTCACCAACAATCAGAAGACAGTCTCACTACAGACTCCATTTCTTCGCTATGTTCATGAAACATTATTACTAAGCTAGAACACAGAGCACACTATACAAACACATCTATACTCAAAATTATAATAATTTTACAATTTGAAGGAGGGGGGTGTGTGTTTAAAACCATACCTGGAACAGATTTTCAAAACCTTCTCCCACCAATCCAATTCCTCATCCCTCCTTTTTCCAGGGAAATTAAGCCAGGCATTTTGTGATCTCATTCCTACAGTCCTGTACCTAAAAATCAAAGATAGGCCAAAGTCGGAGACTGAAGGGAGTAGGCCCAGCCATATGGATAACTAACAAAAAGAAGCAGAAGCTTATTTTTTATTCCTTGGTTTATTCCTTACCGCATGAGAGGTACCACCAGTAACTTCCTGCCTGGTCTCTCTTCCTGTTCTATTCTAAATGGATTTTTCAGCAAAATTGCTGGGGAGTGCAAAATTTGCAACATTTTAGACCTATACGAATTAAAAGGTATCACTAGAAAAGCTACGGTAGATGAAAACCATCTGCTATGTAAGCTATGCACTAAGAAGTGAACTTGCTTGATCCCATAACATAGAGATCCCATAACTTGCAAGATCCCATAACCTAACTGGTTCACTTCTAGAAGACATGCTACATAATTAAAACACAGACCTTGCATTAATAAAATAGTTCAAGATCTTTAAAAATAAATGTTTCTGCTTTAGAGTAAAAATGTACGAGTTAATACACGGATTTAATACACCGCACACCAGGAACACTTACTATGCCAGAGAGATAGATGCTGCCTCCAGAAAGATTTAATGGCAGTTTTCTTCAAGTAGCATCAGGTAAGAAACAGCCCTTTGCAGATGGCAGTTTATGTAGAAATGCCTTCAGGGCACTGGTCCTACTTACAGGAACAAGAAATCCTACAAAAGACAAGAAAATATTAGAACTGAAGTGTCTGACCTTGGACTTAATACAAATGTCCCAGCAAAGCCCCACAATTCAGGTAGAAACACCCCTCTTTGCAAGGGTGGTGCCAGAAAATGCAGTCTGAGTAAAAGGCGTTCCTGCAGAACAGTAGTTTGGGAGTGTAATCACAAAATGATACACATGTCAAAACTGAATCAGAACAAAGGCCTGCCTATCCTAAAGTCCAGCACTTCTGGCAAAAACCAGACATGGAGAAAAAAAGAAAGAAAATACATGTTTTGCCACAATACTTCCCAAGCCTCCAACAACATGCAGCTTGGGAATGTAACAGCAGCAGATGAGGGATGTTTAAAAGTGGTGGTGAAGGGAATGATACTGTAAAAAAACAACATTATTCCAAAGCACAGTGGGGGGACAGAAGATCTTACAGTTGGCAGATCCATGACATTTGCAAACATGGCTCAGAAAAGGATGGAGTTTGGAAATGGGGGTCAGAAAACACATCCATGTGTTCTGTGAAGAACAGAGGGGTTCAGAGTGGGGTAGGTGCACTCGGCTGCATGCTTGCAGCCAAATGAGGTACCTGAAATGAGGAGCAGTGACACCAGCCCTACTGTTGAGCGGTGCTGCCAGGGAGACGTGTAGAGCCCGGCCAGCAGCAGCCGGGGGTGCCAGGAAGCAGGACTCATGTTCCCAGCAGCACGGTTGTTCACAAGCAGCCCCTGCAGCAAGGAGATGTCACCTGTGTCTGCTCTGGGGCTGCTCACGCAGCTTCCCAGCCTGTGGTGCACAGCAGTGGTGTCCCACCCGTGGATCCACTCCACCCGGACCAGCACCGATGCTCTGTGAGCCACCAGCAGTGTTCACACACGGCAGAAAGCAAGGGCGTGTGGCCGAGGGCTCGTGGCTGCAGCTGTATCCCAGCCAGCCAGCACTCTTGCACTGGGGGCATGGGGACAAAGAGGGCCTGCTGCATTGCATGGAGAGGAGCGCTGGAGCAGGGGAAAGTGGAAATAAAATGTACAACAAGATAAAAAATTGCTTTCCCCCAAGGCAGCTGCGGAGCGCGATGAAACCCCCTTTCAGGCACAATCAGCCCTGAGCATCTGGGCAAGGATGAGGTGGGTGCAAAGTGCACGGAGAGGAAATGTGTCAGCTGCAGCATCTGAGAGCAGCGGAGCAAACTCAGACGGGAAATGAGCTTGCAAAGTGCACCCAACAAGATGATCGCGGGGATAAGTTGCTTCTATGGAAACTGCAGCCCGATGAACCAAAAAGCAGTTCGATCGCAAAGTTTTAACAGGAGCCGGCTCATGCCTGGTTTCAGCTCCATTCCCCACCCCCTGAAGAAAAAAAAAAAAAAAAAAAAGAAAAAAAGAAGAGAAAAAGCTGCAAAAGCTGCACAATGTGTTTCTTGTTATTGACAAAAAAAAAAAAAAAAAAAAAAAAGAAAGAAAAAAGAAATGGGGACACAGGTTTTTTCCTGTATGGGCCACATCATATTAAGCTGTAAGTTTAGTTCTGGACAAACAATCTCTTGTTGCATCTCTGGGATGGAGGTTAATGAATTCCCACAGATGATGTTGGCCAAACAGTGGTCGGCTTGTGACTTGATTTCCAGCATCATGATGTGAGGGGATCAGTATAGAAAAGCACTTTGAAGGGAAGAGGCTGCCTACAGCAGGATTGTTTCTACAAGCTAATTGTACTGAGTGCAGCTGCACAAAGCTGGATCAACAGTAATAGAAGGCGGCGCAGACTTCCTGACGCCAGCCCCGCAGAGCTCCCACCAACAGCCTGGCAATTCCAGATTGTTTTCCAGACCTTATCTCTCCCCCCAAGTGTTTTTTTGGGTTTTTTTTTTTCTTTTTTCTTTTTTTGGTTTTGTGTGTATTTTTTTTCTTTTCGCCTTTTTTTTAATTTTCTGACCGGAACAAAAGTAACAGGAAAATCCTTTGTGAAAGTAGAAAATACTTTTACAGATCGGTGCCTTTCGCATAAGTTGTAACTAAATATTTTGCACGCATTACTGTCCCGCTCTGAAGAAAGTAAAAAAAAAAAAAAAAACCCAAACTTTCTAAAACTTGTTTGCATGAGTGGGAAACGCGAAGAAAACAAAAGGAACCGGGTGGTTCTTTAAAAGCAGCCGGGTTCAGGGAGATGTTTTACCTGGTACATTGAAAACTCCTGCATCAAAACGTATTTGGACGCCCCCTTCCCCTATTCCCCATGGCGCGGGGAAGCTGGATGGTGTCAATGGCTTGGGAACGGGCCAAGTTTAACAGATTTTTCAGTCCGGCTTCATGGCTTAAATACGCGGCAATTAAACCCACTTACATTATTGTTAGATGGTTTAGGTAAGTTTCCTTAAAGCAGGGGCTCGGAGTGCATAGGGGGAAGCAATGGCCCCCCCGGAGCCCCTCAGCCCCGCCGCACGGGCTGCTCTGAGGCGGCATTAAGAAACGAGAGGTCGGACAGCCTGCCCAAAACGCGTGATTTTTCCTCCCAGAAAACACATTTTCTTTCTTTTTTGGGGGGAGTGGGTTCCACAGCACTGAGCCCCCCCTCTTTCCCCGCACCGCAGCCCGGAGCGCTCCTTCCCGCACGGGTCGCGATCGGCGCCGGGATCTCTCCCTCGTTCACCCCACACACACACCCCACGATATTGCCCGTTTTACTCGGTTCTCTCCTCATTCTGCGACACCCCCTATCACATCCCCCCCCCCCCACCCCCAGCATGGCGGGGCGTCCGGCGGCGGCCCCCGCTGCAGGTGCGCCCGGGAGCGGGAAGCGGGGCAGGGCCGCCGCCTGCCGCCGCCGCGGGCGCAGCCCCGGTCGCCATGGCAGCCGCCTGAGCGGCGCCGCCGGGCCCGGGCGGCGCGGGCGGGGGGGGCGGCGGCAGGGGCTGATGTCACGGGGCTGGCGCCGCGCAGTCCGGGCCGGCCCCGGGCGCGGGGCGGGGCGCGTCGCCCTGGGCGCGGGGGGAGCGGCGGGGGGGGTCGCCCCAGGGGTGGCCGCGCACCCCATTGCCGCCGCGGGCTGGCGCCGGGGGCCCCCCACGGCGGGGCTTGTCCTCACTCCCCCCCAGCCACGGGAGGGGAGCCCCGTGTTTGTGCTTTCAAGAGGGGTTAAGGGGGGAGCGGAGGAGAAAGCGGCGCTTTGTGCACGGCGAGTAGAGAGTCTTCTGGCCAGATGTTTGCAGCAGCGGTGCGGGGCGGGAACCGGCTGTAAAAATCCCGGCCGAGCGCCCAGGCGGACGCGGCTCTCCGGGGTACCCGCTGCCGCACGGGGGCTGCGCGCTGGGTCAGAGCCCCCGGGAGCACCACCGCAGCGGGGCTGCCGCCGCTGCCAAACCTCTCATGTGAGGGAGAGGGGTCGCTCGGGTCGCGGCCGAAGCTGTCCGCACCGCAGCGGGGTGGGGGGGTGTCGGGAGAAGCCCCCGCACACCGGTGTGCCCTAAGGCTTGCCTTCCGTCGCATAACTTCGCGGTGGCTTAAGCAGCGTGCGAAGCCTGTAATACGGAAAACCGGATTTGCTAAGGGCTGCTGTGCGGAGCCGGCCGCGCTGTCCGAGCGACAGGCAGTAACCGTAGGAGCAGTAACATACCTGTTTGTGTTGGCTATTATTACACCAAAAATAGTGTCAAAATTCCGTCCAGAGATGCATTCAGCATACGGAAACACAAGCACGGCAAAGGGCTAAAATCTGTGGCTGCAGATCAAGTATCAGATACGATAGACACGGAGATTTCAGTGGTGGAAAGGACTGAAGTCGCTCTAAGTGGTGACTTTAACCGAGTCGTTAATTGGCGGGATGGGTTTTATCATTATTATTTACTCTCTTTAACCGCACCTGGGCATTGTATTTGCCCTCCCGCAGGCTGGATGTCGGGATTCAGCCCCGGCGGTCCAGGGCGCGGGAACTCCGCCGCTCGCCCCCCCTTCCCCGGGGTGAGCACCCCGGTGTGACAGTGGCCACGACGTCCCGCGGGGAATCAGGCAGCCCAGGAACGAAGCGGAAATGGGCAAAGCCACCGACCTAGCTGCCCGCAGCTTTGTCCCAAGTATCGGGAGCGTGTGTCCTCCCGCTTCCCCAGCGCAGCGCGCATCAGCCCCGCGCCTGTCTCCCCTGAGCGGTTATGATGGACAACACTCTCCTCACGGACAGCGTGGATGTGTGCTGTCAGTACGTGCTTGCTTACAGTGACCACCAATGCCCCTTAAACATCCGGGTAGCTACTACAGAACTGCAGCGTTTTGTGTAGAATTCCATTTGTATTAATCGTATATGTATGTCCACACTGTGTGGACAGCGTGTGAGAAGAGGGACGGAAGGTCTGTCGGTACGTTACACAGGCATTAGTGTGACTATAAATAAACATAATGAGTCTAAACTCAAAAATTAAAAATAATCGAAGTTTCTTCTCCAGCTAAACACACACACACACACACATCTCTCTCCTCTCCCCTCCCCGACTTTTTCCTCTGGAATGTTTCTGGAAGATGTTTCATTGGCTGCAACCAAGAGCCGCAAAAAGTACAGCGCGTAGTAAGAGAGTATTTGCATTTGTCACCAGAAACAACCGTCGCATCTCTAGTGACAGCGCCGTGTCACCGCACCTACGGGGTGCGGACGAGTCGCCTTGCAAGGGCGATGCCTGTAAATGCGCCAAGTGCACATGTACTTAACAAGCATCAATTAACTGCGCCCACCCTCCCGCGGCGGGGGCCAGCAGCGGTGCGGCTCTGCCGGGGCTCCCGGTGCCCGCGCTCTCCGCGGCCAGGGCTGCACTCGGAGCAGTATAGCCCTCTCTACTCGACGATGCTCGCACCTGCAGCCGCTCACTCACGCTGCCGTATTTGTGACAAGTACGCACACACCCCGCTCCACAGTGTAACCCGCAGCGGGCCCCGCCGGCCCCTTGTTCCGGCGGTACCGGGTGTCCCCCACCCTCACCCCAGGCCTGCCCGCTGTGCCCTTAGGAAGCGGAGAGGCCTGCGATGGGCTCAGGGACCCGGGGCTCCGCACCGGGCCGCGCGCCAGCCGGCCGCTCACTATTTACTCCCTCAGCTGTGCGGGCCGGCCACGCCCCCTGCCGGGATTGGCTCTCCGGGCGGAAGGCCCGCGCAGCCCCCGCGCTGCCCGCCCCACCAGTGAGGGCGCCCCGGGGTGATGGACGTGCCGCCGGCCGCCAATGGCAGCGAGCGCGGGCTGGGCTCGGTGGCGGCGGCCGTATAAGAGAAGGCCGCGCAACCCCGCGCCTCAGAGCGAGCTCCGGCGGCGCGCAGGGACAGGTAGCAGTGACAGCACCCGTCAGGCTGCTTGCAGGGCGATCTGTCCTATCGGCTGTCTCCGTCAGCTGCCCACCGGAGCCGTTTTCTCCGCCCGCCGGAACCGAGCTGCTCTGCTCTCTCTCCGCCCGCCTTCCAGCAGCATGAAAGCCTTCAGCCCGGTGCGGTCCGTCAGGAAAAACGGCCTCTCGGAGCACAACCTGGGCATCTCACGGAGCAAGACTCCCGTGGATGACCCCATGAGCCTGCTGTACAACATGAATGACTGCTACTCCAAGCTGAAGGAGCTGGTGCCCAGCATCCCACAGAACAAAAAAGTGAGCAAGATGGAAATCCTGCAGCACGTTATCGACTACATCCTGGACCTGCAGATCGCCCTGGACTCGCACCCCAGCATCGTCAGCCTGCACCACCAGAGACCTGGGCAAAACCCTTCCTCCAGAACTCCTCTGACCACCCTAAACACAGATATCAGCATTCTCTCGCTCCAGGTAAGTGCTCTCCACCGAGACCCCGGCTCCTGCTGGCCGAGGTGGGAGCTGGTGGTGCTTGCGGCACCAGGTGCGGGTCGGTGCGGGCCAGCGCAGTGACATGGCGGTCCCCTCTGCCCTCCCCTGGGTCCCCAGCCCGGCTTGCCGCGAGTGAAACTCTCCATGCGCCGGGACCCTGTTCTCCCCGCTTCCCCGAGTGCGTGGGCACCTCGCCCCCCGTGACTTACCCCTCTGCCGTTTTCTTCTCATAGGCGTCTGAGTTCCCCTCAGAGCTCATGTCGAGCGACAGCAAAGCTCTTTGTGGCTGAATCAAACGGTGAGTGCGGCGCATCTCGTTTCTAAACTTCAAGCAAAAAGTGCTTTCCTGGGGAGCGGGGGGCGTGATGGTTACTTCCAAAAATCGGTTCTAAAAGTTGATTAGGAGATGCGGTTATAATCGGTAAAAAATAAGCCGAATAACTGAGCTTCGTAGTCCGAAGTGTATTTCGTTGCCGAGGTTGAGGCAGCACAGGCTGCTCGGGTACTGCTCACTGCTTAATGCAGATACTCTCGTTATCTTTTCTTGGGAGTCTTGGTTTCCTGGGCCAAAGTGACTGATTAAGTTGGGAATCTTGGCACATTTCCTCAAAATTCTGTGATGTGGGATTGTCTGCGCTATCAGTTAAATGAGTGACTGCTTTTAATCAAATAATTGCTGTAAGAGGCAGACTGGCGCCTCCGAGCATTGCAGTTACAGAGATCTAAATAAAGATTGGGATGAGAATCCTCTTTCTACTCTTTTCCCCTCGAGTGTATGTTATTTTAATGTTCAACTTGCGCTCTTGAGAGCGAGTGCGTGAGCGTGTATGTGTTGCATCTGGACGCCAGCGTTTGCCCAATCTCTGAGTGTTTGGTTAAATGTTCAAACTGTGGCTTCCTCTCTGGCGCCAGTCTGTCCGGATCTCTGCCCTGTTAGCATGCTCCTAAATATGCCTCTTTTCAATCTCTTGCAGGTGTTCCACTGATGAGATTTTTTTTTTTTTTTTTTTTTTTGCACAAGAAAATGTCTACAGGAGGTTTTTTTTTCTGTTTGTTTGGTTGGGTTTTTTTGGTGCTGAATTGTTCAGCTGTATCTGGAGGGGAAAATCCACGTTCAACAAAAAGGACCTTTTAAAGTTAATGAAGAAGAAGAAAAAAAATAATCAAGATTGATCTTTATCCCCACCCCATTCTTCAACTTGGACTGAACCTAGTTATTTATGAAGAGACTCTTAAATACCCTTTCCCTAGTTGGAAGGCTTCCTTTATATACTATTCCCAACGTGGGGAGCGAAACAAAAATCTCACAAGGAGTTGCCCATTTTAAAGCAGACTTTGCCTTTTTTTCCAAAGGTGGAGCGTGAGTACCAGAAGGATCCAGTGTTCAGTTTTTTAGGGAAGTCCGTGGTCAGAAATTACCTTTTTGACACAAACCTAGGACTGAATGCTGTGTATATATTTATATATAAATATATATATATGAGTGAAACCTTGTGAACTCTTTAATTAGAGTTTTCTTGTATAGTGGCAGAAATACACATTTCTGCAAAAAGTGTAATGATGTACTTAATCATGCTAAACTTTTTATAAAAGTTTAGTTGTAAACTTAACCCTTTTTATACAAAATAAATCCAAGTGTGTTTATTGAACTGATTGCTTGCTTTATTCTTTGGGGACCAACTGCTTGCTTGCTTTGATTTGTGTTGTGGTTTTGATTATTTTTTTTTAAATACTTATACATTCTGTTATGACTTTACTGAGTAAAAATTAAAATATGTAGAGAATATAAAGAATAAAATTACCTGAAGTGAAAAATCCTTGTAACTTGGAAAGTCATTTAAGTGTACATTCCAAACTTCTAAGTGAGCTGCCTGTAAACAGTGTGAAAGGAACTAGAAAAGGAATTTATTACACAGGGGATGCTACTGCCAAAGTGTTCAGAAACATACAAAAGCAGTTAATCCTGAGACATTTCCCTGGGAGTGTTGCCTCTCTCCCACCCCTATGGATGATTCAGCTCCCAGTAGTAATGGCCCAGATCTGTTAATTTGTGTTTAGAATAATCACTGGGAATTAAGGGTTGTGGGTGGTTGTTAGTCCCCCAACCTATTACATTTCTCTAAAAAGGCTTTGAATGTGAGAGTTGGTGATGCGTTAACATGCGATCTAGAGTGATGAAGTGACTTGCATTTCCACACTGGAATGTTCATGCTTCCATGCAATATTTCAATGAAATAGGCTTTCTAATCAGTTGCAGCAGCTTCTCTCTATGACTAAGATACTGAGAATTGAGCTAAATCGCTGTTGTGTTACTGATTAAACTTTGGCTGCTCCTAAAGGGGCAGACTCTCCCTAAGAATTAAATTAAGTTTGAAATGGGAGTCTGAATTCCTGAAAGCCAGTATTATTTATTCTTTCTCTTTTGCCCTCTGAAGCTATGCATTATCCCTACTCATTAAAGAGATGCTTTTACTGTATGTGCTCTCTTGACTCCACTGCAACTATCACTGCTCAGTTGTCATAAGACAGTGGATGCGGGAACTGTGCCTTATCAGATGACATTCTAATTTAAGCTTACTCATAAACTTGCCTGAAATGGGAAGTTAAGTTTTTGAGTCCTACATATGTTCTGAAGAGAATCACTTGCAACAGGAATGAAGGAAACTGCACTGATGCTTCGGGGGCAAGGACAGCTCTGTGGCAGGCACCATGCTTTGGGCCTGAGGGAGTGTGTTGTGCGTTTCTGGGGACACAGAGCAGAAGGTAGGAGCCTCACCTGGGGCCAGTAACACTTTCACCAGCAGGCAGCAGTGGGTGCCTTTCCTTGCCCTTGATACCAAATCCATTCACGTAGGCTGGGAGAAAGCCAGCTTTGATCTCTTAATGCAGGAACTGCCCTGCCCAAGCAGAAGCGCGCTCTCAGAGGATCAATGCAATCAGGAGACAAGAAGGGTTAGCGCAAGCTGGGACACGGAGCACGGGGGGTGACGGGACACAGAGGACAGAGCTGATCTCCTGCTTTTCCCCATGCCCTCCTAACCCAGACGAGATTGAAATCTCCCCTTGCAGCACACGTTGGCTGTGCCTCCGGTGGCCAAACCTCGCTACTGTCTCAACACCCGAAGTGCAGGTTTGTCCTAACTTTGTGCAATGAACGTTTAACCCTGGCAGCACAGTAATAAAATATTTCATTGCTGCAAATCAGCATGCCTCAGTCACCAACATGCTCCTTTCTGTGTATACTTTCCCTAACTATGAACAGCAGCAGATTTTGGGCTTTAATCACAGTATCAAGATTTTCATCCTTCTGAACCAGTAACGATCTAACGTAATCGCCACCCAGTTTGTTCCTCAAAACTAATTTTTCACCTTGTTCTTTTTACGGTGAGATCACAGCAAACCTCACTTTAAGCCCACAGTTTAGTTTACAAAATTAAAGAGTTACAACAGCCAGATCATTGCAATTGTTTTAAGATCAACCCCTTCAGAAACTAAGGCATTCAAGCTTTGATATTTTCAAGCTACAGGATGATTAACACACTCGTAGAAGGAAACCAATTTCCTTATCATGCGTAGCCAAAAGAGAAATTCACAATTTACAAGGCGTGGGGAGCTGAGCAGGAAAACAAACAAACATGTTTTTAAAAATGTAAATTAAGAAAGGAAAAAAGATTTTTTCCTCTTTCAGAACTAATTCGTTGACTCGACAATGCATTCCTACAGTCAGAACTAGGGGCTTGAGCTGGGTGCTTTGCGTAGAGGTTCACTCTTTGGTTTTCTTGAGATTTTGTCGTTCAAGGATAAACAGCAAGGTCAAAGCTGAGTGCTCAAAGCCTTGACATTTATTCTGGAAGTTTCCTTGAAGACGCAGGATCTCTATTGTATAGCATTGTCTCTCCAGAGTGCATTAGAAAACTGTCTGAGATTTTCACCACTTTCCCTGGCTTGTTTGCCCTGTCTCTGGACACAGTTCTCCCAACAGTGCTGTGCGCTGACAGGCTGGACACAACAGATCAGAGGACCCATCCTCAACTACGTGACAGCAAAATAGTTTTGGCAGTGATCATATTTAAACATGGAATAATCTTTTTGAGCAGGACATGTGTGAAAGTTGCAAATGCACCTATAGACACTTACCCACCAGGAAAAAGGATCCAAAAAGAGGTTGAAGATCTCCTCAGGGAAGTGGTGGATGCCCCAGCACTGGACACTTCGAAGTTTCAGCTGGGACATCTAGTCTAGGGCATGCTTTGCCACAGAATGTTGGACCAGACGATCCTTGGTCCCTTCCAGCCTGGTATTCTAAGATTCTAGAATATTGTTTAGACCTTCTGGGGGCTTCCAAACCGGGCATTGCTCGTGTATTGCTGTTAACAACACAGGGACCAGCTCCTAGTCTCATCCCAGACATGAAGGTGCACTGAAGTGTCTCATCGGGATTTTCAGGGAACACCTTTGTGTTGTAAAGTATGTAATGCACTGGTGATGGGTATTCCAGCAGCCCAGGGAATCTCACCGTATTTGCGAGCCCGTCTCACATACCTGGGTGGCAGGAGTCCCTCCACTCCATCACCGGGTAAGGGGAACGCAGCAAGCAGGCGGCTGCGGCTTGTTACTCTCCCCTGGGAAATCCGCATCGTATCCATCGCACCGAAGCCGTTCATAAGCCACTTGCGGGGTCCGCGCCGCTGCCTGCACAGAACGCGGCAGACCTGCGGGTCTGCGTCCGGGCCGGCAGCGCGCGGGCGCGTGGAGGGGCACTGCCCCCTGCCGACCCCGCGCAGAACAGGCGCCGCGCTCGAGCCCGGCGCGCTCGGCAGAGACGCGTCTTTAAAGCGGTAAACGGCTCCGCTCTTGGTGTGTCACGAGTCACCATCGCCGCGCTGGTCTTCCCCGCACGATCTGGAAATCACGTTTTACAGCTGCTTCTGGGAAACGCTGTTTTAGCTAATTCAGCTCTGCTAGCTGGGGATGTCACTCCTGAGAAGCATCATAGGATCACAGAGCAGTTTGTGTTAGAAGGGACCTAGCTCCAAACCCTTGCCATGAGCAGGGTCACCTTCCACTAGACCAGCTTGCTCAAAGCCCCGTCCAACCTGGCCTTGAACACATCGAAGGTAAAGTGGTTTGTAAAAATCTGAAGAAAGAGTTGCAGTAAAATAATAAATACTTTGCTTGCACATTCGGGGAAAAGCACTAGCTTGTATTTGACTCTGGAAAGTAAAACATGCTCTCTAAACAATCTGGTATGTGTTAAGGATTCTGCTATACAACAGTCTGGATCAATTCATGCTATGAGGAAAAGATATAAAATAATTTACTAATGGGAATTATAATCTTTGTAAGCACCTCCTCCTGTTTACTACTTTCCTTGCTTACTTGCAGAACAAGAAACAATTTACACAGCTTTTACTGGAAGCTGTAAGGAAGAGGGATAACAGAATGCAACTGTTGTGTGACAAAAGGTTGAATAAATTACGTGAGCAATGGTACTGAATTTTGTTCAGGAAAAGGTGTTCACAAATGTCCTCTTTAAAACTACTGTTGTGCAAAAGGATTGGTGTTCTCTGATTCTACAGATAAACGAAAGTGTTGGATCTTGAAATCCAATTTGGTCTATCTCCCATTACGATTCTCCTCTCTAGAACGGCCACCAAAGTTATCGTAATTCTGAAGTGTAAGAGCCAACTGTAAACACTATTTCAATAAAATATAGGTTATATTGCACAGTCATAGTCACTGAATGTGTGAGCCACTTGCTAAAGGAAATCAAAGAAGAAATCAAGAGAGGAAACAAACAAATGCAATTGCTTTTGGAGTCAATCACCGTAACTGAAAGAAACTCATAGTTAGACTGGTTGCTTGCCTTGTAAAAAAACATTAAAAATGAGGGGACATGGGCAAATAAATAGGGTCAAACTGAGAAAAACGATTAGTGCAGATAGTGCTGCAGTGGACTTACTGCTGCTAGCTGCCTAGAAAATGGCCTTTACTTGCTGCCTATCCTCACAAGAATGTGATGAATTAATAGATAATACAGTATTATACGAAGTTACAGGAGCTATGAAGATTTGAAACAATTAAACTACCTAAATTACTTGCCAAAAAGAGTACGTTGTTATAGTTTCCAGTAAATATCCCCACAAATTACACCATGTCTGTGGCGAGCAGTTTTATGAATAGATCAGGTATTTCTACTTAAAACTAAGAGCTTGAGCCAGCTCTTGTTTTACTGCTGATGGCAGAACTTCAAAGCTCACACAGAGCTCCTTTTTGGTTTTTTTAACAGAACTGGACTATAATTTCTCTTTCATTTGGAAGAGAACAAACAATTTTGATCCTCACCAACTTGTGTTTGAGCAGACAAAGGAGCAGTGGTACTGCCACACTGAAGCCCACACCGTGCTGTCCTCTTGCTGACAGCTGCAGTAGCTGGTGCCTGGGGAAAAGTGTAAGACCAGCGTTAGGTGATAGTTCCTCCACATATTCTCAGTATCCTGTGTTCTCCGATGTATTTTTGGCATGTAGATTCACTTTGTTGTACTGTTTGTCAATACTGAATTTGAATAACCCTACCTGAGTTATACCTGTCATCTTACGCTTTTATCTTCCTGAGAAGAATGGTAGTGCTTTGAAGGAGGAGAGAGAGGGCAGGAAGAAAAGGGGAAGACAGAAGTAATGCAGGAAAGACTAAGTATCTCCTGCATATTAGACTGGGCAAAATCAACACGGCATATGTTACCTTAAAAAAACAGTGAGGTTGAACTCTGAGTTGTGTTTTCAGCCTTGGGCAAGTTCCTTTCACCTGGAGCAGAGAGCCCAAACTGACCATCCCCACTCAAGCAGAAAGTTTCTTATGCCCCACAGAACTGAGCTGGTTTAGCTACGTCTGATCCTGGCACCCCAGGGAAATGGAGTGTACTGGACAACCTCTGGAAGTGTCCTTCAGCCTTATTTTCTGTAAGACTTATGCTCGTCCAACAAGCTCTACAGTCTACTGGAAACCAATGTAGAGAGCAGAGAATACAGGAGAGCTTGTATGTGCTCTCACAGGCGCTGGTGCCAAGATTTCTGCCATGTTCAGACCAGTAGCTTCATACCCAGCTGTAACATATTAATGAGCTCTAGAAAAGACACAAACTCATAAAGCACCAGAAAGGCACAGACTTACCTGGGAATGGGAGAAAATGTTACTCATGGACATCATTATATGAAGGAGGTTAACTACAATAGGTGTGGAAGACAACAGAAGATACCGATCATCCATTTGTTAAGGATAGGAGAGATCTGTTCCCAGAACAAGAGTACGCAAAAAAAGAGCAAAAATATGATTGTGTAAATATTTACTTTTAAGTCCGGATTCAGTGCCAACATTAGTTAATATACAGGAATAAAGTGACGAAAAGGCTATTTCAGGAAAAAAATGTTAAACTACATTTCGCAACTTCTTGGAAAAGTATCTCACTTGTGCTTCTGTATTTCTGCTCTTAAGTACGTGAAAAAATGCCACTGCTAGGGGTTTGCTTTCATAGTTAAAAAATCGGTGTAAAACACATTAAGTAAACCTTCCATTAGTACTTTTCAAAGGATGTAACAGTTTGAAGGCTGAGTAAATTACATGCCAAATCTATAAATTCAGTCTAGCTCTTGTTCCAAAACTCTTTTACTGCCCATAGATGTTTCCACCCAACAGATACAAAGGAAGTTGCTACATGTGCAGACACATGCTGTTTACTAATCCTTACTGATTCCCTTTTTGCTCAGATTATCCCACCGTTGCTCTTACTGCTCTTGCAGAAAAAGCTGGAAGTGTTGGCTGGACCTCATCCTGTACGTATTAAAACTTCACGGTACCTATAAAATTAAATTTCTAAATTCCACTGTAAATCTGGTTCTCCAGTCAAAAACAAATTTAAGAGTTCTTTGGAGATTTAACTTTTTGAGTGAATTGAGTGAGTTCGATTCGTGCACTGACTTAAGTAACTTTTTATCCTTCCAATCTAAATCTAATTCAGAAAAAAAGCAATGCTTAGAGGAAAAAAAGCTTAATTGTTCACAAGTTTGGACCTTTGTAATAAATAGATACGTAAAAACTGTGTATGTTATGTACACAGCACATCCAACATGCAATTAGCAGTTTATTGACAGCATGATGAAAATTCTCATAACCTGAAAATCTGAAACAGATTGTGACTAATATGCAATGGTGCGTTGGGTTTGTTTTTTTTTTTTGGCAGCTTTGAGTATTTACTATTATTACTATTTTAGGGGGCTCTGAGGTCAGCTATATTGTCTGAAAAGATAAAGGTGATAAACAGGACTTGCCAGGGGAAAGGAAGCACTTATGGAGAGATATCCAAAGGCAGAAACATATACCTGGGCTATGAGAGACCTGGGGGAAAGCAGATTTGTGAGTTATGAAATCTAAAAATGACTAAAGTTTTTCAAATGAAAAAAGAAACTTGGAAGCCAGGCGCCAGAGTGAGAAAATGAAGCAGGTACTTGAGGATTTATTGGGGGTTCCGCCGGAAAATGTGAAGTGGCAACAACCTGTCATAAAATAATGGAAATGTGACAAAAAGTGGAAGATCAAGACAAGAAGGATAAATGGGACAGAAAAAAAGCATATAAACTTCCCATCCTGAAAGAAAAACACCATAATTCTGCCAGGGGAAGGGAATTAGAACAGGTTCTATGCAAAGAATCACAGGTAATGCAAAAGTGGAAAATACAATGAATGATGCAAAGAAGAACTGCCCAGGCAAGAAAGAGGCAGAAGAAAGCATTTTTACAATGTAGAAAGCGAATATAGTCACAAATTCTACATGGAAAAAAAAAAAAATCAGAGATATTGGAACAAAGGTATGGAAAATTTATTGTCCTGCGAACTAAGGAAGAGGGTGGGCGGATTTATTCCCAGCCTCACTAAAGAGTTTTAACAAAGACCTAAAAAACCCTATTGCAACTCCACAGTATTTACAAATAGAAATGGTTAGTTCCAGCTGACCTTGAACCTCAATCAGAATGTATTTTCTTTTTCCATTCTGTAAATTATTCACACTGCTTAACCTGTGACAAACTGTGATTTTAGTCCTTGATTCTTATGCCCAATCTAACATTTTTTTGAAGGAAAAATAAGATAAGTACCTGTAAAAGTATTTCTTAAAAGCTTCCTTTTGCAGGTTTATTTGCTAGGAAAATTATGAATGAATCAGCTCCAGTAACTCAGTTCCTGCCAAGCATACTGTAACAACAAAATATTATCATAGGAAGCATGTAATTCACTTAAAATCAAGGAGAAGAAAAAATATGTCAAATGGCCAAATTTGACAACTTGTATTTTAGATTGTATATTCAGGTTCATTGAATGGTGTTATTTCTGATTAAATCCTATGTATTTATAACATAGATGACCTCACGTACTATTTCAGGGGTTTACCAATAAATGTGTAAACAAACAAGTACTCAGGAGATTTTTTAAAATTGTTTACAAAGGGAATAAAAAGTGTTAGGTTTTTTTTCCTTCAGATCCATATGCAGCAAAAGATAAAAAGAACTATTATTATATAAAAATAATAGACATGATGAGCAGAGTTTAGTAAATGACAGAGAGGAAAGGAGGACTGACAACTCAAGAGTTTTGTAATCTAAATTTCTCTGTCAGATTTGCCAATGAAAGTTGTTCAGTAAGAAACAATAATAGCAGGTTCTTTTGATATACAATTTTCAAGTTCAGAAAAGAAAACCAATTATATTGGGGGGCATTAATCCATGCACCAATCCAAAAGTTAGAGGGAGAGTGGATGTGAAGACACAGCATTTTTCCAGACTGAAAAAGGATACATCTGTGGTACAACTGGGAAGCTTGACTGCAGTATGTGAAGATTAACCTAAGCAAGTTTTTCATCTTCTTAGTTTGGGTACCAACACCAGTGAAGATTGGCCAGGACAGACATCAAGTAGCAGCCATGGAAAATATACAAGTCTGTACTGACATCTGAATCTTCACAGCCTGACCGCTCTTGATGCTTCCAACAGCTGCTTCAGTCATACTCACTTGCGTGAGCTGACCTAACACCAGCAGACTACTGTACAGGCATACCCAAAAGCAAATGCCAGAGGGCTTCAGCAGAGACATACTTGGAACTATTACTTCACCTAATCAATTACTGGATATCTGTCCTTATCTTTGATATCTGTCAAAGATATCTTTGATACCTGTCCTTATCATTGAAATGTAGCACCTAAAGGTGAATGTAAGGTAACTGTGTGGCAATTTTATGCAAGTCATAAAAGAATAAAGGTCTCAAAAAAGAGCACTTGCAGAGAGGCCTTCTGATAGAGACCCCTCTTTAAACAGCCTGCTCAGTGAAATGCTCAGTTTTATAGACATTCTGCAGTTTCCTGAAGAAAAGCGCAACATGTTAGAAATCCAACCAATTTCAAGTTTAAAAGGTTCACTCTCTCTTAGTATCTGAACTATCGCTGAAATGTATTTTTAAGCTGCTACACATTTCTTAAGCACTTAATTACAAGTCAGGAAAGAAATCCATTTTATTTGATGCCTATAAAGTTGCTGAATGATTTAAGGTGTCCATGAAAACACTTAAATGCTACAAATGCTTCCTACCTTTCCATTTGAAGCTACAGTGTTTAAACAACTCAAACAAGTAATTTATCAGCTGCTGAAGGTGATGAAACAGGGCTTCACTGATGTGGAGGAAAATAACAGTCTCGTGGTTAGACTGGGAGTTATGAGACATAGCTCTCAGCCACGATTTCCCACAGACTTCATATGTGACCTCTGCAAGTCATTTCACTATTTCATGTTTCTGTGCATCTGTAAAAATAGGAAATTTAGTTCTCTCTCTTGGGAATTCTTAGGAACCAGCATGTCCAAAATGCTTGGCTACTTCTGTAATGCTAAACAATGGCAGCTACATACTTGGGCGTTAAAATTGGTAATTTTTCATGTGAAATTGTACCCGCCACAGGCTGACACTTGCCAGTCATTGGAGTTAAACAGCCTAGAAGCCCTCTCAGAATAGCCACTGCTTTTAATATTATTTAGTATTTTATTTTAAAGACAAAGTGTCAGTACCACTAGGAGGGATTCCATCACAACAGGCCAAAGAAAGGTCCTTATCCCATTAGAAGTGTTAATGTTACTCCAGCACTTGTTTTGCTTATGTGCCTGAGTAAAAAAGAGCCAGGAAGAAAGCATAAGCACTGGGCACTCACGTACCTTTATGTAAGGAAAAATCCACTTCTTTGCACTGGGTAGATCAGGTAACAAGATTTTCTGTAGATAGCACTTTGCTTAAACAAGCATGTTAAATACACATTCTCGCTCCTTTCTTACCATCCTATAATAGAATCATAGAATCACAGAATAGTTAGGGTTGGAAAGGACCTTAAGATCATCTAGTTCCAACCCCCCTGCCATGGGCAGGGACACCTGCCCACATATACTATATAATAGTATATAGACGATTTAAATTTAGCAGACCCATGACGAAATGAGCAATGTAACGTAAACAGTGAGGAGACAATCAAAATAAGAGCCTGAATGATACTGCGACAAAGGAAAGACAGGGCACTGAAGTACAAAATTCCGTAAGAAGTTAAAAAGTAAACAGTAAGCCACTTTGCTTGGGTTTTTCCAAGACGCATTCATTTAATATGTTAATAGAATTGTAACATTGAAGCAAAAACCCAACATGAAGGCAGGCTGGGTGGAAGGTCACTGTGCAAAATACAGGAATCACACTTGTGACTGGAAGCTTGGCCACCAAAGGCACGAACAACCAACTATTAATTTGATATGCAAAATATTTTGGCTTGCTCCTGTGAACTGGCAGCCACTGTATCCCATACAACTGGCAAAGTCTGGGGTTTCCCCTGTTCTTCTTGCCGCTGCCTCTTTGCCTCCAACGAGCACTGTCCCCCCTGGCACTTTCTATTTCACACTATGAAGTATGACCTTTTGCATTTGAACTTCTATTTCTGCTCCTCTGAGGGAAGATTTTGCAACTTTTGCTCATTCGTGGGTATTTACACCCAGGCCTACTCCATCAGTGAACTGCCCAGGAAAACACACGGTTTGGCACATGCTGGTTTTCCTTTGGGCATCCCAATGGTGGTAAACGCAGTGACAGCTGCTGCTTGAAACACATTTCTGTGGCTTTTGCCATGTAAAGTTAAATAGTGCAAACCAGAGCAGCAGGAGGTCATCTTAGGATTCTTCTCTTTCACGTATTTACTCTCAAGCGCTCCCAGCGAATGAAATTCCACAACTTCCCTACATAACACTGACACTACTTTATTGGAAACCTTTTATTTTCAGAATATTGGTTGGAGTTTTTTCCACCATAAATCAGGAACTGATTAGTTTGTGCTCCACTGACGGAGCTTCCTCTAATCTTTCTGTAACAATATTTTAAAGAAATCATGTGCATTCAGCCTTCCTTCTTTTAAACTCAACAAATCCAACTGTCACTATTACATACCTCTAAGTCATGTTTCTAAATGTTTTGGCTGTTCTCCAGTTGCTTATTAAAGATGCGCAGGTTTGGATACAGCACACCTTCAGCAGCAGGGAATACCTCTCCTGGATTGTATGATACTCTTACTAATATACCACTCGGAGATTTTCTTTTCTTCCCTCTACCTTCAACTGTATCACTTACCTTGTTAGATTAGCACTGCTTTACTTGCCACGCTAAAACCTCATGGTCTTCTGCAGTGTTTCAGTGGGTTGTACTCCATTTTATATTTGTGTATTTGATTTCACTTTTGTAAGTGCAATACTTTATACTTGTCTTTACTGAATGACATCATGTTAATTTACAGTTCTCTATACATCAAGTAATTCTGTCCTTTGAGATAAGGCAGGTTCAGGCAAAAGTATACTTTTGAATTCCACCAATAAGGTTGCTAATAAAAATACTAAATAAAAATGGACCAAAGGCTTCCATGTGATCCTACTTTGACATGAGATAATTAATTATCACTTTTTCAAGCAGCCTACTTTCACTTCATCGCATGATTTGGTTAAGCTTCAGTGATGAAAGTCTTACTGAAGTCAAACATAGCCCATCTGCCATACGCATCTTCTGCAGGCCAGTTTCTCAGCCAAAGGAAATTAGAGCAACCTGATAAGAGTCATTCCTGAAAACTCCATATTGACTTTCATACTTGAAGTTTAAACACTTGATGAATATGAGGCTTCATGAATAAAGTTCTTGCAGATATCAAGGTAAAGATGATTTGTAATTCCCCAGACCCTCCCCTTTAAATACGGTTCCTGGTAGTCCTCTACATCTACATCATATAGGTGTCTCTTCTTTTCTCCAAGAAAAATAATCATAGTTTAGAGATTGTTTTGACTGGATCCTTAGCTTCAACAGGAAGCAGAACTACACCATACTGACTTACACCAGTCATTGAAAGAAAAACAAATACACTTAAATTACTATCTGGACAAAAACCTGTTGGAATGCTGGACAGGTCTAAGTGTTCAGAACCTCCTGTTTCTCATTTCAAAAGTTGGTTGGGGTTTTTTTAATAATTATTAATTTCTTAGGATTACACAATTCCCTTGCATAATTCAGTTTTGTATGACAATTGGAGAGAAGAAAAATACATTCAGAGGTGACTCCTTGGCACTGTTCTAAAAGAAGCCAAACAGTTATGTGGAGTTAAAGATCTTGAATTATTTTTCTGTTTCTGGAATTATTCTTGTGTTTCTGCCTGCTTTTCTTCAGAGAGCATTAAACAGAAAACCTTACAATGGCTAAATGTGAATGCATCTTGATAATGTTTCTTTAAGAGTATTTTCAAATCCAAGTAATTCTAAGATATCTGAATATATAAATTTCAGTGCTACATAGGATCAATTTGGAAGAATTTAATGACCACCTTTGGTATTTCTTTTCCTGAAATCTCTTTCCTTTAGCAATGATTTACTGTCTTATAAGAGTTGTTCATTTACATATTTATATTGTAATTGCATGTATCCTCAGGCAGTTAAGAATTTTCAGCCTTTGCTCTATCGATGGCATGTGTTCGCACCACATCCTTAGTCCATACTTGAGATACAGGTGCTGTGTCATCTCAGTTCTGGTTCCACTACAGAATTCCAGAGTTCTCAGAAAGAATTAACCTTCAGGGTAACCTATAAATAGTTTTTATCTCCATTTTTAAATATGTATTTAAACATTACTCTCAGTGACCTGGAAAGGGTGTCCAAGTCCTTATACTAAGACTGATGCCACTATGACTAAGCAGGCTCCACCAGAGATGTGCCATATATCATCATCCTGTTGAGCAGCCTTTTCAGCTAGCTTTGCTCAGCTATTAACATGATACTTACTTGATCCTGTGAAGATGAAACACCACCTCTTAACATCCTGGTCGTGGAAGAATGACCTAGGTATGGGAAGTTACATGAAATTTACATTCCCTAGTTAAAACAGAATCACTTTTGAAGAGGGGAAGCTATAGAACTTCACAGATGCCTTATGCAAAAAAGTGGAGCATGTCTCAGAAGTGATATGTTATGGTCTTGTACTGAAAATGTGTAAAAGGAGACATCTTTTTGCATCAAGTGGCTGAGTTTCACTGACCCAGTCAGGGATTCCTCAGCCATGGGATTACACAGTTAGACCTCAAAATAGGTGTTGATAGTAGATACAAACAACACCCAAACCCAAAACAAAAAAAGCCCTAAGGTATTTTTCCAGGTATTACACAAAGACTAGAAAGGAGCTCAACATATAGCAGGATGAGTGTCCAACTACTTTATTCAACCTTTCAGCGTGAATGAATCCTGAGGAGAAAAAAATTCTCTGATGTTTCTTCCATCCCCAGTCTCCCTTGAACTCCAGGGGCTATTTAAATACAAGTTATGGGTTTGGTGTTTTTTTTTGTCTGCTGGCACTTAGATGATGATGATGATGATAATAATGATGTAAGAATCACAAAGCAGTTTATAAAACCTGAGCAAACTGGTCTGACAATGTTTTTAGAAGCCAGTCATTTAGGCAAAGGAGTCCTGGTCCATCCCAGATGAGCTAACATCACTGTCAGGTCTTTGCTAAAAGACAGCTAGTCCAAACAAAAGTCATATACATTTTTTTTCTGAAAGTCCAAATATTTTCAAGGATGAGACTGAAGTAACAGCCTCCTTCCTATGCTGGAAAATAACAGAAGTGGGACTACCTTCCTCAATTTAAATTTTAAGCCTAAATGCCTTCTCTTGCACATCTAGGCTTCCTCACCATTGTATTTTCTGCTTGGAAATGTGTGTACTGTAAATGAAAAAAGAAAAGTGAATTCTATGGGTCCCAGTATTGTAAAGAAGCTACCAGGTGCTTACAGAAATTACTGTACAGAGAAGCCTGAAAGTTGATGTGAAGACTATGGGACAAAAAAAAAAAAAAAAAAAAAAGGATATAATTGAATACTGTAACCATGGACTACAAAATTAAAGACTCCGGTTCATATTAGCATATAAAAAGACCTGATAAAGCTGAGCTAGTCTCTGCCATTAGGCACAAGAGAGGCAGAAGGTAGCACAGATGGTGAAAACAGAGGAAATTATTCATGGTTCCTCATCGCACCTTGAAAGGAGCTACTGAAAAGATGATGTTGAAAATTAAGACCAGAAGGCCTCCTGGAACAACAAAACCTCTAAACCCTCCTTTATATTCCAAAGGTGTAAATATGTCCTGAGGTTAAATAGGCTTATGGTTTGAGCATTTGTCTTTTATAGAAAATACAAAAAAAATAAATCAAGATTTCTTTTTATCTTTCAGAGTAAAAATATCTGAACACTAAAAGTTGGCCCTTAAGTCTCTAAACAAATGTAGAACCTCATAAATGCTGGCATACTAGATCAATGCTCCTGAACGTAAGTCTTCAAAATTTGTCTTCAGATTACTTCAAAGCAACAGCTAAAATGTCCTGTACGCTATATGCAGTGCCATTCAGACCTGCAGCATCAAGCACAGCTTAAGAGGTTCATAAGGAAAATTAACCCTCCCTGTGTGCAGCCCTTAAGTTCTTCTAGAATCTTAAACTAACTACTTACATAGCAGATGAGCTGACAACTGTGCTTCTCTTATAACATTGCCTGATTACTTATCAGGAACAGTTTTAAGAAAACAAAGAAGCAGTGTTTTTCCCACTAAATAAAGTTTGGAAGATTCTTTCCATTAGCAGATATAAAGACAGGTTTTTAGATGTGTCTGTTACTGTCCACCACTAAAGCATCTGGTAAAATATATTTCAAAACCAGATTTGTGGACTGTGGATATGTACATCCCTGTGAATTTTCCAGGACATGAGGAAGAAGATGGAGAGGAGTGAGGGAAAAATTTACTGTAGAACCTCAACCCTGCCTAGGTTGTAAAACACTTCTAGGGTAAAAAACCCACCAAACAAAAATCACCATCCAAGCAGAACCACCAGTGCAATAGAACAGTGTTTTCTGCCAGTGCTGAAGTCGGAAAAACTGCAGTGTACAGCAGTTCTGAGGTTATGATGAAAAAGCTGAAATAAGTCGCACTGTTGCACTGAAATAGTTCCGAGTATTCTACATGATGAACATGGTGAGTGAGGGTAAGACAGAATAGAAGCATGTCTGGTGAGAACAAGGGAAAGCAAATATACTTAGTCCCACATGACTAGCATGTCAAAGACAATCAAAGTTAGAATCTCAACTTTTTGCCAAAAGGAGAGGACCACAAACATGCTGCAAGGTTTACAATCAAACAGAAAGCAGAGAGAGTGGAAAACAAAAACGCTGAGCAATGACAGCTAACAGTAATCCTCACTGCAGATTTCAAGACTTTTCATGGTTTAAATGAACATAAAGGGGGACTAAAAAAAAAAAAACAAACCCATAACAATATTTTGCTGATATATCAATAAAAGTCCAACTTGTCTGACAGATGAAAGCTCAGGATTCAACTACTTACTCTCCTACTAAATACGTACAATTCTGTATTCTGCCATTGCTGAGGCGGTAAAGGATTTTTCTTGTGTCCAAAAGGAGGCTAGTAAAATTTTTCTGCTTCTCAAAAGTACTACAACAAATTCAGAAACATCTGAAGGTGCCACGATATGTAAATAAAATCACGAATATGTTTTGCCTTTAGCTAAGTACAAACCATCACATTATCTCAGAAGAGAGAAATATAACAAAACAAAAAAGTTAAATCTCTGCTGATTGCTTTCCTGCAGTTTAATTACTGAGGAAAGGCAGTAAGGCATCACAGAATTTCCATTTTAGTTTTACTGTTCCCCACAGTCAATATTTTATGCTTTTGTTTTCATTTCTAGGTCCCAGGGACCCATATGAACCATTGAAACTTTGTTCCTTTTGTTTTCTCATCATGAAAAATCCTGGACACAAATAAAATCTTATAATGTACCACAATTATTCCTTTCCTCCTGTTCTCTTTCATAAACAATAAATACTTACTCAAATAATGATACACAGAAACTTGGGTTTACCGACAAACATAGTTCTGCAATCTAGGTTACTTCTGTAAGAAGCAACAAGGATTGTGTTATATCAGTAATTATAAGGGAGACCTGAAACATGAAAGAACCCTGTACACGGTGCTATGTAGAGTCCACACCAAGAATTCAGTAACAAAAAGTATGCTGTTGCTAGAATTCCATCTTTAAAAGAAATATACATTCACTCTCAATTTTTTGTTATGTAAAACTCCACATCCTCTCACCTTGTTTCCCCTCCAAAAGACAACATTCTTCCAAAATATTCCAAAAGGGTTTTTTTTTATCTTCTACTTCAGAAGAAAGTGACATAAGTTATGACAAACTAAAGAGAAAGAAATTGGCCAATAGCATTTCTTTAGAAGTTTATCCAGTGTCAGTGTCATAACAAAACATGCTTTGGGGGAAAAAAAGAACACTTCTTAATGGTTTTTAAGGCCAAAACATATGTTGTTGTGAATATCAGTCTTATTAAGGAACTACAATCACTTATGACTGAGGAAATACTGCGAAAAAACCTGTAGCTCCAAGTCTTTCTGGAAGACAGGTCATACATTTCTAAAACAAAACTCAACTAAAATACTGTGTACATCATAGGAGTCAGACCTGCAAATGAAAATAAAGATGACAGACTCAAAGCTCAATAAAACCAGAAAACCTCCTCTATCATTAGTCTTATATTTTACCACAAAAAGGACCGAATCATTACAGTGCCAGAAGCTGTGCTAAGCGGCAATAAACACGTCTCTATTAGAGAATTTCATGTAAAGACTTTTTAACAAAGCAACCACAAGCAACCTAAGCAAAAGAGCAATGAAATTAAACAAGAAATATGCTTCAAAAAAAAAAAAAAAAGGATATTAAAAACCTATGAGCTTTTCATCAGCTTTACATTGCATTCTGACTCCTGTAACCTGCTTCCATTTGTTAACCAATGGCAGAGCATATTGCATACTCGGCTTGCATGATAAACATAATTAATGAAAAAGTTACCTGGACGTTAAATAGCTAAAACAATCTTTCTAACACTGTCTGACAGGTATCTATATGCCAATTAGTCTTTAGAAAATCCTAGTTCTGTTGGACACATGATTAAATATTATTTATACAATTAAAATATTTGAGCAGCCACTTACCTGTTTTTTTCTGGTTTTTGTTGAAATTCAGACACCTTTGAGAACACGTCAAGCTTATGAAACTCTCCTGTATTCCCATGGATAAAGATTCTAAGTAAAATTATCCCCACCCTACCCATATACTGATGAAACAGACCTTAAGAGAGATTTTGATCTAGAAAATATAATGCACAAGGCTAGCAGAAAACAGTACTGAAGGTTAGCACAGTCTTTCCAGTCTTCTTTGCTTAACTGGAATTTGAATTTTCCTCCAAGTTTTCCCCACTGCAGCTATTACCTGGCACAGAAAAGACCAAAATCCTCACAGCAGGCTTTATCTTACATTTATTAGCACACTGTATTTCTATTACATCTGAAAATTCACTACTAGGTAGCAACACTTCTATTTACAACTGTGGCTTTCAGTTAAAAGACCTCAAATACCCAGGTATTACTTTCTTTGGCAATTTCTTAGTGATGTATTTAGAAACTTAAATAAACATGTCACAGATGATAAAGCTGATGAAGATGATCAAGGCCACAGGGTGCAACATGCTGGACTATGGATAACAGATGCTATTGGGATGCTCTACCCGTGTGTCTCGTGGCTGTACAAAGAACTTCCCATATGCTTACTGTAAAGTCCAGAAAGCTTCCCATCAGAGGTGCAAAGCTAAAAAAACAGGCTTTGAGGATTCTGTGGACAGAAGTAAACTGCTTAACCCCAGACCACAAGAGAAACCACGTATTTTTAGCATGGTGTATAAACCCATGCTAAGTGTGTCCCAGGGAAGTTTTCCAGAGATTATACAATGAAAAAATAAGGGAAGAAACAAACAAACAAAAAAATCTGTATTTGAAAACTTAAGCTAAGGGCTGAAAACTCATTAACAGCACATATATATTCTATTGCATGGGCAAAGCATGATCAGAAACCCCAGACTGACCAGGCCAGGGACAAATTAGAAACCTTTTTCCAGAGTCTCCAGGAATTTTACTAGATCATTATTTTGTTGCAAGTTTTACAAGTGGGATGTATGAATTTCCCTCCCCTCCTTCCTCATAAACTGCAACCCTGGAAAAGGCTGGCAAACAGCCTCAAGAGTCTCACATAAATTCTGGAATGTTACTTGCATCCAATTTTTCCTTTCAAAACAGATTTATTTTCACCCTTCCATGCAAACATATCCACGCATCAGAACAAGAGGACGAGCCAAACTGTGCTCTTCAGACTCAGTTAGGCAACAAAGTCATGGTTTCAAGTTCCTGAAGCGTTCAGTCATCCAAAATCAGAGTGGATACATAAGCTATCATTACAAAAGTTCTGGAAAGTGGTGAGTACCAGAAATAAGTCTGCAGTTGTCTTATTGTTTTATATTCTTCATCCATTTCCATTCTCCATGGAACTCTTGGGTTCCATGATTCCCACAAGTCACAGAGCTAACATTCAATATTTCAACACTGGAAATTGTTCATGGTTTCTTAACTCTAAGAATTGTGCAACAAACTAAGCAAGTGAGTAACCATAGTAACTGTGGTAGAGAAAAAGACAAGTTTCAGCTATGAAACTGCAGTGTATTTTTAATTCTTGCAAATGTTATTTTCATATTCTACATGTGAAAAATTCATTGAACTTGTACAGTAACTAAAGTATATCTCTATTATGTGCTAAAACCCACTTCTTACTACTGTGCTGTATTAAATACTCCATTTCTCTCTCCTCTTTCTTTTCCTCTCTCTTTGTATCAGAGTACTAAGCTTCCGCTTTCTTATGAAAACTTGTAAAATGTTTCAGTGGAGAAGAAAAATGCACTCTGTCTTGTTATTTTTATGCAAGTAGATTCTAAGAGTCAGTTACATTTACTGTGCTATTAACAATCAGCTTTTCTAGCATGCCGTCCTTGAATTGGCTATAAAGCACTCATATTTTGCTGATCCTAGGGACTTTGCTAGGAAGGCATTAAATAACAAGCCTGTGAAAGCATCTGATTATATAAACTACAGCAAGCATTACTATATAATGCAGTTAAAGAGGGTAAAGGAAGCAGGACTGAACCACTGCTTGGAATCAAAATTATTTTAGGTACCTACATCCCATAATGGGAGTGGATCTACAGACCCAAACAGAACATTACATTAAGCCTTGTACAACCTCAGGCACTTCACTTGTAACTACTGTTTCTTAGTGACGGTGAGCAATTACACTAGTATTAATGAATACAAGATAGAACACGGAAAAGCTTTCCACTCAACTACCTATTTCAGTCCAATGTAGGTATTTTATGAAGACTTGCGGGATAAAACTTCAAAGAAGAAAAAGATCTCAAAATGACATGACAATTTAAAATTCATCCATTTGAGTTATTTGAGGACTTGACCAGACAAAATGATTTGAAATAACTGGTATCTTTCATCAATACTGTGCATTTGTCTATATGAAGGTTACACTTCTTGTCCTCTCTTCTAAAACAATGTTTGTATCTTTCTGTAAAAAGCTTTTACATGTCAAAAGTTCCAGAATGCAGCGTGATGTATTTTTTTCTTTTTCTTAATAGGAAGAACCTAAACAAAGAAACAAAAAAACCCCAAATCCTATTCCCAAAGATTCAGGAAAATACCATGAAGCTACACACCCGCCTATTTTGTTTTGGGTGTTTTTTTGGTTAAATTAACAATCTTTCTAATTTATAAAGATATGTGCACATAAGTTTCTAGTATTTCCGTAACACTCTGATGAGCACATTTCAATTCAATCAAATAACGCACCAATTTAACAGAACCCAAAAACGTATAGATCACATCTCCAGGCCTGTTAAGTATGAGACATCCATGGAATGAAAAAATAAAGAGCATAGATACAGCCAGATTTTCTCTGTTGATTCTGGCACAGGAAAGTATCCTCTTGATTTGGATAACAAAGGCCACAACCACATGGTCCCAACTGGAGACATCTGGTTGGAGACGCACTAGGACAGAGACAAAGCTGTGCAGAACCACCAGCACATGTTAACTGCCACAAACAGCAGGATCACTGCTTTGGACTAGCGGGAGATGGCCACATCTCTGCAGCTCACAGCACTTCCTTTAGAAATGTCTGCTTTGACAATTCCATTTATCAAATGTATTTTTATACTTGATGCTTACTTGGTATTGTATTAATAACAATATTGGTTTAATGCATTCTTTTAAATTAAATCCGTGAAGTACTTTAACCAAAACAACATGGATGTAACATTTTTATCAAGTGAAGAAACAAAATACTGCAATAAATAGAAATCTGGACACAAACCCAGCATGCCAATTTATTTTTTTATTCTCTTTGTACTACCAGAGCCTAGTTTGAACAATTCTTCCTCAAAAACATGCAGATTTCACTGAACCGTATAAGTAGTTGCTACAATAACATTCAGGTACATTTCTTAGATGACCTAAAAATCTTCAAACACTGTACTTGAGAAATAAAGAAGCTGGCACAGAGCTCTGACAAGATTCCAAAGGCATACGTTATTTTAAAAACGGCAAACTACGTACTTTTATTTCCCTAACCAAATGATAAAACACTGTACCAAGGAAAGATCACGCACAGCAACACATAGTCCATAAGTTCAGACATCATTCATACTTTATCCTTACAACAATCTAATGTAGCTCAGTTGCTTGCACCTATTTAGACCAGTGACTGTAAAATTATGTACCTATAATAAATAATGGATCCACTAAATCAGTGATAAGGCATTACCCTATAAATAACTGCCAATTCCAACGACACATCAAGACAATGCTTTTTACAAACCTTATCACCACTCTACCCAAAGTTCACAAAGTCAACAGTGATTACTGAACATACAGAGTGTAAAAGCATACATATAGCCAAATAGGTATCTTAGCACTCAAATTTCAACATATATGATATATGTTGCACATATTAATCCACTAATTAATGCAAAGTTTAATAAGGGTGTCACAGGTTGCGGTATTTCATTTTCTGGCATCTCTCATATCAAACAGTAAAGAAGTTTTAACTTTACTTGCAAGTATGCAGACTTAACTGGAATGTTTAGAAGGGATAAGTAACATATATCCCAACAGAAAAGTAAAATCACATAATAATTTTAATAAGCAAACCATACTTCTGTAACATCTCCCCCTGAGCAAACCTTTGCATGGTATCTTAAAGAACTGGTTTTCCATGCTGACAAGTACTGCTTTTATATGTGGGGAAGGCCTGAAGTAATTTGCTGCTTGTAAAAATTCCTTCTTCTCTCCAAGAAAATAACTGAAAATAATCTAGACCTTGTATTACAATACTGAAAGCTTAAACTACAAAGCTTAATGTAGCCACACACTGACAAACAATTCATAGCAAGCTACAACTCATGGGCACACTCCGGTTTAACTTGGCTGCTTTTTACAGGATACTCTCTCTTTCCTCTCCAAAACCAGCCCCTTCTGAGGCTGTAACAGTGTGGAGCTCTGACGAATCTTTTGAAAGCCTGGTATAACTTGAACGCTGGCTCCGCTTGTGAGCAACACTCTTCAGGTTCTCATTGTGAACTGCAGTTGAACTGGAACCTGAGCCAGGGTGCAGGATAATTTGAGGTGAATCTCTGATACCTTGCATTTCTTCAAAATTTTGATTAGCTCGATTGTTTGGAGCACTGTTATTATTTAAGGTTACTGTACTAGGGGTTCTATTTAAATTAAAGGCTTTCTGGCAAGCTGGCCAGTTCTCTTCTGGGCTACTTGCAATCAAGCTGCTTTCAGAAGGGCTTTTTTTGTCTTCTGAGCAAATAGACATGCGAACCACAGCTGGATCTTGAAGGCCACTAAGGCTGTGTGGAATTCCTCTCTTTCCACTGTGACTGTCGTCTTCAAGCTCAATGAGATTTGCCTTTTCAAGCTGTGAATCATCTGCTCCTTCATTATGGAGGGAATGATTTGGAGAACTTTCGTTGGATCTTACACCAGAATCAGACGAATCTTTTTTATCCAAAAGGGCATCTGTTAAATACTCCTTTGCTTTGATGAAGGTTCTAATAGGTTCAGATCCATGTTCTGGAGATTTGGGCTGCTTTTCAATTTTGCCATCTGTCTTCTTATCCTTACCTTCCTTAAGAAGTGGAGTATTATCTGATTCCTCAGTTCCCGACTCATCTTCATCACTTGGAAGTTTCTGATACCGAAGAGTACCTCCTTTGAGCTTTAAATCTGCAGCTTGGAAAATACTTGTTCTTTCCGAAGACTTCTTTCCTGGGAGAAGCTTGGAACCAGACTGGTCAGATTTTTCATCTTCTTCAGTAATAGGATCCAAAGGAGACGCATCATTAGTAGAAACACCTGAAGTACTGTAATCAACAACATCATTCCTCTTCAGCAAGAAGGCCTTTCTTCCATCATCTTGTTTCTGTTCACTGTCTTTTCCTTTATCCTGCTCTGTACTGGAATGCAAGGAACCTCCTGATGTACTCTGCCCCATATAGAAAGCACTTGAACTATGAGGGGAGGATCTACCACTTACTGTAGTAGAATTAGCACCTCCTTCTAACTGGGACATTTGAGCAATATACTCTCTATATGCATCTCTATATTCTGCCTGTACCTTGTCAGTAAGCTTTGATATTTCGACACTAGAATCTTGAGAGTTAAGACTTGAAAGACTTGGAGTTCTACGAGTTTGTGACTGGAAAAAAAGAAAGAAGAGAGATAACAGTTAAATGAATTATTTATTTTTACTGATATTTTTAAATTAAATAATTCAATGCATTAAGTATGTGCTTAAATGATTTTTTTGTTGCTGTGAAGAGATTATGCAAGTGAAATTGTGAATGCTATAATTAAAATATGCTTACTATAATCATATATATGCAATCACACACACATTCACTAAACTTACAAAGTATTCTTATTGTTGGTCCTTATAAAGGAAGATTCCCACAAAACAAGCATTCTATCTGGTGCATTTCAGGCTAACTCTCTTGAGTATATAATTATAACAATTGAATTTATATGTCAAGATGGGCTTTTCTAACACATTTTTGTACATTACAAAATTAGCATTTTTTTATTAAAGACAGAAAGACTTCATCTAAATGCTGAGCATCTCTCAAACACATTTTTAAAAGATCTCTATCCTATGTACTTCAACATATCCTGGCAATATTCCATTGCATATAGCCGATTTCAGAAAAAATCAGTTCTCAGACAAACATATTTCTCTTTTCCCCCAAGTCTGCTCTCTTTTAGTGTGCACATAGAGAACTCCATAGGCATAGGACCTAAGCCATCTATTAAATACTAGAATCAAGGTCTAGGTGAACAAAGTAAAGGAGTAAATAGTGGCTGAACATACGGCTTCATGTCACAGATATAATGGAGATGCTCATTACCGAAGATGTGCAGTGCCCCATGCATCAGAGCTGATGCATTGACTTAAGCAGGAAGTGCTTTAGGAAACCTGCTCAACTTTGCAGTGCACAAGAGAGAAGAGTGTGAGGAGTTCGCCACTGAGCAGGTAGGAGCAACAGAGACAACGTGTAATGAACTGACCACAACCTTCATTCCCTGTCTCCCTGTACCACTCAGGGGAGGAGGTAAACTCAGGAGTAAAGCTAAGCCCAAGAAGAAGGGAAGGGTTTTTTAAAATTTGGTTTTATTTCTCGTTATACTACTGTGATTTGATTGGTATTAAACTAGTTTTCCCAAGTGCAATTTGTTTTGCCTGTGACAGTAACTGGTGAGTGATCTCCCCTTGTCCTTATCCCGACCCACAAGCTTTTCTTTACATCTTCTCTCCCCTCTCTAGCTGAGGAGGGGAGTGATAGTTTCGGTGGGCACCTGGCATCCAACCAGGGTCAACTCACCACAACAGAGAAGCAGCAATATTCTTTTTTATCAGTATCAACTTCAAAAATTCCAGCAGGTGAATTCTCATGTTTTCTTAAGGAGAAACTACCTTTCTAATTCTTCTGATTCAACTTCAGATAATTATATGGACATCAGAAGCACTCTTTATTTAAACTTTCATTTTAAAGAGTGTTTTAAAATATATTTTCTTCGATGTCCTTCTGTGCTTTTGACCAAAATGACATAACAAATGTGAATTATGACACTTTGGTTTGGAAAATCATACATTGATATGTTGCTGGAAATAGGCAGTAAGAGTAATCACACACACACACAAGCGTGCATCACATCCACAGGGGTATCTGAGATAGAAATCTACCTCTGAATTCTGAATATTAAAAATATCACCTATAGCTAGCAATTTGGGGTATTTTCCTATTTTGATGCACCTTCAAGATTTTCTAATTTAGAGTTCCAGAGATTAAAAAGCTGCCAAATGTTTAGATTTGGCTTTTTGTTTTGTTTTGTTTCTTAATTCTTTATTCTAATCTCTATTTAGATACCAGCTCATTTGTCTGGATTTCTTAAAAAGGACAAAAGAAAATTACATACTTTGGGTGATTTCATGAGATACAGAAGAAAACTGACCATAACCAATGGCAGAAACTATAATTAGGGAAGGATGCCAGCTCTAGAGTCTATGAACAGATACTGCACTGACAGGACAAGACTCTGATGTCATGGTTGTAGTTGTCTGTTTAAAAAAACAAACACCTAATAAATGTATCTGTAATCCTTTGAACAGCGTAACATCCGGCTAGCGCATAGCTAAAATATTTCATACACAAAGTCCGAATACTATGCTAAGCAGAAATCTTGCAGAACATCAGCCTAAGATAGATGAGAAAAGCATGAGAGTTCTGATTTTTTTTCTCTTGAAGAGTGATTACTGGAACAGATGAACAGTTTTCAGATGGCAAAGGCTAAAGACATTGACTCAGAGTGTGGTTAGAGCTTACATCTCTGCAAACAGGTCTTTGCCAAGACTGAGAACTGAAAGTATCTGAACTGTCACAGCAGACTTACTTCTTGACCTGTCTACATCCAAGAATGGAAAAAACCCTCTACCACACAGGTTAGCAAGCAAAATACATTTCTCTACTAAATACCTGCCAACTTAAGTTACTGTGTCGTGTAGGAGCTTCATCAAGACCAATTGTATTGAGTTCTTCAAAGCTGAAGTTAAGTGTGTAGGGAGCTTGACCAGAAAGACCTGTGAGGTCAGTGTGAGGTAACTCAGTGTTATGCCCTGGACGACGAGTAAGTTCACTATGAGGAATCACAGTGCTAATATGCTCAGTTGTTCCACGAGGATCTTCCTGAACAGCCTGGTTTTCTGAATTTCTCATTTCAAGTATCTTAACACAAAAAGAGACAGTAATTTATATAAATAGAAGTTCTCAAAACTCTTACAGAATTCTATTAAAAATAGGAAAAAGGAATTCACAACTGTAAAAGCGTACTTGCATATGTGGTTGTGACCATGGAAAACTGTCAAGAAAAAAGCCCATTCACGGCTCTAGTGCATTCTTTGTCTACTGCAAATCACGTCTTAATATTTAATAATTTTTTAATTTACATATTATTTTTATTACTGCCCAGACCATTAAAAGAAAACACTTAAATTCTTGTAAAACCAAGTAATTAATTACAAATTTAAAAGCAAACCTAAATACTTCTGGTTTATAGCTTAATCAGCCTGAATCTAACAATAAATCTCATCTTGACATTTTCAGTGTTTTCGAGACTGATTTAGCACTTCAGAGACATACTGTTATTTTCAGACAGAAAACTGACAATATACTAAAATACTTAAGAGAAAACATAGTTCACTGTGATGATAACCCTCACTGTATTTACTCTCAGACTGAGGGAAGAGAAATGGGGGAAATTAGGTATCTATATATATGCTTCAATAATAGCATGCAATGCAGCATTCTCACATTATAAAATACGTGTCAATTGAATATTGTACATTTATCTCATTGGCTTGACTTTTAGCTTCAGTTTCCCTAAAAATCATGCTTAAGCAATTGTGTGCCATGCACCTCTAACAGCCTGGCTGTCCTCTTCCTCACACTGATATACTTTGAACTCCCTGACTAACTTTTAACAGAAGGACAGAGGCTTCAAAGAGAATCAAGTTCTGACAATTTCATTAAAATAGGCTAATTGAAGGGAAAAGGGAACTCTTACAGGAAAAACAGATCTTACAGAAAGAGGAGGCAAAACTGCAGAGTTCACAATCAATTAAGATGCAAATCCATAGGCAACCAGCCCTTCATTAAAGTGCTCAAGACAAAAAGACAAAGTACAAAATAATAAATGCATGCATGTTTCAAGATAATACTTATCACCTTCAAGATGATGATAACAAGAAACAAATGGGGGGGGGGAGGGGGCAGAGAGAAGAAGCTAAGGCTCATAAAGAAAAAGACTAATTGACGATGACCTGATTACTGAAGAGAAAGTCTTACCATGCTCCTGAACAGGTGCCAGTCACCAAAATTCATATTCATTTCTTTTTTCAGTTCATCAATGTTGCACTGAGCCAAGACACGGCCATTTATATTTGCCTAAAACAATAAAACTAAATAATGTAAATTACTGAAACAAGAATTATGGTGTGGTAGTAACTGACTAAAAAGATAATTAAAATTGGATATATTGATGGGCACTACTAGTGAAATTCCCCAAAATCATTCTTTAGTCCAATCCTATATAATAAATACATGCTTCTTATAAAAGAATGTTTATTGATGACTGCCGACGGACAAGAAGAACTTATATGTCATGAAAACATTAAACCCATCACAAATGTGGACATGAAAATCAATGCAATTGTGTTCTACAAACAGACATAGGGAAGTAAAACATCAGTGCTAGAAATTTTCACAGACAATAAACCACATTCATCTGCTTACATTTACCCAGACTCAGAAGACAAATGGACTGCAGATACCCAAGTATCTGAAGATAATAACACAATTATGTCCCAGGTACCATCTGACCCCTGGCTTGAGGCATCAAAGATCAAGTACTACCTCCCATCAAGTTCACTCCCTGCATAAATGCAGGCTTACAATCCTCCCATCACCAGGGATACCTGGGGATGGAAGACTAGACTTTTATTATCATTCAGAAATCAACATGGAAGTGCCTAAACACCATTTACATCAGTCACATTTATATAGTGCTTAATTTCCAACAGCACCAGATTCAATACAGAACCCTTTTCATTACATAAAAATGGTGTTTCTCATCAGTGGATGGACAGAATGTAAAAGAGGAACCGTGTCTTAGGACAGTAGCCACAAAACGGAAGACCCAAGCTAAGAGCTCTGCTAAGTCTGATAGATCTCAGTGGTTTCGCTCTCATATCCCAGCAGACGGTCTTAATCAAATCAGGAACAAGACCAGGCTGAGCCATGTTCATGCTTCCTTTTCACATGATCTCGTAGTGAGAAATGTGAAAATATAAATAAGAGACATCTCATTACAGATAACTGATGAGCACACTCTTTAAGTGCTCTAGAGCCACCAAAGCAACTGGATTTTTTTGCAGCTATACTTAATGAGCTGCAATCTGACATTCTACTTCTTACATTAAGCAATATCACTGAAGCTTTTTCCTATGATAAACCTGTCTCTTAATCTTTGAATCAACAGCCTCCCTATATTTTTTAAGATATGATAGGTATCAGGATAAAGCGAGCTCAGCAAAAACATTCACTAATGACAACCTTCATATTTTTCCCTTCTTTCTTCGTGAAAGGAGCACAAAGAACAGTGAAAAAAGTAATAAAGACAAAAATGATTCAGTGTTAATGTCTCTGAAAAACACAGCAGCAGAAAAATGTGGTAAGAGATAAACAGAACATCTTCAACACTCATTTACAAGAGATGTGCAAATTTCTCACAGGGAAAAAGAAAAGATGTTGCGACCTGGATATAGAACATATTTGCAACCCTATTTAACATGGTAATTTTGAAACCTTTTTCTTGCTTCTTTTCTCACAATAAAGTCTCGTCAGCACTTATATTTCTGGTTTTCCTCCTTGAGAGAGAGCATTTGCTCTGAAAAATATATACTTGCATCAAATTGTCCTCCAAACCTAGCATGTGTAGAAGTTAGGATGCTGTTTTGACATCTGATGTGTTTAAGTAAGTATTTTCAAGAAAAGAGCAACAAAATATTTCCATGTTTATCTCCACATTCAGGTACTAAACACATCAACGAAATTCAGCTAATACCTTTTTAATAGTTGCAGAGTACTGAGGTAACATGCTTTGGTCCAGACCATCTATCTGCTTTAGCTTCTCACACACAGCTTCCACACTCATTGTGCTCAGAGCCACGTGTGATACTCCTGCAGTCGACCCTGTGCCTGCTCCCTGTAAGAAGTGAGAAAATGTGCACGTGAGATTTGTTCAAATACTCAGCACACCCAGAATTTCACAATATACACTAACACAAATCAAGCTGTGTTCAACTACATTTTAAAATAAAGGGATGAGAATAAGAATGCACAGGCATTTTTAATTACTATCAGACTATCTATATACTGGCAAACATTTATTCATAGGTATTCATATGAGAAAAACCCACAGCATCCTGGGTCCTGCCTATCTGAGAAAATAACTCTGTAAATATTATTTAAGAAAAGCAGCATAAAAATCAGAATCAGAAATATTAAGTAAGGGTTAATTAATTTCAAGTGCACTTTTAATCAGCTTCCCCCTGATTTTAGTATTTAGTTTGGGTTTTGGTGGTTTGCTTTTTGGTTTGTTTGTTTTAATAATGCAGACACAATTTAGATTTTCCTGTCTTAACAACTCCTGGTTTAGAATCAAAGATGACCTAAACCATAATTCCTCAGTTACTTGGATTCATTGGGTAATTTTAGCAACATCCATTTTCCAGAGGTTCCTTCAGCTCCATTTATGCAAGATCAGCCAAGGAGCTGTGTACCACAGTACAGAACCAGAGCAGCACTGCCACTGCTCTCCAAGATGCTATAAGAATGCTTCATATATCTCAAACTCTGGCAAGATTGAGGTAGAAATTATTCACAACTCGGATCTGTAACATGGAAGTTGTCCTCTTAATGTTGCCAGCTTCTGGGAATTTTGGATAAAGCATAACAAATGCATCTGTAGGCAGTCAGTATACTAAGATAGTATGCTCTCAAAAGACCCCATTCTTCCTGGATGGGGACCTGTGCATTAAGTAGGAACAAAGTGAAAAGCTCTAAACAGTTATGCTAGTGATTCCAAATTCCTAAAAGCAAAATCAGAACCATTTCTATCAGCTATGAAATATTTGTATGCCTCCTCCTGGAAGGATGGTGGCACCCAGCTTTTTTCTGAAAATGAAGTTTGGGCTTCAGCACTGTAGGCCATGCACCAAACAAAGCTCATTTTGGGAGGATGCAAAAGAGATTCTAAAGCTTCAGAACTCATCAGCAATATGCATAAACCCTGGAATGTAAAAGTGCATTTTGACTATCCAGAGTTAAGTTATATATACACCCCTGAAATCACCAATGAAGACTGGTTTAGTCACAATACTTTTTTCTTTTCTTTTTTTTTTTTAATTACTTCATACTATTTAATCTTTCAGAATATAAATTAATAGATCCAAATATGTTGCTTATGAAAACCAAGGATTATCACACAGAATGGCATTAACTATATCTGAGTTTTCTAAACCACGATATTTAAGAAGAATTTATTCAAGTATTACTTCCAAGGCAGCAAATCCAAAACCCCACTATCTACTACCATTTAACCTCAAAGTTATTTCTAACTTACTGTTATCAGAGACACCTGATCTGGGGAGGCAGGCACGCTCCCCACCTTAGCTATTCTGAGTTTCAAAGTTTAGATGTTGTTATATGTAATTCCTCATTAATTTTTCTGCCAGATGTGCTTGTAATAGACTCAAAACTGGTAAACTATTAACTTCATTCTAGAATATAACAAGAAGTTGTGGGGACTCCAAGCCTTTGCACACTTGCCTGAAAACAGAACTGGGGAACTCATCTTTGTTCCTTTGACCATTTACATTTTTATTTGATACCAAGTGGATACTAGACAAACATTTTCTGGGTAGGCAGTCTCCCTAAATTATTGCAGAAAAAATTAAGCATTATAATGCCACTGCAGTCTAGGCATCTAACTTAGGGGCTTGGTACTCCTTCTGAGGACAAGACAGCTTCAGATTCTGCAATGTTTCCCTAATTAGGTGCCTGCGATATTTAACTAGTTATCATATTAAGCATTTAAAGGAGGAAATGTAGGTCTTAATCTGGTCTGATTTTTAGTACAGCTAAAATCGTTATCATGTTAAAAATATAAGCCAACCATCAAATGAAGATGATGGAACAAAGCTTCATCCAGAAGTTATTTATCATATACTTTTTTAATATACATCTGTATTTTTCCTCAAAAAAAAACCAAAAAAACACCTGAGTTTTTCTCCAGAATACCAGTTTTGTCTATTAATTCCCCATAGACACACTATTTACTATTGGTATGAGTTAGATAATACATCAATAAAGAAAAGTTATTAATTCAAATTTGAATTATTTTGTGAAAGGAAGCTTATCAACTGAAATAAAAGAAATCATTATAGCTAAAATTACACTGTGGCACTACTAAAATAAATGATCCCTAAGCAACGTGTGCAAGCAATTGCCTTAGTTCTCTGAATCTATTAAATACGTTATCTGTCATGTATCTACAAATAAATGAAGAAAAGTTTTAAACATTTGTAATTTAACAGCTTTCCTTCAGATCAAAATATTTTTTATCAGTGAAGAACAAATCATTCTTTCTGCATGCATTTAGAGTTAGTTTAGAAACTTTGCTTTCTGTGTATTAAAAAAAAATACAGAAAAGCACTAAAATATTTAGACTATTTTTGTTAGTGTGAACTGCTTGAAATAGATGCACATTAATCCAAATCATTCTTTATAAAAAGCATTCTCTGAAGAATATGTAATGTAATAGCTTTAGGGATACTGTCATCATGTAAGTGAATTAAAACTGTACTTAAACTGACACATTTTTCAGCCTTAGTGGTTTTGTTAAAGATGCTTAGAGAACATTAGTCTGAAAAGTATTTGCCATGCAAAAGCTAAAAGCAGCTTGTCAAAACAAACCTCAAGGCTAGTAATGAGCATTAGTTTACAGACAGCCCAGCATGAAGCGCCAGTATGATAGCTTCCAAAACGACTCTGAAATAAGGGAATGATAATTCACAGAAAGTGGCTGTACCTGTCTGTTTAACCCAGACTTACACAGCTTCGAGAAAAGGACAAAACAAAATGAAAGGAAAACAACAGCTTAAAGTGACATCAGAAAGGTTGAAAATACAGACGACGCACTTTGAAGTAAACAGAGGAAATCAATGTTAGGGCACAAACGGGATATTTTCATAACATAATGAAACATTTAAGGTAGACCTTCAGATGATACATTGAGTATACGCTATACAAATACTATTTTCCTATGAGCAGACTACTCCATTTTGTATTTGTAAGAAAACAACACAATGTATTTTGTTTGCATAAAAGTTTTACATTATGTTTCTGATCGAAAATCCTGCTTTTAACCAAACATTCTATTTTAAGGCCACATTATACCACCAATGGACCTCAAATATCTTTGAAAACTTTATCCATGTCAAACCCTGCCAAAAAAAAAAAAAAAACCCAACCAAAAAAACCCAAAAAAATACCCCAAAAAATAAAGCAAGCACATCCTCCCCCACCCCCCAATTTTCTGCCCAGAACTGAAAAAGTACTTCTTTCAAGAACAAATATTCAAAGCACAAAAATACTACATAAAAGCACCTGGAAAATCCACACAAAAAAACTCCCACGCCACACATTTTCATTCATGCTCAAATTTCTGAGAAGCACTTCCACTTTCTTAAAAGAGTATTGTATGCGTGTCTATGCTACATGCTCTGGGCCATGTTAGTTTTCATTCAAAGCACACATACTACATCTTAAGGTATTTTATATTCAATGCAGTATGAAAAAAAAATATCTAAACAAAGTAATTATATTGCAACAAGCTGCATCCTAACAAGTCATAATTAACAATGCAAACTAAAGCACACAATTAGGTTTATGACAGATACCCACTGCTAATGTTAGTTTAATTTCTAACGTAACAGAGTACTCTGAACAGATATTGATAACGCTACAATCTAATGATAAACTCTTCAGAAGAGCACTCTAGAAGTTTCTTCAGTTCCTGTCAAAAATAACCATTTTTATAGTAAAGCCAGCAGAAATGCATGTTTGTCTCCACCACAGATGTGCAAAGGCCGACATCAATCTGACTTTTGTTAGTGATTTAAGACAATACCCTAAAACGTCTAATCAAGCCTACTCTCAGTTTAAAGCCATTCCCCCTGTCCTATCACTACATGCCCTTGTAAAAAGCCCCTCTCCAGATTTCTTCTAGGCCCCTTTAAAGTATTGGAAAGCTGCTTTTATATCTCTAGCCTTCTCTTCCCCAGGCTGAAAAACCCCAGCTCTCTCAGCCTGTCTTCACAGGACAGGCGCTCCAGCCCTGCGATCATCTTTGTGGCCCTCGTCTGGACTTGCTCAAGCAAGCCCATGTCCCTCTTATGTTAGGGTCACCAGAGCTGAATACACCACTACAGGTGGGATCTTATGAGAGCAGAACAGAGAGGTAAAATCACCTCTCTCAACCTGCTGGCCACACTGCTTTTGATGCAGCATACAGTTGGCTTTCTGGGCTGCAAGCACACACTGCTGGCCTACGTTGAGCTACTCATCAATCAGCATCCCCATGTCCTTCTCCTCAGGGCTGTCCTCAAGCCATTCTCCTCCCAGCCTGCAGTTGTGCTTGGGATTGCCCTGACCCAGGTGCAGAACCCTGACATTTATGTTTTGTTCCATTCAGTAAAGAACAGTAAACTACAGTCTAAGACAGACAAGTCTTAACATCAGCAACAGAATGCAAATACAGAAAGTGGTGTAAGTCAAATTCTTGATACAGGATGACAGCTCACAAAATATTTCTGATTTCCACTAAGCTAACCTTCACTTACGGTGATTTTACAAGACTAACGGTTAAGATCTGAAATTTCAGGACTCGGTCAACTCAAACGTCAGACTAACAAGAACACAAGGCCTTAACTAGATCATGTAACATCCTTGACACAGCTCTGTCAGCTCATGCAGTGATTAGCAACGACGAGCTGTATGAAAAAAAATTTATACTCCTGACAAAACTAGTGTTCTGCCCTGTAAGACTTAAATATTCAAAATAACAATTATTCTCTATTTTACACACAAGTAAAAATGTAACACTTCTGGCTCCTTGCCAGCCTTGAATGACAGACAGTTTTGATTCTACACGCTCCTCTTGTTTTCAAATCACCAAACCAATTACACATCTTGGTGTTCATTAACTACTTTGTACAGCTTTTTAGTTTATTTCATTACTTTGCATGCCCCAATCCATTTAATAAATAAAAGCTGTATCATTTATATAGTACCAATGACCCATCAATTAAGAGCTACCTAAATAGCTGGATAAAATTATTGCGCACATCACCTGAGGATAATCGAAGGTCCTAACTAAATATGATACTGCTTCCTGTCACAGAAATTTCAATAAAGTCTACAAAAGAAGTGGTTTTAGATAGACGAAACCCTGATGAGGCATCCTGTCAGGCACACAAAATACCATACCCTTACTAACAATGTTCTTGACAGCTACCCAAGAGATTTTAAAAAATGCAAAAGCTTAGATTTACACTGTAGGTTAAATATTGCTAAGTCTTAGAAAAGTGTATGATCTGATGTGATGTGCTACACAGGCTGACTGTAGTATAAATTAAACTAAAAAACAGATCAAATAAAATTCTTCATTACCATTATTTTGAACAAAGTTTCTTTTTAATATTCTAAATCCTGTATTTTCTTACCTACGGCCAACAGACTACATAACTTACATGAGCCTTTTAAATTGCTCTTTGAAACCGCGGCCGACGTGTCCTTAAGATATACACTCAGAGCAGCAAGTAGAAGAGCAACCAGGTGCAGGTCTGCTGCCAGAGCTTATTCACTAGTTTGCCCTGAAACTAAATCCCACTCTTCCAGGCTTGTGTCCCTTCTCACATTCACTGTTACACACACACTTTAGCCATCATTCTACTACTTTCTCAGGAAGTAGTTACTTTTTAGTCACTGACAATCTGCAAAGGACTGGAAAGAGAATGGGATACTGAGATAATGAATCAAACACAGGGTAGGCATTAGCATCTCCAAAAATGTACTATAAGAAAAAATTACTCCAAAGTCATTCCTTCACATGAGGCAGCTAATGACTTGGGAGAAAGAACTTCAGGGTACATTTTCCATTGCAGCACCCGTATGTGGCTGCTCAATGACAGCTACGTGCAGTTAAACACAGCTTTGGAATTTGTGGGGGGGGGCTGCTGGGGATTTTTTTCCACAGCACAACAATGGAAAGACTTCTGTGCAATGGTTTACGTGAAAAAAAAATAGCCAAGATCGAACTATACCTCTTGCCAACATCTACTGGCAGCAACTATTAGAGACATAAGGGCAATGATATTAACCTCTTTGTTTTCATAATAGAGGACGATTTTCCACTGATTCCCACAATTAGAGTTCAAACAGATACCCACAAAGATGACATCTTTCTGTAAATACTCAGGATAAACCAAAAAACAAGTTAAGGAAAAGGCAGATGCTAGCATTCTGACTCAAGAATGAGCTTGTGACTGGCAGTTTTATTTTTCTTTCTATTGAGAGTTGCTTTATAGTGTGTTAACTGCAATAGCTTTATGTCACCAGAAGTAGCGATCAGTTGACTAAAGCAGAAAAAACATAGTTACTTCTAAGATCTAAGCTCTAAATGACCAGCTGTCATTCTTCACTAGCTACCACAACATTCTCTTTACTGAAAGCTCAACCACAGCTACTGAAAAAGGGGAAATCTACAGGGAAAAATATACATAAGTGAAATATTAGCTCTTAAATTCATTCACGAACTACATTAGTTTTCAACTACTCTATTTGCCCACCAAAGCCACTGATGCAGTGTTAGTGAACTGCAGTTACGATTAATGCAGACTCATTACTGCTGAAAAAGCAATGAGATGCTAAAATTTCCACACCACATGACTACTCATTTACCATTGAGGGGTCTGTGGGTGAAGGAAGCCCCTCATCAGCATCCTCCTTGATAACATCCTAACAACAACAAAATATCATCGTTTGGGTAAAATGATCAAGGGCTCAACAAAAAATATGAAGCAAACAGTAAATGAGAATGATCTTGAAATACATAATTCAACAGAAACACATTTGTTTTCTTCAAGTGATTAAACATTTTACCACCTTTTAAATAGCTTTGCTCGCTGTATCAATATCCTAGAATCAAAGTGATCGACAAGTGAGGCTTTTACTTTTTTAGCTTTCCTCATTTCTTAATTGCATCTGAACAGCCATCTGTTAGTAGAATAAATACTGTTAAATAGGAATTTTATTATTTTATAGGAAGCTAGAAAAGTCTGCTCATTTTTCCTTTTCAACTGGTAAAGTTGAATTATACGTACTTGCAAAACCAAGCCACAACTGATGCATACTTAAGATAAAATGTATTTTGTTTTACCAAAATGTATTTTGTTTTACTTAAATATTTAAAACATTCATTTGAGCTTTTTACTTTGGCCTTCCAATTTCCAGTATTCTTTCCAACATTAAAGGATGTCATTTTATATTCTCTGGATGTTAGGGTTACAGAATTTCTATTATTAAAAAAATTGAAGATAAAATTACAATATTGCACCATATCAATTTATTTACTATAGTACAGTTGGCATTTTCATCAAAATATTTTCCTGCCAGTATTACAGGCCATACTCCTCTAATACTGACACTTAGATGTTAAAATCGGTTCTCCTCTGTGAGGAATTTCTGAAGTTAAAACAAAATACATTTTAGGTTACATGTTAATAACACCTTTGTTTAGAATATTTGTAATACAGAGCATGTACTTGTCTAATAGTGAACACCATTAATAACCTTCATTTTCATTACTCACTATATTTATTGTCTAGGTTAGTATTTGAATTATCCTTCAAAATACTTACTAGGCCATTGCTCTGATCTCTGGACAAACTCGTTTTTAGTGGTGGACGTGAGATGAGATGAGAACTGCCAGGGTAATACCTTGGCATGTAAAGATATGGGGCAAAGAATGGCTATGGAAAAAAAAAAAATGTAACAAAAAAGGGACAAACAATTACACAAATCAAAATGTAGTAATAAAATAAAAATTATTTCAAAACACATCCTTTAGTTGAGTTTAATAAAGTGAAAATAGCAATTACTAATAGCTTGCTTTACGTTTCGCATTGAACAGAATTCAATCACAAGCTCTGGAGCGAGTTCTTCAAAATCCCTCAGCAACCAATCCCCTTCTACTCTCCCCATGGGTGCTCTGGCATTTTTCTCTGGAGAAACAGAGTTGGAGTGGATTTGATAGCTACACTATTTTGAATATAGCTACATCTATTTTGAATACGGGCAAAGGATAATTTAAAGACAATTCTGATGATTCTGCTCTTTCTGACATGCTAAACTCTAAAACAGATGCTCAGTAAAACTCAGAATGATTCATAATACCAAGAAGAATTGTTCAAAAAAAAAAAAGTGTGATACATAACAGCACCACCAGAACTTCAGATATTTGTGGTCACCAACCTGAAGGCTTCCACCAATACCAGATTTTATAAATCTATAAATAGATTTTCATAGCAGACAATGTATGAGCTTTGTTTTGTTGGAAATACGTTAATGCATATTGTTCAATACAAATACCATTTTTAAAGGACAACATTCATTAAATTATTACGTTTAATAATTTAAAATTAATTTATTAAATATATAAAACAAATATATAAAAAAGTAAAACATACATTTTCTTATAATGATTTTTATAACCAGGTACTTTTTTATCCCTTTTTACTAACAAATTTTGAGAAAACAAACACTATCCAAGTTTCCAGAAGTCCCATCAGCACATCAGTGTAAAGGGTCCAAATAAGAACTTAAAACTTTTAATAAAGTCACTTTGAGAAGATATAGAGATCTCAGAATTTCAAATACACTTCCATTTGAAGAAATGATTCCATACGCTCCAATCTTTCAAGTGCTAAGCCCAAGCGTATAAATACGTTTTCTAAAATTCACATGCTAACCACTGGCATGCAATGAAACGTGTATGTATGTGTGTGTATAGACGCATGAGCACACATTTGAGAGTTATGAACCTTACAAGTAATGCAGTTAAGAAGTACAAACTGCTTGTCCAATACTGTGAAATTCTGTTTTAACCTGTGAATTTGAGCTTTATTTCAAAAATCTAAGATTTTAATGTCCTTATCAATTCTCTTTTAAGGCAATGTACTGGAAAGCAATAGTCTTTAGACTTTAGAAAAAGCAGAATTATAGCGCTCATTGCTTCCAAGTCATTGCGCAGTTATGAAAAAAAAACAATCCCCCAAAAACCCAACCCAAATGTTCAAATCTCAAAACAAAGTCTGTATTACAGATTTCTGATGCTTCTATACACAGCATTTTCAAAACTGCATTATCCAGCTATTTAACAAAACAGAATGTATTATTTGGCTTGTGTTTCTGCACATGACAAGATTCTGATTAGCCCACTGCACCACATTCAGTATAAAGAACTTTGTGACCAAGGGCCAACCTGTGAGGGAGGAGTACAATTTGTGGAAATAGTCCACTTCAGATTTGTCAATAAGGACTAAAAAGCCCCTGCATTCAGAAGCAGCTAGAAGTGAACTGAGAAATTCAAGTTTAACTCCTGCATATAGCAATTACTTAGATGTCATATGCTACAACTATGAGCAATTCATGGAAAATACAAATGGTTCTATATCCTTAGCTGCTAAAGGGAGTCTCTCTGCACACTCTTTCACAAAATTACCCACAAAAATTTCATATGCTTTTACAACATATGAAATTACACGATATGCATCGTAACCATAAGCCTGAATGGGGAAGTTTGGTTTGTTTTAAATAGTTAGAAGAACCAATACCTAGCCTTTGCCTTACAGTTATTGGTTAGCATAGGGTGGTCCAGAAAATTCACAGATGTAAAATTATTTCACTGCCAAAAGGCACAGATTCTATGGTATATTCTGGAAATTAAAATCTATTCAGAAAAGTTCTGGAGTATTATTTCTAGAGTAATTTAATACCTCAGTTTTCCACTAACAGCTTAAACTGCGTGGAAAACCACCAAGCATGAAATACTTAATGATCATACTGCATTCGAATGCCTAGCTCTCACTGCAAAGCCTATCCTCTGAAACACGTAGCGCACCTGTTTGGTGATTGCGAGTCATCAAACTACAAAGCAATGAAAAAATATTTGGCCAATAGGCAATTATCCCACAATTCTTTCATAATTTCTAATTATGCCTTGAGCCCACTTCAGCTACTCCACTGTTTCCCAACTGTGGGATTAATTCCCTGTTATAGGCTTAAACTCTACAGACTCAATCTTCATTTGAAGTACAGATATCATGAAAACATGAGATCAATACCAACACATGCTGAGCATAAATCAGCGTAGAGCTGCTCTCCAAATATGCAAATAGGCTATAAAATGTAAGTGTGGTGTTTATTATTTTTCCAAGACATCAAAGAATTTGCTCAATTTGGTCCTCTTCTGCAAAAAACAGAAGTCTTCACACACCAGAATTTCTAGTTCCTACCCAGGAAATCCCATTTAGACTTGCCTATTGCTCTGATCTTCCCCATAAGAAATATGACCTCCACAAAGATCCATGATAGTAGTGATTTTGAGAAGCTGAACTTGAATCCAGCTTGTTGCCAGCCCATTAGGCAGTGGTAAAATGTGCATGTCCAGTATAGTCCTATACTGAGAGCCAAAGTGCCAAGCTGAAGAGCTGATAAATAGGACTATCATCTTTCTTTCATAGCTATGCAGAGGGAGAATGGAGTTTTAACCAAAAATCAATAGATTATGTCACTGGGAACTAACATAAGAACATCTAAAGAACAAAGGAGAAACATACACACATAACAAAAAAAAAATAATTTGTATTTCCTAAAAATATACAGTTATTTTCCCCAGCAGCTCAGAGGTTTTTTTCTCAAGCACAAACTAATGCTTAAAGACAGCAGGACACGAACCACTTACTGGTCAGAATAAGGCATCTATTCCCAGAACTTAAGAGCATTTTTGCATAAGACCTCAGGCATTTCCACAGAAGCATTTGAACCTATTATGTTGTGTCATACAGGTATATGACCAATAATACCTCTCCCAGAAACTTCTACTGGGGAGAACCTATTCTTCAGTTGCTGTTCTTTTATAAACACCACTGAAGGAAACAGCCTTTCAGTCTGTATTTCCTACCATTATGTAGTTTTCATCACTTATCTCAGTATGTGGCATCTATGACGGTACCTTTATGACTCCAAGGAAATGAATACAGCTCTTTGTCAATATTTGAAAGTGTGAAACGCTACAACCAATTATACCTTAGAAGGGTAGTATAAAGTTTCAAAGATAAAGGCCAAACCAGAAGTATTTTAGTCTTCATCAGGCAAAAAAGCAAGCATGCCTGTAAGCTTGTGTATGCACTTGGTACAAACAACCTGATTGTAAGAACAGCTTATGACTCACCAATAACTGCTTCTGTAATGCTTATTAGAGCCAAAACCCCATACAAGTTTCAACAACATATCACCCCATACTTGTCATGTACAGTAACACAGACACAAAACCAGCGCTGCCACACAGTAACTGCATTCTGTATAACACCTACTTTAACAAACCTGAGCTAGTATCACCATAAAGATTTGTGTGGCAAGCATTTATCAGTGTTGGACTACAAAGTGTACGTCTCAAAGTTATTTTCAACAGAACAGTATATTATCACTATATTGAAGGTACAGAAGAATAATTTTAGAACAGATTACTTAGAAAGCTTTGTGCTACGTGTACTCTTTTCTGCCTTGGTTAACAAACACTGATTTAGGAATAACTCTGTTTTCTTTCCAGCTTATTAAACTAAACATATACCTATGGTTAAGTCTACTTAAGTTGAGACCACTTCCTGCACACAGAAGTAAGCTATGACTTTTATCAGCTTCTTATTTTTTTTCCCCCTGATAGGACTGCTGAAAAAAAAAAAGTAAAAAATAAAGTGTAAAAATACTGCATACATCCCACAAAAATAGACAGTTTAGACTCAATCCAATTACACAGTGAGAATTTTCAAGGGAGCCATATCCAGAACTTCGTTTTCAGAGGCTCACAAATAGCTCAGAAATGTACTTTTAATGCAATTTTTGTTAATTCCTTTAAACTAGTGCAATATTGGTTTAGGGAAAAGATCCCAGACCAACTTTAAAAAGAGTCAAAAGGGAAGACAGACATACATTCTTGTGATGTAGGCCCCCACTTGAGTTTCTGTATGTTTTAACCAAAGACACCAAGAAAAAGCCGGGATCCCTTCCAATGTCTATGTGAACAATTGAGCACAGTTCACCTCACAAAAATTAAAGAAAAAAACCCCAACCTGCTATATCCTACAAGTGACCCGAGTGTCTCAAGATGATTTGACTTTTTTTCCCCATGGTAATTTGTTTTTCTGGTGCAGTTCACCACATTTCTCCCCCAGACTAAGTACTGTGAAATATACCAACTTTTGGACTTTTCTCCATGCCTAAATAAAACCTGCATGCGTCTTTTACTATTTTGTAGATGACATCTGCAGTATTACCAGATTCAATCAAAAGAATGTTAATTGGTTCTCGATTATTTACCCGATTGTAAAATGGATGTTGAGGTCCCGTCATACCGCTGTAGTAACTGCTGTGAGGTTGAGGTGATAAAACTCCACTATTGAAAGGTCCATTGAAAGAGGTTGTAGAAGAGCAAGCTGAGGAAGGCTGACTGAACAGAGAGGTCGCTCTAGCAGGTGCCTCGTGTAAAGGCAATGTAGGATAAGGAAGTCCTCCAATATTCATTTGATCTCTTGCAGCACGAACATCTGAAAAATAAAAAAAGTAAAAGAGATTTTGCTTGAAGTATTTGAAAAAGTTTTGATTTGTTTGCCAATTCATTGCAGTACATTTTTGTGTATTTAACTCCAATCAGAACTCATCAAGTAGAACATCAATGCCATTTGTTGATTTCTCTTGAGGATGACATCTACACAGAAGGCTTTAGGAGACTTAGAACAATTTATAGCATAAATTTATGTAGCATATTAAACGCTTCTAAACATTCTCTCTCAGAGAGAACATGTTACAAATCCCAACCCAAATGGGAGGAAATGCAAGAATACATCATGCTAAGTATGTCTCTGAGGTGATAGACCTGTACTGTTTCTGCAGAGATTAACAAGACAGAGCTTGTGAGTGACGTCAGGCCACCTCATGGTAGTTATTAAGTGCAGAGAAGAAAGTTGAATAAAATAACAAAACAGATTCCAGCTGAGGACTGAAGAAAAGTGTCATGACAGAAAAGACAGGCAAAAAGAATTATTAATTCCATAATTCAGTTCCCACCTAGAATACTGACTTGACTCATAAGAATGCTATTTTAAATTCTGGCTTTCTTCATAGCTTTACCATCTCTTAACAGGCAGAAATGTCAGGATGCTTTACCCTTACTCTAGAGGCAACTGCAATCCCCAAGATCAGACAAGAAGTGCCACAGCATGCGTCACATCAATCCACAATAGCAGTGAGTACTCAGAATATTTAATGCCGAGCAAAGTGTTTTTCTGCAGAACAGCACATAGCTGAACCTGACTGCATTTTTTGAGAATACAAGCAAGTACAGAGAACCGTGTAACAATCACAGCACAATAAAAAAACCTCACCCTAGGATGAATCTAAATATAATACTATAGCAGATGAAAAAGTAACTCACAGGTACCAACTGAATGGGTATCTAGTAGGATATACATCCAAATGGAGATGTTCTACTTTGTTTCCCGGCTTCGGTTCTACAGGATCTTATTGGTGCTATTCAAAATTGCAGTCAAAGATCTGGAAGCCAACTTGCATCTGTACTACTAAAATATCACTGTGTGTATTGGTATCCTCCATCTGCTAAAGCAGTCTTCAAATCAAAAAGAACAAATACCTCTTCTGAAAGAGAAGCTTTAGTCTAAGTATGATCTGGCCTTTACAGCAAAGCTACTAAGTGAAACTGAATGGCCGGTTACTGAAGTCAAATCAGACAATCCGCCGGTCTGATGAGATGAACAAATCAGGATTCTGTGTAACATGAAAAGTAGCTCTACCTAAAATGAAAAGAAGTAATAATGTCATTTCCCATTTATTTGAGAGGGTACTCACCTGCAATAATTTCTCGTAGCTTGGGATCTAAGTTTACAGTACATGGCAAAAATGTTCTTACATCACGTGCCACAAGAACAGGCGTTCGTGAAGATAAAAACACTTCAAAATTCCGTATATCTCCATCAATTTCAAGTAGAGGTTCAACATCTTTAGTTGTAGGGATATTCTTCGAAATTCTGGGGAAAAAATTACACACAACAAATGAGATTTATTACAGCATGACTTCCATTTCCATAGTGATACTGAAGGGTGAAATACTAGCCCACTTTCATCCATTCTTTAGAAAACGGACAGAACCCATAATGAGCTGCACTGTCTGCAGAAAGAACAATGTAACACTTTATAACTTGCAAAAAATCTCAAACTGCTAAGTAATTTGACCTGATTGCTTCAGAGAAATCTCAAAGAAGCCATACTGAAGACTGAATTCAGATCAAGAATTTATATATCAGCAACATCAAATCTAAATAAAGGGAAGTTAACATCTGTCAACATTAACTTCAAACATCCATTCAAATTCTGATACCCCAACCAGAAATTCCATGTTAAAAAAACCTCAGTCTTAAACTAACACTTCTTGTAACAGGAACACTCAGACATCTTAAAGATTCATCAGAACACAACTGTGCATGATTTCATGGTAAAAAGTGGAAAACCAACTGTCTGCTTCCAAGTTATTCACCTTCTGAGACAAGAAGCCACTAATAGAGAACAACAAAAACAAGGGACATGATCAATATAAGGGATTGCTGATACATTATGACTATTGTCAAGCAATGGTGGGTTTTTTTGTAAGCAGTATTATAAAGGAGAGTTTTAGGAAGGAACAAGGAAAAGGATTAAATGTTAGCCTTGTGGAAGTTTATGAAAAGTTTATGAAAAGCTCCTACCAAATGCAACAGATGAAGCCTGACATAATGGGTCAGATGGACCTACATTATTTGACATGTCATCTCACATCATGATGACTGGTATCTCACCTGATACTAAATGAGAAATTATAATCTAAATCAAAGATTACTTAAATGAAAAAATGTTTCTCACACCCAGGACAGTAAAAATGAACAGTGAAAGAATGCATTAAGAATGGTTGACATGGTTATAGTAATGACTATAAAGTGACTATGACAGCACTCTAAATGGATACCAGTGAAGTAACCATGCTGTATTTAAAGTCAAAATAGAAAAAGTGTTATGAGAAAAGCAAAACAAAACAAAAACTTTATATAAATATAAAATTAATGATGCACCTCACTAATTAATGGTTTTTCCCAAAGACATATTATGATCGTAGTTCCAAGAAAAGTGGAAAGGGGTGACTCAGCATAGACACACTGACTGCTCTTTAAGCTGCTGTAACTTGCTAAGAAGTTAGCATAGCACAAAGTCTTCTCCTTGATAATTAAAGCAGCTGCTACTGCTGTCATGGGGGAAAGGACTGCACTGATGCATGGATGGAGGGAGGAAAGAGTCCCTCATGGACTCAGTAGCACTGAGTCTCCCCTCATAGCACTCAGTAATGTATTGAAGTGCAACCAAGAATCTCATACATTAAATAAATACACTCTGATGTGTTCATAGAGAGAAAGAAAAAATATTCTGGTTGTAATTGAACTGTATTTTTAATACAGCTAATGAACTAAGTCCATCATTAGCTAAACAATCTTACCTTGTTTCACGATTTGTTACCTTTTTGAAAGCAACCATCTTTTATCTTTATTTTTAGATACTCTTCCACATTAAAAATGTATTTTAACTGTGTGTTAATATTTTGATCTGATCTTTTAGGACAGTCTTGCCCTATACTAAAAGTAGAATTAATAAATTCCTATAAATTATACCAGAAAATATCTAAATGGACCGTGTACCTAACAGATGGAGGATACTGCCATACAATACTGTCATTAGCATTACCTATGAGTAACTTTATTCACAATGAGATGTTACTTCTACAGTACTGGAAAATGTAACAAATGTAAAGCATAAAAGCAAGTGTAGCTTATTCTAACAAAGGTTCTGATCTTATAAATCATTATGAGATATCATCCAGATGGCAGTGGGATTATCCACTCTAGGGAAGTTGTTAAAGCTTCTAGGGAAGTTGTTAAAGCATCAGCCTTAACAGAATAAAAGGTGGTGCTTCTGTAAGAAGACAAACTTGACACCCAGAAGCAGGTTAGTTTCAAAGAACAGAAACCAAAACCAGTTCGTTTGCCACCATTGCTTAAAGAAATCTAATAGGAGCTAAAAGTGGTCCTTACCTCACGGGGTGAATGGTCAAAAAAAAAAACCAAAAACCAAAACAAAACAAAAACAAACAAAAAAAAAAAAAAAAACAAAAAAAAAAAAAAAAAAAAACAAAAAAAAACATTGGCAGGATCAAAGTAAAACTTGTATACTCAACAGAATCTGAGAATTCCACATTTCACATTAATATTTAGCTACCTCCTAGGTTTATTTTGTCTTACAGAAAACTGCGACTAAACTGACTGCAAATGTGTATGATTTTATTCAAACATCAGAAATGTAAAAAAATCTCAAACCCACGAATGCACACTTTAGTTATATATATTTACTGTGAGTATTCTAGACAAGTGTTCAATACTGGCATAATTAAAATTAAGTCACTTCTTAAGTCAGGGACTGAAGAGTTAAAGAGTGGCCTACTTCAACACTTAAATCTACAAAATAAAAAGCCAAAAGAGAATGTGACATAGATTTAAATAAAACACACAGCTGATGAATCACATGAAACAAATTAGCTGAATTTTAATGCCAGCTCTACTTAAGTCTGAATGCGAACAGTGTTCTGAATACGATGAACAAAGCTACTGTTCAGAAGCCAATAGCCCACTGCTGGTGTGCAGATTGAAGTCTCTATTCTAACCTCCCGAGCTCAATGTCTTAAGCTACGCCTTTGAAAGAAATATTTATGTAAATGATAATCTTTTGGCAAAGAGCCACAAAAATCATATGTGCCTGTACTTCTCAGATAAAAAATTAAAAGGTTAGCATGTAAAGTACTTTAGGAGCTACTTTTCTAAAACATAAGCACGTCGATCTAAAAATAAGCACTGTGAACACCCTATTCTCATTTTGGGGCTAGATTTTCCTGAGGCAGAAGAATTATTCCTTAAATCAGAAACATCAAAAACTGTCAGTGTTACAGAGTGTCTGTTTCCATTAAAAACTGCTTGCATTTAAAAGGAATGAGCCCAAAACAGAACATTACATTGACAGAAGAGAACCTTAAAAATTCATTCTACTATTCTGCACGTGTCCTTTCCATGAGCAGCTAAAATTAAAACCTGCTTTCTGTGTGGATTAAGTTATATTCCAACAATGATGGATTATTTCTGTGCTCTTTTTCCTCAGATAAAAATAATTTAGTGTAAGTACATACACATCATCTTATCTTCCATTCAAGAGACTGTAAATTTGCTCTAAATTTTTTCCAGTTTATGTTCATCTTGCACTTCTATGACTGACTTGGAAAATAACCACCATGGTCCAAGAGTGGCTCCAGCATTAAATGTTGCCAGCACAGCTTAGAAGGTGCTTGTACATGACACAGCTTACCTATTCACCACCTACTGCAGGAGATGGTTGCCACCACATGATGCAGTCTTTCACCACTCAACCAGGTGATGGTAAAATGGCAGTAACATCAACCACCTTCATCCACTCACTGTGGATACAGCCTCTTGACTCACTGACTTGACCTCCCGGCTTGAGCTAAAATGTGCCTTGTGGCTGCAAACTACTGGGCTATTTGCTATCCCTGGTTACCGTCCCTAAACCTGCTCTGACTTTCCTGTTTGACTGCTGTGGGACTGCACCCCTTGCTAGCAAGCACAACACCCTGCCTGTCTTGCTGTTGTCCTCAGCTCTCAGCTTGCCTTCTCTCATGGAGCAGCCTGCCCTGCAGTCTTCTCTCCAAGTCCTCATACTCTGAAGAGTCACTCTCCCTGCTCTTCCCAAACCTCTCTCCCTGAATGAAAAAGCGAAAAAATTCTACAAAGTACTCTTTGCACACCTAAATACTTTTTTTCCTCTCATGTGTTTTACAGGAGCAAGTAACTATGTGGACAAGAGTCATTTAACTTTTGCACTCCATAAAAAGCAATAGACCTAATTAATGGTTATTAAATAACAAAGCAACAGAAGGCATAAGCATGAAGGAATGTTTTATATATCATACACCTTTTAAATTTTTCTTTCAATAGTTGAAGACAAAAATGTTGCTTAAAATAATGAAATAATGTCTCATTAAAAATTACACAAAACCGTATTTTCTAAAAGTTTGATATTGAGAAACAGAAAACTAAAAAATCTGGGCCAAATACTAATAATACAGTGCTTTGCTCTGAAGTTATTTATCTCATTCTTCTCATGTCTGTCAGTATAGTGACAGTGCATCTTCATGCATAAGGGTACATTTTTTCTGGACTAAAAGCTCTCACACAAAACGTTCCAGAAAATTTGCAGCACTATCAGTATATCAAGAATAGTGCTGCAAACACTGTTTCAAACTGAAATTTGCAACAGATTATTTGAAAAAGAGTATTTTCTTATGTACACACCTGTATAAAGCCAGGAATAAAAAGTCATCACACACTCAATACTAAAACATAAGGGAATCAATGTTTTATCTTAATAAAGACCAAAGAAAAGAAACCTATAGTTTGACATATCTATCTAGACAAAATTAGAAACCCCTCAGTGCACACTGAGCCATAGAGACTTCACTGAACAGATGCAACAACTATCTAAAAACTCCTATTAGCATAGGTATTCAGGAAAGCTTGCTTTGCAAAACTGACTCTGTGCATTCAAGTTATAGCAGATAAAACATTTCTTCTGAGTGTTCCTGCTTTTGATCATTTCAGAAAGAAAAAACATTCTGATCCTTAAAAGATTGGTATTTATTAAACTAATCTCCCACACCCACTATCATGCACTGTCACTGAGCCATATTAAAAAGGCCTATTTTTAATGCAGTTTTCCAGAATACACCCTACACTGGCATTCTTTATAATTAAAAGAAGTGTTAATACGGTTACAAATGCTTGGATTTTTTCACAGCTCTGCACTGCTATTTGCATTTCAGAAGGCAAAAGAATTTAAAAAAAATACTATTTATTACACAGATGGAAAAGCAGCAAAACAGAGTAGCACAGAAGAATCGAATACTGCTCAAGGGTGCTTTGTAAATAAAAAAGTAATTATGTCCCACTAACCAACAAGCCCAACAAGATCACTCACACAAGTGAAGTACAAGAATACTGCATTATTTTGTTTTGGTATTTCATCACTGAAAGCCAGTTACAAAGCTACTTTATGGCTCTATGCAGGAATTCTTTTATTCAATACTTCCATCTGTAGGACTTCAGAAATTCAGCAAGTATTTGCAGGTCCTCTAGCATAAGAAATAGCCATGGTTCACACAAATCTTCAGCACAAGATTCTTTTCTGTGGTATTTTATGGCAAACAGGTAAACCTCAGGGCCTTCTCCAAAAGTCCATGGCAAACACTTCACTAATAGAAGCACGAATTCTACTTGTCAGAGTAAGTCAAAGACTAATCTGTGTTGCAAATGCAAAACAGAAATGGAAGGCAAAAGGTACAACTGCTACACTACATTAGCTTTAACAGGTTAATAACCAAAATTCAAGTCAACCAGTACCAAAGACATATTACTTCCTTTATACATCATTTGAAATACCTGATCTATTCCTTTTCTTGCTTTCTGAAGCAGCTTCTTATGACAAAGTTGACCTAATGAGACAATTTCATGTATGCGCACAGGAACAAGTCGTTGCAAGAATACCAGAGCATCAGCTTCCAAAAGAATCTGATGCTGCATGCTACTGCTCAGTGGTAGGCTTTTATGGCAATATGAGACACTGGTCTCTTCTGAATATAAAGCAAGAATTTTATCTCCTTTTTTTTCCTGAGAGGTAGATTGTCGCATTTATCATGGGGTAAGACCCAGGATATGGGCCACTAGCAGTACGTAGCCAAGAGATACATTTCCAGCTTATTATCTTACCTGACAATGTTTTCCCTCATTCTCAGGTTTTGAATAAATATTCTACTTCTGACAAAAACATTCAGCAGACATAAAAGGCCACCATCTCCAATTTTATTTCTCAATTTCATCAATTCCCCACAAGCACATAAGTCTCAGGAATTGACTTATAAAGTCTACTTCCCTGAAACTGTTCATAGTGTTGCTAAAATTAAAGTTTCTATGTTCTACCCTAAACTAGAATCAACCAGTGGTGCTTGAAGGGATTTGAAATAGGCCCAGGAGCATTTTTGAGAGATGTCATTAATGCACATTAACTATACTGTAAGCATTTAAACCTATCTGGAACATATTGTAGAAATATTACTATAACTCTGTATTACAAAGGTAATTAAAAAAGCTACAAATATTCCTCTGTCTTGTTATGATTAGCTTTTGTTTCAATCCTTTTTTTTCTCCCCTAATACCTTTCCATCTGAACTTCCTTCTTACTTGTCATGCCCTCTGGTATTCTTTTTACTTCTCCTTCATGCCTTGCCTCATGTAGATCTACTTAGTAGACAGTTGAGCAACAACCCCCTACTCCCAAACTGGTATGTTGCCTTTTAACATTGAGACCACACTATTAGCACAGTAAGAAACATAATAATTTTATGTGTCTTGCGTTTAAAGTAGGAGGCAATAAAAGGAAACTGGAAGACAAAAAGCAGGTTAAATATTTAGAAGCAACGCCTCACTGTAAGGTCTACAAGAATATTAAATTGTCTACTTACAGGAAGTGATTTACTTAAACCTGGCCTGGGCAAAAGATGATTGCAGAGAACATTATAACCAGAGTGATGAATGTGACACCTTCCATAGTTTTTTCATTTCTATAATCACTAAAGAGCTACACTTCTTAAATTAATACATCAATAGATTTTATACAACTTGCAAATCCCTCAAAAGTTAATTTCAACCTTTTTATTAAAAGGTATTTAAACAGTGTCAAACCTGGAATTAACATAATAACCTTCCAGAAAAGTTACATTTCAAATGATCTTGCTCAATTTTAACATTGCTGGAGATTTGGTGAAAACATGTAACATACTTTTTAAAAAGAATAATTTAATAGATACTCATCTAAAGCACTGTAATGAAAAAGTAGACAGATAATGCTTATCTTCAGTTTTTATTTTACTTCTTTTCTTCTTTCTTATGTATATTAACAAAAAACCCTCAAATGATTTAAACAAAAGCTTTTAGCTCAACACATAATTGCAACAAAATTACAATAATTGTACCAATTAAAATAATCCTGAATGAACAGTTTGTCATCTTAATGTTCCAATGGTTTATAGAAGGATCTACTTAATTAGCTGAAATTGCTTTCCAATGTTAGTATCAAATGTCATTTGTTAAAAGTTGAACGATTTCGAAAATAATTTAACAAAGCAATTTTACTAAACACCAAGAACCAACATTTTCTTTTCAGCTGAATAAAGCAAGCAGATGTGTCATCAAATTGCTATAAAAATAAATGAGCCTTTATATGGGGAAAAAATAAATTTTACTACTAGTGCTACAGAATCCTATTTTCTGATTTTTATGAAATATTTTTTTTTAATAAAATGATTTCCTATCATTTATACCTTGGTGGTATTTTTAGTACGCTGTAACTACACCTTCTTAAATTGAAGTAGTAAACAATGAAGTAGAAATATTCAACTGTATGTGAAACAGAAAAATGTTTTAACCTAAGTGATTTCCTAATTTGATTCACCATGGGCGTATAACACAGAAGACCTGAACTTATCAGTAAAACAGCCACCAATGAAACCACACTACAGAACTCCAAATCTATAGTTAACTGCTGTTCTACTTGGAGCTAAAGTAGTTTTTACCAGTTTAATCTGAAAAAGTAAAAAATAAGAAATAGAGGATGAGTTGTCTGATAACCCAAAATTAAGTATTTCTCTGGTTACCATTGCTAGAAGTAACTCTTTCTGTGGTTGCTTCCAAGAAAGATTAACTTCATTAAAAAGATCAGGGAAAAAGGCAAGCAAAATTACATAACAGTGCTGAAACTGGAAAGACAACATCTAGAATTGAAGAAATTAAGAAACACCAGCACTTTCCATCACTGATCAATCAGAGTAGATGTCTTTCACAAATTATTCCTTATACTGATGCAAGTTGCAAAATCATTAAAAAAAATTTTAAAAAAATATATATAATAACTGAACTATGGCTATCTGAGATCCTTTAGTTCCATACACAAAAAAGAATCCCGAAGAGAAGAAAGCTATTATGTCATTCTTCTATTTGGTGTGTTCTGTCTTGGCACGTCATTTTGCCAGTCAATTTACCATCCACCATAGGTAGCCAAGCATACATATGTGCACAAATGCTTTACTGCAGAGGTTAAATTAAGCCCAAGTGATGGATAAATTATATGTTGCTAAGTTTTAAATAATGGTTACTTACAACTCTGAGGAAAGCAAAACCATTTTCTCATCCTGGAAGATATGATCTCTTTTTAAAAAAACTGAAGAGTTAAGATTCCTTATTTCCATTTCCTTTAGCTTCCCCAAAAGCATGTTTTCAAGGAGATTAAGTATAAGTGGGGATTCTAATCTGAACAGACTGCTCATGAGGGTTTCTTCTATCCTGAGCCAAGCTCTCATGTTCTAATATTTTGAATGAATGTGTCAGAATAGCCATGTCACAGAAATTCAGGGACCAGCAACTACTGGCTGATACCCCCACAAAGAATTGATAAGCTCTGTCTTAATACATAAGTTTGAGCAAAGCCTGGGCAAAGAATGACAGGTAGGACTGTTCCTCATGATATCTAGCACAACAAGCAGAGTAACATCAGAACTAGCCTTTCTCACAGCTTTGCCAGGTATCCCAACATTCTATCCCAAAAGTATCCAGATATGATCATAACGAAATTCTCATGGATTACTATCAACTTCCTACTGAGATTTTACCCCAATGTGCCTTGCTTAACAGGTAGGTCATCAAATCATTCTGGTAGCCTGCAGTGTGTTCCCTGTCATTTTCTTTTCAAAGGCCAACTGGAACTTTATTACAGTGGCCTGTCTAGACAACCCATCATGCTTATCAGAATGTTCTTGCGACCTGCCATATAGCCTGCCCCAGCACTTGGTATAACTAATTGAAACACATCTACCTTCAAATTAAAGTAGCCTTTGCTTCTGCGTTTTGTGCTGAACCTAGTCCCTTCCTCCTACTGCAAACATGCTCAAACTACACTTATTTGTTCAGGCTTTTTATAAGGGTTTCAGCTACTTCAGGATCCTGAACAGGCTCTGCATGCAAGGTAAACACCATGAGACTCAACTAGAGCCTTGCATTAGCAACTCAGACCATTCACACTAGCAGAACTCTAGATGATGCAGGAACTTCAGGGGTAAAAATTCATACCATCCATACCTTTTCAAGCGTTTAAAAGTTAGTCAGTAATTTTCTGAATTGCATTCTTGAACTCAAGGGGCATATGCATGCCTGAAGTTCCACTTTCAGCTGTATAAACTGTAACACATGGAACACACTTTAATCATTGAAGACAGTCCAGCTGCTAACAGCTTTAAGAAGTGACAAACTGGTAAATCTGCCATATCCAGAAGAAGGCTCATAGATGCAGAAACTCATCAAGGCCTACAGGCAAGAGGGTTACAAAATTACTTTAGTTACTTCTAGGAACATCTTCCAAAAGACAAAGTACTGCAGATTTTGGTTTCTGCCATGATAATGACATAAAGAGGTAAAATGTCTTCAGCAGATTATCTTATTTAGTGAGTAAACATAATGAGGGAAGGGAGACAGAAGACATTCCCTCCCACACAATTAGATGTAACAGCACGATTTTTATCAACAAGGTGGCAATATCAAATCACTGCAACCTACAGCCTTGAGCAGTGGAAAATACCAAGAAACAAAGTAAAATGACTAGAACTCAGAACCTCAAACTGAAATGAAAAACTAAGGTTTTGAGGGAAAATAAATAGATTAATCAAATGTCTTAGATGCAGAAGACTTGAGAATCAAAAAAAGAGAGGAGAAAGTATTCAAGAGAAACTGGGAGTCCTCACTGCACGGGGAACTGGACAGACAGTGATGATATCCACAGCACACTGATATGAGACGAGGGCTTTCCTCATCCTCTTTACTATCTGTTCTACATTGGTACAACCTTTTTGAAATGTGATGACTAGAATCTCAGAGGATATAATACAGCAGATATAATACAATACCTTCCTTCTTTATATTGCTTTGCTAGTACCTCCTAATGACACTTGCATTTTCTGACCATTGCTGAGCACTGAATGTATTTTTCCAGAGAAATCAAAAGATTTGTGAATTTCTTTCCTCAGTGCAGATTTTCAGCCCATTACTATGTTAGCAGGCTTATAGATGAGATTGGGTTTCACAGTACATTATGAAACCTATATCCACAATAATCTTAATCTGCAATTTACTCATAGCTACTTCCACAACCCTCTGTGAAACAGCTGTCCTGGTTATAGCCTCACCACACTGCATCTTCTGCCCCTGCCACACAGTTTACACGTATGTCAGAGTACAAGTATTATCTTTGGAAACCATACACACAAGTTTCTCACTAGACACTCAATCTTTAGCTTCCTTCTTTTGTATTCCTGAGGCAATCTTCCCTGTTATTACCTTAAATTTTAATATGTTTAAATGTTCTTAGATCAAGACTTTGCTTAAGATTTCCTGAATTTCAAAATACTACATTGCCTTCTTCACACGCTTACTCACTCTGTTGAGAATTCAGTTTCTTGAAACATATCTATACAAAAGTCCCAGTGACTTTCCCCAGTATATCATTTACTTAGATCTGGCACTGACATTTACTCTGGTGTCATTTAGTCTTTGCAAGAAACCACATTCCCATAGCTGGCTAATTTACAAGTCTGAGAAGTGTTAGTTGCAAACATTCAACAGAAACTTGCTTTAATCTGACAACTTAATTCTCTTACAAAGTCATTTACAGAAAACCTACATATTTTATTCCACTCCAGGGCTTTTAAAATTTGCTTGTTGCAACCTCTGCAAACCATTTTGGCATTACACAAAACTGACAATAGGAAGACTCTTTATAGCAACATGAAAGAGAATGCAGCACAACATAAATGTAGAGAAATATTAACTGAATACAAAAGGGGAAGGAGAACACAATAGGCAAGGTATCAGAATTAAGAACTCAACCTGGCGAGGAGAGAGACTACATGAAAATCCTGATAATGAGATGACTTGAAAATGCAACACATAAACCCAAAGGAGTAAATGCTGGTATCAACCAGCGTGACCAGCAGGTCGAAGGAGGTGATCCTGCCCCTCTACTCTGCTCTCGTGAGACCTCTCTTGGAGTATTGTGTGCAGTTCTGGTGTCCTCAACAAAAACTGTTGGAACAAGTCCAGAGGAGGGCCACAAGGATGATCAGGGGACTGGAGCACCTCCCGTATGGAGACAGGCTGAGAAAGTTGGGGCTGTTCAGCCTGGAGAAGAGAAGGCTGCATGGAGACCTCATAGCAGCCTTCCAGTATCTGAAGGGGGCCTACAAGGATGCTGGGGAGGGACTATTCATCAGGGACTGTAGTGACAGGACAAGGGGTTATGGGTTCACATTTAAACAAGGGAAGTTTAGATTGGATATAAGGAAGAAATTCTTTACTGAGAGGGTGGTGAGGCACTGGAATGGGTTGCCCAGGGGGGTTGTGAGTGCTCCATCCTTGGCGGTGTTCAAGGCCAGATTGGATGAGGCCTTGGGTGACATGGTTTAGTGTGAGGTGTCCCTGCCCATGGCAGGGAGGTTGGAACTAGATGATCTTAAGGTCCTTTCCAACCCTAACTATTCTATGATCAATACCAGCTGGAAAGCTAAACCAAGCAAAGATCCAGACCATCAAAGAGAGAGACTGGAAATGAGAGGATAGAAGTGAGATGATACAGCCAAGTGGGTTTAACAAATAAGAAAAGTAAAGACATTTTTCTCCATAATCTGGACTGAAAGCCAACAATGCAGACTCAGGCACTTTTTTATTTTCAAAATCTGACAGAATTACAGGGCACAGCTTGTTCTCCTCTATAAAAGAACTATAACACAGCATCTCTACCTGTTACTAAGACAGAAGTCCAAGCAACTCCAGTTCATAAAGACTGTTCAGAGACATATGCCTCTGCCACAAACTGAACCTTAATTTTGGTTCGGGGTTTTTTTCTTGATTTGGTTTTTATTTTGTTTTAAGACCCTGGGAAAATGTTGCCAGTAAACATACAGTAGGTTCTCAGATCACTGTACTGCATGATCCAGTAAAGATACACTACTCCTGAAGGTTTCATACTTCCCCCAACAATCTTTCACAATAAGAATACATTAGTTAGCTTTTTTTTAAAGTAAAAAAATTGAAGCATAAGGATATGGGTAATTTATTTAGTAACCAAACTGAGATACCAACTTTTTTTCAGAGTACTCCACCAACTGAAAGCAGAGCTCTCATTAGCTTGAGATACAGCTGAAGAAAGAACATTTACTAGTATCAGCCTACAGAACCATAAGCTGTATACCACCTCCCAGCAAAGGCACAAATACCATCCAAGTGAAAGGTATAGCAGAGGTGACTAGCACAACATCCCACAAACTCTGATGAACAGTTCTAGACCAGCTTTCAATTATCTTAGTTTTCCTATTGGATTCTTTTCAATGGCACTGAGATGTGTCAGAAAAGAGCCCTCCCCATTACCACACAGCCTGCCTATACAGTTTGCAAAATTAAATTCGGGACATCACAAGACAGGAATCTCATGGAGGCATAATGCATACATAGAGGGAATTAACTGCAGGGAATTAATGAGGCTACTTTTTAATTTCTTAATGCTTGACTACTTGATTCTTTTGATTTAACTATACTTTTTGTATGTTGCGGATGAATTGCTTATTCTTTAACATACTAAAAACCAAAGCATGTAGTGAAAGAGATCACTAACGTGAAATATGAACAGAGAAAATGCTGAGACAAAAGAGCGAACAGAAGCTGTCAGTTATGCTGGACTGTCATTCTGCTGGTGCCACCTGCCGGCACACCACCACGATGCACACAGGTACCATGCTTCACTCACACTGAATCACACTGCCTGCAGTATCAGCAGTATCGGTAGTGAAGAGCTGGTTATAATCTGCCTTCAGAGATACAGCAGTGAAACAACGTGGGGTTTAATATCACTTCTCGTTTCCTCAGTGCACACACAAATTACCTACTGTAACTATTCAGCTGAGAGTACCAGTAACAGATCAATCCATTGTGTTAAACCTCTGCCATGCAGTCAGTGGTTAAGAGCACAACTGTGTTCCCACTGCAAGATTCCAAAATATTTTAGCACATGGGATTTTACAAATTGGAAAAGTAACTCTAATATCAAAGCATTCTCCTTATACAGAGAATGGGATCAGGAGTGAAACTCCTACACTTAAAAGAGAACCTATAAGATTCCTTTCATCCAAGGGAGATGTTCAAGCAGACCCCTCTCCCTTGACACACTTGAAAGTTCATAAATGCAGCAAAACCAAAGAAGAATTTGCAGTGGTACAATAAAAAGTAGTTTGACACAAACTATTCAATACTAGGAAACTGTAGTCTTGTTCCTGTGCTAAAGTACGTATAACAGCCTTGCAGAATAAAAGGCAGCAAAGAAGTAACACAAACTCAGCATAGGAACTGAAGCTATAAAGGTACCAAAATATGTTATTTATGAGACTCAAAAAAAAAAAAAGCTGCTTTACAAAGTAGAAAACAGAAACTGAAGTTTTAAAAGAGGAAGTAAATAACTCTAGTTTAAACTAATACAGAAACAGATATTCAAGCCAAGTGACTTCAAACTGTTGCAGATAAAAAGAATAATAATGACACAGAAAGGATTATTTTTGATAAAACAGAATTTTTAGAGCATTAGATAATACTAGAGTTCAGAGACCTTTTCATATTCAGCATATGGTAAAGATCATAACCTGAACCACCACAGATGAGATTTCAGCTGTCACTACTACATCAGCAGTTACATATTTAGTTCCTTACACAGGTCAACAAAAGTGGCTAGGAGACATCAACTCTTCCTGAGCATGAGGCAATGTTATTATTATGAACCTTTTTATTCTTGTAGTTAAGTAGTCAAAGAAACTCAGTCTTATAGCTTTATCTTTTCCATACCAAATGATTCTGGTGGTATTTTTTGCTAGAGAGAGACTCCTGAATACTGGTCCTCTTTTCCTTTTCCTTGTTTTCCTGGTATTTCAGGCAGAATACAAACAGCTTTACTTAAAAAATCATCACCTTCCTTTCTCCAAGATAAGGTACAAGTTCTTCACTGTTTCTTCACATTACAGATCCTAGTTTTATAACACAAATATAAATGTATTAATACATTTATAACTGTCAATTATGAATTGGCACTGAAATGGCTACACTGCTTCCAAACACAACCTGCATAGCAAGAGGCTCAACAACATAGCAGGAGTCATGGATCTCCTCCACACCTGAACTAATAAACCCTGACACACTCCAGTTGGCACTGAGTATCAACAGCTCAAGTGTCAGCAGTAACAACAAATAATCCAGAAACTAAATAAAGCATTCACATTCAATTGTCCTTTCCCTCTCATCATGTTAGTTTACTAAAATTTTAACATTAGTTTATACTGGAATATGTAGTACCAACTTATGAGAACAATTCAGGTCTCTAATACCTCCTTTGGTTTATTAGAAAATATAATTGTCATTATATCTTGAAGATACAAGCTTTGGACTTTGATCACTCCAAAGAAACTTATTACTGTTGATGCTAATAATCAAAATACTGTAATGAGTTTGTTCAATAAATACTGAAAATACAAAATTGTGAAATATGCCATATGACAAATCTAAATAAAGAGAACTGAGACGTATCTACAGCAAGGGTACTGGAAAGCATGACAGGAGAGGGAATCCTTGATGATTCTGAATTACTGTACTTACCTGATCACGTAAGCATTTACGACACCAGCTGTCTAAACCCACAATGAAGAGGTAGGTTCCCCTTGCTTTATAGGCAATGTCACAGGTATCTTACAGAAAAAAACGCAAAGCCCAGAAACTGGATCCATTCTCTAGAGGAACGTGTTTTCTAATCCTGCACTTATTTATCTTGGCAGATAAATTTTTCAGAAACAAACCTCCCAGCCTGAAGCCACCTCAGTCTTTGTATGTTGTGGAGGAATTGCTTATTCTTTAAAATACTGAAAACCAAAGCATCTAGTGAAAGACATCACTAACATGAAATACGAATAGAGAACATGCTAAGACAAACAAGCGAACAGAAGATGTCTTTACCCTCTTTGTCCATCTTCAACCCTCAGTCTCATCATGCCTCATCCACCCAAGTCCCTCTACCTTCTGGGCTGCGTTCAGCTCTTAATCTTACTTCAACTTTCGTAACACAAGTTACTTCAGTTGTCTTTCCCAATCAATCCTAATTTTATTTTCAACAGTTCAACCATTTCCATCCCATCCCAGACCCTCACCAAGTTCATCTTCTCTTATTCCATGACTATTGGTACAGGGGACCTTCCCAGAATTTTCTGTACAAGTTCATTCTCCTCTCCATTCTTCCCCTAGACCCTGCAAAGTCTCAAGATTTTCCGGTAACTTAATCAATCAATACCAGTCTTTCTTCTTTACCTCAGCTGTTCTTTTCATCTTATCTCAGTTATTTCAAACCCTTCTTTCCTCTCACTGACTGCCATTAATAAATTAATTGAACATGCAGATGTGGTCTTGACTCCATATTCGGATGATGCTAGAAAGAACGTCCATGTATTATGGTCAAAACAATATTTGGAACTTTGCAAAGAATTCTTAGCCACATCAAATGTCATTGCTAAATTAGCAGTTTCTACTAGACAACTGGATCCTAACGCTACTCAATCTCCTCTGCAGATCAAGGACTGGTATGACAAGCAAGAGGATTTTGATATTCTCTTCGATCGCATCCTAGAGGATATCAAATCCATTGACCCACAAATTTCAATTCCTGGCCAAATTAATGTTGTTCCAGGAGTCCTTGCCTGCAAACAATTAGACTCTATTAACAGAGCTGGATGATTGCTTTGGTGGCATATTAATGCTTTAACTTGGGGAGAATCTGTAGTGGCTGAATATATTGCAAAATTAAAAACCTGGTTATTAACTCTGCCAGAGTTTTGTGGGAAAGATGCCCCACCCATTGAAGCAATCACTAGGAGCATCAGAGTGGCACCAGTGTCTCATGAACTCTCTCAGGAGCCTAGAAAGGCTCCTAGACAAAGCAGAACAGGTAGACCAAATTATAGACAAAAAGTGGTTGTCCATACCTCCAAGACAACCTATGGAAAAAGTAAAAACAAAGCAAAGTCTCCATTGCAAAGATCTGCTACTCCAGCTCCAAGAAGATCTCCCTCTCCTAGCCAGAAGAAAAGAGGGAGCTCACACCTTGGGTAATTTATCTGGGTTGTATATCAAATTTCAGGATGCACATTTAATCCTTATTGGAAAGTACCTGGTCTTTCAGCCACGGATTTAAAACCTCAAATTAAAGAGGAAGTAAAATCTTAGATCTGGAAATATTTGACCCTGGCTAGGTTTTGGCCTAAGGGCATTTCCTACTTTCGAAGAGAGGCAGGAGTTAAAGATAAATACCCAGGGAATGAAGAGACTCATAGGTTAACAGTGGGTAAATATTTTACTAAATTGTATGAAGCAGGAATTCTGTACAAACAAGTTTCATGATCAAAGGTCACTTTCAAAGGTACAGTTCAGCAGTGGGAATAACAATACCTTGCTGAACACCATCATGGGGAAGCGACAGCACAAAACAATGTCTGTCCACCATGCAGAAGGATTAGAATCCTCGATGCATCGATTAACACCATTGATGAAAAAGTTAGCCGAGGCTTATCCCACAATGTGGAGACAGGACTTGGTAGTAAACAGACTGGAGGCAAAAAAAGCAGCAACTTTTTATATCCCGCCTGGTAGGGAAGGCCTCAATTGGGATGTGGAAAAGTGGGAAGCTGCAATAGGCAAACCATCGCCTGCCATGTCACCAGAGAGGCCCAGACAAGAACTGATAAAACAACCACCAGACACGGCATCCTCCGACTCACCAGAAGAACCAGGCACGCAGGACCATTCCGTAGAGACAGAATCATCCCCTCTGGTACCACAAGATTTGCAAGCACCGGATCTCAACTTAGGACCCCCACTGCCAGTAAGACCCAAGGGGGGCAGAAGAGGCTCGAGGATCCAAGCGTTTGGGATGTCTGTCTTAAGCAACCTACTAATCGTCCTCAGCGTTGCACAGGTCATGTTTTTCTTGTTGACAAAAACTCGCGAAATACTGAGGAAGCTAGACTGGTGGTGGACTTCTCTCAATTTTCCAGAGGAAAGAACGCATCGTCCTTTCCAAAATACTGGGCCCTGAAACTCTGCGCATTGTCCAGGATACTGCCCCTGGAGATGTCCCAGATTTCTTTGGATGTGTCTCAGGCTTTTCATCATATTCCTACGCATCCTCTTAGTGCTGTGCGGCTTGCTGTATCTGACGGACAACACATCTATTATTTTAGGAAAGCTCCAGGGGGGTTGGTCTCAGCCCTTTTCTCCTCCATCTCTTCTCTACTGCCCTCGCAGCCGAAATTGCTCACTGTCTCAATATTTGGGCTTTCACTTATATGGATGACTCCCTTCTCTGCCACCCAAGTCATCGCTACCTTGCTACAGCTAGCCACGCTGTATGCAATTTTCTTCACGCAGTCAGCATAAGAATAAACTATGATAAACATACGCCCTCTCCTGTTCATGAAATCAGATTCCTTGGATACAAGATTTCAAGAACTGACATTTGCATTCCTTCAGATCAGCGGGAAAAGACTTTGGCCGTAATTAAGAAGATTCAACCTGGAAAAGCATATGACTTCGAGATCATGCAGAGACTTGTGGGACATTTGAACTTTTTACTTCTGTTCACACGAGAACATATTTCTTTGTTGATTCCAATGTACAGAACAATTTCTCAGAAATGTAATTTTGTGTTTTCTCATACATACAAGATTCTGCTTAAAAAGATGTTGAACCAGAGAGTAAAAATAGAATTGGTACATAAATTGTCTGTATCAATTCCTAGAGTAGCCACTGATGCTACCACCCCTGATGTTGGAGCCATATCCCGTATCACCGGTGGATAGTTCCACATCAGGTTTAGCAAACCGAGAGCAATTCATATGCAAGAATTGCTGATGGTGCTAGTCACCAGGTTACTCATTAACCCAAGGTCAATATTGGCTGATTTTGCTTTCTTCCTATAGGCCCAGCTCCCAGTCACATTCTTTCTCTTGCATCTCCCACTGTCATCAAATCACTTGACATAATCCACAAGTCCTTTCTTACAAGCAGTTCTGGTGCGGCATGTTCATTGGCAACACAAGGACCATTTGCTCTCAGCTGCAATACTTGAACAGCTCTGTTGGACAGCAACTTGTATCAGCAGTGGAGAAAGTCATGCTTCACTTCAACATTCTGTAACTGCAGCAAAAGGCACTACCATAGCCCCAAGAACACTTGCTATGCACCAAACCTTCAGAGATCTTTACTAGTAAAGGCAGTTTTTGCAGAGCTTAGCTCAGATTTCTAACTCGGGAAAAAAAAACACCACAACGTCTAGCTTGGCCAAGGTAGAGATAGAAACCATCTCAAGAGACAGAAACACTATCTGTGGAAGACTTCAGCACCCATTCATACGTAGGGCATTAAACAGCAATGAAAGTAATTTAAAAGTTTCCAAAAGTTAACAGAAGAGACTAAGATTGTGGGAACTTTTGATTACAACTGGGTAGCTGTTTGAAAGCCATGTTATTCTAATAATCATTAATAATGACTGCTATTTTAGTCTTTGAAAGTGCGTACCATTGCCAGAATAACACCTACCTCTCATAGATGGTTTTTAAAGTCAGCTGATCTGGAACACCTTCAGTCTCTTCAAGATGCAGTATGAGCCATGACGTTCTATACGGCCACTGCTCTGTGAGATTGATCCAACTAGCCAGCCTATCCCAATTGAATGTGATCTGATTAGCTCTCAATAAACGACCTAATGTAACAGGGAAGAAGGGAAGAAACACATGATTTTTTTTTTCCATTATGAAAGATCCCCCCATCAAGTAACAGCTATGTAAGCGCTTTAACTTGATCTCTGAACTTTCTGGTATTGTATTTTTAGCTCAGTAAGTTCAAAATCATCCCAAGTCACATCTGAAAATATCATTTCACAACCTAATAAAAATTTTTGCAAATACGGGTCAGAACACAAACTCTCCAAAACTGTCAACTTCAGCTCCATTTTAAACACATACTACCACCATCCTGTTAAAAGCGAATCTTAAGTTACTTTAACAAAACTCAATAGAGAATTTTACACAGCATTAATTTCTTAATTAAGAAAAATCATGCTAATACTGTGAAAGATTTTCTGGCCAGTGGCATATTTAATATGGTCAAAGTAAGTTAAGCATACAACTACCATCTTCAATAGCCAATAAAGTAAAATTCAAAACTATAAACAAAAGACTGTTTCAAGTTAATAAGGCAAGACATGGATTAAAATAAAACTGATTTTAAAAAAACAGAAAAAGTTAATGCTACAGTTTATGCATTCCAAGTTTTAGCAAATTTTCTAAAATTGCATTATTAATACTGGTGACGATGTGCAGCTTACAGCCTGAAGGCTCTGCTCACAAAGCTGTTCATGAAATCACCATATATAGCCACAGATTATAGTACACTAAAAGCGCTCTTGCAGGGATTGGTTTGTTTTTTCACAACTAACAATTTGTGATTTTGTTAGTTTTGCATATGCATTACAGTCGAGCAAAATGAGACATTTCATGCTACAAATTGTAATGACAATACTACAAGACTGCACATTTATTTAAAAGATTAGATCAGAATTTTAGAGCTGTTATTGCATACGAATGATTACTAAAAAAAGGAAAAGGCAGGGGAAAATGGGGAAAATGACAAATTAACATTCTTCTATTAATTATGCTAGCAATTAAGTTAATGGAATAGAAAATAACCCATGGGTTATTTTTACTTAACTTAAACAGCCTTTACATTTAACTCTTTATAACCTGAGTGAAGCTATATTACGACAATCCAAACTACGCAAGCAGTGGGAATAGAACTGCAGAGACAGCCAACCACTCTGTGTTACCCACGTTGGTTCAGCAGAGCTGAACCTCAGCTCAGACATACAATTATATTCTGGTATCATATTTCCTACTGAGATGCTCACCTTGGCACTGTACTACACCTGAATCAATTGCACCTACTCGTGACATACTGGAAATAAGTACTTCCAAAGGCAAATGCTGGGCAGTGGAGGTAGCATTGATATTGGTGTTGCAGATTTCTGCTACCAAATGGATCAGCAAGTTCAGTTTTGGCGTGTACTATTACTCTGTGCATCTATTGGTAAAGCAAACACCCTACAGGCAACCCTGAGTGGTTGCAGCAGGTTTCTTAGCTCCAGCTATGTGCTGTGTAATAGAAACAGGTTGATTTCTGAGCTGCACCCAATGCAGGCAACATGGATACAATCACCCGATGGAGAACTTAATGCCAAATCTGCTGATCCCACCCTGATATGCCTGCAGGCAATCGTGATACTTCTGTATCTGTGAAAGTTTTCTTCCCTCACAGTGAAAAGGTGTTTTACTACCATGTGGTGAATAACGGCAGTTTTCTATAAGGGTACCCATCCTAATCATAAACATTTAGAATACAAAGCCTGGCACAGATAAAAAATTAAATTTAATCCTTTTGAGTTATGGATACTGAAATTAAGCTCAAGCTTTTGGCAGGATATTTTTTTTCTGGTTAAAGATCAAGCCAGTTCTGAGTAAATGTCCAAGTTGCCCAGAAACCTCATTCTGTACAATAGCAAATGCTTATGTAAAAGCTTCAGAATATAAGGAAAAATAATATTCTCTTTTGTTATTCCAGCCCCTGGCAATTCATTGCTTGCTTTCTATTAGTACTAGATGAATTTTACTTTTCAGGTATTTAATTGTTTCTGAATCCATGTAAGCTTCCTACATCCATCTGATACTGTTGCAGAGTTACGCACTTAGCTATATAGTGTGAAAAGTAACTGAATTCTTTTGTTCTGAAAGGCTATTTGGTGCCTTTTGTTGTCTGTAATCGAAAAGACAGTAACAATTATTCCCCGTTCACTTTCTACATGACACATGTTTTTATTAGACTTCCACAACTCCTTTACCAATTGTTTCCAGTTTTCAAACCTCAAAGACATCAATGTCTTGATTGTGTTTTGTTGAAGAGGTCATAAAATGCTATCACGAGCCCCAGACAACCATTTAGAAGAAAATGAACTCCAAATATCCATATCAAACATGTAAAGGATGCACACCTGGGTTTGCCTTGCAGTTTACCTCTTAAGATACCAACACCATGGGCTTTGTTCACATCAGAGTATTACAAACTCAAAAAAAGTATTTTATTATCCCACTTCAAAATTAAAAATATAAAGCTTCCCTAAAAATGTAGACTAGAATTATTTGCCAACTGAAGTCAATGAAGCAACAAATATTTTTTAAATTCTACACAGAATAGTCTACAACTTTGCTTACACTCTGGAAGATTTTGCTTCAGAAGGAGTTCGAAAAAACACATGGACTGCCTTTAGTTAAATTCAGTTTACACACTAAAAAGTCTGAGTATAATTACAAGCGACCAAAACACAATACTGTTTACTGTACAAAAACACGCCACACTTACCTGTCACTGAAACAATATTTAGCAACCTTCTCATGGTCTGAGGACTGATATCACTGAACCAATCCTCTGTAACCAGCAGCTTGGTCAAATCAAAAGACATCTGGCGGGTAATGGTACGCTGTATCTGGCGTCTTCGGTAAGTATCCTGACAATGACACAAAAAAGGCAAGGAATTCCGATTGGCATAGAAAACTTTAATGTATTTGAAATACTTCAGTTTTACTTGATTATAAAGTTTGAACCTTTGTGAGAATACGTATCTGTGAGGCTGACATTTATACCATAAGAATATTTATCAGTACTCAATTTTGATTTAGCAGTGTAACAGTTGAACATGGAGAGTTACATGTTATACTTCCATGCCAACTCTGAGAGGGCAAAATAGAGCAACACAGTGAGATACTTTGTATAAAGGTTACTAATTTCAGCATTGCAATCACTGCTTCCTACTGTCTCTATAAGAAGTTATTGCCATCCATTTACTAATTACATCCTAAAATTAAAGTGAACATCAGGTTCCTCTGTTACAGAACTCCCTAAGTCTCTACTTGTGGCAGCTCAAAAACCTCACGATCCTCAGATTCTGCACTGCTTTCTACTACATCCTAGATACCTTTTATTTAACCACTTTCTGATTTTACATAAAGATGGGAAAACAGAACAGAAAGCAGAAGACAGTGTGGTGGACATGTTGCAGTAAAAGTCTAATACTGTAATATTCTAAATTCCTTTATTTGCTCAATTACTGCCCCTTGTTGATACACTCTGTGACAAAATGATACCACGCTTATATACAAAAATACAGAAAACCATCAATAGATAGATAGATAGATCATAGCTACTGCCAATACGCTGTACCACCTCAGCATTTACAGAGAGCTGAATTTAAGTATATGTGGAAAAGAACACTGGTGAGGAGTGCTTTCTCCTCTTTTACAGAGCACCAGTCTACTGATTTAAGAATGTACATTTCCTACATGGATCATTTACAATAATTTCATAAAAATTATTTGATAAGTCTTCCAAGCTGGCATAATTAAAAACATGAAAGAAAAAAGAAAAGAAAAAAAAAAGCATTACCAGTATCTCCATCTAGTCTAAAAAGTTTTCTCACCCGCCTATTGAGAGCAGTTTTGCTACCAAGCTTGCTCATTTCTCCAAGACTGTTCTGAGAAACTCTCCTGTCAACCTCTTCATGTAATCCTACAGAAAGGAAAACAAAATGCAGGCATTTTTCTCCATTCATATACATTTGACTGACTTTATAAAAATAACATTAACGATCTACCAATTATTTAAATAGTTTGTTCCAAGCCCAGATATTTGGAACATTGGTTTTGTAACTCCTGCATAACCTTACCTGCATTGTCTGTATAAGGAATATCTCCATTGGTTGTCGAAGCTACCATCAGTTTTTTTGCATTACTAAGCCCTCTGCTATTCAGAAAAACAGGCAAATGGACTATGTTTCTCATGTAATCATGTCCATTTATGTTTGAATCACGTAGAACACTGTTGAGATTCTGATTAATAGCCTTTATAATGATGTGTGGGTCACTTGCAAAAATAGCAATAAATGGGCCTTTCGAAAACAAGACTCGCACCTGTAAAGAAGTAAACAGTAAACCTCGTTAATAATAATTAATAGTAAGCGTGGATCATTTGAATATCTGACTCAGCATTTTGTATTCATTCAGTTCAAGTTATAAACTTGAGAGGACAACTCACGTATAGACATGTTGGTTTCTTCAATATGAGATATCTAGAAACTTATCCACAACTAGAAAAGAGAACACTTGACAAATTAGCAGTAGTAGCTACAGTGGAAGTCCTCACCAAGAAGGTATCGTGCAGTAATGGCCTAGCTCCCCTCAATATTTAGCATTTAAGTATTTTTCAACTGAAGTAATTCAAAAGTAAGTAAAACCTCTACAAACATCCGAAGTTTGTTACAATAGAATATTACTCTGCAATAATTTACATTACTTCAAGACTTGTCACAAGTATCAATAGGTACAGCCCTACTGGGATTTAATTTTCAACTTTAAAAACCCACTGCTCTTAGTAGTACAGTTATGCCAATATACACAAACATTAGAAGACTACAACACAGCATCTGTATACATGCCTTCTTTCTATAGAAAATGTACAATAACTGTATATGAACTCATCTATGGAAGAGATCATACTGATGATCCAGAGATCATTTTTAAACAATAATCAACTCACAGTATCAAGCATCTGTAAGACTTTATCCTGTTCACAAGCATCCAATCCATCAATAATTACAACAAGTCTTGTTTGGTTCTGAGTGAAGCTGTCAATGGTTTTTGCCATTCTGGCCATCAGTTCAACTTCACATTTCAAAACCTGTAAAAATGAAAAGCAAAGAAGGACAAGACATCTCTGTAATACTTAAAACTCACAAAAATGCACACAGTTCCTTTTGCAGATTGCTACTTATCCCAAAAATACTTCAGTAAGATCACAAAAATAAACGCATTTCACCCAAAGTGAAAGTCCTAAAATGTCACTTCCAAAACTTTAATTTCATGTTTGCACAAAAATGTACGACATATTCCAGTTGAACATAACAAAACTATCCTTATTAAGATTCCATTACAATGTTAGTTAAAAATAAAGTAACATGCACTGTAAAGCAGTATTTTAAGAGTAAACAAAGCGGTATTTGTAGCTTCAGCTAATCCACTTACATGTAACAACTATCCTTAACATAGAAACAAAGGAGGAATTCACCTGTCTTAATTTCAACAACTAACATGTAGAAATTAAAATCTCATCTTTTTGCCACTAGATTGATCTTGAATGTGCACATTAAGATGACATAAGTCATATGAATAACGCTACAGAAATACCCACATCTCTCCTTTCATTGCAAAGGATAAGCCTAACTCCTAAATGGCTGAAGTTATGCCAGATAAGTATCACCCAAAAGACAACTGTCAAGAAAAGAAACACAGCAGCAAGACACAGATACTATCTTCTGTGCTACAAAAATACATGAACAACATACTGTTATACAATGTATTAACTGTAATCTACAAAGATAATCATTATGACAGGCCGAGAGCGTTGGGCTTGCTCAGCCTGGAGAAGACTCAGAGACCTTAGAGCAGCCTTCCAGTACCTAAAGGGGCCTACAAGAAATCTGGAGAGGGACTCTTTACAAGGATACATACACATAGGACAAGAGGGAATGGCTTTATGCTGACAGAGGGGAGATTTAGATTAGACATTAGGAAAAAAATTCTTCAGTCAGGGTGGTGAGGCACCGGAACAGGTTGGCCAAAGAAGCTGTGGATGCCCCATCTCTGGAAGTGTTCAAGACCAGGCTGGACGGGGCCTTGAGCAGCCCAGTCTAGTAGAAGGTTTCCCTGCCCGTAACAGGGATGGGGTGGGTGACCTTTAAGGGCCCCTCCAACCCAAACCGTTCTATGATGCTAAAATGTTTATTTTCAAATAGAAGTACTCCCTTAATTAAAATGTCACCAAGGCTCATTCTAATGCTGTGAGACTTGGCCTGATCAAATAAATGGTGTCCCATCTTGAGAAGGCTATGGGTTTGGAGTTTTGTTTCAATTCTTTTAACGGCCAATGCATATAAATACTTACCTTCATGAACCCCTCACTTTTCAACTTGTGAAGCTTGGAGGCAGCGTTGTGAAGACGTTTTCTTTGAGAATTCAAAACTGAATCCATCACTTGCCACCATGTGCGACAATTCAAGATAAAGGCCAAACCAACAACACAGGTAACCGTTATAAGAATAACGTTCACTGTCATGTTGGCTGGTTCTACATTAAAAATTGCCAGCAGGGCAATTGCAGAAACAACACAGGACAAGATGAAGAGAAAAATCACAAAGGATGGGAGACAGCAAGTTTTCTTCCATTTCTTTTTACCTAGGAAACAAGAATTTGATATTAATATTAATGTAAAATGTAATTACAAGTGATGACAAAAGCTATTAACTTACATTCTTCTCATAAAATGCTAACTTGCACAAAAAGTCACTGCAGTATAACCATTCAGTCACAAACGTGAAAAGAAAAATTGTTTACAATTTTCCAAAATTCTTGGAAATCCTGAAGCAGAGATATTCCTTAAATCTTCAGTTTATTTCCATTATTTCAAGAAATCCATACCAGATGGAAATGATCTTTATTAAACAGATTTCAATCAGCAGTAGCATCATCTTTTGTAGCATCTCTCAGTAAGTGGATTTATTCAAGGTCAGAGAAGCTGAACTCAAACCAGAAGTAAGTCCCCTATGAATTGAAAAGTTAACCCCAAGAACTCCCTTTCTTCACAATATCATAATGTTCCAGAAATCTACAGACAGGACAGAAGAAAAAAGTTCATTCCACTTGGATAAAGTAGGAATGAATATCTCATCCCATCTGATCAGCACTCATCACAGCAGTTTATGGCTTCGGACCAACATTTGCTATATATTTATTATTTCCAAGACTAAGCAGTAGTCATTCATAAAAGCATTGAATTAAAATATAACAAACTAAACAAAACTTCTCTTAACAATACACAAAAGCATTTCCCTTTATCTGACTCAGATGCAATTTCTATAGAAAAAACACCATGCTGCATCTAAAGGGATGCAATATAAATATGCATGTCCATTGACACTTCTGAAAACTATGCTTCACAGAAGATACTCTTTTATTATATTAAAAAGAATCAAGATGAACAAAGAAAACAGGGCATTTTTCTCTCCAAAACAATACAAAGAGCTTCCCCTTCTGAATGAATTTCTGGATGGCTACAACAGTTTCTAACAAGAGCTTATAATGTGACAGAAAGAACCCCTGATAACAGTGCATTGACATGGAATAATTGGAAATGTCATTCAGGTAATAAAAACCTTGTGTATCTTCTGTCTTGAAAACTCGAAATAGCCTTGTTGCTAAGAAACCAAATTCCCTTTCGCAGGCATCAGAGAGGGTAGCAATCATCTCAGCCAATGAAGTTTCTCCACCTACACTGGACAGTCTATTGTAGTCCGTGAACAAAAATCTGGAAGAGAGAAAAACCATGTTTTTGTATACTCCAGAAAGATTCAAATATTTTCTGGAAACCAAAACAAAAATATTGCCACATCTCTGCAGCTGGAAGTTTTTTCAGGTGGCACAAACACGTAAAACACTTAAATACTTTCTTCTTTTTTTAACTCTCCATGGAATTTAAGCATTTATTTATTTATTTCTTCTATTTAGCAAACTCCTATTTGCTCCACTTCCTATTGTAAGACTTTTTTTCTTAACTAGGTAACAATGATCACATCACTAACAGCATCTCAAACAGCAGTAAAAATATAAAAATATCTTTATGATGCCAAAACATAATATTGGCAAGTATTTTTAAAACTCCATTGCAAACTATTTTCAAATATTTATTGAGGATTTAAAAAAAAAAAACACAACAGAACAAGATCACATAATAGCACCATGAGGTGAAAATACAAGCCTCTAAACAAGAGAAGTAAATAGAAGTACAAAACACATGACATAACTTTTCTTGCTTTTAGGTAAGCTAGAAGCTTTGAGTAGTCTGATGCTGTACTTATGAAAAAGGCAAAAAGGCGCCAGCAGAAATAATCAGTAAAACAAGCTTTAAACTTAATACATAGTAAGCTGTACCAGAAAACTGAATTCTTATTTTGTCTGTTACATATATCAGTACGACAGTCAAAACCCCTAATACTGAAAAGCAGCAGCGTTCAACAACTTTGCCAGAGTTGTGAAAACACCCCTATTTTCTTCAGTCTTAAAAATTTAACTACGTGCTCTTCCAGTGCTACTGTTTTTCAAATAGAAATCTCACCAGCTTTTCATAGGAAGATAAACACACAATAATACACACAGTTTAAAAAGTATCAGAGTGAAACTGAATTATTCATTCAAGAGTAAATAAATGGAATAACTAACCTGACAGGTAAAGCTTTAGTGGTTTGCTCTGGTAATTCTGGTGGGTTCACAAACATGAGTTTGAGAAGCAACTCTAAATATCCAATATGTCTTGCCAACCTCGCACTTAACACCCAGGCCCAGTTCCACCTCTCACCTTCTCTCCGGCCACCAAAGTAAATTACAGCTAAAAATAAGAAAGACATGACGGCTACATTTTAGTCAATGTTCACAACTGAATGAACTATGAAGTTTGAAAGGAGAAGGTATGGAGTTGTGTAAAAAGAGCTGAATGAATTTTTAACAGTTAACGCTAAAAGTGAGAATGGTAAGAATAACATAATGAAGTTAATATACAAAACCTGGCTGTTTTCAAGAATGCCCTCTAAAAATTACATACAAAATACAAGTAAAAGGTCTGAAGGGGTCCTATTTTCTACAAAAACTTTCAGCATTTTTTCTGAATCACAAAGCACGTCTACAAAGAAACACTGAATTCCAAAACTAAATTAAAACTTTCACAAACTTCATATAAAGTAAGACTTACTAAAGAAAATGTAGAGAACTGCTAATAAGCTGAGTGACACTGCTATTCCAAGCTTTGCATTCACTGTGAAAGCAAGCAATAAACCCAAACCTCCGCACAGCAGAAGCGTGAGGAATACAACAAGCCAGGAGAACTGAAACAAAGGTTCAATCTGCTGTCCTGCAAAAGTCTTCATTTCATCTAAAACAAAAAGACAAAAACCACTTAACATGTAAAATCATTCTAGAACAGAAAGCAAAAAGGGTATTATAATAATGATCATCTTTGAAATGAAACACTTTTCCATTAAAGTGTGCAGCTTTTCCCTATTACTGATAAAAAGACAATTATACTTGAATTCTTCTTCAAACATTAGTTCAAAACCCCAAGTTTTCATCCATGCAACGAATGAAACCATTTAAATACACAATACACTGCTTGCTGCAGGTTTTCTGCTTTTAAAGCATATTAAAAGTCATGTCATTTCCTATCCTCCTTCAGTAGTTTAAAACATATTTTATGACCCCCCCAAAAAATATATCTGTCAAAAAAACCCCACCAACAACCCCCAAAACCTCCATCACTGAAATCTGGTCCATGTTCCTTAAATAGTCAGATGTAACAGAAGAATGTAAAGGCCTCACCATTTATTTCTCTTTGCTGGTTTGTATTTACTAAAACAGGAATTCCTGAAGAAACTTATTTAGGATCTATTGAATAAGAAATACACAGTCCAGAACAAAAAGATAAATGAGGAATAGGAAGAAAATAGTGAAACAGGTGTTTTAAAAATGTAAGAGCTCTTCAACAATAAACATTAAATATGGACACCACTTCTTGTTTATGACATGGGGCACGAAGTAAACAAAATAATGTAGAGACCCCATTTTGACTATCACAGAAGCTTCTTAAAAACACAGATATCACAGAAAGTAAGCAATATCAAGACTGCTATAATTATTCTGAATTATACTGTAACATCTCAGAAAAATATCCTTTGTTAGAAAAACCTAAAGCTGTAAATAAGATGCCTATTTCCACAGTGAAAAATATTGACTCTCCATTTTCTGCATTTGCCTTCTTGTCATTACAGAAGTTCAAAAAGCTCAAACTAAATAAAGGGAAAGAGAAGAAAACTGAGCGCAGTCAAAATACACTACAGAGAAAAAAACGCTAATAGCCTGGAATTTGTTCTTGAACACTTAAAAAGAAAATACATATGACACAGGAGGCACAATAAATAAATACTGCAGCAAAACAGATCCGATCCTGATCTGACACACAAACACCCACAGCAAGGCACATTTTAGCAGCTATGCTTTCAGCAGTACCTAAAGCGTAGATTCATTGCTGCAGGAAGCCCAGAGGTCAACAGACAGCAACACTTAAAAGACTGTATTAAAAACACTTAAAATGAACAAAGCATCCTATGGATGAAGTGACCACACTGCAATTTAAATCCTTTCATTACAAAAACAGAGGCTAGATACAACACTACATGGGCCTAGGTCTGATGCAAAAACTTGTAATTCCCATGTGATGCTTTTCATAGGTAAATTCTAACCTACAGAAAATCAACTTTCACCTTCCAATTTCTTGAGCAGGAAAGATTTTCCACTACCCCACTGTGCATATAAGCCTACACAGATAGGTGGCTGCATGGTTGGTTCACTCAGAATATCAGCCAAAGCACTGCTGTACAGATCGTAACCCAGCATGTCACCGTCAGATTCCGTGGGAGACAAATGTCCTGTAATACATAAAGCAAAATACATTACAGATCCCTGCTTTAAGAAATCTCAATGTGACAATTCTCATACCTAAAATCATTAAAGGTTCACCTATATTTCTATATATACTCCTCCATAAAATGGCACATTCTTGTTCAGAAGAATTTTAAATCATCCACATAAATATCATATAATATGATAACCATTAATATAATAACCATTAAAGCTTACCACAAAAGACTCACACAAAATCCCATATCACAGCAAGTTAAAGAAAACAAGCCCTGCACAAGCAAGAGGCAGGTAAAAATGAAACAATCAGCAGAAGTTGTACCATATCCAGTGCCAAAAGTCAAAAATAAGAAGTACATTTGGCCTTTGTTAGACTTTCAGAATGCCTATTTTTTTTTGCCAATTTTTTTTAATGCTCTATTAGTTACAACATTTAAAAATCTAAACAGTTACCACTTTCCATGCAGAATGGAATAAACTGGATTCTCAATATACAAATGATAAAAAAGGATATAAAATTAAATACTTATGCTTACTGGCTCCAAATATCTGTGTTAAAATACTCTTTTGGTGGCTACAGTCAATATTGTAAGGTGTTTCTCCTGCTTTGTTGGGTCTATAAAGCAATCTACCATCTTTTGGATTTCTTAAGAGTAATTCAGCAAGTTTACGGCTTCTTCCACGAATGGCAATATGAAGTGGAGTATCTCCTTTCTGCAATTAAGTGAAAAACTAATAATATATAACATGAATTCCTAAGATTACGAACAGACCATAGGTTCCACGTTGTTTCAGATGTGTTAGTTACTTGAAATACACCTTGAGGTACTCTCAGCAGCATTAATGCCTTACAGCAAGCATTTTCTCCCCTTGACAAAGCATTACAAAAGTTTCAGAAAAGAAAAGGTAGCTCTTACAATGCTAAATCTAAGGCACTATCTTCTTAAACATTTATAACAATGTCTTAAGGCTCATGAAAGCTGTTGTCTCTATTTAGAAACAAGTGTCTACTAGTAAATTCAGAGACTTGTTGAGAACAAGAGATACTTCTTGTTAGAATTATTTCAATGTCTGCTCAGATTTATAACATCAAAACAACATTATTACTTATTTGCCCTAAATTTAATACAAAGAGGTCAGAAGGGTATCAAATAAATGTTTTTGTATCTAAAAGGTTTACAGTCAAAGTAAGTAACGCATAAGAGGACAGCAACAAACCATTGTATTTGTCCTTGGCATTGCTTAGTTTAATGCCTACTAATCAAAAAGAAATCAGTGACAAGTAACAACCATTTTCTATGCTCTTTTTCAAGTGTATTAAGAATTAGAATTCTTATCTGTGAAAATCTTACTCCTGACCTGGAATTTTTATTTCTCATATTGCTAGAAGCACCCTATTGCTAACCAAAAAAATCAATGTATTAACGGTGCGAATTAATTTATAGTTAAGTATTCTGACCTATATTATTTAGTATGTGGTTCATCTTAGTATTACGCATTTAAGCATTAAGGTCTGTCTAATTTTTAAGCCTATGGGAAACTCTTTTTGTATTAGCCTTGACAGATCACTATAAAATTCTGCTGCAAATGCAAGATGATTAAATGCACTAAATAAACATTCTTTACCTTGTCTACAGCAGAGACCTTAGCTCCTTTATCCAGAAGAAGCTCTACTATTTCAATATTTCTCATCTTGGTTGCCTTTATAAGTGGTGTTTCTCCATCCTAAAAAGGAAAAGTAAGCCTAATAAGATCTTCTCTGTATATTCAAAACCAAGCAAAAACTAGTGATAGCATAAGAAATTTAATATCAAACTTTTAAGATAATTTTTTGATATGCTGCTGTGCAAGAACACCACTTCAGAGCAAATTACAGACCTTGTATTCTAGATTGATTAGAATCACAGAACAAAATATATTTCTGTTCATAACAGTGCCAAACAGAATAAAAACAGATTCAGATATAATGCAAGATGTTTGAAAAGAGAAGAAATGGAAGAGGTAATTCACTGCTGTACATACTACTCCTTCTATTTATTTTATTCCTGCACATGCAGTAATGGTGGGTTGAACTTTCATGCGTATTAATATCAGAAACCTCATTCTTCAGTTTCCAGTAGTGCTCTCTACTCTATTACTGGCCAGGTCAATGATGCTGAGGTGAAGTACCCACTCTTTCCCCACTACTGAGTTTTAGTAGTAGGTAAAGTTTATCAACAAAGGGGACATTACCACTGCTGAAAATAAATTCTGTACCTCAGAAGAGTATTATGATCTTAACATCACACTGGACTTGAAAAAAGAACAGATATTAAACAAAGCAATTCAATTAAAATTCTAATCATTACCTTGGTACACGTTTCAGTATCAGGGTTGCACTGCAAGATATCCCTCACCATTGTAGCATTTCCTTTCTCAACTGCCCAATATAAAGCAGTTTTATTATCCTGAAAAAAAGAGAGTATTAAATGTTAACAGTACTGTCATTCAGCTGGATTCATTTAAAAAACTGTATATAAAGTACAACCACTATATTGAAAGCAGCACGTAACACAGCAAATTTGAACACAGCTGAAGGAAAAGGGACACACCACCAAATCTAATTGGCACACTAGTAGAACTGGGAGGGGAAAATGGAAACCTGGCTAGAGAATACAAATTATTTTATAAAGCCACGCAAAACATATGAATAGCTTTAACAATCCAAGCAGATTCAACCTCCTTGAAACAGTTTCCGAAACTCTATATAAAGTATTCAGTTGTAACTCAAATATTCAAGTTGTCTAATCAAGTAAACCCACTTTTTCCAGTGTTGTCCTTTTTTATTTTAGTCATGTTTCCTGGGGCTTTCTTTCTTTTAATTTAATACAGAAAATTCTCTCATATTACAACATGGAAGTGGAAACCACTCTGAAGCCTTAAAAAAAAAAATAAATTCCTTTTTGTTCTCAATTTTTCAGTATAGCTTAATAAAGCTACTGAACTGGTTGGCTGGCCTAAAAACAGGCCATGCAAGCTGAAAAGCTGTAGAAGCAGATGGACATGAAAGTCAAAACAAAGCACCAGAATGCAGATCAGCCATACACTGTACAGCTGAACCAGTTGGGATGGTTGATAGCTGCAAATCTTGTGTCATCTTTTTTTCTTTTTTTTCCAGTGATGTGTTCTGTCCCAGAAAGTCTCCATGCCTCCACTTTTTATGTAGCCTAGTGATCACATCATGACTTTTTCTGTTTGATGCTCACTGTATAGAGACACTTTAAGAAAGGGCTCTGAACACACCCCCGCTTCTAAGTAGGAATGTCGAAGTTCCCCTTGCAGCCTTCTCCCTTGCTTGCTTCTTTCATTTGCAGCAATTTCTCTCCCACTGGTGGGCTTCACTGACTTTAAAGCCTTTCTTGACAGTTTAACAGTCCTAGCCACTAGGATTTCTTTTTTCTGGTCACCTGAGCTTCATGTCCTCCATACTTCCATCAGGTGGCTTCCAACAAGACACCAGCCTGAGGAAGCTGACTCTGCACCAGCAACACCAGCTGCACAGCCAGGCACTGGTCTGTCAGATGCTCCCAGCTGGGCCCTTAAGCTTTATCAGAAGGGCTAGAAAGAACATCAAGAGCAAGTCATCCACAGCCCCAGCACTCACTCCCAGAGCCCTGTAGTCACATTCTGTTTGCTCCAAGTCTCCCCAGCTAGTGTCCATATGAATGAACATACGCAGCAAGGACCACAGTTGCTGTACAAGACTCTACAATCTTTCTGGAACATCACAGATTTGAGCAGGCAGCAAAACGCCCCAGATTAGCTGGTCCTAATCTAAAGTTCTGAAGCACACAGCCAGAATCTTCCTCTGATGGTACTCACTCCTCCTGTGTCGACAAGTTTTCTCCATATGTTTTCTCACAAATATTTTCTCTGGATTAACCACTGCAAATGGCTATACAGATACTCTTACACTGCCAGAAGTCACAAGCTTCCCACCCCTGAGGAGGCTGGGTCCTCTTGCTACTGCTGTATTGCCTCGGTTACATCAAAAGCTCCCCATTTTCAGACCCATGTCTAAGACACACAATTCCAAGTTTCCAACGGCAGATTAAAGGAAAAGATCCAAATGCTACTTTTTCACTAAACTAAAAGCTTCTTGGCTTCTTGACGAGGCTCTGCACCAAGAGCAGGAACTCTTTGCAGCTTAGTGACCAGTTAGTTTTGTGTTAAAACTTGGCAGAACATATGTGCCTGCAAGCGGAGTGATTTGAATAGCTTCAAGCAAAAGAGGGTAAGTTGACTGCACAATAAAAACAAATAAGAGAGTTTTCAGTAGAAAAATAAAAACCTTAATCAAAGGACAAAGAAGGAAGGCAGAGATAGAAAGCATGGAAATCACTGACAACACTGCTTAACACCAGAAAGGAAGTTAGTGAAGGAGACAAGAACCCACCAAGCACAGTGACAGAACTGCACTGACAACAGGTATAATCTAAGGTGTATCATATTTTGATATATTGATACTAAAATTAAAATATTAAGTATTAAAATAATACTGCTGGGGGGGTAAAGTATTTAATTTTTTAAATGGTTTAGCAGTGCAGCTGAAATAAGCTCCAGTTACATCTTTGACTTTTCAACCATTATACAGATCAACTGAAAAAAATGTTGCTTAACAAGTCACTGCAATTATGTATGTCTTAGATCTTAAAAACTGTGGAGCAACATGGTGCATTTTTAATGTTTGATGGGCATTTGAGTTTCCTACAGAGTAGACCGAGCAAGTTTTTAAAGCCCTAGTTTTAGAAACACCATATAATTATTTGGTACTCAAATTCACATCCTACTTAAGAACTACTCTAACATTTAAGCCATTGTACTTACCTGACCTCTGATATCTATATCAGCATATTTATGGAGCAGAGCCCTCACAATTTCAACATGACCTCCTCTAACAGCCCCAATCAGCACTGTATCACCACTCTAGAAAAATAGTGAAAGAATATTGAAGATGAATTAATACTATTTAGCAAATAAAAATGCAACACAGAATAAATTATAGCCTCAGAATATACATTATGCCTATTTACATTAAGAAATCTGCATCCATTTTAAAAATACAAAAAAATAGTTCTACCTCTGCAAAAGAATCAATATATAGAAGACAAAATTCTGGACTCTATTTTTTATATTTTTTTGCAAAGAGATTAAATATTATATATACGGTAAAACAAACACCCCGAAAAGGGGTTCATCTTAAACCACTATTCTAAAAAATAACAGCACAAACTAATAATCAACATGACAAAAATCTAGCTATTCTCTGTGTTCTTAGTAAGACCAATCACTCACAGTAATAACTGCTTTACAATTCAAGAAGAATGTTGGCTGTCTCCTGTAGATGTTTCACAACTGACAAAAGCATTTTACAGGATTTGTCCCTTTTTTTGTGCAGGTTTGACTGCTATCCTGTTCATATGCACTATGCTGGTATAAAGAAAAAGAAGAACAGCCTGATTTTATCTCAGATTGATTAAGAGAAAAAATATTTTGCTGTGGTAAATGGAGTTGTAGATATGTAAAACAAAGCTACAATTCTACTTAGGGCTTCTGATTTTAACACACCTAGAGATATGTCAGAATTTCAGAGAATGAAATCCTGAAATTACCTAATACTTCCTTTATGATAAAACAGGAAAGATAAATAAAAGTAGAGCTAAATCACAGGTATGGAAGGAACTCAGTTAGAAAGCTCAGTAGTAGTAGATTCCCTATCAGTAACTGTCATTACATACCTGACTGCAAAACAAGAGATTTTCCTTATCAAAATCTACTCCAGAATCTGAAGCTAAGACTACTCATTGTTTGATGTATTTTTGGAATACAGTCACCTAAACTGAAAGCTGTAATTTATGCTTCCTAAAGGCACACAAATGCAGACAGTTGTAGAATTTTGTGACAGAAGAAGTGGGGAGGCTGCAATGTATTTTCTTACATATTTAAGTTTTGCTTTGATACGTGCCTGACATAAAATCTGTTGTCACAAACAACACTTTATTTATGTACCGAGCTGCAGAAACGCACTAAGATGACACTTGAAATACAGGAAAATGCATCCAAAATATTTTTAAAATTATGAGGCAAATATTAGGAAGTCTTCCTCTCTTCTCTGCAACACCAAGCAATTAAATTTAGGGATTGGGCATTCAGTCTCAGAACCATATTACTGCTCTGAAATGAACCACTTATCTTGACAGAGGCATCTAAGCTTAGGTGTCTAACCACATATAGCCCCAAGGGTGTGGTGGTTGGCCTGCCTCTAACACTTCAGAAAAGCATATCAAGAGGACACTGCAGACAGTCCAAGCACCTATAAAGCAAACAAATCCCTGAGAGGCTAGCAAGCAGATTCACACTCTGGGCACTCCCTATGCCTCTACTGAGAAATGCAACTGCAGCTCATGCACACAGTCCACCTTTCAACAGTTACATTTACATGCCTTAACTTGGAGCTGAAGTCTTCTTGTAATATATGCAAGTCTTCTAGTAAAAAGTTTCATTGTAAAATATAAAGGCAGATGCTGAATTAAATGAATTCTTTTTTTTTAATAATACTCCTTGTTTTACTATTTTAACAGCACTACTACGTATGCTAATACACAAAACCCCCGCACCAAATACGCAAGTTAGTTCAGTCTTATGCTAGAGATACAACAAATTTACAACCATAAATCATTTCCATGACCTATGTAAACTCACAATTCAAAACTCTCGAAGAAAAAATATAAAAAGAAAAAAGAGTAATTTCTGTCGTTTATCCTTTATCTTCACACAGCAACATTTGCCACTAAACATACTTGTAAAATAGCAATACATAAAAATACCCCTAGGTGGCAGCAAAATTAGAAAGCTAGTAAAACCAAAACCACGTACCCACAAATTCACATATGCTGGTATCTCAATATATATTACTACTACTTAGATATATATAAAACCACAACTATGAATAATTTGAAATGAAAATTTACTCACTCTATCTGGAATATTCACGTAAGTTCCAGCATCAAGAAGATCCTGCACAATTTCAGTATGTCCCTCTTTTGATGCAATCATCAACGCCGTATTTCCATCTTTATCTGTTAAGTTGACATTTGGGTTCCTCTTCAGTATTTCTTTTACTGAGTCAGTGTAGCCACCCTTCACTGCCACAATAAGTGCTGTCATAGAATTCTTTAAACAAATCCAACAGATTTTATTGTAGAGTGAATATACAAGTCATCATTGTATCAGCAGTTTAAATAACAACAGAACACTAACTGACATACCTTTCTTAACCATACAACAGTTACTTCAGTTTTATGTTTTAAAGTACACTTGCTACGCTTTTTTAAAAGAAGTAAATAAACTATGTACCGTATTTGAGAACACTTAAAACGCAAACAATAAAGCTAAGTTTATTCTATCTCTTGAACTTCATACACTCGGTAAAATCATCCTGTCGTATGGGAACATGGTACCATCAGAGCACCCAGGTCTGCCAATACTGTTCACAAAGAGGTTCTTCTGAAGAACTTAAGAAATAATCATATGAATACCAAAAGTTATCCTAATTTTCCACATAACTTTGACTGAGGGTTTGGGAGTTTTTTAAACAAGCATTTAAAGTGTGTTATACTACACAAATTAAAGTCTGTTTTATTTAAAAACAATATGCAGCTGAAAACTTCTAAAAAAAATTCCAATTTCTAAAAAGGCACCACAGCCATTATTATTTTCAAAAGATGCTTTGTGCTCGATTTACTTTTCAAATATCACTGAGGAATATGTTGTTTGATGTATCAGGCTTGAGTACAGAATGAATTTTGATAGTGCTAACCTTCAGAGAAAAAAAAACCTGAATTCATTTATACTCATTAAAATTTACACTTCACATAACAGTGTGTCACCTTTCAATACAACTCCCTAGCTACAGAATATTTCAATTAAAAGGCACAAAGAAGCCTTTTAATAAAATCCTCACGTGTAGTTTGCAATTAGCTGGAAAGTAACATATTCCAACATCAACATTTCATCGTTTCACATATTCCTTGGTATTTGTATTATAAAATAAAATAGGACACACAGATGCAGGTACCCACACCTTAACCACTGGAAAACAAAGTTACTTACGGCTCCTTCTTGATCAACATCAGCTCCCATCTGCAGTAAGTATTTCACACACTCCAAATGACCCTTCCTCGCTGCCCAAACGAGTGGGGTAGTTCCATACTGAAAATAACATTTATAACATTTTATCATATAGCTCTCTATATTTAGTATTCCCTACAATCTAGTATTTACCCTATACATTATTGCTTTAGTTTTTACAAATATATAATTTAGTCTCATGAATTAACACAAGCATTTGAAAAGCCATTTTGACTTTTTCTTTGTAGATGATAGCTATAAGAATTATTTTTCTATGCAACCTTGGATAGCAAGATTTCCAACAGCTTAGAAAACAGAAATATGTTCCACTGCAAGAAATGTTCACAACACCTTCAGCATACTATGGAAAAACTTCTTGCAAGTATAGTGACTTACTCTAGCACGCTAATTCTAATCTCATACGCAAAATATAACAGCAGATGTTTTTCCAGTCAAAAGCTCATAGATTTTTAGGGTTTTAATAAAATGTACTTTTAAAAGGAGTATATCAAGCATTAATGAAATCAAATATGATATAAATATAACTTACTTTGTCAGAGCAGTTCACTTTAGCTCCATGTTGCAGTAAGAGATGTACTATTTCTGAGTGGCCCCGTCCCGCTGCCCAAATAATTGGATAAACGCTGTATTGCTTAGAATTAAAAACAAAACCAAAAGAACCCACATGAAATAAAATAAGCCTTAATTATTTTTCATTAACAATATCAATCACAGAATCCCGAGGGTTGGAAGGGACCTCAAAAGATCATCTAGTCCAACCCCCCTGCAAGAGCAGGGTAACCTAGAGTACATCACACAGGAACTTGTCCAGCCAGGCCTTGAATATCTCCAATGTAGGAGACTCCACAACCCCCCTGGGCAACCTGTTCCAGTGCTCTGTCACTCTCACAGTAAAGAAGTTTTTCCTGATGTTCACATGGAACCTCTTATGCTCCAGTTTACACACATTACCCCTTGTCCTATCACTGGACATCACTGAGAAAAGCCTAGCTCCATCATCCTGACACTCACCCTTTACATATTTGTAAACATTTATGAGGTCACCCCTCAGTGTTCCTCTTCTTCAAGCTAAAGAGACAATAAACCCATAGAAGGAATATACAGAAATAAATCTAACTACATTTCAATAACTGTTGCCGAGTACATCGTCAAGATGATATTTAGGAAAACATCTACTCTTTGGAATCAATTTTGGTTTATAACTCCTTAAACAAGGTTTAAGAATTCACATCCTCCTGTTAATATAAACAATTGTGAAGTAAGAATCAGCAACAGAATGCTATGCAACATTCCGACTAATCAGGACTGCAGATCAATTACGTGACACATGCAAAAACCGCAAATGCAAACTAGATGAAATCAACAATTGTAACAGTAAGTCACTAGTATTCTTTGTTAACTGTTCACTGTAGCCTCAAATACTATAGAGCTGACAGTATAAACAAATTGTTCACTGAAGTTTAAACATGCTCATACTTTACAGAAAATTCTTAAAAAATAAATCTCAAAATCATAGGGGTTTAATTCTTTTTCATGTGTATGGTAAATATTTATAATGCCACTTGATAACTATTATGAATAATTAAAACAAAATATTGTTTCCAAGTTGCGCATATTAGTTACTCTATTAACCTCCATAGATGCAGAAAAATGAAAATTGTGATTCAAGTAGCATTAGATACACTATTTTTCTATTATTTCCTCTCCTGCTAATTTGAATCTTATTATGAGCTCTACAGTCATCTGCTTTAATTAAAAAAAAATTAAAATTAAGAAAAAAAAGCGGCTGTCACGCAGGATACTAAAGCAAGCCCTTTATAAATAGTGATTAATGTTCTATTGCAAAAAAACGCAAAATGTTTAAGCAAGATAATAAGATGAATGTGCAATTCAGGACTTTAAATACTTGGGATGAGGCAGTGTTTAAGACTAAAACTTACCATTCCTGTGATGTTTGGATTTGCTCCTTTCTCAAGCAGCAGTTTAGCTACTTCAGTACGGCCTTTATATGATGCCCACATCAGGGCAGTCCATCCTCCCTGGCAAACACAATTCAAAGAAATGTAAAAACTGAAAAATACTCTTTAGAAACCTAATTAGTGACTTTTACTTCATTTTTGTATTTGTCCTAAGACGTTTTGCAAGTCCAAAACATAGTAAGGACTAATTACACAACCTTGTAATCCTACTTATGTAGGATAAATAGTAAGCACACATATGAAAGTACTGATTTCCTGCTGTTGCAAAACTTGGGAGAATATCATGTCCCGAATGTTCCTGAATTTGCTGTAAACACTCAATTCAGACTTGAAGTGCACACAAGTGGATAAGCAAACAAAGAAAATAAGCACTACCTTAAAAAAAAAAAACAACAAACAAACCAAAAAGAAATCTAGAGTCCAAAACAATTAACATGGAGGGTTTCCTTTGGATTTGTGTAACAGGCAGCTGGCCCTCAGCAAGCAGTTATGTAATGATTTGGTTCTTTTTCATGAAGAAGCAAATCATGTGTCCTCTTAAGGGAGTAATAAGAGCAACCAATTTCAAACTGCATTGGTGTATGCATTGAAGTTTGCAAAGTAGCAAACAAGGATTCACTACTTAAGGCATGTAACAGGTCAGGTAACCAAAATAAATTTTAAAATAACATTTTTAAAATATGCTTCTGATAAATGTAAGCAAAATTTTTATTTCTTTCTTCATAATACACTTTTGGAGAGGTAAAAAAATCCCTCTTCAATTGACAAAGGCCTAGAAATCAACCACTGGCCATGTAGATGTGCTTAATGTTACTCTTATGAAATCGTAGATTAGTAGGGTATGTCAAGATGCCTCAGCCTTGTTCCTCAGAGTGGAACTTCCATTAAAAGAAGCACTTGTACTCTCCCCTTGTAGTCTTCCATACTTTTAAGGCAAATATTAGTCCTTGCAGTACCTAATTTCCTCTTTGGTCAATGAAGACAAGTCTATAGCTTCTCAGAGGCATCTAACCTTCCAATCACGTAAGCAACTTCTGTAATTCTTTAGGTGACCTCACTATCACCTACTTTCCCATACAAAAAATTCAGCAAGATGAATGAAAACAAATTCCAGAATGTTGAAAATACAGACTGCTCTATGGATAATCATGGTTTGTCCAGAGAAAAAGCAAATATGGACAGGTATCTTCTGGGAAAATGTAACATTTATTTTACCAAAAGATTAAGAAAAGCCACACTACCAAATAAAACCATCAACAAACCAACCCTCCTACCCTCCTCCAAAACACAGCCAAAAATCAAACTGTTTCTCAGGTTAGTTTTTTCCAAAGCAAATTAAGAACAAAGTATCCCTGGAAAACAAGTTGCCTTCATTAACACTAAAGCAACTATTTTAAAGCTGTAAAAACAGTATTTAAATATATATTCTCTTCCATTTTAACAGCACTGAGTACACAACTTAAGAATAAAAGATCTTTGGTTTGTTCTACAGAACTGAAAATTAACAATTCTCAAAATCACTGTTCTTACTAAAAACTTTAATTTTTACACTAAGACAACACATACCAAATCCCGATGCTCCAAGTTGACATTGTGATCAAGTAGTTCTGCTACAATAGCTGTATGTCCTTCCTTAGCTGCTGAAATGAGAGCTGTCCAGTTATCCTAGAAAAAGGAAAATACATTTTTAAGTGATATTCAATATTTCAATACAATTACTGTGTTTAACCCACAACAGCAAATCCACAACCCCTTTAAAAGGCTGTCCTTTAGGAGGAAAAAAAAAAAGTAATAAACTCATAGGCTACCTGACAGTTAAAATACATGAAAATACAAACTAACAGGTACTCCAAACCTCCCTTCCAATTATCTTCTTTCCTACCCACCACTTTCCACTCTTCAGTTCACTGTAGGTTAACTTAAAAATTTTATGGAGGAAGCAACACCTACAGAGAATGAGGTCAAAACATTAAGAACTGCTGGATCAGGAAGAGATGGCAACCAAGACCACAAAAAATGGTGGTGGTTTGCCTCCACATACAGTGGGTAACAGCACCTGAGGGGCTAATATGCAGGGAATTTGGAGCACAGCTTCTTAGCTTTCTGACTTCAGGAAATCTGTTTACTCTTGCATTACACTTACCATCCATTCACTGCTCAAGCCATGTCCACCAGCAGTGGACTACTGCTTTATGTGCTATCCACACATAAATAAATCAAAAGTTTATGTGGGAACTGTTCTTCCTGTAAGTACAGGAACTGTAACATCTACAGCAAACGTAATCAAATGTCTGGAAAAAGAGAGACTTTTTTGTCTGATTGCATTTTTGGTTTCTTTTGTGGGTTTGTGTTGGGGGTATTTTCATTTGTTTTGTTTAATTACAGGTTTTCCTGGATGTCCACACTGCTACAACTAAACTAAGTGTACAAGAAAAAATAAACCAAGCAACATCCTTTTCCTCTCTCTCACTCTTCACTGGAACATCCAGACCTTTGAAAACTTATTAACAACACCTCTGTTCTATTCACCCTTTCTGGGCATCTCTCATCTAGAGTCAACGCCCTCCTCAACAGCAGGAAGACAATTCATAAATTTGGAATCCTTCTCTGCAACTATTCTGGCTTTCACCTGAAATAATCATTTAAACTAAATTCTTCCTTAGTATTTATTGAAAAACACCAAAACCAAGACGGGAAAAAAAAAAATCCCAACATCATCAAGATGAGCAAAGTCATTTGAACCTCATCTATGATGCTGTATTTCTCTATTCTGCCTATATTTTTATATCAACTACTGCCAATCTTAACCTTAACCCTGTATCTAACTATAGCTCTCTAATACTAATTTCCCAGAAGAAACAGCAGCAGCATTCACATTTAGCAGAGACCCTCAGACATTTAAAGCGTCTTAAATATCCTGATTCTGTATGAGGAATCAAACCAGAGGAATACACAGCCAAGCAATTTTGAATAAAAGTTCTCTTATACATCATCTTTTTCCATCTTCTTTTTTTCCCCCTCCCCTTAACACTAAACTAAGCTCCTTTTCTTTGTCTGCTTCTTGAAATTTCTTCTTCCTCTGCTGTTAGGTACCATCACATAAAGCACTAATACTTACTGCATCTTCCAAGTTGCAATTAGCCCCCTTCTTGAGAAGCTCCTGGACAATTTCTAAATTGCCTTGCTCAGCAGCCAACATAAGTGGAGTCTGGCCATTCTGAAACCATAATGATAGAAAACATGACGCATTGGGAAGAGATGCAAATGATGCATACACACCACCACCAAAAGGCAAAAAACTACAGAGCTATGTTGTTTATGGTTTTTAATTGCCAGCAAGAACCAGTGAGGAGGGCTGCTTTTCAAACCATGCAGTAAATATGCGATAAGAACAGAGACCATAATATTAAACTCTGTCATATAAACGATAAAAAAAAGCCAAACCAAACACCCACACAAGTTTCAGACATTTAAAATGACTAGCTGAAAAAAAGTTGCACTGCTAAACAACTTTCTTTCCGAATGATTTTCCCACTGAAGACATTTTTACTACAGCCTGTTACACCTTTACATCTTGAAATAGCTCTGTCACATTGTTTAGAAATGAATATATCAATCAACCTAGCCTAGGAACCACAACGACCATTAAAACATATATACTGATTCAGAGTAACAGTAAGGTTTCTTGCTGAAGTCTTAGAAGAAATAGTCAAGTTATACACAACACTTTTGTCTGACAGTGTACGAAATACAGACATAATTGCTGTCCTATGCAACACAAGATTCTTAACAGCCAACTTCATCTCAGGGAAGGTGAAAGACAGAAAAGGTGTTTTATTTGCTTTCAATGATGTTTTAAAAGTCCGTTAGAATCTCTTTCATCAGTTTATTTCTGTGCCAGCAAACTTCTGAAATACAACTGCTCTGCATTCAAAATGATACCTTTGCTTTTAGCTCCTAAAGTATAGCAGTACTTAGGTCTGGTCATTTAAAAAAACCCAAACAAACAAAAACAAAGAACAGCTCTCTTTGGAAAAGAGACAAGTCATAACTTTGGCTCTTTAAAATAAGTTCTTTATATGCAAGTTAGTATTTTGGGAAGATACGTGCCAAGTGATTTGGAAAACAATGCCTGACCAATCCGAGTGCCTTCTGTGATGACATCATTGGCTTCGTGGACCAAGAGCTGAGACGCTGTTTATCCCATCTCTAGCAAAGATTTACAAACTCTCTCCCCCACCATCCACACAGACAACTAATGAAATACAGACTAGATAAATGGACAGTGAGGTGGACTGAACCTGGCTGAACTGCAAGGCTCAGAGGGCTGTGACCAGTGGCACAACGTCCTGCTGGAGGCCAGTCTGTAGCCCAGTACTACAGGAGTCAATACTGGAGTCCTGTTCAAGCCCTTTAAGGGCCTGGTCAGTGGGACAGAGTGCACTTTCAGCACCTTTGCAGCCCAAACACAGCTGGGAGGAGTGGCTGATGCACCATATACTTGTGCTGCCATCAAGAGGGACCCTGACAGGCTGGAGTACAAGAAGGTTCCTCTCTGCCCCAACATACTGTCCAGGTGTCCAAGTTTCAGTATTGGGGTAGCTGCACCAGGTCTCTGTGAAGAGAGGCTAGGACTGCCCTGTGCTGGACACAGCCAATTTCAGCTGGCTTTAAGCAACTTGTCTCAGAACAGAGGACTGGATAATCTCCAGAGGTCCCTTCCAAGCAGTGCTTTAGAAATACACACAAAAATCCCTATTTTAGCATGAGCATTCTTCTTACCTCCTTCTGAACAGTTATTATTGTTATCACTGTGATCGTCTTCCACAGGTGGATAACACAAACCAAACAAAAGTATCTCTGGGCAAGAGGAGGTTGTGAATGGGAAAATGATCCCCTCCTGCAAGAAGTATCACACAGTTGTAGACTGTCTCTGGTATTCTTAAGACAAAGGCAAAACTTTTCTATAGGGGTACTGAAAACATCCTTTGCTTTTTGCTAGAAGATGCACAAATACAGATTCGACGGTTTTAGCCAATCATGAAGATTTCACCAACACAGAAACAAAAGATAATTACTATGCTTGCGACGTTCACATTAATTCTCAAAAGCTGCTCAAGAGTCTAGACACTCTACAACAACTAAATGCTCATATTTCTCACAAGCACATCAAGTACTGTGTATTGGAATACCAAATTACAAAGGATCAGACCAGTATCTTTTTAAGGAAGCCATTCAGTGGTGTTACCTTACAGATTAGCTCTCTCGCAATCTGTGAGAGAACAGAAGATTCAGAAGGGAAGATGCAGAAGGTACTTCAGTATAAAGAGCAGAAGAGCAGAAAGAAAGCACATCAAAGAAAACTGGAAGCTGTTAGGATCAAAGTGTATCACACAAGGCAAGCATCTATAATCGGTTGTTAGGTAATCAATGTATCTGGTATAAGAGAAGAATATGCACAGGGGAAAGAACACACAGGACAAAGGCAGAAAGACTGAGATATGCTCCACTTAACTGAAATTGTTGGTCTTAATCCAACCAAATCGTCCATACACAAACTGACCGGAACATCCCAGTTTTTCTGGCAACTGATCACAGTCAAGATATAAAGAGTTGGTTACAATGTGGGTGATCCTACTATTGGACAAGTCACTGCTGCCTGGGAGGTCCTGGCACTATGCAGGTTTAAAAAAGTAATGCAAGAGAACACGCATTTTCCAAGACTTACTTTAAAAAAAAAGAGATGAATTGGAAAGCCAGTCTTCCACACACTACAAAGTGAGTAAAAACTCTGCCTGCACTGTCAGACTCAATGGTTAATGGTCAGCTGTTGACAGTAACTGTTGACAACAACTGGTGCCCAGTTGGGACAGTTTGATTTGGGACTAACATTGTAGCAATTTCATGAACACCCAGAACCATGAGACAGAAAGTGCTCTAAGCAAGTTTACAGCTACCCCAAGCTATGGTGAGCAGCTGATAGGCCAGAGAGCAGAGATGCATTCAGAAGAAGTTCAACATGCTGGAGAACTGGGCAGACAACCCTCCTGCAGTTCAACAAAGGCAAACGCAGAGACTGGACCAGACTGATCCCATGCAGCAGTACTGGCTAGGAACTGCCTGTATGAGAAGTCATACTGCAGAAACAGGCATGAGGTCCCAATGGACAAGAGGGCCATGAGTTATCAGGGAGCCCCTGCAGCAACAAAGGCAAATCAAATCCCAGGCTGCCTTAGCAACAGCACAGCTACCCCTCTACTCAACACTGGTGAGCTGAATTCACCATTTAGGTGTTCCAATAGAGAGACTCCCAACAACAGAGGTATCTGCAGAGTCCACCAACAGGGTCACTCAGATGACATGGCTGAGAGACTGGAGCACAAGACATGCAAGCAGAAAGTGAGAGATGGATTTGTTCAGTCTGGAAAGCAAAAGAGTAACGGGCATCAATATCAGTTTCAGACCACCGGGAAAGAAGGAGAATCTTGGAAGAAAAGGCAGATTATTCTCAGAGATATACAAGAAAACAACAAGCAGCAGCCACAAGATGTAGCACAGAGTATTTCAATAAAACATAAGGAACATGTTTTTAAACAAAGAGCGGTTAAGCACTGGAGTATTGCCCAGAGAGGCTGCAGGTTCTCCATCCTTTTGAGAACTTTCAAATTTTGCTTGTTAAGTCCCTGAGCAACCTGATGTACCAATGAAGCTAGTCCTGCAATTAGGAGACTGAATCCAATGACCTCCAGAGGTCCTTTCTATCCTGAGTTTTTCTATAAATCTGATTCTCTGAATATGCCACATAAATTGACAAGGGTCCAGTTCTCCAACATTATTTAGGAAAACAGAACTAAAGTAAAAATTAATGATACAAGCTCTACATCCAGATGAAAGAAAAGTCCAGACACTTACAAACCAGAATATCTACTACAGAAGATAAATCACCTAAACTTACTTGTAAATACACAGAAGACTTAATAATGCATCAAGATAACCTGAACTTTAAATGTCATGCAAAACAAGGTAAACAGTCACTAGCAACAGACATTTGCATGAATCAAACATCCCAAGATTCCTCTCAGGAATCTTTACTGCAGTATAAATGAATCCACAGCTCATCTGCTTAAATTGCTGGTGGTGATATGCCCAAAACATACTAAATCAGATGACAAAGCACAAGCTAACAATTACTGCACTACCTGAGGATTCCGAATAATTCATATTTAAACTCCCTACTGTGTATCAAGACTTCCTGTGTAATCCTGGTAAAGTAATTTAATCCTCCTGGTTACATCCAGACTTACTTTTTGGATACATATCTTTTCATTCAGATGAGCATCTGCCTGGAATGAATTGCAATATATGCTCCTATTTGGATTATGTAATAGCTTATCTTGCCTGGAAACCAGGATGTGGGGAAAGAGTTGTAGTCATTGCAGGCTTCACCCCAAAATAGGCAGAGCAATAAAGTACATGCAGCTAGATCTGTGAAATAAGAAACAATTCCTAGCTACAAAAATACAGGTATAATCTCCACTTACAAAGTAAGGATGGAGCCACATTTTCCAGCTCAGAAGACAACTCAGAAAAACAATACAATGAAAGATGCTGAGGTGCTGACAGAGACTGAGCAAGGTGTTCAGTCTACACAAAGGTTAGCAATTACTTGAAAATAAAACTGGAATTTGTATATTAAGTGACCAGTGCGATCTCACAAATTCATTTTGCAAACACAAGCTGCAATATGAAACCACCCTTTCAAAAAATGGTCTTACCTCATTTCTCTCATCCACATCCCTGCACTTCTCAAGAAGTGCTTTCAGAGCAGGGACATTTCCTTCTTCTACATAGGTCAACAGGCTCTGACTCATCAGACTTGCCATCTTCATGCAGTATTTAAAACACTTCTGTAACAAAGCTTATCTGTATTTAGGAAAGGAGAAAAAAAAATGCATAAGTAAAGGCTGTGAGTTAACTCTAACATTAGGAAGCATGAATTGCACATGACTATAAATTATTGGCTGGGTAGGAACACTTGTCAGTCTCCTGAACAGAACACTCTGGAGACATGTGCACTGAAATATACTACATTTCAATGAAAAGTAAATTGTTGAATCTTTCTAGTCCTTAGAAAATTACAGAAATTATTCCAATTTTTAGATCTTATCTAAATAAGCGTTTTGAATGGAATGCACAGTAGTCTTTCATTTGCATATTTTTTTCTGCATATATAACACTATAGGAATATCTGTATATGTTACATACTTTATATATATGCTGGTTATTTACAATACAACCCTTACCCTTTCTGCACACAAGCAGAACATTGAGACTATTCAGCATTATGAAATACAGTGAAATACCTACATTGCAGCCATATGGAACTCTGAGAAACACCATTTACTTAATCAGTTATCACCAACTTTGCCCAGACATGCCTACATGTGATGGCACAGTGTTAACTTGTCAGTCAAAATTAACATAGCTTCTGCTGACTTGTTTTATAATTTTAACCTCTAATATGTAAGACAGGAAAGTTTTTTCTTGGTTAAGGCAGACCACTAAGAACCATTTAAGACTTCTTAAAAAGCTGTGGGCTAGTAAGTTTGGAGACCAGAAGTATTGTTGCACCAAATTTATACACATATGGCTCCAGCAGCTGAATTATGCACTGCACCTAAATTAAGTTTTACTGGATGAAGAACAAGTCGCATGGCTAAACACAGGACTACACCTATCACCTTTCTCCTCACCAGTGGATGACACGATTGCTCTGTCTCTGGCTTTTTCTTGTGACAGCAATGTAACAGCAGATGAAAATATACAGCTTAGTGTTAGCTAAAGCCCACTGGATAGGCTACTCTTTACCAGGAAGAAGCCAAAGACCAATGGCTTTTCCAGGCAAACGCTCTAACCTTTATTCTCACATAAAAGCACCCAGTGAATTTTTGTGAACTCCCAACTGAAGCGGTACATTAACTCAAAACAGACAAGAAGGAGTGAGCAGGAAGTTCACTATGCTTAGCACAGAGAAGTTAGTTACAGATTTAGATATTTAAAACAAACAACCTACCTCCACCACACCCTTTCTCCTTTAGCAAGTAAGTATATTGAGACAAAGATACTATTGTCAGGGTATGTTAGACACAACCTGACCTCACTTGTCAGAGAATCATAAAATGGCTTGGGCTGGAAGAGACCTCAAAGATCATCTATTTCCACTCACCACCCCCCCATGAGCAGGGACACCTTCCACTAGACCAGGTTGCTCTAAGCCCTCTGCAGCCTAGCCTTGAACACTTCTATAGCACCACAGCCATCACACTGACCCACATATAAAAACGTCTTGCTCATAAATGTGCTACCAAAGAAGCCAACATGTCCAGGTCAGTTAAGATGCCGGCAGCTCTGGGTACACGTATAACTTCATGCACACATGAATGTCTAGTGACAAAAGAAACTATAATCTATGTACATTTTAGATCTGCAAGCAGAAAAACATGAGAGGGAGAAGGGGCAATCATGACTCCTACTGTTAAATCTGGGCTTAAAATCCAGGTTATAGTTTAAGGGACAAATTCCAAAGAGGACTTAGGCATCTGAACTTTCCATATTCCAAATGTCCACATACCAAGTAAAAATACACAAATCAAATCTTATCATTCAGACATAATTTAAAACACAAACCTAAAATCAAAAAAGTAGATTTGTCATACAAAGCCCAGCAACAGTTATACTGGGCACTACACAAATAGCCAGTCTCTCCCACAAAAAAGTTATAAATACACTAAACACAACACGTCTGTCACATTCACTATGCAGTTAAAGTAACATCACACAAAGCAGGGTGACCAATACTACAGTGGTATCATATAATTGTCTTTATTTTTTCAGTAGGAGGAAGAGCTAATTGAGGGGTTGCAAACTTAAAAAAACAACCAACTAAACCACACCAAAATACAAAAGTTGAAAACAAGCAATGATTGTAGTGACTCAATTGCCCACATACAGGCTACTACTGCCATTTCAGATACAAAAATACCAGAAAAGTCAGCATCTTGCCTGGCACCCAGCTGCCAGTCCAAAATAGTCTGCCTCTATCATGGCCTGCACATGTCCTATGTAAATGCCCTATGCAAATGTCTCACATATTCTTGGGCACTTAAAATGATATTATTCACATGTAGGCACCTGCATTCCATCATTTTGTACATATTTTGACATAAAATCATAAAACTGACTTTGCCACTAGCTCCACTGATACCACAGACATTTTCTGATTTCCCTGTGAAGCGTTCCAGCTTCTCTCCTGTAGCTGTACCTTAAATTCTCCTGATATTTTCCATACCAAATACTAAATTTGAAAACATATTAAAAAACATCAGCAAAACATGACTAGTGTCTCACTGAGTTTATACTCTACGGTTGCTATCAATTAATTCTTAGCTACTGTGAAAAGGAAAAAAGTATTCAGTGTTCCTTCCTCAAAGTAAGCTTTTTCCCCTTGATGTTCCCTACTGTCATATATTAAAGAGGAAAAGGCAGCCCTGCTGCACTGTAGATAAGTATCCTGCCTCAGAACTTACTGCTTGAACTCCCAGTTATTAAGACAGCACAAATTTCTGCCTTAATGCAGATCTGAACCCTTAGAGGCAACTTAAACTTTTGACTAAAAGCAAAATACGTGATGCTAAAGAACACATCTAGAGCTGCATTTACAAGCTCAATAATATTACTTTTTAAAAATTATAAAAGCTTTGTAGGGGTGAACCACCTACAAGTACATTAATATTTTTTATCCCTTACGGTTCACTGTCACATAATAGCCCCTTCTTCAAATTGAAGTCTTATTTTTCAAAAACAAGCAAAACAAAATCAAATATAATAATTTTTAAATTTTATATCCTCATGCTTTCATTTGCCACTTTTCAGGCTAGCTTCTTAAAAGCATCAAAAAAATTAACATCACTGGAAGGCTTTAGGAAAGCACTGTTTAGGGAGTCAGCAACATAACTTTCCATTTAAAATGCAACCTGAATTGACCAAACTAATTAATGTATTAGTATTCTTTTCATCCTTACATAAACCGGGGGAAAAAAAAAAAAAAACCACAACCAAAAAACCCCTCAAAAAAAAAAAAAAAAAAAAAAGGTACCTCCCTGCCCCATAAACTAAAAACCAAGCCAAAACAGAACAAAAAGCCACCACCCTGTGACCAAATATATATATATAAAAGGTTTGTGTTGTTTGGAAGCTTTACTTATTATCCCTCCTCAAGAATCACAGAATGGTTTGGGCTGGAAAGGACCTTAAGATCATTTAGTTCCAACCCCCTGCCACGGGCAGGGATGCCTCACGCTAGACCAAATAGCCCATGGCCCTGTCCAACCTGGCCTTGAACACTGCCAGGGATGGAGCATTTACCACTTCTTTGGGCAACCCACTCCACTACCTCACTACCCTCACAGTAAAGAACTTCTTCCTTATATCTAACCTGAACTTGCCCTATTCAAGTTTAAACCCATTACTCCTTGTCCTATCACTACAGTCTCTGATAAAGAGTCCTTCTCTGGCATCCTTGTAGGCCCTCTTCACATGCCTAAAATTAGGCTGAAGTTTGTTCATGATATTTTCACTTACAACAGTAAGCCAATTTAAACTGAGCACAGCCACAGTCCTCTTTTTTATTAAATAAGATTCATGTTGTTATGTTACGCAAATTAAGCACTGTACACTCCAAGTCCATATGGGTGCTGGACACTACGGTGGGATTTCTTCCAATGCTTAAGATTGCTTTTAAATTATCATAAATGCTTTGAAACAAGACTCTGAGCTACATTCTCTAGCTAGATTAATAACTATTCTGGCCCCTTCAAAGGAAAAAGCCCCTGAAAGATATATATTCAAAATAGACATCCTAGAACAACCACCACCGAACAAAAACACAAAAAAACAACTCAATTGCTTGCCCTTTGCCAAAATAAAGGATGAGAACTTAATCTCTGCCCAATTTTATGAATCTAGTGCAAAACCAATCCCATTCAAGAGTATCTAATACATAGTCTTTAACTGCGCAATTAACTTTGTTCTTTGACACAGCAGAGGTATTTTCACAACCTATAACAAAACTTCCAATTAAAACCAGGAGCCCATTTGGAAACTGATCCCTTTTCCACTAAGGAATAATGCTGCTGGTTTTTTGTCCAGCCAAAGCAAGCTGATTCCCAGCCCATGAACCAGCTCCATTCACACTCCAAACCTTAAAGCTTGGAAATCTCACAATGCCCTCAGGCAGCAAATTTTGATATTTTATAAGACTAATACCACACTAAGAACTACAAAAAGACATGTTAAAAGCAAAAATGCTCAGGTGAAGGTAATACTTGCACAAGGATTAACCTGTTTGTGTAAGGCTCTCACAATTCTGAGCTGAAGCACACGTTATCACTGTTTTGGAAAGACTGCAAAAATTTGCTGATTTGCAAAAATGTAGTTTCTCTCAACTGCACCAATACTGACTTGCAGAGGTCCTGATAACTCAAATCTGCAGATTTGTACTCTCAGAATCTTGTACCAGTTTTTAATTACTGCTCAGCGTTTTCCCAATTCACCACCTTTCTCATAGCCCTGTCCAGTATTTTTTTAAATGAGCTGTGATCATTTATAAATAAATATCAAAACTGGTCAAACACTAGCATTATTGAGAAGACTTTCTTTTCTTGTTTCATTTTCTATAGGTAATAGTGACTGACATGAAATTCACACTTTTTATTATCAGATAAGAAAAAATTGCCACCTTCTATTCAACATGTTTCTATTTCCAGATATAAAAGCTACTACCTTCCCAACATGCAATACTGTGACAGATATTTCAGTTAACTGTAAAAGGAAATAATTACAGTGCTGCTGAAATCTGAGCATGTACAAATCAGATATGGAAACATGCAGTATTTTGCCCTTAGGAACTGGAAATGTCATCTTTCCAAATCAGAATTAAAAAAACCCCTGTAGAATGCAGAAGAATTGTACATATAAACTGTATTATAAAACACTAACATCACTTTCATATTCTTATACTTTTATGCTTTATGATGGCATTCAAAAATTAAAAACATGTTGGAACATCACCTTTACTCACACTGCAAAGAATCTTGCTAATACAAGCATTACCTATCCTTTATGACACTTTACTGTAATCATTTGGTAAGTGGACATACTTTCATAAACATTAAAAGATCACAAGTTAGGCACCACATGAAGCTGTAAATACTCTTAGTTGTTCCTTCTATAGGGACTGAGTCAAGCAGGATTCTGTTCAAAGAACAAATTTCCAAACAGTTGAAATGAGTCTCTAAAATACTGATTTCTGGCATTGGAACAGGTTGCCCAAAGAAGTAGTAAATGCTTCATTCCTGGCAGTGTTCAAGGCCAGGCTGGATAGACCTTGGGCGAGATGGTCTAGGGTGAGGTGCCCCTGCCCATGGCAGGGGGGTTGGAACTAGATGGTCTAAAGGTCCTTTTCAACACAAACCATTCTATGATTCAGAGGCAGAAAAAAATAATAACTTCAAGTTTCCACAAGCAGCCTACACCCACACCACTTCTCCAGGGCCTGAATTCTATTATGACTAATGACCTTATGCTGATTTTCAGCTTTTCCTTATTTATTTGGGAACATTGATTCTACTTCTTTTAGCCACATCTGTTATCCAGATGAGAAACATTGTAATAAATTATACTTTTGTTACTTTGCATCAAAGAACAAATAGTACAATTGGAAAATATAAAAAGACACAAAGAAATAACTAAAGATAGAGACACCCATAGCCTCCAGAACTAAAAAACATTTGCAAAAAAAGGAGGACCAATGGGTGGAACAATTAGTAGAGTACACAGTAGAAAATACAGGAAAATGAAGATACACAAGTCATTCTTTTCCGCCTTATGCACTCAAAACAGCCACTTCCAAATACTGCAGTTTTGGATTTCTAATTGTTTATTTGGGGAGGTGGTGTTTTTTTTGTAAATAAAATAATGAAGACTACAGATTATATCCAAAATACTGGAAAGACACAAATACATATTTAAATAACAAGTCATCATTGTCATCTGATAGCAACTATCAGATACAGCCATATTCTGTCCTGGTTTAAAAGATCAGTTAAAAGAAAGGGTTTGTGAAGTATCTGACAATGGGATTTAAACCTGATCAGAAAAACCAGTCTCCCTTTAAGAGAGAATTTAAATATGAACAATCTAAATCAGCAATACAAAGGGCATTGCTAAGAACAGCTGAATTCTGAGAGAAAATTCAATTCTTGTACAAAATGCTTACTCCTACAAAACACTATTTCAGGTTTTAAATGGTTCAAGAAAATAAACAGACACAGGTACCAGTATTAAGTTCTTAAAAAAATTATACTAACCAATATAAATTAATTCTGGTAAAACCCATAAAAAACAAACACAAACACAAGGAATTCCACATCATCTCATAAAGCCAACAGGTTTTCCATTGTAAAATCAAGGGTTTGTTAAGTCACAGACAAGTTCTATGGCAAAAATCCAACTTTGAGAGTATTTTCAGTTAAGGAAAAAGTCAGTTATGTGATGGAGATATTCCTGTTAAAAAGATTTTCAAATGCATAAGGCCACATTTCATAAACTGTGATTGCACAAAGTTTCACATAGATTTGAATTTCGAAACAATCAAGTTATTTTAAATAACCACCACTGCAGAACAAAGAATAAATGCCTATCCAATACACAAATATATGGGCTTTTTAGACATTCTGATATGATAAATAAATTTCCATTTAAACTTTCCATTTCCTTACTTTTTGATGGGGGGGGGGGGTTGGAGGGGGGAAACGGGAGGTAATTAATCCCATGATTCAAACACTTTTCCAGCAAGACATATTACTTTATTATTCCCCCCACCATTCCTCATTCCTTTCTAAAAAGTCACATATGGGAAATCACTTTTCCCATCCAATTTTTAGGCATATATGAGAAGTGGCAAAGCTCTACCTTTAAAGAGATTTTGCCGCTCAACTTTCTCAATAGTACCCAGTCTGAGAACCAAAGACAATGGTAACAAAACAAAATACAGGTGGTGGTGTTTGAACATCATGAATCACTTTTTCACTGTGAGGGTGATCCAGCACTGGCACAGGCTGCCCGGGGAAGTTGTGCATTCTCCATCCTTGGAGACGCACAAAAGCCATCTTGGCACAGTCTTGGACAACCTGCTCTTGGTCGCGCTGCTTAAGCAGGCGGGTTGGACCAGATGACCTCCGGAAGTCACTCCCTATCTCAATCATCCCGTGATTCTTTACCTTGGGAATTAGATGCCAAACCTTCCTGACGGGTCGAGCTCGTATCTACCTTTCCGAGTTAACAAAAGGAAAGGAACAAGTTAACAAAAGGAGGTACAAGAGGCTCCCCCACCTCCGGGGACGGCGCTGACAGCGGTAGCCAGCCATACACCTCATGGGCCGTTTTATCTCCGGTAAACCGTCTCCGTCACCTACAGAAGACGGCCCCGTTCTCACACCTCGCCGCCGGAGCGCCATGGGCTAGCCCGGCCGGAGCGGCCCGGGCACCGCCGCTGCTCTTGGGGCAGGAGGGGGCAGGCCCGCCAGCGCCCCGCTACCGTTAATCCTCCTCCCGCAGGGAGCCCCGCGCGCTGCGAGGGGGCGCCGGGTGCGGCCGTGAGGAGGGGCCCGCGGCGGCCTTTGTTTGGCAGCCGGGAGCGCCCCCTCCCCTGTGCCCTTCCCCTGCCCTTCCGCGCCCGGCCCGCGCTGTCCGTCTTCCTCTCGCCACTCACCCCACAGCCGAAGGGACTCGGCCCCTGCGGGCGGCTCCCCGCGATCAGCCGGAGACTGAGCAGGAGGCAGCGGCGCCGACAGCTCCTCACTTCCCCCAGGCAGCGGCAGCCATTTTACCTCCCTCTGCCCTCCTCCCCACTCTGCCGGGTCACGTGTGCTGGGGGGCGGTACCACCCTAAGGGAGGGCGGGCGGTGGCGACGGCTGCTGCCAGAGTAATGTCAGCGCCGTGCCCGGCGTGAGCCCGCGGAGCGCGCAGACTGCGGGAGCTTTGCGTTGAGCAGTCCCAGGCCGCAGGGCTGCAGCGCTAATGACCGTGTGTAACCGGCTAATAACGGCACCCAAGAAAACCCTGCCCGGGAGCCCTGCGGCTGTGAGTCACCGCGCTCCGCTGCGTTTCGCCGCCCCGGCAGCGGTGAGGGCGGGAGGAGGCGCTGGCTGAAGAGAGCCGGGAGCGTACCTGGAGCGCGGCGCCTTAGCTGTCACCCCTGGGCTGCTCTCTGAAAGAAAAGCTGGGGAAACTCCAACGAAAACGTTGGTTGCAAACTGAAGGTGAGGACTATCCTTGGTAAACATGGAGGGTGTGGTAAATACCGCACCTCAGCACCCCACAAACCTTGAGATGCATCAGCTTCTCCCCGACATCCCCCACAGCCCAAATGCCTGGGCAGCTTCGCGGGCATTTTGCAATTCACCTCACAGCCCAGGGCCGGGAGTGGCGGCAGCCTTTTGATGCCATCTCCAGCGTGTTCTGCTGTTCTTCAGCGTATACTTTCTGTGATGATAAAATTCACCCAGTGACTGCAAAAGGTCACGTCCAAATCCATGATAACTGATCCATCTTTAACTCATTTGGACAACTGGAAGAGAGATGACCTCTAACACCTACAACAATAACATCTCCCGCAGAGATCGCGGAACCTATCTTAAACCTGGGATGGCAACAAACCAGCAAGGGAAGGGAGCACAGCCCCCATACTCCTGCTTATTTCTAAAGTTACCGATTCCAAGGGTCAAAGCATTGATTTACAATACCGCGATCTTCCATCTCTCTAAAAAGCCGCAACTGTTAGCTTCTTAAAGAAACATCTGACAGTGCTTCCTGTATAGCCCAAATACTCACAAACAGAAAGTGTGCTGTAAGTCCCTTTGGCTGACTTTCTAAAGCGTGATTTCTCCTATTGCCTTAAGAAGTTCTTGCACTCAGATAAACGACTTCCTTACATGCACAAAAGTTGTTAACACAAGGCAAAAGAGCAAGCTATGAAAATCAAAATCTATATCCACTTAGATCTGGCACCAAAACACTGATTAAGCCAAAAAACTGGGAGAAATTAAGGACAAAAAGCACATTCCTATTTACACAACAGAAGTGCAACCTGAACAAATGGAAGATGAATGAATCCTTGCAGTTGCTGCACTGAAGTGCTCACTGTGCTACCTGAGAGGTCCTGACATTTCAAGCATCTGTGTAACCTCAGGTACATCAGAAACTACAGTCTGATAAGACTGCTTATGCTAGCCTCATATCATTTTCAAAATATCACTTTTTTTTTTTTTTTTTCTGCAGTAGAGTATATAAGCTGGCAAAATAAAATGTTTTTTTCCAAGCCATTTTTTTTTTTCTCTTCTCAGCTTTTCCACCTCCTGCAGGATTTCATGGAATCCCGGAATGGCTGAGGTTGGAAAGGACCTCTGGAGGTCCAAAACTCCTAGATAAAATTTAGCAAGACTCAAAAAAAAACCCCAAAACAAAACCAAACCCAACCCAAATGCCCAAACCAAAAAACAACCAACCAAAACACCCCCCCCCAAAACCCCCAGTAAGAACATTTTTTCAAGTAATTCTTAACCTTTCTGTTTAGCTTCCCTCATAATAAATATATATGATTTTTAATTATTTAGTTTGTAAATAGCTAAAAAATTTAGCTTCCACAGTAACCCAGCTTGTTTCAGGCTCATAATTGCCCCACTATTTCAGATTTCAACATTGCCCAATAGAAATAGAAATTAAAAAATATTGCTGTGCTTGAATTATTAATAATCTTATTATTCTGATTATAATTACTGTAATAATTAAAGTATTTTCTTTCCTTCCTCCAATTTTCTCAGCTTAAATTGATCAAAATCATGGCCATGTAACATTCCTATTTTTGCCATCAGACAAAAGCATTAATATGGGAAGAGGCTGTTATGGGGTAACATGGGCAGCCATGTTACTGTGTAAAAACCCAAATGGTAAAGTAGGCAATGGAGGGCAAACCAGAAAAATTTGACATGAAGACCACCAATTTCAAACAAAAGGGAAGCTAGCATGGAATTCTCCCTCATGAAAACAGTTATTAATCACCAGTCAAGTCATTTAGGTATCCCATCAGGAAATCCCTAGGAAAATACTGCTTTAAGCATGTGTAATATGGAAGTGTGTTGTTTTGGGTTTTTATCTCGTGCTTGATTTGTATTTAAATGTTATTTTTATGACAGCAGAATAACCAGAATGAAAATGTGGAGAGTCCTTTTACTGTCATAGCTTATTTACTTTGGAAAGACCATGAGTAACACACACAGAGAAACCACTCTTTTGCTACTCTATATGACCATCCCAGGAATATCTCTAAGATGTACTGGCAGACCTTTCTGAGGGCACAGATCTCCAACTCTAATTTAGTAAGAAGGCTGAAGACATATTCCCCTAAAACTACTTCTGTATTCCATAACAGAAACATCCTGCATGTTATCAGGAAGTTACTCAGATGGAATTTAGTTAATTATAGGCACAAGAAAATATCTGCTGGCTCTGGGATATTCTTAATCAGGACTCTTTCTGTTCAATACCTAAAGAACAGAGATAAAAATTTCCATCATAAAAATAATCACATTCACCAACATTTTATAATCCTGAAGGAGTAGCAGAAAGCTGTTTTTTACCTTAATCTGTTCAAATTATTTTTTCATTAAATGCAGTAATAAATGTTTAGTTCTTAAAGATACTTTTCATCCATTCCTCTGTGCTTGCAGAAACAGGTCTTCGCAAGGATGCCTTCACAAACTTACATTGGCCTTACAAGGTGTGTACTGAAGCTGCATTAATACCAGATCAAGAGAAGAGAGAAAATTACTCAGTATGAGACAGGAAGTGATGGAAACAGCCCTTTTTTAGTAGTGACATATAATATCCCTTCTTTTCTGTAACAATTTAAACACACATTGTAAAGAACCTGTAGGTGAAGGAGTCTCCGCCTGCCTTAACATACTGTCACCAGCCAACAGAAACCATCACAGAAGAGTCCTAGTAAAGTTTCCAAAAGCAAGAAAATGCACATGTATGGTATGCATTTAGTCCTGTTTCTTTGGAAGCACCAATTAAGGCACTAGCTTGTTCAAAATACTGATTTTGACTTGTTAGTTACGCAGTTTCCATCTCTCAAGCTAAAAACACCCAAGTTGTCATATTCAGAAGTAGTGCACGAGATAATATGCTTTGAGATGGAGGGTTTAAAGTTGAATAAGTAACTTTCCCAGGTAACAAGAGACTAGCTGTGAAATTCTATTTACCAGCTCTACTGGAAAATAATTATATACATATATTTATATATAAGCTCTACGAAAAAAAATGAAAAAAGCAATTTTAAAATAGAACACTCCAAATAACAGTGTACATGCATGCAAATGCATGCATCATAATGTTTAATAACCTAAAAGGAGAAACCACACTAAAATACTTCTGTTCTTTACCACTCATTAAAGACAGACACCAAAAAAAAAAAAATCAGAAAAACAAGTTTGCTTTTTTTTTTTTTTTAAACTACAGTTTAATCAGATTTAAAGACACAAATTAGAAAAAAACATTTATAGGCAAGTTAAAAACACCTTTAAAACATAACAGCATGCTGCTTCTGCAGCACTGCTGAGACAAATTAGAAATAAGTAATTATTAAAATATCACAATCACAGTGTAACTAACAGTGGCATTTTAATTTTACTATACACCAACACTTAGTTTATGGATCTGTTGAAAAATAACACTTTTTAAAAAATATATATTTTGGAATAATAAAAATGAAATTCACTGACAATGCATTATAATCTGAACCAGGAAAGGCAAATTTGGGAGTACTGTAGCTATCCACTTTGAGGGGTGTTATCTCACCTTAACATATGGGTGGTTGGAGGCATAACTACTTCTGCATTGAGGTAAAACTATTCCCTTCAATCTGTAACCAAGGCAGGAGAGAAACAATTTCCATATTTTAAATTCTTAAATTGAATAACTCATTACAACATCTTTGAATAATGCTATATTTACCCATCTTACACTATTTTTCTTTCAACACATTTGAATGTTCTCTAACTGATCTAGAACACATCTGAGGTCTGGGACTTAAGAATCACTACCTAATTACTATTGTATCATTTTGACGCCTTTGTCACAGTAAAACATGTCAGAAGATTCTTCATAGGAATAGTCAACACCACTGGACAAAAGAAGGTACAAAGAAAAGATGTAAAGAGAACTCAAACACATAGAAAGGCAAAATATGCATAGGCAAATACTCCTTAACTTATTGTGACAAAAGATTGTTGCACCTTTAATATGTAGTGTTGCACTATGCTGATTACTGGTCTTTGGGCACCCTGTTTCTCTTTGTTTCAGATTACATCATCACAGTTTGGAAGCCTAATCCGACTAGACCATGGATCACAGCTTTCTGTTCATATGACAGTGTAGTGAAACCTAAATTAAAATCCAGCTTGGGGCATTTCTCCCTTAGAGAACAAAAGGAAGGAAGATTGTGCAGATGTCTCTTCTGCCAAGACGTTCACCTGGAATAAGGTGCTGAACCGAGTCACTTTTAATATAAGTTTTTCTCCAGAAGTGGCTCTAACTCATATGTCAGTCATGTATCTGAAGTTGAGTTTCGCATTCACAGCCTGCAGCAGAATATCCTGTAAGGGTTGGTTTTGCAACAGAGTAAAAGAAGCCCTTTACTTTCCACTTAGAGTGTAACCTGCAGATTTCTAACCACTTTAGGAAGCAGGAAGGTTAGTACTCTCAGAGCAGAGCCCAATAGCCTTCAGCAGATGCACTATAGAACCAGAGGGCTCAACACTAGCCTCATGTAGATACCGATAAGTGTATTTATGCACACTATATGCAACTTCAGTCTGTTAATTCATAAAATTTACACAATGTTTATATGGACATATACATGGATTAAAAAAATTCTAAAAGTGTCTAAAACCAAAACCAGGCCTAAGTCACTGGACACACAGCTAATGCACAGATGATGATGAAGTGCCAAAATTTGCTTTTGCACATTTGGATACCCAAAATGAGCAAAAATATCTTTTAAATACTTAATGGGATGAAAATTGGTAGAGCTGATAATTTGATTTTGTAAAAAATATAGACAAAGCTGATCTCAAAACAAGTTAAGATTTTTTATTTTGTTTTGACCATAACAATCAACTGTTGCAGTATTTGCAGTTGTAACATGGCAGGGTGACTGTGGATGCCTGGATTTCATGGTGTTTGCCAAATGTCTTGATTGAAACAGCAAACACATCAAAAAATCTAGGGAGGTGTAGCATAGAGTTGCTGCAGCCTGGGTGACAAGCAAGCAGATCCTCTGTCAAGCTCTACAGATGCGGTTAGCTCCCCCCAGAAATGCTGTGGCAAATCCTCCCAGCCACTGATAGATGTTTCCTAGCAGAGGCTTCTTCACAGCCAGCTTTTCCACCATGACTATGAATATGATCAAGACCAACAGTGCAAACTAGCTTAGACATTAGATATATATATATATATATTAGATCTGGTAATCTAATGAAAGCCAGCTCAATTCACTTGGCAATCTAATGAGAACAGGCTCAATTCACATGAGCATCTGCTTAGATACTTATTCAGCATAGCATTTAAGTACTTGTTCAACTTTAAATACACATAGCCAATTGATTTTTTTACCAGGAAATTTAAAAATACTTCCAAGTGCTGTTCAAAGTATTACTGGAGCTAAACACACACATAAAGGCTAGTCATGTAGTGGAATACTGTGATGAATCAGCACAGAACCATTATATATGTTTTATACTTCAGAGTCTGCTTCATATTAAAATCCTTAAATTTATTTCCATCTGTTTTTCTAACACTGATCACTTTCCCACACAAATGGCAGTATTTCTAAATTGTCACTGAAAATGAAAAAACTCAACCCTGATTTTAGAATTCAATGAGATTTACAAAGCAAAAGGCTTAAGGACAGGGGAAATGAAAGCCAAAATCAATAACTTGTGCTTTTCAATTTCTCATTTAAGGCCAACTTATAAAGTTGAACATGTGAAAGTTTACATGTAAGCAACTGTGACACATTTGCACGTGAATGTGAGAACACATTTGACCATGTATTTAAACAAATTGTCAACAATTTGCTTGCAAAGGTGCCAAGAGAAAAATTCAGACTCTGTTAAAATCACTTTTGATATGAATTTGACAGGATGTGAAGATCTCATAAGGGTCTCCTCTGCGTCAGAGGACATTTTAACACTAACCAAATCAATGCCATCAAAAGAGGCACAACTATCTACCGTGCATCCTGTCATACAAGCGTAGCAGTTATATTCATACAACTTGTTCCCACAGGGGAAACAACAAGTTATTTCAGTGTAAAATTTTTCTAATAAATAATATACTATACTGGTAAAACTCATACCACAAGTCAGTGTAGGGCAGGGAATGTACAAATATCTCTTTGTAAAGTCTTCTCACTAATATGAATTCTTATCAAGAGCATATTGAAATGCATGCCAATATTTTTACATGGTAATATATTTTAAAATGTCACCTATTACTGAAACCTTGTCTACATGTCAACTTAAGGAATGGCCATGGAAGAATAAGTTTCCCGAATAAGGGCATACCTGTAACTGTAAAGCTAACAAAGCCTTCCCAATAACAACAGTAGTAGGCACCACTGACAGTATTATCTAAATATATCACTCTTTCATTAATACAGAATCATAAAGGTTGAGAAAGGTTAAACAAGCAAATAGTTACTATCAGGGTGATTACATTTACTAACATTAACTCATTAAGTGCCTGAATGAATTGTTCACAATAGGCAAATATCTGCAAAGCACCATAATTATGAATGATATGTTGTATTTACTTCTCATAGTGTGCTGACCTGAAATACAGAAAAACCTTTTACTTTTTGGATATACATTAGTTAATAAGCGAAAAAACACTTAAAATCAGGTTTCCTTCATGCCCAAAACTTTTCTAGGAAATTTACTTTCTCCTGTTTTTCTCAGCAAGAGTAATAATAAATCACCACCATCCTTTCAAATTCAGTATTATAAAATGATGTGTGTAAAACCTAAAAATTATCTAAAGCATTGGAGCTGGCTGCTTTTGACTTTAACTGAATGGATAAAAAGATCCAGTGCGATAGCAAGGCAGAAAACTAGTAAAGCAGAGGAAGAGCAACAACAAAATCCCAGTTTGACTGAATCACAGAATCCCGAGGGTTGGAAGGGACCTCAAAAGATCATCTAGTCCAACCCCCCTGCAAGAGCAGGGTAACCTAGAGTACATCACACAGGAACTTGTCCAGCTGGTCCTTGAATATCTCCAACGTAGGAGACTCCACAACCCCTCTGGACTGAAATCAGAGTCCTGCCATTAGAACAAAAAAACCTCTTCCCATAGTCCCCAAGAGGCTTGCATGAAGATTTGCATGAAGAGTAGGTTTTGGTCCAAAGTACTTTTATATTCAGCAATACCACTTAAAGGGTAAAGTCTAGGACACTACACTTGAAACTAGTTCTGCACAGAATTTATTTAACTGCCATAGTTTTTTTGTGTTGCAGTTATTTAAGGGGTTCAAATAATGAAGAAAAAAGTCACATCCAATTTTGAAACCCATATATCTTACCACTTGTCCCCAACTAAATAATGTACTTATTTTCTTAGTTGCTTTAAATTCCCCACATACGAAAGTTCTGAATAAAACTGTTTCTGTGAATCCACTCACACTGAAGTACAAGCCTTCACTATCCTAAACCTGACTATTTTCTGGGAGCGCTTACAACTACGTTCATATTTCATAATGAAGAATTAGTAAGCCTCCACCACACACATGGGCACACATGCCAAAACAAGAGTACCAGAACATTAATTGGAAATTAATGGCACGTTAGATGATGTACTGGCATTCGAAAGTGCTTGTTTGGGTAGATACGTAGGCTGCACCAGAAAATGAATTCCAAGATCAGCAGCAACAAATACTGAAAGGATCAACTTGATTTTACTCACCCCCTCAGAAATGTGCAATTCTAATTTCTCATTTTATGTAAATGTCCCTTCAGGAACAGAAAGGGGGAAAATCTCTTTCCTGATTCTGTATCTAATTAAGGATAATCAAACATAAATTAGTGTGCCCTTACTGATAACCAACAAAAAAAAAACCCAACCCATCACCCCATGTCAAAGAGGCATATGAAAACCACGACCCCATGTAAGGGGAGATCTACTTGGGTAGGGAAAGTAAGGATTTAGGAGTCAGATTATTTTATCTTAGAGATAACACAGCTGTCACTGAAACAACAAACATCCCTACTCATCTGAACAGGCTTATCCACTCTCATATTTAGCTCCCCCCTTCTAATTGTGTAGGTTAATTACAGCTAACCTACACTTATGGAAAAAGTATGTTATCCTCCTGGAGTTTTAGGCTGAAGGCCAGACAAAGAACTAGCACAACAAGGAAATAACTCTGACCTGACTTCAGATCTGGTTCTTGAGAGAGTAAGACAGAAGCACTACAACTCTTTTTGCATGGTAATATCCCCAAATTTGAGGACCATCATTGCATTTCTGGTACTAAGAATATTGACCCCACTAGTGACAGATACTTGATGAAAACTTTAAGGTTCAAAATATTATGACAAAATTTTTCTCCTCCTTCATTTGTAGGTTATTAATCAACAAGCTGAATTATCTGGTAGTATTTTGTGTCAGTTTTAAAGCTAAAAGAAAAAACCCATGTAGATAAACAGTTTGTGTTTACTTAAAAAAATTATATGAAAATACAGAATATAACAAATTAAAATGTAGCCCTTTAACAGTAGTACTCTAGCAGGGACCATCATCACAATAAATGGTCTGGAATAGATATAATCACTGAATTATTCCCTTGACACACTGTCATAATTCAGTAAATCAGCTATTCTGAAGGATTTCTTTCATTATATCACTGACAAATGAGATGTGAACTTTGCATCTAAAATTCTAATTTGAAGAAAAAGCTTTTCCTCAAATTCATATACTTCTTTGGATAAAGGGCCATCAATTATCAAGCATACAGAAACTGGTTATTATAGCAATTTCATGTTTGACCATGTTTGCACTAGGGCTCAAGTTAATTTCACTGCGTCATACAGAAAGCATCAAATAACTGTTGTATGCCTGAAAATTGAAAATAAGTATTAAAGATCATGCTTTGTAAAACAGTTCTATTCTAGAACAAGTATTTCTGGTATTTAAGAGTAAAAACACACTTTCATTGAAATCCTGGTGCTTGCATGTTGGGTTCTGTGTCCTACATTTGCCTTCTGTAGCAGCAAAGCCCACCTGGCAGTGTTTTATTGGGTTTAGGTGCTTCAAACTAAAAGAAGCCTAAATTAGGGCCATCAAGCCCTAGAAAAGGTGAGCCTTCAGGTGTTTTATATTTTGTTAATCAATTCAGAAGGGCTATGTGTAATTATACTCTTTATCAAAGAAACCTAACTATAAATTGGCATCAGTAATGTTTACAGTTCTGTAATGTACTGTAATAGTTTGAGATACTTTAAGAAAACCCTCCAAATACTGAGATGCTTACTGCAATTCCCTTTTAAAGATTCAAAGGCCTTCTAATGACTTTGCATTCCCTATTTTTATCTTCTTTATAGCATATAGTATTATATATTTGAAATATGCTTTTCACATAAAATCAAACTTGAAAATACCCACTTAGAAACAATATTTCAGTAAATAGAGGGTTTAAGGCAAGTCATTCATTTGGAAAAATCCATTTCCATTTGTTAATCCTAGATTGACACAATTTTATTCCACCCCATCAGTGCCTTGGGATACAACGTACATTCAGCAAAGGGCACACATATGACCCCATGGACATACGTTGCAAGTCCTGAGTGCCCATTGAAATAATGGTAATATCTTCATATAAGGCGTGACCCACAGGGACATGGCATGGGAGGGGTTAATTTGTTTTGTTTCCAGTCTTGCTATTGTATGTGATTTTCCTAGGTAGGTAATGCATTCTTTTCTTACTAAACATCTTTGCAAACAAATACAAACCCCTTTAAAAGGTGCTAAAAATGGGTTTCTGAAAACATACAAAATATATTCATCATAGTATTTCCTCAATCACTGTTTCAATGCTTGATATCTGCAGGTTATTTCTTGCTTCTGACTGAAACTATTATTTGTTGTGGAATAACTGTTCTTTTGCAAAAGATTTTCTTCTTCTAGTTTTTTGGACCATATGGGCTGGACGCTTTCATGCCTTTTACTTCCTTTTTGAGTTCTTTTCAGTGGAAATACCAACAACACCAGGATGCTGGCAATATGAAGACAGAAATAGCAGGAGCTAAAACACAAACAAAAATAACAATTCAGTAAAACTTGAACCACTCTCACAGGATGTTTAAGGAATACACTGTCAAAACTTACTTGCATTTTTTGCACGTAAAACAGGAAGACATTAATATTTCCTTTAAGAAAAGTAATAAAGGGGAAATCAGAAATTAAGTCTTCCTTCATAGTACTTGGTGCTGTAGCAGAGATTTAAAGTGAACACAAGTCTGCTTTCAACTTTTTTTTTTTTTTTTTTACAAGTTACTTTTGGGAAGTCATTATCTTGTCTCACTATAAAACCATTCCAATGCACACAATCCCAAAGGTACTCTCTGGTTTTCTTCTTGCCTATTGTTTCCCCTCCCCACTCTCCCCCAGCTCCAGGAAACAGAAGTCCATGATAACAGGAAAAGGAGAGCACTTTCTGGTTTCTCACAACACAAACTATGTTTGACCACTAGAACAGAAATACAGTTTGCTGAGCTAACAGATCAATCATAATTATCACTGAAAAAGCTTCAGAAATCTGATGCCATAGAAAATACAAAGAAAAAGGAAACAGGTAGAATGCGCTTACCTGTAAAAGGTGATAGAGGGTTTTACAGAGAGCAGTACAAATGGCACAACTGTGTAACTTATTGCTACTTGAGTTGCCATCCACGTTACAATATCATAACATAGTTTAACAGCAGGAGAGTCAACAAAATAATGTCTGATATTGTTTCGTATCTGAAAAAGCAGATAATAGTAAATTAGCTTAGGAATAACTTGGAGAGCTATCTTACTGTACAGAGTTTGCTGCACTTCTACAAAATTCACAGAATGAATTTAAATGCTACAGCTTGGTCAATCATCTCTGAACTATCCAAAATGCCCATCAACTTTAACAGGAGCCAGTTCAGATTCCCTGCCTTTTAGGACAGCATGCTGCATTCAGCACAGTAATTTAAATATTTATGAATTTAAGTAGAATTTAAGGTAATCCCCCCTAAACCCAATGCTACTTTGGACTGCTTGTCTGAATGAGGCAGACATTGTATCTCATCAAGCCATTCTGTAAATAGTGCTGGAGTAAAAGAAAGCCAGAGTGCTTCTACTGAAAGCTTGTATATGGTAAGCCTTTTTCACATACTTGTGAATAAGATGTATTTTAGGATGAGTAGGGTATAAATCAGAATATACAAAATATCAGGTCTAGTGACATTTCAGAAGTCTTGATAACAACCAGTATCAAGGAGACTATTATAAAGTTACTCAGTTTTCTATGCTGGGTTTTTTGTTTGTAAAATTCTGTGCAAGCAATGGAATACCAAAAGTATTAAAAAAATCCAAAACCCACACAGGTTTGGGTTCAGTTTTATTTAAATCTATAATTAAAGACACTAGTAGATACTCATCCTTCCTTCCTTCAACTGAACTGTCATCCTTGCTCACACTCTTATTTTCTGACACTTTTATTTGAGCTTCTGTGCTGCTGATACCCTCCAGTCACCTGCATTCTGAAGAGTTGCACACCAAGTATACAGTTTAGCTTCTCCAATCTTCAGTTTCTTTAAAACTCCTTGTTCAGAAGAACATATCCAAGGCTAGCTCCTGCTGATTTCATTCTTTACATTAAAAACCTTTTTTATCCTTCCTGTCCTTACCCAAATTCACTTGTAGAAGTAGTTCTAGGCACATTCCCTTCATCCTGCCATCTCCCCACAGTTTTCTCCTATTGTCAATGTCAATTTCTCCTATTGTGCAATGACACATCAAAATGTGAAGTACCACTTTCCCCTAGCAACAGCAACAAAGAACAGCCTGCTTCATTTCTTATTCTCCTAGTTCTTTCAACAGAAAAGTGGTCTGTTATGCTGCTCTGAGCTGACACGATTTGTTTGTTCCTCTTTCCCATTGAGAAACTGATAAACCTGCCTCTGCTCTTAGCAGCTTTCTCAAGCAGAACTGTGAGAGACTCCTTGGAAGATTTGCTGGTTCCATACGGTTCTGAATAAGGGCTTCAAAAGCTCATTAATATGACTGCACTGCTGGCTGGCCAGTTTTGAATAGTTAACTGCGTGAGAGATTTTTATCTGCTGGTTGAAGGGGAGCATTCTTTACTTACCATCTTTACAAAGTACTGGATGGAAATTAGGGAGGGAATGGACTTTGCAAATGTATAGCATTGGTTCCCAAATTTTAAGTTACTTATCAGTGATTTTTTTTTTTCCATAATCAGAATTTTTTTTCAAAATGATCTTGGATAACATGATTCTTTTCAGCATGGCATAACCATACATGGTCAGTTAATCCAGAGAAAGAGCTTCCACAAAAGGTATGATACAAAAACTTTATAGGCTGTATACAGTCTTGCTTGTTTCCACTGATCAACCCCTTCCCATAATTAATCATTGCCACTGCTCTCACATCTAAGAAAAGCAAACACCACTACCAAACAGAGTGTATATCAACTGTAAAGCGTATTACTGGACTACAGAACATGATCAATTTCCTTTTACAAAACTTACTATTATTTAAGAAGATACTTGGTTGGTACTTACAGCTCGTGCTGCTAGCGTCATTAGTACTCCTGTTAAGAATGTTAAGTAATATCCTGGGTAAACCCCATGCCAAATGGCAGAAAGGATGAAGGTCTGGATTGTTGGGCTGAAGGCGGCACGCTCATAGCACACTCTGGTAAGTCAAAGACAATTCAAGATAATTAACATGAGACAAACCACCAACAGTCTTCCCAGTTATCAATTATACATTTGTACTTTTGGTAGTTTCTTCTCCAACACAACATTTGCAATGTAACTGTAATTTACAATTATATACCAATGTTGCCACTATACTATGACTTACAGAAAATACTTAAAGCTATTCACAGCTCCCAATTTAACCCCTCAGTGCTAACCTATTCTCAGTACCATCACATGCAGTACTTATTTATAATGAAGTGATACACAGGCATCCAAAGACGGGTGACAGTGTTAATAAGGGCTTTTGGGCCATCCAAGAACATGTTGGAAAAGCTGCACTGTAACGCAAAGAGCACCCCACAAATTTTTGTGATGAGTCAGATGTGTATTTTTCATAAAATGAAAGCGTTTTATAGGAGAAGGGGAAAATAACTACCTTCAATTTTGTGTAACAGAGAGACTACAGTGGGTAATGTATCTGTGTAGGGCAATTAGGTGAGCATGACAAAATTATAATTAATGACTCTAAGGATGTGAGAATATCAAATAAGGAGAATGCTGAACTCTGCTGTTAAATACTTGAGACTCTGCTTTATTAGGCAAGGTCTTACAGTAAGAAATTCTAGAAGGAAGAACAGAAAAAGGAATCCAACACAGGTAGTTCCTAGAAGACATTAAATGACACAATGACAAACCATCATGATGTGGAAGAATGATAGGAACCATGGTAAGGTCCTGATATGGATGGCTTCATCAAGATTTCTTTAATGTCTTTAATGATCTGAAAACCAAAAAGCAATAGGAAATATGGAAACAGATACACACTAACATGAAGCAAAAATAAACAGCACAAGCATGCATGAACACAAATCTAAAGCTAACGCACAAAAATGAGTTTTAACTGAAATGGCCATAGACACAAGAATGTAAAAAGGTTTTTATAAGCACACAGCAAGTAACAGAGGAAAAGAATGTATGGCTATTATTCCAAGATGACAAGCTAATAGAAGATGATACATAGGGATGAAGCATTCACTACTAATGTAACTACTTTACTACAACTTCCATATACACAAGAGATTGCCGACCCAAAGGATACAGTTAATGTTAAAGAGAAGAAGGTAAAAAGCCAGGATCTGAATAGGGGAAGATCAAAAGTGTATTTTGCTGATGTAGTATATTCCAGTCAAGTACATCTGGTAAGTTTTATTCTATAAGGCCTTCAGTGCAGGGTACCAGCTCAACCCTCCTCTCCCTGCCAAGGGGCTTCACTAACTAAGATGAGAACATGGGTTAAGCAGGGTGCAGGTGTATACATGTGTAACAGACAAAGCTATCTGCGGACATTTGCCCAAAACAGACCAACTCAGAGAGGAACGTAACATGGGTCAGACTAAACAAGACACTTTTGACACAAAGAACCCCTCAGCCTAGAAAGTACAAAAGCATTAGAAAAATTTGTAACAAGTCAGGGAGACATCTTGGAGCAAAATACTAGTCATCAAAACATCGGTCTGACACTGATAGAAGTTGCCCCACCGACATCATGACCAACATCATGTCTTGATCAATGCCGAGCATCCTCCCTGGTAGATATCAAGTGAACTAGATCCAGCTAGGGGCCTATTACTGCAGTCTGCAATACACAGGGAGCAATGTCTCATCCCTATCAGCTGTGTACATGTGAATTCGTGGTATGCTTGTCTAATAGGCACATGAATCTGAGGTTTACACAGAGCTGGAGAACTTGCATCTCGCACAGGCAGAGCACAGAAGCAGGGGCCCACAATCCCAGAAGGAGGGATGGTTTTGTATCTCATACGTCCTTGGAATTGGAGGTGCAGTTTGCATATAACTGTGTGTGTACAAGTGCGCTTTTTAAACTCCTTGGGATTAGTTACAGAGGAGTGTTAAGAAATGTTTATTGAACCAGAACATTGAACACATACATTGTTATGTGTTCTAGTACTGATATTAATTCTGAATGTATATTTCACTGACTGGTGGTTGTCTCATTAAAAACATTGATAAATGGCTTCAACCTTTTTTTAACTACTTAATGCAAATTGTTCCTTGCAAAGCATTCAGGAGTTTAACTAGCGAAAGTCAGATAAAATATACTCTAGGCTTCAATTTCAAAGAGTAAAAAGTAAGCCTAAACAACTCCATGAATTAGTCAATAACAAGTAGTATTGAAATGCTTCACTTGACATTCCTAAAAGCAAACCAAGGAAACAATCGTCATCACAACAGGCTGAGAAAATTTATTCAAATACAGGTGGTTCAGGTGAACTTATCCATAATTTGCTCCAGAAGTGGAAAGAGCATCAACTGTTCAGGAAGGTACTGCCTCTGGTCTGGTTCTATACTGTCATTACTATCTTGGGTGGTAGACTGAGTAGTGTATGTTCCCAGTTCATCTTCCTTTCCTTTTTTGGGGTGGAAGGTAGTTTGGACAAAACTGACATTGTTTTCTTAGCAGACAGAGCACTAGAATCCAAAGTATAGACCATATAACAAGAAAAGTAGAAGATATAAATGAGTACCCATTCCTGAAGAATGTAGCCAAATATGAATCAACAGTATGAAACACTAAGTATCAGCTGAGCATGAATCAACAGTATGCTGCTGCTGCAAAAAAGATGTAATACTGTGATGTGTTAGAGTGTTATCTAAGACAATATAGGTTAGACAATCCACTTAGGTCATCCAGCTCTGCCAGTAACAAGCCAGGGAAAGACCTCAGAAGTTGTAGCAGAAGTATTACATCCACTATAAGAAGACAGGAAGTTTGGACAGATGCCAGAAGAGAGCAACAAGAACCACAAAGGTTTTGCAAACATGACCAAAGACAAATGGAATTAGGCATTTTCTTTAGAAAAAAAGAATGAACTCCTTCAGCACTAAAAGGAGTTTCATTTAGACTCATTTCACTTAAGTGATTGAAAAGTTTTTTGAAACACAACCTTTTCCTATTGTTTTAATACTGATAAACTTCTGTTCTCTGACTAAATTAAAATGCATTTTAAAATAGCTAAATAGCTTATTTGCTTTATTAAATGATCCATTTCAATACCTGAAAGCATGCAACTCTTCCTTGCTGGCTGCCCCAGCAACAGATTCTATTGCCTATTGAGCCAAATAGAATAATCACATAAAATTCAGCTTCTGTTTTTAATTGGGTCAGAAAAATATTTAGGAAAGAAATTACAGAAGAAAAAGGAACACCGGATACACTAGACTGTTTCTTCCACCAGATTTGTCTTGCCAGTCATCCTAGAGAAGAGACAAAGGCCTCTGAGTGATCTTAAGACATGGGTTTTAGTTAAACTTGTGCCTATTGATAAAAGATCAACTGAACGGAGACTTGGAGAAGGGAAACCACACCTGTGTGCTACTCAAGAACACTTTTTTGCTTTTTATTTACCACAAAGTAGTAGTAAAAGCAGAATGATGTAGGTCACTGGGTACTCACTATACCTGTTTCCCAGGTAAAGAAAAAGGTGCCTCTGAGGGATATTAATTTGCAGGTTTTGTTGACAGCACATTGTAGGGTTTGATATTTGCCATGCACTCACTGTGGAAGGAGCACAGAAAGTTGTCTCACAGAAAGTATGGAAGTTCCTATAACACTGTGTGGCTAAAACTTTGCAGAGCTTCCAGAGGCTAAAGATGTACATCTTGCCTGCTGCTTGCAGCGACATGCACTGCTTTCAATGCTAAGAGAGAGCAAAACAAGAGATGCCTCCACAGATTAGTAGTTTTAGATTCCCTATGACCAGTGAAGAACAGTTTCTATCACAACCTGATGGGAACTTACTCTAAAAGACAAGCCCTAAATTCAGAAGCTTTAATTCAAGTATTACAAGAAGAATGTCCTGTGCAGTTGCTAAACAACCAACGTTTTGTAAAATTTAGCTTTAAATGTTAAATTATCTTCAAAGAAATATTTATCTAAGAAACTGCAGTGAAGAAAAGCTTTCTTTTAACACATACCTTTTAAGCCAAAGAGCTGTTTGGATATTCCAGTTATCAAGAAACATCTTGAAACTTGTGGAAAACTGTAAAATAAAAAACTATTTCTGTGATTGTAAAGTTACAAAAATTCTGATGTATAAATTATAAAAAAATCTCCCAACTCTCATGAGTTGAATAAAGTACTCACTCAACTACTTATAACCACAAAATATTTTGGAAGTCGACTGACAAGCAGAATATATTCAAAACAGACTCTATTTTTGATCCTTTCCTAAGGGTATGAACACGTCTTTTCTGACTTAGAACATACTCACTATCCTGAGGAACAAAATGCATAGGAAAAGTTACTGAAATTACAAGCAACTACCTACATGGGCACGAATTTCATGTGAAAGAGCCAGAAACAAACCTCTATTTGCTGGATTCTCAGATTTGATATTAGATCCCAGCGTGTCACTCCATTTTTATCATAGCCTCTAAAACCAAACCCTGCTGCATTATTAATTGCATCTGCTGCAATGAAACAAAAAGAAACATATTAATTATAAACTGCCTGTGTTACAAATCATGCATCCTACATGTAATTTTTTCAAAATACGTATCACATTTTAAAGGCTACTTGTTTCTTTAAAATACTGAGATCACTGTATCAGAAAATAATCCAAGGAACATATTGGTTTTCAATTAAAAAACTAAAGAATGGAAGGCAGCTCTATGCACTTCATAGTGCAGATGTCTCTTCTCTCTCATACCACATACTTAGACTTACTTGATCAACTATACAGAAAAACAAGCTCAATGACATGCATCAAGACTATGAAACACTGGCTGGTTATAATGATTTGAGACAGCAGATCTAACACTCAGATGGGTGTCCTTGGTCATCACTACACAGCCACATTCTGTTAGCTCAGAAATGATCAAAAGCACTGCAATTCGATTGTCACGCCTTTTAAATTACAACCAGCAAGGAAAGAGAAATCACTCAGTTTGTATTACCATATGAAAAGAACTTACTTTATACAATAGTGACTTGTAAGAAATTCGGGGGGTTATTTTCCATTTTCCTTTCTTTTCAACAACTTTCCCAAGGTATTAATCCAGTGTATTTGGAAAGTAAAAGAAACAATTGACTCAAACAAGACAGTTCCTTTCCTGAAGTTCCGCTTCTCCAGTTACCTACTAGTCTGGAGGAGGGCTTTGTGACATTTGATTTATTAGAGGGTAATTTATAATATTGTTATTTCCTCATCAAAAACAATTTCAAAACCCACCTTTGAAAGCAACAAAACTTGCTGCTATTCATCTGATATCACTGATGTTGACTCAAATAGTAGAAAATGGTTTTATGCTCAATTAGAAACAGCTGAAGACATGACCACAATCTCTTGCTAGCTAGAGCAAAAACTACAACTAGAGTAAGTAGTCATTTCATTAACCAGCATTTTAGTAAGTATTCATTTTAAGTAATTAGTTTCATTAACAGATTTTTTTCTTCAGTGTAAAGAACAGCAATGTACAACTCCAAAGCATGACATCCAGCAGAACTGTTATGGCCCCTCACATTCTACTCATACCATCAGAAGTTTAGATGAGGTGAAGCAAAAGGAAGAAGGAAAAAAAAAAAAAAAAGCGCTATTTAGCAAACTACAGGGTTGATATAGTTTATTTTCTTTAGTATTTTACCAAACAAATGCTAGCCCTGCACTGCTAGTAAGTGCATAAGGAGAAATTCATCTGAAGTGTTACAGAGAAAAAAAATCAAAGATTATTCATTTTTCAGATGACTCCTACTCTTTACAGATGATGCTACTGGTGCATAAGAGCCCAATATGCAAAATTATTTCACTCCACAACAAGCCCCAGCACTACTATATCCAGACAAGCTGAAAGCACTTCATTCATTGACCAGGAATGAAACCAGCAGCTGTAAATGAGTCATGCTGCACTGCTACACTAAAGCTTCCTTTATTGTATTGTTTCCCACAGATTCTCTCTCAAAAGAGTTATGAAACAAATATGTAAAACTGGAGAGGAGGAGGAAGCTGATGAAATCTGGTTTATGAGCCACTTTCAAGACGTCAGTTTACAAAAATACAGCATTTTGCTGTTGTATGTGTGTTGAGGTTTTATTTTTCAAGTAATATGACCTGAAAATCAAAACATTCTTTAAACTGTATCATCTATTCAGAGTCTTAAATCAGTGACTATGGGTGTCATCCTGTCGGTCATTAGAACTTCTAATGAACAAAGACTAAAACCGAAATATCAACCATCAAATTCTGAAAACACTACCAGAAATGCCATCTACTATTAACAACGCCATAATACATCTGAATTCCAATATATTCATTTTTCCTTCATGCTTGAATAACATCAAGCAAATTACTGATAACCACAGAAAGAGGCTCAGAATAACCTTTCAGATATGCCAAAATGAAGGTATAAAAACTCAAACCAAAATGAACCAAACCAGGGCTTGTACCTCAGAACGGATTCACAATCTTTTTAAAAATCAAACAAAAAAAAATCATTGCTCATTATAAAATTATTATTCTAAAAAAAAAAACAACAAAAAAAACCACACCAAAAAACAACCCTTATGTTTCACTCAGCTTTGTTCAGGAGACCATGATCCCATTTGCAACACTGTCACAACACTGTGCTTAGACTTATGGCAAGTTTTGTTTCTCACAGAGACACCATTCAATATACTTTGACAATACTTCATAATATTTATAGGTACTCATGTTCTCCTAAGGCCTCAAGAGGGCACTGTCACTTTTTTAATACATGCTTATTGTGCAGCATCTCAAATGAAACTCAATACATACGCTTTATTTTTTTAATATATACACACTTACCTAAAGTCCATGCAAAATAATACTTGGGTCTGGCAGCCATAAGAGACACGTACAGGTAGAAAAACCTTACAGGCCATGAAGCTGTAGCTCTGAAGTTGTCATCAATGTTGTATTCCACAGGCAAAGTTTCTGTAATTGTCATGTGGAAGAGTAAGGACAGTCCACAGATTAAGAGCTTCTGTGCCACAGCTATCTGAAATGTTTAAGATGGGAGACTTTGTAAGCTTCCTTTTCGTTAATGTTCCAGAAACAAAGGCAGATTATAATCCTCCTTCATTAAACATATGTACATACATGTCAGTTTTTCAGCAATGTACACTACCAACTTTAAAATAGTTGATAATATTTTATAGAGTCTCAAGGAGTAGTTATCTGGAGTCGGGAGCACTACTTCTGGTAAACAACACAGCAAATCCAACCTCACTGCAGTGAGCCTCTATAAACCCTGTCAATACTGGGAACACTCTTTGCAACTCCAATTTTTTTCTTTCTTCATTGTCAAATTACTGAAGCAGGTAAGTTTTTAAGACATCACAACACGAAGTATATAATCTAGGACAAGAGAAGTACAATTATTGCAGAGATTCCCAAAACAATGGCAAAGCTTCAGTTCATTTTTGGTAGTCTTTGGCATAATGCATGTGTTCAGTTCCTGCCCAACCCAATGTATCAATCATCTCTATTAGATTATTACAATATATGAATTCTAAACCAACTGAAACACTGAAAGAGTTTATGAATTTTCAGCTAAAACACCTCAGTTCTATACAGACCTGTTTTCCCAACTAGAGTGTTCAAGCTATAAGGAGTCAAATAATATGCTCACAGACATGTAAAAATACATTGTTTAGGCAGGACCCAGACTCAGATTTTCTCAAAATACTATTTTATTATAACCACCACACTAAAGAATATAGTCTTTAGGAAAACATTTGTAAGGTTCTATTATAAAAACACAGAGAGCAATAAGGCACGGCATTGACTGCTTTCAATTACTAGTCTGATCCACATCCCAAAGGCAGACACCATGTTCCGTGCAAGCCCCTAAAGTAACACACTAACCGAGCAGCTAGAAAAGAGAAGCTTGAGAGCTAGTTCATTTAAATGTAATTTTCAAGTTTTGACTGTAAGTGGTATCAGTATTTAAACATTACAGTTTTCATTTACATTTCAATTTTATAGACACTGAACTTGTCAAGAAAACAATCAATCCAGCTATTTGTCTTTGAAGCATCAGAACAAAAAGATAACAAGAACCCTTTTTCTGTCCCTCCTGCTTCCAGTATACTTGCCCAAATTTAAAAGATAACATCCTGCTTCAATTAGAGTGCAGCTTCGCATGTCTAATTTCACAATAAAGAGTGACTCTGTTTCATGATACAGAATGGAGCATTAAGTGCCCAACTGAAAACACAGATTTCTGTAAGACCCAGTTACGAGATGTAAGCGGTGGTGCAACCTGATAAAAAAATTAGACTTGGAAAAGCTGTAAAACAGTGAGGGATGCAACTGTGGATATTGCATAGATCTCACATGGCTCATTCTCAGAAGGTATTTCAGAGAGGATCAGAAAACCCAGCTAATTAAACAAACCAGCTGGTTAATTCAAGGGGCAACTACTTACTAACAGCTAAAACTAGTGTTTAATTATTTCTTTTCTACTTGCTTTCTAATAAACTTGATTTCACTATTTTACTCTATTACAAGAGCTCAAAGTAAAGGGCATTGACTTTCTGCCCTGGTTTTGGCTGGGACAGAGTTAATTTTCTTCCTAGTAGCTGGTACAGGGCTGTGTTTTGGATTTAGTCTGAGAACTAATGCTGATAACATGGATGGTTTAGTTGTTGTTAATCTTTAACTTTGGCATGCAATATCTGATACATACAAAAGTTAGATATTTGTAAATACCAAAAGGCATCACCCCAAAGCTCTGATGACAGTAGCAAGAATTTAACTTCAAAGTCCAAGCCATAATTAAAAGTCGTGTTCAATTTAGCATGAGAAACCGTATTTATAGGCTGCTAACATTAATACACAACTTAAAACATAACCATATAAAATAGATATTTTCCATCTGAAGATCTCTACAAAGTCTCAGAATAAGTTTTGTTCAAATTATAAGTAAAGTTTTCTCTATTTAAAGGCCCGCTTTTGCCACTGCCACTATTCACCAGTTTTTCTGTTGGTAAATACAAATCATCGATCCGCATATCCAACCCAAAATATGCTTAGTAGCTGTTAGAAGATTTTAATTAAATTGTGGAGGTGAAAGCCCTTCTTTTACAGGGAAGCATCAGTTTCAACAAAACCCATATTCAGAAAAACAAAACTCAAGCAGGGTTCTGCCATAAACTGTACGTTTAACAAAATTATCTCGGCAGTTTTTCGTTTGTACTTGTAAGAAAAAATACTGAGAAACCATTTTTTTTTAGTTCATTTGTTTAGTATTTAAATGCTGTATTTCTGCAATTTAGCAGCAACATTTAATCAAGCACTACTTTAATCATAATTATAAATCTCAGCCCCTCAGTCAAGCTGATACCACTTACAGGGATCAGCATCAGGTATATTAGTGTCCTTAGCAAACAGTGATGGAGATCTGCCTCTACAAAGACTGTGAGATGCAGTCCCTGTCTCCTCACTTTCAGTGCAAGTTTTTTTGCCTTTTCCTTCTACTGAGTCAGATTAGAGAAACAAGTCAAGTGGAAACCCAGAGTTTGGGCTTGGGTTTTAGCTTTTGTTTCATTTCAGGTTGTTGGGGTTTTTTTTGGTGGGGGGTGTTGTGCTGTTTAGTTTTGTTGTTGTGGGGGTTTTGCTTTTTGTTTTCTTTTGGTTTGTTTTTTAAATGACAACTTCGTTTAAGGCTGGATCAAATTATCTGAATCAGACCACAGCGCATTGCAAAGCATGTTAGTACTGCTAGGATAAGCAAAGGTCCTTACCTTGCATGGACCCTACCCCTTGCATATTCAGCAAGAGTTTATACTTTGGTTGGCCTAAATAGATCATTAAACTATAGCCTTAGGTTTGTTTATAGCACTCAAGTTTTTAACACATTTACATACAAATAAGAGCCCCCACCTGACAAAATAGTCTATAGTTCAATCACCAATATAAATGCATTAGGTAAAACGTTAATTCACTTCCTATTGCTTAATTAACTAGGGAAGTGATCTAAACTTCTCTGGAATCACTGGATCACACAAGAGGGTTGGTCAGTTTTTACAAGGATGAAATAACTAATTTAAAAGTTTAAACTTTAAATTTCTTTTAAATTTTCAAATATGAAAATAAGCGTTCCATTAAGGCCTCAAATGAAGTAGAACATACAGCTTATTTTACAACAAGAAAAGTAGAAAGGCCTCGCTTGTTTGGTTTTGATGAACAAAAACTGGGCATAATCTATATTAAAAATACCAAATTATGATCACAGCTGAGAAAGAAACAGTGACAGGACAAAACCAAATTAGATGGAAATATAATTAGGTTGAAGGCTGGATATCTAGTCAGAGAAAGGAGTTCAGGAACAGCTTTCTAATTGAAGCAATAAATGTGAGAGTCATTGAGCTCAGAAATTTTGTAAATATAATACTGTATAAACATCTATAATCAATTCAAATTATACAAAAAAGTAGAAAAGGATCTTAAACCTTTTATTTGAATGAACTTGTTCTTGACTGATAAAGAATCAATAAGGAGCTCAATATAATATTGAACTCCATTAAAGCATATTATTCTGGGAAGGTTAGCACTTCAGGTAAAAATTATAGGTAACTAAGCAAGAGCTTTATAACCTGTAGGAAGAGCCTGCATAATAAGCAAGAAAGCAGATATCTGCTGACAAGAATCTTGTATTTTAAGGGTAGCCACAATAAAAAGAAACTTACAAAGACAGATATTAATTTCTGAGAGTTGACACCACTTTGAGCACCAACAATTGATAGCTTGCAAAAAGGCACAATAGGAGGGATGTAAGAAATAAGTTTTAATACGCTGACTTGATTCATTTAACATGCAATGAACACAGCAATAATACTAAACCAAGTTAACATCATGCAGTCAACACACAGTATAGAGGAGGAGGCTGCCATGAACTACTTTGGTTATGTAATTATATTTAACAAGAAATGAAACTTACTGAAAGTCAGCAGAAGGGCTTATTTCTTTCCATTTACTACTTTAACATTTGCTGATCCCCATTACATTCCTTTTTTTTTTTTGAGTTCCTAACAATTTATTCTTCTTAAAATAACATGAGGATCAAGAAACAAATTTAAAGCATTAATATGAAGTTAATGGTATTTAAATATTCTTCTAGAACAAGACAATTAGTATTATAATTGATGCAGCAAATGCAGTAAAATTATAATACCCATATTTCTCCAAAAGCACACAATACTCACTGGTGTTATAAAACGCAGACAGATTTCTCTAAAACCAGTGGGGAGATGAAATAACAGCACAGACAGCTTCTCTTTACATTGAAGCTAATGCAGCATAAATTGCAAAAAGTTTCAAGCATCTCAAGAGCAATTTATTTTAAGGAAAACCACTTACCTGAAAGAGCAATCCATCATAGGTTTACATTAATTTCTATTGACTTTGTTCAGACTACTAGCAAGATTATGTGGTAAAAAGCTAGGTCGTCCTATCAGGCAACCAGTAGATGCATGTCCAGGAGTACAGATACTGCCAGATTAGTTCCATTTATTTGCAGTAATTTTGCTACATATTTTTCTGCAGAAACAGCATTTTATGTACATAAGATGTGATGCCTCAACTGAACCAAACAATGGTTAAAAACAAAAAGATGTGTCTGCAACTTTGCCAAGACAACACATTAATGCAGACTGTAGACTATGAGGCACCAACCTACGCAAGGAATTCTCCTGTGCCTTTTGCCCTTCCTGCCTACTTGCTCCACAGCATTGCTATGAGCTTAGGTGCTCCGTCATCGTGTGGAGCAGTTTAAAGGGTTATCATCCTCCAGCCACCAGTTTACATCCATTTGGTCCAAGTTACTACAACTACAAAAGACTGGTGGATTGTAATGTGCAAAGAGTCCTCATCTGCATTCAAAGAAGATGACATGATCGACTGGGAGGAACTCAGTGTCACCTCAGCTGTGGGGATGGTAACCTTTAGGTGGTCGGAGTGCCAGTTGGTCATCCGTAAGATAAACAGAGAGCAGGAAATTGGTGCTGGAATAATGAAAGCCATTCATCTATCTGAAGATTTCCATGATAATTCTGCTTTTTAAGTGAGGTAATGATTATCTTAGGCAGACACAAATTTAGAAGTTTGATATACTCCTATTTAAGAGAACAGGAAAAGAGTGAAAAGGTAGCATTTGGTACCCTAAAATTTAAGAAGTAACAAGCTAACAGGCCATACCATCTCTTCTGTAAGGTATGATCAACTGGACTTTTGTATGTATTTGGCCTCTTTTGCAATAACAGAACAAAGAGAAAAAAGAAATATTGTATGGATTACTAGCCACGGTGTTCTGGCTATTCCATCTTTTACTACACCTTCAGATCAAAATCCATCTTTAACACTTCTCTACATGAATGAAAGCAAGAAAAATGAAACTCTTCTATGACTGCTTTTCACTTTGTTACATAGAGTGTTTGATATTTGCGGCAAGAAGACATTAAAAAGAAATAGAATTTGTGAATGTTCATGGAAATTTACTGGAACTTTTAAGGCTCAGCTTTCCAATGACAAAATGTGCATTTCATCCTTACCAGGACTTTTTGTTATGGACAGTATCTGCTTTGAAAGAAACATGCATGAACTGTTTTAATTTAAAGACAGCTTTTTACCATATAAGCTTGTTAGGAAGCTTCAGTTTAATCTGCTTTGATCCACAAGATCCAGACTGGAAACCATGGAGAAAACCTGCCTTAGAAAAGAATAAGAGTTTATGAGCAGGGAGCTATACTGTTGATGAATGAACTCCAGATACAGCTGAGAAGTTATGCCTGTAAATGAACAGTGCAAACCAAGCTTTCCATGCAATGATTACGTAAGCATCAGCACTGCAAGAGTCATACATCTTACATTTGGGGAAGGATCCGTTTGTTCATATTTGGTATCTTCCTTCCCATTTGCTTCAGACTGTTGCAGTTGGTATGATCTGCCTTCAATGAAAGTAATATAGTCTTTGTAAGAGCATAACGGGCCTGCCAGGATACCCATGAAATTACAGTTGTAACTTAAATACTCCAGTAGACTTGGCATGCGTCTGTAATTCAAAGACAAGCAACTTGTGAGATGGAATGTGTAGTTCTACAGAATTTCCACAGCAGGAAAAGTCATACTCCATGTTATTGCTTACTCTAACTGCAGTAAAACCCACATGTAGAAAAGCAGTTTGTGTGTCTCTTGTAATCACAGCTTAAAACAATCTGTACTGAGCATTTTCAGACAGATCTCCTGAACTCTGGTGACTCTCTCCTCGCACAGCAGAGATATCTGAAGCTGAGCCTGGGGAAGGAGTAGGAAGGGTGTTTCCCTGCGTGTTTGTTCAACTCTAGGCTTTCTTTTTTTCCCTTCAATAACTGAATTGGTAAACAAAGGTTTGTGTTAACTGGCAATAATTTCAATTAAGGAAAATGCCTCAAGTCAAGCCTGTTTTGCCCAGGACAATATGCTACTTTTAAGTCTCCTGATTAAAGAAAGTGGAAAAAGTAAGTTAAATGCTAAATATCAGAATTAAACAAGCATGCTCCTTCACCAGCTACTTTAAATGTGTACTGAATGTTAACTTGTCTCCTGCCCTGATATGGCATTAACTTGCACAGACTGCATAGAATTTAGAATGTTTTTCTTTAATAAGAATAAAAACTTCTAGTGATATTTTCCAGAAGAGATGTATGAATTAAGCTTCAAACGTAAAAAGCATAGATCCATTTTACATGAGTAAACTCTTTATCTTGAATGTAAACTGTAGCAATTACACAGAGCATTAAGGCAGCACACAAAACACCAGCTTCTTTCCACCCCAAAACTAGACTCACAGAAATGCCTGAAAGCCTACCTTACAGCCAAGCACCTCTGAGATGGAGTCAAGTCTTCATTTTTCCGAAACATTCCTAGGGAAAAGGACAGGGAAAAGGAAAAATAAAGAAAAGCTAAACCCCACACATGAATTAGCAGTTTCTTTACTCACTAGAGCAAGCCGCATGCTGCAATGTAATTTCTTAAGTCCTCAAGCAATTTCAGAGGTACTACATCATGTAAAATTTTTGCTGGAATTGGATCAAACAATTCTTACTGTTGACAACATTACAAACTCTTGTATCCTCAGTTATACCCAACAGCAACAACACCTGAAATTACATGGATTTCAGGAAAGCATTAAGAAGGCTTGTAGTAAGTGTTGACAAGTAATTCCTCTACATTGGTTAACATTTCAAAGTCTGCAAGTTTTAAACCCCCTTACTCCCAGTCCTGGAAAATTGGACAAGCCCCAAACCTCTTTCAACATTGCAGTTACCCAGGGACATCTCACTGATGACTGACTCGATGTATAGTACGAACACAGTTCAAGACAGACTTAAACAATTCAAAAGTTAAGCAGACCTCAAGACCACCTTCATGCTGCAGCTAAAGACTCCAAACAAGGTCCAGTGCGAACATTAAAAGGTGCTCAAGTCTTTCACCAGCACCAAGGAGAAGCCCTCACCCCTGCAAGCAGAAGCCGGCAGGGCAAGTCTAAATTCAGCAGCAAGACTGAATTTACCTTCTTGCCATAGGGACCACTTTCTGAAATGCTGGTGGTTACCCCGAAAGATGGGCTTCAACATCTGTACTCCCATAAAAAAGTGAAAAAATATGACTTCAGCACTTAAAATTATTCTTATCCACTAACTCAGGGGTAGAGACGAAGCAGAGCTCTTGCCTTCAAACAAGTCCTGGCTTATGCTGCCAGCACTGCTTGCCAAAATGACTGACTGCTTCAGCTCCTTCTGTAGCCCCTCCACTGGTTCAGACATTAGCACACACGTCCATTCCCTGCCATTCACATTTGCAAGTTTCCTTTGCCATCACAAGCAATAAGAAATTTATTTTTTATGATCACAGTTTCCCAAAGGAAGGTTATGGAATCCCATGTGAATTATCTTCCTTCCTAGCAGTGCCTAAACTCAACAAACAATTTCTAACCAAGTTTGATGAAAGACCAGAGGTAATATAGATACGAAATCTCAATGTGCTTTATGAAAATAGGTGATTCTACAGAAGATCCTTCTCTAGTCACAGAAAACTTGCCTTCAGCCCCACCCCTTGATGCCAGTAAATCCAGAGGGGAGCGCTTACATTTGAGAGAATAGGACAATTTTAGGTCATTAGGAGAATTTTAACTGGAGCCAATTTTTTTTTATTTTTTAAATATCAAAACCAGTCAAGCTTAAGATAAAAACAGATGCGCGGGGCGGGGGGGGGGGGAGAGGGTAGAGGGGAAGCCAAATCTCATTTATTTCTATGACTTGTGGAAATACTCGTTAACTAGAAAAAGATTATAACACTGTTGTCTTCATATGACTCCACAAACCATGACCTATACACACTTACAACTTTAAAACTGCACTTCTAATCTTAAAGGTAGCTGAGAATACGGACGGGTTAGCGACTTGCAATCTCCTCTCCTGTAATATGACCTGGAAAAATACCTTCCTCAGTCCTGATCCTTCAGAGTTCAAAGTGACCCCTATTCATCTGCATTCAAGGCAAGAAATTAAAGGACAAAGCATCATGCCAGACTTCATGCAGGCAGCTTCTCTTCCTCATCATTACATTTCACATCATCTCCTTGTAGGAGAAGCATTTTGAAAGGCCCTTTCCACCTTCAAGGTCATAAGATTACAGTTCTCAGTAGTGAATCTATACTCCTATAGATTAGTGTAGATCACATGACATGACTACCGTAGGGAAGTAGCCTGTACTCATCAGCCTTCAGTCTCTCACAGCATATACAATGCAAATTGGCTCGAGCAGGAGCATCTTTCACTGTTACACTCCACATGAGTATTCACACTCTTTAGTCAGAAAGTGGATGCAGTCACCAAGCGTGTTAAAGTGAACTTGCATAAAGCCAGATTAACCACCATATAAAAGGTATTTAGACAAATAGAAGAGAGGTGAGGAAGAAAGAAGTGGCATATTTGAACTGGGTTCCAGTTATATACATATGTAATAAGTCACTAAGGCCTAAATAACCTGGTGAGCAATACAATTATTGTCTCAAACATACCACAAACAAGTAAGCCTCCATTAATTTTTCATTTCCTTATCTCACTAAGATCTCCCTCCAGCCAGCAATTTCTTTGAGGTCACTTCAGTGACTTGCCCTGAATTAGTTTGTTGCAGGCTTCTTTCATTTAAATGTCTTCTCAGTGGCTTGAAGGCCCATTTATCACCTCTGCACAGCATGCAAGAACAAGGAAACGATTGATCTCTGCCTCTGTCATACTCTTGAAAGCTTCCAGGAAGCTACTGTTAAGATTTTTTAACACATAGAAAATACATATGGAAAACATGCTCTTACACTGATGCTTATCTAATGAGAGATGAATTAATATACATCCATTCAATATTTCCCAGGCAGTGTATCTGCCCATAGGAACAGAGGCCTCATTAATCATAGGTCTTCCTTACCTACTTCACATTGGAGATGAAAAAACCCCACTTTAAGAGTACACCACTGCTAGGGAACTCATGAAGTTTTGTAACCTTTTTCTGGGGTTATGACAATTGTTTTCTTCTGTCCTAAAATAGGACTACTACAAGAGCTGCAGCTTTTAGTTGCTATCAGCTCACAGTGGAGATTACAGAAAATGGGTTTTATCGAACATCTGTTAGAGAAGTGAAGTCATTTGGTCACTCAGGAACCATAACTTGATTTTCTCATCTGTAAAGTAGGAACTCCTATGCTCTTTCCTTGGTAAAAGAACTTCGTAAATCATCATAGCAAAATTTATCCCCAGCGGTCTAGATCATGAGGAAATTGCATCTTTTCATTCCTCCTCAAGAGATCATATCCCAAAGGTACACACCAGTATCCTGCTATATAGACTTTATTAAGGCATATTATGACTACTATCATGCTCTCACTACAATAATACAATGTTTACAATCATATTACAGCACCACTCCAGCTTTGCTGTAACTCTGCTTGAATATATCCACCTTTGTATTTGCATGCAATCTGGCTAATCAGTTACTTATTAATATTGCTTAGATATAAGCCTGTACTACAATAATAATCTTAAACATGGAGATCATATCAGAGGCTCTTTTGTAATTACAGTCAATTTTGAGGTTGTGAAATGGATCACCAGCTGAGCCCAAATGCATGCCGTTATTAAAATAGTTTAAGACTTGAAGACAGGCAGACAATAACAGTTTTAACTGTTACTAGTACATCGGCAGCAACAGAAGCAAACAGACAGAGATGCCAGTTGAGTAAAAACGCAAAGAAGCTACAAAAAGCATGAAAAATAAGAAGTCTTGATATCCAGAGAGCCATGCAAGCAAACATAGGTCCAGAACAACACTTGAAGAGCTCAGAGGGGAGCAATACAATACAATTCTTTTAAACACTCATGTACGTGGCACTGTAATCAAAGTTATTTGGTAACAGATATTGAAACAATAATGACTATGCTGTCACTAACACAAGATGGAGCACCTAAGAAAAAGAAAATAGATCAAGAGACAAGTGGAGAGAGCATTAGAAGAAACTCCTGGAGATAAGAAATCATCAAGTTACCAAAAATACAAATCCACACATCATGGCAGTTTCAGTGACATAATTAACAGACAAATTAGAGAAAAACATTCTTGCTTAAACAGATGCAACTGTCTTGCTATAATACCAGCATTTATGAAGTGGAACTGGGTCATGGCCACCTATCAAAAATCCATGCGAGTATCTAGTTCTACGTAAAGAAGTGCACGTCTCTGTCTCGAGAGTTGTTCAGTTTCTCTCTTGCTCATACCTTCCCAAATACACTTTTTAAAAGATATAATAATAATAATAAAGGCTATTTGAAATCAGAAAAGTGCATTAATAGTTTATGAGACATTTCCATAAAGATAACAATAGTCTTAACTGACCACCTCTCACTACAACAAAGAATCCCCACTTAATCACAGAAGTTGGCCAAAACACAGTATGTTCCTTTTTACCACAGGGTCATGTTGTGACAGTCAGCAATTGAGCCTGGTAATCCTGTTTTGGGTTTGTAGGTATTTATTTAAAATAAATTTGAAATATCACATCTCATGTACCAAAATACATGAGCTGATCAGTCCTTCAGTAGATCCACATTTCCAGCCACTGAGCCAGAGCAGACCAATACTAAAGCTATCTGCAAGCCTGTAGAGCGATGCAGTGTCTTTCTGCTGAATATGGGAACTATCTGCCTCTGATAAAAATGAAATAATTGAGTTAACTGAAAATAAAGGAGAAATATTTATATCAACTTAATCAAGAAACATTCTGCAGTACTTCTGACACTATACATTGCTCAGGAACAGCCAACAATACCACTACTATTAATGTAACAGCAGGTACTGCACATTGGTTGGGACTGCTTATTAGCTGCAAACCAGCAAGAATTTGCTTTCTAATTTGCATAATAATAAAAAAGATCTGAAAAACCTCCCAGGTGCATGGTGTAGCATCTCAACTAATACAGTGCTTGCACATGAGTTCCTCTAACATCACCTTCATTTCTTTTTCCTCTTCTCCTTCCCATTTTCCATGTATTTTATATGTCCATTGAAATCTTTCTCCTCTCAGGGGCCATACTAGACAGAGGCTATGCTTTCATTATTTTGCAGGGAGAAATAGGCCCTAATAGCCTATTTGGAAATCTTAAAGCTTTGTAATAGTAGAATAGCAATATAAGCAAAAACAGCATAAAATAATCCAGACATTGGCCTAATAGCTTGATGTTGGAGCAAAGTAAATGAGACCTAAAATACTGGTGTAAGACTCGCCTTTAACTGCATTTCACCAATTATCATTCAAACTAAACTGCAGAGGTAAAAAAGTAATTTGAGTTGCATATTCCCTGTATTCTATCTCCTTTCAGTTCTCACAGTAAATGCCTTACTAAATCAGTATCTACTCTGATGCTTATGAAAGTGGAGAGCACCAGATACATAGGAGGAAATAATAATTAGGGGGAAAAAAACCCAGCAAGCAGTACTCCAGGAAAAACACATTCAAAAAATTAGCAACTACAGAGCTGAAAACCCAGGGCATATGGGATGGGAGAAGGGGTCACACAGGAACAAAGAGTTTATTTCCTTTTGTGGTTGGAAAGCATATGAGCAGCTGCAGGGAACTAAGCAGCAGCTGACAGAACAGAAGAGTGTTATGGTTCTGGTTTCTTACCTGTATCTAGCCACACATTTATGGAAAAATGCAACACAGTAATATGAAAAAATGCTTTGGAATAATTAGATTTTGTGTTTTGTAGAGCAGGATTGAATTTGCCTTCAAAGTTTTATGTGTTATTTAGTTTAATTAAATAAATAAAAAGTTTGGAGGAAGCTGTGAGAAGATTTTTTTCCCTTTTAAATATCAAATATCAAGTCTAACATTCCCTAGCTTTGTGGGCTGAATTGCTTGGAGATTCAAAAATAAATACATTGCAAACTCCAGAACTTCAATGGGTTATGAATATAAACATTTGAAGAGATTCTTTGTTTAAGATTCATTAAGCACTAGAATTAAAACCAAGCTGCCAAAGCGCATAGAGATTAGAGAGGTTAGATTTGGATATGGCTCTTTTCCTGTAAAGATCCATCATCTCATGTGGAATTGCAGTAAAATGAGTGAGGCTCTGTGGGGATAAGTAGATTATAAGCAAGAAGAGAAAATGCTGTACAAACTCATGGCAAGATGCAGAGTTAGGCAGTGACAATATCTCTCTTCTCCCCTGCTTAACTTCTAGTACCTTAAAATTGCAAAAGCTTCTCTACTTGCCACCATCTCCTAGCTAGAAGTTTCTTGTGCAAGTATAATCCTCCAATTTATAGCCCTTCTAACCTGCACCTGTAGACAAGGCCCTTACTTCTAGAGTAACTGCAATGCAACTTTGCTTCCCCAAAACACGCTAGTCTTAGATTTTATGACAATTCAGAATATAGGATTTGAAGCACAAAAAAGTTCTCCTCCCTTAACTCTGTCATTAGCCGAAAGTGTTGCATAAAGAAATCTAAGTATTGCCAGAAAGTATGAACACTGCCACAAGCAGTCTCCAAATAATGCAAAAACCTTTCTACCTTTCGAATACACATGTAATGCTGAAGATAACCAACAAGAAATACAAAGCAAATTTTAATATATTGACTGCTCATTTTTGGCAGCATTCATTAAAGTAACAAGAAACTCTAAGAAGGCAAGAACAATCAAGGGCTTCAGTTCCAAATGTCAGAGTACACCAAAGATGTACTCCAAACTTACTTATGTGTAAACCTGTGATCCATGCAACCTTCTGAAGTCAGCATTACACAGCAAGCTTAAAACGATCTATGCAACTTGCATAGAATTTTCCTGCTTAAACTCCCTCCCCCACAGTAAGTGCACAGGGATGTAACAGTTATAGCAATAGTTGTTATTTATTGATGGGATTCCTTACTGGTGTTCAACTTGGAATGAGCTAGACAAACTCTTTAATATGCAGCATGAGCGAGCGGTCTTCATGATTACATCCAGTTCTCTTCAGTACTTTCAAATCTAACACTGAAACCAGCTGAACACAAACACACAGGTTGCCAGGAAAAGATCAAGTTCAGATGTCTCTTTATCACAAAGCCAATCTAACTACAACCAGAGTTTTGAAGCTTACCAAGATCTTGCAGTACACAAACACCTTTCTTTCAGTTCTTTATTTTCATTACCTCTCCTTGGACATGCATTAAAAAAACAAGGCGGTGGGAAAATAAAGTAATCTGTAATTAATATAGCCAAGCTGATATGACTACAGGCTCAGAGTACCATTAATCCCTTATACTGATATTCAACATTTTCTCCTAGCCCATCAGTATATGTCAAAGTATTTTCCAGTGGAAACATGGACCGTCATACAGTGAACAAAACCCCACTGACAGTAGGCTTGTTTTCAATGATTTCTCATGATGGACCCCTTTTAAATTGTCGACGGTTAAAAACCATTGTTTCAGTATCTCCATTTCCCCTGTACATCTTTTCTTTGCGTCTCCTGACACCAAACTAGGAGTTGCTCCTGAATTCACATCGGTCACATCAACTTTTGAAAGTCACATTCACACTGTGCTCCCAGCAATGGTCATCATCCAACTCAAGGACAACTGCAACCAGAGAGAAAGTTTTCCAATATGATATCAGCTACTCCTTATGGGCTGATAAAGACTCAAAAGGATCTCTGATACGAGGTCAGCAAGGACCAAACTTTCAAGGTTCATACTCAGAATTCAATTACATCTACAAGAAATTTAGACAGAAAGTAAATTGGGCTCATGAGGAAAACAGAAATTATCTGAATTAATATAAGTAGGGAAAAAAAAGAATAGACTGGTTGGTGAAAGAAGTTTGGAATACATCTAATTAAATGAAACATTGGTTTCAAGATTACCAGGAACGCTCACATGCTTTTCTCATACCACAACTCCACTATCTGCATATGATGTCACCAAATTGAGAATAGCTCTTTTCCCAAGCAAAATAATAGGAAGAGAAAGCATTTATCTTTGATACTAGAATTATTACTTCCTCATAATAAGCTGTTCCATCTAGCTTGTGTACTCTGTAGACTATTTGATTATAGTTTGCAAGACAAATACTTCTGAATAATTTTCTCTGGAAGTTAAACATCAACTAGATATGCCCAGCATTATTTATTTTGATTCCTACAAGAATTCTTACAAAAGGTGTTTTCCCTACTTTTCATATTCAGTGTTGTTTCCTACAGGCTTCTCTAGACAGCATTGACAAGAATGGAAAAAAAATGGAACACCAACAGCACTAAAGCTAGGATGTATATGAGATAAAAACATATTAAACTCCACACATAATGTTACTAAAGACATTTCAGAAGAACAGGTGGCTTGATCCAGGTGGCTGGGGCTACACTCTCAAATCTTCAACCAGCAGCTGGAGCTCCAAGTGATTCAAGCTAATTAGCAAGATTTATTGGATGGTATTATCAAACTTTAAAATGAAAATTACCCCTTTGAATTGAAAGGTAACTAAACATTTAGATACCCCACCCTGGGAAAGCCACTGTAGGATTCATTTTTGTCATAACTAGAGCCTACTTACCTGATGTATAAATCTGAGAGGAGAAAAGACAGAAACATGGTTAGATAATCTCCCTGTTCACACTGACAGGTTAGTAGCAAGTGTAATTATGATAATAAACAAAATGAAGCACATGATGAAAATCAGTATACATGGCACATATCAGACTTTTAAGAGGTGCTCAATGACTGAAGTGACATGTACTTTTTCTAGCAATCTGTCAGCAACAACGATCTCCCAATTTATTCAGCCAATTCTCAAGATCAATATGCCAGCTCAAAATAACATCAGTGGTCTTTCATCACTGGCCCCAGAAGTGCTATTGGTCTTCTGATAAACAGTATCTTCCGCACAATGTAAGCATTTTCAGAGCTTTTGTAGTGTCTGAGCAACACTTCCTGGTACTTCATTAGCAAGCACCTAAAGAATCAACTGAGACACAAAAACATATTTTGTCCTAGCATACACACCGGACTAAAGTAACTCGCTGACTCATGACTAACTTTCCTAAAATGTATTTGCTATGAATAATTAAACACAGTTCAAAGAAATCTTACCATCATGAATCTCAAATGCCAAACTAGTGATCTTCTGCGTAATTATCATCATTGGACTGTTTTAAGAAAAGAAAGAATAAATTAGAAAAAAAGTTCAGCTTTTCTTTCACAGGTAAACATCGGGAAAGTGTGTATTAATAGTCCAGGTTAGTTACTCTCAACTGGAAGATTTTCAATGCAAGGATAAAGTGATTAGTCTCTGGAGCTCAAACCATTTCAGATTTTTTCAATGCAATGAAAATAATTTAATCCTTAGATCCAGTATTTGATAACCTCTGCCTTTTATTGCTGCCTTAGGTTCCACAAACATAGTCAGCATTTCAGATTTATTTTCCACTAACATAGTTTATGTTTTTATAGTGAGAAGAGTAAAGAAAAAAGGGCAACCAGAGCAATTAAGTTTATTGTAAATTACAGCAGCACTAAGGAAAGGACAACAAAAATATACCAAAGTTGAAGGATACTATAAATTATTTAGATATTCAGACCACTTCCACTGTTTCTACTAACACTTGGTCATACGCTTATTTTTTCCATCTAGAATTATTATTTGCTTCAAGTAAACATATCTGGCAAAACAAAACCTCAGTACAATTTATGTTGGAGCCAACATAAAAGAGTTCAGTTTGTTTTGAGTTTGGTACACTTGAGCATATCTTAAACTGTCCAAGATACATCCTTCCCTAGCTGAACAAGTCAGCTTTATATTGAGAAATTATGCAGTCTTCGCAGTACATAAGAGCTCTTGACTGATGCAAATCCCACCACTGAGAACCCCTTAACCGGGTGCAAGGAGAGGATGGGGGAGAGCATGAAGTAAGTTATTAGAATTTAAAAATTTAACTTTGGAATCAGATCTCAAAAATGCATCAGGGACTCCATATTTACCTCATAGCTTCTGAACTGGAGACCAAACAAAACCCCACCACAAGAAAAAAATGATACTGTAGGATGGGCACATAGTTTTGTTCAAGTCTTTCGACTGCACTTGGCCTTTTTAGAACATACTGAAGTTGGCACAGAAAAACAAATCCAACAGCCATCAAGTTCTCCTTCACTGACAGGGAAATGCCAGTGTTTTGCCAGATGGCTCAGTCTGACAAATGAAGTTTTTTCAATGTTATGGCTATTTCAAAACACGCAATACTTTCAGTCCTCCAAATCCAATCAGGCAAAAAGGGTTTTCCCTACTGTATTATCAGTGCCCCAAAATCCTGACGCTAAGACTACAGTGACAGCAAGGGTCAGCAAGGAAAGAAACACTCAACAAAAACAGTCTGGAAATCCCTCATATCTCTTTCTACCATTTAAGGTGTAGACTTGCCTGGTGCTGGCAGAAATCACCAACTGATTCTGAACATAATGGGTACTCCTTCTGTAAGTGGACATGTGACAACATGGATCCTGCCTGGTGGAAGGATGCAGCCCAGGAGGAGTTCTGTCAGACCTCACATTAATTCTAGCTGTCTCGCTGGTGCATCTGTCAGTTATAATAGCAGACCCCAGTGTTTTTTCACTTCTCAAGTGGCTTTTCCAGTATCATCAAGGATTTGGCTGAGAAGCAACAATCTAGACACTAAAGGAGGAAGAGTCCTTCCTGGAACAGGACGGCTGGGAACCAGAATTTTAATGATCCGTTTTAGGTGCTGGCAGAAAGGCAAGAAGGCAGTGGAAGGTTCACTGGCAGCTGGGATCTGTTAGTACTGCAGCCAGGACCACTCAGCCCTGCACTAGCAATTGCATCTCCAGCATGAGGTCTCCTCCACTGTTTCCACTGTCAGTGCATTGATGCCTTCCTTCAAACTTTTTGCAGATTCTCTGGGACACCTCAGGTGGGTATGGCATGCTAGCAGAAATATCTAGGTAAACAGACATTCAAAGCTCTTCTGGGACTAACTACTAGACAAATCTATGCCAACATCTTCAGAAGAACTTGCTGGTGCTGGGGTTCAACTCCTGGTTAGGCAACTTTTTTCATTTACTTGAGCTAATTTCTCTTCCCCTAGAACTAGAGAAAACTGGCAGAAAATAGCCCCTTCAGTTCATCTTCTTTCTCCCCCTGTTTTGGAAGTAATCTCTGTCTCAGGCCTCAAGGGCACAGATGCAGTATATGCCAGATGCATATATCAAGCTCCCAAACTAGTGTACGAAAAGATGGTTTAAATTAGGCAGCTGAAACATACAATCAAGAGAGTTGGATCTAGGCTTCAGAACAGAACATCCAGAACACAGATCTCTTAAATCTTTGAATGTTTTCAGACCTAGCAGAAATCTCTGAGCCAACACCAACCCAAGAGTCACATCTGAGCAATGATGTGCTCAAGCTCTACTAATAGTTTTGAGAGCAGCAACAAACAAGTGCAATTATACAGCTTCCGGAGCCAGCTCAGAGCTTTGATCACTGCCAAGGTTGCACATTTTAGCCCTACAATGAACTGAAAGGAACAGCATTTTGATTACAGTTTCACTTGTAATGGTGAAGGTTTAATTCAACCCTAATCAGTGAACCTAATTTTAAAGCACCTTTATGCATATGTCTATGTTGCAAGCTCCCATTATAGCCAGCGGAGATGTAGCAATAGTCAGAGGCATTTGGCAAGTGACCCAGTTCACACTAAGGTAGAACTTAGCGGTAGGGCAGCTGAAATGCCCTTCAGGCTCTACTGTGTACATCAGTCAGATCTCCAGTGACTACAATTGGAATTTGGATATGTGGCTTGAAGGCAGACACTTGAATGTAGGAGTAAATGTAGAATAGAGGTTTCAGAAGGTAAGGCCCAGCTAAACATGACAGAAAAGACAAACTTAACCATAAAGCTTTTGGATTCAGCCCACAAGTTAAGTTTCTGAACTACATACTTGTTATCAATGAAGGCTGAAAAGCAACAAGGCTACCAAGGCTACCAAGCACAACCCCACTACACAGTACAGGTAATACTAAACTACAAAGACCACCGACAATTCATAGTATTCCTGAAAAGTATTCACTACACTGTTTTAAGCAGACTAGCAAACACTTCCCCCAGAAAATACACTCTCTCCTTTAAATCACCAAAAGCACAATCACAGTGGCAAACACTTATAGGAAAAGTTGTGCTTCTGTTCCTTGTGTCTGAAGTAAGAAAGGATCACCAACGCTGTTTTACTTTCCCAACTTAATTCTGTTTTGCTCCTGATTACTGCTCAAGTCAAACACAGGTTGCCCTGGATTCAGCAGCAGCAGTCACTTTTTCTCCTTCTTAGTAGCTGGTGCAGCGCTGTGGTTTTGACTTTTGGCCTGGGAATAATACTGATAAAGCCGATGTTTTCAGTTGCTGCTCAGAATGTTTACCCTGACCAAGGACTTTCTGAGCTTCATGCTCTGCCAGGGAGGAGGGGAAGCCGGGAGGAAGAAGAGACAGCACACCTGACCCAAACTAGCCAAAGAGGTATTCCATACCACAGCACGTCATGCCCGGGGTGTAAACTGGAAGTTACCCGGAAGGGCTAGTTTGCTGCTGGGTTGGGCTAGTTCTCGTTTCGGCGAGTGGTATTGTATTCTCTTCCCTTGTTATTTCCCTTATCATTATTATTATTGGTGGTAGCAGCAGTGGTTTGTGTTATACCTTAGTTACTGGGCTGCTCTTATCTCAACCTGTGGGAGTTCCATTCTTTTGATTCTCCTTCCCATCCCTCCGGGAGTCAGGGGAGGAGGGGGGGGAGTGAGTGAACGAGCTGTGTGGCTGGGTGTGAGCCATGACACAGGTTTAAGTTTGTGATATAAAACCAGAGAACATATAGTCAAAGCTTTCTGTTTCCAAGGGCTGTGTGACTGTTCCACCACACAGGTGCCTCTTTCCTTAGCTTTCTCTTTCTGGAACATGTAACAAAACCAAAAAAGAAAGAAGGTAAACAGCTAAATTCAATAAAACATTCAGATTTTCCTCACAAAGTGGTATCAGGCTGTGCCAGGCACAAGAGTACATCAGATATAATTCAAGTTTCATCATATTGTCATGGGTGGTAACAGAGTTTTAGGGGAAAAAAGCAAAAGCAAAAAATTATGCACCAAATCCTTTATGCCCTTCAGACAGGAACAGCAGGCAACAGACAAGGCATCAATGGTTCTGACAAGACACAACTGCTCCCCAATTCTCAATTTGCATGATTAAAGCATAGCTACTTACATATTTGCATGTGTACAAAGACATAAGCACACACCCAGCTTTCTCACAAAGTTTAAAAGGTTGACACACTTAACTTGGAAAAAACCCAGGTACAGTAGCAATCAGGAGGACAAGATGGAAAGATTATTTTTCTCCTTACCCAGAAAAATCAGCGGAGTACTGTCCATAATCAAAGATATAGACTCTAGTAATTTGGCACACAGTGAGGTATCCCAAAGCAAAAACAAAGCAATACCTGGAAAATGGAAACACAAGCTTTTCAGTTAAAAACCATAAACATTTCTCCATTGAACAAACTACCATTTCAGTTTACATAATTGGAGTGTGTAATTACACCTTCATTCCGGTTGGGCTTTTTTGGCAGTATTTATTCTATGCAAGCACATCAACTTATTTTTAATAATACTGTGTACAGTACTCACAAATTCTATTGTCATTAGCCAAAATATTTATTCCCATAACAAAACACAGGATTTATAATTTCTAGTACCACTGTAAAAACTGGAAATCCTATACAGAGAAAATTAATTTGTAAAGTTGGGGGTTTTTTAGATCAAAGTTAATTTTTCTCTGAGCACAAAAATGTGGCAAATTACACATCAAACAATTTCAATTAAATGTGTTTCTGTACATTCAAAATTCAGCACCACAAATCCCACTGCTGCTCTTTCCAAAGGAACTGGAAAAGGCAATTTTCAAGTACAAATATTAAAAGATATCCAAGTGAAAAAGAAAGAGGATGCCTTCATGCCTCCTGTGGAAGCTGATCCTCAGCAAAGAACCACCTTACACAAGTATTATAAATTTAATTTCACATGTAATTTTTTCAGGTCAGGGTTGGGATTCCCCAGCCTTTCTAACATGTACATCTGCACACTAGTGAGAACCGATTTGCCAGTACACCTCACAAAACCTGCCAGATATTCTTCACAGTTAAAAAGAATGGAGAATGCAGCAGCAACTTAACTAATCCCTTAGGATTTTATGTATGAACTTCACAGTCTTGAAGATTTCCACATAACTTGGGAAACATTCACGATAATGTAATCAAGCACTTGTGCCGTGTTCACAAGACTAATGCGTAACCCCTACAGCAGACCATATTACACATTCAGAATTCATACACCAAATGGAAAATCATGACTAAGACTTGGGTGAAACAGTGAGGGACACTACAGGAAGACCTTGGAACATGCTCTTCCTTCCTTTTCCTAATAAGTATTTCTGCAAAAAAAGTGTTAATGTAAATAATTCTAAAGTCTTAGAAATTATTCTTTAACCTGAAAGTTGCAGTACAGAACACTTGCAGTTTAACCTTTAATTAGGAGTTGTGCTAGATATAAACCATGTACTATGTTAAAACATCCAACCTCCAAATTACAGATAACCTTATATATCAATAGCTACATTAAACCACACTTCTTTCTTTTTGGGGGAAAAAAGTCTCAGAATAAAACAAACATATTTAGGGTGCCTGTTTTAGCAACAGATTCTTTTGTTTTCATGAATATCAATAACGCAGAAACAGTATTATATCAGGTGGCTAATTGGTACAAAAGTATAATAAGAATCCAACAAAACTACAAAATAATTGGCTTATAATTATACTAAATTATTTCAGCAAGAGGAACAATTTAACACAATGAAATGGTACGTAGAGGACTGCAGGTATCAAGAATGTGGCACAACACAGAACTCTAAAATTTTGGGAATTAAAATTTTTCTCAGACATTTTAAGAAAAACTACCCACCCCACCATCCCCCAAAGCCCAACAAACAAAACCCAGGTTTCACACAGATGAGGAGTATGTGGGTTCTACCTGCCCACGCTGCAATCAGTCTCAGTTCTTCCGTTCACTAAAAATTCAGCACGATTTTCAGCTTTACCAACCTCTTGATTTACATGCTCAACAATCCCAGATTAAAAGTAACTTGTTATGTGCAGAGATAACTACATGCTCAGCCACAGATACCGTACTAAGCAGCCAAGAAAAAAAATAACGTACTGTAGTTCTCTTGAAGAGCATCTCATTTTATCCCCACTGACAAGATCATGTATTCATTAACAACAGTCTATTCACAGTATACTGCAATAGGTCTAATATAAACAGAATTGCAAATGTATCTAAATACAGCTTTCATAAAGTGCTATCCATAGCAGCAATACCTACTTTGTTAGGATGAGAAACACCCTGTGTCATTAGGTCCAGATCCTCAGATGGAAGAAAACAGACAGCAGTTTCTACCTCATATAGTTTATGTTTTAAAACATTCATGCTGTATTTCAACAAGACATTACAAAGACTTCCTTTTGCAAGCACGAAGGCTATGCTGGTAAGTACAACTGAAATAAAACTAATGATATCCTATTCATTAGTAAAGCACTGAGAAGTCAGGAAACCTTAGGTTCTTTTCTATATAGTTATTATGATACAATCCTATGTGAACATGCAACTGCAAATTCCTGTCTCACTGAAGAAACACATCATTACTCCTGATATCTTTTAAAGGCCTGGCATTCAAGTTTAAGATGCATCCAGTCATTTTACTTATTGCATACCTCCCACATGCTGCACTCAAGAAGCTTGGGATTTCCCCATGAGCATTTCCTCAGTTATTCTCCATGCATTCAAGTGTTGCATAAAAATTGCATTCCTCTTTAAAATGAATTTTGTGATACTCAATGTTACTCCAGTTCTATATATGAGGAAATTGAGAAACAGAGAGATTATACAGGTCTGAATACCAAACTGGGCAGATGCAAGGTCAATTACTGGGCAAACTTATCTGTTATAAAGTTGACAGAAAGGACATCACCAGTGCACTTCAGTCACACATACACAAATCTATTCCTAGGCGTTCCATGAAAAGTGAAGGATTGATTATATTTTTAGGTAACAGAAGTAGTTTAAATCACATTGTAGTGCCCTGCACTTAGGAATAGACTGAGGCAGCGATGCTACCCAATTACGGAGCAGTGAAATGTGCAGGGCAGTTAAAGGTTACTTCTTCATCTGAAGATTCCTGTGGCTTTAATGCTTTCCACCTTCTACAGCACATTAACTTTCTGCAACGAAATTACTGGCTTGGAACATGAGGGGAGAGCAGTGGATATTGTCTACTGACTTCAGAAAGGCTTTTGATGCTTGATATTCTCATAGACAAGCTGATGATGTATGGGGCTGGATGGGCAGACAGTCAAGTGGATTGAAAACAGGCTGAATGGCTGGGCTTAGAATGTGGTGATCAGTGGCACAAAGTTGAACTGGAGGCCAATAACTACCTGTGTACCCCAGGGGTCAATACTGGGTCTGATCCTCTAACATCTTCATTTATGATTTGGATGATGGGGCAGAGTGCAGTCTCAGCAAGTTTGATAATGACACCAAAGTGTGAGGAGCAGCCAATACACCAGAAGACCTTGCTACCATCCAAAGGAACCTTGGCAGGTTGGAGAAATGAACTGACAGGAACCTCATGACAGTCAACAAGGGGAAGTGCAAAGTCCTCCAGCTGGGGAAGAACGACACTAGGCACCAATATATGCTGGCAGCCACCCAGCTGGAAAGCAGCTTGGCAGAAAAGGACCTGTGGGTCCTTGTGGTCACCAAGTTGAACATGAGGCAGCAACACATCCTTGCAGTAAAGAAGGCAAGAGGGAGGGACAGAGCTTTCCCAAAATCTTTCAGAAAAAAAAAAATAAAAAAAAAACAAACCAAAAAACCAAACCATCATTTGCTATGACACTTGAGCAGGAGCCCAACTGGCACCTTGCCTCGAGGAAGCCAGAAACATCTGTCAGATCTAACATCTGCTATCCTTCACAATACCCTCTTCCAAATCAAAACCTAACTTTACTATGAAAAGCCCAGTTAGTAAGAACAGTGAGAAAATGAACACATCCTTTCTTGGCTTCATGATTATAGAGCATTTCTCTGGTTTTGGAGTATGCTGACCAAAATGTCAGCCACATGGGTACTTCCAGATTTCCTGGAAATAGACGTTAGCCATTGCGACTGACATGGTGTAACTTTTCACAATTCAGTTAATATCCATGCTTAAGTTGTAGTGCAGAAGTGGAGGAAAAATAAAAGGCAACCTAAGCTCCTCACTGGGATTTCAGATTCCATTGCACAATCTAAACCAAAATCTGTCTTCCCACAGAGCAGTGAAACTTGTTGCTATGTTTTATTCACCAAACACAACTGCGAATTTTAACTATCTTCCAACTATGTGAGCCACCAGCTCCAAGTTACACACAGCTTGGAAGACTTCAAGTTTGTAACTGATGAGGAAAACACAGGATCTTGCAACCCACACAATGCTTTTCACCTTCCCAGTGCATCTCTGCATATTAGCCATGACACATTACGTCCCTTGCTGATGTAGACCAGGGAGAGTTCAGCAATGTTATCCCTGCAGGAGACAAAGTTTACAACAGCTTGCGTCATTCCTGTTGTTTCTCGTGCAGGTTTGTGGTGTAACTTGCTCATCATCTTCACTCTCATACAAGTCCAGCTTCACTTGAAAAAACTCAAAACGGATTCAAAAGTACTTTGAAAACTTTCTAAAGTAGTCTTCCTGCTTCTTACCCTCTTCAAAGACTCAAGTCTCCAAAACGACCCCTTAAATCAGAAAATTGAGTAAGGTTTTACAGAGCTCATCAACCTGAAGTTTTACTCAACTACAATACAATTAATTACAAGCTGTACATGAATGCAATGGTTTTACCCAAGGCTAAGTTTTTTCCCCCAGAAAAGCAATTGGTCTTAAAAGTTAAAGTTACTCTACATCTGCTACTTGGTGAATAGTGTACTTAGTATGTTCTATCCATATTCTACTATTCCTTTAAAAGAAACATACCAAGTAAACTAGTTTAAAAAGTATATTCTAATATATTATACATCAATTATAACTTATACTACATACACACAATACATAGAAAATACTAAGTAAGCAGCCTCTCCAAGTAGTGCTGTACAGAAGTACAGAAGGTGCACATGAAGAGAATGCTATTTTTTAAAAAAAGAACCTTCTAGTAGCAAAGAAAATACATTATTCTGTATTATTATTTCTTGTCCAGTCATCTTGTCAAATAACATTAATCAACAGAAATAAGGGTTTCTTACCTGCATATACAAAACCAAAAAGATTCCTTATATCTGTGTGCATACATATATACACAAACACGTACAGATACACAGGCTTCAGTTTCTTCACATTACATGAACCTTCTTTCAGTTTCCAGCTTAACATACATTTTCTATCATACTTTATACTGCTAAACAGGAGTAGCTACGTTAAATAGATTTCTGAAGTATCCTTCAGAAAACCTCAGCCTCATCCTTGTGCTATCCTTCTTTTATGTCACTCTTACAAGTTTAGCAGTCAATGGAACATCCACACCAGCACTGCTCATCTACTTCAGTGCAAAACAGTCTGATTTTGTTTGAACAGCTGATTAATTTTTCCCTACACGCAAAGCCTTCTTATCCAGTGTTGCATCATAAATTTATTCCACAGGATACACCTACCATCCTGCCCACCACATCGTCTATAACAGAGAAGGACATAAAGGCTCCAAACAAATGGCAGTACTAGGTCAGGGAAGCCTCCATCTAGCCTAGGATCCAGGACTGTGTCCTCCTCAAAGCAGCAGCTAAAACACAGATGCCCGAGAAAGCAGACGAGCACAGAAGCTACTTCCCAACGCTCTCCCAGACTCAAACCATCAGAGCCTTGGAAGAGCTGGATTCAAACATGGCAACCATGCATATAATAACCCTCAGCATACTACACTTCTATCAAACGTTTGCTCCAAAGCAAACCTCTATCACCCTTTCTTACTCCAAATACACTTGGGAAAGATCTGTTAATTTCTGTATTTTCAGCATAGCTATGTACAAATTTGATAGCACAGAATGAGCCCGCAGAACCTGCTTATATGAAAGTGTCATAGCTTTATATTCTGGGGTTTAACAGCACAACCTCCAGCTTTTATCCATGTCCCTCAGAAACTTTGGTTGCAGGCTAAGAAAGAGAAAGAGCAGGTTAACTTTAGAGCTCAGTATCTGCTGATGGGCAAGCCAGGTTGCACACAGTCCCAGGCTAACCATAACAGCCATTAGCTGATTGTATTTACATAAGCAGGTGAGGGAGTTGCATTTTTCTTCAATTTTAGCCTTTTGGGGCACTTAGCATCTCTAGTTATAAAAATAGTTTGTCAAGCACCTACCATACCTATCTCCATTTGCACAAAACGCATCAAAAATAGAACTGTGACCTTGACAAAGACATGCTTTGGGAGATGTCATAGCAGCTTCTGTTATTTTAGGCACTTCCCATGCAGTGGAAGGACAACACCAGAGAATGCTATTTTGCTGGAAGAAAGGTAAATAAACCAATCAACACAGGGCACCTTTTCACCAGTTAGTTGGCACACATGGATTCAGCCTTGAAATGAAGGTTTCATGTCAAGATCTACTCTTCCATTATGTCAGTAAATAACACTTTTTTAAAATACGTAATTATTCATTTTCAGAACGCAGTCCTGTCCACCAGGTAACATTACACTGCTTTGATTTTTAGGAAAGGTGATGCAATAGCCTCTAAGTTTTCCCATGTCCTGTGCTGAAATCTTCTGCCTGTATTGGTTTGCTTGGTTTTCCTACTGCTGTGGCAACATAAAAAACATTAAAAATTAAATTGTCCCTAGTGTCAGAACTGAATTTTTACCACAATGCAGCTATATGGTTTTAATTCTAATGAGCAGAATTAGTTTTCACTGTTCACACAGAGAAACTCAACTCTATGCAGTTAGAACATACAGTATTTGTTTGCAAAACTTCAGAGGGGAGAACACATATCAAGCAAAAAGGTCTAAAAAGCCAAAGCTAAACATCTATCTAATTCTGTAATTATCACTTATAAGACAATACAAATATGTTTGGAATTAACCAAGTTTTGACTAAGGATCACAAGGTAAGCTAACCTGCCCCAACCTACTGCTGATACACCAAGAAGAGACTCCTATTTACACAATTCCTGTTCAAAGTATGGATGCACCACTGACATACATTGGTGTTACTCAGAAAATTGATCAGTTTTATGAAGTAGTCAGTAACAGATTTGGAGTGTGTGGTCTTAACCAAGTCCCAGTCCTCCCTGTAACTCAAGAAACCACTTTAAAATGTGAGCAATATTAATCCTTCAGAGTCAGTTGGATGCCTTGTGATCCACACAGTCTAGTTTGTCCTTCCTGATTACTTCAAGCAGAGATCCAAAATGCACTGAACAAGCAAACAAATCAAAATATAAAAGCACACTGCCTGTGAGCCCATTTCCAGAGAAGGAAGTGTTCATACCATCCTGCTTTGGTAACAAGCAATACCAGCTATCCCACCCCTTTGCAACCCTCAGTTGAAGATTTTTGGGTCTCAGAGCCACCTTAAAGCAAATCTAACAAGTGGACAGTTTTCCAATATTTAGATGCAACAAGGGCATGTAGTGACAGAACAAGAGGGAATGGGTTGACACCCAAAGAGGGTAGATTTAGATGTGACATGAAGAAAGAATTCTTCGCTATGAGGGTGGTGAGGCACTGGCACAAGTTGCCCAGAGAAGCTGTGGATGCCCCTGGAAGTGTTCAAGTCCAGGTTGCATGAGGCTTTGCGCAACCTGGTCTAGTGGAAGGTGTCCCTGCCCATAACAGGGGGGTCGGAACTGGATAATCTTTAGGGTCCTTTCCATACAACACCATTCTATGGCTAACAGTCCTACACAACATATGGCACAAGGGCTGCATGTGGCCTCCGATGCCACTTGCTTGGCCTGCCTATTGCTGTGGCACAGTGGCTTGCTAGGTGGACACCATGTACTGGCCATGCATCAGGCCCACACCTCTGGATCACATGTGTCTACACTGGGTTTTGCTCAGCCGGTAGAGAAAAAGCTAACCAGGTCCACCAGTTTCCTGCATAGAATCAGACACACAAAGCCACAGGATGTAAGGTTTCATTAGCTCCATCACTGCTGAAGCATTTGCAATGTTTTTGCTGGTTTTGTTTACTACAGATTTGCTGTAGAGGTTATCACTCCCCTAATGTATTTTGATGCTCTGCTACATAATGGCTTAGTAAAGTAGATCTTGAATCAAGCTAAATTACACAATCATTCCATTTATAGCTACAGGCCATATCCCAAATGCCACATTAATATACGACAAATACAACACAAATATTCTTGCCAAAAATGAGTACTAGAACTTTATATTTTCCACATGCTCCCTAAGTTTACATTGCCTCACTTTCCAGCCTCTCACTCTACTCCCTCCAAATATGGAACATCTCAAGGACAAGGAGATCAGATTCAGGCTCTTGTACAAGTGAGAAACATCACCTATAACTAAATGGTGGGGGGAGAGGCAAGGAAAGAGGGTGTTTCCATGTCTTCCCTGGGATGGAATAAACATGTTGTGCACTTCATTTTTACTGTAAGTCTCCAAAGGAACATAGATCAGGAAGAGTGGGAATAGAAAAATTGATTTTATCCCTTATCAGACTCAAAGCTAAGAGCTGAAGCTGACCCTGTCCAAAATCTTAATGTTAAATGGAGATGAGACACAAGAGGTCGCGTAAGTTCTCTCTCACTTGAAAAACCAGTGTGTCATACCAGCTCCTATTTCTGCAATCACTTGAAAGTGTAAACAATGCAGATAAGAGCACTAGATCTGACCTTTTATAGCTTAAAAAGTTGGCAATAGCACATAGCACTTAAAAATACAAAACAAGGAAGAAAGCCTAACAGCTTCACAACGCAAAATATGTGAAGACAGAACTCCCTGATGCTGGAATTTGCCTTACAAACCCCAAATGAAAGGAGACTCCTAACACATTTTCTGACAAAGATGAGTACTCATGGCAGCTATTTTATTTCTAAGTTCCACAAAAACTTCTATACTAGTGCTGTGAATTTTCATCTGTTCACCCATTTTTCTATATAATATTCACCTAACTACATGATTTTTCAGCATCACAGCATGTAAGCGATTTTATCCTTCCTCTTTCTTCCATGTGACACTGAAGTAATCTTCTTTTAAACATCAGAACCATGCACAGTATCTTTACTTGTGTAAACAAGCAGAAACTCAAAGCACATAGGCAGAAATAGGCAGAGTTAGGTCTCTAGGAGCTAGGAAGCAACTCAACTTGTAGAATATTTCTAAGGAAATAAAGATGTCATTACAGAACATTGACAATAATAGGGCTATTGTAAGCTCTAAAGCACAGCCCTACTAGTCATAATAGTTTAGCAAGTGTAAACGTGAACTAATACAAAATTTTTTCAATACTAAATCATTTCATTTCAGTGGACCATACAGCTTCTTAGAAGAACTCACAGTCAGTAAAACAGAACAAGCTCTCTGCTGGCAAAACCTCAGTGAAGTCAATCATTAAACCCGTTACTGCTGTCAGCTCAGTACTTGGCAAGTATCATCTTGGATAAAGATAAGAGGGAGCTGTAACCGCCATTCACCCACTCACCACCCTGCTCTAGCCACACACCCCCCTTGTACCCCATGCACACCCCCATGTGCTGAAGCTATTGCTACTTCTCAGCTGCAGAGCTGATTCCCAGCTGCCTCAGCCCCCCAGAGCTCTGCTGCAACACCACATCCTTGCCTAGAGACACAACACCTGACAAAGAAACAGTGCAACTGCAACAGCGCCTGGAGAGAGGGGGAAGCTTTTCTCGCTCATGAGGTGATGCCAGCTGGAATTTGTGTTCAGCCAGTCAGGAGACATTTTCTGCATGTGTTAAGGATGGCAGCAGCTGGGAAGCATACAGGATATGATTTGCTGAGAAGGTGGTTGTGCAGCCAGAATCAGTGTGTGGGGCTGCTGGCGGATTAATAAACAACTCAAATCCCTGCAAGGTGGAGTATGTAAAGTGAAAGGCCACAGGAATCAAATTTAGTTACAGGAACAGAATATGTGAATTATTCCAATACGAAAAGAAAGCCAGGAGTTTCTGTTAACAACCTAACACAGCTGCATTTCCTTTAAAACAATTCTGAAAACAAAACACCCTCTTCTACAGAGGAACTATATCAGAGGGGGTGATGGTACTCTGTTTCCCACCCTATTTCTTGCTTTGCCTTCAGGAAGGAATCAAACATTTCTTTGATTTCAACAGGCCACTGAGTCGACTGCAAGCTCCACAACCAAGTCTGACCTGCACCAGAGCTGCAGCCCTATTCCTTCCCAAGCTATCTACATCATCTTGCACTCAGACACATATCTCAAGCAGTACAATAGCTGGAATAAAAGCTCTCTGAAAAATCTGATTGTCTTAAAACATAACTTAAATGAAATGTCTGCTTTGCTCCAACACTTAACATTCCTTTAACCTGGAAAGCTGGAAAGAGCAATCCTTTTGGGTGACTTGGTTCATTTCTAATTTTCTCCCCCCCTCCTCCCAGCTAAGTTAAGTACCACAATCACACAACAGTTTTCTATCTTCTACATCCTTTAATCAATGCATGGCCATGCATGTAACATTCACATGATGCATCAACTTCATCACAGTCACAGGAGTTGTCATATGTTCCTGCAGGATCACATGTAGGGATCAAAGTCAGCTGTCTCCTGCTTCCAGCCAGGAGAAAACCTGTGGGTAGGTCCCTTTTCTTTGCTCTGTGGTGAAGCCTGACACCAGTTACAGGAAGGCAACTTCTATTTTCATGCAGATTTCTCTTCTCCCACATGACAGAAACACTATTGACTAATTCCAGGGATGAATTTGAGATACTCCATGAAGAGTGATATGCAATAGAAATGACATGGCAAGACACCAATCCAAAGCAGCAGTGAACTCTGTGCATAATGGTTATTTGTAGTCCTACTGTACACGCATAAGGAAATACCTCAGCCTGATGGCTAGGAAAAATCAGTACCTGTAGATTGTTGCATGCAAGCACACAAGGAACCCAGTATGAGAAAAGCTTTGCATTTATCTTTGGAACATTTTTCCTTCTTCCAGTTAACAATGGGAAGCCAAAAAAAGAAACTTAATTACTCATTGACAGTCCAAGTCACTGCACGATCACTCATGGGAGTGTCATGCATTAACCCCAGGCAAACAATAATTATTCACAGCTACATTTATGATCTCTAAGCAACTGTATTCTCAGAATATTTATGTATTACACAAGTTTATGGTTATACAAACTATGCTTTTTTTTTTAGTTTTGATTTACTTGGATACTGTCTTGATCCTATCTCCATCTATGTTTGAAGTTCACTGCACTTTCAGCCTACACTAGCTGCTGAAATGCTTACACTCTGGTTTGTAATCTCCTCATTCTCCAGTTAAGGTGTACAAAACCACTTGTGTCTGTGATCTTTTAACGGCTTCAAAATCTTCCCTCTAATGCCTAGAGTAATCGAATTATCTCACAATTAACTAAAAATAAAAAAATAAATGTAAAGAAAATCAGAATCGCTCAGTTTGTTCCAGACAAAAGAATCATGAGACCCGTCCCTAACAACATACCGGATAAAATCAACTTTCAGAAACTTTGGTGTAGATTTAATCACAACATATACTAGTGGAAGAGGCTACATTTCTGTATAAATGCAGTTTTCTTGTCAATGCTAAGACAGACAAGGAATGTCAGGTTGTTCAAATATCCTTTGAGATACAAAATCAAAATCATGAATTATTCACCCATATGTACACCCATATTAGTGCTATTTGCCTATCAGTCCCCATCAAGGTGTTCCATTACCTTCCTGAGTTATTTTCTCTAGTTTCCTAGAACTCACTACAGACCTCAACTTTCCAGTCACTGAGAAAACTCATTTAAAACTCCCTCAGCGAAATAAATAATAATCAGTCTTACTTCAACAATTTCTTTGTCCCATCATTCAAACACTTCTCATACTCACTGACAACCTGGAAATTTCCTCATACTACTGGTTTATTCTGGTTTTTACAAAGGATGTGACCAAACACAAGGAGCCATTCTCTATGTGAGCTAAGACCAGCTTTTTTAACTCGTCACAAACAGGGTGTCCAAGCAAATTAACTTCTTGCTCCTGAATCTTTTGTAACACTGACTTATCGATGAACAACATCTGCCGCTGTTTAGCAGGACTGCCTTGAGGCTACAAGTTACGTACAAGGAAGATATCCACAATCATTTTGCTAGCTCAAAGCTTCCTTTCTGAAAATTTTCATTATTTAAATTCCTTCATCCACAGGTAATACGAAAATTACGAGAGAATTCTGCAGAGACATTTATGAATTTTAAACCTGAGCTACAAAACAAAGACTGAGATTTTGTCTCAGATTTGTATTTTTCATGACTAGTTCTAGTCTGAATTGGGAAATTCACTCAAATTTCTTTTTAATCATAATTCTAGACATTATGCAGTAAAAAACTCTGTATGTAGACTATTAACAGCCAAATATCACTTCCAAGTCTGTTAAACTTAGAGCAACAGTTAAGAAAGTAATTTACATGAAATAGTTTATACCTATCTGTTCACAGCAAGAAATACATTATACACATATAGAAGCAGATTACTACTATTGCAGTGACAAAGGCCCCACTGCACATTAGATAGTTCACCGTAACACTGCTAAGCAGCCAGCACAAACAGGCAAAATCATCAAGGAAGAGATCTGAACACCAGCAGCCTAGAAGACCCATCACAGACTCAGCATACAATTACAAATGGGTGACTTAAACCAAGATTTACACATACAAGTATTCCTATCATACAGGTTCTTTAGGCATTCAAATTCCCATTGTATGAATCCACAGAGCCTTGACAATTAGAAGCTACACTTAAAGAGCTATTTCAATTTCTCCAACTGCCCCATCTAGGAAACATGAATAGAAACCCTTACCTAATTCACAAGAGCATTTAATAAGTGCGTTAAAGACTACAGGAATACCCAAATACTAAACTTGTCTACCCTCCAAACCAAGTTTTGTTAGAAAGCATCCAATATATGTATAAATTCTGTTCAAGCTAAATAAAATCACTACTTTTCAGATAGAAGAGAACTTTTAATTCCACTCTAAGCATGTCCACATCAACCCTTCAAGCCTAAAAATAGTGTGACTGCCAGTCAGCCAGAAATTTACCATGCATCCAGAATGTCCTATGCTGCACTTGCCAGAATGTCAAGACTTTGAAAAATAACATACATTATAATAGTCAAGACAAACTCATCTGTAACACAAGCACACAGTGCATGCTCTCCGATTATTCATTACTGTGATGCCTGGCAGTGACACTGCAGTTAAGCTTCCTTTTGTGTTTCCATTAAAACCAAATCTGAAGAAAAATTTTAGCTAAATGTGCATAAGAAAAACAGTTTAACCTGTTTGGGGTTTATGACACTTATTAGTGACTCAAGAATGTGAGGGGAAGTGGACTGTATCTTCTTAAGCAAAGACAATTTCATACTGGTTTGACCACTGAAATCCGTAGGTATCTCTAAGTCACAGAGTAGTGAGAACTCCCTCATGAGGGGTTTGAATCAGCTGTATTCTGTTCATATGGAACAGAACATATTGTCTTTATATGCCTATTTTTTGCCTTAGTTACTTGATTATCAGTTATGTTTTCAAAATGTGAATAAATCTCATTGCTTGATCTTAAGACCACCAGGTATTCTGCCAGCCACGGCTAAATTTGAATTACTATTCAGTACTCACTCCTAGCTCTGCGCCCATTTATAATGCTCTCACTCTACTAGTAATCAGTCTCATATCTTGCAATGTTGGAATGGTTGAGAAAGCATTCTGCAAAGACAGCATTAGTCTGAAAACAAATTCTGTTTAGGCCTCTCTGTTCCTTAGAAAATTTAAACCATATTAGTTTGAAAAAAAAATGTCAAGCTGGAATGCTTTTTAAACTTCTGCTAGGTGTTAGGGACAACTACTGTTTGCTGTAACACCATTTCACAGAGTCTTATGTCAGCACACACATTCAAACAAGAAGCAAGAGGAAGAAAAAGGCTGGTGGCAGTCTTGTGAGAAAAGCACATAATTAAATACAAGCAAACAGATTGCAATACTCATGTTTTGCTTCGGTGAGTTTAGCTGAATGCCAGAACCATGTCATACTTCATCTCCAGAGATGCAAAGATAACAAGAAAAGCGTAGACTGAAAAAGGACAGGGAAAAAGCATCAACAGAAGTCATCATGAGAAAAAGCAATCTACTTTGAGCAGCATCAACTGTAAACGACACCTACCAGAGGGAGCTTCAGTCTTGTCACAATTCACAGTAAATTAATTACTTAATAGCTAAAAAGAATAGTAGTAAACTTCTCAGGTTGGTTTACTGAAGTATTTTCAGTCTATATGAAGGCTTTATCATGCCTTCATGAAGGATCTATCACACGGATCAGATATTTCTATTACAGCTGAAAGCAGCCTTCAGCTACTAATAAATTAAGATCAGTGACATTGCCAAAAAATCAACAGTATTCCCTTAAGGTATTTGTACCTTTGCCAGAGAAGGCATTTGTAGATCATAAACATATTAGCACTCTTCTAGCCTAAACTCATTATTGCCACTACATACAGACATGCTACACCTCTGCAATGACTTAGTTTAATTCTCAAATTGCTTACATTATTTCAACAGTGAAGCAAGCAATAAAACCTGTGAATTTAACAATATTGAAAAAAATATATCCATATGTCTCTTCTGAAATCTATGACAGCAAGATTAAAGGGACAAAGATACTAATCCAGAGGAGTAGCTATTCATCACTGCCCAAACCATACTGGACCACTGCAAAAAAACATGAGACCAGACTGGCAAGGAAGAGAGTGAAATCTCTGATTATCAGAACTGCTATTAGAAGCCCACAGCTCTGCACTTTGTTAGCTCGAGGTATGTTTTATGAAGTGGTAATAAAATACATTAACCACTGTCAATTTTAATTCAATGTGGACAATGAGGCATAGGGGAGGTTTTTCTTCTCTAGGTCCACTTCAATCTTTTATACATCTACTGCTGTCTGATTATCTGCTTGAAAAACCAACAGCATTGGATGGTGACAGTTATCCAGACCCAACAGTTAAAAGTCCTGAGTAACCTCACTTGACCCCAATTGCTGACACTGCTTTGAGCATGGTGCTGGATCAGAAACTTCTTTAGGTCCCTGCCACCTAAAACTTCTTATTCTATGAGTTTGTTCAGTTTATTTAACTGTTAATTTAACAGTGTATGTAACTGTTGATTTTCTAAGATAAAATGTGGTACAGGAAACAAGCAACTTTTTTCTACTAAAGTTTGATATCAAATAGTACATAGCTGTATTCCAATCATAAAATAATAATGCCTAACAGCTGTTTGCGCAAAACAAGTTAATTTTCCTCAAATAATCAAAATCTTTTCTTGCACTTGTGAGAGATGAGAGTTGTGCAAGAGTCCCATAGGGTGCAGGGTGAAGCAGACCTTACTGAAAGAAGTTACATCACAGCAATCAGTACTGGAGCACAGCTGAGATGTTGCCACATGGGATAAATGCAACAACAATAGTTTTGCACATAGTTTCACCTATATATATATATATGTCACCATATAAATTATAAAATAGTTGTATTTTATGGAATTGTGCCAGAAGCACCAAGATTTAAAATCCCAATATTTTAATGTGATACTAGAAACACGTACCTCCCATAGAAACTTGTAAAGTCTTAAAATGTGAATTTAAATAGAAGATTCTATTGCACTGTAAGCATGACAGTTAAACCTCAGATTTCTCTTACTGGTCCAGATATTTACTCTCAAATACCCATTTTTAAATTGCAGAAGTCTGTAACTATGAAAGCAAATGTTTCAATCTCAACCTTCAGTATAGGTAACAGATTGTAGAAAAATGCAGTTTTAATAAAGATGACAAATATTTGTAAAGATACTTTGACAGAATTAACTTGGGAAATGACAGGGGAACATCAGAGAAGAAAAGACTCAAAAAGACTGCTTAACTTAATAACCATATGTCCCACCAGACACTATGACTTGCTGTGGGAAATCACCATTAAAGAGGTCTCCACATGTGCATGCCCCAAAACACTTAGTCAAAGGACAGAGTTATGCAAAGCACTGAGTTAGCCACAGTTTTAAAACTAAGTGTCTGAATTCTGCACCCTCCCGCCATCCCTTACAGAAAGCTTTCCAAAGAATTATAAAGGCTTTATTTTTATGGGGGGGAGGGAAGGACAGGTGGCCACATAACAAAAACACATACACATGCATTACTAGAACAAGAACTAGAAGCTTACATTTTAAACAGAAAAATCTGAGAGCAAGTAGGGCAGGCAGAACAAAAAGCACATCCCTTCCTCTGTTCATTGTGTCCTTGGCAGACAGACCCACGCTTCCAGCCAATTCTACTTTTTTCTGAACAGTGACAGATTCTGCTCAATTACCCCAGTCCATCGCATGCTCATCCTCTCCCCTCCGAGACTCAGCCACCCACTTCTGGCCCCTCACCGAAGCCTTACAGCCTCTACATAAGCCATGAGCATCAGCAGCTCCCTCTGCAACTCTCCTTTTGCCACCAGCAATTTCTGTCTCTTAGTCCCCAATCCACTCACAGGAAAAGGCAATTTCCCCCTTCATACAAGAGATCCACCTATCCTTGTCTTAAAAGGAAGAAGCAAGACATGATGCATTTTGTACACTGCAATTTATTTTGGTATTTCTTAGGCATTTTTGTTTTACATAAAAGATCAACCCAATGGCACACTTAACTCAATATCCTTGTCAGGAGCAGATAAATCAGAAGTGGATATGAGAAACACATAGCATGATAGCTCAGACTAGAAAAAAAGCTGGTTAGAAGACAAACATTACTTTCATAGTGAAAGTATGGGAGGTCCATTAGGAGAAATATTAAGAAGGCAAAAAAACAGGCAGGCATACAAGAAATAATACCAGGAATATACCTCAAAACATTCAGATGAGAATCAATAAAAGTGATTACAGGAGTCAACTTTTAATGGAAAACATTTTATGACTCTCAATCTTCAACAAAATCACCCATTCTTGATTTTGGAATACATTTAATTAAACAAGTTATTGGTTTAACTGTGGGGAATACTATGCCTGTGCTGTATCAGAAGGTAGGTAAGATGAATTTAAAAATCCCCCTTTAAAAGTTTACATTATGAAAGCTTTATCTTAATTCCTTACAGCTGGAAACCATTTTAGATTTTGATGCCTAGCATTTATAAAGCTCTCAGAATCCTTTCTCTCTGGTAAGGATATTGAAGCCCTTCTTGGCATTTTCCTATGGTCTTGGCCCCAGGAAAATCCTAGAAAACAAAAATCTAGATGTCAACTATGAACTGAGATAGAAGCAAACCCTTGCATCTTTTGGAAGTAGAATTTTAAAAGCGACTTGGTTTTACATTCTTCATGAGAGATAGTAACAAGCTGCCTTTTGTATCCTGTCCCTGTACATCTCTATGCATACCCAAACTAGGTATATCATTAAAAGTAGATACTTGTTCAGGGCAACAGATTGCCAGGAACAAAAATACTATTTTTAGGAATGGCTACCCCTATTGGACAGGTCATACCTAATTCCTGCTTCTTGTACTTTCTCGGCAACAATAAAACACCAAATCCAGCTTTCCATCTCAGAACCCTTCTCAGTCTCCTCCCCACTGACCTACAACAGAAGTGCAATCTCTCCTATGCAGACAAACAGCTTTAGGCAGGTTCTGGTCTTACATCTCTTCTAATTAACTTCTTCTTCAAGATTACCAACTCAAATGTCTTCAGTTTCTCCTTGGAGTTTTCCAAGCCTCTTGGGTTTTTCTAACGTTCTCCAGATCCTCAGTAATTGTGCAGTACTCCATGTGAAATGAAGTCCTTGACAGTGGGCTCTCTATGACACCACATTCCCTATTAATGTAAGGACACTTATTCCTTCTTTATTATTCTCCACTTCACACAGGCTTGCTTCATGAAGTTCTCTTGGATGTCCTTCCATTATATATAGATCCCATTCCTAATTTCAAGCTATGTTATATGCACAGTTGAACAGCCTCAGCTCAAAAAAGTATTGTTTCCTTTTTCAGTGCACTAAGTGAATTAAGTTTTCAGTGAACTAAGCCTGTCATTTTTTGTCCATTTATTGTCTTCCATTAGTTCTGAAGTTCCCCAAAGTCTTTCTTTGTCTGAAGAAAATAGTATTACCAGCAACTGTTCAGCGAATTAGGCAAAGTGTTGCCAGCAGGTCAAGAGAAGTGATCCATCCCCTTTAGTGGTGAAGTCACAAGGGGGTAGTGCATCCAGTCTGGGCTCCTCAGCACAAGGGAGCTGCGGACATACTTCAGTGAGTCCCATGAAGGGCGCCCAAGGAAAATGAGAGTAGGCTGGGAGAGGTTTAGAGTATGGTGTCCCTGCCCGTGGGAGGGGGGTTGGAACTAGATGATTTTAAGGTCCTTTTCAACCCTAAGCTATGATTCTATGAATGTTCAGCCTGGAGAAGAGAAGGCCCAGGGAGATCTCATCAATGCATACATATATGTGAAGGGAAGGTGAAAAGAAGATGGAGCAAGGCTCTTTGCAGAGGCAAAGGGCATAGAAGGTCCTGCCTGAGTAACAGGAAGCACTCTGTTACTTTGAGAGTGCCTGAGCACAGGCACAGGTTGCCCACAAAGGTTGTGGAGTTTCCATCCTTGGAAATACACAAAAGCCATTTGGACATCGATTTGGGCAACATGCTCTGGTTGGTCCTGCTTCAGCACGGGGGGTTACACCAGATTACCTCCAGAGGTCCCTTCTAACATCAACAATTCTGATCCTGTGATTTTTTAATGTTGGGGTTTTTTTTCATATCATTAATACAGCTATTTGAGTCGTAGGATTGCTAAACTTTTACCCAGAAGTCTATTTCTACTAGCTTTCCCTTATTGATGATACTTAATAGACAGCAGTCCTTTGCCTTTAACAAACACTTAATGATTAAGAGTAAGTCACAAGAAGCTGCTTTCAATTCATCTTTTCTTCTAACAGTTACAATATGTTCAAAACCATGCAAATTGAATAGCCTGTAAATCATAAAGGCCACATTGCCAATTTCAGAAAACAAATTCTACGACTCAAACAGTGTGAAGAAACAAGACTTGACAAATCAAAATAAAAGTTAAATCTAAAAGATATTAAGCTAATTGCAGCTTAGTCATATTTAACAGTTACTCACTGAGAAAAATTTAGCTTGGGTAGCACTTTCTCAAATCTTGGAAAAAAGGGCTAAGGTTCTTCAGAATGCAGTATGAGCCATACCATGCACACCCAAAACCTTGTAACTGCCATGACCAAAGCTACCCTATTAGCACAGCCAGTGTGAGGTAGAGGTAAGCATACAGCGTTTGACTGTGTTTCATCAATAAGGATGTATCACATACAGTTCTGCTAACTCAAACATATCAAAACAATAAGAAACATTCAAGTATTTTGGTAACAGTAAGTACAGTAATTATATCTGCAGGTGGACATTATAAAAATTGCAAATACTTAGTGAATCACAAAACCAAGTTACTTCGGAAAAAAATTAAGAAAGGCTTAAAAGCATCAGATAGGGTTGAATTAAATTGTGTGCAAAAGCAAAATTTTCACTGTAAATAATCAACCACACAAATGTGCAATAGAAACCAACTATTAGGTAGCCTTAAAGCAGAAAAGAATCTGTGGAAAGTCACAGCCGTGCAAAGCAGACAGAAAAAGCTTTTTACTCTGCTTAGCATTACAAACACCTCAATGTGTTTTGAAAAGCACATCTCCAAATGACATAGAACAACTGGAAGAAGTCCAAAAGCAACTACACAGAACTGGAGAGAGACCTTGAAAACACAGACTGAGGAGAGATTCAAATAGACTTGTTCAGGCTTTACTGGACTGAAAGGAGACAATATAAATAGAAGATTTCTGCAAACGGCAAGAGAATACATTTTCCTATACAGATGAAGGGGCCAAAATACAGAAGATTTAGGCTAAGCTTAAGCTAATTTCTAGGACAATCTAGTCACAAGCATAGTTAAGCGCCTATACAGAGTGCCTAACAAGACTGAAAGCTCTTTGTGGTTTTTTAATTATTATTTCTGATAATTTAATTAACGTGTCTGAAAAATCTCAGGCTGCCTTTGAGTAGATGAACTCTTAAGTCCCTTCCAGCCTCCTTTTTCATAATTCTGCTACCGGGCTTTGTTTCCCAAGTAAACACTTTTAGAAATGGGAGAAAAGGAATCTGCCTTAAAAGCTGTCCTGTGTGTAGATGAAGAGACCTATGTATTTAAAGTATTCATAATTCAGAGCCTGTTAAGAGCTCAGATGGAATAGTGAGATAAAACAGCTGTGGGAGCCAGTCAAGATGCTGATTATCTGGCAAGACAAAAACAGGAATGAAAGAGACACACCCGTGGGAGTTGCTTGTGTGTCGTAACATTTTTGTACTACTCAGCTTTCTTTTAAATGCTTCCAACCTTGTCAAACCAAGGTTATGCTTGCTGCTTTCTTTTTTTTTTTTCATTATATAATCACATAGCTGGTTTTGAACACATATTCCATACACTAAACATTGTTGAATTCAGTTCAGCTCTGCTGTGAGGGTGGGCAGTCTATAGCTCTCCTATCCCTTGATCAATGCAAACATTTTTGAGTGAGAATGAGGCTTTAGCACCAGTCATTTCCGAAACATTTGTTTGTAAGAGGGAGGTAACCCACAAACTTTTTTCTATGTTCTTATTCACAAATTGTTCAAGTACTTCGTGTAGCAAGTTTCTTTGCAATAAGCCACTGAACACATCATTAAATGCAAAAATAAAATGTTAGCGGTGTAGAAAATTGAACTGAGCTGAAGCTCTCACACTTTTTTTCCTTCTACATGTATCTCAATTACTCCACATGCTTTTCTCCTGGAAAAGTCAGATGGAACATCTCTTATTAATACCTTTGGGAAAGCAGGGATTGTAAGAAAGAGAACAGAATCTCTGAAGAAATTCAGAAATTCAAATTCTATGCTTAGAATACTGGCTTCCTTAATTTCCATAAAAAGGAAAGAAAATATTGAGCCAGTTGCAAATCTAGTAATAGAGCTATGACATTTGAGTTCTAAATGTATCCTAAATGAGAATGTAAAGTTCGTGGCCAAAGCAACATTGACAACAGTCCTCAGTGAGGCACGTTATTCCCAGAACTTCCATAAAACCCCCAAATATGCATATTTACCTCAGGAACAGATGTAAAGACGTTGTGGATTAAAAACCTGAAAGTTATATTTCATCACAAGCTTTGCTCCTCCTCCTCAAGCAGTGATCTCAGACTCTGCAGCAGAACTGCACCCACACACTGATTCTCAAAAAGACATGCCCTGATCAGCAGAATAAGAAAGAAGCAGGCAGAGAAGCATGAAGAAAGATGAAGGCTTCTTTCTTCAAAAAGGCACTTCCAAGAGTGTTGATCTGTTGACACAAGTGTTACTGGTTTTTTTTCCTTTTCTGCAACTGGAAGAAGACAGCATAGGAAGAAATGGAATACTGTTTCTGGTCTACTCCTGCTATCTCTTCATAGTCTATCTGGTCTGCCAAAGGCCATAAGCATCAAAACCAAAGTAATGCACTTAAAAGCAAAGAAAGCTTTTATATTTAAGAAAAACCAGAAGAGAACAAACCCTAAATTGAAAGTACTTGTAATACTCTTCAGCTCAGAACAAGCCTTCAGTTTTCAATTTACATTTTAATAGTGACAAATCATCAAGAATCAATTTCTTTCTAAAAGTCTGAGCTCATCTAAAAGGAATGTTTATACTTGCTTCATTTAAATGGTGACCTCCACACTAGTAGCTGGTCAGTAGACTTTCTGCACCCTGTATTTTAGACAGCTTTGTATCACAGCAGAATACCTGGGAATAGGACAGGCAGGTGTCTGAAATGACTTCTAGGTTGCTGAGGAAGCCCAAAAACGCTCACTTACTATTTAGGAATGTGTCCTATGGATTGGGACCTCTCTTTATGCAGCCTCTGGAAATCACATTTCATTGTATGTATCTAGTTCAAGTATAAGGAAGATAGTATCTTTCATTACTGCAGCCAAACAATGTCCAAAATAGCCTATGACATTTAAAGGGTAAAGCTGCTATTCTCCTTTTAGAAATTGTCTCCCCCTCCCCAAGGTTCAGATGGAAAGCATGACAGAAAGATTTTATTTTTTTTAATAATAGTAATTGTATTTGTAGAATTAAAATAACAGCTACCAATTAACAGTAAAGCCAGAAGACCTGCTTCATACTCACCTTTCCCACTGTACTTCCCCTCTTCTTAGCTTTCGCTATGCTGAACAACATCAGACTACAAAACGACAGCAAACAATGACACAAGGATTTGTGGGATTTGGGGTTTTGTTATTGTTTGTTTTGCAAGGTTTGGGTTAGGTTTTGGAGTGAGGGGGTGGGAGTGGGGTTGGGAGTTTCCAGTTTGGTCTTCAGGGGTTTGGGATTTGTTTGTTTGCTTGCCTGGGTTTTTTTTTACAACTAAGGCACCCAAGCAAGGAGGAGTATCTCCAAGTGGTCTTTTAAAAGAACCCTAGAGGAAATGAGATTCTGTAACAGCATCATGTATTTGGGAGAGTAGCTAATCCCTTCAAAAAGAACAGGAGCATTACAAAAATTTGGAAGTACTTGGTTCTCTAATACTGTCCAATCCTTATTATCACAAAAGCCTGTAAAAGTCATGCAACAACTTCTTTCCTGCCTGAAGCCAAAAGGGCCTTCCTCTGCCCAAACTTAGGTCAGAGTTTGACCTGCAGAAAGCATTTATAACATTATACCCATATAACATGGATATAGGTAAACACAAGAGCACTAAATATGTAACAGTCAGATAAATATCACCAGTTCAAATTCAAGAAAAATTAATGTGCCACTCTAACTGGAGAGTATGGAAGGCACAGCAGTGCACAAACAAAAGGTCAAGGTGCCACAGTGTTCTACAGAAAGACAGCAGAGGCAGGCAGTAGGTGGAAGGAAAACAGGAATGCAACCACTAACAGGTTCTCAGAATGGTCCAGCTACTGAAGGGAAACATGTACAAAAGGATGACTAAGTTGGCCAATTTCAAGTGCACAAGCTCAGCATTAGCTTCCTTTCACCAAGAAACTGAAGGAAAGGAAAAACGAAAAAACAAAACAACCCACACAAAGCCTGTCTCACACTTCATTCTTAAGAAAGGGGACCAGAAAGCGATTGAACTGTGAAGGAACAATTAATCCCCTTAATACTAAAATGAGGACCTGATCTTTGGAAATCTGCAAGTGTCTTAAGGTATTAAGTTAAAGAATGAAAAAGTGAAAAAGCAAAACTGAACATGCAATAAAATAACCACTATGGCTCAGATACAACAAACAGGCAAATAATTGGCTAAAAAGTTGTACAAAAGCAAGTTGGGATTGTTTTGAAACTGGTAGACTTAGATATCTTAATAGGTTTTCTTAAGGGAACAGAGCTAGGCTCCTGGAGTGGTGCTCAGTGACAGGACCAGAGGCAGTGGGCATAAACTAAAACACAGAAGGTGCTGTCCCAACAGCAGGAAACACATTTTTACTGTGAGGGTGACCAAGCACAGGCACACATTCCCCAAGGACATTGTGGAGTCTCTCTCTCCTTAGATACAGTTAAAAGCCAACTGGACATGGTTTTGAACAACTAGCTTTAGGTGCCCCTGCTTGAGCAGGAGGGTGAAGCCCAGAGGTTCCTTCCAACCTCTACCATCCTCTGATTCTGCAAAGACTTTTCAACCTAATATAATTAATAAAACAGATTATTTCAGGTAAGCATTAGAAAACTAGGACTTGGTCCTGTATGAGTCAATCCTGGATCCCCAAGCCTAAAACTTTGCCATCAGAAAATAAGATGCTGGCAGAGCAGACAAAGCAATCACTTGCTGCAGGGGAAGGCTCACTGTTGAGCCTTTAATGAGAACTGTCTGGTTTATGCTAAGGCTACCACCCATTTTCTCCCTCTGCCTCCTCAGAACTCCTGGCATCTAAAGCATTCAGCATCCATCTGGCAAGAGTCCCATTCTGGAATCCTTCAGGCTCTCTCTAAGAGATAAGGTACTTTCAGCTTCTCTGTCACAACTAATCAATATTTCCATTTGCAAAAGATTCCCTTTGACAGAGAATTCTTAACTGACCACACTGATAGTTCAAGGATTGTCTGCTCAAGTTACCCAATGACAAAGCCTGATTCCACAAAAAGACCAACAGGTCAGGACAAAAATAAATACACAAAGTCCATAATTCAACTACTTTTTATTTTGTTTGGGTTGTTTGGTTTCTTTTTTTCCCCATCTTCACTCAACTGCCAAATAAAGCAGAAGTTGCAGGAGTTACCTGTTAACCACTACCTCCAATTCTTAATCACAGCTGTACACAGGGACAGGAACATGGGAAGAATTCTCACTGCCAAGAGAGCAAAGGAAAGTGACCTATAGGGGTTGGTCAGTGACCTGACTGAATGCCATTTCAAATATATGTCATCACTGTTAATGTCCTGTGACGTGGGAACTGAGGCAGTCTATCCAGAACAAACCAGACGTCTGCCACAATGTTCCTGTGTTTGCAGATGGTGAATAAGAAAAAGAACAATTAAGATACAGAAACTATCTGCTGAATGTTCATATATTTTCATTCTTACTATGAGAAAGTAAGGAAAGAAAATCCAATATGTGATTATGAAGCACTGAAGAAATATACTACGGATTATCAGATAACAGTTTAATTTCTTGAAGACCACAAGTAAATAGCAGGTCATTACTATTCTCATAAAAGATAATTCAGACAACTGGTCCCAGTGCTGATCTGAAGATTTTTCCAAGAAATATCTTATGATTATAGATGTTTCTGTATGAGTTAACACCTAGATGAGAAGATTCAAAAGATAAAGAATTATTTTACTTCTCGATTCTGCTTCTCACATGCCTGCGAGGAATGGATGTATTAAGCCAACGCTGACATTACTTCTACCATTTCCCATTTTACCAGCGTTAGGAAGCATCAGGTTCCTCATAACCCAATGCATTATTATTAACTGCTAAAATACATCGTGTTTACTATTTTCAGCAAAAGAATCTCCAGTACAATAAGAAATGAACAGGGACAGCATCTGATTTTTGTGTGTTTTGGATGGTTTATGTTGTACTTTGTATTTCAGACTTCAATCATAAGAGGATAGTGTTTAGGAGCAGAAATAATTTCATAGGCTTGAGGTACATGCACTCCTACACTGCAAAGGGAATACCTTTGCAGAATTTTTGAAAAATGCACTGAGTAGTTATATGAATAGCAAAGCAAAGCTGGCACAACAAACCAAACTCAATCTGCTCTTAGGTGCCTTAGGCTTCTTTATTTAGGCCCTTCTACTGTTTATACAGATTGTGTCACATACACTAATTGCTCAAACATGAAGTGTGGAAAAATGCCAGAGAAACTCAACAGCTTCCAAAGCTACATACTTTATACCAAGCCAACATCAGAATAAAGCCTTATTTCAACCCACTTTTCAGAAGCCACTAATGAACCAAGTTTTGCTTTCACACCCTTTTGAAGTATTTAGAAAGCCTTTGGTGATACCCTACCTGGATACGGATGTTGTTACTTCAGACATTTATATAAGACACAGCGAAATCTGTTATTCTGCTTTCCAGCAGTTAGGAATGATGAAGAAGCTACTGGCTTCTGACTGCAGCTCTCACAGCAGCTTGGTAGCAAGGCCCCCTCGTTCTCCTGGAAAGTTCCCTCAGGCTCAGGAATATAACATTCTGCATCACATTCACACAGACAGATGCTAATTTTGTTACCATATAAAGTGGTAAGAAGTTACCGTGAGGACAATTCTTAAGAAATCAAAATCACACTGTTTACGTTAATTTCTAAAGCAAACCTTCTACAGTCAAAACAACTAACAAACAATGCCCTCAAGACCACAATTTTACATGACTGTCTTCTGTCTGCAGAAGAATGTGCCTATAGCATTTACTGGTCAGCCTTCCAGAGCATCATGGTCACACAGAGAAAGACAGTCATAGGAGCCTGGGCTTTGTTTTACTACAATTGGAGAGAAAAAGTGAATACTGCTGATCAATGGGCCCTACCTTCATCTTGCAGGAAGAAAAAAACCCACAAAACAACCCCAACAAAACCCGAAAAAACAACAAAGAAATGTCTCTACAGGTTTTTCTTTTGATTTATTAATATATAGTTACCAAGTTCTAGCTGCTATCTGTACACCTTACATAAGCTATTGTCAGAATCTTACTAGTTCTCAGTATATGCACACCACCTCATTCATACCTCACAAGGTGTCCTTAAAGCTTTCAATAGATTGTGGGCTGCTTTAAAGATGAAAATCTTTCTACAGAAGTAGTAATACCAACCACAAAAAATTAACACTTGATATCAAAGCTAGAAGTCAGTGACTAGACACAAGGATGATACCACATTTAATGTATGATGTGCCATTGCAAATGGATACCGTGGTGGAGAGAAGCAGAAAAGGAAGCATCTGATGAACTGAAAAGCCAGGATTAAGACTGGGATTTAAAACATCACACTCCTAGAAAGAGCAGAATACCAAGAAAAAGAAAGCCAGCTATATGACTGTTGTTTAAAATTGTGCATTACTTGTATGCGTTGTGCATTCCCATGTGACATGATCTATTAATAAAGCAGATTATTCACTCTTAAGAAATCACACACTGAAATACCCAGAGCTTCCTTTTGCAAGCCTACTGACTTCACAGTTCTTGTTGTGCCTGTGATTAGTCATGACTGTGCAAACTGCTTAGCACTTGGCTATAGTAAGAATTTTTTATTTCATCCACAGTATTGAAGATTAACACGCTACATTGTCCAAAATACTTACACCTTCTTACCAGATGCAGACACACAGCAACCTGCTTCAGTACCATATTGTTAATATTTCTCAGCAAATAGAACACCAGAAGCTCCTCTATCACTTAAGTGAGATTTAAGATAGGAATTATGAGGCCATTTACATTATCTTATTTACCCATTTCCCTTTCAACATAATCAAGCACAACTTTTAAACAGTAAAGTTTGAAATCTGCTGTTATAAAACAGAAGCTTCCCAGCTAAAAACTATGCCAACTGGTATGTAAGGAAATGGGACTTCTTACACATAGCTGTCCTAAAACATTCAGGCAATTCACCCATACTGAAAAGACTCTAAGTAAATCCCTGGCATATCTTCTCACAGCACAGAAGAATGTGTTCTTTGTTTGAGTACTGGAAACACATCTGTTTTCAAAAGCAACTGAAAAGTGAATTGGAAGTAAAACCAAACTTGAAGTATCAAATGCTCCTTTCAACATTTATTACTCAGGCTGGCTTCCACCTGTTTGTACTGACTTAAAGACACAAGTTGCGTACTTTGCCTTGGCATAGTCTTTGGTTTGTGCATTTCATCCTTATTCCCCTTTTCATTATTGATACTCTCTCTTGCACAAAAGGAAAAGAGCCTACTGCTAGTACTAATTGTTGCCTAACATTGTCTCCTTCTACCAAAATAACTGTCTCAATTGCAGTTGGTTTATTTCCCTTTAAACTGAAATGAGCCTAATAGATTTAACAAAGATGAATCTGTGCAATTACCTTAAAATTTGACAAGAACGTTAAATTATTGGGGGGGGGGAAACTAAAGAACAAAAAAAGCTTTTGTAGCAAGTCCAGATCATATCAGAAAACTAAGCTGCATGAGGTCACCTCAAATAAATTTTCATCTATAATAGACATTGAAGCAAGACACCAAAAGGAAATGGCTAGCATGCTTATGACAACTGGAACTGTCCAGGATCATGTTCATAAGGAAGACTTGGGTTTCACAGAGCAACCTGCTTTTGTTGGTCCTACTTTGAACAGGGGGATTGGACTAGGAAATGCTTCCCTCCTCAGCTATTCTATGACTCTGTGATCTCATCTTTGACTTCCAGTAAACGCATGTGATCTGCAAAACTTACCAGCTTTAAATGTTATGTGAAACTTACTAACATGTTGAACTGAGACACTGGATTTCAAAGTGAAGAAGTTTGTATTTTTTAAATATCAATACTTCTTATTTACATCCATCTTCCCTTAATGGAAACACACAGATTTTGTGCATGTGTGTGTTTTGTTCTGCATTCATAACAAGGGTCATCATCATTGATTTATTCAAACATCTTTCAGCTCCAACCCAGTCACTTAGTACACCACCACTTGTAGTTCTGCAGGCAAAACTGACTTCCATAATTCACAGCCAACAGCTCCATTAAGGACAATGAAATTATTACTTGCTGAGCTTGTCATAATTACTCAAGTGAAATTTGTCTCAAAGACAAGATATTTCACCAAAGAAAAAAAAAAAAAACTATGCAGAAACTTCTTAGGGAAGAAGGTTGACTACAATACACAGAACCCTTGCATCTGGTCTATCACAAACATCACTGGTTCAATTCAGTCAATACCATGCAAGCAGAATTCTTAATCAACTCTTATTAGTGGCAGTCTTTGCCAGGAGCTGAAGAAGAACACAGCTTTCACCGAACTATTCTAAGTACAGTTTATTCTGCCACTTCATTTTGTAGGGAGCCTGATTTATTTGACATCAATAGTTTGTTGAGGTAATAAACCATGCAGCAATGATACCATGACTCAGAGCTCATTTGCTAGCAGTCAAGTTGTTTGGCAGCATGACAGGCAGAGTAATGTGCCTTGAAGAAGTATCTGTATAGATGCTACAGCTTTCAGAGATTACCAAACAAACACCGCTCAGAAAACATTTACTCTATCAATTTTCTTTTGCTTGATTGTGCTCAGCTTCACTTTGAGCACAAAGATTAGAAAAAAATGAGATCTGTGCAAGCCAAAAAAGCAAACCAAACTCAGCCCTGACAGATTTCTAACACACCCAGCCATTTTACACTACTGCTTCCTTCCAAGAAAAGGTTATCCTCTATACACTTACAGAAACCAAGTACACGGTATGGAAAAAAACCAGTACTTACCAACTTAAAGTTTAGGGAAATAAGAGAACCTTCTTTCAGATAAACCAATACTCAATAATGCATAGCTACTTCTTAGAACATAAGTCCAGCAATTTTTATCTGAGTTCTCTGAAATGTGATGATAGAGGTTTTATATGCCAACAACACTGCTAAGATGCCTCTCTTCTGAGAGCTCCATTCTTTGAATAACTCCAGTAACAAAGTAAAAACTTAAAAAAAAAAAAAAAGGGGGGGGGGGGGGGGTGGTGGAGATTTAAACCCAGACCAATTTAGACTCTTTTCCCTGGAAATACAGCATAGACAATCAGAATTCTTTCTAGTTGCATTAAGGTAGCATATGCCTCTTTTGTACCAAAGTAACCAAAGTGGCTACAACACTTCAGAAATGCCTTAATTTGCATTGTTGTCATTGTCTTTTATCAGCCTTTCTACTTAAGCATCAACCTTCACAAAGCTGCAGACACCATATGATTCCCATCCTTCCTTCTTTCTCCCTATATATACATGGGGGACGCACACGAAAGACTAAATAAATGCATTTAATCCTTATTTAAAAATAGGGCAAAAAAAAAAAAATCCTAGTTCTCTTTTCACTTCATTTCTGTAATTACAAAAAATATGACTGACAAAGCCCTTTCCATTCAAACATTCCAATTCTAAGGAAGATTAATATATCAAATTATTTTTCAACTTATACCTTTATTGTTTCAAGTAATTCATTGAATTCTATCCAAGCACAGCCAGAAGAGTTACAGGAAGTGGATGAACTTGAAATACCTATTTAAAGCAAATACTTTCAAAAGAAATTCATAAGGATTACTAGGAAATTCCTTCACAGGTGTTTACTTCAACAAGTGCTCGCTTTTCAAGCCAATGAAGACAGCCATCTATTTGAATTGCTATTTTTGTCAGATCTTCAGCATACAGTGAATCACTGCCTGGTGCCAGCCAGTGTTGCCATGCACACTCTTCAGAACACGAAAGTGTGATCTCTAGGTAAGCATTAGAAGACTCAAACATGTAACAAATAATGAAGATAAATAAGTCTATAGAGTGCACTCAAGTTAAAAAAAAAAAAAAAACAAACAAAACCAAAGAAAATCAGAACCTTTAGCACTATTAAACACAGTTTCGAAGCTGCACAAAAATAAACAGGGGTATGAGGGGTTTGTTGTTGTGGGTTTGTTTTTAAGTTTGAAAGGTCAGTTTTAAACTGTGAGTTGTTTTGAGGAGCAATTCCATGTAGAAGCAATGCAAAGAGCATGTGGGCGGCAGCTATTAAATTTCAAAGAACTATATGATATGCCCCATGCAAGTCCAATTCCCACACAATACTAAGGTAGCAGCAGTAGGTTATAAGAATTTGAGTTGTGCGGAGCTCTCATCTGCTCAGTTAACTCAAGTGAAGACATTTTCAAGTAGATCATCTGATTTAACCATATAAAGAAGAAACTTGGCAGTTAAGGACAAAATTAAGAGCCATGAAAAATTTTAATGAAAACATGGAGCCAATTTCACATCACGAGCTTTGCTTATTTATGTGTGATAGTTCTGTTTTAACTCTGTGTTTACCTTTCTAACATATGCATACAAAATAAGCTACATTCTTGATGAAAAAGTGCTCACCTCTGCAAACAGACAAGAAAAGCCTGTTATTACACAAGCAAAACCTCAAAGGTTTTAACTGACTAGGAAGGCCATCCAGCAGCTGGACCATATGCTTTGCTATTAAAAAAAAACCAACCAAATGCTCCCCCAAAAAAATACCCCACAGAAAATCAGACCAACAACTTAATAACCACCCTTGTGCATGGAGTCACAATAGTATTCCTGATAGCAGAAAAGAGTTTCCATCTAAAGGAAGACAGCATTCTTGCTTTCAGTACTATTAACTGTTTGTAATGCTTTGCCTGCTAAAATAGAAGTTCTCCACATTTTTATCTCCAGTATAAATAGTTCGGTCTTGCAGTTCCTTGATAAGAACCCAGTAAGGTTTTTACACAATACTTGGTTTCAGTTCCCCAAATCATTTCTATGGCTCTTCACACAAGATTGGATTTAGGAATGACTTGGAAATACTATCTTGGCTACTGGAACAGTTAGTTGATAACTACTGAAATATGTTCCCAAATACAGCCACTCATTAGCCTTGGTGCTTATTTTTAAAAGGGGAGGATATGATTTCAATACATATTGTAGAAATCATGTTTAAAATCTACCCAATTTTCATCTATACACAAACTTAATGAAATTTCAAAAGGTTAGGTTTGGGGTTTTTTTGCATTTAACATAGATCTGATAAGACAACAAAAATTGCTACTAGACGCTACTTGTTTTTTCCAGTCTTCGTGTTAAGGCTACGGAATCAATAGATCTCATCTTCCTCCATCTTGCGTTTATCCTTGGCTGAATAAGAACATCCTTAATATTTTTCAACTCAATTGGTTTAATGTCAAATAAGTTTCTTATTTACACTAACTGGTATAGCAGAAACGCAGAAAAATTTTATTTGCATGTGCAGAACAGCTTGCAGCTACTAATACCTCAAATTCTGAATCCAGGTATTCTCAGTGCTGTGCCCACTGTCCTGTGGCAGCTACCTATGTACCAGGCATTTTTATTCAAGTGACATAAATAAATTACAAATTGGTAAATGAGAAGTTATACCAGACAGCTTACAGCTGTCCAGATGCCCTCACGCCTTCAAAGAACTGTAATTAGTGGCAGGCTTCCAATCCTAGATTTGCTAAAAATTATTATTAGAAATTGATAGCATTTCTTAATCAAACCCTAGGAAGATTGTTAGATATTGTTATTTCAGTCTTGTGATTTGAGGATGACTAATTTTAGATTGTTCCTTCAAATTCTCTTATGCACAGAAAAAAAAACCTTTATCCACATCAAATATGTTCTCCATAGACCAAGACATCTGTTATCAACTCACAAGCAGACAGCAATAAAAAAAAAAAAAAAAAAAAAGAACAAAAAAAGACCAAAAAAACCAACAAACTTATATTTACCTTGATCAAGGGCCTTTGGAAAAACCAAAAGCTCAAAAAAGAGCCTAATTCCCATTTTCAAAAATCATTTCAGCTTATGAAGGTTCTCATTTCTGAAGAAACAAAGAGGCTCACAAAACCTTGCCAATAACTCAGGATGAGAGTAGTTTGCCTTTACCATTTTGTATTTCACTGAAAACATAACTTTTAAACAATATCTAACCTAATTTTCACAACAATCTAAGCTGTAGGCTAAATAGCAGTCAAACCTGACAGGACATTCAGCATTATTAAACACTTGACTGACAAATTAAGAGCCTTAATTAACATGCTGAATTAATTAGTAGTTCACTCTGATGAACAAGACTAACTTATCTCCTAATCTGAGAATTCAAAGTTCAAACCATCAAGTTTCCCCTCCTTTGCCAAATGTCCCACTGTTTAGCAAAGCCACAGCAAGAAAACAAAGGACAAGGGGAGCAAGGCATTGCTGTCCTGGCTTTGGGCTAGAAGGGGAAGAGAACTTAGTGAGGACTAAAATTCCCAAATCCCAAGGAAAGGGATGACCAGGAGGCACCTCCACAGGGGGCAGACCAGTTACAACCAAGGTCTGTTCTCTAAGATTCAAATCTCTTTACATTACCATGTTCAAACAGCTCACTTACATGACCATACGCACAATACAAAGAATTGTAACTGCAACAAACTAACACAGAACCAAGGAACAGTTGAGCTTGGGAAGGACCTCTGGAGATCATATGGTCCAACACCCAGCTCAACCAGGGCCACTAACAGCCAGCTGCCCAGGACCATATCCAGACATTCCTTCAGTAAAAAGTACAGGCATCACCCCTTTTGGGATACTGTGGCAATGGAAAGAACAAACCTTGTACAGTCTTGCCTGTATCACCTATTAGAAATGGCTTCTGAGCATCGCACACAGCATCCAAGTATTGTCCACAACATGAAGTAACAAATTACTCCATTTGTTAGATAATTTATTTTCCTCCACTGAAAGAGCTTTCTAGTGTTATCCCATGGTATGTTAATTCATACTGTGATAAAGCAACATAAGCCAAGTAGCCAAATCTAGGTTTTACCCTCCCAACTGCATAGTAACTAAATGTAACAGAGAACATACATACACAGTTGTGCATAATACAGCAAACATTTGTGCAGTCAGGCCATGCAGTTAAACCAGCTAGCATGAAATGAGAGGACCAGGAACTACGGAGTTCCCCTGCTCCAATGCAGGAATATTAAAGACACATGCCTACTGCCTCTCGCTATTAGGGAAGTAAATCACTGCTAGATTTCCTTTTATGTAATTTGTTATGACAAAAACCAAAGTATTCCTGCCTCATACCTCCCTTTTCAGCATTTAACCACATTGGTAATTTCTTTTAAAATGTTAAGCTACATAAGTTGTAACTTACATTGCTACGTATCTGAAGAGAAATTGATGAGAAAAAGTTCTTTAAAACAACTTTTAATGAAATTAGAATATAAATCAGCCATACAACCCAACAAAGTTCTCACATCTGCAGTAGTTTGAATACCTGAGGCTCTGTAGAAAATCACAAAAATAAGAGCCCAACATGGGATACTTCAAAAGACAATAAAATTATATTCAGTAACACAGGATAAACAAGCAAAATGTTCCAATAGGCAGGATCATGAACTAAGGCCACCCTGGCTTTGCACTTCCTTTGTAAAGCAATTTTCCTTTTTGGTACTTTTATCAACATCTTTCCTGACAGCCTCACATACTGCAGGAACTCATTCAAGCAAGGATTTGCTATTTTACTAAACATGTATGCAGGAATTAACACAGTGGGAACCTAATTTGCTTCTGAGCTCTAGACTAGTGGAATAATAAAGCATATGCATTCAGTAACAAGATAAATGTCTTTCCTGCTTTTAAGAATGACTGAAGAAGAGAAACAAGTGCAATTCTATATGGACTCAGATACAGCTAATTTAATCGTGCATTCAAGCATACCTAAAATAATGGCCTACATATGTACTTTTACAAACAGTATCTAAATAAAATAAATCTCAAATTCTGTTTCCTTCAGACATTTTCCTTCTACCGGCACTGGCTGTTATCAGATTATATTTGTACAGTCAACTCATCTGTGAGACATACAATTAGGTGTGACAAAGTAATGAAAAAAAAAAAAATCAGAATGCTGAGAACAAAAGAAATCTCACTGGGATATTACCAACTGTAACAAGCTTTGGATATTCCAAAAAGCTGACAAAAATACCCAAATGAGTTATTTTCTGTCCTGGAAATAAAAGCATGGTTAGCAGAATTAAAATACTAGAACACCATGATACAACCAGAAATACAGCATATGTGCACAGTGACAAAAAGAACCTTAACAGTTGCTTTCTTGTAAAATCATATTAAAAACTTTAAGAATAGAAACTTACTTGTGCATATTCTCCACTCCTATTATAATCATGATATAGTAGGAAATTCCACTTTGTATAACAAAATGTAAGGCATACCTAGGAGAGGAAAAAAAAAAAAAAAAAACACAACAAACCAAACAGTAAACCCTCACAGCATTTTCATTAATGAAAATAAATTGCATGCATTTATTTATTTAATGTGAAATTAGAAAGGTTCAAATTTTAACTCCATCACTGCTTCCAAAAACCCCTTCTGTTCTACTTAGGTTTCCTGCAGCCCTCGCTCTGTTGAGGGCTTCCATCTTTAGCAGAGCACAAACAGCAGTAATGAACAAAAACTACAGCCTTAGCTAGATTTATCCAGCTCATAAACAAGAATATAGTAAATGCAGATAATCCTTAAATTTCAAAGTACGTGTCTGATAAAACTTCCACTTGGAATTAGTTCATGCATTTTGTGGTTCAATTCCCATACTCATCTTTTTCCCAGTTTGCAACAACAGGTATCTTGGATAAAGCAAACAATATCTTCATATCAACAATATAAGCATATGGGAAGATTTCCTAGTCAATAGAAATGGTAACTCTGTCCACCCAGCCTCTTTGCCCCAAGGTCTCAATAATCAATAAAAGGATGGTGGTGATGATGATGGTCCCAAAAACACAAACAAAAAACCCTACAACACCAACAATCCACAGATGTATTTCACGAAGGTACTCTAATCTCATCTCCTCATTTGTTTTCCATAGCTTAACACCATAGCTACCAACAGGCTAAGAAAGTTGGGGATGCTTAGTCTGGAGAAGAGAAGGCTGCATGGAGACATAGCAGCCGTCCAGTATCTGAAGGGGGCCTACAAGGATATCAGAGAAGGACTCTTCATCAGGGCCTATAGTGATAGGACAAGACGTAATGGATTCAAGCTTAAATAGAGGAAGTTTAGATTAGATATAAGGAAGAATTTCTTTACTGCGAGGGTGGTGAGGCACTGGAACAGGTTGCCCAAAGAAGTGGTAAATGCTCCATCCCTGGCAGTGTTCAAGACCAGGTCGGACAGAGCCTTGGGCGACATGGTCTACGGTGAGGCACCCCTGCCCATGGCAGGAGGGTTGGAACTTAATCTTAAGGTCCTTTCCAACCTTAAACATTCTATGATTCTATGATTCAGTAAGCTAGTAGAGCACTGGTGGCAAACCACTACCAGTGATTGAGGAACAGTGTCTGATCTTCAGTATGACTCTCTTTCACTTTAGTACTTTAAGTGTCTCAGTAGCATACTTAGATATGCTCAAGTAACACACTGATCTACTTTTGGTACTTTTCCTGTAATAACCAGCCTAAAAAGCAACTACTATTTTGCTATACTGATATTGTTTTCTTTCAGCTTATCAACAATTTCCTGATTTCAATCCTCACCTATTCAGAAGAAAATGTCTTCAAAGACCTTCATCAAGAAACCCAGCTCTATCCAGCTAAACTCCTACAAAGTCTCTGTACAATGAACCAAGGGAGAACAGTTCACTTGGACATTAACTGACCTTGAGAACCTTGACTTTTTAATGGAAGATCCAATCTGCACATGCTCCCATGCTTCACTACTAGCTAGCCTCATCTAAGATATGACTAACTAAAATTCAAATGCACATTTAATATAAGCAATTGCCAATTAAAAAAAATATGTATCTTTTCATATCAGCCATGTATTAGCAACATTATGTGGCAAAGGCAGGCATTAGTGAAATGGCAAAAATTCAAGTTTACGGTTTGCTTCTTAAATGGAGGGAGGAACGTAATATAGCAAAGCCTGAAAAGGTGTGGGCTGACGTGGAATACCATACCAAGTTTACAGTCTCTGAAAATATTTGTCTTTCAGAGTTGTTAATGGTAGCAATATGATTGATCTCTGATTCAAAAAAAGGGATGCATAGAAACACACAACATGAAATAATAAATTTTAGCTACACAAAAAGGGTATTCAAGGCCTTTTATACTACTTGCTATTATCCCAGTGAACTACCTGTTGTTTTTGGTTCCACCATCACAAGCACTACAAAGGTGACTGAAAAGTAACACAACATAATGACTAATAAAAGGGTGCAGATTTCAAACTATTACCTATATTTGGATGACATGATCTACAAATCTACTTTTACTACAAACTCTTACTATATAAAACAAAACAGTAACAGTTCCCCCCTTGTACTCACACATTATAACACAATTGAAGAGTCACTGAAGGTGTACCACAGGACTGTAACCTGTATGTGTACTTGATTACTTGGGGAGGGGTAAAGGGAGCCAAACAAAAGAAAACCCTCAAAAACATGCTTGTAGAATACACACCTAAGCAATATGAAAAACAGTTGGCACAAGTGCAAGTATCACTTGTATCAGGTTTTTTAAAGAATGTGTACTTTTAACATCTCAAATTATGTTGCTCTACATTTTTAAAAAGCTTTTAGTACCATGATTCTAAGAAAAATACCCAAACTTTTAGTAAAATAGAAATTCATTGCAAAAATAATTGCTTTAAGTATGATCCAAAGTAAACTAGAATAATCTGGATTTCTACTATGACATAAAATATCTCTCTGATTTCTTTTCCAGGGCATTCTGCCAATGAGAGGCTTCTACAATTATTTATTTATATCTGTTCGGAGTGAAGGTTTTTTCTTTCCAAAGTCTCCCATCCCCAAATTTCATATATGAATATATTGTTAACATTTTCTAATCACAAGTTACAATTAATGATTTCTGTTTCCAAAGCAATGGATACAGAAAGCGCTTCTACAGTTTACACAGCTGTCACAAAACCCACACACAGCAGCACCTATCTCCCATACCATCCTCCTCATCTGGGGCTAAAACTGGCAGTCTTTGCCATCAGATTGTTCTCTCAAAGCAGAATACCACAGCCAAAAGTTTAAGAAATGCATAGGAGTTAATGGAATTATATAAACAAGTAAAATTGCACATGTAAATCCACCAGCACAACAGCTTGATTAATTCCCCCTAGCTCAGTAATACTCTACAATAGTATAAATAAGTCTTCTGTACACTTGAAGCTGAGCAAGCACATTTTTTACAAAACTGGCAATTAATCTTAACCCATCTTGGGGAGATCAGAGCTATTCAGTAAGCTAATTTTTAAGGAAAAAATAAATTGGCCAAACTCAATGCATCCCCTTCACCACAGACCTTTTACTAGCCCAACCAATATTCTGGCTTGCTACACCAGGAAAAGATCAAGATGTGAAAACAGAAAACTTGTGTTTAAAAAAAACCCCCAAAACAACAAAACCACTACAACCTCCCTCTAAAACATAAAAGAAAAAACGCACACAGAAACAACTCTCAAATCTAAGATAGCTCCTTTCCAGGTGTTTTATACTACTAGGAGCATCATAGGGGAGTGGAGCACCTCCCATATGAAGACAGGCTGAGAAAGTTGGGGCTGTTCAGCCTGGAGAAGAGAAGGCTGCGTGGAGACCTCATAGCAGCCTTCCAGTATCTGAAGGGGGCCTATAAGGATGCTGGGGAGTGACTCTTCATTAGGGACTGTAGTGACAGGACAAGGGGTAACGGGTTCAAACTTAAACAGGGGAAGTTTAGATTGGATCTAAGGAAGAAATTCTTTACTGAGAGGGTGGTGAGGCACTGGAATGGGTTGCCCAGGAAAGCTGTGAATGCTCCATCCTTGGCGGTGTTCAAGGCCAGGTTGGATGAGGCCTTGGGTGACATGGTTTAGTGTGAGGTGTCCCTGCCCACGGCAGGGGGGTTGGAACTAGATGATCTTAAGGTCCTTTCCAACCCTAACTATTCTATGATCCTATGATTCTATAGGTACTGCAGTTCTGGCAACTCATCCTACACAAACCAGACTATATTCAGTATTCAGAAAAAGACACAGTGAGTGTGTCTCATGCAGTGAATATTTAAGAGAGATTATCTTAGTCATCACACCTGTGCCTCAAGAGAATACTTCTCAAGCAAGTTTACAGAAAAACTGGTACAAGTTAAACAAACTGCACCCACTCCATCCTCCCAAACCACAGGCAGACAGTATGTTAGTTACCAGTTTGCAAATGGAACACCTTTCAATATTTGTGCACCACATCAGAAAATTCTAGCTAATTTCTCTACATTTGCAGCAGCTAAACCCCACAGAATTAGGAAATAACGTTCTTCATAACAAAACTTTGCTTCCCTGCAAACGAGAAATGAAAATTTACAAGTCTCTCAAAATGGAATTGAATTGCAACTTACCATCCAAAACAAAAAAGTGCAAGATAAAGGCCCAAGAGGGTTGCAACAACATGTCTTATAAATGGGCTAGTTTTGCTTGAATGAAGGTATGTTCGAAACCAGACAGCCGCAAGCAAGGCAAACAGTTGGCACACTACAAAGTTGACCTGCATAAAAGAGAAAAGAAGAATGTTTCTCACACACTTGTGTACAAAATTGAATAAGCATATCTGCACACTATTAACAATTTGCAGAACCTTTGCCTATGCAATGGCTCTTACCACAGCACAGCATGTCGGCCTAAAAGAGCTTCTCCTGGGATCCCTTCCCCCCCAAAGCACAGACATGTGTTCCCCTGAGCAGCTAAGAAAAAATGATGCATCAAACCTGTAGAGGCAATCTGTGCATGAATCAAAGGAAACAAAGGAAGTATTTTCCTACAAATTTTCTATATACCAAACCACTCTACCAACCATGGAATCATTTCTACTCTCCCAGTTATGTGAAGATCTGAGTTGGGTTTTTATTTAGTAGTTTGCCATTCTTTGTTTGGTTGTATTTTTAAGTGAGCATGACTTGGAAATACGTATCAGCTACACAAATCACTGGCACATCACTTCAGTGGCCTGTGCAGAAGCAGGGCTCAACGAAGTACACTTCAGTGGTACATAATCAGATAAACAGCTTGCTTGCACATTCAAGTAGGATAGTTTCAGAAATTCCTCCTCCCTTCAGGCCATTTATTCTAGAAGACAGAAAATCTCTTGTATACTAAATATGTAAAGACATTAGGGCACTGAAAGCAAAAGTAGAATTAAAACTAAAAATCAACCCAAACCAGTGAGTAAAAAGAATCACTCTGTGGCCTCAAATTTAACAGAAAGGGCACGATAAAGAAATAATTTTCTCAAATACAGCAACCACTATCTAAACTGGCTTAAGCTACAAAAAGCCAGATGAATACCTTTATTTAGAAAAGAAAATCTCCCCCCTCCATGGATTTTTATCTTCTATAAGAAACCGTCTAACAAATTTCTGTGTTTAATAGCAGCATCGCATGCCATCACAAGTAACAGCTTGGGGACCACTGCTTCAGGTCATAGGCACTTCAGTATAAGAAGCTTGCACATGCTTGACTAGCCCTTAGCACAACAGCGTTTATGCCTGTTTGATGTCACTTAGCTGAAATATATACTTAATCTTAGTACCACAGGGTACAATAGCAATACTAACAGGCTCATGACAGCAGACAACATGAATGTTTGCAGCAACATGGTGCACACCTCCAGTACTATAATTCAGCTAGTCCATTCCTGCATCATTTTTCAGCCAAGCTTCAGGCAACAACAGGTAAGGGTTAAGGGTGAGAGTATGCAAACATGGTTATATTAAAGTAGAAGCTAGATAACACCAACCACCTACAGAAGTCTCATATTTGTAACTGTAGCATAGATTCCCCTTTTGCAAATCAAAGGATAGTTTCCCTTGTTCTGAACCACCCTAAAACCTTCCATAAGGCCAAGTCACATGAGCATTAAGCGCTACTAGGGAAAGAGGAGGCTCAGAAGGCAGGGCTGTGCTTTTTAACAGGATCAGCTCCCTAAACTAAACCATACACTTTGCTATCCATTCTCTTACTCCCGCATTTCCCTTATGCTTTTAACTGTGTTTGAAAAATCCAAAACAAATGAGGCGATATTCTTTCAGGGCATAACTTGACCTGTTTTCTCTCCTTTATGAGCAATGATGCAAATGAAACAGAGCAAGGTTTGTAACTTGAGTGGATTTAGTGGGAAAGTCTCATATGAAACAGTCAAGTTTAATGAACCACTGAATCAGAAAATAACTAATAATGTTTTTTTTAAAAAAAAAAAAAAAAGAGGTCAAGAAAGAAAAAGTGAAAGCCAAAATAATTAACTGTGCATTCTGTACCGACATTTGTTTTGGATAGTTATTACAGAAATTATGCTAAGTATACCACAGAGCATGTTTCTGACCCAAGGAACTCACACCCTAGACAGACTAGATGGGAGAGGGAAACCAAGGTTAAAAACTGGTACAGCTATGCAGTAAAGCTGAGGTTAAGAGACAGAGGAAAGAAATGGGCATGAAGACCTGTCCATAAGCAGACAAGTTAGCATTCAGTAAAACCAGCAATGTCCAGACATCACTTCTTTGGCTGCATTACAGACTATTTACCAATTGATGTCTCATGACACCCTTTCCCATAAGCCCTCAAAGCAAACTAGCAAGACCCAGGGAAGAAGAAAACTCATCACCTCAGTCCTACCGAGGCAAAGGGTAGAAGTGCTTGGCATCTCTGATCTGCATCATCATCTCTACAGGAGCAGACACAAGCAAAACAACAAACCTTGAAGTCCAAAATTCAGGATGAGCCTGCAGGCTTAGGAACATGGAAAACCCTCATAAAACATGCAAAGAGAACACCTTTAGACCAGCCCCACCAGCAAAACTTCCAGAGACATCAATTCATTATGTCAGGGTTTTGAACACACAACTAAATGACTGAAGCAGTACAATCTTGTTCTGAGAGCCTTCCTTGTAAGTGACTCCAAAACCACCAGTGGGTATTTTTAAACTGCTCCTCCCAAAAACTGCACAAATGCATGTATAATTGGAAACATAAAAGACATCACCACAATGTTCACACACAACCCTGCGTTCCTTCTCTACTCTTAACCATTGCAATCCTTATACTTGCCTCACCATGCACTGAAATGTGGATTACAAAGCACCAATGGTTTTGCAGACTTGTATCACATCAAATCCTCCCAAAGCTTTAAATACAGCTATGTAAAACCAAGCTATGCAGCAGTTCAGATTTGAAAGACATGCAACTTTATTTTAGCCTTTATACATACCTACTTCCTACAATATTCTTTCTGCTGCTTTATTCCATTTTCCCCAGCAGGATTTCTGATTCATTCAGCAAACGGACAATTGCCCAGTTTTTACTCTCACCTTATAACCCATTAAATAATTACCATCTGCATCCTACACCAAATACAAAACCCTTACATTTCCCCATAGACATGTTTATGCAGATCTGTCCATAGTGTGGGGAGACTACATACAATAAATGTAAACTCTGCAAGATCGGTATTCCCATTCCTGTTCTAAAGGTGGGTGGCTGGCATGCAATGATGAAAGTCCAAAGGGTAAAATAAACGCCCACTAACTTTGGATGCCAAATCTCAGACACTTTAGTGCCTAGTTTTTCAGCCAGTACTTTTAACAGAACTTTAACGTGGACTGTGCTTTGAGAATGTAACTTCAACTGCTATTCTAAATATTCAGCATGGCTATAAATCAAGCCCAAAGTATCTCAAAATGAAAGCAAATTTATCATCACTAGGACATATTTTCATTATATTGTTTCTCCAGGTCACTCCAGGTCTGGTTTATTAGTGATTTGTATTCTGAATAAGGGAAGGAGCTCATGTGGAAGAGTTTGTGACTACTACTGGGCCATGTTACAGTCACAGAGATAATCTCTATCTGACACTTCAACTTTTGAGCATCTGCTATCCCAGGCGATATATTCACTCGGTAAACATTTTCATTATCTGATTTCTTACATTTTAGAAAGAAATGAAAACCACAGCATTTCCACCACTAAGTCACACACTAAGTCACACTAAGTGTGTGCAGTTCTGGTGTCCTCAACATAAAAAGGACATGGAACTGTTGGAACAAGTCCAGAGGAGGGCCACAAGGATGATCAGGGGACTGGAGCACCTCCCGTATGGAAACAGGCTGAGAAAGTTGGGGCTGTTCAGCCTGAAGAAGAGAAGGCTGCATGGAGACCTCATAGCAGCCTTCCAGTATCTGAAGGGGGCCTACAAGGATGCTGGGGAGGGACTATTCTTCAGGGACTGTAGTGACAGGACAAGGGGTAACGGGTTCAAACTTAAACAGGGGAAGTTTAGATTGGATCTAAGGAAGAAATTCTTTCCTGTGAGGGTGGTGAGGCACTGGAATGGGTTGCCCAGGGAGGTTGTGAATGCTCCATCCTTGGCGGTGTTCAAGGCCAGGTTGGACAGAGCCTTGGGTGACATGGTTTAGTGTGGGGTGTCCCTGCCCATGGCAGGTGGGTTGGAACTAGATGATCTTAAGGTCCTTTCCAACCCTAACTATTCTATGATTCTATGATTCTAAAACTTACCAGTTTGCAGTTACCTGTGACTTGCAGTCCAAAGCACAGATCTCTACCACTTCAGCTATTTGAAAAATATACTCACTTCCACACAGAAACAAGATTAATCCCATGCCAATACTACAGGTGGCAGAAAGAGGAACAGACTCTGTGGGTTCCCAAATTCCTTCCCAGGCACTTCCAACTCCAGCAGCCAGACAATGCATACATCTAGATGGTGGTTTAGTTCAGATTAGGAGAGAGCTTCTGAAGCAAACCTGCCAGTTGTCCTCACTTCAGATCCTTTGGTTTGCATTGCACAGTGGTGTCCAGATACACAAATCTGATTTCTTTCAGGCTAAACTGAACTAGAAGATCCAGTTCAAAGGTAAGAGGACATTTAGCCTATGGACTGACCTAGTCAAAAGCAGTATTTCCCCAAATTAGTATAGCATCAACACTGGATCCTCAGTGCCCACCACTTCATTCCACAGAAACACTCCTCCTGTACTGCAGTACTTGCTGAAGTAAGCAAACCCAGAATTTAAGATTCAGCCTTTTCCTAATTACATCTCCCATCTTTATCCCCACAGATCAGTATAGAGCTGACACAGCTCCACATTGAGACGCATGAAGAACTGAAGATACACACTTTGCCTTGAAATAGAGGACAAAAATTACCCAGCTTCCTAGAAAGCAAAGAGCCATTCAAAGAGCAAGTGAGCAGGAACAAGGCCAGAACTGGACATGACCATCTTGAAAGCTTCCACAAAACCCAAGTGCTTAAGCAAGTGGTTATTTTGTTGGCAAACATTATATACAACAACTTTAACATCTGGGAGTGGTATACTTGCATACTCTTGGAAAACTTATGTCAAGCTCTTAAAACATTGTGAGTATGGGCAAAATACAACTTTTAAACACCTCGTAACTTGGTCAGATGTGAGCAGAACACCCACAAAGAACAAAAACTACACATTCCCCAAAGATGCATGATTCATTCCTCAAAACAGAGTGTAACGTGCCTCACCAGAGTCATAAAACCTGTTCCAATAAGCAGCTCCAGTTTTATAGCCAAAATTAAAAATAAAAACAAAACAACAACAACAAAGATCCCAAAAAACTGATCCACTTGGAGCTTTCTAGTGTAAAACAAAATCTGAAAGGCATGGAATGACCAGTTTCACCCTGAGTAGTTATAATTTAGCACATGTATAAGAAAACAGAGTTTTTTTACCTGTCCTCAGGTACAGGTCATAACAAGAGCTTATGAGAGTAACACCACAAAGCTACATATAGAGAAGGGTGTGTAATGCAAAGTTATGTGCACATAAGAATAAAATTTTTACAGTGATAATGCAAATGATCATCACTAGTTATTCAACAATGATTAATGTAGGTGTGGGTTAAATACCACTTTGACACATTAAGCTACTACAAAACCTGCTGTATGTATTCTAGCAATCTGAAAGTTCAGTCCACTATTTTAGTGCAAAACCAGTCATACAGCCAGTGCAGCTCACAGGCACACTTTGTGCCAAATGTAACACTAAAACATGAGCACAAATTCACAGTTTCAGTGTTTGGAATAGCTACATAAAATGCGAATCCGTTATATCATTAACTGCATTAAGCTATCTACATAAGTTTTCCATTTGCATGACCTCTGCAAAAGTCAATAGAAAGTTTATAATAAAACTTTTAAAGACACTTATTCTAGTCTCTTAAAAATTTAAATGTAATTTATGCCATGCATTTGTAAAAACAAAGTTAAGTTATTTCTTAGGAAAAAAAGTGTTTGAGGCATCAATTCATTATGTGAAGCAAAAGAAAAGTCGAAAAAGGTCACTGACTGCTACAAGGATTTTCAACATCAAGAAGCAGTTTTGGCAAAACATTTTATTTGAACAGCTAGAAATCTTCCAACACAGGCAGCATCTTAAAAAAATTCTTTAATGGTTTATTAAAGTCCATGTTAAAAAGAAATATAGAAAAGATTATTTCTCCTATGAAACTAATTCTTAGTATGTGGAATCTTTATGCACTAATTCAGATTTTAGGTTACGCTTCCTCTTCATATCAGCTATACTTTAATGTCAAAAGCCAATCATTGCAACCAAGCAGTAGAATCCTTCTACTTCACAGCACAGAAGGCATTTGCCTCATTCAGACAAGCAGCCAAAGCAGTGAGGGAATTTTATTGATATAAATAATTCCTAACTGGATGGCACAAATTAACCATACAGGCCTACACAGCCTACAATCCACTGAGAAGCAGCAACATAACTGCATAAAGTTTTGCTTACTAGGTCTAGCAAGGCATGGAGAAGCACTCAGAGCAACAATACGGTCTACGAAGTACCTCAAAGAAAGAACAGTGGTCTAGCGGGTGGAACACGAAATGCAATTCAGAAATACGGCATTTTACTCTCTTTTATGTCAATGGCCCATATGAACCCTTCAGAAGTTACCCTGTCTTTGCATTTCTTTATTTTCTCATTTTTAATGGATCTTCTCTGATAATAAGGAAAAAAATATTCAAACCTGTAAACTGCAGTGAATGCCTGTGGCCTCAATAAAACACACTGAATGAATTAAAGGTGACGTGGAGTTTTCGGCTGGTTGGTTGGCTGGGGTTTGTAAGGTTTTTGGTTTGTTTGTTTTGTGGGACTTTCTTAAAGCCTTTTTTTTTAATTTTTTTTTTTTTTTATTTTATTTTTAAGAAAGCAGTTTAGCTCTTACTGCTGCTGAAACAAGCTTTGGAAAAAGATGACCCAAACATAAGCAGAATCACTGAAGCCTACCTGATTATACACAGAGCCTAAACCAACAGTTTTAAGATGCAAGATGCTTCTCAAGTAACACTCAAGAACGTGTGCAGACAATGATTCTGCAGCCAGAGATTTTCTACCCATTTTGCCACACCATAGTATGTTTCCTCCACAGAATTCAGTTTTTCTAAGCTGGAAGATGCCAGCATTACTTGTCTCCCACTCTGTAGCCTTTTTTAGTGTCTCACTCTACTACAGAAACAACGTTATTACACAAGTTTCCTGATCAGTCTGACAAGGTTTGTAAACAAGTTGCATTGAGTAGCATTCCTATTCATACACCTTTAGCCCTACTTTTCAGCAACTATAGTTATTAGAGAGAAAACACATTTGAAAACTCCATTTTAGAACATGAACTAAAAAAACCCAAAACAAACCCACCCCACTTTGAAAAGAGCTCTTGCAAGAGCTAGGAGATCAAGACAGAATAATGTACATTTTCTTTAACAAGAAGCACCGATCTTCAAGCTGAGAAGCTGAGGCTTTGACTTTTTTCTGACTTATAGGGCTATTCTAGCAGTAAGATTTTAAACACAAACCCTCCCCAGCATCATATTTGTCAGCACATACTTGTAACAATTGCCAAACCTTATCACAATTAATGAAGCCTCAGTTGTACCTTGTTTCTCAAATGTCAGGATTTTCTTGGTTCTTGCTGCCAGTTAGGCCATTTCTCTTTTCCAACAAAACAGTCAGTTGAGGAATTCAAAACAACTACAGATGTTCACAAAAAGCTACTTATAGCACAGGACAGCTGATCTTTCTCCACAGCAACCAGAGAGCAGAGAAGATGGATCTTCTTCTGTCCAATATCCAACCTTCATCCAGTATAAAAGGATGAAACAGCTTGCACAATTATCCAATAATTGCCTACTACTAAACCACTAAGAATTGAAGAGTGAGAATAATCATTATTTGAAACCAATGATCAACTTGCCAACTTTCCTGAAAATTGCTGCACAGATATTTAAAAAAAATTCCACAGAAAAGCTGAAAAAAACAATTCCAAGAATCAAACTGTTTAGTAATTTTCTGCAATTTATTGGGAAATGTCAGAAAGGGAAGTCCAGAGACACTGGCACAGGTATAGAATCATAGAATGGTTTGGGCTGGAAAGGACCTTAAGATCATCTAGTTCCAAGCCCCCTGCCATGGGAAGGGACACTTCACCCTAGACCATGTTGCCCAAGGCTCTGTCCAACCTGGCCTTGAACACTGCCAGGTATGGAGCATTTACCACTTCTCTGGGCAACCCATTCCAGTGCCTCACCACCCTCACAGTAAAGAACTTCTTCCTTATATCCAATCTAAACTTCCCCTGTTGAATTTTAAACCCATTACCCCTTTTCCTATCGCTACAGTCCCTGGTGAAGAGCCCCGAGAGTATCTGATAAAGTTGAAGGATACTTCAGCATAATTCAGAGACTGTTTCCTCTCTAACTGACAGGAAGAAACAGGTATTCTTCTTTCTACTCAAACTTCGTAGATCTTGTGGCAATGCTTTAAAGGCATTGTTCAGTCAAATAATAACCAGTTATACATGATGAAAATATAACTAATTTGCACTCCTGCCCTGAAGTCTCAACCTCACTTCATGGATGAAATACTAGGAAATGGAGGATAAGCAGCAGGGTTTTTTTGGGGTAGAATCAGATATTTGTGTTAAGGCAGTGTGTTCTTTGTAGCAAAGACTGTGTTACTGCATGTTTATACAGCCCCCATGTGAAGGGACACTCATTTTCAGATGAGATTTCCAAGTACAGCTCCCCTAACAACATCCACTTCCTTCAAGTGCATACTCTAACCATTTGCATTAGTCAACTTTTACAACACTGGCAAAAGCTCTTTAATGTTGCACAAATATACTTCATCTTCACATTAATTTACTGGCAGCTGTAAGGACTTTTTCATCAGATTCTGAATGTTTTCTTTCCAAGAAAACATTTATTGGAAACACATCCAATTTCATTTCAGTCTAAAACATCAAAAACAGTCATGACATTAATAATAGTATTTCTATTTCCAGTATTAACTTCCAGTTTCTAGCTTGTAAGTGTTAAGTACTCTGGAGAGAGTGAAGGACATCAAGAAGAACATGATGTACACCCTAGTAATATGGTTTGTGCAATAAATGAGCATCAAATCCAATAAGCTTTTTCAAACAGGGCTTTCTAAATCATAGAATCATAGAATAGTTAGGGTTGGAAAGGACCTTAAGATCATCTCGTTCCAACCCACCTGCCATGGGCAGGGACACCCCACATTAAACCATGTCACCCAAGGCTCTGTCCAACCTGGCCTTGAACACCGCCAAGGATGAAGCATTCACAACCTCCCTGGGCAACCCATTCCAGTGGCTCACCACCCTCACAGGAAAGAATTTCTTCCTTAGATCCAATCTAAACTTCCCCTGTTTAACTTTTAACCCATTACCCCTTGTCCTGTCACTACAGTTCCTAATGAAGAGTCACTCCCCAGCATCCTTATCGGCTCCCTTCAGACACTGGAAGGCTGCTATGAGGTCTCCACGCAGCCTTCTCTTCTCCAGGCTGAACAGCCCCAACTTTCTCAGCCTGTCTCCATACGGGAGGTGCTCCAGTCCCCTGATCAACCTCGTGGCCCTCCTCTGGACTTGTTCCAACAGTTCCATGTCCTTTTTACGTTGAGGACACCAGAACTGCACACAATACTCCAAGTGAGGTCTCACAAGAGCAGAGTAGAGGGGCAGGATCACCTCCTTCGACCTGCTGGTCACGCTCCTTTTGATGCAGCCGAGGATACGGTTGGCTTTCTGGGCTGCGAGCACACACTGAAGCCGGCTCATGTTCATTTTCTCATCGACCAACACCCCCAAGTCCTTCTCTGCAGGGCTGCTCTGAATCTCTTCTCTGCCCAACCTGTAGCTGTGCCTGGGATTGCTCCAACCCAGGTGTAGGACCTTGCACTTGGCATGGTTAAACTTCATAAGGTTGGCATCAGCCCACCTCACAAGCGTGTCGAGGTCCCTCTGGATGGCATCCCTTCCCTCCAGCGTATCAACCGAACCACACAGCTTGGTGTCATCGGCAAACTTGCTGAGGGCGCACTCAATCCCACTGTCCATGTCACCGACAGAGATGTTGAACAAGACAGGGCCCAACACCGATCCCTGAGGGACACCACTTGTTACTGGTCTCCAGCTGGACATCGAGCCATTGACCACAACTCTTTGCGTGTGGCCATCCAGCCAGTTCTTTATCCACTGAGTGGTCCACCCATCAAATTGATGTCTCTCCAATTTAGAGACAAGGATGTAATGCGGGACAGTGCTGAATGCTTTGCACAAGTCCAGGTAGATGACGTCAACTGCTCTGCCCCTGTCCATCAGTTTCGTAGCCCCATCATAGAAGGCCACCAAATTGTTCAGGCAGGATTTCCCCTTAGTGAAGCCATGCTGGCTGTCACCAAGCACCTCCTTGTTTTTCATGTGCCTAAATCATTACTCAGAATTATTCTAAGGAAAAAATGTATGATAGGAAGGCATCACTGAGGAATGTTCTCTCTGACGAGCTCTTAAGGATTCAGCATTCTAGATACTGAGCTGCAACACATAACAGCTAATTACCCACAGGAATAGCCAAAACCTAGGAAGCAAGATTGGTTCAAAGGTGAAATTGGATTAAGCATATTGGCTTGGGTTCTTGCTTGTGTTTTTTTGTTTTGTTTTCTTCTCCCTCAGAAACAGTAAGGACCTGAAACACTTGCTCTGTTGAGGAAAAACTGGTTTGGCCAGTTAAGGGTTGCAGATCTGAAACTACCAGGGAAAAAAGAGTTTACAATATCAGAACACAACAGCCTGGTATTATGTTGGCAAATCAGAGTTACAAAACAAAGACCAACTCAGAAGCATGGCTTCTATCGCACATGCACATAGTGATTAACCTCAAAATCTCTGCTCTTTGTCACATGAGTATCAGAGGTACACAGGATGTTCAAACGTGTATTTGAATGGCAAGTTTTTATTTTAATGCTCAGAGAACCCCTACAACACCTGAAATTTTGTAAAAACATTACAATTTCCCAGCCATTTAAAAATAAAGCTAAATAACTATTGTCTGAGAAGGTATCTTTCTCAAATGCAACCAGAAACAGACACCGTATCCATTAAGTTATATCTCACTTCTATTATATTCGGCTGATATGTGAGACACTGAAATCCATCTTAAAATAAGAAAAAAAAAAAAAACAAACACAAAACAGACAAAGTAACATACTCTCAGGTCTGTAGAGCCTGCAGAAATTGAGTAACAGCAGTAGTCACTTTAATTAGCAAGTAAAAGAAATATTCACCACTTTTAAAATGGTCAGCTTCTCAGTGTTCTAGGGAATGGTGGAGTGAAGAGAAAGGACTTCACCATGCTCTGCCTTGAATGAACTACTCAGACACTCTAGTCCTCTGTGTCTATTATCCTCCTGCTCTTCCCAATTCAGGTATCATCAGCATGAAATCAGTCACCTACAAAGTCTTCGAGCACCACAAAAGCAGCACCTGTAAACATTTACAATACACAGCAATCTGCAAAAGGGACACCAGTTTGAGCTGCTACAGCTTTTCATATTAATTCAATTCTATTTTATAACATTTTATTGACATTTAGAATTATGCTTCCATATTAAAAGATTTTATCTAACTTCTTACATTTAGATAATCATCTGTTAACAAGTTCTAAGGCTAAAGCTTCTACAGATCTGCAGCCATTACTGGGCTTCTAATAAATTTTTTGTAGATTCATGGTGGCCTCAACTTCTTTCTAGCTTTTTTTCCACCATGAAGAATAAAACTCCATTCATTATAGTCTGGACTATCAGTTCACTTTGACTAATATGCTTAGTCTTCACTGAATTATTATTTTTTTATATACACATGCGCACACACATATATATGTGTGTATATATGATTGTCAGGAAGCAATGGAATCAAGAGCATTATCCAGCCAGAAGGCAGATCAGAAAGATTAAATCATCTATACAGATAGCATTACCAGTATAGACTATACCACTGTAGCTAAACAACCAGTGTGCTTATAAGCCAGGTTTCAGAATAAGAGTACCACCTTCTTAGGCTACCTTAACTAGAAATAAAAGGAAACACCAAAATCCCAACTGCAGCAAATTACACCATTACAGCCAAACCAAAATAGCTCTTCATCTTTGGATATGTTATTCCAGAATAAAAGGTAGAGCTACGAATGTTTTCTTCTGCAAAAGGTGGCTTAACTGCCAAAAGCATCACTTAAGATGTGCAGGCATAACTAGCATTTATCTAAATTTTCAGACAAATTGAAACTGCCAAACAGCTCTGTTCACTTGAGCAAGTGCTACAAGACTAATAATGATAACTACTGTTGAATTTAAAGTACTTTCCAAAGGAATAAAGGAAAATTAAATACCTATACTGAAGAATCGCATCAACATTCATTGTAAAATAAACACTGTAAAGATGCACACATTAAGCAAACAGGCTTTCACCTGGGTATGTGTTGGGTTTCTCACCTTCCAGGAGAAGGTAAACTCCCACAGTCTAGGCTTCCTTGTTCAAAGGCTTGGAAAACAAGGAAAAAAGGACTGAGCAACTGTTACTCAGGAAAAGCACACGTTAGTCAAAACAGCAAATGTGAAGGCAACAGGCTGCAAAGGATGTATCACAAGTGCTTCATTAGGTCAACACAGGAACAGGTAACCAGGAGCTAAAGTCAGCAAATACCAGGGCTAATGAATGATAAGCGTAATTCATTCATTTCAGTTTTATCAGTTTTTCAGATCTCTTGGTTTAAGTCAGCACATACCCAAGAAAAAGACTACAGAAGTAAAAGATCTACATAGCTGCGGTAGAGTAGATTTACAACAGTAGCATTTCAAACGGAAAGCAACACAGTGGTAACCATGTACTCCGCAAGTCACTCCTTATGCCTTACAGTTTTTTCTTTTATTAGCCTGTTCTTTGGGCACTCCAGCATTTCTTTCCAACATCCCAAGACTGCAGTATTTCTGTAGCAATTCCTAAACCACATTTTGAATTCAGAAATGGTTTGTACTATAGAGAACATAGGTCAGTAAGCATTCACACATTCGCCACCTAAATAAATTGCCTAAGGATGGGAAAAACAATTTGACAAAACAAAGGAGGTGACTATAACCTGTTTGGGTAAAGACTGTTTATTTTAGATGTTTACTGTAGAAACACTGGGCTGTAATTATATTTGAGTTTTTCCACTGCTTCACAAAAGCCTGGAGAAAACATACCTAGTATCAAAGTGTGTGATAATATATCAGACTGAAAATTCACTGCTGCTTCCCTAAAAACTAAAGAATAGAAGTAGTTCTATACATTACATCCACACAACAATATTAATGAACATGAATTAGAGGTATTTCTTTCTTGTATTACATCTTTCTACTACTTAATAAACAGCTCATCTTTTCCAACTCTGCAATCAGTATCTATTTTCTTTACCAACTCCGTCCGTTAGTTTCCACTCCTTCCTTCAAGATAGTTACTTTCTCTTGTCAATTTTTTTTCTTATTCCAACAGTTTCACCCTTATCTACACATTTTTCATTGCAAAGTAATGTCAACAAACAGTACTTGGAGAGTTTAGTCAACATCTAAACACTAATACCGAAATCTGGGAAAGGTGTCACTGCAGAAAGACTAGAACCCTTCTAATGATATATTTCTACCCTTCCACTAGTTCAAAGGGAAGTTCAGAAACCAATGAAAACTTCACTAGTAAATCCAAACAATTCAAAACTTCTATCATTAGGAACAGCACATACAGAATGGAAAATAGGACTCTCTTTCCAGCTTCTTTTTACCCACTGGAGTCTCCATCTATTGTCATGGGAAATCATGCTTTGCTATCCACCCTTCATTTTTCTGACAGCTGCTAGCAGCAGATGAGGAAAACAGAGGGCAAAGAAGGGGTACAAGTTTTTTATCCTACCACTCCCTTATCTTCAAAGTTTGGATTTTACACACTCATGAATGCTACTTTTACTCACTTCATTACCCCTAAGTTTCCCGGCTCACATCTGAAAAATCAATAATATGTGGCTCCATATTTCACAGCTACACACAAGGGTATAAGAATCAATAGTGAAAGAGAATAAAACTTAATTATTTCTTATAGTTTCATAATGCTTAAGATAAATATTAGGCCATCTAAATTCTGGACAGCTATACTGGACAAGATTCTTCATTTCCACTCCATGTTTAGACAAAAAGGTTTTTATCAGATTAAAACATTTCAGTCCTCAGGAGGCTACATTAGGTTGTCTTGGCAGGAAACATGTGAGGCAGAGGCATCACTAATGCCCAAAACTTTGAAATAAGAGCTCTAACTCCCTGCAGGCAAATCAGGCACATACTGCTTCTCAGCAACACGATTCCCTACAGCACCTCCAAGCCTGGCCTTTTACCCAAACTATAGCTGTGGCTCATCTCAAAAGCATCAAAATAAAGTAAAAACATTGCAGATACATCTTGCTTATCATATGTACAACATGAACCACAAAGGCTCAGGATACATCAATGATAAATGCTTGTACACAGAACTGAGTGTGTTAGGGCATGTTGAAAGCAACTCGGGGAACCATCTGCACAAGGAAGCATTTACAGAAAATCATGCAGAGATGTAGCTGCAGCAGACACACCTGTGATAACTAACTAAAGGAAGTTCACATGGTTTATACAGTTCATGTGTAGGAGGGCTTGGATTTTTATGCCTATTCTGATTAAAGAAAGTTGATGACACTCATGTAGAAAATTATATTTATTCTACACAAATGAACAAACTTATTCAAATAAAAGCTAAAATTAGACTGGGGAAAGAGAAAAGTGCAGAAACAGCACAGATTTTTTATTTATTTTTGTTGAAAAAACACTGCTTATCTTTACATCCTGTATTTTAATCGAAGTACATAACCATAAGCATGATGTTCTGCTCAGTCTGCACATCTTCACACAGCTATAATGCTAGGAGTTGGAGCCATACTCTTTCTTTTCTTATCTGGAAGATAATCACTGAAGTTAGCTTAGTTGATCCAGTTGCTCAGATCATATTTCAGGATCTCAAGATCAATCTCTTTGACAATCCATGCAAAAAGTTGATGCTCACAAGTTGTTGTAATCAGTCTCCTATCCCCCCAGCTCAGCTGTTCCTCTACTACAGTTACCTGTTTCTATGGCAAATGAAGGCCAGTAACAACTCCTACAATTTTTGCCCATCCTCAGCTTTGTAAGTTTTGCTCCCTCTGGTGGAAGCAGTGAACGCAAAGATTAGGTCTCTGTGGGGTGAGTTCAGAGAATAAAGCCGAAAAGAAAGCTTTGTTCTCCTAGAAACAAACAGTCTCATCTCACAGCAAATTTACGTAGATTCAACTTAATGACAGGTAAGATGACATGTCATCAAGAGAAATCATTTGTCAACAGACAATCAGCAAGATAGTGCCAGAACTAGAAATAGACCAAGGTCACTTGTCAGGCTTCATCTCAGAGAAAGAGGAAAGCAGCAGACACACAAATATGATGTGAGTACAGATAAGAAGAAACAGAAGGCTAGGCAAGAGATATAACTATAATAAAATAATTCAAATTACAACCTCAATGAATGCATCACTATTCTCTAGCAGACACATTTTTATGATAACCCTTCCCGTACTTTCCTTTAGCTATCAGGGATGGGAAGGACATAGCTACTTTTATTCCCTCCATCTCCTAAAAAGACAGAAGGAATACTATGGAACATTAGCATTCATTCACTCATCCATTAACTTTAAGGACCTAAGGTGACACAATTTTCGAAAGCATGCTTCCTTTGCCTAGAAGCTGTTGTAGCAACAGTAGCAATTCAGCCCCATGCAACCACTCACTCACTCTGTCCTGGTGGGATGGGGAACAGAATCGGAAAAGTGAGAAAACCCAGCGGTTGAGATAAAGGCAGTTTAATAGGTAAAGCAAAGCAAAATAAGAAATTCATCCACTACTTCACACTGGAGACAGTTTTTCAGCCATCTCCAGGAAAGCAGAGCTCCATCACATGTAACAGTGACTTGGGAAGACAAAACACCACTCTGAACACCACTCTTCCTTCTCCTTCCCCCAGCTGTATATGCTGAGCATGACATCATGTGGTATGGAATATCCCTTGGGTCAGCTGGGGTCAGCCATCCTGGCTGTGTCCCCTCCCAACTCTCCGTGCACCCACAGGCTTCCCACTGGTGGGGTGAGGAGCAGAAAAGGCCTTGACTCTATGTAAGCACCACTCAGCAGTAATGAAAACATCCCAGTGTTATCAACACTGTTACCAGCACAAATCCAAAACAGCTCCATACTAGCTACTACACAGAAAATTAACTCAATCCCAGCTCAAACCAGCACAGTAGCAAACTTAGGTTCTCCAAGAAGTGGGAAGAGACAGTTCTTATGAGGCTCTTCACCCCCATGGACTCATTTCCCTCCACAGCCCCCCCCCCCCCCACCACAAAAGAAAGATGTGCAAGTTTGTTGTAGGTTCTTGTTCACACCAAACTTGCCTTGCACCAAACAACTGAACATAACAACAGAAAAATTGGAACAAGAAGCCTATCCAAGGAGCTTTTCCAAGTAGCCATTTCAGTTAACTTGGGGGAAGACAAAATAAGAGCCAAAAGAAGGGTTAACATAGTGACAAATTATCACATACAAACTTGTTGCGGGCCACAGACAGCAGCAGCAGAAAGCAAGATCTTCTCCATTCCTCTAGTGAACTAGTAGTCTAGTACCAAAGAGAAAAGTCTAGCAACAGCAATCTGTTAAACTAACGAGGCTTTTCTCTTGTAATGCAGTCAGGCATATAGAGGAGGCTGTTCTTAGAGGTCTGTCAAATGGCTCTGGTGGAGCTGCCATCCTTCATCTTTCACACTAACCTCCAACTAGCTCACCACTGACACTCTCAAACAAAACTGTGCCTCCAGTTCTACCAAGTCAAAAAGTAATAAATTTCTCACACTCAATCCACACATATGGATCTAATTAGCTCAATGGTAAATACAGCAGCTTCACCTGTAACTGAAATTTCTACTTCCATTCACTGCCAAATAGGCAAGGTTCTGACATCCACCTGTTTGAACAGCTGAGTAACACTGACACATGCTATCTGGATTTGTCCTCCTAGAGCTACGTGTCTTTGCCTTCACTAAAACTGTGTAGGAGGATAATTAGACCATAATGGCTTAAACATAAATCACAATCTCAACATTCTGCATATAAAGATTAGTATCTACTTGTGGTCAAAACCGAATCATGGAAGTGGAGAAACAAACCCCATTCACCTCCATCTATTTGAGTGCTGGTGTTATTCTGGAGTGCCTATTGCAGGTACCTGCTGTACTGGTTTGGCTGTAGTCACTGTACAGATTAGGATCAAGTGAAAACAAACTATTAATCAGAAAACTTTTTTGTTTTGTTTTCAAAGCACCGCTACATTTTCATACAGAGTATGCATGTAGTACCACCAAATGCCATGCATAATCTTTGAGCACACACACCAGAGTATCAGCATTTTCCTTCTCTGCCCTCATTCTCTCCTTCACTGCCTTTGATTTGATTCCACTGAGCACATTTCACATTCTTTCTGTATTACAAACTTACTATCAAGACAGACTCTTGAGCTAAGAGGTTACAAAAAGCTAACTTTGCCTTCTTTCTTTTCATCAGTTATAGATGCATTCTCCTCAATGCAGACTAATTTTGTAATTCCAGTTTATGCTCCAGTCATAATCAGTGCTCTTCATACACAACTGGACCCACATTAAGTACAGTCCACCAATGTCTAAAAACAAAAAGTACATATGATTTTTAACTGCTTATAAAAAAAACTTTTAGAGCATGTGTTCAGCCACCCTCCATTGTGATTATCCCCAAAAGCTTTAACAGAGCTCAACTAGTATTTCAGAAAAACATCTTGGTTTTACAGGAGCATCTGCTGTGAAACATCCAATACAGGGAAGTTTTCCAGGCTTTGATAAAAAATAACTTTATAATCATCAAAACGTCACATCCACAGCATTTAAAATAGATTTGGTAGAAGCTGCACTACGTCATGAAGCAATTAAATTTATGACTACTACAATGAACACACATAATTATAAGACACCAGCATCACACCATAAAAAGATGGTCATCTCTTGGTTTACCTTCTACAAGACCCTGCAAAAACTACACACTCTCTATTAGAAAGAAGTGCCAAGACCAACTCACAGCCTGCACGTCTGAGGCACCAAGCCACATGGTGCCACTGATCCCAGATGCAGGTATCTCTGCACATTGTGCACACTATCTGTTCCATCACAGTGAGCTCAGTTTCAACTTGCCCCACTTTTGTCAGTTTTCCAGATCTTTTTCCATGGACATGTATAACTTAAGGTTCCATTCAAACAAATGGCTGAGGAAGATGGAAAGGGAGAAAGAATAATTCAGCCACTTCCAAAACTCATTCACTAGAACACTCCTTCCTCTGTATTTAGCTTCCAGTTACTTTTCTCACTTACTAAGCGTATTTTGTAAACCCAAACCACCAAATTCTGTCTACATAAGCACAGGCTGTTTCCCTTGATCTGTTTAATTTATTCACACATTAATGGAAATGTGAATTTTAGTAAGAATTCCTCACATGTAATTTCATGATGCTAAAACATTTATAAGAATATTTTAAGGTTACTTTACTTATGCACTCACAAACACGTAAATATTCTGTAGATTCAGGAGATTTAGACCACTTTCCCCATACACAAACATTCTTTGGTCACTAAACAACTTTAGTCACTAAACGCTGCAAACCTGAGTTTCCCCATCTTTGTAATCTTCTGATGTTCACTGCAAACGACAGGATTAACAACCTTCAGGAATTTCTGTGTCACTCGGACAAAAGCCACCACAGAAGCACTCTGCCTACGAAGTACATACAAAATTCCCCACAGCATTGTGTGCAACACACGGTACCGTTTAAGGTAGCACGTAAACATCACCGGCAGGCGCATCTAGGCACAGCACACTGCGCTGGCCGTTACTGCCCACCCTTCTACCTGCCGAGCCGACACCGGCCCCACGCCCAGCTGCGGAAACACATCTGGCCGCAGTGGGATCCCAACCAGCCGGCTCGGCGCGGCGCCGCGCAGCCCCGCGGCCTGACCCCGGGGGCGCGCTCCGACAGCGGGAGGCGGCCGCGCTGCCGAAACGGCGGGCGCGAGGCGGGCGTGCGGCGAGAGCGCACCTGCACGCGGAGGGCGGCTCCCCGCCCCGGCGCCCCCCCGCGGGCCGCGGCCTCCCCGATCCCCTCACCCGCGGGTGCGTGAGAGGAACCGCCACCCTCCGCACAGCCCCGCGCCCGGCGGAGGCGGGGGAAGGCGGTGGAGGGGCCAGGGGGGGATGGGGCGGGACGGGACAGCGCAAAGAGGGGGGCGCTCGCACGGCAAGGAGAGCAGCGCCGCCCCTCCCCGGAGAGCCCCCGGGAAGGAGCAGCGGAGCAGGCGCCTCCCCATCCTCACCTGGTCCACGGGCAGCCGCACGGCGTTGCTGAGGGGCTGCAGCAGCGTGGAGCCAGTGGTGCTGGTGGCCATGGCGAGGGCGCCTCCTCTCGCGCCGGGAAAACGGGCGGTGAGGCCGGGGAATCGCTCCCCGCCGGGGCACCCGCGACGGCAGCAACAACGGCGGCAGCAGCAGCGCGAAGAGCCCCAGCCCCGCACGGCGCCGTGACAACAAGGGGCCGGCGCGGTTCCGCCGCTGACTGGCAGCGCCAGCGGCCAACCCGCGCGCTGCGCCTCTGCGAAGTGACAGGCGGGTTCGCCCAATGCCCGCCTCTCGGCGGGGGGGCGGGACCAGGCGGCTCCCCTCAGGCGGCCGCGGACACGGCCCATCGTGCGGGGCGGGAGCAGGAAGATGGTGCCCGGGAGGGCGGGGGTCGGTGGGGTAAATCACGGGGAGAGGGACGGCTCCGCGGCCGCCGCTCCGAGTTGAAAGCGGGCAGGAGCTGCGCGATGCGCGCAGGTACCGCGCAGGGCCCAGAGCGGCCTCGCCCTGCGGTAGGCGGGGCTGCGCGGGGCAGGGGCTGGGCCGCGCCTCTCCTCGGCGTGCGGAGTGCTGAGCTGCGCCGAGCTGTGAGCGATAGCTTCGAGGGCGCGGCGGGGGAATGGGGCACCTGGGGTGAAATGGCACCTTCCAGGGTAGCCTGACAGCGGAGCTCCCCAAGCAAGCGGGGTGCTGGCCGCACCAGTGGGGTCGGTGCCAGGCGGAGGTCGGGCAGCCGGGGTGGCAGCTGTGGAGATACCTGTCGCTGAGGGCAGTACAAAACCATGTGGGCACAGGTTTATGGTGAGGTAATAAGAGATCAGGCCCCACTGTGCTCCTAACCATCTTCCCTTCACCAGGAAGGGCACAGAGGCAGCTCAGCACTCAGTAGCTGCATGCGCAGTCGTGGATGAGTGATGGATACACACAAGCTGTGAGGGTGGCATGGCATCCTGAAGAAGTCACAAAAAATGGGTGAAACCCCTTTTTCCTACAGCCACCCACTGACTTACATAAGTGTCTATCATGGCTATAAGCCACAAGTTTTTAGCTTATCAACAACCTGATTCTTAAATACAAAAGCCTGAAATAGTATAAGCCATACCCAAAGAAGTGGTAAATGCTCCATCCTTGGCAGTGTTCAAGGCCAGGTTGGACAGAGCCTTGGGCGACATGGTCTAGTGTGAGGTGCCCATGGGACATAGATGATCATAAGGCCCTTTCCAGCCCGAACCATTCTATGATTCTAAGCATGAGTACTTTGTCAGCAGGTTCAGCCTAGCAGTGCAGGTCCCCCAAAGAAAGCAAAAAGTGATGTGGTGATGCCAGTAGTAAGGCAGCATAACTCTTCTGTCAGTTCAGTCAACACTATCCAATGTGAAACAGAGCAAAGCGTGGAGTGAAGGCTTTAGTTTAGTTAGTGCAGCAAATTCCACCAGACGAACTTGTACAGTAGACCACTCACCAAATCATCCTGGATTAGCATCCTGTCTGCCTCTTTTACTTTAGAGCTTTCTACAGAACTTTTTCTTAGGAAACAACTGTAGCCTTAAGTGTTCTAAATCATGTGGTGTAGGAATATGCTGCTCTTATTCATAAAACTGCTCAAGAATCCTGGGTCTCAAGAGAAACCTGCAAGTTATGCCTTGCACTTTAGCAAACGTTATTTTATCATTCTTGTATATTATACCTCCAAACCATGCTGTAATCTGTAATGTACCCTCAATACAAAGATTTCACTGTTTTTAAGTATGTGAAAGATGAAATGCCATGCCCAATATCAGGCAAACAGTCTGAATTGTGTCTGGAGTAGTGGCTAGGTATAGTGATTTACACAGTCATTTATGTTCACCGTTAATGCTAATTGGCAGTAGCAGGAAAATGGAGGTAAGTGTAATTACCTGAAATATCCGTTGTTTCTGTTACTGAACTGCAGACCACACTCTGTACTTATGTTTTACCTTGTGGTAAGGTCTTTTGTCTGCATTTAAAGAGACCGGTTAATAGGCACAAATAAGTGAGTTTAATTAGATTTCTTCACAGCGTAACAGGCAATTACAATTGTGGTAGCATCTGCAGTTTCAGAAGCAATAGCATGATGTTTTTTGGTAAAGCAAAGAGAGCTGCTTTCAGGAAGGGGGAACAAAACCCCAAACCCAACCTTTTCTCAATTAATTCTCAATCAGTCACTTAACTCTAAACCTGCAAATTATATATACACACGAGTAACTTCATAGGAGTGCAGTGCCACTATGTTCAGTACAGTCTGCTTTACATTATACATATGTATATATGTATAAAAAGACTAACCTCATTTTATGTGATTTTCTTTTAGTAAGGGGATGTATACCTACGCACAAATCTTTGCAAATCTTAACCTAAACATTCTCGAATGAAGCCACAAAGAGCTGCTTTAGAAAAGGCTGATAGCTAATTCTGAATCATAGTCTAGTCACAAGAAATGATTCTGGTGCATCTATATAAATCCATGGAGGTGGTGTTACTGAGACTTTCACAAAATAATCACAGCAAATAATCGACCTACTGAATGAACTCCTTACTGTCAATTAACAAAATGCCTGAGAACAAGCTCATGATATCACAGTATCAATGTCAGTTGGTTTTATCACACAACCCTTCATTTTCTGGTCACTTTTGTTATTTCTTTCAATGTATGGTTCTTGGAATGCTCAGAAAATACAAAAATATGCTTCCCTGCATGACTCCTAGGATCATGGGAGTTCATACTTAAAAGATACATTTACCTATATTGTAAATCACAGTATCATAGACCCACAGAAGGGTTTGGGTTGGAAGGGACCTTAAAGTTCCAACCCTGCTGCCATGGGCAGGGACACCTTCCACTAGACCAGGTTGCTCAAAGCCCTGTCCAGGCTGGCCATGAACATTGCCAGGGATGGGGCAGCCACAACTTCACTGTAAACAGTTTGCACCTATGGCACTAAGTTACATAATTACATCTTTCACAAGTTTCCAGGGGAAAAATGCGTTGTGTTGGGAAGATGTTCTTGTGCTCTTATTTAGGAAGGTGTGCACTGTCAAAGGCAATGTCAAAGAAATATGTCTTGAAAATAGTCACTACAGGAAGTGCTGATGGGGGAGATTGGTTACATGAAAGAACAACAGGAGTCCTGCCCTACAGAGCTTAAAATCTATGTTTGCAATTAAAAGTAAAGCACACAAATGCTGGTTGAGAAGAAAGTAACAGGAAAATAAGCAATTTCTGGCAGAGAAAAAGTAGCTTGTCTTTGATGTCTGCTGTAAAATGTATGGTAAGGGCTTTTGTGGGCACTGCAGTAAAACTAGGTCTTCTGCTTTTCTTTTTCCATTGCAAGAAGTGTTCCTTACCTATGTTTTCAGAACACTTCCTGCCTGTGTGAGAATACTATGTTGTGTGTGGGAAGATGAAGCACTGGTTGGCAATAAGGTAGCATTGTGCTTCACATTGACACAGTAACAATGCAACTAGTCCTGAAAGTTAAATGATGCTGTGAGAAGAAGGGCTGGTGAGGGATACAAGAAGCTAATGTGAAGAAGAGAGTGAAACTTTCACCTAAGTGGAACGGTCTTCAATAAACATTACTTACTTTCCTACTGTTTTAAATATTTGCTTGTAAGTGAACAAGAAGTGGTACTTCCACAGGGAAGTTCTTTCCACCAAAGGCTGTCAGTCAAAAGCAGCGCATGTTGATTCAAATAATCCTTGGAGAGCATCTTGGCATATGATGATCTTCTTCTGATGTTCTGCTATTAAGTTTTTATGGTCCCATAAGTGCTCATAGTTCTTAGGTATAAAAATAATCACAAAGACATCTCTCAGCCCTACAGAGATTACTTAATCTCATTACCAATTAAGAATTACTTAATTCTGGTTACTAAACCAGAATGATGTCATCTCACTAGAGGTTTCCTGTAAACTGTGTTTATTTAACAAATTAAGATATTCAGGTGTTTACAGTACTATTTTTCCCATATGACATTCTACAGTAAAGAACAAAGAGAGAAGAGCTGTGGCAGCAGACAGAAAGGGATGACAGAACAATGCTACTAGATGCACCACTGTGTACAGTTCTAGTTCCTCTGTTTGATAAGGTTGCTCTGGGAACACATTCACAGTTGGAAAATAGGAACAACTATTGAAACTCCTTTTAACAAAGCAGATGAAAAGGAAAATGAGTTTCATTATTAGCTATAGAGAGATGATCTCCCTTCCATAGTAAAGTCTTATTTTAGCCTTACCTATCTGGCTTAGTTTAGCCTAAAATATTTGAGACTTCATTACAAAAAGAACATTTCTGCAAAAGCTGATGCCAGTCAAACTGAATTGCTGTTCATAAAAAAGATCTATTCTTGAAATTTTGGCATTTGTATCTTTGTTTCACCCTTCCTCCAGAGCAGCCTTTTGCCATCCCTTCAAATATTTTGTACAGCCTAATAAACCTCATCTGCATCAGCTGTTTTCTGAACTAATATGGCTTTTAATTAACCAGTTCCGCTATATTAGTAATGTAGTGCCCAGTAGGAATTCTCCATGATGATACCATTGACTGCAGGCTCAAGTAACATTTGTTAGGCTCTTACTTATTAGGAAAAACATAAATACCTTCCTACAGTTTAGCTACAAGACACCTAAAATCTCCCTGTGGCTCTTTCAGATTTTTGACTTGTTCTTTTAATTTGGTCTTAGAGCTGCTCTGAAAGTGAGCAAGCTTCTCTGGTTTTAATGCAGTAGTCAGTTTCTGTCTTAAAACTGATTTGGATCAATTTTCTTTCCTCTAAGTGCTCAAGTTGTATAAATTCTGTGATGGGGAAATACATCGGTGTCTCCCAAAAACATAGACTTACGTTCACCTCAGAGCATTTTGGTTTTCAATTATAACATGAAGCTTGGTAACAGAATCAGGCAGAGTTTCTAAAGGAAGATGAGTGAAAGCTCATCTTTGCTGTTCAGCTGTAAATATCAACACTCAGGTACAGATCTTAGAAATGATAATTTCCTTGCTAAAGGAACTTCCTGCTTCCATGACAAGGACAAACCAACTGACTTCAACAAGAAATTACTTTGATAAATGAGCTGTCTTTTCAAAGCAAATTCTACTCTCAAATTCTTTATAGGGACAAACTGACAGCGTACAGTGTTTCAGAGTGTAATAACTGCTGCCACATGCAATTGGGGGATTGTTGTCACTCTGATGAGTGAAAAATTTGCAGAATAGAAGCCCTTTCTGCAGAAGTGAAATAAAAGCACTGAAATTCAAAGCTAAGTTTAAGAACTCGTAACAACTCAGTTATGAGTTGCTCAGTTGTTTTGAGCTTAATTAGGTATTTACCAGACTATGGGAAATACAGTGAAGGGGAAACAATGGTGATAACCTTGCAAGGAACCTACTACCGTAAAACAGTAGTAAAGAACTGTCATTATTAATATACAATTTCTGGGAAATATTGATTTAATTACTAAAAAACCCACATTCACATTAAACACATGAATAAATGTACAGTGAATACATCATTCAGTTTCATTTCCTATCATACTGTAACATCAGGGCATGGAAATAACTGCTTTTAACAAGTTTCTCAAGTTTCTGGGCTGTCTTTGTATTGTGTCTCCTTGGCTGAAAGGGGGGACTTGACTTTCCCTTCTATCTGATGTTACAGGTTCTCAAACAGATCCTTGCTTGATCAAGGATCAAGCTTGAGCTCCATAAGCAGCTGAGCTGATTAGGAAGCTCAGCTTCCAAGGTTCCTCCCACTTGCCCTAGGTGGGTGCAACAAGATAGGACTAATACCTTTCTTCATTTGGATTCTTTCTGAAATAATAGTATGCCTTATTCATCCCAGAATCGCTTTTAATGCCAAGATAAGCTTCCAGCATGAAGTGAGTTTGTTCTAAGAGCAAAGGTTGAAGTGTAGGAGGGGTGCAAAGTAAATAAGAAAAATGCAATTTAAAATTAGGCTTACCAAATAAGTTTTCAGTTGCTTCAGGTTCACAGTTAACTTCAGGGAGAGAAAGGGAGGACAATGGAACTTTCTTTTTCTGTCCCCCAGGACTGGCTCACCCTAAATAGCTTTCTCAGTCCTTCTGGTCATTGCTACTTAGTGTGATGTGGTTTTCCCTGTTCTTATGAATTATCATGTTCAGTCCTGTTCATGTTTCCATTCAGGAAGAAGTAGGATTTTTCCCTTGAGGGGTTTCTGAGCTTAGCCCTTGTGCATTCATTGGGGCTTAAATTGTCCTGCTATTTTTGGAACATTTTGTAAGTTTTTGTTCTAAGATATCTTCAGTGCCCATGCATCTTACTAGATTTATTGTTTGCCATTCATTTTAAATTGTTTATGAAAATTGCACATATCAACACTAGAAAGGATAGGGTTGGTTATGCAACACTTCATTCCCACCCCTGTCATCATTCCCACTATCCCCTTCTCCACACACAGTTTTGAGGCTCTTGCTCTTGAAATTCCTTCCTTGCTACTTCTGACTCTGGCAGTGTCAGTCAGCACAGCTTGAGGTACCTCCTCTTTGCCAGTCGGTAAGTCATGTTGGACTGTTCAGCAGCCAAAACTGGTGGTGTGTGTTGGAAGCGGGGTGAGTGTCAGGTAATGAATGGGAAGCAGGTACTTGGAATGTTAGACCTGTCAGCCACAGCCTGGAACAGCCCAGTGCAATTGAACTTGTCACTGGGGCAGAGCCTGGGTGTTTGTGCAGTTTTTCCAGGACTCACCTGCTTCCCCAATGTCTTTCTCTTGCTTTGCACAACAAGCAAGAGACTGTTGCCGTCTGTTCTGATGGGTATGCCTTTGCATTTCAGAGCACCAGCATAGGGGAAGCTTTGCTCAGCTTGAAGATCCAGAGACCTGAGAGGAAATGGACCTAGAACCTCACAACACTCAGCTACTGACTGTAAAAATACCTCACTGAGATTTAAATTTGTTAGTTGCATCTTAGCTTGATGTTCTGTTCGCCAAGTGTCCCTCTGTGAGCATGTGGGCATTGTCCAAACACAGGTCTGTGAGATAATTTCATAATAACATAGTCACAACACACCCGAAGCTTCAATGAGTAATGTTCCGGGAACAGTAGCCAAAGTCGCGTATTAGCATTCATGTTTCTGACTGTTGTTTCAAGTCATATACAAGCTCAGATATGTGTTCCATTTATGTAAGCAGTGTTATTTGCATAAGTAAAGCCAGGAGCTGTTCAAGCAGCAGTCTCTCTAAATTTACACTCTGTGAACCTGATACACTCTAGGATATGAACTTCTTTTTCAGAAAACGTATCAAGGAAACTGAAGAAGCATTTTAATAAATTAAGTATAGTAATTGATAAACTCATTTTTTCCTTGTCAGTTCAGTTAAACAGTTATCACATTAGATACATTTATCCCACTGTATTTTATGCCATGCTTCATTCTTTTGACCCCCTAAACTATATAAGAGCAGAATTTTTTAAATTTATATTTATGATGATAGTAAATTTAACATGTTTCTAAAGCATACTTTAGTGGGGGGGATATTTGAAACATTTAACAGCCTGAATGAATAGGCAGTATTTCATCTCTTGGTTTATGTCAGTAGCACCTTCAGCACTTCTATGAAGATCAGGATATATGTCTGCATATAACAAAGCCTGTTCATAACATCGCCTTGCTGTACTCTGTTATGGAGGTCAGAATAGTTCATTTCATAACATTTTGTTCATACGTCTCTGTTGTAGAGCAAATGTTTGATGTTGCTGCTTGGTTTGTTTCATCCTGCCCCTAGTTTTGACATTTTTATTGACAAATTATAATCACATTTGCTTTTAATAAAGAATTGTGAGTGTTAAAGATTTTGTAGGAGCAGTGCCTCTATCACCTTGTCTTGTTTAAATGTGAAGTACAATTATTACAAAATCAAAAGTACAACGAAGAAGCTTAACTGTTCCTGGTTTTCTTCTGGAAGTATCACATTAAAGTGAAACTCCATGAAAGAACATAGAACAGGCAACAAATTTTAAAGTACATAGTTATTCTGTGGAAATCGCTACCAGAAAATAAAATTCATTTGAAAGGTGTTTTTAGAAATACCAACAATGGTAGACGTAGTTTAAAATCACAAGGGACATAAACATTTAAGCCTTGGACTTAATTAGCTAAGAAATTGTTATCTGTTCTGTGGAAGAAACTTAGGTGTAGAATATTATGTAAGTGACTTCTCAGATGTTCTGTGCCTTTTTGAAAGATGCTAGAGAAAAAAAGGATGCCAGACCACTCATCTCATTCCCTAGTGCTGTAAAGTTATTCCACCTCTTCTTAACTATGCTCATTCCTATTAGAGAGTTACTGTGTCACAGTGAAGAAATACTAACTTCAGGATCCTGCAGTATATAGCATTGCGGGGGACCCTTGAAGCTGAACAGAGCCATGTTCCTGCAATGCTCCAGTTGAGTTAATACCATGAATAGTGTGATTGATGTTCTCGGGGCTGCATTCCTGCTGTTTTAAACAGGAAGCTCTTCCAGTACTGCTTCAGTTCAGCAAACGAGGCCACTTCCTTAACAATACAATAACAGGAATTTGATCAGAAACTTCAAAATTCAGTTCTTGAAGGCATGAAGATGATTGCTTTCATTCTTGCAGTATCTCCAGTATTTAGCTATAAAAGCTATGGATTTTGTTTGAAAAAAAAACTGCTTTTTTTTCTAAAAATCTAAAATTCTACCTTTTCTGATTGCTAAAATGTTGTTCCAGTTTTGTGAGAAATTTGTCATTCTTCTTCCTTTCCTTAGGCTAGATTTAGGTTGCAAATATCACAATATGATTCTGCATGAACATGCCCTCAGCTGCTTCTAAGTGTTTTTCATCTTTTAATACCCACATGTGGTTCCCTGCAAAGAAAAACGGTAGGTTTAGATTTTGTTCAGGTGCAGGTTGCTTGAGAGGCAACCCTCAGTCACTGTATTCATTTGCTACTTCTAATAAAGATACAATAAATAGTACAGCTAAATAAAACTGAATGATTTATACTGCAGATCTGAATTATCTGCCTTGAGTTTTACTGGTAAGATTTCATGGATCCCAGGCCATAGAGAGCAGTGGAAAAGTCTGGGGTTCTGAAGACCTAACCTCAGTAGAGAAGGATCAAGTTAGGAAACACTTAAACAAGTAGAGCATACATAAGCCCGTAGGATTTGGTGGGATTCATCCATGCATGTAGGCTGCTCTCAGTTATATCTGGAAGGTCATGGCAATTGGAGGAGGTTCCTGGAGTCTGTAAGAAAGCAAACATCCTACCTGTCTTCCAGAAGTGCAAGAAGGAGAACGCAGGGAACTGCAACCCCCTCAGCCTCACTATCCTCTGGGAGGATAATAGAACAAATCCTCACGGAAGCTCCTTTCAAATACATCATGAACAAGATGATCAGGAGTTGTCAGTGTGATATAAGTGGGAAAATGAAAATGAGAAATGGGCCAGCTCTTGTTCGTGACCCTCATAAAGTTCAAGAGAGGGAAATGGCAAGTCCAAATGCCAATGCAGCGGGTGAGGATTGACCCTGTGCACTAGTACATGTTGAAGCCTGGAAAGCAGCTTTGCAGAAAAGAGCCCAGGGTGCCTTGTGGCAAAGAGTTGACCACGAGCCAGCATCCTGAGCACTGTCGGCAAGTCAGAGGAAGTTTCTTCCTCTCTAGTGAGGCACTGGTGAGAGCACAGCTTGAGCGCTGTGTCCAGTTCTGGGCTCTCCAGCACAAGAGATACGTACACATAGTAGAGGAGGTTCAGTGAAGGGTCATGAAGATTAAGAGAATGGAGCATGTGTCATACAAGTAGAGGCTGAGAAAGCTGCGATTGTATAGCCTGGAGGAAAGAAGGCTTGGGAGATCGTATCAATGTGTGTAAATACTGAAAGGGAGGTAGCAAAAGACAACAGAACCAGCACCTTTTCACTGCTGCTCAGAAAGGACAAGTGGCAAAGGGCACAAATTGAAAGACAGGAAATTCCACTTAAATAAAAGAAGTAATTTCTTTACAGTGAGAGTGGCCAAACACTGAAACAGATTTCCCAGAAGGGTTGTGGAGTCTTCAGCCTTGTTGATCCTTGAAACTCAAGTGGATAAGGAGCTGAGCAGCCTGCTGTAGTTGACCTATCTTTGAGCAGGCTGGGGCCTGAACTAAATCTGGGGAGGTCCCTTCATGCCTCTACTATTACTTTTCTGTGATTCTATCAAATTAGAAACCATTAAGATAAATGCTATCATTTACAAATGGAGGATAAGAGCATAAGGAGCCAGCTCAAGCCTCGAGGTACATTGTTAGCCAGGAGTTTCTATTCAAGAAAATAGGATTTGTGCATATTGGAGTGAAATACATGTAAATGGATAAATGCCTGCAAAGCAGACTTTAACAGTTCCTTTTGGCACTCTATGCTAAGTTGTTAATAGATGTCCTCCAGATTGGAATTCCCAATTGTAGAGAGATCTTTGAATGAAAAAGTAATTTAAAATCCTTTTCAAGTTCTGCTCAAATCTGTTAATTCAAGGAACCTGCTGGGAAACCCTATGATTCAACCATGCACAGATTGGTATTTTTAATGACTGTTTGGAGAACTCAAATTGCCAAGTCTAAGAAATTGCAAAAAAATTGTAGCTTTTATGTATATGTGCAACAGTGTCACTGAACAAAGGGGAAATAGCATAAAGATGTTTCTCTCCATTCTTTACTGAGTCGTTGTTTGATAGCTCATGTGCACTTTCTGACTCTCTGGCTTTTGGATTCGCCTGGGCTGATGCCATATTTTGGATAGTGCTAGGTGTGGTACTCAGGTAAATCACTCATTTTCCTGCAGCTTATTCCTTGCTGTAGTTATACCTATTCTGTATTAAGTTCTCTTCCCTTTTTTCTTGGTTTTGTGTTCTTTATTTTCCCTCCTATCTCCTTGGGCATGGCACAGCACGTACTGGGAGACACACCACACTCAAGCTTCAGTTTCTCCTTTGAATGAGAGATTCTACAGCCGTTCTTCAACAATTCAGACATTTCTCCTGGATCTACAGTTCTGCAGGCCTTAGCAGAGATTCAACAACTTCCCTTTTCTTTCATGATAGGATCCAATAGTCTCTTTTGGACTCACATTCACAATTGGCCTGTCCAGAACAACTGCAAAGGCTTCCCCTTTTCTCTTCAGTAACAGATGGGTGCTTGCGTGTTTGGGAACGAAGATAAAGACTGGACCTGTATTTCTCTGCCATCTGCTTCCTTGACAACCTCTCTCTAAACTGTGTTATGGAAGAGGACTAGCAGGGTCTCTAGCATGATGGTTCTACATAAACTAACAAAAAGGCATGGTTACATGATTCTGAAGTTTTACAGTAAAAAGAGAAAAATGCCATGAAATCAGTTAAATCATCACGGCTTGACACAGTTATGTAAGTTTTACAAGGATAAAGCTCCATCACATAAGATAGAAAGTATTTATCAACTCAATCTTTGCAGTATATAATTGTCTATCTCATGTATACAATTCCACCCATAAATCCTAAAAAGAAGCCAAAATGTCATGTATCAAATTCTGCAGCACTATAAAATAAAAGCATATAGCTATGGATTTTATACCTGACATGAAAAAGCCTTTTGACAGATGTGCTTGTGTTGAAGGGATCACAAGGTCTAAACTGCTTAATTGCATCATTCTTCATCTTGTTCATGTATACTTGGGTTTGTCCTGCAAGTTGAGAAGCTTTTTTATACCCATGCTGCTTTCTGAAACTTATGTGAGGTCATAATACCCATGTGCATGCTGCTCTGCTTGGCCATCTGGCTGTGTTATCCTCAAGGAGCACTGCCAGTTTCCTACAGGACCCAATAAAACAGCCTTTTCCTTTGGGAAAGTGATTTGTGTTTCTCTATTATCCCAAAGCTAGAGACTATTTTAATCCTCCAAAGTCTGCACTTTACTGATCTAGACTCAGACTTCCATGCTTTCTGCCATGGAGAATAACAAAAAGAAAAACATGGATCTTTACATCTGCAAGTCATGTTTTCTTTTTGGGGAACAATGCACAGATGTATTGTACAGAGTCATTACAGCACTAAGGAGGAGATAAGGAAGCAGTACACATGTAGAAGATCTAATCTATGGCTACATAGAGGGCTTTTCAGAGCAGGATAACTCTTGTTACCTACACTGTTCATACTTTTCCCAGCAGATGGAACAATACCAGTGTTCCTGCAACCTCCACCTGAGGAACTTGACTTAAATTTCTAGTGTCTTAGACAAGAAATGGTAGAGACTGTCTACCCTGGGCTGGTGTTGGCAAGTCAGCTACTGACTCAATAGATTACTAAAGGCTCAATAAATAAACCATGTTATTAGGAACACATCCGAAATATTAGCTAGCTTTTAGGATGTTACAGAATACAATGTCCATTTGATTGCACAATTTGAAAGATCCAAGTTAACCTCAAAAAGTAGTATTCCTTTGTCCTGCAGGATTAGGAATCTGTTGGGAAACATTCATAAACACCCACATGAATGGAGACTCCACTTCAACGTGCTCTGAAACAAGTGGGCACTTGGCTTCTTGAACAGCCAAAACTTTCTGCTACACTTACAGCTCTCTGTCACAGGTCAGGGGGAACTGAGACTGTCATCTCCTGACATGGCCTGAAAGCAACCTCACACAACATGGGACATGCAGAACGTTTTGTTGTTAGTTGCTCAAGGTAGTGGAGTTCCACAGTCGTAAAGCAGTCGTGCAGGCAATGTTGATCCAGGCCAAGAGAGGCTAGTGAAATTAATGTTGAACATGTTTACTTCCCTGCTAGGTACAGGTACTTTCATAAGTAATTGCCTGCAACCATGTACAGTGGAAAGTTGCAAAATACCTTGCAACACATCCTCATTTCTTGCAGGCTGTGTGATCTATATTTGCTTAAGCTTCCAGTGTCTGGTGACTGTTCTGCACACTGTGTTTTGCCACAGATTAATTTTGGACTTCATTAGGCAAGCATTTAATTACTGCAGGGAACAATATGACACATCTGAACAGAAAACCCTACTAAATTCACAAGGTGTACAGGAAAACATTTAAGGAGCCCCATCAGAATGCTAAGAAAAAGTAAATGTACTTTCTAACTGTGGGAATGCATGCAAACAAACCAGAATTCAACTTCTGAAATGTTAGAACTGGAGCATGAGTTGTGATTTTTTTCTGCACTTGAGGGTTTTCTTTTCCCCTGCACTTTTTTCTTTGTTTGGTATGGACTGAAGAGGCTGCCTGACAACTATGTGAGGTCACACAAGCACCTCTTAAATCCTTGTCTTTGCTTTTTTCGTTCTCTGAGAAGCCACAGATCAAAGATTCAGAGGAGTTTGGGATGCCTGCCTCTGAACTTGCAGGGGAGCTTGCGAGACAACGCTCACATGTCCTTATGTCTGTAGGAGCTGTGTCTGAAAGCCCTGGCAAAAGTGCTAGTGCTGGCACTTCATAGGATCATAGAATAGTTAGGGTTGGAAAGAACTTAAAGATCATTAAGTTCCAACCCACCTGCCATGGGCAGGGACACCTCACACTAAACCATGCCACCCAAGGCTCTGTCCAACCTGGCCTTGAACACTGCCAAGGATGGAGCATTCACAACCTCCCTGGGCAACCCATTCCAGTGCCTCACCACCCTCACAGTAAAGAATTTCTTCCTTATATCCAATCTAAACTTCCCCTGTTTAAGTTTTAACCCGTTACCCCTTGTCCTGTCACTACAGTCCCTGATGAATAGTCACTCCCCAGCATTCTTATCGGCTCCCTTCAGATACTGGAAGGCTGCTATGAGGTCTCCATGCAGCCTTCTCTTCTCCAGGCTGAACAGCCCCAACTTTCTCAGCCTCTCTTCATACAGGAGGTGCTCCAGTCCCCTGATCATCCTCATGGCCCTCCTCTGGACTTGTTCCAACAGTTCCATGTCCTTTTTATGTTGAGGACACCAGAAGTGCACTGTCGTGGTTTAAGCCCAGGCTGTAAATCAGAACCACGCAGTCTACTGCCCCCCCCCCCCCCCCCCCTTTCTTCCCTCCGCTTCTGGAGGGATGGGGAGGAGAATCAAAAGAATGCAGCTCCCACGGGTTGAGATAAGAACAGTCCAGTAACTCAGGTATAACACAAATCACTACTGCTGCCACCAATAATAACAACGACAAGAGAAATAACAAGGGAAGAGAATACGATACCGCCCGCCGGAAAAGACAGCCCGACAGAAAAGGGCACGTGCCCTTCCGGGTAGCTCCCAGTTACATCCCCTGGCATGACGTGCTGTGGTATGGAACACCTCCTTGGCCAGTCTGGGTCAGGTGTCCTGTCCCTGCTTCCTCCCGGCCCCTCCTCCTCCCTGGCAGAGCATGAGACTCACAAAGTCCTTGGTCAGTCTAAACATCGGTGTTATCAGCTTTTGTTCCCAGGCCAAAAGTCAAAAACACAGTGCTGCAACAGCTACTAAGAAGGAGAAAAAACTGACTGCTACTGCTGAACCCAGGACATGCACACAATACTCCAAGTGAGGTCTCACGAGAGCAGAGTAGAGGGGCAAGATCACCTCCTTTGACCTGCTGGTCACGCTCCTCTTGATGCAGCCCAGGATATGGTTGGCTTTCTGGGCTGCGAGCGCACACTGCCGGCTCATGTTCATTTTCTCATCGACCAACACCCCCAAGTCCTTCTCTGCAGGGCTGCTCTGAATCTCTTCTCTACCCAACCTGTAGCTGTGCCTGGGATTGCTCCGACCCAGGTGTAGGACCTTGCACTTGGCATGGTTAAACTTCATCAGGTTGGCATCAGCCCACCTCACAAGCGTGTCGAGGTCTCTCTGGATGGCATCCCTTCCCTCCGGCGTATCAACCGAACCACACAGCTTGGTGTCATCGGCAAACTTGCTGAGGGCGCACTCAATCCCATTGTCCATGTCACCGACAGAGATGGTTGGCTTTCTGGGCTGCGAGCGCCCACTGAAGCCAGCTCATATTCAGTTTCTCATCGACCAACACCCCCAAGTCCTCCTCCACAGGGTTGCTCTGAATCTCTTATCTACTTGCACATATTTTTCTTGTTCCTTCCTGTTTATGGACCTTCATCACCGAACCAACACTCAAAGCGTTTCTGGTCTACTTCCACCAAAGTATCTCTCTTTCCAGAATCCGGCCAAGGTTTGCAATTCTCATATGTCTGCAATAAGTTCCATGACTTTTTGCCTCTTAATTTGGGTATAAAGGTGCATTTTCTCCTGGCCTCACACTATGGTGACCCTGTACTCATTCTTCTGTATTTATAGTGTCCGCTATGGCAAAACCCAATCCCTTCAGTAATTTTTTTTCAGATATCAAGACAAGACAGGGATTTTCAGTGTGGGAACAAATTACTTCTACACTACAGGATTGCTGTTTGCAGATTTAAGTTTATTCTGTGCCATTTCACCTTTGAGCTCAGCAGTCCTTGGAGGTTTCTGCTAGAATGTGTCAAGGTGTCAAGAGACCGTATTGTGAGAAGGTGTTTTTCATTTGTTGCTTTGCTTAAACCACTTCTACAAGCTTCCTGACTTCTAATCGAAAATGGTTTACCTCTCAGCATTAATGTGGCTAAACAGATAATTAGAGCCTCAGCCATGGGCCTGTTTGACTTTCTCAGAGCTCAGACAACTTACTGATGATATAAATATCTTAGAGATCCTGAATGCAGAAAAGATGAAATCTCCAAGGGCAGCATGGCCTAAGCATTTTCTTCAGGCTGGGCAAAGTCTTTTAATAGCCTTATGAACACATAATTAAGTAAAATGAGAAATATTCTTAACTAGAAGTGCTCAAATACAAACTGCACTATTAATTGACCAAATCCATTGCCTAAAATGCTTTCTCCCTTAAACATTGTCAATCATTTTTTTGTGTCTGGATGTTGAAGGGTCCTGATCTGAAGTAACTACTTTTTGAATGTGCCTGCCAACCAGCCTTCCCAACTGTCCTTCCGAGGACCATTTACCCACCACAGCAGAGGAAGAAGTGAATGGTATGCAGTTTATCACCAGAATCTCCCATGATATAGCTCTACAACTGCGAATGCTTCAAGAAACCCTTGCCAAAAAGCACTGGCTGCTGCAGCGCCTGGGATGGCTTCCACCTGAACCAGACCAGCGGTACAGACCTCTGGTGATTTTTAACATCAACAAATGTCACCCACTAACACAGCCTCACAATTGAAAAGTTGAATCACAACTTAACTTTGCTAAAACTATTCCTTAGACTACTTCACAAGCATTGTGTTTATGCAGATAATGATGATGATGATTTTTTATTATTAGTGAAGTACATGTTGCAGAATTTCCCAATATAAACTGTGTTCACTTAGAGGACAACCCTCCATGAAAACAGTATCATTAGTATAAACTAACCAAGGAGAAATAAGGTAAAGGAAATGGTTAACTTTAACAGTTCTGCAGCGTTGGTGCTGTTACATTACTTTGGGTTGGGTCACTGAGACAGTGTGGGTAAACCTGCCATTCTCATGGGTTCTGAAACAGCAGATCCATCAAAGATGTCTCACTGTGAAGAAACTGGCCAACAAGTATCCAAGACAACAAGTATCCCCTATCTTTTAGGGGAAAAATATTGGGCTAGATTGTTTCCTTTGCAGATTACTGTACCATGCTTGGCTGGAGGCAGCAGTCAAACCAGGTAATACAACATGTTATCAGCTGTTATGTGAGCTGATCATACTTCTTGAATCAGAGAGTAGTTTGGATTAGAAGGGACCTTAGAGATTATCTAGTTCCAACCCTCTGCAACGGGCAGGGACACCTTCCGCTGCTCAAAGCCACATCACTGGCCTTGAACACTGTCAGGGATGGGCAGTCACATATTTGTCTGCAAGTGCTGAAATCATGACCAGACTTTTTTTTGCTATTTGAATATTTATGTACATAATTGCATATTTAAAGATATGCAAAAACTTTTGTGTGGCAATTGCTGAGATATGTTTTATTACATAATTTAAAAAGCCCAAACCACTATGGCAATTCGAAGTGATACAATTCCTCAGTTTATGTATATAAACCCCACCTCCTGTTGGCAGTCATCCATGCAAGTATCAGAGATAAACCCATTGTGTGGTTTCTTCCATAGTTCAAACCCAGTCAACCTGTGAGGAGGACAGAACCCTTCTAACAGCAAGGCTCCCTGTAGCCCTCTATCCAGAAATCTCCCTGTTGCACAGAATTTTTCCTCAAACAGTAACAAAATCAGTGTTTGCTGTTCTGGAGGTCTCATTCAGAGAGGATTTCTCCCAGTGCACTGGGTCCTCTGATAATTCTGTAGCATCACAGGGAACCATTTTTTAAGAAGGTTGCTCCACATCTGTTGGGACAACTGGCCACGTTTGTGCTGCGGTAACTTCATGGCATGCCCTTCTACTCCTCCTTTATTACTCCTCTGAAAATGTGACCTGTGAAAAAAGATAGGATTGCAGAAAGTTCTGTGCTGAAGGCAATATAAGTACTTTACTGGGCTCTATATAGCACAAACTTGAAGCCTGGGCATGTCCAGGCATGGTTCAGACTTGTGGCCTTTCAGGAAGTTAGCGTCATATGCCTGATGCTCTCCTCAGATTGCTATGTGCCACCTCCCTCAAGACAGCATTGCTGCAACGTGCTTAATATATCAGCTGAGCTCATGAGGCCTTTAGTGTCCCTGCCGGGATCTGACTGGGATTTGACTGCGCTCTTCCTCCCCATCAGCTGTTATGTCAGGAACGTATGACCTGGGCTGGCAGCCTGGGACAGCCCACAGTAATGAGAAGCTGAAAGCCGAACACTGAGTTCCACAGTACTGCCTCAGAAAAGCAGCAGAATGGGAAAGTTTGTCAAAAGCCAGAAGAGCAGGAGATTTGGGGGATGCCGAGTGGAGGATGGACTAACTTAAATCCCAGCAGCTTGTAGTTCCTCTGCAGCCATGGTGCAAAAGACCAGGATAAAGTGGGAACAGCAGCTGAAGCAGATGTAGGAGTGAAACGTGAGTCCCTGAGTCAGGCTGTCGTTGTACCACAAAGCAAATATAGGAGCGTGGAGGGCTGCTTCTCAGGTGGTCTGGATAGAAGCAGGAGCAAGAACCCATACCCAAGCATACACTGGTAATCAGTTACCAATCTGTGCTAGAGGAGACCCTACCATGGCGGTGCCTGCAGAGCTGCTGGAGCACTGCCAGGCACATTTGTGACCATGCAGCACTGCAACACAGCTTCACCATGGCCAGTAACAAGCCATCATCTTTGCCCTGAGTCTGCAAGGCCACAGGCTCTGCCCACACTGATCTTCAACTGCCTGCAGCTTTGTTTTACTTTACTTCGTTTTACTTTGTTTTACTTCGTTTTACTTACATAACAGCAATTTCTGTCATTGACCAGGTGTCTGCATCTAAGGTGTTCTACTTAAGGTGTTTTATCTTTGTGTGGTAGACCAATAGTTTAATATAGACAACAGTAACAGCAGTTGCCCTGGGTAGAAAGTAGCATTTACAACTCTGACACCATGATGTCCTGTAGAGCAATGCAAGGCTGGTACAGTTGCAGAGGTTTTGAGAAGTGGAGACATGGGATGTGGAATAGAGACGTGCCAGGTGGTGTTGGTGGTAAGGGATGGGGCACAGGGTGGCACTGGAGATCCAACAGCCGTAAAACAGCTCTGTAACAGTCAGCTAAAAGAACTTGAAGACCTAGAGCTGGATAAAGCTGGGTTTAGGAGTAACAAAGATAACAAAGAAATAGTATCTAATGCATTTAAATGGGACCATACATAGTAAATCTGGATGTTACCTGGACCTATAGACCAATTAAGAAAGACAAAGGTGTAAATGTGTCTTAGCAAACATGCATATATGACCCTAAGTAGAAGAAAGAAAGGAAGACTACTATTACTATAACTTTCCATATATAAATATCCTACCTGCATTATTCTTTTTTGGTTTTTTGTAATAATTAGATTTAGACTGTTGATGGTTCCTGAATTAAACTGCATTATACTAACAGTAAATTCTTGCCTTTCCTTATACATATAAGGAATGCTTCTTTTTTGCTCACAAGCAAGATTTTAAACAGAACAAAACTAAACACACATTTTCTTTATTTGTGTAGCTCTTGCAGTATCCCAGGAAGAGAGGCATTATCCTGAGTGGGCTGTTGGTGGAGCAGCTCAGGTCCTCTCCCAGGGTGTGGCTGAGAGGGCAACTAGCAAATGAGTGCTGAGGGGAACAAAGTACTTGCCTCATTTTGATTCACCCAGCACATAGAATCATAGCATGGTTTGATTTGGAAAGGACCTTAAGATCATCCAGTTTCAACCCCCTGCCATGGGCAGGGACACCTCACACCAAACCATGTCACCTAAGGCTCTGTCCAACCTGGCCTTGAACACTGCCAGGTATGGAGCATTTGCCACTCCTTTGGGCAACGTGTTCCAGTGCCTCACCACCCTTACAGTAAAGAACTTCTTCCTCGTGTTTTCACTATGTGAGTACACCCTTGTTTCCATGGATTTTAATCTTGAGATTTCTTAATTTATGATCAAATTATGTACTTTTGACACTACCATAAAACTGTTGTCCTTGGTATGATTTTTTCTCTTCTTTTCAGTGTTCTGAAGTAAACCTCTAGATTGAACACAAGATTACTCAGGAGTTCAGATTTTAATGCTAATTTTTGTTTAAAGATAAGCAATAGTAATTACTACTAATTGCATGTGTACAGTTCTTCTTACCCATCAAGTGCACAGCACTTTACAAATATTGATGGACTCAGTCTTGTAGAGCCAAGAAAATGTAAGTAAGCATAAATTTGGGCACTCAGCATGAAACAGATCTGGTAATATTTGTCTGTAATAAAAGTGTGTAATGGTTTATGATGATTTACTAAGCCCATTGACTCACTATGTAACCAAAACCTGGTTAAAAGAACTGGGGAGTGGCTGTGTAGGACAAGGGGCAAGGATTGCACAGCCGAGAAGGGTTTGCTAGGGCGGGACACTGTAAACACAAGCCAGAAAGCTTGAATTGGTATTTATTTCCCCACTTTATTTCTTTTTTATGGTTGTCAAATTACAGAAAGGGACAAGTTACTTTGAATGTGTCATTGTGCAGGTTGGGCTCAACATCTGTTCATGTTAGAACTGCATCTGCTTTGAGATAGGAAACTTGAAGAAGAAAGCATATGAAGAATGTTGCAACAGCAAGTATTGCCTCAGCAAAGCCAGCCTCTGGCTTTATTTGAGAAACATCTCATGTATTTCCTTTTATAAATTAATCAAATCAATTTATAAGTACTGTCACATTGTTTGCCCTTACAACTCACACTGGAAAGTTTTTTTCAGAAACTCACTAGTTTGTTGTTCTGTCTACCTTGATACCCACTGTGTGCTTTAATTTGAAGAGCACACTTCCTGTCATGTGTTTTTTAAATCAAAATTTACTTTAAAGTCCCATTCCCAGTGATTGTTCTGCACTGGGAGCTGCCCTTACAAAGTACCTGTAATTTTTTGCCAGTTCTGGCATTTTAAGTCATCTTTGTGTTGTTTTCTTCACTTACTGCCAGTGCCCTAAAGTTATTGGTGTAAGTAATTTGGCCTAAGTGCAATCATTTTACCACAGTGAATTGCTTTTGCTATCACTTCGCTATGTGTGTTGAAGAGGTTTTCCCTGATTCTTCCATTTATACATTTCTACATTGTTTTGAATTAGCCACTCAGGATGCTGGACTGGATGGACAGCTCAGAATGCAGCATTCACTTGTCCTGCCCTGCATTATGGGACTTTTCCCTTTTTCATTGGCAGGGTTCATAGATTGTTAACAGAAGGAACGGAGATCAAATTAACAAAGCTGTACACTTCCTCTGCTGGCATTAAATAAATGCTGTACATTTCAAGCCATTTCAGCCATTCAATCCATGTCAAGCTATTTTCAAAGACTGTCAGCCAGCCAGGGGAATCTACTGCTAAGCTCTGTTATTCTTAAGGAGAAAACATTGCACTTGCATTTGGAATCATTTATTGATTTTGTTTTCAAAGTAGAGATAAAAATCAAATATAAAATGTGACTTAAAAACAAGCTAAGGGTTTCCAGGTCTATCTGACATGAATCACAACTTGTCTCCAGCCAGTGACTTACTCCACTCCACAAGGCAGGTGAGTCTTAAGCTTAACACACTCCAATGCACACCTCATGCAATTCACATGTTTTAATATTTTATACTATTAGCATCTTCCAGTATAACTCCAATATTAGAATGACGTTATTCTAGTATTTATTAAGCAAGAGTGCATGTTGTGTGGTTGACAGTTTTTGCCACACAGCTAGGTGGCCCCTGCTTAGGCTGTTATGACAAAGTGTTCTGTAAATCAGTAATTAATCTAGTAACAAATTGGTTTTAGCTGCAGTCACTCAGCTTTGTTGTGGAAAAATAAGAAAAGCTTATTAGAAAACAAGGTTATGTTTGTGGAATAGGTCCAATGTAATAGCATTAATGAGCATACGAAGTTAGCAGCTTGTAGCATTCATGTTGAGTCAAAAGTCATTCTGTAGATAAATTTGTTTTAAACTTACATACTGCTGGGATATCATCGTCATTGTTTGCGACCAAATGTCTGCTGAGAAGCCCTATTGAGACAGACATTGAATAACATCGTTGCAGCTTCAGTTGACTAATACTGACTGATAGCTTGGACCAGTTGTAGCACAGACAGCAGGCTTTCCAGAAGCTGGCAGTGTGTTCCTTTCATGTCTGGTTTGGGGCCTTCTGCATTTCCAGTGACATCTGCATTGTGCAGAATAAGTGCTGTAAGCCATCTCATTTCCAGTGTCCCTTTCTCTTGATCAGCATAATAAGTTCCCTTTCATGTCAGGTAAAAGGACAAACCATGGACTGAACAAGGAAGCCTCCAGCTGTGAGTTAAGACTGTGGCTACTGAGTGATTCTATGTTTAAATGTTACTTCTTTGTATTGCTCATGAGCTTGGTTGTCATGAAAATTAGATTCTTCAGCAGAACTAGTGAGAACCCCCATTACAATTTCAAATCATGTTACTGTTTTGTAAATTCAGAAAATAATAATTATTTTTTTTTTTACAATTTTTTTTTTTCTTTGGTACGATTTTATGTCCTAGCATGGCATATACAGGTGCTAGGAAATGACTACTGGTTTTGTACAAAGAAAAGTACATATTCTTTTTAAAACTTGTTCGACTTGGCACCTTTTAAAGCCATTAGCCTTTGTTAATGTGATCAGTTATGGATAAAGAGCCCTCATTTTGTTCCCCGGACACAAAGATATCTGTCCTTGCAGCTTCTAGAAGGAACAGAGGAAGCTAATGAAGGAGTCACTTCTGGAAAAAGTATACCTAGAGCATCTTTATCTTGTTATCAGTTCTTAATGCTAGCCAGCCTGCAGTGGTCAGTGGGCAAAGGCAATGAATGAGTCAGGAAAGAGACAACCAGGAAGTTTGGATGATATAAGCCATTTTCGCAGAAATAAGTTGAGAAATGCAGTGACAAACCAACACTGTGGAAAGGCACAGTGACAGTATGACCCATGCGCTCGCACTCGTCACTGTTGACTGATCCTGTTAGCACTTAAGTTCAGTCAGGGTATGTGAACTGTCAGGGTGGTACAGAAGAGGTTTGCAGCACCATTTGCCTGTCACTGAACTGGGAAATCCAGGGCAGGGAGCTCATGATGGGCTCTGTTGGAAGTCAGACCCAGTACTGCAGTGAGAATGCTATATAAAGATCCCTGGCAACAAGTTGTACGGAAACATGGGCTCATTTGCCCAAATGAGCAAGGAAGAAAATATCTTCTTCTCAGGCTATTGGGAATGCTAGTGGATTATTCTTATTTTGAGAGATTTTGCTTCCACAGTTCATGAGAGTTGTTAGCCCATGAGATAAGAGTTTAGCCATAATCTAAGGGACTGTTGAATGTCTGTGGGATGTTCTTTTGAAATGCTGAAAAAGAAATTATGTCTTTTATGGCAAGGCTAGAGATTAGCCTTTGCCTTTGCATCACTAAGTGTTCCAGGGAGAAACGCCTGCTATTGTACAACACTGGGGAGAGCAAAGGATTATTTCTGGGAAGGGAATAAAAGAACAGCTCCAAAGGATGCAGGTGAAGGGTATGAAGCAGCCAAAGAAACAAATCCTCCCATTTGTGGCCAGAAGAAAACACTGGTTAAGGACTATGCTGTAAGCAAGGAAACACGTTTGTATCTGACTTCATTAGGGATAATTGTATGGACTCCAGACTCTGATATGTGCAGGTTAAACTGTATTTGAATAACATTTTTCAGAAAAATAGTAGCAACGAATTTATATAAGACAATGAATCTTTCACAGGAATAAAGGCATGGAAGATTGTGATAAAAGACCAATAAACATGAAGAGTGATCAAAATAAAGTTCTTCAGACCTACCGATCTGTAATTAGGCAGAGGGAAATTGTAGTTCCATTAATGATGGGGGTTTTATGCTTTGTGCGGGTAGAAGATGGAAGGACACCACTTCCATCATCTGGACCACCAGTTCCATTTGTTGCTTTGGCAGTCTGTGTCCTCACCAGTTCAGGCTGCTCAGAGACCTGAGCGCCACCTCTCTGCTTCAGGTATTGCAGGTGAGATGAATTCTGCCTTCACAAAACCTCTCTAGCTTTTAGAAACCTATCAGGTTCTCTGAGAGAAGTAAAGTTCTTTCCCTCATGATTGTAAGTGCTGTGGAAAATCAGAAACTGGGGCTTCAGAAGATAAATAGCAGGAATATATGAATTCTTCAAGATCTCAGTGGTCCAATTAAACCATTTTCTTTATGAAGACTCAGCTCATGAAAAACTGAGTATACTAATAAAACTGTGAGTCATCGTGCCTTTCTTACTGATTCTTGTTATCTTTCTGTATCTGAGGCAATAATAAACATGATTTATGTGCACTATGTTTAATTTCCCGTGGTGTTCTAATCTCATGTTGGTGTGGGGGAAAAGTCAATGAAGATGGATGGTGAGCAGAATGCAAACTGGGAGGCAGGCAGCAAATGTGGCCAGAAATTTCCACATATCTCATATTGCAGAAATAAGTAACACTTTTACATCCTAAAGCTGATGCCATTTAGACTATATTAAAAGAAAGAGTGATGTGACTGGTAAGGCAGAAAGATGGTCCCATCTGTACCCACAAAAAATGCCCATTTAAATCCCATTGTGCAGATGAATCATCATATGGTGCTTCATACTGAGGAGCATTGCTTCCCTCCACAGCACTGCTGACCAGGAACAAGTTTCTGTGTGGATGTCTTCTGTAAAGTCCAGATAATCTAATCTATATTGCTGCAGTTCTCCTCACTGAACCACATGGACAATGTGACATGCATGGCATCACAGGGACCTCCAATGCCTTCAGTGCATTTCCTATGTCCCATGGGTGCTTGATGGACAGCTGCCTGGAAACAGGCTGTGTGCTCCTTGGTGGCGTCGTTCACAAGCAATTACTTCAATCTTCTGAAGTATAGGCACACTAGAGGAAAATTATTGCAGGCTATTTTCTGGTCCTTTCTTTTTGGATACACTGTTGGGGCTTTTTTATTTTGAAACAACATTGAAATAGGCCGTGAAAAAAAAACCCTTTCATTTACTGGCTCTGACAATGCCCTCTGTATGGCTGTGTTTCAGTCACTTTAACTATTTAACTAAATGCTATTTATCTTTGCACAGGGGACAGTTAAGCCTACAGCTTCTACAGAGCTGTGACCCTCTTGCCCCTGTGTGGACCTCTACATGGAGGTACATGATACAAAAGAGGCACCACGGGCTGCCCCTGAGAATTTGAATGAAGATATGATGCCAGAGCATTTGATTGAAATGGGAATCAGTGCTGAGGGTGGCTACCCGGAAAGTGATTTAGAGTGAAAGTGCAAATACATACGGACTTCTGTTCCTCATAAGATTACTTACCATGGCTCAATAAGCCAGGAGCATTGATTTGAAAACGTGTCAGTCACGGACACATAACACTTAGAGGAAAAGAAACTAGACTTCTAGAAATGTTGCATACCTTCGCAGAGAAAGTCTCAGAGAGGAAAAAAAATGCCTTTCTAAGGAGCTGCTGTTTGTAGGGCAGTTGCACCCACTAGAGAGGAACATCCTGGGAAATCCAGCTTTGTCTCCAGTTGTTTTTGGAATAAGAAAAAGGTCACATTCTAAGGCAACAATAGTTTAGGCCTTTGTGAGCAGCTCCTTCTTTATGGTTCATTTTGTGGTCTCACCAGTAAATTATATTACTTTTCCTTCCAGGGAAAGGAAGCCCTACAGTTAGAGAAAAGCCTTTTGGGTTCTGTTCCTCAGCTCCGTTATCCCTGCCTTTTCAAGTGAACACAGAGATCCTTAACCTACTTTTACGTTATTTAGAGGCTCAGAGCCTGTGCCTGCTCTCTTTGAGAACAACTGGAATGCTGCCATTGACTTCAGAAAGAACATGGGCAGGCTTCTCATTAGTTAACATTCGTAAAGTGCTTGGAGGTACTTAGGCAACAGATGTTACATAAATGCAATTTATATTGTAACTTCACTATCAATACTGCAATGCCAAACTGCAGCTTGGGTAGTGGGCATTGAACACTGCAGCACTGGGTGTTTGCAGGATTAGGGTTTAGGTAAATGCAAGATAAAGAATCTTTCCAAATTCAATGCAACTATTCATCTACATAAATAAAGCTTCTACCTTAGTCTCCTAAATAAGGAAAACTTGTTTGTGTGTTTCTGTTTGTGTGAAAACTCTTCTAGAAGTATGTATTAACCAAGCTCTTTATTTCTGGTACAGTTATAAAACATAGGTGTTCAGATGTTGTAGACAAATTTAGTTTAACATATAATTGCTTAAATAATCTAAATTCTGTAGTGAAGTGAAGTCATCAAACTGAGTAATAAGGATGGGTATTCTCTTTACCACACATCTATTCAAATTCAGGCAAGTCAGTATTTTATGCCTGTAAAAGCTTTACACTGGTGTTTGGAGAGAAATGTTGTATATAGGTTCCTTGTTGATATTTCTTTATGAAGTGATAAGGTCAGTGATAGGCAGTGCCTGATACATAATGCATTGAACCTGAAGATCCTTCAGACTGGGCTTCCATTTTGCAGGGAAAAGACAGTGAAAGCAGTTCCCTCAGTTTCGGATGTCTAGGGAGTGCTGGCTCCATTCTTTCCGTGCACCCCTACATCTGTCATTTACATTTGTTCATAACGCTAGAGAGAACCATCTTGTCATTGTAGTATGACTTTCTGCGTAAAGTGCCAGAGGGCTGCCCAGCATTAGCTTTTGAGTAACCAGAGCACAAATAACCTGTCTTGACGCCAAAATTGATGGAAACAAGCAAAGAACTACAACCTTTAAATGCTCTCAGTGTTAAAAAATTGTCCCTTATTTATATTAAGACTGTATCTAGCACCAGTGTCATTTGCATGTAACACAGAGGGGTGTTTCTCTCCTGTGTTGAGCACAGCCATTTATAAAGGCAGACCCACTCCCGTCTAGAAGATACCAGTCAGTCATCCCTTGTGCAGCTCCACTGAAACAAACAAGAGTTTGCCTCAGAGACCCTGCTAAATGTAATCTAATCTTTAAAATACTTTTACAATCACGTTTGGATCATCCATGTAATGCATTTTGTCTTTAGGTTTTGAAATAAGACTTGTCTCTAAATTGGAGAGACATCAATTTGATATCCAGACCACTCTGGATAAAGAACTGGCTGGATGGCCGCATGCAAACAGTTGTGGTCAATGGCTCAATGTCAGCTGAAGACCAGTAACGAGTGGTGTCCCTCAGAGATTGGTGCTGGGACCGGTCTTGTTCAACATCTTTGTCAGTGACATGGACAGTGGGATTGAGTGCGCCCTCAGCAAGTTTGCCGATGACACCAAGCTGTGTGGTTCGGTTGATATGCAGGAGGGAAGGGATGCCATCCAGAGGGACCTCAACACGCTTGTGAGGTGGGCTGATGCCAACCTGATGAAGTTTAACCATGCCAAGTGCAAGGTCCTACACCTGGGTCGAAGCAATCCCAGGCATAGCTACAGGTTGGGCAGAGAAGAGATTCAGAGCAGCCCTGCAGAGAAGGACTTGGGGGTGTTGGTCGATGAGAAAATGAACATGAGCCGGCTTCAGTGTGCGCTCGCAGCCCAGAAAGCCAACTGTATCCTGGGCTGCATCAAGAGGAGCGTGACCAGCAGGTCAAAGGAGGTGATCTTGCCCCTCTACTCTGCTCTCGTGAGACCTCACTTGGAGTATTGTGTGCAGTTCTGGTGTCCTCAACATAAAAAGGACATGGAACTGTTGGAACAAGTCCAGAGGAGGGCCATGAGGATGATCAGGGGACTGGAGCACCTCCTGTATGAAGAGAGGCTGAGAAAGTTGGGGCTGTTCAGCCTGGAGAAGAGAAGGCTGCATGGAGACCTCATAGCAGCCTTCCAGTGTCTGAAGGGAGCCGATAAGAATGCTGGGGAGTGACTTTTCATTAGGGACTGTAGTGACAGGACAAGGGGTAACAGGTTCACAGTTAAACAGGGGAAGTTTAGATTGGATATAAGTAAGAAGTTCTTTACTGTGAGGGTGGTGAGGCACTGGAATGGGTTGCCCAGGAAAGCTGTGAATGCTCCATCCTTGGCGGTGTTCAAGGCCAGGTTGGACAGAGCCTTGGGTGGCATGGTTTAGTGTGAGGTGTCCCTGCCCACGGCAGGTGGGTTGGAACTGGATGATCTTAAGGTCCTTTCCAATCCTAACTATTCTATGATTCTATGATTTCCAATTATGTAGCTTCTTTTTCTCTACAGTGCTTCACATGAGTGGACAACTGTTGACTAGCAGGTGGTGTGCACCAGAGAACCAAGGCACTGATTTCATGCTTGAAGAACTACGTGGACTTGTCATTTACAACAACTTGATTTTTGTCGTTCAAATGATTATACTTGTGAACTGAAGAAAAGTAGAATATAGAACAGCACAGAGACAAAATCAGCAGCTTACTGTACTACATGGAAAGCTGTAGATTTGTTTTATGCTTTCTCAAAACATTCAGGAAGTATTTTCTTATACTTGGGACTCACACCCTCTTAATTCAAACAGACTCTAACCTAATCAAATAAATACTGTAGCTGTGAAAATCCTTATATTAAGCACAAGAAGTTTTGCGGTAAAACAAGAAACACAAATAGCTGTCCAGACATTATATGTCATCTAACTAACTTGTTAGAGCTGACTTATTAATTGGAATGTCTACCTATATGGGCTGTTATTTGTCTTAATTTTGAGACGGGTCTTAAATGTATGTAAAGTCCACCCAAATGCTGAGCATTCTTTTTGTGATCACAAAGCCCCTCTCGCTACTAACCAACAGCTGCAGTTTATTGACAGAATCCCCTATGCTACCACTGGGCAGAGTCTCTGATGTGATGACCACAGACCATAGCAAATCTTGGGGTCTTTATGGGTTTGGACACTGCTCCCCCAGTTAAGCGAGGACGTACGTACGTGGGCACTGAGAGGAGACTGACTCTGAGCTGTAGAAAGGAGCCAACATTTTAATTTACATGGTCACTGCACTATTTCTGCCCTTGTCGTGGTTTAAGCCCCGGCTGTAAATTAGAACCACGCAGTCTACTTCCCCCCCCCACTCCCCAGAGGGATGGGGAGGAGAATCGAAAGAATGTAACTCCCACGGGTTGAGATAAGAACAGTCCAGTAACTCAGGTATAACACAAATCACTGCTGCTGCCACCAATAATAATAATGATAAGAGAAATAACAAGGGAAGAAAATATGATACCGCTCGCCGGAAAAGAGCCCGACCGAAAAGAGGACGTGCCCTTCCGGGTAGCTCCCAGTTACATCCCCGGGCATGACGTGCTGTGGTATGGAATACCTCTTTGGCTAGTTTGGGTCAGGCGTCCTGTCCCTGCTTCCTCCCGGCCCCTCCTCCTCCCTGGCAGAGCATGAGACTCACAAAATCCTTGGTCAGTCTAAACATCAGTGTTATCAGCTCTGTTCCGAGGCTGAAAGTCAAAAACACAGTGCTGCAACAGCTACTAAGAAGGAGAAAAACTGACTGCTACTGCTGAATCCAGGACAGTATCCACCCCTTATTCCATACCATTCACGTCATGCTCAGATCCCACATTTTCCATATACCCTCACTCTCATCTCAGTGCACTGTTATCTTAGTGCACGGACCAATTCCTATAAAGCTACTGAGTCCGTTCGGTTCATGATGTTGGGCTCCATCTCTTGTAACAGTCTTTCAGGGCAGGAGAGGCTGTGTGCAGTGTTGGATCGTTGTCTGCTGATGCTGATCATTCCTTTACTGTAGAACTCATCCGGTTCTATCAAAGTTTATTCTCTGTTGGGATGATGGTCGGAGGGAAGTCAGGGCCAGTCGCTGGTGCCCTGCAGACTTCTAGTTGATGGCTATAGCAGGCAACAGCGTACAATTGAGTTCATTGTCTGTTTTCCCCTAAAATCAAATCCCCTTGAGGTACGCATCGGACTTCCCCATCTTCCTGCATTACCCACCAAGTATATCCAGGTCCCTGAGCAAAAGCAATCCCACGAGTGGGTTTGCCTTTACCTGAAGCAGGAATAACCCAGACTGTCTTCCCCAGCAAATTCTTCATGTGCACCACAGGAACTTTGTCCCCCTCTACAATATGTAAAAGTTCTGACTGGGCTGGGCCAGCCCTGTTGGCAGATCCTCTGGTGTTGACCAACCAGGTGGCCTTTGGTAAGTGTGTATCCCAATGCTTGAAAGTTCCCCCACCCATTGCTCTCAGTGCAGTTTTTAACAGCCCATTGTACAGTTCGATTTTCCCAGAGGCTGGTGCATGGTAGGGGATGTGATATACCCACTCAATGCCATGCTCTTTGGCCCAAGTGTCTATAAGGTTATTCCGGAAATGAGTCCCATTGTTTGATTCAATTCTTTCTGGGGTGCCATGTCGCCACAAAATCTGGTTCTCAAGGCCCAGGATAGTGTTCCTGGCAGTGGCATGGGGCACAGCGTATGTTTCCAGCCATCCGGTGGTTGCTTCCACCATGGTAAGCACATGGCGCTTGCCTTGGCGGGTTGGTGGGAGTGTGATATAATCAATCTGCCAGGCCTCCCCATATTTGTACTTCAGCCATCGTCCTCCATACCAAAGAGGCTTTAACCGTTTGGCTTGTTTAATTGCAGCACATGTTTCACACTCATGAATAACCTGGGCAATAGTGTCCATTGTTAAGTCCACCCCTCGATCACGGGCCCATCTGTATGTTGCATCTCTGCCCTGATGGCCTGAAGTGTCATGGGCCCACCGAGCCAAAAATAATTCACCTTTATGTTGCCAATCTAAGTCCATCTGAGCCACTTCAATCTTAGCAGCTTTATCCACTTGTTGGTTGTTCTGGTGTTCCTCAGTGGCCCGACTCTTGGGTACATGGGCATTTACATGGCGTACCTTCACCACCAGGTTCTGCACCCGGGCAGCGATATCTTGCCACAGTGCAGCAGCCCAGATGGGTTTACCTCTGCGTTGCCAGTTGCTCTGCTTCCATTGCTGCAACCACCCCCACAGGGCATTTGCCACCATCCATGAGTCAGTATAGAGATAAAGTACTGGCCACTTTTCTCATTCAGCAATGTCCAGGGCCAGCTGGATGGCTTTCACCTCGGCAAACTGACTCAATTCACCCTCTCCTTCAGCAGTTTCTGCAACTTGTCGTTGAGGACTCCATACAGCTGCCTTCCATCTCCGATGCTTTCCCACAATTACCCATCAGTAAACAAGGCATACTGCTTTTCACTTTCTGACAGTTTATTATATGGTGGGGCCTCTTCAGCACGCATCACCTCCTCCTCTGGTGACATTCCAAAATCTTTGCCCTCTGGCCAGTCCATGATGACTTCTAGAATGCCTGGACGACTGGGATTTCCTATTCGAGCTCGTTGTGTAATTAGTGCAGCCCATTTACTCCATGTCGCATCGGTTGCATGATGTGTAGAGGAGACCCTGCCTTTGAACATCCAGCCCAGAACGGGCAATCGGGATGCCAGGAGGAGCTGTGCTTCAATGCCAATCACCTCCGAAGCAGCTCGAACCTCTTCACAGGCTGCCAGTATCTCTTTCTCAGTTGGGGTATAGCTGCCCTCAGATCCTTTGTATCCCCGACTCCAAAAGCCGAGGGGTCAACCTCGAGTCTCCCCTGGAGCTTTCTGCCAGAGGCTCCAGGTAGGACCATTCTCCCCAGCTGCGGTGTACAGTACATTTTTAACATCTGGCCCGTTCCGGACTGGTCCAAGGGCCACTGCATGAACTATCTCACGTTTAATTTGCTCAAAGGCTTGTTGTTGCTCAGGGCCCCATTTAAAATCGTTCTTCTTCCGGGTTCCATGATAGAGAGGGCTTACAATCGAACTGTAATTTGGGATGTGCATTCTCCAGAACCCCACAGCACCCAAGAAAGCTTGTGTTTCTTTCTTATTAGTTGGTGGAGACATTGCTGTTATTTTGTTGATCACATCTGTAGGGATCTGGCGACGTCCATCTTGCCATTTTATTCCCAAAAACTGAATCTCCTGTGCAGGTCCCTTGACCTTACTCCGTTTTATGGCAAAACCAGCTTTCAGCAGGATTTGGATTATTTCCCTCCCTTTCTCAAAGACTTCTTCCGCTGTATCACCCCACACAATAATGTCATCAATGTACTGCAGGTGTTCTGGAGCTTGCCCCTGTTCCAGTGCATTCTGGATCAGTCCATGGCAAATGGTAGGGCTGTGTTTCCACCCCTGGGGCAGTCGGTTCCAAGTGTACTGGACGCCCCTCCAAGTAAAAGCAAACTGTGGCCTGCACTCTGCTGCCAAAGGAATTGAGAAGAATGCATTGGCAATATCAATCGTGGCATACCACTTGGCTGCCTTTGACTCCAGTTCATATTGAAGGTCTAGCATGTCCGGTACAGCAGCACTCAATGGTGGTGTGACTTCATTCAGGTCACGATAGTCTACTGTTAGTCTCCACTCTCCGTTAGACTTTCGCACTGGCCATATGGGGCTATTAAAGGGTGAGCGAGTCCTGCTGATCACTCCCTGACTCTCCAGACTACGGATCAGCTTATGGATGGGAATCAGGGAGTCTCGGTTGGTGCGATATTGCCGCCGGTGCACTGTTGCGGTCGCGATTGGCACTTGTTGTTCTTCGACATTCAGCAACCCCACAACAGAGGGATCCTCTGAGAGACCAGGCAAGGTGGACAGCTGCTCATTTTCCTCAGTCTCCAAAGCAGCAATACCAAAAGCCCATCGGTACCCTTTTGGGTCTTTGAAGTACCCTCTCCTGAGGTAATCTATGCCGAGGATGCATGGAGCCTCTGGACCAGTCACAATGGGGTGCTTTTGCCATTTCCTTCCAGTCAGGCTGATCTCAGCCTCCAGTACAGTTAACTCTTGGGATCCTCCTGTCACTCCAGAGATATAGATGGGTTCCACCCCTTGACAGCTTGACGGCATCAGGGTACACTGTGCACCGGTATCTACGAGAGCTTTATACTTCTGTGGGACTGATGTGCCAGGCCATCTGACCCACACAGTCCAGTAAATCCGACTATCCCCTACCTCCACCTGGCTGGAGGCAGGGTCCCTCTAACAGTCATCACAACGTTGGACACCTAAGTCGTATTGAAAGGGATTATTCTTCGTTATCACAGGAGCTGGAGTAAAATCAGCTCTTCCGCTCCATCTGGGAACCTGCTCACCAGAGACTGAAGCCGCAGCTCTCATGGGATGATTAGTCTTGACCCTTGTTCCTATTTTCAATTCATGCACCCATTCCTCCAAAGCTGAAGTAGGTTTTCCATCCCACTTCGTCATGTCTTCTCCATGATCCCGCAGGTAAAACCATAGGGTGGCCCGTGGTGTTTGCCTTCTATATCTTCTGTCTCGAACAATAGGACGTCTTTTGTTAACAGCTGACACGTGTGTTGGTACACGTGAGGAGCTGGATAAATCAGATAGATCGTCCCTCAATTGTTTGACATCCTGGGACAGTTTTTCCACAGCTGAGATGATGGAAGGGGTGAGATTGTCTTCGAACTCTCGGAGTTTATGAATCATTTCATCCACTGTTGGTGTTACTATGTCACCCCAGGTTACTGTTGCCAATGAATGGGCATATGATGACGGTGCATTCCGTGTAAGTTTTCGCCACATGGGTCGTGTACATTCGACTTCATCTGGGTCTATGGGTATATCTCCGTTATTCGGTTTGATGTGATAAATCATCTCTACGATGGCTGATTCCCTCAGAGACTGGATGCCTTTGTCTAAAGTAGTCCACTTGGCCGAACGACTCGTAACATCGTCCTTGTATGGAAATCTTTCTTTCACAGCTGCCAAGAGCCGCCTCCAAAGACTGAGGGACTTTTTCTCTCTTGCAATTGCTTTGTCAATTCCCCCTTCTCTAGCAAGTGATCCCAGCTGCTTGGCTTCCGTACCTCCTAGTTCGTGACCATCGGCCCCATTGTCCCAGCATCAGAGCAACCAGGTGATGATGTGCTCCCCTGGTTGACGGGTAAAATCTTTTCGCATATTCCGTAGCTCGGTTGAGGTCCGAGGTCAAGAAGTCACCTCTTCTTCTTCTTCGTCATGTGATGATGACTCCTGACCAGATGCTGTCCTGAGTGGTGAATACATTGTTTCTTCATCTTGCTTCACCCTTCTTGCCTCTTTTTTGCTTTTTCTCTTGCGTAGAGGGGCAATCGGTATTGGTACGAATTGGTCCTCTGGTTTAGCTGCAGTCATCACTGTGGTTCGAGTAGCAACAGTACTTGTCGCTGGGGGTGGTGTAGCTGCTGTGGTTGGAGCTGGGGTAGCTTCGCTGTCTGTTGCATTTGAAGTTTGAGTAGCGGCTGTACTTGTTGCTGGCGGTGGTGTAGCTGCTGTGTTTGGAGCTGGGGTAGCTGCACTGTCTGTTGCAGTCGAAGTTTGAGTAGTGGCTGTACTTGTCGCTAGGGGTGGTGTAGCTGCTGTGCTCGGAGCTGGAGTAGCTGCGCTGTCTGTTGCTTCGCCCTCAGATCCAGGGACATTTTTTCCCTTTTGAAGGTGCTGGATAGCGTTGAACAAGGCCCGGTAAGCATAGGCCAAGCCCCAGCACGTTGACATGATTTGTCCCTCTCTGGTATGACCAGGATGACAGCACACCTCATTTAAGTGTTTTACTAATTCTTCTGGATTTTGCACTTGTTCGGTGGTGAAATTCCAAAACACTGGAGGGGCCCACTGACCTAGATACTTGCCCATACTGTCCCACACACCCTGCCACTCATGGCTGTCCAGCCTCGGGGAAAATCTCTCGGTCCCCCTATTTTGTCGTCTAACCCCAGACAAGACCCAAACCCGACTCTGCTTAACTCTTGAGATCAGACGTAATGGTTGTGAACAAAACACACTCTGTATGCGTGCCAACATGGTGACCCCCATCACAATCAGCAAACAGGTCTCAACAATATTAAAAGGCCACTCAAAAACTTCAAAACTCTCAAACGATGCTGTAAACGGTCTGGGAGGGGCACTGGGAGGGTAAAAGAATGTCTCCTTCATAGGTTGACCACCCAGGAAGGAGAAAAAAGATGTATAGTTGCTAAGCACTTGTATTATATACCTCCCAAAGTATAAAGGTGGTGACCACACAGGGAACATAAGCCAGATCAGTTTCATGATCAATCCTTCTATTATATTACAAGTCATTGCCACAAAATACAACGAGACAACAACCTTAGCCCAAGCCCCACACTTGAAAAACACCAACACAGCAAATACCGGCTCTAAGTAACCTACGGCATATTGAGACTGTGAGATCAAAAACAACAACTTTGAGAGCCAATAAATCAGCATTGTGACGAGTGACTATTAATCTAAAACACTGAATGCTTATCACAAATACGATTAGACACACTCCGGTCAGATCTGTCATTATCTCAACCCTTCGTGGGTTCGTGCCCCACGTTGGGCACCAAAAGAACTGTCGTGGTTTAAGCCCCGGCTGTAAATTAGAACCACGCAGTCTACTTCCCCCCCCCACTCCCCAGAGGGATGGGGAGGAGAATCGAAAGAATGTAACTCCCACGGGTTGAGATAAGAACAGTCCAGTAACTCAGGTATAACACAAATCACTGCTGCTGCCACCAATAATAATAATGATAAAGGAAAATAACAAGGGAAGAAAATATGATACCGCTCTCCGGAAAAGAGCCCGACCGAAAAGAGGACGTGCCCTTCCGGGTAGCTCCCAGTTACATCCCCGGGCATGACGTGCTGTGGTATGGAATACCTCTTTGGCTAGTTTGGGTCAGGCGTCCTGTCCCTGCTTCCTCCCGGCCCCTCCTCCTCCCTGGCAGAGCATGAGACTCACAAAATCCTTGGTCAGTCTAAACATCAGTGTTATCAGCTCTGTTCCGAGGCTGAAAGTCAAAAACACAGTGCTGCAACAGCTACTAAGAAGGAGAAAAACTGACTGCTACTGCTGAACCCAGGACAGCCCTCTAGCAGAAAGGTAACATCCAGACTCTATATACTCCATAAGATACTAACATTTTATTGCTAATGTTGGCCTGGCTATGGATAATAGATTTAAACTGTTATAGTCCTAACGCGTTCACCACAGTAACTCAATTAAGTGATTGAACATGACAGGCAGTGCATTGTAGAGGGATTATTGCATGCCTTTAATAAAACATAAAATAAAAAGCCAGGTATTTCAGCTATCAAGAAACCTCTGAAAACAAACCTCCTATCCACCTTGTTGAAACAAAAGAAACTAACAGAAAGAAAATAGGTCAGTCTTGCATTTAGTAGTCTGAAGACATTTATCACCACTTGAAAAAATCTGCCCAGATACTATATTTATTTCTCATAACACATTGCATGGTGATTTTTATCGTGGAACAGAAAAATTATTTAAGCTATGGTTTAATGTTAGGACTCCTTTGTGTATTCTGACAAAGAACATAAATCATTAGGGAACTGACCTCAAGGTGTCCTTTCGAGAAGTGAGCAGACATGGGGACAATCTCCTTTCATGGAGGTTTGGCTGCAGAGGCAGAAGAAATGGTATTAACAACTAGAACCTGGTGGGATGGAGCCCAGTTTACTTGAGCCAAGCCCTATATCATTGTCAGAACTTTGCTAGACCAAAGTGATGATATGAATAGCAGCAGATATATTTGTACTGACTAAGGACTTGGGTCTAGATGCAGTTATAAAATACAGAAATGCCAAAATCACTTATTTCACTAAAATTATGAGGAGAGCTGAAATTCTGCCATGTTAATAAAATGGATTTTATTTGCATAAGCCAGGTACTTACCACTCTACTGACAGGGGCTACTAGCACTGCTGTATTGTAATGCCTTTCAAGATCTTAACTTCAGTGTTTCTCACCTAAATGTAGTATATTAGAAAAGGAATGTAATGATTAGGCCAGTTAGAGCCAAATCAGGAGGTGACGAATCTACTCTCCTTTTTAGAGTTTTTGAGATGAGTATGCCGCAGACTGCACGGAGAAATAATAAAGACAGATTAACTTTCTTTCAGGGTACAGCAATGAAACACAGAGTAACATGGAGGGTATTGTGTTTAAGTCCGTGTTTGCAAAAGGGTCTGGTTTTCCTTTGATCCCTGCTTTTCTATTAGAGCTCTACTGCAAGGTCTTACTGGGCTCTATTGAGTATCTGAAGGGCACTGTCCCTATAGGAAACCTGATCAGTGTCAAGTGTAGGAAGTAGCTAGGTATCAAATGATTCATTTAACACAGAGTCTTTATTGATATTGTATTGTATTTTGAAGGCCATTCAAAAAATGAACAAACCATGAACTTTATCTTCAGCTTTCTTCCCACAGAGTCCTTGGACTTATTCCTGGTATCATATATATCAAATATCCCCCTCCCATCTTATAACTGATGTCAGTGATAAAATGTGTCTTCACAGCAGCATGTACTGTCCAGCACAGAAGATGAAGAAAGAAGATGAAGATGCTCAACCTATCCTGGAGGGGTCAAAATGAAAAAGATGCCATTCCTATTGAGTTGACTGACACCTAAACAACCACTGACATAAAAGTCCATGCTGATGAAGGAGAAAGAGAGCTGTGAAGGTGCCTGATGCACTTCTCATCTAAATGCCATGAGGGCATTTTTGCCACTCTGGCACCAGAGCAAGAGCTGACATTCCCTTTGCTTTCCTTTCCTGCTATCTCTCTGCTATGCTCTCTTCCCTGAGCTGAGGAAAATCACATTAGGAACATACTGTGCTTTCTATGTTTGGATTTCTAATTAGTTTACTCAATAGGGTAAGTATAATTATCCTCATTTTGAACCATCATAAGACAATGAAACAATTTGCTCAACATCTCACTCTAAATGATTTATATATGATTTTATATCTATAAAAATCCTAAGAATGTATTCCTTTCATTAATATCTTCTTGCAGTTAGTTCCATGTGCTAACTGTGCCCCACATCTCACTTTCAAGCATTTACTCCCAAGTAAACTCTATGCTAGAGTTCTGCCCACATCACACCAAACAACTTACTTCAGAGGGAGAGAGACACAGCAACAGCAGCGAAGCAATCTGCCCCCAGGGCACCACATCCTCTGCAAAGTAAGTAATGAAACTTTGAATTTGTCCCTGTTTACTCTGATAAACCAGGGAAAAATTCCCAAAGCAACAGATGTGTGTTGACATTGAATTTCTCTCAGTCAATTATTTGTAAGCACACCGCTTCTCAGAGCAAATATAAAGTGATGCACTTAAAGGTTAAATAATTTAAAAAAGACAGTCTGCTGCTGATGAATCCAACCCAGTTTTCTGGGTTATCTCTCTTTGTTATAATGAAGGATTGACAAGTTGCACTCATAAGCCACAGTCATTCAGAAAGTTCAGTTTTCCTTTTTGTATTTTTTTTTCCCAGCTCTATTTTATGTGACTTTTTAAAGAGAAAGTTTAAAGAAACCTTGAAAAAGGTTTTTGGCAAGTACCTCCACAGTGGCACATGTATTCTGTTCAGCAGAGTCATTGCACTAGAGCACACAAACCCCCAGCTTTCATTTGTCAGGACCGACTTTTAAGCAGCTTTTTCATCAGTGCATATAATTTGGTCTGTGTGTCCTCTTTTGTAGCCATTATTAACTCACAGTGTGGGTTATAAACCCAAGCTTCCTCATCTGATGCCAACTGGCATCTGTCACCACTCTCCTTATCTGCTACCTCTGCCAGTTCCCAGTTTTAAATGAGGCCATGCCATGCTATCATCAGGATTAGACCTAATGCATTGAGTTCTGTCTGCCCTGTTTATTTTTACCAACTTACTTAGATTTCCAGTCTGGGCATCTGAGCTCCAGAAATGCTGGTTTTTAATGAGCAGTAAATCCACACAAATGCAAAGCCTGACTATTTTCTCTCATATTTGTCTCTCTGTTCTTGGAGAGGATGGAGGAGATGCAAAATCCTACCACACAGGAAGCTCTGCACAAATTACTTCTATACTACTGCCATGTGCACATCCAGGTGCTAGAAGGACCAGGCAACACAAGGAAGGACAATTTCCCCCCTGTGACGAGAGGCACCCAGAGCAGATTGAGCTAATGGTTTCCAGCTATTGACCAGAGGATTGTACTCCTACTGTTTCCTAAACATCCTGGATGGATGAGCAAATAAATGGATTTATAACTTCCTCCTCTAACGTATAATGATGATTAGATAAAAATATTGTATGAACCATTTATAACCCTAATCTGAAACTGATGGAGCAAAATCCAAACTATGTCAGATACCAAGGCAAAAAGAGCAGTGGCACAAACATGAGATATAAATTTTGGTTCCAATCTATGGAAAAATGTAAAGGAGATTCCTTCAGAGAGAGCATCTAGTAGCTATCTAATGCCAATGGCAAAGTATCCTTATCCCTTTTTCCTAAGGGTTTTGGTCCAGTCCATTTTTCGACATAACCAATATCTTACTAAATATTTCAGATGGAAATACATTGTACTGCTGGAAAATAGTTTCCTTCACAGTCAAAACAGAGTTCTCCTCAGTTTCCTCCCTTCATGTCTCTTCTTACTACTGAACAAATTTTTCTCAGCATAGTGGGTGTTTACACCTTTTCTAATAGTTATTTGCTTGTTAAATCCCTCAGTACCCTCTTTCCCCTCCTTAAATTCCACACCCTAACTTTTTGATTTATCAACTCACTAGTCAGAAAGTAGTAACAAAACCACCAGGGTACCATTAAGAAAACAAGGCTAGTATGGTTAAGGGAAAAAATGGAAATTAAGCAAGCCTCCAAAGCAAAAATCTGTGCAACACTTCCAAAGGATGTTATAGATAGTGAAATTTTATACATGTCCAGGAAACAATTAGATTCATGGAAGAAAAACACTTCAAGTGCTGTGGAACAGAAAAATTTTGCCTCTCAGCAAGTCAGTTAGTTGCAGATCACTGAAGGATAGGTAGTGGACTGGAAAAGAGTGACCACATGCTTTTCTTGTTCATCCACTGCTTCCCAAGCGTCTGGTGTCAGCCACTTTCCCAGAAAAACTAATGAACTGGGTGGACCTCTGGCCTGATTCAATACATCAGTTCTTACGTTTTTTATTATCTATTTGGGATGGGTGGATTGCTTGTTTGATTGATTAAATTCATCTACTGAATCACACAGAAACTGTGCCAAGGAAACAAATTGCTGTATTCATCATAATGCTGCTGGGAGAGAGGTCAACAGTGCAGAGTAGCATTTCTGGATTCACAGATATAGCTTGTCACCCTTGGGAAGGAGTTTGAGAAAGAGCTGCTCAAGGCATGTGCTTGCACGGGCAAGAGAGAAAGAATGGGTAAGTGCACAAGAGCAGAAGCGTCACTTGGATTTTGGTCTTCGTGCATCTCACGTAAGTGAAACTCTAGTGACAGATGACAGATATATCTCTATGAAACTTCAGTGAGAAGCTGTGTGAATAAGAAAATCAGGTAGCACTGCCTTAAAGAGAGCCCAGGTGAGGCCAGGTGGTGACAAGGCCACTGCCTGCAAGAGCTGAGGTGGTGCTGGCAAGGAGCTGCAAGAAGGAAACATTATTCAGCTCCATCAGCGCCTCTGCTAGCACAATGCTCTGCTTACGAAAGCCCAGGACAGTGCTCCTTAAGAGCAAAACATCAGCACTCTGCAGTGCAACACCACTTAGAGCTATAGAGGAGTCATGTTTTCACTGCATGAAGTTCGTCAGGATGAGCTCCAGGTCACTGGCTGAGATTTCACCAACTGAAACTTGCAATTTCAGGCCATTACAATCTCAGTATTGTATTTTCTTATGCAGAGATTTCCCTTTCCTCACTTTCTTCTTCTTCTGTTTCACATGGTGATGCTTGGTGATCACATGGTGATGCTTGGTGATCACAGGGTGATGATTGGCTTGTATCATACTTGGCACAAGCTGACTGAAGGTAAGTGCCCTGATCTTAGTGATTGTACTTGGGTCAGAAGAAGGTGAAACAGTTCATAGACTTATGGGCACAAACCAGAATGGATTTCAGATCTCTGTTTTCTTATGACTTCATAGAAACCTACATTTATTTAGTCAAAGGAAGTGAAATTCAGTATTGGAATTAATGTTTTTTATTTTCATCAATAGAGTAATTAAAAAAATCAGATTACTGAAGTTTTAAAAATAAGTAATATTTCACCACACTTGATTGTTCCTGTAAGCTTAAATGTAGTGATTTATTTAGAAATATTAAGCCCAAAGACTTAATATATACAACTTGCTACCGAAAGAAAAATTGTCCAAACCAGCCAACCTCCAGCTTCATTGATTACCACCTGGCAAAACAAATCTCTGTCACAAGCATGGCTTTGAAATTTGCAGTCCTTAACAGCCAGATGTAGCCTCTGACTATATTTTTCCATAAAGTAGATCTAGAAACTGCAGCCCCAACAATTATTAAAGTCATGAAGGTTATTAGTTTTATTCTTTTAGATCATTTTTATCTATCTGTCTACCAACATAAGTAGGATTCATAGACCGATTACTTACTGTTTCCTTGATCACTTTACGTGTTCTAGGTATTTAATCTATTCTATGACTTGGGATGAGATCCTGACAAGCATCTGTGTTTTCTCCATTCAGTTCAGGCTGTTTTTTGCATTTGGGGAAGGAAGAAAAATATTGTCTCTGTTCCTATCAGTTCCATTGTTCTGATGCACTTCACTCCTGGTTTTTTGTACTTCATTTCTCTTTCCAATCTATAAAATACTTGGGCCAAGTGTTCCATGTACTGATCTGTATATGCTGAAGAGAGTTTTCAAGAGGTCATGAATAAAATAACCTTGTTCATCTATTTGTTTTCACCTTATTAAACCAAAGACAGATTGTATTAAATTATGTATTCAGTTGTATTACAATCATCTTAGTACATATGTCTGCAGTAGTCATCAACTTACAAACATATGCTTACATAGATAGCTTTATGCTTGAGATATTTACAGTGGGTTTGGGGGTTATTCAAGTACCAAAATCCTCATGTGTGTTTGTATATGCAGGAACAGGGTCACAGCTTTCTGGAAAGTCATTTCTAGACAGGAACATGATACACTATGTTTCACACTGTGACAGATCTTGCAGTAATACACAAATCTTCAAGAAAGATTCTCACAAGAGCATGACTCGAACCAGCCTTGACTGTCAGCATGAGTAAGGGATCAAATGCTCAGATTAAAAAAAAGACTTAAAGCAAGAAACCAAAGCAGTGTAACTATCCTCTGGTACTGGAAGCCACTGATGAGCAAAACACAGCTGTAACCTGGCTGACATAAACATGAGGATTGACAATTGAAAGGAAAAATATACATAATGAAGAAATGTTAGATGGAGGACTATTTAGAGTTTATATAACCTAACTTTGCCTTAAACTAGATGATCAGAGAGAAACTAATAAACCAGAATAACTCATGAAGAACATATCTGATGTGTTCAACCTTTGCAGAGATCAGAAAAGCCTCTTTTTGAGATTTGGTGTTTTGGTTACATGAGTGTAGCTGTGATTTCTGGAGTAATATCCATATCAAATATTTTTCATGGTAAAAACTACCAAAAAATAAAGATTTTCACAATGCAGGACTTGCTTAAAACATTTAAAAGTTTTTAAGCAATATTTTTATTTTTTTCTTTTCAATTCTAACTTTAGAACTATTTACCAAACTTTGCATTCTACTTCTTTTTTTTTTTTTTTTTTTTTTTTGAGATTGTAGCAGGTTTTCTACATTATTTTGGTTTGATAACTGAAAAATTCCATTTCTCTCTGAAGTGTCATATACTGCCTTCTGTGTTGCTGCAGATAAATGAAAAATATTTTTAATTGAATCAGTGTAGCCATACGAAGTCACAAGCTCCTTATGACTGAGAAATACATTATCAATGTACTTGAATAGTTAAATATATTAGATGTATTTTCTATGGAGATCTCAGACAGAAGTTGGCCTGAGACTGGACAACAGCTGGTCTGTGTGTCTGCTGTAACCTCTGGGATGTGCTGGTCTTCCTCTTTAAGCGTGTACAGCTGACCATCGCACAAACTGTGCCTGATGCGCTGTGTTGATGTGTGTGCATCACGATGTTGCGCACCTACCGCATCACATCAGTGACCATGGTGGATTTATTTAACATGCACTTTAAAGCTGTGGTCCTGGCTCTGTGGATGCCTGGGATTTCATATGATATGAGTTCTGTCTCTTTTTCCCTGAATCTACCCTTTTATCCATTGTTCACAAGGTCTCTTCTCAGTCTCCTCTTACCAGGTGAAATAAGCGCAGCTCCTTAATCCCTGCCTTGTTGGCCCTATACTGGAGACTGGTAACAATCCTAGCATGCTTCCCTTCATCTTCTCAGCATCCATCCTGACTGGATATAAAAGAGAACTCTGAAAGGTGTATTTCTGATGGAGCCTCACCAGCACTGAGCAGAGAGTGACAAGGCAGAGACACAGAGAGTGTGAAGAGATACATATAAACCTGCTAAAGACAAGATGTTTTCATTTAGGAGTAAAGTGTCTTTAGAAAGTTCTACACAAAAATGCAGCAGGCTAAGATCACCCTTGCCCTGGTCAGGAACACTGCATCACGGTGTAGTTCTTTGGAGCTTGCACAGCAGGACTTGGCTCTTTCTCCTTCATGTTCATTTTCTTCAATGTATTTAGCTGATAAACTTTCCTAAGTGCTTCTTTAATAACCTGACACAAACACTGCACCAGCTGAAGACTGGTCATATGGTCATAGCATATGCTGCAGTCGGGGCAGGCAATTCAGGTAAAACTTAGTTCACTCACAGGCTGATCCTGGCAAGGGTGGGAAAGGGATCCTCACTCAGGACCAGTAGCTATTTCAGCTCCAAATGAAAAATACAATGACACACACACCTGACTGGTGACAGTAGTGAACAAGTACCAGATTAGATTAAATTAACTCTTTGTCTACTACAGCTACTGTCAAGTGTGATTTAATCAGTTCTTGCCCATCTTTTCTGCTGTCTTCCACTCACTGTAATTGCTGAGGTGTTAGGCATAACTATGGTTCTGCCCAGTCAGGTGCTCCATCACACCTGCCATGGGCAGCCAACCCTCCTCAGCATCCCCTCCTACTTCTGGTCTTCAAACTGCTGCAATTTATGCCATTGCTAAGCCAGTCCATTACAAGTAGCATTCTAAATAAGATGTAGCTGTTTACCAGCACTCACCCCAGGGGAATGGCATCTCAAAAACACTGTTATAACATATTTTCATTTAAGTAGGTGTAACCACACTCTGGTGAATTTAAAACACATCTTTCCCTGAATTCAAAACATATCAATTTCTGTCTTTGCTAGGGATTTGCTTCTGCTTTGTATCATCTCTTGATGACCACAGCTGCTCCTCCATGTCTCTATATGCTGCTTCAAGCTATGTAAAGAATTGCTAACACACAGTCAGGCTCATCAGCCTGGTGAGTCAGTTGCTTTCTCATTTACTGGACCCAGTGAAGGATTCTCCAGATGACTGGGGTTATGAGGTCTGTGAACTCTGGTTACAGCTTTTCACACAACTGAAGGGATTAGGATGTTTTTTCCAGTTCGGGTTCTATCTTGCCACAGATTACAGGTGAACTTATGCTGCAGCTGGTCTTTCAGTCACGGTATTTATAGCTTCCTTCTCCACGCCCAGGCCGTCTAGTTTCATGAAACTTTCAGGAATCCAGGACGGAATTAAGGAGCTGTATTTAGGCACTCAGGTTTAGATGGGCAGGATCTCCCTCTGGAGGCTTTATACAGACACTGCTCCTCTCTCTTGTTTGCAGAGACCTGTGGGAGAAGAGCTTTGAAATGCTGCTGCAAATCAGATCTCTCACTACGACTGACTGTCCTTGCTTTCTTACAGTCCCGATCCTTCTGCCAAATGTGGCTGCAATTGGCCAACAGCTTCAAAAGCTCATGGACAGGGAGGTCTCCCCCTCTCTATCCCAAATAGAGAAGAGATGAGGCTGTTTCTGAGTGCTGGACATGGGGTCAGGCTGCCAAGTGAGCAGTGCCCAGCAGCTCTGGGGGCTCCTCTCTCAGTTTTGCTTAGGAGGCCTACCCAGCTTATCTGGCAAGTGGCACCAACATTGGAGTGGGACTAAAGAAATCTGATGATGGAAAATGAGTCTCACAAAGAAGGTAAGGAACCAGAGGAATATCCAAACCAGGCCATAATAATGCTTCTAAGACAGATGTTTGAAAAGCATAAAGGAAAACTGGCACTAACTACTTAAGTCTTTAGACATGTTGAACCACTCCTTTGTTTGTTTGCTTGTTTGTTTGGTTTTGTTTTTCTAAATACCCTTGGCACACCATAAAGGATTTTTGGGCATAGGAAGAAAGCTACCAGCTTTTCCCAACAAAATATCCTGGGTGTTCTAAAAAGGTTTATAGTTGTGAAGTCAAACACAATAAGCATGCCCTTTTTCTGTTAACTGGAGTAATCTGTATCAAGAACTTAGAATTAATCTTTATCGTGGAGACTGTGTTGGATAAAATGAATTCCACTACACTTCTTTTTTTTTATATAGTTTCATGTGTCTTTTGAACTCATGTTGATCAGGTATCCCACCAGTTACACTTTTAAAGGATGTCATCAGTCTAAAACCCAATGAGTTGCAAAAGTTAAAGTACCTGTGTATAAATGAAAAGCTTCCATTCAGTTTAGCTAGTAAAGAATTCCTGACTAAAAAAGAATTTAGACTGAAATCTTTTTTGAAATTCTAATGGTTAGCAAACTGAACATCTCAAAATCAGAAAACACCTTTAGCATATTTACGATGAATTTTTTTTTAATAACAGATAATAGACTTTTTTCCAATTTTAGAAGTATATCTAAGCTAAAAATATACAATAAAAATAAACCCATGATCTGAAGGGTTTGCAGTGTATAACCATAAATGTAACAAGACCTATGGCTTGGGTAGTAAGAGTAATTTTCAGATATAAGTTATTGGAAGTTAGAATGTTTGTCTGCTGTGTTAGTAACTTTGGAATCAAGTAAAAGGAAAGCAAAAATACTGCTCCTATACTATCTAAATGCAGAATTTATTTCTATCACTAAGAGGCGCTGCTGCATAAGAGCCATGGTCTATTCTTGCCACACTGTGAGATGTAGCCAACGGTAAATATCTGCAACACAGAGATTATTCTTTTTTTATGCGGGAAGGTGTACGCATTACCTATATTTATCTATGTCTGAAGTAATATTGTTCTTTCAACAAAAAAAAAAATCATTCAGCTTAAAAAATACATTTTACTGTGTGGCTGCTGTATCTGCCTTCAGAAATGTCCTTTATTTTCACTCAGTTACAGGTTTTGCGCTAGACAATCTCAGAAATTGTTACGAAAGTTATGATGTTACAGACAGCAAATTCTTCATGTTTGAGGCTGTGTAAGTCCTCAAGCTGGTAATTTACATCAAAAGGAATTTTAGACCTATAGAGTCAAGCCCATTTTCATGAGAGGATCTAAGGACAGGCCACAGTGCTTTTACACGATGACACACAGAGCATGCAGTATTTTACTCCTTCATTTGCAAAGATGGAATTTCAGGAGGGGGCATAGCTAAGCCAGAAAAATACATAAATATTGTTAAAGTTGTCTACACAGGTAAGGTGACTGTTAGCAGCTGGTACAAGTTGTCATTTAGCAAGGAGGTTTCTCAGCAGAGTTCACAGCAAGATGGATGTAGACTGACATGGAGCAGGGTAGGAATCTTGGGAAGGATTTGCAGGTGAGGAGGGTAAATGCACCCATAAAACTCATTATCACTACAAGACTAAAATGACCCCAGCTCCAGGGGGCAGCCAGCCTTGTATCATCTAGAAAGTACAGGTTGGGCTTGGTACAATTGATTTGGTTTTGCTCTTTCCATTCTTGCTGTGAACACTCTGGAAATCTGAAAGATAAAAATATTAGATTATAAGATGGTATGTGGTCCTTTTGGCTCTTCCAAGATGGCTTTTAAGAAGAAAAAGGGAAACACAAACAGTACTTCACTCCTTGAAGAACTGCAGAGAAGAATTTATGGTTGTAAGTACTGATTAAGCAAGAAACTACCCATCTCTTAAAAAAAGGGTATGACGTGTAAAAGCTTGTATAATAATTTGAACTCAATCAATTTACAGTTTGTTACAATTGCTGTGTATACCATTCTCCTGTTAAAAGCTAACTTAACAGCCCTGTCTTTTGAAATTGTTTCTGTTCCACTATTCAAAAAAACAAAAAAGTAAAAACCGTAAGAAAGAAAAGGGAGATAAACTGCATTTGTAAAGGCTCTTGTAGCTATGGGCTCTTCACATCATTTGCTTCAGGAAGAAATAAAGCAAACTAACGCAGCAGAAAGCAGTAGTTACAACCACAACAATGTTTACTGCTTCCCACTCCTTGCAGATTGTTTAACAATTAAATTAGAGGAGGGATGTTCTTTTGTGATCAGTGATGTTGGAACGATACAGCAAAACACTTTCTAAAGAAGTGAGTTTAAGGTTATGGTTTTAAATGCAGCAAAGCTGTTCCAATAGCAAGCTGTTGCTAAAATGCAGTCACCTTCCCCACTCTTGGCCTCAGCCCTTGTGCTGATGCTTGCCTGAACCTTTCACAAGCCAGTTAAAAAAAATCTAACCTAACAGAAAACATGCTATCAAGTAAAAGAATACAAGTCAATATGTTTTTGTTAGTTCAACTCCCTCAGCTGCTGCACTAGGTGGTCAGACAAGCACCAGCGCAAGGGAGGGCACGGGAACAGGCAGCTGCAGCATGGGGATGGGATCAGGTAAGGATGTCCATCTAGGCAGCAGTTGTTGCCTCAGCTTACATGGATCATCAAATTGAAATCTACCCCTTTCTGTCTTTTATTTCCCTTTTGTGACTGATTTTTGTGTGGCCCTTCTCTTGTGGATGAAGAGTCTTTCATAATTTGTCTCTCTGATGAAGGTCCTCTTCAGACATTAACTATTAGAATATCTGGCTATACTCTTAGCATTCACATCCCATGCCTGTGGAAACTCCAATTATCCCTATGAGAACAGGGTTTTCTTTTCATTTTGAAGTCCTGCTGTTCTTTTGGCCTCGGGTGGCTGAAAGTTCCTGATGTTATTTAATGTTGTGCAAAAAAATGTCTTTTGTTAGTTTCAGAGTGATAGCTCATTTGTGACAATCTGTAAGTAGGAGACAGTGGCAGCATCAAGATGCAAAATTCAGTACAGATAGAGAACAGCTGAGCAGGAAAATGGCTCAGCCTCCTCAAGTAGAGGAGGATTTATAACTGTCAACATATAGAGTAGAAATATAATAATTTTCAGTGGAACTTCACCTTTTTTAATTGCAACTACATTTTAGTCATAAAAATACTAAAGGTGTTTGCTGGAAATTCTGCCTCACTCCCAATATATCCTTGTATAACTATTTGCCACTGTAGCAAATTATCAAGACACCATCAAAGCACACCAAATGCAAGATTTTTCTGTATCTCTGTCCTTGGCAGCTGTAATAAAGCTGCATATCCCTTGAGAAGGGTAAGGGTATACCAGCAGGGATGGCTTCAGAATTTGTTTTCATCTATCAGCACTAAGAGTTTGGTGGAAAACATTCTGAATAATAATTAATTGATGATATAATGATTGTATTTGTGCAAGAACTTTGCTTTCCCATGAGCTCTGTCTTTAACCGCATCGCAGCATAGTATTAGCAGCATCTGTCTTTTGCTTTATTGTTCAAGTTCAGTCATTCTTTCCATTTCTAGAGGCACCACAGAATTCATAATTGAACAACTCCATGTAAAGGAAAATGCCTTTTACCATAATTAAACACTCTCTCTGCTGCAAACATCATAATAAATCAATCAACATGCTGAAATTTGCTTAAATTACTATAATTCTTGTATCTCAAACTCTGGTAATGGTCCTTTCAACTCAGAGCCCGTAAACAATAGTTAAATAAGAAATAATGCAAAGGAATGGTAAAGGGAGGAAAAGCATAATTTCTCTGGAAACACGATGACCATTCTGCATTCCATCCAGAATGCCTAGGAACAGCAACACAGTGACTGTATGTCAACCACTGAGCAAACCACATAGCATTTCTCTTTCAACTTCACCTCGCATAAAATTTGGAATAATACTCTTGCTGCATAATGCAATTAATGCTTAACTTCTCCTGGTGTTTTTAATTGTGTAAGGATCTAAACCACACAATAAGCTCTTCTGCTAGTCCCCAGCTTTAAGAAAATAAATGAATCAAGTGATGAGCAGCAGAGAGTGTTGTAGAAACTCCAGGTTGATGTTCATTATGTTTATGATTTTTTTCTGTAGCCAGGGCCATCAGAAGCTAAACTTTAACTAAAATTATGTCCAGATTCCTCCCCTATCACTTCTAGAACTGGACCTTAAGAAGATGAACAATGCTTCTAAGACGTGTGATAACACCATCAGAATTAGCACAGCATGGAAATGTAGCTTATGAGGAATATTATTCAGTGAAGATGAAAAACTACAGTGCAAGAGTATGGCAGCCACTTCAACATTAAACATTTTTTGGGTCACAGGCACTGTTGTCTGTGCTGATTCATCCACACATCACATTGTGTTTGATTCTTTTTTCCCAATTAAATAAAACACGATCTTATTATCTCGTTGTTTTTTTGCAAAACTCTGTGTTTTTCTCTTCTTTTTCTTAAAAAGAGATGCAGATTCTTAAACAGCTGGGCATCCAACAGAAATGATCTCATTCTTTAAATCTGTAGCATCAAAACAAGACAGAAATAACCTTTGAGTGCAATGAATATTTTTGACAAGATTAAGGTCCCACACAGGAAACAGGACATAGAATTGTTTTTTAAATCTTTAATATGTATCTCTCAGAAGAAAGCTGAATTGACTTTTGGAAACAAAGGATGAAGCAGACTTAGAATTTTCTTGTGGCTGTACCATAACTAAAGTTATTGTTACCAGGCTGATTTATACTCACTAAAAGCTTCTACTTTCCCTTTTGACTGCATGAGCAATTTGACTGCAGGACAGAATAAGTTTTTCAGTAGCCTGGGTAATCCTTGCTCTTCCTACCCATCACTAAAACCATTCTTTACATTAGTGTGGTTTTCAGCTGCACTTCAGGTCAGAAAGCAGAACTCTAAAGCATTTTTTTTCTAAAATGAGAAATTCTAAAATATTTGAATTATAAATATAAAAGTTGTAAAAAGGCATTGTAACATAGACATGAAACATTTCCCTCCTTTACACATTAACCTTTTAAGGAGGCAGAACGAAACAATATTCTCTTTAATATATTTTTAATTTTCCACTGATTTTTTTCCTTTTTACCTGCATTACTCCATTTAGAGCGAGGGTACTGAAACAGAGCAACATCATCCTGTGCAGAGTGATTGAGCTTATCAGCAGTACCAGGGGCAGAGGACATTTTCCTGAGGTGCGAACAGGTTAGTAATCTCTTCTCATTGGTGACTGAGCTGAAGGAAGAAGTTGAAAGACTAAGGAGTATTAGGGAAAGTGAAAAGGAAATAGATTGGTGGAGTTCCACCCTTGAACCTTTGAGGGAGGCCCACCAGGAGTCAGAAGACTCCCATGCCTCCAACTGCCAAGAAGTAGAAGGGCACCTGGTTGACGAAGGGGACTGGAAATGGGTCTCTGTTCGGAGAGGTAATAATAACATTTCCTCCTGACTCCCATTACCAACTCAGATACCACTTCAGAACAGGAATGAGACCCTGGATCAGGAGGATCTAGAGAGCCAGCTAGACGATTGAGAAAACAATAATTTACTCAGTGAGCCTCTCAATTATGCTTCATCTACAGGACAAATTACCACTTCTAACATTAAAAAGAAAAGAAGGGTAGTCGTAGAGGGGGACTCGCTTCTAAGGGGAACAGAGGGTCCCGTATGCCGGCAGGACCCAATCCACAGGGAGGTCTGCTGCCTCCCTGGGGCCCGGATACGGGACATCACCGAGAGACTTTCTGGGTTGATTAGGCCCTCTGATTATTATGCACTGCTGATACTTCAGGCTGGCAGTGACGAGATTGAAAGGAGAAGTGTTAAGGCAATTAAAAGGGACTTTAGGGCACTGAGTCAAGTGGTTGATAGGGCAGGAGCCCAAGCGATCTTTTCCTCGATCCCTTTGGTGGCAGAAAAATTTAATGAAAGGAACAGGAGAGCCCACATTATTAACAAGTGGCTCAAGGGTTGGTGTCGTCGGCAGAACATTGGGTTCTTTGACCATGGGACAACCTTTACGGCACCTGGCCTACTGGACATGGATGGGTTGCATCTCTGTTAAGGGTAGAAGAATTTTTGCTCATGAATTGGCAGAACTCATTGAAAGGGCTTCAAACTAGGTTTGAAGGGGGAAGGGGATGCAGCTGGGCTGACTGGAAGCAGGTCCAAGGGTAATCAGCCTGAGTCGGTGGTGAAATCGGTGGACCAGCTGAGGTGCATGTATACTAATGCATGTAGTATGAGGAATAAACAAGAAGAGCTGGAAGCCATGGTGCAACAATATAGCTATGATGTAGTCGCCATCACAGAAACGTGGTGGGACGAGTCAAATAGCTGGAACATCGTATTGGATGGCTATAAGCTCTTCAGAAGAGATAGAAAAGAGAGAAGGGGTGGAGGGGTGGCCCTTTATATTAGGGAGGTCTTAGATGTTATAGGTATTGAAATCAATGATGATGAAGTTGAATGTTTATGGGTAAGAATCAAGGGGAAGGCCGGTAAGGCTGATATCCTATTGGGGGTCTGTTATCGTCCACCCAACCAGAAAGAAGAAGTGGACAACTTGTTTTATAAGCAACTGGAGAATGTTTCTGGATCTTCAGCCCTTGTTCTTGCAGGCGACTTCAACCTACCAGATATATGTTGGGAATTTCATACAGCTCAAAAAAGGCAGTCCAGAAAGGTTTTACAGTGTGTGGAGGATAACTTTCTGTCACAGCTGGTGAGCGAGACTACCAGGGGAGGGTCTATGTTAGACCTGTTGTTCACTAACAGAGATGGACTGGTGGGTGAGGTGGAGGTTAGAGGTTGGAGGTTGCCTGGGGCACAGTGATCATGAAATTGTAGAATTCTCAATACTCAGGGAAATCAGGAGAAACATCAATAAGACCTATACTTTGGACTTCCAGAGGGCAGATTTTGGCCTGTTTAAGAGACTCATTCGGAGAGTTCCTTGGGAAACTGCCCTTGAAAACAAAGGAGTTCAGGAAAGATGGGTGTGCCTCAAAACAGAGATCTTGAGGGCGTAGGAAAAGTCTGTTCCTGTGTGCCGAAAGATGAGCCGACAAGGCAAGCGTCCAGCCTGGATGGGTACTGAGGTTATGAAGGAACTTAGAAATAAAAAGAAGGTGTATCATCTTTGGAAGGAGGGTAGGGTTTCTCAGGGAGTGTTTAAGGAGGCTGCTGGGGCATGTAGAAAGAAAATTAGGGAGGCCGAAGCTCAGTTTGAACTTGAAATGACAACTTCCGTAAAGAATAATAAAAAAAGTTTTTATAAATATATCAATGGTAAAAAGGAAGGGTAAGACTGATCTTTGTTACTTATTGGATGAGGCAGGAAACTTAGTAACTAAAGATGAGGAGAAAGCAGAAGTGCTTAATGCCTTTTTTGCCTCAGTTTTCAGTAGGAAGACATCTTGCCCTCAAGATAACTGTACTTTGGGGTTGGTAGGTGGTGTTAGGGAGCAGAATGGTCCCCTTGTTATTCAAGAAGAGGAAGTTAGAGAATTGTTGAGGCACCTGAACATTTACAAATCAATGGGACCAGATGGGATCTATCCCAGGGTGATGAGGTAGATGGCAGATGAGCTTGCAAAGCCGCTCTCCATCATTTACCAACAGTCGTGGCTCACTGGCGAGGTTCCAGATGATTAGAAGCTGGCCAATGTGATGCCCATTTATAAAAAGGGTAGGAGGGAGGATCCTGGTAATTACAGGCCAGTTAGTCTGACTTCAGTGCCGGGAAAGTTAATGGAAAAGTTCATGCTGAGTGCTATTAAGCAGCACTTAAGAAATGGCCAGGGTATTAGACCCAGCCAGCATGGGTTTATGAAGGGTAGGTCCTGCATGACCAACCCGATTTCTTTTTATGATCAGGTGACCCGCCTGGTGGATGTGGGAAGGGCTGTGGATGTTGTCTATTTGGATTTCAGCAAGGCTTTTGATACTGTCCCCCATAACATACTCCTGGAAAAGCTAGCAGCTCATGGCTTGGACAGGAGCACTCTTTGCTGGGTCAGTAACTGGCTGGATGGCCGGGCCCAGAGGGTGATGGTGAATGGTGTTGCATCCAGCTGGCAACCAGTCACCAGTGGTGTCCCTCAGGGGTCTGTGCTGGCACCAATGTTGTTCAATATTTTTATTGATGACACAGATGAAGGTATTGAGTCCCTCATCAGTAAGTTTGCAGATGACACTAAGCTGGGAGCTTGTGTCGATCTTTTGGAAGGAAGGAGGGCTCTGCAGAGAGACCTGGAGAGGTTGGATAGATGGGCAGAATCCAATAAGATGAAATTTAATAAGTCTAAGTGCCGAGTCCTACATTTTGGCCATAAAAACCCTTTGCAATGTTACAAGTTGGGGACAGTGTGGCTGGATAGTGTCCAGGCAGAAAGGGATCTGGGGGTATTGGTGGATGACCAGCTGAATATGAGCCAGCAGTGTGCCCTGGTGGCCAAGAAGGCCAATGGCATCCTAGCCTGCATTAGGAATGGTGTGGCCAGCAGAAACAGGGAGGTTATTCTTCCCCTGTACTCAGCACTGGTGAGGCTGCACCTTGAGTACTGTGTCCAGTTCTGGGCTCCTCAGTTTAAGAAGGACATGGAAATGATTGAGCGCGTCCAAAGGAGGGCAACGAGGCTGGTGAGGGGCTTGGATCACAAGCCCTACAAGGAGCGATTGAGAGAGTTGGAGTTGTTTAGCCTGGAGAAAAGGAGACTCAGAGGTGACCTTATCACTCCCTACAACTTCCTGAAAGGAGGTTGTAGACAGGTGGGGGTTGGTCTCTTTCACCAGGCAGCAACTGACAGAACGAGGGGACACAGTCTCAAACTGCGCCAAGGAAGGTACAGGTTGGATATTAGGAAGAAATTTTTCACAGAAAGAATAATAAAACATTGGAACGGTCTGCCCAGGGTGGTGGTGGAGTCACCATCCCTGGATGTGTTTAAAAAGAGATTGGATGTGGCACTTGGTGACATGGTTTAGTCGAGGTGTAGGGCATGGGTTGGACTCGATGATCTTGAAGGTCCCTTCCAACCTGGTAATTCTGATTCTGATTCTGATTCATCACCATGCAGCCACCAAGCTGGGCTTTTATCATGCACTTTGGCCACATTGATTACCACCAGTGGTCCACCTTGGCCTCCAGTCAGGAGACTTGGAGACACACCGTACATAACGCCGTTGTCTCCTTTGAGAGCACACGCAGAATTAGTCTCAAAGAGATAAGACAACGTAGAAAGAATCGTGCTCCTCCTATACCACCCAAGGAGACCTTTCACTGTGCTTTTTGCAACCAGATTTGCCTATCCCACATTGGCTTTTTTAGTCATCAGCACGCTTGTAGTAAGCGTGGGTAAAGCTCTTCTCAAATCTTTGTTCGCGAAGTCAAGCCATGATGATGATGATGTATCACTGTGGTCTACACTTGCACAAATAGATATGGCCAAGCTTGAGGTACCATGACAGGAAATCACACCCTTTTTGTCGACCAAGAATGGGTCATACAGATATGAAATAGGCAGAGCTATGACCAGGAGCTGAAAGGACTTTGCCAGACCAGGCTAACCAGTCTCACACTCTCAATGACAATGGTCTATGAATACACCAAACCTTTTGAAATTTCAAGCTGCATTCAAACACACCTGAGATGATCCCCCTACCGCTGCCCTGGCTCAGGAGAAGGAAGAAGTAGTTTCTTGTCCAAGGAATTATGAATAGGGATGTTTTGGCTGTTATTCTCTATTTTGTTTCCAAAGTAAGTTTTCTTGTCTCTTATTGTCTCTTCATATGCACCCTGGCAGGTCTACCTGACTAACACCATCTGCTACTCCTGTGCTCGGAGAAAGAAATTAGTCTCTTCAGCCTCTGTAGGGAACCATATGAAAACAAATGCTGAAAGCCTAGTCACTGTCTCTAACATACTGCAAAGGCTTAAACCAGTGATATTTGTATCTTGAGTTGCATTAAATTTAGGCTGTGGGCAAATGCCCAAATCCTCTTGCAAGTTGTTGCAAGCATGTGTTGACAATAAATACATGACATGAGTATCCAGGATGTCTATGAGGAAGAGGTGTTAAAATAACATTTCTGCACACAACTATTTGTAATATATCCTTGGAAACTTGTAGCTGAAGTATGTTTGTTACCTTAACATAATTTGTAGATTTATTAAGGCCTGAACTTTGGGGGGGGGGGGGGGGGGGGGGGAGAGGTAAGAAAACTCTTTTTGAAAAACAAGAAATCCCTCACTGTTTAAACAAATAGAATAAGAATTGATCGGAGTGGGAGAACTATCACTGAAAATTAACCTCCCCTTTCAGGATTCCTTCTCTACACTTCGTCTTTTCATCTGCGATGCATCATTGCTTTATTGTGATGTTTTGGATCAGTTAGATTTTTATCTGAACTGATAAAAAAGGATATATCCTTAAGGAAAAAAAAAAAAAATTAGTTAATCGCACCAGAATTAACTAGCTGGGTTTCATGAGGAAACTCGCTGAGAAGTGTCAAAGGGTTGGGTGCTGTAGTTCCTGGGAGCTAAAAAAAAAATAATGAGTGCTTAGAGCTTGAAATGTTAGATCATATTCATAAAAGGTCTGGAGGGTGGTAACCTACAATAGCAGTTACTAATATTCTTACTTCCTTTGATTTAAGGAGAAATATCTCCATAGCTATGAAATCAGCAGCTTAGAAATTTCTGAAATTACATGTTATGTAGCTTTATTGGCTGCTTTATTGGAGCCATAGCAGTGTCAGAAGCTGTTTGCTTCATACATCTCTCTGATTAGACTGTGGGCAGGTATCTCGGTATTAAAGTTATTACACTGTAGTGGATTTTATGGAGGTCAGGAATACATTTTTCTTAAGCATTTTATTTCTTTCAGACAGTAAAATTCGAATGAAACACATGCTCATCTTTCTTTAATCAAGGCATACTGTGAAGGACCTCCGACACAGCTCTTGTTCTTACTGTGATCATTTTCTGCTTGCAGGGGACAACAAACCAATGCTTCTCCAGTAGACATCCCTTTGAAAGAGACCTTGAACCTTTTTCTGGAAGATCTGTTCCCATTTGATGCTGTCAGATTAAGTTTCTGTATTTCAAGACAGCATTCCCCTATGGGTGACTGGGGCTTTCCTGCCTTTCCTTTTAGTCTTTCCCCACTATTTCCAACTAGTGGGACAGGATCAGTATCTTTCTGGAAGTTCTCTGGGAGTTTCCAAAAATACTAAGATACAATTAGACATGCAGTACCACACACCACAGATTTTCTGCCGTCCATAGGGGAAGACACAGGCTTAATATCTTTCTGCCTGAAGGCGTTTTCATCACTACCCTGAATCAGGCACTAAATTATATCTGAAAAAGTGAATATAAAATAGGAAGTATCAGAGTGGCACTCTATTTACCTTGAATTTATAGCAATGTGTATTACCTAGCAAGGTGCAGGGCAGAGGGAATTCATGTCCCCTATACCTACAGATAGAGTATCACTGTGTTAAGTGGTTTCCAGATGTAACACCTAAACGTAACACAGTTTTGAAGGTCATTATCATGGCTTGCTATAAAGGTGGTAGATGTCACACAGTCTTAAAAAAAACCGCAAGAAGCTACCAACACACAGTATGTTATCGTTAGTAGGCAGTTTTGGTTGAGAGATTTCTGCGAAGACTAAAAATGGTAAGTACTCTCCAATCATAATTAACTCCAGTTCTGTGGACAGCAAAGGTCAAAACTGAAATATCCGGCAGACTTAGAGACTGACTGCATGTTGCCGTGACCTAATTCTATCCAACTTACTACAGAGACTTCTTTATCACAACCAGCAAAATGATTCAGTTAGAATGGGAAAAAAATATGGTGATTTCTACAATTTCTCTCTTATATAAGAAGAGAGAAAAATAACATCTGAGCTGACCACTATCACCACAGTGAACTAGTATCACCGTTCAAAGGCCATCCAGTGACAGAAAATATTTCCTCACTCACCTTAAAGTGATTATGATAAGCTAATTAAGTATTTTATACTCTGTTAGATGATTTTCTGCCTATGTGTAAAGGAGATTTTGTGTCTTCAAGGTTGGCAGCACACATGTTCACGCTTCAAATAATACCTTCTCATTCAGCAAACCCAAAGCTGCCTTTAGACACAACCTGTTGCAGCCAGATTGCAAGCATTGGCCTTCAGGCAAAAATGGAGTTGGCAATTGGTTTGTGTATGGAATTGGAAAGTATTGGTCTTAAGCCTTCAATTAAGCTTTCCTCTGACAATTGTGGAAGGAAAGATTGAGTGGCCTTTTTCCACTCTTTAGCTATTATTAATCGACATTATTTCTATAGTTCTACCATCATGCACCTTTTTCCTTGGCTTTCAGTTTACTGATGAAAGGAATGGCTAAACAGAGTACTCATGAGGTAGAGGGGTTGCCTGCCATCTCCTTCACTTTACTGACAATTACATGTAGGAAGTAGGAAACTGTAAAGCAGTGAGATAAAAGAACAAATGTGGTATTTTAAAAAACACCACTGAAGATGCTACATCACAGTATGTAGATATAAAGGCTTACTGTGGGAGCAGTTGGATTTGCTGCGACAACTGCTTACTGATGTGCGCAAGGAGGTATTGTTGTAAACAATGTGTGAGCTTTACTGCCACTGGGACACTACAAACATTTTCCACAAAGAAAAGCACAAATGGCCTTGCTTGTTGCAAAACTATGGAGAATGGTTGCCACTAATGAGGCTTCGCATTTCTTGATTTTCTGTAAAAAAAATTCAGCAGATGTTTTTAATTCACAGGCACGAAAGAAAGGGTAGGGGAAGATGCTGACTCCCAGACTCTGAAAATACTAACAGAAAATGTAGTCCAGCAACAGGCAACTTACTGTCATTCTGTTGTAAAATCACTATATTTATTTCCCACCACTGTGGGAGGATTAGATACTATGCATTCAAACAGTCTTAAGTGTAGAAATAAGCTGCCTTCCAAAGTCAATTAAACTATCCCTAAAAGTGCCCATCATCTTGGCATACGAGAACCTGTTAATACAGTGAAAGCAGGACGCAGTTGGGAGGGATAAATTTCAGAGGACATTTAGTTGAAACTAATGAAATGTAGGTACAAAGACTAATTGGATACCAATATGCTAAGAGTAATTATTAATGGACCACTGCAAAAATTGAGGGATCAATCAAGCAACATTTTTCTATCAAGCTTGGGGCTACAGGATTCTGGCCCAGATCCAGTTTCATTCAAAGTTTCATTTGCAACCTGGATGATGAACTAGAGAACATTTCTATTAAATTTGCAGACAACATGAAACTGCAGGGAACCGAAACTATATCGGCTGGCAGGATTAGAATTCAAAGTGATTTTGACATATCGGAAAAATATTCAGAAGAAGATGTGAGAGAGAATTCAGAGGAAGTGATGCAAAGCTGTACACTTTGGCCATGTTTCCACAACTGTGTGAGATCTGTGCATCGCTCAATCACCTAGCATTACCACGTGTCCTGGTTTAGCAGCAGCAGTAATTTTTTCTCCTTCTTAGTAGCTGGTGCAGTGCTGTGTTTTTTACTTTCAGCCTGGGAACAGAGCTGATAACACTGATGTTTTTAGTTACTGCTCAAATGTTTAGCCTGACCAAGGACTTTGTGAGTCTCATGCTCTGCCAGGGAGGAGGGGAAGCTGAGAAGAAGCAGAGACAGGACACCTGACCCAAACTAGCCAAAGAGGCATTCCATACCACAGCACATCATGCCCAGGATATAGAACTGAGAGTTGCCCGGAAGGGCTAGAATTCTGCTGGGTGGGGATCGAGGTATCAGTATCGGTCAGCGGGTGGTGAGGTGTTGTATTCTCTTCCCTTGTTATTTCCTTTATCATTATTATTATTGGTGGTAGCAGTACTGGTTTGTGTTATACCTTAGTTATTAAACTGTTCTTATCTCAACCTGTGGGAGTTGCATTCTTTCGATTCTCCTCCCCATCCCTCCAGAAGCGGAGGGAAGAAAGGGGGGGGGGGGGGGGGAAGTAGACTGAGGGAGAGGTGCCTGAGGACTGGAGGAAAGCAAATGTCACTCCAGTCTTCAAAAAGGGCAAGAAGGAGGACCCGGGTAACTATAGACCGGTCAGCCTCACCTCCATCCCTGGGAAAGTGATGGAACACCTTATCCTTGATGCCATCTTAAGGCATGTCAAGGATAAGAGGGTTATGAGAGGCAGTCAACATGGCTTTACCAAGGGGAAGTCATGCTTGACCAACCTCATAGCCTTTTATGAGGAAATAACATTGTGGATGGATGATGGCAGAGCGGTGGATGTGGTCTACCTTGACTTCAGCAAAGCATTTGACACAGTCTCCCACAGCATCCTCATAGCTAAATTGAGGAAGTGTGGCCTGGATGATCAGGTAGGGAGGTGGACTGCGAACTGGCTGAAGGACAGAAGCCAGAGAGTTGTAGTCTATGGGGCGGAGTCCAGTTGGAGGCCTGTATCTAGTGGAGTGCCTCAAGGGTCAGTATTGGGACCAGTATTATTTAATATATTCATCAATGATTTAGATGAGGGAATTGAGTGTACTGTCAGCAAGTTTGCTGATGACACTAAGCTGGGAGGAGTGGCTGACACGCCAGAAGGCTGTGCTGCCATCCAGCAAGACCTGGACAGGCTGGAGAGTTGGGCAGGGAGAAACTTGATGAAATATAACAAGGGAAAGTGTAGAGTCCTGCATCTGGGCAGGAACAACCCCAGGTTCCAATATAGGTTGGGGAACGACCTGTTAGAGAGTAGTGTAGGGGAGAGGGACCTGGGGGTCCTAGTGGATGGCAGGATGACCATGAGCCAACACTGTGCCCTTATGGCCAAGAAGGCCAATGGCATCCTGGGGTGTATTAGAAGGGGGGTGGTCAGTAGGTCGAGAGAGGTCCTCCTTCCCCTCTACTCTGCCCTGGTGAGACCGCACCTGGAATATTGTGTCCAGTTCTGGGCCCCTCAGTTCAAGAAGGACAGGGACCTGCTGGAGAGAGTCCAGCGCAGGGCGACAAAGATGATTAAGGGAGTGGAGCATCTGCCTTATGAGGAAAGGCTGAGGGAGCTGGGTCTCTATAGTTTGGAGAAGAGGAGACTGCGGGGGGACCTTATTAGTGTATATAAATATATAAAGGGGGAGTGTCATGAGGATGGAGCCAGGCTCTTCTCAATGGCAAACAATGATAGGACAAGGGGTAATGGGTACAAACTGGAACGCAAGAGGTTCCACTTAAACTTGAGAAGAAACTTCTTCTCAGTGAGGGTGACAGAACATTGGAACAGGCTGCCCAGGGAGGTTGTGGAGTCTCCTTCTCTGGAGACATTCAAAACCCGCCTGGACACATTCCAATGTAACCTTATCTAGGTGTTCCTGCTCTGGCAGGGGGATTGGACTAGATGATCTTTTGAGGTCCCTTCCAATCTCTAACATACTGTGATACTGTGATACTGTGACTGCGTGGGTCTGATTTACGGCCTGAGCTTAAACCATGACACCACGCATTACCACTCAGCTCAATAGTAGATACAATGTGTAACATCACCATTTGTAACCTATTACTGCATGAGCAACATACCATTTTCACCTCTACCTCAAGGAGCAGCAGAAGTCCAGCAGGCTAGGTATCTGCCTGGAAGTGATCAGAGAACCAGGTGAAGAGGCATGGACCCATTCAAAGTGAATTGCACACATCAAGACGAGTGCATGCAGAAAGGGCCACTGTAGTCCTAATTCTGGGCTACTGTAGTCCTGGCATCTGCAGGACTTCCCAACTACATTCCCATCCTTTTGTTTCTGCTAGCACTGCTTCTAATGCAGCCACATGCTGAGACAGTTCAGCAGGCTGGCAGCTGGGTCCAACATGAAAGCGATTATTTCCCAGCCAGAGCAACTCCCAGAGCCAGCTTACCATGTAATTATATGAGTTTGTGCAACACAAGGGATAGGAATATGCATTTGGGGGTAGGACAGGAGGACCACAGCAGCCCAAATACCACCAGTTTCAGGAGTCATAGCACTGTAAAAAAAAAGAGGACTCAACTAAGACTTCTCTGTGAAGATTTCACTCTAGCCAGGAAGATAAAAGTACTCCACCTCCAAAGCCATCTTGTCCCATGAGAAAAGAGATTTCTCACCGCTACAAAATGAACTTCAAATATGGGGGGATCGGCTGTAGAAAATGAGCTTGATCACCTGAAGGCCAGACTCAGATGTCAAATTACCCTTATCAGGAGTCTGCTTCTCTGCTGTCTTCTGCATGGTATTTGCAGGAGCAAGGAGGAGCAGATGGCACAAGGCAGAGAGCAAGATGCCCAAACAGAGCCACGGTCACCAGCTGTGCCTGCCACAGCTTGTTTGCTCACCCAGGACAAATGGGGGGTCAAACTGTGCAAAATGCCCTGACCAACTATTTTATGCAAAATCCCTGACTGCTGCTTGCTGTGCTGTGAAATTATGCATATGATGGAGTGAAAGCAATAAACAATTGCTTATTCTAATCTTGCTCCCAGTCTTTTTTTAATGGTGTTTGCTCTACTTTGCATCCCAGACACTCAGCCAGCGCCAGACCAGGCATAGGGCTGGCAGAGCCTATATCCCAGAGGCTGTTATTTCATTGATTATTCCCAATCGGTCTTCATAGTCCCCAAAATTATTATAGCAACTTTCCTGCTTGGCAAAAGAAAAGTGCAAACACAACACAAATCTGTTAAAGTGTAACAGACTTTGTTAAACTATAACAAAGTGCTGACCTACACAGACAATTCCGGTTCTGAAAGACAGAGGGTGTACGGGCAACAAGCTGTGAGAGTTGGGCTGGTTCAGCCTGGAGAAGGCTCCCAGGAGACCTTGTAGCAGTCTTCCAATACCTAAAAGGTGGCCTATGAGAAATCTGGAGAGGGACCTTATACAAGGGCATGTAGTGACAGGTCAAGGAAGAATGGCTTTAAGCTGACAGAGGGGAGATTTAGATTAGATATTAGGAAGAAATTCTTTACTATGAGGGTGGTGAGGCGCTGGTACAGGTTGCCCAGAGAAGCTATGGCTGCTCCATCCCTGGCAGTGTTCAAGGCCAGGTTGCACAGGGATTGGAGCAACCTGGTCTAGTGGAAGGTGTCCCTGCCCATGGCAGGAGGGTTGGAACTAGGTGACCTTTAAAGTGCCTTCCAACCCAGCCTATGATTCTATGAAATACCAGACTTTGCATGTTGCATCATGTGTCCTCCTGCATTCATCCCATCTAGTGACCTTTGCAATCTGCTGCTCCTCAGTGGAAGGTATTTTTCAGGACTAGAGGGAATCTTGGTCTTCTGGGGAAATGTATCAACTGCCATACTTAGGCATAAATGCTGAGGGTGGCGTGATGGAGGAAGCTGCAGATATGCAGAACATGGCAGACAATGCTGCATTCTTTTGGTCCTGGCACTAACTCACCATCATTTGCTCTCACTTCAATACAGGTATAGAAGACATGATCACTTGGACAGCAGTAAGAGCAATTGGAGGTCCAGAAGCATAAGGAAAGATTAGAAGAATAAAAGCTATTTATTCTGTGGAAGAAAGAAAAATAAAGCCTCATAATAGTCTTCAAAGCTTTATAATTGTAAGGAGTACTGGTATAAACTATTTGCAGTGATTACACTCACTCCAAGTCTTTAGGAGCTGCTCAGACAAGGCCCCATGAGGAATGTAGTGGTACAATCTTGAGACGAATTTGTGGGCTGTGCCAACTCTGCCTAAATTTTTATGATTTTACAATTAATACACATCATTGCATTTGCATCCTATAGCAGACAAAAAAAAAATAGAGATTCATTAGGTACAGAAAAGGATTAGAGGGATTTAGTTAAGAATATTGCTGTAATCAGAGTCTCCTCTTATTTTACTGACAGGATCCTTGCTCAAAAATCAGAGGCCCAGGCAACTCTGCAAGCCATAATACTGATGCCATTCCTCTTCAGTCTTCAAGTTATTATTCAATTCAAGTTATTATTATTAATTGCTCTTTTAATTACTTTTGTTATAATTCAATTAATTGTATTCAAAAAAGAACTACTCATCTTTACCAAAACCAGAAGTATTTTATAACTCACATTTGTATAAATAGAATATGTTGCCACCTATTTGAGCACTATTCTGTGGATTTAATACTGCTAAATAACATTAAGAGATCCAGGTCTTCTTAAGTCCTTCAGTGTTTTGCACTAATAAGTACGCTCTGGAGAAATGCTTCTGGAATCAGCTCCCATCTTTTAAGACAGCATCAGAATGGTTCCAGTAATTATTCTGTCAATCAAACCCATTTTACTGAACTACTTGCACGATTGGATTTGACTATGCAAAGTAAGGATAACAATGAAATAGAAGATCTGCACAGGAACTGCTTCAACAATCCCAGACTCCTCACTTAAATCGCTGTATGGAAATGTTCATTTTGCTAAGCTTCTACTCTTTTTGCTTGTCCTTTAGGAGATACCTGGTCCATTTACTGGTGCACTTGTGTACCTAAATCTCACTGCTTATTTCATTTCAACTGCCTGGGTGCACTTACACAGTGGTACAAGGAGGATGAAGCCTGGAAGCAGTTCTGGTCGCCTTCAGAGCAGGCTGAAATGTTGTTTAGTGCTTTGAAATTGCTTATATTCCAGTGCTGAATGACAAGGTAGAATACTAGTTATGAGCAACCAATTCCAGATTTTGTAGGGGTAAAATGAATCCTAGGAAAGGAGACATCTCAGCACACTGCAGGTTTATTCTGGATCCTATTGATATTTCCTATACCTTGCTTCCAAACACACACACTTACAGCCTTTTGATCCCAAGGGTTAGCCAGGTTTAGTTCTAGGTGGGTCTTTCCACAGAGAAGGAGGAGCTGATGGTGGGGCAATTACTCTCTTTCTTTGTTTTATTTACGAATACTTTATCTAAGTACAAGAAAAATCAAAATAATACCACAGAACACTACCGCTCCCATCCCCAAATCTCCCAGCCAAAATCTGATTCAAAATCTTTTTTTTCTTGCTCATTTTTTTCTCAGATCACAGTACCAGACTTCTGTGGGTGTGCCCTATTCTGTGTTTATTTATCCAGGTGATGTTTCTGCCTCCCTTTGTGAAGACAAGCAAGAAAGAACAAAGCAATTACCCAACAAATTCCTCTGCTGATATATGCTTTCTTTCGGGTGGAGCCTGCTGTTGTTTCAGCTGCTTTCTTCCATTGAAGTGTTTAGTAACTTCTTAATCTTAAATGAGTGTCTTTGTTTCAGCTGGGATAGAGTTAATTTTCTTCCTAGTAGCTGGTACAGTGCTGGTCTTTTTAATTTAGTCTGTTAACAATGCTGATAACACACTGATGGCTCAGCTACTCCTCAGTAGCACCTATCCTGATCAAGGACTTTTCAGTCTCATGCTCTGCCAGTGAGGAGGGGCACAAGAAGGCAGGAGGGAGTACAGCAAGGACACCTGACCCAAACTAGCCAAAGGGGTATTCCATACCACGTCATGCCCAGTATATAAACTGAAGGAGTTAACCCGGAAGTGACTGATCACTGCTCAGGTTGGGCTGGGTACCAGTCAGTGGGTGGTGAGCAATTGTATTGTGCACCACTTGTCTTTCTTGAGGTTTATTCCTCTCTTTGTTGTCTCCCATTTTGTAGTCATCATTGTTGTTGTTATTAGTAGTAGCAGCATTAGTAGCATTGTCATCTTTTATTTCAATTATTGAATACTTCTTAAACCGTGGGTTTTACCTTTTTTTTTTCTGATTGTCCTCCCCATCCCCCTGGGAGTATTTGTGCAACCACGTGGCTGTGTGGTGCTTAGTTGCCAGCTGGAGTTAAACCCAACAACAAGGAATCCTGTAATGCTCTATACATAACAACATCCTCATCTTTGCTGAATGTGCTGATAAGCCCTAATTTTTTACTGTAGTATAGGACTTCAAGCCAAGTGGAGAAGAATATAATAAGGCAATCCTTTCAGTTTTCATCTGAATTTTGCAGAGATTTCAAAGATGCTTAAATCAGCTTTGTGGACTGTACTTCCCTTGGTCTTTGTCTTCTCTTCTGTTTATTTAAACTATTTTAGCTCCTCCAGCAACATTCAATAAATAATCATTTCCTTTCTGTTAAAATCTACCACTGTATGTTTATTCCAATTCATGTTTACCACTGTTTCAGCTGAAAATCACTACCAGCCCAAGGAAGCCTAATTCAAGAAGCTGTTAGTGCAGGCCAGCAATATGAGAATTTAACTCCTAAAAATTAGAAAAATTAAAGCAAACATGGTTACAGTTTAGCTATGTAGTGTACAGAATCCTGCATGAAGTGAAATTCAAAGACTTTATATTACACATTGCATACAAAATCAAAATACTCTTAATGTAACAGCATTTTTGTTAAACATATGACAGGACCAACAGAAGTGTGTTTCCCACTTATATTGAGTTAGTAAGTCTGATTCAGCTTGAGGCTGACTTCCAGTCTGCAGACTCAATAGACTTCCAGTCCCAGTGGAGGAAAGGCTAACTGCATGTTTTTCCAACAGAAAATTCAGAGCAGACAAATTCTCAGGCTTTTTGAGATCTTTAAAAAATTAATGTGTCCTGCTGACTCAAAAGACAGAAGATTTCTTGGTATTCATTGGGCAGAATTGTTCTTTCCTTTTCTCAAATTGATTGAAAATAAAAGTGCATTGAGAGATTTTATGTTAGAGTAACTGTAGCATGCAATGTCTTGGCTAGCAAGTGACAAGGGCAGCTTAGAAAATGAGATTCCAGCCAGATACTCAGTCTTGTTATAATCTACCTTTAATATGCTACTCATGCAGGCATCCCACCCTACTGCCTCCCCACAGTCATATCAGTAAGTACATTTTCTCCCTTTGAAAAAACACACTTTTTTGTATGTATGTCTCATCTGAAAAGCTTTAAAATCATCCTTGAGTTTAAAGCAAGGAGCTTTAAAAACCTGCTTGGCAAGACAGACCCTAACAAATAGTCTTTCTTTAAGGCTTTGTTGGCAAGTTCCTCATGAGAGAAACAAGGAGTGAGTAAATTCACTCAAATGAAAAACCAGGTCATCCCACTGTACCTTGCCACTGAATCACTGCAACACCTCCTGTTCCTGTATTTCAGATGCAAGTACTGTGTTTTGACACTCCATTACATTTTAGCTATTTTCCTTTAATAAAGTGAGTCCCAAACCACCTAATCAAAGCTCTCCACTTGTTCTGATGATAGGCATAAGTGAAAGTTTTGTTATAAAATTAGGTCAATAGAGGACTGCTATATTAGGTCACTGAAGAGCTCATACACCACCTATTACACAATGTCTGCTAGTAAAAGTGAACTACCAGTAACAAACCATGACAGTGTAATAACAGTAATGATAATGACACTTAGCTACCTCACAGTTGTTTGGAGTTTTCCACAAAACAAGCATTTTTCATGCAAATAGGAAGTCAGAACCTGCTAAAAATAATTTATGAAAATGACATACTGTTTTGCAACAAACAAGCATTATGTTAACGCACAAAGTCTAAACACTCTTTTAGACTAGATAATCACTCCCACTGTATTTCTGGAAAGGCAGAATTGTACAAAGAACTGCACTAACTCACACACATGGTCAAACAGTGTGGCACAACTGAAACCTCAGTGCTTGCAGGTACATTTTATTATTGCTGTAATATAATAATTTGTGGTGACATGAGACAAACACCTTCTGCAAACTCTTATAATATTGTTTTCATTATCATTCCCAGAGTTTTCCAGTGGTAGTAGCCAATACCAGAGCTGAACTAGCCTCATGCAGCAACAGGGAAAACCAGAGGATTACATCAAATAATGCACACAGGCTGTCACATGAATGTCACACAGGCTTAGAATGAGGATAGAGAGAGGTTAAGCACTGGCAAGAGGTCATTTTATGTAAATAGAAGTGGAGAGCAATAAATTTAGTCAGCTGATTATTTATCTGGTATTAAATTTTGCTTGAACATTTGGCTGTGGGATACAAAAATGCTAATGTGACTCCGTGGATATTCTTGAAAGCATAATAAATTTGAAGAGTAGATAGATAATCTCATAGAAATAAATACTTTGGCCCATGCTGAAAATGGCACTCACGACAATACTACTTAGACATTAGAGATATTGCAATAATTGGTTTCATGTAAAATAGATAGCTAAAGACATTGGATTAGTTCCCAGGAGTGTACTAGAATACATCACTGAAGATGGGTTCTTTAATTGAATGCATAAAGGAATAGATATAACAGCTTGAGCCATACACAAACCTTAACAATTATGGCCACATTTCATTTTGCACACCATCCTACCCCCATAAACCAGCTTGTTTCAAATTTAAAGGTACAGAATCCAATCTATTTGCTGAAGTGGAGTTTTATATTCTTTGAGGAAGGAAACATCATCCTGCTTTTTACTGAAAAGAACCTAGTACAGTCCTGAAACAATATAAATAATAAATCTCACTGTTACACATTTATAAAGAATCCATCAGTATGATACATATTTAACAAACATGCACTTCAACCTTCATTACATATGTATTTGAAAATTAACTCCACTTCCTTGGTTTCCATAAATTGTCCTGTATAGCTGGTTTATATATATGGACTAAGTATTTTTATTTTCATTTTCCATTTTTTAAGTACATTTATAGAAAATGAAATACTGTTTCAGCTACATTTGCCTTTTTCCGACTTGGGGAAAGTGGTATCTCTCCATTTTTTTCTTATAGGAGCTGTCAATATCTAGACTGAGTTTTTGGTTAAGTGCATTGGTAGAGTGTACCTACCCTGTTCTGATTTTGCAGTTGTACATGTGGAAAAGTAAATACAGAGCTACTCAAGCCACAAGGACCGCAGACCACTCTGATGAAATAATCAGACATCCTGCATTAAAGAATTTCCTCCTTTTCTTTTTCCTTAAAGAAAAAAAGGTATTATAAAGCAAATAATCTCTACCTTTGGCCAAAAACAACTGTGCACTGTAACGGCTCTCTTATGAGAGTTATCATAAGACAATAGCTTTGGAAATAAAATGCTATGTTGTCCTTTAGTGTGAAGATAATGAAAATATGTGAATGGAAATCATGTGACTTCCTTGGAATGTTTTATTAAATCTCAATTGACTCTCATAAATTGCTTTCAAATTACTGCACTAATTCTTTTCCCTTGGTTAGAGATGAAGCAATGCAGCATTTACTCAACAAGTCTTCCAACACTTCAAAAATGCTTCAGAAAAAGTCTTAGCTTTCAAAATGGCATATGTGCTTTGTAGTGTATACTGGAATTAATGACAAATTTTTGCAGAATGTATTATTCTTTTACAGGACAAAGTAAGACTGAAAATCCATAAACATCAAATTAGGTTGCCTGCAGTTAGCACCATGGTAGCTTCGTTTCAGAAGTGTTCTGAAACCACAGGAGGGAGTGGATTGCATCAGCTCTCAATCCAGTGAAGATACTTCCCATGACATGCCATTCACGCACACAGCAATTATGCTCAGATTACTCTGACCCACATGGACAGTCTTGTTCTGTGGAGCCAATTTTCTTCATGTACTGCTACCTGGGATGCTAATGCAGAAGAATTAAGGTCTGCCTTAGGCTCCTTACATGCATCACAGTAAGAAACTACACTGCACACAAGCACTGCTGCATTTGAATGCTTACTGCAAAGTCAGTTGTTAGTATTTCTTTTTTTTATTTCCTTCATAGGATACTGTAAATGTTCATGTTAACATATGTTAACATAAATGAGGGATTTTTTAATTATTATTTTTATCAGATAAATTTACTAGCTACTACAAACTAAGCAACATGCTGGCATGTGATTTATATCTCTTCATTAATAATAAGCTCATAGCCTTTTGTGCCAAGGCTTGAAAACTTCATTACATATGGCACAACATTTTACATCTCCTTGGATTCTAAGCATTGGTATTTTCTTGATGGACTTTTTAAAGCATTTTTTGAGGCAGCAATCTCTTTTTTGTTGTTATTTTAAGGCACATCATGATTGTGTCCCTTTTTCTTTCTATCTAGACTTAGGTTGTTTTTTCTTTTGCCTGTGATAATACATTCTCTTAGCCATTGAGAACTGTGTACTCATTACCATTTTTCACTACCTTTTAGTCATTAGATAATGACACCAAAAGAAAGACTAGCAGAAACCTTAAGAGAGTTAGTGCAACTGCTTAAACACAAATAAGGCTAATATAAAAGGACTGAACTTTTTGGCATCCACAAGTCTGTACATTTCTACTGAAGTTCATCACTGTCTGCCACTAATCCTACAAAGCTGGGGAGGGATCAGCTGCTGATAACACCAATGAAAGCGAGTCTTTGTTATAACACTCTCGTTTTTTTGTACATTATTGAAGACCTCGTAAGCCTCATTCAGACTGTCTGTTACTTAGCAAACATTCTAACTACAATATGTGTATATAATTTAGTGCTTCAGAAAAATCTGTGCTTTTCTCCTTTTTTTTCCGTTAATTTCATTAATCACAGATGTTTTTATTTACAATTCATGCTTAAAATTTCATTCTCTATCCACAATAAATGCCTCATAAATAAACATTTGATTATTTTTTTTTTTTGCCTTCTCCTTCGTGGCAAAATAATGATTGCATTGATAAAGTTCAAAGCTAGAATGTTTTGCCTGCAGTGGATTTATTACCATTATAAATGTTATCTTCAAAGAGTCAAAGTTAGTTATCCAAATCCTCCCTCTTTAATGAAATTATTTTGTTTCCTTAAACTGTGTTTAATAACTAATAAGGGAGACTAGAAAATTAATATACATCTTGCTGTATTGATTTAGTTATAGTTCATTCTGTTTTCTCTGTGAAGTCTACAAGCCTTCGGGTCCTATCTAATGTATTCACTTCTGACATGCGCATCTTCCTACTGCCTGAGCTCCTCTGCTGTTCTTGAAAAAGCCTCAGAGATTATTTAAATTCTATGCTTTGCTTTTTCAGCTGTTTACCATTTCCCACATAATTTTACTATGTACTTCAAAACATCATAATTGTACTCTAAAAAACTGCATTATCATATCAAGTCTAACTTAACACTGAACAGCATTAAGTTTAGTCCCTGTATCCATTGTCCTGCAACTGCAGGAACATTTCCAGGCCCTCCCATGAATTCTAAAAGTGCCTAGCAGCAATTCCATACTTAGGACTGCATTTCAAAATGGATAGCTACTAGTGTTGGAGGGTAATGACTTAGTAATATGCTGTGCATAAATAAGTAAGATGCAAGCAAAGTTAAGATTGTAGCGCTATGACAAGTGCAATGAGAGCAGAGTGCATAATTATTTAGATGACAGCATAGGCAATACAAAGGTGTGCTTAAAACCTACAAAATGCTAAATTCAGACCTACAGAGTGCAGGGCCACTGTGACTGCAGCAGCTAGATTTCAGCAAAGTTAGGTGCCAATTGTAGCATTAGTTTATATACTTAGAATGAGTCCAAGAGTTCGGAGAGATACACATTCAAAAACAGGATCCTAAACCAAGAGGGAAAGGATGAAGAACTGATCTCTGTGTATCAGTCTCACTCTTTTATGGGTATTAAACATAAAGAGATGGGTAAGCACATCAGCAGTTAAATTGAACTATGCGAGAACAGGGACTGTAATAACCAACGTACTTTTTGTTCCATTTTTATCAAAGGAAATTAAACATGTCTTTTTATATTAATTTTGTGTTTAAACTGGAATCAGAATGCTTCACATTCAGAAAGGGTATATATACCAAGAAAGGGTATTTACAACACAGAACTGGTGCAGAAGACATGGTTTTTAAAGCCAAAAAATTATTACAACATTCTTACAGTCATTCTCAAACTCATCTGTCTTAAGAGATTTTAAAACACAGAGTATATTTAGTAGTGTGTATTAGTGCACTGTCCAAAGTTAAAGCACACTTTGTGTGCTTACGCATCTTCAGGAAGACTCTGAGAATTCAGAACCTATGTGAGGGACTTCTCTAACAACTTAGCAGTATGGCTGACTGCACTCCAGGACCCATGCTGTATTTTTGTACTTCTAACTTACCAGTACAGATGTGAAAAGCTGTCCCTCTCAATGGAGATGCACTATGCTCTGTGTTACAGGGGGGCTGTGTTCAGTCTTGCCTGCTGATTACTTAATATATTCTGAAAAAAGAAGGACAATGTCCCTGAGGTCTGGAAGGCAGATGATTGTTGCTGCTCCTTCCAACTGAAATATTCTATTCATACATGGTGCTGTGCCATACAAACTATGTCTTCTCAGTATAATTTGAGGGAATGACCTTCTCCACAGAATCCTTCCTGTTTGAGATCTTCCTGAGGCATTGGGTGGTGTCCCAGGTTGTATAGATTCTGTAATCTCCTTCCCTAGTACTCAGAGCTGCTATAAGCACTTCCTCTGGAGGATGCAAGCCCTTTATAGGTCTGAAATGCCAAACTAGCTGAATACAGGTGTCAGGAGATCCTGCAGAACAAGACCTTGCTCAGGCAGAATTCTAGAGCAGAACCAGGACCTCTGAAGGAAATCGCTTTCTGCACTGCCTAGGGCCTGCCATGTCCCCCATCACCAAGCAGCTGTCCTGCAAATTAAACTAACGTTTCCTACCACTTTCCATGGATTTCAGATCATCAGCTGCAGGCAAGAAACCAATGCAGCAAAGGATGGCCCCTGAAAGGCACCTAAGGCAGCTAGTTCATCACTGCCAGGTATTCCCATTCAAACTTTTGTCAAGTGAATGGCATAAGTTTGAATAGGTGAGGACTTTATTAAACAAGGATAGAAGACTTCAGGTGAGAAGATGTATTTTTGTTTCTAAATGTATTCTCCACTTTAAAGGTCATCATATTTTATTTAACAGACATTCATGAAGTACATGGTCCCATCTGTTTCACTCTTGCTTGGAAGGCTGACTCTGGGAGATGAAATAGAATTTTGCTCTTTTCTTAAATTCTACTTTGCTTTGAGCCACGCTTCATTGCAATGGGGAAACTTCAAATTTCTATGCTTATTATCCATGCTAAACACAGGTAAACTTCCGTCTTAATTTGCTTTTTTGACAGTCTTTCTCTACCCCACTCAGGCCCTAGCTAGATGAATTTGCATTTAATTTCTTAGGGCTTCATAGCATTCTAAGTTGCCTCTTTGAAGAGAGACTGCTTGCAAGTTCCCATGTCCTTTCAACAAAACAGACACTAACTTCTGCTTCTATTTGATCTATGACATTAACCTCCAACTCTGAACTGTTACATTTGAAGGACACAAGGTCTATCATGCCTTCCCATGCTGACCATCATAATAATTCCCTCTTAAATAGCCCAATCTATCTCAAAATCCTTCTTGAAAACCCTATTTGAAATGTCTTATGAAACATCTGGGCAACAGCGCACTGAGATCACAGACTCTCATGCAGATCAATAATGATCAAGTATTTCCTTATACTCACTCAATTGCCTTTCCATTAGCTAATTTTAGATGCTCAGATCTCCAGAGGCTGCCTTGTTCTTCTGTGTATGGTATCTGGTCCTTGGTTTGGGTTCTTAATTAATGGCAGTGATGCAAATAAATATTTTGACATAGAGATAGGATTTCTAAAGGCTCAAAAAACAAAAGGAGAAAAAAATAATTATTTTTAAGTCTATCTTAGGATTTGAAGGTCTGACATGTTTTTTATAACACTGACTGACAAAAACATTAATACTGGTTTAAAGTCAATGTAGGAAGAAATGTTTGTACAAATCAAGTATTTTGAGTTTCATATTTTCTGCAAGGGAAAGAAACCTAAACCCTGATATTTCACATCACTTTATAGAGTTGTAGTCTATGCTTATCTACAAGATTAGAAGCTTTTCAGTAATGTGCAGAGCTTGGACCTTTAGAAAGTGGTTTTGTTACTTATTTCTCTTTAGTAGAAGATATCTAACTTTGTGACTGGATCAAAGAAAACAGTGACATTTTATGTAGTATTAATTGCAGATAAGAAAGAAAGAGTGTCCAAAGCCAGAGGAGAAGGAGCAATGGTGAGCAAGCAAGCAGGAAAAAACCTAGAAACGAAATAGTAGTACCAGATCCTGCATAAGCAAGCTTCATTCACAGCTGTTTCATTATTGAGCCATTCCACTGCAACACTTACAAATTCAAAGAATAGGCTGGATGCTAAAATTAAGTGTTGCTAATAAATACCTAGAGGCCATAATGGACAAGTAGACAAACTAGTACAATATTGGCACCAGAAAGTCTAATGATACTCCTGAATGTAACAATGAGGGAGTAGAGGACCAAAATAATAATTTATTGAGGTGTTAGAACTATAAGAATGATGGAAAGGCTAAGAAAATATCCTTTCAGTGAGAGACACAGGACTCGCACACACTAATGAAAGTGTTACTGAAAAGTAACGAGTTGGCACATGCCAGTTGACCCACAGTCACCATCTGTGTACTCAATCTTGGTTTGTTGCCAATGCAAAGCAATTCAAATTAGCTTTGCCCTCTTCAAAACAGGGAAGTTGACCAGCTTGGTTTATCAAGAAACAAAACTGAGAAATTATTTCATACAAGAATGCTCACAGGGAGAAAAATCTGAGTACTGAATAGCTCGTCAACGTACTGAAAAAATTGTAATAACAAGCAACAGCTGGAAGACGCAGTAATCTTGACTTGCCTCTGTCAGAATACACTAACAGAAGTAGTGGCTTCTCCAAACTGTTGAGTCTTGAGATCAAGGCTAGATATTGTCTTAGGTTCACTCAAGCACAAGACTTCAGCTTCAGAAACAAGAGAACTGAGTCAAATGCACAGTCTGTCAAGCAAAAAGGCCAAGCAGTTTCATTGGGATGGCAAAGTTCTGAATCTATTCAATTAAAGATTAGAAGCTAGCACTGCAATCATCTGGCCTGACCCACTGTGTAAACACAGTCTACAGAATTTAAAATTTCATTGTGTGAACTTGTTGTATATACTCCAATATCAAACTGAAGATGCAACCACTAGAGACTGCATTGATTTGCTCCAGATTCAGTCTACACCTGATAGAAGAGCTGTTGCAAAAAGTTAAAATCTAGTATTATTTGCCTTTCAGACCCCCCAAGGCTTTCATCCCTTTCAAAATTTCTAAATACATATGCCACACTGGAAGATATGAAGTCTCAAAATGCTAGTTTTCCTAAGTATTCGTAATAGTGTAGTATTACTCTGAAGGTAATCACCATCACCTGATAGAAAAATGGAGATGTAAGATCACATATTTTTAGCAAGTATTTATACTCAATCTGGTCACAAATATACTCATGTATAATTTAACATACAAATACACGTTTAATGCATTATCACCACAACAATTTATACCTGCACATGCCCCATCAACTGAAACGTGCACAAGACTTAACAAAGAGGGTGGTTTATAATACAAAGTTATGTGGAAACAGAAGTTGAAAAGCAACATAATGGTGGCAATTTTTATGAGAGAAAATAAGGAAAGTTTAGAATAGAAAAACTAGTAAGAGTTAGAAAAAGGGAAAGAACATGCAGATATTGTTTACTGCTTTGCTACAACCAGTAGAATGAATACGGTCAATAAGCTTCATCGCTCATGTTAAAAGACAGCTTCTCACAACACTAGAAAGGATCACAACGGGTTGTAACATCTGGGTAGGCCTGCAGTTATTTATATGGACACTTTACAAACTGCAGCAAAAGAGTACCTGCTGACTTATCTGAATTCCCTGGAGAGTTTTAAAACCCAGCAATAAAGGATCATTTACAGACAGCTAATAACTCCATCACTAGAGGGCCACAGGAGAGTTTCTGGGCCAAAATACAGACTTCCTTTGCTTTCTGCATGAAGAACCTAAAAGTCCTAAGGGCTCTGACGCCAAGAGAAACCACTGCTGTGGATCACATTCCCGGTATTCCCAATACAAGCAAGCACCATGCCCCACTGGTGACACCTTGCAAATCTTTTCTGTCCGTCAGTCACAAACACCACAGCTGTGGCTGAATTGTGTTCTTTCTGTCTTGAATAATCCTTGCGGCTTTATATTAAATTACAAGGCGTCTCCTCCTCTGATAACAATGCTTCCTCTTCCAGTACAGAAAAAGCTTTCTAAGAATTTAGATATAAATGTTAGCCTAAAACCATTTTTGCACGGACCTCTTGGGAATTTGTCAGCATTCCTCAGCTTTATCTCCCTCAACATTCGGCCACAAACTCGTAAAATAGATTAAACTGTCGAGATATAGATTATGAATTGTGAGGGAAGAGACTATCCCTGCCACCTCTGGGCAGCCACGGAGGGAACTGTGCGAAGACCTGTCCTGTGGGCTTCCACCCGTTACATCAGGTAGGCATGGCCCCATACCTTCCCCTGCCCTTGGGTTTTTGCCGTTAAACACGATCTTAATTACACGGCTGGCTTTGCCCTGCCTGTCCCTGGGATCACCCAGCTGTGGCTGCAGCTAGAGCCGCACTGCTGCCCCCACAGCTTCCCGCAACTCTCTCCTCAGCGGGGCTATGAGGGAAAGAGGGAGGGGGCCGCCATCTTCTCCGGGCGGGGGTCGGGGGGGGACTCCGTGGCGGCAGGTCTTCTCCGGGCGTGCGGTGACTGAAAGGCAGGTTCATGTGACCGCGCCTCTGCCCGTCTCCGCCTTGTGTGTGTGTGAGAAAGGGAGAAAGCGAGAGGGAGGGCGGGGTATGGAGAGAACTCCCGCCACCGCCTCCCCTCCGCTCGCCGCTGGGCGTGTGCCCGGCCCCGGTGCTGCGTGACCGCGCGGGGAGGAGGAGTGTGGGTGCGGGGAATTTCCTTGTGTGGCGGCAGAGGAGGAACAACACCGCTCCAGACGGCGGGGCTGCGAGGAGGGCGCTGCCGCCGGTTGCCGAGCGATGTGAAGGGGGAGCCCCCCCTGGGCCCTCCCCTCCCCCCGGAGCCGCCTGTTTTCCCCCCCTCCTCCCCTCACTCGTCCCCGCCCCGCCATGCCGGACCAGATCTCCGTGTCGGAATTCGTGTCCGAAACCAATGAGGATTACAAGTCACCTACCGCCTCCAACTTCACCACCCGGATGGCCCAGTGCAGGAACACGGTGGCGGCCATCGAGGAGGTGAGTCCCGGGAGGGGAGCCGCGGCGGGGCGGGGAGTGGGCTGCGCAGCCCCCTCCGGCCTGGTTGCCCGCCGCGGCGGCAGCAGAGAACAAGGCACTACCGGCACTGGCTCCTGCCGCTCCCTCTCCCCTCCTGGCCCTGAGGAGCGCCCTCGGCTGCCACTGAGAGGAAATTGGGCTCGCGGTGGAGAAGGGAAAGAAAAGGGGGGGGGGGGAGGCTGAGGCGCTGTTGCCCCCCGGCCCGTGGTCTCCCGATCCGCCCCCCTCCCCGCTCTGAGCTCGCCCTTCAGTGCACAGCGAGGCTGGAGCGCCGGCCGCCCCCTGCACTGCTTCTCTTAGTCTGAGGGTAGGGGAACCCGACCCTTCGCTTCTGTTTCCTCTCGTGGTGCCTGCGGAGCCCTAAGCCGGTCGGTTTCTGCCGTCGTCTCACCTTCCCTCTTACCTGGGGGGTTATTTGAACTCTCCAGCCTCCCCCCTCTGCCCTTTCCTTCACAGCGACACCTGAAACGCCTCGGCCTCCTCGCGCCTTCTTCCCGCCCCGCTGTGGGGGGCTTCGGCCCTGCCAGCCCGGCGATACAAGAGGTTGGAGAGTCTTTTACCAATGTGTGTGTGCCTGCCTGTACAGATGGGATTTAATCTTATTTCCAGTCCCTGCACGTAAAAATTGAAACATCTCCTTCCCCTCGGACATACGCTTTAAAGTAGCGTTCCCTCAGGAACCGCTTTTCCAGGGCCGTGAGGCGACGCCTGCCGCTCGCTAGACAGCCCCCCGAAGCGGCGCCGGCTCGGCCTCCCCTCGGTGCGCGGGAGCCACCTCTTTCCTGCCTCCTCTTGGGCAGCCTGGGCTGCGGGTACTTAGTAGGAGTCGCTTTTGTCTGGGAGAGAGCGGTTTGTTTTTCTTTCAAAATACTCGAAACGTGCCGTTGAACCTGGCGGTAAGAGCGGCCCGTGCTACGGAGGGTGGCTGCCAGCGCTGGGGGAAGAGAGGGAGACTGAGAGTCTTCCCTCCTGTTTCAAATCTAGAGGGAAATCTGGGACAGGTCTGAACACAGTGAGAGCACATTCCACATCCCAGTTATATACACAGATGCTTCCCATTTCATTGTGCGTATCTTGATTCCTCTAGCAGCTTCTCTGAAGTAACTTGTAGGAGGGGGGAATCTTGCTTGTGATGCAGATTAATTTGCTCCATCTACCTGTTACATCAGTTCTTATATTGAGTGTTTGGTTGATTTGTTTTGCAGTAAGCATGTATTTTAAGAAGAGCCTCTTCAGCAGAAAGAGTCTTGTCAGTAGTTGATGTTCCTTCTTACAAAAGAACTGCCACTAGCAATGGATTATTAACGTGTCTTAAGTGAACAAAACCGGGGTTAGGTGTTTAAACACCCTTTTCAAGATTTTCCTGTTTTGCCAGTTCCCCAAACCACTAGACCAGGGATTTGAATTCAAAATAATCTGCATGGAAGGAGTTAGTTTTGTTCCTGACATAATTTTATTCCCTGCAAGCTTGCACTTAAATGCCTGGATTTAATTATGCCTTATTAACCTGATAGTCTTAAGATCAGCAATTCTGAATCAAAGGTAACTTTTTCTTAAAGATTATTTTTAATAGTGAATCTGTTGTAAGGTAGAGCTGCTTAATACTTGATTATCACAGAATTGAAGTTAGCATTTAGGTCAAAAGCAGTTTTGCTGGATTTAGAGATTATTACAAGTCTCACAAAAATTGGTCTTTCTCTAAATCTCAATTTCTAAAGCTGTATGGTTGCAAAGCTGTCATAACACTTCTCAGAAAAAACATGGAAAAATGGTTTTGATTTCTGATGATACAAAATTTATGTATGACGGCATAAAATTTGTAACGTATCTTAAAGTCTTTTAAAGATTTAACTCAGTAAGTTACATTTTGAAAACTTTTTTTACATGAGGAGAATGATATGCATTTACAAATTTGAATATGGTGGATTCCTTATTTAATCTGCTTAGCGTTTGTTTTTGTGTCACATCTCTCTTCACTTTGGAGAAGTTTAACAGAAAAAGAAACTCAATCAGTATGATAAGTCTTTGTATCTTTGCATATTTTGGAAATTAGACACGGCTATTTTAGGTACAAAAATTATCTCTTATATTAATGATGATAAAGAATGTGCCTAGTATCTTATGGATCTAAGTGAAGTTTGCAAGGCAGGATATGAGAGATTGCACTGGCTATAGCTGTTCTTAATAGTATTCATCTATCTAGCACTTTTGGCAAAGTATCAGTAGTTGCTGCCTGTTTGTGTGCTGTCCTAAAGCCTGTGTTGAAATGACTATTGAATTTTTTTCTTTGTGATTTATCAAGAGGAACAAATTAATTTTCAGAACTGTAAGATCTTTTTTCAAATTTAGACTTCTTTGGTTGGAAATACTCAGGTCGTTTAGGATGATGTGCCTGGTTTTTCAGGTTGTGATTCTTTGATAAAAAGCTGTCTATAAGTTGTGTAATAGAGATATCAGTGCTCAGCACCTTTTTGTCTAAAATACTAGGCAAGAATTAGTTGATTAGTTGATCAGCTTGTTATGAACTAAGACTTAGTAAAGAATGCATCTAAAAATGTACAGGTAACACAAAGGAGCTGTGCATTTTTAATGTCACAAGCACTGTAAAGCATCAGTTTCCAGTATGTGCTGCTGTGTTGCAGTAGACAGTACAGTTCTGAAAACTAGGAAGTCTGGCTGTATATAGTTTAGGGAACATGGTATTCAAAACAGTTAATAGGTAAGTTGAAACCATGCTGACTGCTGGCTTTGTGTAGGCATTGGTTTTAACAAGTGACTGGAAGAGTTAGTTAATTAACTGAAGACAGTTGTTTGTTTTCCAGGATATTGTATACATGCATTAGATCAACAAATTAACTGGTTAATACTGATGCTCTGAGGATGTCTTTTAACTGCTTTTCCCAGCAAGTCCATTTCTGGAATGGACTATGCACTGCCTGCATGAAGCCAGCTTGAGTCTCCCAGGCTCCTCCTTGGAAGCAGAGGCACGGGGGGGGGGGGGGGGGGGGAGGGGGGGAGGGGAGCAGAGCAAAAGCACAGGAGGTAGGGGCTAATGTGACTCGTTAGCCTGAGCTCAGCTCTGTGTAAACACAAATACCTGCTTCCAGATTCCACTGGGAAGTCTTTTGCACTTAACATTGTGGCTTACCAGTTTTGTGATTCTTAGTTAATTAGCAGGTATCTAATAGTGTCTTAAAAGTTTAGTTAATGTGGCCTTGCTTTCAGTGATGAAGTGGAAAAAGCTGGTAAGTGAGGAAATCAGTAAGATGTTGGACAATTATAAGTGTATAATTTACCAATACATCTCCATGGGCAATGGTATTGGCTAAATCAGTGTTTTCTGAACTTGTATTAACTGACCTGTGTCAGTTGAAAAATATGATTGATTTTCAGTATCAGCTGAAAGTATGTTGAATTTTAGTGGTTTATGTGATTGTAACACCACTTACAGACCCTGGATCTCATGGCCTTTTGAGATCACCAGAAGCTCCTGCACTGCAGTTTGGGAACTGGTGCCTATTCAGACAGTTGGAAGAGAATCTGATCCTTTGCAGTCCGTAGTGGAAAAGGGATTAGGAAAGGCATGCTTATAGAACACAGCATGATTTCAAAGGAAAAGGAATCATGTAATATCTGCATTGTTCTCAGATTAGGATGTTGTTTAGCAAAATGTTGGGAATCTTTAGCTTCTGCTAAAACAAAATTACAAGTGAACAGCATGTGTCACAGGCCCTTACAGGTTACTGTTTAATCTTTGCGTATATGATAGTGACTAAGATTAAACAAGTTTTAATTGATAGTGCAGAGCACAGCCACATGACTGGGGGAGGAGTTGCTTGAAATCAGTAATCTAGTCTGACAAACACAGTCTTTTTAGTTGACTTGCTATTAAAGGTTCCAGGATCTAAAAATGTGTGGTGACCATTCTTAAGATACAAAAGCTTAAAAATCTTGGTAAAAATTTTGGTACTGCTATTACTTAGAGCACCCACTTCTTTCTTTTTTGTGCTATAAGTTAAATAAAATAGTCCCTAAACTGTAATGGAGCCTGCAAAGTGGTCGTAATAGCTCTGAACTTTAAAGATTTTTAGAAATTATTTTTTATAGCGTTTTAACCATTAGAATCAAAGTGTGTGAGTTTTTTTTTAAGCATGAGTTAAGTTTTGCAATAAACTGGAACTGAAGGCCGTAAAAATCCTTCCTGTTTATTTCTTTTCTACCTGTTTATTGTGGTCCAGTGCTTGTGGACCGAGAAAGAAGGGTAGGGGGCTGTTGTGCAGGTTACTGTGTAAACAGAGAGTAGCAGACAGTTCATGTGCCAAAGACATTTCCATCTAATGTCTTGACGGTGAGGTTGACTTGAGGTGCAAAGTTTATCCCACCTACTTAAACTTTGTTGCATGCACAGATTTCCTTATGAAGAGAGGAGAATGGAAATATTGACAGTTTAATAGATTACTGGAACACCCTCCCCACCATAGTAACTCTTGCTACTGGGATGAATGTCTTGTAAGAGGTAGACAGGATGAATATGTGATGGAAAGATCGAAAACATAAAATCAAAAGAAACAGTACAGTAGTAGTGAGGATGGTCTTAGTTCTCTGGATAGAAGTAGATTTTGATTGTTTGAGGTCTATTTAAAAGCCACTCTCCAGGAATTTCTGTAAAATCCATGCAATTAATGTTAAAGCCATAACTTGTAATTTCAGGCCTCTACCTGCCTTTGTTCTCTAGGCCACCTGAGGCAATCCCACCATTTTCAGCTGGCTTGGAGAAGCATGAGGGATTGATGCTTATTGAGTTTTGTTCCCTCTTGAATGTTAAAATTCTTTAATTATCTGTGTTCCATTTTGATTCTACGAAGCTAACAAGGGCAAGAAGGAATAGCAGCTTGGTAGGGTGGGTGAATGTGAGACTGGAGACATACATACATGTGTGGGTTTTTTAAAATTTCTGCTATCCCCATTATGTATTTTTTGCTTGTCAGGTCTTTAGGACTGGAGTTCTGTCTTCCTATAGTGCATATTTGTGACTTGTTTTGGGAAACTGTGTGAAGAAAGTGTTTTTGTATACTTAGAGAAGCAGTAGGAAATGTCATATATTGCAGTGCATTTTGAGAAATTTACTATTACTTGTCAGTTTCTTTTTATTAAAATACATCTTTGCCCAATATAATGTGGTGTTTGCTAGAACATATTTTCACACTTTTCTTTCCTTGCTGCAGTTCATTAATTATATACTGTTTAAAACTTTTTTTTTTTTTATGTCAACTGCGGCTTCCTTTCTGGAATTGTGATTCTCTGTCATCAGCATCCAGAGAGGTTTCTGTGAAAGTCGACACAAATGGTATGCTGATTTCAAAAGGAGTGTGGGAATTTTTTTCTTTCTGAGAGGAATACAGAGCATGGAAGTTGCAGAAATACAGGAGCTAAACTGCAGATATTCAGCTGGAGCTTTGTGCATATTTTAAAATACAGAATTAAAACCTTAAACCTTTGAAGTACAGACAATGTGCAGTCAGTTAAAACAATTTCAAGCCATATTAAGTGGCTTGCCGTGTACCTTACTCTGGTGCATCTAATGATATTTCTGCTTTCTGTTACCAAATGCTCCCATTCCCCATAGGAGGATCAATGGAAAATATGTACTCTTCTGAAGGATTTCATGAACTGTGGCTTTTGTCTTTTGAGTTTTCCCTAGCGCCACTGTGTTTCTCAGAATCATCTGGATTTAGTATATTTCTTGCCGATGCTAAAAAAGAGTAGATGTGGGAAGTGGCTAATTCTGCTTAGGTTTAATCCATCTTCACTTCCTCTTCTCATCTTCGTATTGTTCTCTTTTAACCATAAAATACAGCAATGGTAGGTAGAGGTGAGGCGTTTGTTCTGAAAACCATTGCAAAGTCACAAGATAAAAGTCTAATCCCTGCTCCAAAGCACTTATAGGCCACATGTCAAGTGGACGTGGCTGATGAGGTGGAGGAATCCAAGAAAACTTGGTGCACCTGACTAATGTGCTGTGTTTGTAGCTGAGTCGCTGTGAAGTAGTTTATTAATGTGCATTAGTGATTCTTAAACACTGTAGTTCAGCTCTTAAATCTTTTATTTTTTATTTTTTTTTTATCATTTGCACCTTCCCTATGTATTTATTAGGTCTGGGAGAGTTGGGCCTAGCCCTATTTAAGTTAGCTCTTCTCTTTGTCTTGGGTATAGCTTCTCATACTTTTTTGATGTTTAGAGTCTCCTTATCTCTATTAACTTCTCAAACCCCCTTTGCTGCGAAGGTCAGTGGTGCTTTACCCCTTCACTGTCAGCCTTGGCCCAGCCCTGTCCATGGTACTAGAGCCATGGCCAGGGCTCACATGACCTTCCTGCTAAGCTGGGGTGTCTCTTATGGATGGGCTCACAGCAAGAGTCTTCACTTGCCCTCAGTCCTCACTGGCTCTGAGTAAATGTTACATTCTTCATGAAATTGCTAGAGAGGGAGGAAACGATGTTCTCCGTGTGAAATCTTTCTGTAGCTTCTCCAGCTGTGAGGCTATCTTCCATCCTTGCTCTCCTTGCCATTCTATGTTTAGTAATACATAGTTCAGAAGAGTTTGTGGAAGCTATAAAACGTGTTGGTAAGATAAGCACCAACTAAGCTTTGGTAGGAAAACATGAAGGTGTGATTTTGAAAAAACAAATGGGTGTTTGTGGCTGGAGTTAGTCTGATCAGAGGGAGGGGGTGTCATGAATAAACAAGAGATGGTTGGTATTGCCTACTGATAAGTATTAGAATCAAAGATCACTCTTTCTACATTTAATGCAAAGGAGAGTGCTTTTAGAAATATGGAGAGAGATTCAGGGTTTACTATTATGAGTGGATGTGACTGAGGAAGACTCTATTTGTCAAGGCCAGAATGTTGAAATAATTAAAATTAAATTATAAGATCATGGATAAAAACCTTAGCTTAGAGTGAAAGTCTGTGTTTTAGTGATAATATGCAGAAAGGATCTGTATGGTTGATGATAGACAGGTTTCAGTTAAAGAGAACCTGTTGGTTATGGTCTTGTAAAGCGGGCTGTCTGCTAGCACTGCAAGCATGGAGGAAGAGTGCAAGAGGAATAAATAAGATCTGTATTTCAGCCACGTGATGTGATGACAAGCCAAGATGCTGACTTTTATAAGAAGGAAACAGAGGCAGAAGAAGCTAATGTGAGAATCACTGAATTAGCAGAAATCAAGTGGATGTTGTGGATGACACTGGAAACAAGTGGAGTGTTTGAATGACTGGGGCTGCATTCATTGTGTACTAAAAGGAAAAACAAGCAAAAAATACATTTAAGGGACAAGTCAATAAACTGAGAGCTGATGAGCTCTGCAGAACTAAAATGTTATGTACTAAAGCTGAAGAATGTTCATGAACTATCCTAAGAAAGGGGAAATTTGTGAGGAGAATCTACAGACTTCAAACACACTAAGAAGAATGTACCAGATGAGCCAGGCCTCTCAGAAATGGGAAGAAACAGCTGTGTAGTCAGAGGAGATTTTTTGATTAAAGAGTATGAGAGAAAACAAAAGAAGTCAAGTTCCTTTAGGAATGAGAGCAGACAGTAAAGAAAGCATGATCACTGTTTCATCACATAGAGTTGTGAGGAGAAAAAGAAAGGATAATACAGCTAAAATGTAGTAGTATTAAAGATAATGTAGGTATTGTCATATCTAAATGAGTGTCCTGCTGCAGTTTCTGAGCTCAAAGTATGGGAGAAGGTAGGGTGAATAGCAGGGAGAGGGATGCAAGTAAGCAAAGCAGTAAATAAAACTGTGAGCTTAAAGTACTCAGCTTGTTGGGGCTGGTTAACTTATTTTCCAGGATTCTGGAAGAACTGGGATGATAACTAGCAGATACTCCTAGCAAATCCTCTGAAGGCTAGGATGATAGCTGATTTAGGCTTAGTGTTCAGAAAGCAAGGGTTCAGAGAAAGGAAGTATTTGCAGCTAGTAATGTTTGCAAAGGATGTAGAAATGCAGACCATAAAACTGTTACATTGAGGAGGGGTTCTTGCTCATAGCTTGCATGTATCCCTGGAGAAGTGGCAGGTTAGCAAAGTAACCAGTTCCCCTTCCTGCTTCCATAAGTACTAGAAAAATACTGTGAACAAGTAACTGACACTATTATGCAAATAGACAGTACTTTCACATATGCTTTCATGTTTTAAGTTGTAGCCTAGTCAGATATTCAAGAACTTCACGTTAGGACAAATCGTGTAGCTCCTTGTTTACTCTCTCATCTATGCTGGCAATTTCTCATGGAAAAATAGAATTACTGAGAATTAGACTTGTAAAGCTGTAGAGGGTGATTACACCTAGAGTAGAGTTAAAAATCTCTGCTTTGGTCCATTTTAACAGATTGGTGGGTCTTTGTTTGTTTATTTGTTTTTTTTGGTGGTGGTTAGGTGTACGTAACTACTGATCTTATTGCAAACTGATGGTGAGATTGTTTCTCCTTTTTTTTCATAACCTTTTCCCCACATGGTCTCACTGTTAGCATCAAGCTCAGGCTGTTCTGTGTGCAAAGTGTTTACTGTATGTAATTGCTCTCAGTGTGGGGAGTGGAGGAGGAAGAGACATAAGCTTGAAGAGTTTGGGTATTAGATAAGAGATTTTTTTTGTGATTAAGATTTTATTTGGACTAAATCCAGACTTCTTTAATTAAGTTTACATCAATGTAGGTCTTAGTGGAGGAGTAAATTTGGCTAAGAAGCAACAAAAAGTGGGAACGCAAGAAAAAATAAGACGTGGAAAGTACTAGCTGCAATGTCTGAGAGGTAATAGGAGGATCAGACAGAAGTGAAAAACAAGAAAAGCGAACCTGAATTAAAGACAAACTGGGAGTTGAGAGTCATCCAAAGGCAGAAGTATTGTGATGAATCAGGATTGTGAGGGTCAGGAATTGGAATATAGGGAGAAATATTAAGGAGGTGATAAGGAAATGTATCAGAAGTCTGGAGTTCAGGGGAACTGGAATTAACAGGAACTGCAAAGGAAGAGGGAGTGCAGCAGTGTTTATGTAGGAAGTAGGATGAAAACACCTGACAGAGAACGTGGAAGGAGGGCTAATGTGAAAAGGATCAGTAAAGTCATGAGGCAGTGAAGAGACAGTGATGGAGAAAAGTGGGCAACAGTGATATCATAGCTACATCCTACCCTATAGTTAAGGAGAGCAGAAGAGTTCTGCACATTATGTATCCAGAAAATGTGATATAGTATGGAGTATTATGCAGACTTCAGCTGTTGTATAGAATCATAGAATAGTTAGGATTGGAAAGGACCTTAAGTTCATCTCGTTCCAACCCCCCTACCATGGGCAGGGACACCTCACACTAAACCATGCCACCCAAGGCCTCATCCAACCTGGCCTTGAACACCGCCAAGGATGGAGCACTCACAGCCTCCCTGGGCAACCCATTCCAGTGGCTCACCACCCTCTCAGTAAAGAATTTCTTCCTTATATCCAATCTAAACTTCCCCTGTTTAAGTTTGAACCCATTACCCCTTGTCCTGTCATTACAGTCCCTGATGAAGAGTCCCTCCCCAGCATCCTTGTAGGCCCCCTTCAGATACTGGAAGGCTGCTATGAGGTCTCCACGCAGCCTTCTCTTCTCCAGGCTGAACAGCCCCAACTTTCTCAGCCTCTCTTCATACGGGAGGTGCTCCAGTTCCCTGATCAACCTCGTGGCCCTCCTCTGGACTTGTTCCAACAGTTCCATGTCCTTTTTATGTTGAGGACACCAGAACTGCACACAATACTCCAAGTGAGGTCTCACGAGAGCAGAGTAGAGAGGCAGGATCACCTCCTTTGACCTGCTGGTCACGCTCCTCTTGATGCAGCCCAGGATACAGTTGGCTTTCTGGGCTGCGAGCACACACTGAAGCTGGCTCATGTTCATTTTCTCATCGACCAACACCCCCAAGTCCTTCTCTGCAGGGCTGCTCTGAATCTCTTCTCTGCCCAACCTGTAGCTGTGCCTGGAGTTGCTCCGACCCAGGTGTATGACCTTGCACTTGGCATGGTTAAACTTCATAAGGTTGGTATCAGCCCACCTCACAAGCATGTCGAGGTCTCTCTGGATGGCATCCCTTCCCTCCGGCGTATCAACCGAACCACACAGCTTGGTGTCATCAGCAAACTTGCTGAGGGCGCACTCAATCCCACTGTCCATGTCACCGACAAAGATGTTGAACAAGATCAGTCCCAACACCGATCCCTGAGGGACACCACTTGTTACTGGTCTCCAGGTGGACATCCAGCCATTGACCACAACTCTTTGCGTGTGGCCATCCAGCCAGTTCTTTATCCACCGAGTGGTCCACCCATCAAATTGATGTCTCTCCAATTTAGAGACAAGGATGTCATGCGGGACAGTGTCAAACGCTTTGCACAAGTCCGGGTAGATGACATCAACTGCTCTGCCCCTGTCCATCAGTTTCGTAGCTCCATCATAGAAGGCCACCAAATTGGTCAGGCAGGATTTCCCCTTAGTGAAGCCATGCTGGCTGTCACCAACCACCTCCTTGTTTTTCATGTGCCTTAGCATGCCTTCTGTGAGAATCTGCTCCAAGATTTTGCCAGGCACAGAGGTGAGACTGACGGGTCTACAGTTCCCTTGGTCATCCATTTTCCCCTTCTTGAAAATGGGGGTTATATTTCCCTTTTTCCAGTCGTCGGCGACTTCACCTGACTGCCATGATCTTTCAAATATGATGGCCAGTGGCTTAGCAACTTCATTCGCCAGCTCCTTCAGGACCCACGGATGGATGTCGTCAGGTCCTATGGACTTGTGTACGTTTAGGTTTTTAATGGTCTCAAACCAGATCCTCTCCTACAGTGGGCCTAGGGTCTTAATTCTTACAGTCCCTGCATTGGCCTTCCAAGACTTGGGTGGTGCAGTCAGAGCCTTTGCCAGTGAAGACTGAGGCAAAGAAGTCATTAAGTACCTCAGCCTTCTCCAAATCCAGGGTAGCCAGTTCTCCTGATATCTTCCGGAGGGGGTCTACGTTGTCCCTAGTCTGTCTTTTATTCGCTACGTACCTATAGAATCCCTTGCTGTTATCCTTAACATCCCTAGCCAAGTTCAATTCTAACTGGGCCTTAGCGTTCCTAACCTGGTCCCTAGCTTCCTGGACAACATCCCTGTATTCTTCCCAGCCTGCCTGTCCTTGCTTCCACCTTCTATAAGCCTCTTTTTTCCTTTGAATTTTCCTGAGCAGCTCCTTATCCATCCAAGGAGGTCTCCTGGCCCTCCTGCTGCATTTCCTTCTAGTTGGGATGCAACACTCCTGAGCTTGTAGCAGGTGATCCTTGAATACCAACCAGCAGTCTTGGGCCCCCCTGCCCTCTAGGGCTGTATCCCATGGAACCTTACTAAGCAGGTTCCTGAAGAGGCCGAAGTCTGCTCTCTTGAAGTCCAGGGCAGTGAGCTTGCTGCACGCTCTTCTCACTGTCCCGAGGATCTCAAATTCGACCATCTCGTGGTCACTGCAACCAAGGCTGCCCTGGATCGTCACATTTCCAACGAGCCCTTCCCTGTTGGTGAGGACGAGGTCAAGCTTGGCACCTCTCCTTGTTGGGTCCTCTATTACTTGCCAAAGGAAGTTGTCTTCCACACAATTGAGGAACCTCCTGGATTGCTTGTGTCAGGCCGTACCTTCACTCCAACAGATGTCAGGGTGGTTGAAGTCCCCCATGGGAACAAGGGCCTGTGAGCATGAGGCTGTTCCTATCTGCCTCAGATCATCCACAGATTCCTCTTGATCAGGCAGTCTGTAACAGATCCCCACAGTAATGTCTCCCATCGCTGTTCTCCCTTTAACCCTGACCCACAAACTCTCTGTCGACTTCTCACCCGTCCCCAGACAGAGTTCCATACCCTCCAGCCTATCCTTAACATAAATAGCTAATATCTCAACATAAGTAGTATATATCTCAATTTTAATTGGGAAGAGAAAGTTACCTTGTGGGGAAGAATTTACTGATGGAGGAAATGAGATACAGCGCTGTAACTGAATAGCTTTGTTTCTCCTGAGCAATGCTGCTTTGCAGGAAATAAGCTTGGGTAGTGTGATTCAGTACTTTCATCCAGAGTAGTAGTAGACTTTGTTTTCAGTGAGTAGGTGTTGGATAGAATTTGAAAAATTTGCTTTTTTGTGTACATGAACTCTGTTTCACAAAAATATTTACTGTTGAAATGACCTTGTGCAGCACAGTGTATTTCTTTGGAATATATTCTTTGAGGTGGCTGTAAAAGTTAACATGAAAGAAACTACAGTATAAGTTCTTGTATCTGATTGTTAAACCAAGAAGAAATAGAGAATTGAGAGGGAAGGCTGAAACTCTGCTCCTCATTATCTTGGAGCAGTGTGGTGTATAGAACCATCTGCTGTTTGTGGACCCCTCAGCTATTCCTGATTAAAGATAAGATTATCAATGTAGTTGTAGTCTGAAATCTATAATTCTGTCTAGGCATTATGCTAAGTATGTGTGTAGATACATCAAAACAGCTGAAGTGATTAGAGCTAAACAAATTACTTTCAAGTTCCTGAAAGCTTGGTTCTATGTTTAGAAGACATATAGGAAGGGAGAAAAGGAGTGAAGCCATGTGAACATTCATATAGATTATTTTCTCATGTTTTATAGTTTCTGGTCTTTGTTAGTGAAAGATTTCTTTCCTAGGAATTTCAAGGGAAATTAGATTGTATTCTAGGGAAGCCAACTTAGAAACAAATGCATTTGCTAATCATTTTAATCCCCTTCAATCAAACAGGATTACTGTTTGGCTATAGCAATGGAAGTGGGAATTTCCTTAGCACATGCAAACACAGAGCCTCTGCTCTGTCACATGCAAACCATGCACTACAGAGTCTTGCAAAGCACATGTTTTTAATCATTTGTTTGTTTTCCAGAACTGTAGGTGTATGTTACAGAACAACAGAAAAAACACCAGCAGAGTCCTCCTACACTTTGAGCTCCATGTAGAGTAGATGCTAGCTGCGCTGAAGAGAGTAGCATTGAAGAAGCAATGAAGTAGTAAATCTTTTGTAAGCTGCTTATTGTTTGGTTTCATTCATTCTTTTGCTTAGCTCATTCTCTTCTGTTGCTTAACTGCTCTGGTGGTGGATGATGAGCTTTTCATGTAAGTATTTTCAGTCAGTCTTCTTTGCTAGGGATGGAGTGGTAGGGTTTGCCACTGCCTTCCTTCTCCCCCAAGCCATATGGATGTGATGATGGTGCATAGACAGATGGCACTTGGTTACATATAGATTCAGGCATTTTTCTCTTCTTTTTCAGTCAGTTGATTCAGTAGCTGTTTCCACTTTTTTAAAGGATTTTAAGAAATGCTGATAGACCTGGGTGTACTTCTCTGTTCTAAGTTGCTTGAATTCAAAATGCAGAAGTTGCTCAGTGTTTTGGCATAGGTAGCAGATGTGTGTGAATTTACCTTCCTAATGCTCAGTGGTATAGGGAAGTACTGTGTACTCCATTTTATAGATACCTTCTGTGTACATGAACTCCCTGATTATTTTGGCAAAGGTTTTAGTTTTACATCAAATATGGTGTAAATGGTATCTTATGTCTGCTATTTGACGCACTAATAACTCTGTAACTTTGGATTCACTTCCACATCTTGGAAGATGTCCTTAGTGACAGGAGTGCCTGTTAATTTCAGTTGTAGAGAAAGCTGGTGAAATTTCAGCAGAATTTAAGATCATTGTTTTCAAGACTGTAATACTGTCTTGAGATTTTTCTAGTTGGGCACCTAAAATGAATGACAATAAATGACATGGTTTGAATGCATTGTTTAATTTAAAAACAAATTCCTAGATGGAAATTCACAAAATATTATGTTTATTCATTTATATAATAAAAATGAGCTCTTTACCCACATCTGCAGTATGACAAAGCATCAAAAAAATGAAATCAGTGCAATTTATTTTTCTATTTAATCAAAAGGGGAAGATACTGATGTTATCAAATGTTTGATTACCGTAAGTTGGCTAATCTTACATTTGCATTAGCTGCTGTTAATTATGATATCAGGCAGTTCTTTTTAATGGGGGAAAAAATGTATTAATACTGAGAAACCCTGCAGAAATTTCCAGCGTTGGTGTGCTGAATTATGGAGAGGTGGAATGAAAATCACAGGCTGAAGTCTGGAAGCCACTGTAAAATGGGAACAATTTTAGTGTTTCAAGAGAAAAGGGTGTATAAATAAAACTCCCTTATTTATTATTTAATTGTTGCTTTAGTTGTTAATTTACTTGTTTTAAGAACTTCTGTCATTTGACACAGGGCTTTCATGTGAGAACTGGCAAATGAAACTGAAAGATTAACTATATAATATGTATTAAATTGTAAAAGGAAACAACTTTCCAGAAGCAGAGAATTTTGACATGGATTGAGGGATGTTAAAGATTACTTGGCTGTTCAAGACAGTTGTCACTGGAACTTTATCTTGTTATCTATGTTACTTTGTTTTACATAATGATATACCTCAGGATGTTGAAGTACGTGATACTATATATGTGGATGTGGGTATCAGGAATTGTCTAATGCAACTGGAAAATTAAGCAACAATTGCATAATAAGGGAGTTTTATTTACACAATCTTTGTTTAAAAATGAGCCATTGTGGAAAGTGCATCAAGTTTATTACATTTCTTATGACCTCTGTATTTAAAGTCCAGTCATATTGCCTTTGAAAGCAGATAGCTGCAATGTTGGTGGTGAAATAAAAAGGAATATATATTTATCAGTATAAAGGTTGTTTAATGCAGGAGGTGGATGTGTTCTGGAGGAATAGTTGGCATAAGTGGCCTCCATTCTTTTCTCTTAGGCAGGAGGTTTTATTATGCAGAAATGCTTGGTGTCTGTTCCCTGCTTAAGTATATGTTGCATTTCCAACTTTTTGTAATGAGGGAACATATGGAAATGGAGTGATTAATACATAGATGCAGCACCTTTTTTGTTCTGCGTGCAACGGTATCATGTAGTGACTTGTATTAATGATGTAATATTTTGTAGGCTCTGAACCTCTCTTTTGGGATCTCTCTTCAGTGGTGGCAGTGGTTTGTTAGAGAACTCTGATTTTGAGGCCCCACATCTTTGCTTTGTAAAAAAAAAAATAAAGTCATTGTACAAAGTCATCATGCTCAAGTGTGGTTTTATATACAACATAGAGCAGTGTCAGATTTTCCCATGTTTTACCTTTGCTGCAGAATTACCTTTTACTTAAAAGTATTGATTTCCCAAAACAGTAGGAATACCTCTTTCTACTGTGCATACCCTTAGTTGTATGCACAATAGTTTCTAGCCAAAATGTTTACTACATTTTTCTGCCAGATAGACCAGTGCTTGTTCAGACAGATTGCCTTGGCATTGGGCCTGCAAGAACCACAGACTCAGATGCTGGAGAAATAATGCTTTTGTGGAAGGGGAATTTGCAGAGACAATTCTGCCATAAACCCTGTCTTTTTTTATTCCATGTCTGTGTACCTTCATAGTCTCTTAAGTAGACAGGTCTCGCACCCAAGAGTTTATTTATACAAATTAACCGTCATAGCTACTGTAGAATATAATGTTCTGGAACATTGCTTCACATGCACACTACAAATAAAGTAATTACCCAAATTAAAGTTTTTATAATTCTTCTGCTAGAACATGTTAGAGACTAGGATGCCTTGCCCGAGACTATGCCTATGAGGGCTTTTTTCCACTCTTTGTGGAAGTCCTTCCCTCAGTGTGCAAGGTGATCAGTGGAAGCAAACTGGAGAGAATTTGAAAAAGAACCTAATAGATGGTGGGAGGAAATGACATAACAATAGGAGAATGGAAAGAGGATTTTGGAGGGGGATAACATAATTTAGGAAGCTTTTTACCACCTTACGTAGCAGAAAAGTGGATTGAGGCCAGCAGTGTAGGCAGTTTGTTTCTAACAGAAGGATAACAGAGATAGAATGTCTGTGGATATCTCTGATCTTTTGAGTCAGAGAGGATTAATTACAGCAAATATCAGATTGCCGGTAAAGACACACTAGAAAAGCTAAACGATTGTGCTTGCTGGGTATGAGTAGTCAAAACGTGCTCTTGTTACTTCTTAAACATGAGCAGCCCAGTAACGCACAAGAGCACATTCTTGCTCTGCTGTCTCTACAGTCATTATTTGATCACTTCTCTTTTCCTTACTAACTGACCAAATTTCTTCTTGAGTCCTTTTGTTTTTGGGAAGGACATTCCTATTTGCGTTCAGCATCTACAGCAGCCTCTGGCTTTATTACTTACTCTGAAATACTCTGGAATGGGTGAAGTACAGAAGTATTTATGGCTATTGAGTGGCCTGATATTTTAATGCAGATTGCTGAAATGGAGAGTGAGATTCAATTTTATTTTAAAGATAAAATGGTTAAGAAAATTGTTTCTATTGGATCTGAAGTCAGTATATTAATATTTTATTTGCATCTTTGTTGGTTAGATGTGCAGTATGGGGAAGAATACATAGGTTTCTGTCTCCAGGGTTATTTTTCAAATGACTTGATAATTTATTTTCCAAAGTGTTGTTACTGCTTTGGCTGTACTTGCAAGCATTTTGTTGTTGTTATTGTTCCAGTGGACTCTTTGTTTCTTAAAGAGAGAAAAAAAATTGCATACTTTGAGATTTTTTTTATAAATTCAGATCCAGTTTTGTAAATACTTTCAGCAAAAAATCCATCCAAATTACCAAAAATGTGAAATAGTTAATTTTAGTCTTTCTAAAATGAAGCTGCTGTGGGTAAGAAGGAATGTATTAGAGACTTTCGACTGTTTTAAATAAAAAATAGAGCAAAGATGATGATCATCCGGCTCCTTTCCCTTCCTCCCTCGCAACTTCCCACAGTAGGCTGTCCTGCAGTCATGAAGGCACTGATGCTGAGCTGTGAGAATCGTATTTAGTTTTTATCTTTCCTTGTCTGGAGTTAAAAACCTTGGGCTTCTTGTTTCTTTTGAGAATAGCCTGTTGGGCTATGTAGTATTTCTGGTTGAGAGCCTCTTAGTTTTTTCTTTTTAAACTGATTGCTGGAAATAGGGAGACTACCCTGAGTAAGGATGTGTATGTGTTTTGTTTGCTGCCCTGAACATCTGCTCTTGGCCCCTACTGGTAGAGGCTATCACGTTCAAAGGAGTGTTGATCTGACCCAGTATGGCCATTTTTCTGTTCCACTACAGAGAATTGCTTTCTGAATCATGAAAATATGAGGCATTGGTGTAAGGACACTTGCATAAGATAAAGACCCAGACTTCTGCTGTGAGTTTGGCACAAAAGATATTTAATAAACATCTAATGACTAGAGCCTGGGACTCTCTGTTTATGCTGCTACTGCCTTTTTTTTTTCCCCATACCCTTTGGTTCTGTAAAAGGCGCCAAAATCATCTTTGGGATATTCAATTACTGTTGTTTCTGCCTTCCTGCGTTTTTAGTCCCCCAATTAAATATGATGAAAATTTTTTTGTTTTTCCTTCATTTTGTTTTCCACTGAAAAGAGCAAATAATACTTACTTTTTTTGTGTGTGTGCCAGCCTGGAATGTATTAAATATGTTTATTAATTTGAGGCAATAACCCTTCCAGAAGAAAGGAGCCTGTATATTGCACAGATCTATTTAGACAATATCATTTTTTGGATTGATGCTAGTTTTGAGTTTATTCTTTTAATGTTTTTTTTCTTCCTTTTTTGGGGGGTGGGAGGAGGGGAAGCAGCAATGAAATGTTTGAACGTTGTATTTCCTAGTGGGCTTAAATCTTCCTAGGCAATGTGCAATGGACGTGAATAGCTGCATTATGATTTTAAAATGTCTGGGCAGATTGTGGCATACCAAGTAGGAAGTTTCAGTAGCCTTGGACTTATTTCTTCCTGGTAAGAGGGGTTTGGTTCTAATTAGTTGGTACCTTTTATTGTTCGGAGTAGAAAGCTCTGAAGCAGTTAAAATCAAAATTGTCCATTGGCAAGTGAAACTGGAAACTGGACCTTGTTTCTACTTGAGGAAAAAAAGTTTTGCTGCTGATCAACTGGTACTTGAGTCCTCTCTCTACTGGTCATTTTAAAAGCTGTGTTTTCTTCGTATATTTTGGTATGCTTGTTCCGCTCCCTAATAGCAGACATGTTTGTTGCTAAATTTTCATCAGGCATATAGGACTTTAAAATAGTTTGTGTTATGATTTGAATTGTTGCTTCTGTACTCTATATGGACCTCAGAAATGCACTTACTTCATTATTGTAATCTTGAAATTTTCAACCTGTGGCACTCCAAATACCTAACACTTGTATTACTGAGTACCTTGAGAAGGATACATTAGCAGTGTGTCCAAAACATATTTGTGATAGGTGCCAAAATGGTAGCCTTCACTTGCTCTGAAAAAAGCCGATGTGAGTTAGAATTGTAAAAAAACTTGTATATTGAAGGTAATTTTAGGATTGGGGTTTTTGTGATGTATATGATCATGTGTAGTAACTCCACAGATAGATAAACTAATGGAAGATACAGTAAGAAAAATGAAAAGTTACAGATTTTTTAAGCATAGAAGATAAACATATGTCTTTTTAATAGCTTTCGCTATTAAAAAGTGTGTATGTAGCTTTAGGTTGTAAGGTAAAACAGTTTTCAAACTAATTTAAGTTTCTGTGACATTTTAGGAGAGATTAGGTATGGATTTTGAAGAAGTGTACTGATATGAGCGACAGGTTTGATAATAAATTGCCTAATGTTCACGTATTTAAATTCAGTGTCACCATTTATTTAGATGCCTCGAAATTCATGTCAAGAGAACAAGGTCATTACCAGGCTGATCATAGCATATTAGTTCTGGACATGTTGAATCTGTGATCTCTAGATATGCTGCAGCAACGCCACATAGATTCTCATATAAAAAGTAATTTACCTTAAAAATGGTTTCACAAGATTAACATTAGAAGTCATATAAAAGTAAATGAACAGAAGACATAGATCCTGTGTTCAAAAAAACTCTGCACTGACAAGGGCACACTAAGGAAGGTCGCTTCTGAGTTTGTTTCAGTTCATGCTGCGTAGCACCACTTCTACAATAACGTAGCTTCTTTTCTTATGTACTATATATAATTTATTGTGGGTCATGTCCCTGTCCCCCCCTTCCTTCCCCCCCAGATCAAGGCTATATTTACTGTTTTTTAAAAAGAGGGAAGTCTGAGTGCTCATCAGTTGAAACTGAGTGGGATTATGAAAATTATTTATATGGCCTCTTTGACTACATTGCACTGAAATAAACAGATGCCAAAATAAGCAGTCTAGCACTGGAGTTTTTTGAGTCAAAACTAGAAGTATTACATGAGAGGGCAAAGTGATCCCACTATATGAATTACATGGTCATTTTTCTTCTGGTTCAGTAGTTTACTGGGCGTTCTAAGTATAAAAAGAAATGCTGAAATATGCAGTGTCGGAAGCCATTTTAAATTTCACTGCTTCTGGCAGTACTGAACGTGCACAAAGCAGTTGAGTTAGGGGAAGGTATCATTTTGGCATGTATGTACACATCTGGGTAGTGTATGTATTATTTATGAAACCTACAGATTAGAAATCAAAAGTACATTAAAACTACAACTTTATTTAAATTGATTTCTAAGTGCTAAGATTTGGACAAAGAAAAGGATGAGAAAATATGAAGAACAATACTAAAGTCAAAATTTTATGCTGAAATTACCCGTTTAAAACACTAGTTGTGAAAAAGAACCAATGTCTTTCAATTAAACATAGGCGAAGTCTCCTTCCCCATTTTTTTGGCCTATAAGCAAGATTAAAATACAGAACTAAAGATGCAAAGTTTTTCAGTGTTTTGGCCTTTAGGCATACAGAGCCACTCTTAAATGCAGCATTCTCAAAAGATTTTGCAAAGGAATGGAGGACTAGAAGAAATCTCCCATAGGAGCAAGTCTAGTTTCTTACCACAATAGGTATAAACATATTAATCTTTCATAAAGTTATTCAGTTCCATTTCATCTCCTGTTTGGAAAGCTTTCCAGCATTTTATTTGTTTTTCTTAATTCCTAGTTGCAGTTTGCTTTAAGCTGTTCTTATGCTAACATTATTTTTTAGTTTAGTATTTCTTGGTGTTTATATCTTTTTCCTCTTCATTACCACCAGTAAGGACTTTAGGTAGAACCCTCTATTCTGGAGAGAGGAGGCTACCTACAGCCTGTCTGACAGGGTATCTGAATATCACAAGGTACAGGTAATCAGTTACCCAGACAAAATAGTATTGATCATTAGTTGCCTCCATAATAGCCCAAACCCCTTTGAGTGACTGGGGATCATTTCAGGATGGCAGCCTGTTCTTTCTACATTTTATGCTTTTCAATATTTTATTATTAGTATTGTTTATTTATTTAAGCACTTCGTGTCTTTATTTATATTTGCTTAGAGTGGGCAAACGCTGGCACAGGTTGCCAAGAGAGGTGGTAGATTCTTCATCCTTGGAAACATTGAAGGGGAGGCTGGATGGGGCTCTGAGCAACCTGATATAGTTGAAGATGGCCCTGCTCATTGCAGGGGGGTTGGACTAGGTGATATTTAAAGGACCCTTCCAATCGAAACCACAGATTCTGTGATTCCAATTCCCTCTAGCTATCTGCTTGAGCTAGCCAATTTTGGTTATCTGCACCTTATTGCCAGTAATATAATTACAAACCAGTGCAGTTCAAGAAAGGCTTTTTAATTCATCCTGTACATACTGGTGAGTGAAATCAACATCTACTTTGCCTCCCATTTGATGTGTATAATTTTTCTCTAAGCGTTTATCAGAGTCAAAAATCCAGTGCTTCAGATCCACAGTTAAGCTGTCAAGATCAACATTTTGGACCTAGACCTTTTGGGTGTTCCAAAGAGTAGGTAGTATTTAGTGACTTTTGTTGTTGTTGTTGTTTTGTTTTTTTTTTTAATTTGTTCGCTTGGCTTTGGTGGAAGGAGATATCCTGTGTCTTCATGGTTTTGTTTTTCATGGCTATCTCACTTTGGCACCCCATGGTGGTTCTGCAAGCATCTGATAAGCTAAACCCCTTTATTCTCCTGATTGTTTTTCTGCCTTAGCTCCCGGTTCGTATATGGATTTTTCCCTTGGATACGCAACTTTGCAGTCTTCACTGTTAAATTTTTTCCTGTTCTCACTAATCTCATCAATAAATTCAATTAACAAAAAACCACTCTTATTTTTAAAGAATGAAACATAGGGTATTTTTGTGACAGTTTGTTAATTTTGGTAATGACAATATTCTTTTAGGTTTTATATGCAAATACAATTGCATGGAGTACTGACTGTCACAAATCACTTCACTTTTTATGGTTTTGATTTTTTTTCTTTGGTGACTGGATGAGGGAAGAAGTAAGTTGAGTCAATGTTGCTTTTTGTATGAAGGTGGGATATTTTGTTCCTGGGATAACTTGTCTCTGATTTTCATGGCTTTGGAGGGGATCATCTACCTCAACAGAAGCTGAGCAAAGTCCTCAGCTGGCAAAGTCAGTGCTAGGTCAGTGTTAGTCAAGGTAGTATTTAGCTTGCTTTAGTCATATTGTTTCCCTGGATATTTCAGCATTGTACTGTAGACCCAGTGTTTGCTACCACAATAAAAATGTGGTAGTGGTTTCTAGACAAACTGAACTTACAAAGCCTCTTCTATTGTGAATGGATATTAATTCACAATATGAATGTGAAGAAATGTTTGGACTAATGAAATGTTAAGAGTTTAAAAAACCAATAGAGATGGTAGAAAGAGCTCACTGCTCTCAGGCAGCTCCTGAATTCTTGTTCAGAAACTTTCCCAGAGGATTCTTCCACAGGAGCACCTGGGTATGTTGGTCCTCCTACTCGTTCCTGTTTTTCCCATTGTCTTTTCCGTTGGCCTGTGTTGTGTGAAGGGGTTGACTGCCTGAGAGCAACTGAAAAATAATAAGTTTGGTGTTTTTTTCCTCACATAATTTTAAACAGAGATCAGGTGTCTCCTGTAGTTTACAAAATCTCAAGCATTTGCACTGGCACAGCTGAAAAGGCAGGCAGGGGAAGAAGGGAAATACCCAAGGAAGCCTGACCTAGCAGTCCTGTATGTTTTCATCACATTAGGGTTTTAGGTTTTGCTTCTTCTGTAGCCCTCAGTACTGTTTGTGTGGGGTTTTTTTCTATCATCCTTGTTTTGAATTTTGATGTGGACAGCTGGCTGAGATAGCTAGATGTTCAAATTGTTGTGTTGGGGCGTTAGCTGTCTATCATTTCTGTTGGACCTTGGCTATGTTGTGGCTTATGCATTTGCTCTTCTACTGCTTGATCACAGTGAAAGCATGAACTGGTTGAGAGAAGTTGTAAACTAAAATGATTACTTCAGTTGAGGAAGAGAACTTGAAGTTTTCCCTTACTGACAGTCTGTGCTTTCTGACTGAGGCAGTCATGGGTCAAAAGATTTTATGAATCCATAGGTCGATCTGGACCCTTGATCACAATAATACAAGTTCATAATTTACCCAGTGCATTTATCCTTTCAACACTTCTCTCTTTCAAGTGGAAAGTTGGAAGTTTTTTCAAGAAGTACTGTCCTTTTTTTTTTTTTTTTTCTTCCTCTTCCCTAAACTGAGGTGCAGAGATTTAAATAGTTTATGAGCTGTACACACAAACCTGAGTCTTAGCTGAGAGCTAAATCTGTAACTTTTAAGACTCTCTCTATCAGCCTTCTCTTTGGACTGTTATTTGTAATGCTAGTAGTTTAAGACATTCATTTCACTTTGTCTCCAAGAGGATAATTGCCCTTTGATGGAGTCCTTGATTGATGAAATTATCATTCCTCTGTAGTCAGCTGATCAGATGCTGTTTTTCTGAGGTTATTTTTAGAACTCACCAAATACACAGTGAGGGAGTTTACTTTATGTACTCCCATCCAGACAGGTGAGTAATCTAACCTTTGAGATCGCCCTGTGTACAGGTTTGGTGTAGTGGATGCAATTCAAATTGCTGGAGAGGGTGAAGAGAGCTGTGTGGGACTTCTATGGGCTTTCTTAGGGTTTTCTTCCCTTCCTGTGTACTTCAGAATTTCAAGTGAAAAGGCCTCTACGTTTCTCCTGCTAACAGGTTTCAGATGTGAAGTATAACGATGCTGAAGGTAAAACTTCCAAAGGATATAGCAGTACCATGGCACTATAACATCAACGTTAAGGCAACTTCTAAATCCGTTGGTGATTCTATGATTCTATGAATGCTGCGAAGATTTTGCCCAGCTATTTGCAGTCTGAATACATTCAGTTTAAGAATACTCCCATAAATATGAGGGATAATATTTGTTTTTGCATTCATTATGTTAAAATAATTGGATAGGGTCCTAGGGACTGACTTTTCCGCATCATTTCTGTTGCACAAATTATTAGCAATAAAACAATGGTAAGTCACATGTGTAACTGCTGCAATTCACTAAAATCTTTTGAATGAAAACTGGAATGAGTTTGGTGCTTTTTGCTTTGTTTTTTTTTAAGCATGTATTATCACACTAAACAGCTCTTGGAGTAATATAATTTGTAGTGTTTGGTATCGTTCTTCCATGGGGTCTAAAGACATGACCACATCACCATCTCTGGAACTCATACTTAAATTTTCTTGCAGTTTTAAATAGCTTGTATAATTGTAATTCTGCTTCTTTGTTCTGGAATAGTGGTACATTTTTGGGTTTGCCAGCATGTCACTTCAGTAAGCCAAATGGTTGCCTGCTTCCACTTCTTTCTTTGAAACAAATTGGTTGTAAGTGCTTTGGTATTCTGGGTAAGATTTAAACTTGAATTTTATGTTGTGTTGGTGAAAAGTTTTTCTTAGTTTTAAAATGTGTGTAAGATATTTGAGAGTTAGGCAGTTTATTTTGTTCAGCATAGCTGTGAGAAAATTCATATAGTTGGGAGTGCAATTAATTAACTGTATTATCCAGGAAAACTGAAATTAAGTTCCATTTTTAATATTCTGTCTGGGGCAGTAATATTGCTTGTGCCTTCAGCTGTGTCAGAATATATGATGGCTTGAAACTGTTTCAAGCTTCTTTAATAATTTAACATTGAAAGAAGATACTATGTAAAGAGTTTCATTTTAGATGGTGCTGGGTGTGTGTGATGTTAACTAACTAACATAATAGTGTTACAATTACAGGAGGCTTCCAGGGCACAGATTCACCAGAAGGCAATCCAGTATTTTGCATTTAATTTTTCTGTTTTGCTTTAGGCTTTGGATGTTGACCGAACTGTACTCTATAAGATGAAGAAATCTGTCAAAGCCATAAACATATCTGGTCTGGGTAAGTATATAATAATTCCTGGTAGTTTATATTGGTGAAATTGGAGAATTTAAACAGTCATCTTACTGAATCAGAAAGAGTTATATGAGTAACTCTGAGAAGAGAAAACGGTACATTTTAAATAGCAGTCTTGAACATTGTGCATTTTAAATAGCTGCTTGATCATGAGCTCAGTAAGAATGAAATTTTGTGAGGTGGCTGAACCTATCTAGCTGTCATACTGCTACCAGGTGAGGAATTTGTGCTCTCTCCTCTTTCTGCTAGGTCTGGACTACCTTCTTCTGCCACCCCTGGTGCTTGGCAGATCTCTAGATGAGCTTTGTTGCTCGTATAAAGCTGCATGTGCAGGGTACATGCTAGTACCCTAGGCCCACTGTAGGAGAGGATCTGGTTCGAGACCATTAAAAACCTAAACGTACACAAGTCCATGGGACCTGACGACATCCATCCGCGGGTCCTGAAGGAGCTGGCGAATGAAGTTGCTAAGACACTGTCCATCGTATTTGAAAAATCATGGCAGTCAGGTGTGAAAACTGGAAAAAGGGAAATATAACCCCCATTTTCAAGAAGGGGAAAATGGATGACCGAGGGAACTGTAGACCCGTCAGTCTAACCTCTGTGCCTGGCAAAATCTTGGAGCAGATTCTCCTGGAAGGCATGCTAAGGCACATGAAAAACAACAAGGTGGTCGGTGAAATCCTGCCTGACCAATTTGGTGGCCTTCTATGATGGGGCTACGGAACTGATGGACAGGGGTAGAGCAGCTGATGTCGTCTACCTGGACTTGTGCAAAGCGTTTGACACTGTCCCGCATGACATTCTTGTCTTTAAATTGGAGAGACATCAATTTGATATCCAGACCACTCTGGATAAAGAACTGGCTGGATGGCCGCATGCAGAGAGTTGTAGTCAATGGCTCAATGTCCGGCTGGAGACTGGTAATGAATGGTGTCCCTCAGGGATCGGTGTTGGGACCGGACTTGTTCAACATCTTTGTCAGTGACACGGACAGTGGGATTGAGTGCGCCCTCAGCAAGTTTGCTGATGACACCAAGCTGTGTGATTCAGTTGATATGCCGGAGGGAAGGGATGCCATCCAGAGAGACCTCGACACGCTTGTGAGGTGGGCTGATACCAACCTTATGAAGTTTAACCATGCCAAGTGCAAGGTCATACACCTGGGTCGGAGCAATCCCAGGCATATCTACAGGTTGGGCAGAGAAGAGATTCAGAGCAGCCCTGCAGAGAAGGACTTGGGGGTGTTGCTCAATGAGAAAATGAACATGAGCTGGCTTCAGTGTGTGCTCGCAGCCCAGAAAGCCAACCGTATCCTGGGCTGCATCAAAAGGAGCGTGACCAGCAGGTCAAAGGAAGTAATCCTGCCCCTCCACGCTGCTCTCGTGAGACCTCACTTGCAGTATTGTGTGCAGTTCTGGTGTCCTCAACATAAAAAGGACATGGAACTGTTGGAACAAGTCCAGAGGAGGGCCACGAGGATGATCAGGGGACTGGAGCACCTCCCGTATGAAGAGAGGCTGAGAAAGTTGGGGCTGTTCAACCTGGAGAAGAGAAGGCTGCGTGGAGACCTCATAGCAGCCTTCCAGTATCTGAAGGGGGCCTACAAGGATGCTGGGGAGTGACTTTTCATTAGGGACTGTAGAGATAGGACAAGGGGTAATGGGTTAAAACTTAAACAGGGGAAGTTTAGATTGGATATAAGGAGGAAGTTCTTTACTGTGAGGGTGGTGAGGCACTGGAATGGGTTGCCCAAGGAGGTTGTGAATGCTCCATCCTTGGCGGTGTTCAAGGCCAGGTTGGACAGAGCCTTGGGTGACATGGTTTAGTGTGAGGTGTCCCTGCCCATGATAGGTGGGTTGGAACTAGATGATCTTAAGGTCCTTTCCAACCGTAACTATTCTATGATTCTATGAAATCAACTTAACTGGAGTTAAATGAGCACCTGGGATGGTAAGGCATATATATCATGAAGAGCTGAGGACATGGAGGGGTGAAATTACTCTCTTTGGCAGCAGTCAGAGACTACATTTGGCTCTACTGCTTTGTGAAGCATCATCCTTCTTGGTGGCTTCCAGTTATGTATGTTGAGAACTTCATGACAAGAGAGAGCTGATGAGCTGCAATTTCGTATTGTCATGATGCACAGTCAGATATTTCTCAATTCTGATAAAAATACAAGGAACTGTTCTATGTGGATTTTGATCTGTGTGCCAATCTCATGGAGTTTTGTGTGTTTATCTTTGCAAAAATAACTGAAGCTTATGTTTTTTCTGGATCAGCAGCATTTTGTGAATAGCAAACAGCATTTGTTGGCTTTTGTTCTTGCTGTGCAGTTCATAGCAATTAGAACTAACAAAACCTATATTACATGCGAAATAGATAGGCCTGGCAACCTTGGAGAGCCACCAATATCTGACAGAACTTGTGGGAATGTTCATGTTGAGATAGAAGGTTATAACAAGAATTGCTGTTGTGGTATAATTCTTATCAGCTAATTGAAAAAAGTTCCTTCTTGCCCAACATAATGAAGCTGTTATCTTTGGATTGTGGAGGATCTGGTTTAAGATTCATCTGGAGCTGTGTCATCTGTTACATATTTATTTGGCACCCTTTCTTCTGTTTTTGTGGTTGTTTCAGGTTTGGGTTTTTTTTCTCATTTATTTTTGAGTGCTTGACTGTGCCTCATAATCAGTGTACTTGTTAGAGCAGTTTTTGCATAGTTTTTAAATTCATGCTGCCCCGTCTTGACAAGAAAGGTTTAGAGGCATTTCTTTTACACCAGCAGAAGTATCACTAACCCAACCACTTGCCAGCCCTTAGGGTTTCTTTTGACAGAACAGAAACTGTGGCCCTGCTCTTATGAGAACATTTACTGAGGTTTTAATATAGGTTCCCTGAGTATTAGATGCACGTTTTGGCTTTCTTTTTTAATGTGTGAACTTAGAAACTGTGATAGAGGATTAGACAGTAACTCCAATTTGTATATAATTTAGTTTCTTTCTTTTAAAAAAGCCTCTACACGCTCAAACAAACCTGATTCAGATGTCTGTTGTTTGTAGAGAAACTTTTTAAATCCATAGGGAAGAAACAATAGGGAAGGGAGAGTATTTTGAAGGGTTCCGTGAGAAAATACAATTTTGTGTTCTTCAGAAGCACTTATGGAGTACCGGCTCAGCTAATGGTATAGCTGCAATAGCAGCATTCTGGGCAATGTCTCAGAACTGCTGTTGATCTGTTGGTTTGTTGGCTTTGCTTAATCTGAACATAGATCCAGAATAATGGTCCCTAAGATGCTGGGGAATTGAAAACTCTTGGCGATGTTGTGTGGAGTAGAAAGCTTTTGTTTCTTATGGTACAAAGTCAGCATGGTTCATCTGCTGCTTGCACATCTAACTGCAACAATAAATGGTGGCAGCCTTTTCATCTTATTTTCATGCAGTGACAGCCTTCTCTTTTTGCTGTGTCTTGACCTCCACTTTCCTGAGTAAGAATATGCTAAGAAGGAAGCAGTAAGAATGCAGAAAGCAATATGGAAATAATTCCCCTTACTGGGTAGCTGTGTGAACTAGAGAAGTTTGGACTTGCCGCATCCTGCTTTTTGCTGTCTCTGCCAGTTTGTACAGGTGTGTGTATGTCACACAGTAGTATTAATGAACATCCTTACTTCATCCTACAGCTCATGTAGCAAAAGTTTGGTTAAATGCTTAGCTCCTGCTGTTGATGCAGAGGAGAACTAAGTACAATTCAGTGCTAGGGCTTGAATGGCTATATGCAAAGTATTTTTTACAGGCTGCAATTTCGGCACTCAAGCTAGAAACTTGCAGAATTAATACCATATCTGTAACTTCAGTTCTGTAGGTACTCTATGACAGTCTTTAATTACACAGTATTGTACCACTACTTCACAGGGGTTTAGTTTCATATATTGGAAAGTAAAGAAAATTTGTAGCTACTTGAGAAATAAAGTTCTTGAATGGCTGGCCAAATAGGAATGTGAACAGACAGGCTTGTTTTTAAGTTGAAGCATGCCACGTTTACTGAACAGGTTTATTGCATAACTAATTTATAGAAATTTGGAGAAAGTATATTGCATCAAGAATCCTTTGGATATTAAATGTGTTGATGAATATAAATGGGCTTGAAATGAAACTGGATCATTGCTTGTTTGAACAGATTAATCCTCTCTAAATAATCTTCAGGGTTTATGCTGGTCTCATGTAGTGACCAAGAAAGGGTTTTTGTTCCTATTAATGCATAACTTGTTTTCTAGGGCGTGGGTTTTTTTTTTTTTTTTTAAGCATTAGAAATTGGCCACAGCTAGAATAAGAAATAGGCAACATTAACCTTCTCAGGTGCTAACATGGTGTGCTTTGTCCACCTGCTCAAGTTTGACATGGTCACTAAGCTTGGTCTCAGAAAGACTTTTATTCCACAAATCAAATTGACAAGGACTTTTTAGGCCTGTCTACACAAGCAAGTAATTTGGTGTCTTAGGAGTGAATCAGTAAGCTTCTCAGATTTTTTTTTTTGTATTTGAATCAGGGGAACTTGCTTTGAGCCTAGGTTTCATGTCATTCCCTGTGCTGAATAATCCCCCAACACGTTCAGCTCAAAGCTCTCTGAAGGACCCAGTTGTCAGGTGTATGCTGGATGACTTGCATTGGTGCAGCCCATACAGTGACTCAGAACCTGCTGTCTCTGTTAAGCACTGGACCACTTCTGGTTTCATTGTCTCAGAAAAGAACCTAGTTGTGAACCAAAACTGCTTTGAGAACTGAGCTGGCCTGTGGTAAATGCAGGCTGCTAGGATTTGCTTCAGATCCCCACTGGTCCTCTGAATCAGGCAGCTAACATAAATACGGATTTTGTCCTCATCTGTAATGTAGTTTGTAGTCTCATTTCCTTAGATGACCTGAGAATCTTATTGGATCTATTACCTTCTGAGCCAGCCCAGACCCTGGTAACACTCTTGATCTCCTCTGTTCTGTTGTTCAGCACACAGTTAAACATAACACCTCCTGTTAAAATTAATAGAAGCATTAATAGAAGGCTCTAAAAGTTCATTCTAGGAGTTGAGAATTGTTATGTGGTCTCCAGTATACTGCAGGAATATTATGGGTCTTTCTAGATTCACCTGTCATGATTGTCTTGTCTTGACACCTTGTCTTTTGTACAGTATGTGGGTAGATACACATAAACCAGAATTAGTGAGATACGTCATACTTCTGGTATATCTGTGTTAAAACATAAATAATAAATGTTCATTGTATCAAGTAAATATTTTTAGCAAGAGATCTGAAAAGTCTGGAGGTTTTGTGGGGTGTTTTTAGCTCAATTGTAATTTCAATAACCTTTTATTTACTGATATTTTTATATTTTGCTCTTTTTGAAGCTCATGTGGAAAATGAAGAACAGTATACACAAGCACTGGAGAAATTTGGAGGCAACTGTGTTTGCAGGGATGACCCAGATTTGGGAACAGCGTTTTTAAAATTTTCTGTGTTTACAAAGGAATTAACTGCACTCTTCAAAAATTTGGTAAGAATTACTGAAGAAAAACATATTGAAATTTTAAGGCCATTACAAAGGTTGTATTTCTGAATTATAACAGCTCTTCGTGTTTAAGACAATTTGTGTTTTAACAACCACTGTTCTTAAAAAAATGGAAAATGTCTCGTGCTAGCCTTTCCCATTGCAAAACTCCAACCATCAGAAAAACCCCAACCCTAAAACAAAAAACCACAGCACCACGAAAAGCAAACAAAGCCCAACAGAAAACCCTCTTCCAAGAATTCTTGCACAAGAGCTTCCCACAATTAAGTAGTTATAACCTATATTATAAAACACTCATCTCAGTTTGCTTTAAAATTGTGAAACCAGCAAAACCCAACTGGTTTACTCTGTGTTCATGTTGCTTTTACTTCACTTTTTCGCACTTTCTGTTTGTCTTTATAAAGCAAGATTTAGTGTCCCTGGAAGAGAGGATCTCTTGCTTCTCAGGGAAGAGAGTCAGGAAAACAAAATCAAACTTAATGCTACAACGACAATAGAATCCACTGGGGACCAGTCCTGCAATTGAAGCCAGTAAAGCTTAAAAGCACTCTTCAGTGAGCCAAAAGGGATGGAGCCAAATGGAAGAATAGGAGTTTAATTATGAATAGAGAATTTCCAGCCTCAATTTCACATTAATCAAAGGGCACAAAAAGAGCAGATTCTGACTACGTCCTACTAGCTGGAGATTTCCCATGTCTGGTTAAGTCCCAAATTTGCTTGAATCCCCGGAACTCTTAAACCAGGGCTAGGAAGGGGAGATGACCCAGATTCCTACAAGCCTTTAGAAGTCTGTGCGTGCTGAAATCAATAGGTTGGAGGTGCATCAAATGCTAGACCAAATGTCTGTAGTTTGCAGCCAGCTGGTCATAATCAGTTCTTTGGGGAATGTTTCCAGCTGATGGGAATTAGGGCAGTCCCATTCAATTTCTGATACTGTCCTCTCTTTTTACCCAGTCATGATATTGATGAGAGAGAGTCTAGACCCACATGTGTTTATTTATCAACAGTGAAATGTATTTCATATTGGTCATATTGATTAGACTAGCTGTGGATATACAAATACTACCTGACATTATCTATCAGAGGAGTCATCCTTACCAAGTGTCAGTCAGTAAGTTATCCTGAGTCTCCCATACAGAGGCAGATTGCTCATCTGGAAGGGAAAATAGAATGCGTCTTCTAATTGATACCTTCTGTTGACTAAACCCTCTTTTCTATCATATATTAATTACAATGTGGTGACTTCATTAGGCAAATGGATCAGGGAAATGTGGTGTTTAGGTGGTTTTAAAAAGCAATGTACTAAAAGCTTCACCCCCTCCCTAGAAAAACCTTTTAATGTATTATATTTCAAGAAGACTTTTGAAAGGTACAAAATGTTGCTGTGCTTACCAAAAATCTTAGCTATTTGTTCTCCTAAAAACACTAGTTATTATCTTTCAAAAATGTTTGTGACAAGAATAACTTTTCTTCCACAAGCTGGAAAGGAAATAAAAACAAAATAAGTATCTATAGGAAGTGGGATGAATGTTTTTATTACCTTTTCTTATCCACATAAGCATTTTGTGTGTCTTCTCCAAGGCATATTCTATTTCTTCTCTGCTGAGTACTGCTTTTCAACTAGCAACTGTGAATTTTTTGCTTCAATTTGTATGTATAAGAAGAGGACATGTCATGAAATAGTAGCTAAGTCTTTAGTTTTTTTTCAGTTGTTATTCTGACTCTCTGGTTTTGAAGTGAATAATATATTTTCATGGACATGTGTGTAGTTTATTTAGGTTCAATTTTTACACTGCAGTAGCACAGGCACCTTTAATGTTCTGCTTTTTCCTAATATACTTAATATTGTTGAGGTTTAAAGTTTTTGTTTTCTCCTGACTAGCAAAGGAAAGCTGAAGAAATAGAAGAACCTTAATAGTCCTTGATTTTGGTGTCTAAGTTTCCTCCAAAAAGAAATACATATGAAAAAAAGATGTAAACTTCATTATTGCTTGGAAAAGCCATATTTATGAATGAGAATTCTAGAATTAAAAAAGAATTATAAGCAAAATTATAGCTTCATGTAACTTTGCCTATTAGAAGTTAATACCAGTAAAGTGTTGGTAACTGGTCGCTTTGAAAATCTGTCCATAAGTTAACTAATGGAGGTCTACTTTTCTAAGAGATTACAAGAGTAATGTACAGTAGTTGGAAATAATTTGGGATGCTGTGGTTTTTTTATGGTTATAGCCATATATGAAATAAGCACCATGCATTCGTACAGTGTGGTAAAGTATCCAACTCTGATTAAGCATGTTGGCAGTAGAAACAGCCCTCTCCTCTTGTGTTTCCTTGTAGCACCCAACATATTTTGGTTGTAAGTAGTTTCATCAAAAATGTAGCCAGGGCCATAGAGCCTTCTGCTGTTAAAAAAAAAAATAAATCTGGAAGGTACTCTTTTTAGATAGAACTATCCCTTGAGTTTCCTAGGTTGCTAAACTTCTGCTGAGGATTTCAGCTGAAATGAGTTGGTAATGTGTAAGCAAGTGAGAGGACATGTTCAGACTGGAGCAGATGCCAAAGCTATTAACACTGGCAAAGCTTTAGGGCTACTGTCAAGTTTTGCCTTGTCATGTATTTTGCTTTTGTTTCTAGAAGCTGATGTGTTCTGTCAGCTCTTGGCCTATGTGACATTTACAGCTGTGGCTCTAGTGCCTTTGCAGAAAGATTTTCCTTAAACTTATCTTTAGTAAGGAAAGAAAGGCCATTATAAAGTTGTTCTACGTTAGCAGGGAGGCTGGGTTCTTATTTTCTCTTATAGTTTTAATGCTTTGCCAAAAGACTTTGTTTTGTGGACTTAACAAGGCATCAGTGATTTAAAATATTTCATTAACAGCTGAAGGGTTTTTTTATTAGGTTTTGATTTTTTTTTTTTTTTTTTTTCTGGTATCCAGTTATTCAACTGTAAAATGTTCTAGTGAAAGTTCAGGGCTTGGTTTTCTTGTATGTGCTTTAGTATGTTTCTTTCATGTGTACACTTTTAAATAGTGCATGAAATAAACTTTGAAGAACTTTGGTTCTTCATATTTGAAATGGTTTATAAACATCTTTAAAAAGAAATAGACGTTTACTATATATCAGGTCTTGTAACTACGCAGTTTAGCCTTTCTTATACATTGTTTGGATAAGTTTATGATATACTGTGCACTTTTGCTTTTCTCTTTGATAGCTCAAATATAATTTTTTTCTTAAACTTCTGGATTAGGAATGTTTGGGGTTTCTTTTGTTTTGCTTTTTCTTTGTTTTTTGTTCTTTTGGGGTTTTTTGTTTGTTTGTTTGTTTTTTTTGTTTTAAGAAGATTGAGCAATGAGTGTGTCTTTTTTGGTAGCAAACTATCAGAAAATACGAGAGGCATTTTCAGAGGTAAAATAGTGCTTCTTGTGGCAAGGACAGTGTTGCTTCTTGATGGCGAACTCTGCTGTTTCGTGACAGAATGGTAGCATCCACAGTTCCCAGATAGGTTAGGTCTGTATGGCACTTGCGTATAGCATTAATTACTCTGTCTTCCTAATAAATTTAATGCCAAGTGATAAAAACGTGAGTCTTAATACGAAAAAATGTTAGGACAAGGAAAGGCTCGTTGCAGTATGTTTGCACTTTAAATATTTTTTCCTTAAATCCAGTTTTTAGATTGCTGCACTGAGAAAGAAAATCTATGTTGCCTTTCGTCTTCGTCAGCACTACTTGAAAAGGAATTTGATCTGTGAAGATGAAGTAGCAATTTAACAAATTCCATTTTCTGTATTTGTTGTTGTTCTACATACTCTTGTCCTTTCTTTTCAGTTATTTTAATTTAAAGTTAATGAAACATGCTGGATTGAGAGGACTGGAATCTGATATTTTCTCTTTGTGGAAAGTGGTTGGGAGATTCCCTGTGGGAAGTTTTTCTATTAATAATGCTTGGATTTTTAGCCGGGGGAAGTGGAAGAACAGTGATAATATTTTTCTGACCATATGCTCCGGCTTTGCTTCATATTTTTAAATGTAAGAAAAAAGGAGATTTGCTTAAAAGTAAAAGGTAACAAATAGCAAGACTGAAGGCAGCCTCTTTTCTGCATCATATGATGAACTTAAGAAATTTATGCCCAGAAGAATTCTGTTTCCAGGATAATAGTTGAGACTAAGTTTCTAAAAAAAATTGGGGTCTGAACCTTCACAAGCGTATTTTGCTTAGAAGGATTCATCTTAGCTAAGTGCATTAAAAAAGCTACAGATATACATACTTGAATGTATGTGAACATCAGTGATGTGAGCTGTGTTTCTGCTTTTCACTGGTACACTTGAGGAAAAAATGGCTTAATGGCAAGAAGAAAAAATTAGTACTGTTTGGTTTACGCTTGTAAAGATATAAACCAAGATGTAATAATTCCTCCTTAGTGGCATGGGTTCAGCTCCACCTGGCAATCTCATTTTTACTTCTTTGCCAAAAAGATATTGATCCAACTGGAAGAAATTCAGAGGACAGTAACAAAAAATTTATCAGGGCTTCAGTAGGTTAATTTCTGAAGAAAACTTAGAAGAAATGGAAATACGTAGTTTGCCTCGCAGGTAACAGTGATTGTAGAAGAGCAAAATAATAAATTGCATGTAAGTGGGATCTCATTCTGAAAATACTAGATGAAGTGTCCCAGAGAAAGCGATGGAAGTTTGCTACTTAGGTGTTTTAACCTGGGTTAGAAAGTGTGCAGTTGGGGATTCTCCACTGGTAGGGAAGATGGGCTGGAATAACTTGAAGTATCTTTCTTCCTTTGCTTTAAAAGCATAAAGAGGAGAGTTTTTTAAAATAACTTTAAAAATGTCTTATCTACAGAAAACGTCCTGATTTCTACTTGCTCCACGCTGTGTTGCTTGGCTTTGTCGTACTAAAGCTCACATTACTTTGGAAAGTATTAAATCCAGTAGTACTTGCCATAAAAAATGAAAATAACTTAAACAGTGATTCATCAGTGGGCAGTGCTGCCATCACTTGTGCACACCTGACCTCCCTCATTGGTGGTTGAGGAGCCCATGGCCAAGAACGTGTGCTGCATCTAGAATTCAGTTGTGGCAGTAGGAGTCCTGTTTTGACTGCCTGGATTTTAGTTTAAATTGGAAATGGTTTAAGATCTGCTCTGTTTATCTGTGTGTTAAGAAAATTATTTAACTATTAAAGGAGTGAAAATTTCTGGTGGTTTTTTTTGTGTTGTTTTTGGTTTGGTGGTTGGTTCTTTGTTTGTTGGGGTTTTTTCCCCCTTGTATTTGGAAAATCTCTGAAGTACTGCAGCCTGTTTTGGAAAAAACTCATTGAAATAATTTGAAGGGATGGCAAATACCAGCTTCAGTGTTTAGCCACAGGCTCTTCAACTGCTTGAAAGTCTTCTTTCCCCTTTGCAAATGTTGGCGTGCCTGTTGCCTCTACCATTGCTTCTGGCAGCTGCATATTTGTTTATTTTTATGTTCCCCCTCCTGCCATTTCTTCTTCTCCTCTGAGCCTTCTCCAGCTTAGGAAGTTTTAATTCATTATCTTCTCTCTGTTGTCTTGTTGGAAGCTGTCAAAAGAAAACTGCAAGTCTGCCAAAGAGCAGTGTTGAAGTGGAAACCAGGTCAACTATTTATTTATTTTTTTAACTGCTGCATTTTTTATTTTTTTTTTTTAACACATGGATCTTGCTGGTGTTCCTCAGAGACAGGACTTGAGTTTTGGTGAAGCTTTCCTGCACCTTTGCTCTTGTTTCTTCTTAAAGAATATTTTAAAATATCAAATAGTCAAAATGTAGGGGCAGTTGAATACATTTTAGCTCCATGTACACACACAGAGTAGGAGCTGCAGCATATTAATGTTTCTCTTCGTGCAAAAAAATGGGTCTATATTTTTAGTTCAGCTTAAGCTTCTGAAAGGGGGGAAAAGAATGCAAGACTTCTGTTATATTTCTTACTGCTTTATAAATACAAGCAAGTCTGATTCATCTAACTAGGTTAATAATGACAAATTTATGCATTATGGATGTTTACATTTGTTGCAAATAAAATAGGACATAGGGAATACAATGGACTGATACTAACATACAGGTGATAGCACAAAGAAGGAATTAATTTGAACAGGCAAACATTTTCCAAACTTTTTTGAAAAAGAAAAGAATGTTGGAGGTTTTTTTTTTTTGTGTTCTCTTTTTAAAGTTGCTTGGACTTCATGGTCTTCATGGACTTCATGGACTTCATGAAATTCTAGGTAACATCCAGGACTCTTTTGGAGGCTGATTGATGTTTGTATGACTATATCTGGGACATTTTTTCTTTTCTGACTTAAGGAAAAAATAGCTGTCTTGAGTGTGCTGTTGAAAAATGCTTTATTCTTGCATTGTGCCTGTTTATCTAGATTTGAAGAATAATTAAAGGAAGGCTATGAAAGTGTTGATCTCTAGGCTAGACATTTGACTGCATCATAAAATAGAATAACTAAGTAGAAAACTTTGCATAGGATTGTATCTTAGATGAGACCTCTTCTCCTCCTCCATCCTGATAGCCATTCTGGATATGTGTATCAATAGGTGTACATGTTCCATCTGTCGTCTTCTAGAAGTTTTTAGGTTTTTTATCTATGTTTTGTGTGATTGAAACCTTTTTCACTTGTCTCCTATGTCTACAACATCAAATTTTATTAACTGTGACCATGGTTATGTTGATAATGAAGATGATGTAGTACGACTGAGTTCTAGTAAGGCCACCATGTAACTATAGTGTGATAATGCTTTATATTTTTCCATTCTGGGGAGGCTGAAGGATCACAGTTGGAAATGTTTTTTTTGAAGCTCCTGTTAGTGTCATTTGTTCTCTGGATGGGCTACATTAAAAGGGAATTTGGTGTTCCTGACATTGTTCTTGAAGAAACAGAAGAATTTGTTGCTACATGATGCAAAGTTCTTTCTCTATTTTGAATGGTTAAAATCCATCTTCATATATGTATTTCAGTGCTTCTTGAAAAAAATCACATTTTAATAGAACAGTGAACAATAACAGCAGAAGATATATAAATCCATCCAAAGCAGAAGTTATTCTGATTTTTTTTCTATCAGGTATTTCTAAAATATTTTACTCTTCAGTGCAATCCATTTGAATTGTTACAGTTTAAACTCTTTGTCTAGACGTCATGTTCAAGATATGGGTCATTTTCTCTGAATCATAAAGGATTGGACAGGAAGCCTTTCTTTTTCTGGTGTATGCTGCTTACTTTTTTATTAATACAGTTTTTCTTCAGTCTTTTTCCCCATCAAAATATTACTATAGATACTTACCTAAACCATGATTATTTTTCTGTTGTCTTCATTTAAAATTCCTTTTTTTCTTCTTGAATTACTTGTTTACTCCTCAGTTACTTGCATACTGAAGAGCTTGTAAAATCCTTATTTCAACATCTGTATGAGGTTAATAAGGCTGATGTATTACTTTATTAAAATTAAATGGAAAATATTTAAATAGTAGCTTTTTTATAGGCCAGCTTTCTTTGTAACTTCTGTCAGAGTAAGATGCTGTGTGTTGAGAGTAGCAGGTATTTTTTTGGAATAGGTCTGAAGAGACTGGGAAAATAAGATTAATTTAAAATATTAAAATATATTTAGTAACTTAAAATATGTAAGTGCTGAAAAACTGTATGATTGTTTTCATATAATTTAAACAGTGAAATTGGGGGATGTAAGAATCAGTGGTCTTCCTTTGAAGTCACTATTGGATGAGATATTTATCAGCAGCAGTAATTTTGCAGGTTTCCTGCTGACTTGGGCTATAGTGTTTCCAGAGTAAGTTTAATTAACTTGTGTTGCCTCCCTCTTTGATTACTGGCTGTACTGATAAACATCTTCATAAAGCAGGGTTAGAAAATTAATACATAAGATTTTCATGTGAAACTTTGTGTGAATAAAGACAGTTTATGTTCTTATACTTAATGTTTGTTGTAATTTTCTTGTTCAGATTCAGAATATGAACAACATCATCACTTTTCCATTGGACAGTTTGCTGAAAGGAGATTTAAAAGGAGTAAAAGGGGTATGTTTATCTTATTTCTATGTAAAATTTATATATATATAATATATTTGTTGATACAATAAATACATTTAGTTACTGTATTTATGTGCTAGAAGGCATAGGATACTAAAGTAAGGTATTAGGTTAATAAAGAGGGTTTTTTTGTTTGGGGTTTGTTTGGTGAATAGAGTCATCCCTTCTTTTTGTGGTTTCACGTAAAAACTCTTGATTATGTATACAAAACAACATTGGAGAAGCTTTAAAAGCACCCATGAGATATAAAAGGTAAGCAAAGAAAGAGGTGTAAAAATGTAGACATTTACTTAGTTCAGGGGATAGTACTTTGTTAAATAATTATTATTAGCATACTATTTAGCATTCTAAATTTATCAGGAACTATGCAGATTATTAAGAAAGACACATTAGACTGCATGTGCATAGGATTTTCCTTAACGAAGCTGAAATCTGTTTGTGCCCTGAGGATATTTCCTATTTGAAATAATAGTAACCTGGACTCAAATGATGCTATATTTATAATAAATTTCAAAGCCTATAGACAACAAACTTATTTGGCTTATGCTTCGTTTACTACTGAGCAAACAGGAAGTGACTGGCAGCTATTGTTTAGGACATTGAAGGAAAAATGTACATAGGCTAAAAATGGTCTCTGTATATTGCCGGAGGATAAATAGATTATTTAGTAAGATAGGCATATTACCTTTGTGTTGCTTGCTTACCACATTTCATTCCTTGTTCTTCTCTTTTTGTGTGTCAGAATAAATACATTTATTACAGTACAGTGTTGCCACATGTTCCTGACTTGAGAAAATAATCAACTGCTGCTTTAATTTTATAATGGTCAAAATAACTAGCTGACAGGTAAAAATTAGTTCCTAGTCTGTAGCTGCAAAGCTTTCCCAGTGCCTGACAGTTAACAATACTTTTTTTTGTAGTTGACTGATCTCTTGAACTCCACCAGAATTTCAAATGCTGTATTTTTAGACACAGAGTAGACTTATAGAATAGTTAGGGGTGGAAAGGACCTTAAGATCATCTAGTTCCAACCCACCTATCATGGGTAGGGATACCTCACACTAAACCATGTCACCCAAGGTTCTCTCCATCCCAGCCTTGAACACTGCCAGGAGTGGAGCATTCACAACCTCCCTGGGCAACCCATTCCAGTGCCTCACCACCCTCACAGTAAAGAATTTCTTCCTTATATCCAATCGAAACTCCCCATGTTTAAATTTTAACCCATTACCCTTTGTCCTATCACTACAGTCCCTAATGAATAGTCCCTCCCCACATCCCTATATCCCCCCCTTCAGATACTGGAAGACTGCTGTGAGGTCTCCACGCATCCTTCTCTTCTCCAGGCTGAACAGCCCCAACTTTCTCAGCCTCTCTTCATATGGGAGGTGCTCCAGTCCCCTGATCATCCTCGTGGCCCTCCTCTGGACTTGTTCCAACAGTTCCATGTCCTTTTTATGCTGAGGGCACCAGAACTGTACACAATACTCCAAGTGAGGTCTCACGAGAGCAGAGCAGAGGGGCAAGATCACCTCCTTCGACCTGCTGGTCACGCTCCTTTTGATGCAGCCCAGGATACGGTTGGCTTTCTGGGTTGCAAGTGCACACTGCTCGGTCATGTTCAGTTTCTTACCAGCCAACACCCCATTTCACATCAGCGAAACAATTTTACATCTTGTTAAGATAATTTTATCCAAATTGGCTTTTTCAATGGGGAAAAAATAAAGGAATTTGGAGCATAAGTAATTAAAAAATTCTCACAGAATAAGTTATGTCAAGGCATATGGCCTATACTGTTCTCATTAAGTCAGTTGGAAATTGACTTCTTTAACTTTAGTGGGATTAATCAAGTCCTTAGCCAAGGCTGTACTGCAGCTTCAGGACAGGCACTTCTTTCCAGTGGAGCCAGAGATGGAATGATGAGAAAATAGCCTATTTGATTAATTGCATAGTGTGCTCTTGGGATGATATGTGGTTACACCTTTTAAGGAGTAAGACAGAGCTGTAAAAATCATCCTAGAGATGCTTTTAAAAGCACGGGTTTATTAATTCTGTGTACAGAATTGTTTTTCCTATCTGCAAGATTGCTTTTACGCAGTTCTTAGGTGAGCTATTCAAGAAAGAGTAGAGTCCCTTATTCTGGTAGGTGCTGCAAATGGTCAAGGTGTGTCTTCAGTGTTAAGAAGGACACAGGATAGATCCACAGAATTTTTCATGTAAATAACTGGTTTTTCTTATCTCTTGACAGGACCTGAAAAAACCCTTTGATAAAGCTTGGAAGGACTATGAAACAAAAGTGTATGTGTCTTAAAACCTGGGGCTGTGTGAAAATGGAAGTGCATAGATACAATCATTTCTGTAATATACAGCTTATTAAATGAGTGAATTGTCTTGTGTTTGTGTGCCATGACAGTTAGTGTCTGTGGTAGACCACTTTGCGTAACGAAGTTCCAAGTAATGAGTGTAATATCCCAGTGCATGTTTTCCACTGCATATTCTTCCACTTCAGTTGACAAAGTTTTGTTTTAATTGGGAAAGAATTATTCCTAATTTTTGATAGTATGCATATTCATATCATGTAATCTGCTGCATTTTAAAGTCCACTTCCTTTTCTGCCTTCCTGTGCTTTTGGAGGACACTACTGTATAAAATGAAAAGTTAGCCACCCTGTGTTTTCATACTTGACTACCAAAAGTGCAGCAACATAATTGCACTTGATGTCCTTTTAAGCATTTGTTGTTTTTTTCTTCTCCTCATCAGTGACTAATTCAGTGTAATTAGCAACTTTCTTTAGTTGAAGAACACAGAAGAAATTATATACTTTAAGTGTTTAGAAATGTCTTAGCAAAAAATATCAAGAGCATGCAAAACAAGATTTAGTTCTGGATTTGTTAGCCTAAAACCCTTGTAATGACTGTAATGTCTCTGCTTCTAGCAAAACTTATGAGACTGTGCCCAATGCAGAGTTCCGTAAGACCTTATTTGATGCTGAGCTTTTGGCACTTACCAATGAGGTGGTAAGGCTGGTGGGGGTTTTTGCTGCTGCCATTCTAAAACTGCATGATTCTAGATCAGTCCAGTACCAGGAGCCTTAGTAAGCCGCATTTAATTAATGCAGTTTGTTTAAAGATGCTGATGTTTTCTGCATTTAATGCCAATGGTGAATGGTCTCAACAGATGTATTGTGTAGTAGAAGTGGATGAGTATCTATCTGAGACTTGTCAGCTGTGTGTCATGTTGTGTCTCAGCCCAGCTTACAATAAGCCACTTACTTGAACATGCCTGATGCACAGTATAAACAGCTGTAAAATCAGGTTTAATCACTGAATTTTATATCCAGTGAAATGGATCAAATTAGTCAACAAAGCTCAGTACCTAAGATCAAACAAATTAATTTTGGTACCTTATAAATTTTCAAGTGGTTTACTTCCCTACATCAGTTGTTTCCTGGTTGGCCAAGTCAATTGTATGAGCACAGCTTATAGTATCTGAAGTAGAATTTTGTAGCAAGTTTTATTCCTCATTCCAGTATTACTTGGATTGTAACTATCAGTTAAGTTTCATGTCACACATCGAGCATCTTTGATCATCTGAGACACTGCTGCATGTGTCAGACCATTTCTAATGACATAGGTCCAGAAGAATCACATATGATGACGCTGTTTAACATAAAAACTTCCAGATCCCCAGCCACCTCCATTGGCTGAGAATCTAGCACGATTATTTTGTATTTTTTTTGATTGCACAAAGTTATAAGGATTTTCTGATGCCCTCTGAGTTGGCACATCTGAAGTTGTGTGCAGTCTTCAGAAATTATTCCTGTAGTTGGTTTACTTACAAAAGCAACAAGTTTAGCAGGTTAGCTAAATGTCATTATCTCTTTTGGGAATAACAATGAGAAATGGTCTAATTACTGCTTTTTAGACTCACTTTGTGCGGAGGACCCGAGTGGCTTTTGTGTTTTGAAGCTGTCTAGCTATAGCTGGGCTTTCATAAGAAGGTATTCTGAACTACTGAGATAAACCTCCAGTCTGACAGTCTGAATTGTTGAAAGGTTGTGATGGCTGCAGTGTTTCATGCTCTTGATACCAGTGAATGATCTCACTTGGTGCTGTGCCAGTTATTGGCTGTTGAAGTAATTAAGATTTGTAATCTTTACCCATGGCTATAGTTGATCTCTGAGGATGGGCTGTGAAGAACAGTCTTGTAATTTAGTCTGCTGTTGTCTACCAATGCTTGATTGCTGTATCTGAAAACTTGGTTAGTTATGTGTAACTTACTCATAGTAATATCCTGCAAAGCTTATGTGCGGAATTTAAAATACATTTGCACGCTGCTGGGACATATACCGAGAATGCTATTACTACTGGACCAAGGTCTCTGATGCTTTAAAAATCTCTGATAGAATAGGATGAGTATGTTGCAGTGATGTAAAGATTTGTACTTTGAACCTTGGTTTGGTCAGAGCAGTTGTTCTGTTTCAGAGTCAGGTACTGCAGAAATATTTTCATTTGTTTTTTTAAATTATTAAAGTATTTGAAAAATAAAAATGCCCATAGAAAATATATTAGAATCTGGGTATTTGGAGGTTCTCATTTCAGTTTAAGGGCAGTAGATACATGGAAATATTGTGCATGTTAATTCATTCAGGACCTGAAAATTGGATGTTGACGTATTTTTTTTCTGTCTGTGGGATTGAATCCAATACTGCTTATATGATACCGTGAGATTTTTTTTTTTTCCCTTTTAACCATCAGCCCTTTAGAAAGCTTGCTGTATTACTTTGCTTTCAAATAAGACACTTGGGTTTTGATGCAAAACCGACTCCTTTTTCCACTGTAAGGAGATACCTTTTACAAATTTCCTATGTAGTTTCTGCAAGACTCTAACAAATGAAGCACACCTCCTTGGCAGTGCTGATTTCTAAGCCATTTGTGTGTCATGTTATTCAACGTGCAAGAACTGAAAGTAGCACATGTTCATCAGGAAGTTCTTTCAGACCCATTACCGTCTTCTGTGACATTTCCAGGTGGTGGGCTGGTACAATTGTAGTGCACTATACTTTTTAAAGTGGTTAGATGAAAGTTACGCGTTCTAGAGTTTAAAGCTCTTAGTCTAGCCTGTTGGACTCCTTCACTTCAATCAAGACCAAGGATCATCTGCTTGAGGCTTGGAATAGGGAGCCCAGGAATTCTGTCTTCAGGAAAGTTCTTTTAAATAAGGGGGTTTGTTTTTTCCCCCTTATTTTGTGGTTGTTTTATAACAGCAGGTATTACTTATTGTGGCTTAAGTTTGGCAGTCAGGGAATACTGGTTTTTAGTTCAAGCTGCCTTACCCCTCTGCCAAGGAGCAGACCAGTTTTTCTTAGTTCTGTTGAGTTAAATTCAGACTGCAACTTCCCTGAGACACTCACCTCTTGTGTGTAAGATCAGTTCTCAGATGAGATGTTGCCAGCTGTCGTTATTGAGCATTGGTCTTCACAAATCAGAGATGGGAGGTTTAATGATGTAATTTTCAAGCAAGGGTGAGAATGTTATTTGAGCCCGAATCTGTTCATGTTAGCTTCATCATCTAGTAAATTTTGGATGTAGGAAAACAGTGAGGTTTTTCTGAATTGCTGTAATACATGCCACTGAGGTTTCTTAAGATAATAACTGTTTTGATTCTGTGGCCGTCTCAAATGGATCTGAACTTATAGCTGCACATTTTGGTTGTCTGTGGCAGTGGGTGGATGCAGAATAATCTCAAGGATTCTTAATCGCTGATTGAATTTCTTTGTTGTAGTAACTTTGCAGTCTCTGCCTTAATGAAAAGGGCAAAGGGACTGGCAAAGCTAGCCTCAGTCTCACCTGCAGCAATTGTTTTTCATGTAACAATTTCTAAGCATCGAACTATGTATGTAATTGTGTTTTAAAATTGTATATATAGTCTTGTCTGGGAGAGTGGTTTTAAGATCCACTCTTACGCTCTTGGATCACCATCCATCAGTGTTGATTATTATGCAACTTCTTTGCCCTAACTACGTAACTTCTCCAGAGTATTTTCCTGAAGATCACCTGAAGTAATAGAAGAAGGAAGGATGGACCAATTTTCTTAAAACATTGAGACTGTTTTCAAGCAAGGGAGCAAGAGGAGCAAGTAACCCATAGCTTTATGCAAGCCTACCTCAGTCAAAAATTGGGAACATCCTCAGGTGACATTCATGACTAATTCATCTTTTCTCACGGTCGATCATTAATATGGTTCAGTTGAAGCCAGAAAGATTTTAAAATGTTTTTAAAGCTTTAAAGTAGTTAAAAGCAGTCCATTTCTCTTAGGACCACAGTTACAGTCTTTGTTTCCTGTACAAGATCCAGGCGCTGCTGCCTGCTACTACAGCACCGCAGCAGGACTAGTCTGTGTCCTGCGGGTAGAATTGATGCAGACTGGGCTCTTTTTGTTTTGAGGCAGTTGCTTTCCCCCATGTACTTAAACACTAATGGCAGACGTGCCGAGGGAGCATATGGGGAAGGAGTACGTATGTCATAAAAACTGCTCATTCTCCCAGCAGGCAGATTATATTCAACAAGGCAGTGAGCCAGATTTCACCCACATTCTTCAGTTTAATCAGTCCTGTTGTGGTAGATTTTGAGGTAAAGGCATTGTAACAATTGTGCACAGGAAATAGAAGCATAAACTTACTGAAGCATATTAGTTACTCATATTTTTAGCTGAATAGCAGTGTCTGTATTCCAGACATAAGCCTGTCTTACCTGAAGAGAAACAAATGTTAATTTTGTTAAATAAAGGTGTCTTATTTTTAGGCCTATAAATATATACTATCTTCAGAAGTCCTCTGCTAATCAGTGTTGTGCTAATGCTATGAAATATAAACGCTTAATGAAAACCAACAAGCTTTTCTTAGGAAGGCTGGCTTCCTCTCCTCCTTTGCCATTTTATTTTTAAAACCCAGGCATGAGGTCTGCTATACACAGTGAAGAGAACAAGTTGCTTGAATGTGCTTATGGCATTATAAGATCAAGCCAGTAGGCTGAGGTGCATTACATTACTGTGCAGCAACACAAGCACTCATATCTAGGTATAACTCTATCATTAATGATTTGTTTCTGAACCATTTGAAGTCAATGAGAGAATGAACAAATTCTTATTCCAGTGTTCTGTAAAGATGTCTGCATAGCTGTTTCATTACATGATGTTGTTTCCAGTTTGGTAAATTCATTTTTTTTAAACAATAGGACAAAAATTTCTCTGGAAATTGTGCAGGCTTTCTTCAGAGCTCTTACCTGACTGAGTAGGTAATTTATATTTGTAGATCATAGATATTTCTGCCATATTTCCTTTCAAAGCATGTACCTAAGACAAAATGCAGGTCACATCTTGAAAATAGAATGAAGGTGTGAAACAAGGTAGCTTTAATATAGATTTATAGAATAGAATAACAGAATCATTCAGTTTGAAAAACACCTTGAAGATCATCAAGTCCAACCATTAACTGCCACGTCCATCACTAAACCCTGTCCCTATGCACTAAATCTACACATCTTTTAAACACCTCCAGGGATGAGGACTCCGTCGCTTCCCTGGACAGCCTGTTCCAATGCTTGACAACCCTTTCAGTGAAGAAATCTTTTCTAATATCCAATCTAAAACTTCCCTGGGGCAACTTGAAGCTGTTTTCTTTTGTCCTATCACTCTTTACTTGGGAAAAGAGACCCAATACCCCTCACCAGCTTCACTGCCCTTCTCTGAACCCTCTCCAGCACCTCAGTGTCTTTCTTGCAATGAGGGGCTGAGAACTGAACACAGTACTCGAGGTACTGCCTCACCAGTGCCAAGTACAGGGGATTGATCACTGCCCTGGCCCTGCTGGCCACGCTATTTCTGATACAGGCCAGGATGCTGTTGGCCTTCTTGGCTGCCTGGGCACAAGCTGGCTCATGTTCAGCTGTCAGTCAGCACCCCTAGGTCCTTTTCCACTGAGCAGCTTTCCAGCCACTCTTCCCCAAGCCTGTAGCATTGCCTGGGGTTGTTGTGGCCCAAGTGCAGTACCTCGCATTTTGCTTTGTTGAACTTTATACAACTGGCCACAGCCCATCAATCCAGCCTGTCCAGGTGCCTCTGCAGAGCCTTCCTTCCCTCCAGCAGATCAACACTCCTGCCTGACTTGCTGTCATCGGCAAACTTACTGAGGGAGCACTCAATTCCCTCATCCAGATCACTGATAAAGATATTAAATAGGACTGGCCCCAGTACTGAGCCCTGGGAAACCTCACTTCTGACCAGCCACCAGCTGGGTTTAACTCCATACACCACAACTGTTTGAGCTGTGCTGTCCATTCAGTTTTCACCCAGCAAGAAGTGTACCCATCTAAGCTGTTAAGCAGCCAGTTTCTCCAGGAGAATGCTTGGGAAACAGTATCAAATGCTTTACTAAAATCCACATAAACCATATCCACAATATACTGCTTTGAGACTGAGATTTCATGCTAAGTAGTTTTATTTTGAAAGAGATTACCTGCTAATTAAATGGAAAAAGCTTTGAATGAATCTGCAGATCATATGCTGAAATACTAGGAAGATCTGGATGTGTTTTGCTCGTTCTGTCTTCTTTTCCTCCATCCTGCGGTGCGGGACGAGTGAAAGGGAAAGCTTTCTAGCATTTCCAAAAGGAAAAGATGACTTCTTCCTTCAGGACTTGGGTGATAACATATCCTGCCATCAGCCTTGGCAGACAGTAGATGGAGGCTTTTTTGCTGAAAGGCTAGGGTGTCAGAGCTGAACTTGGAGAGTCAGGCTGAAAAGGAAGACTAGACAAAGGAAGGATATTTGAAATTATAATGTATAATATTATTTTATCAAACATAATAGCCCTTGGAAGCCTTCCCTTTTCCAGAGTGCTCCCTATTCAAGTCTGTGCCTTCAAGGTGCTATTCCCAGTCTCTGCACCTTCTGACATATGTACCCCGAGTCAGCCTGGCCTACTGCTGTATGGGGAGAGGAATTAGAAAAAGAGCTGCTGTCCAGGCAGCCAGTTCACTGCTGCTGCATGTGCACAGTGTGTTCTGGTTGCTTAACCGTTGTTTACTGGCTGAAGATGGATACCAGTCTTTGGTGTGTGAAAGAGGAAAATAGGTCTCATCTTTTTCAAAGTTTTAAAAACTAAGTATGCCTACCTTGATGTTCATTTATACCATGATCTATATGACAAAATTGACTTCTTTGAAAAAATTAAAATTTATATTGAGAAACAGTTGCTTTTCTAATTGGAGCTGTAAAAATAGCAATGTAGTGGCAACTGAGTGGGCAAGAAGGTTAATTTTGTATCTGTTTAACTTCTCTGTAATTCTTCGCCCTGTATTTCAGCTTCACTTGTCTGTTACACAGATCTGAGTTCACTGCATATTAGTGCAGCTGCATTGTAAACTGACTGAAGTGTGCTCGGTTTTTTATCTTAGTCAGCAAAGTCTGCGTATGTGATACATGTACTGTATGAGCTTCAATAGCAGCAGCTTTACGAAACATTTGCTTCCTTCTTACTGCTTTTAGAGGACTTTTTAGTGTTTTCCCAATTTTCTTACTAATTTTGTTCAGTTGATCTGCCTGAAAAGCTGAATACTCTGCAATATTTGGCAGTCTCACAGTGATACATCGTAGAGCTGTCTTTGCCACTGAAGAGTAGTACTTGAAGCTGAGTTGACTCTCGCATTTGCATAGGAAACACAGTCCACATATAGTACTCAGAAAATATGAATGCAACACTGCTGTACATGGTTTCTTTGTTTCCCTAGAAACAAAGTGCTCTGTAGTATCAGTCAGATAGGTGGTAGCCTAATACTGTAGCAAAAGAGCAGGTTAAATTCAGGGTTACAGAAATTAGTTAGAGACTAAAATCATAAATAATAAGGAAATGCAAAAGCGAAATGCACTATCATGTGTCTCTGGTACTTGTCACCGAGAGGTGGTTTGGTTTATTCTGTAAAGTGTCTCTGAAGTTTTTGAAGTTGTGGAGACTGAAGCTCTGGAAAATGGCTTCAAGGATGG